>NC_136466.1:162419081-164819081 GCF_902686455.1 Sciurus vulgaris
AAGCGTTCAGTGCAAAGCACTTCTGTGCCTGCCCCGTCTCTCTTCGTTCTCTTCTTGACCACTGGCCTCACCCTGCTCTGGCTGTGCTTTCTAGCCTCGCTCCTTCCCTCCCTCATCCACGGGGTTGGGAGCAGGCTCTGAAGTGCTCTCCATAAGGGGTAAGGGTTTGGGAGTAAGAGAGCGATTTTGAGTTGTTCAGGTATAGAGCAGATGAGTTTTAAACCACCTCAGTTTTCACTGGGTCCTACACATCCTTTTTCTTAGATATCAGTGATGCTTTCGACTACCAATCAAAACAGAATAAATCAACATTATGATAAAATGAAGCAACTGGAAAATGAGAGAAAAAATTATTTTTTAATACTATAATCATTCATAATAGGTATGGGCCACATTTAAAAGTTAAAACTCTACTATGACTCTTACTAATCATGAGAATTGTTGTGGCTGGAAATACAACAAGAAAAGATTAAAATCCCAAATGAACATCAGTGCAAAATTCTCCATGAAGTATGAGTAAACAGAACAAACAGCACATCTCAAAGACCTTTGACCATTAGCAAATTGGATTTACCAAGGGATTCAAGGAAGGTTCAACACACACAAATCAATCAATGTGACGTACTGCATCAACTATATATCTGATGATTTGTTAATATCCAGATTATATTGACACTAGTGTAAGAAGCAGGGGAAATGCTTCGCTGGAGTTAAGAATTAGAATGGGCAAAGATTTTTTGAACAAAACTCTAACAGCACAAGAAACAAAAGCAAAAGTAGATTCCTGGAATTACATCAAACTTCAACTTTTCTGCACAGCAAAGGAAACAATCAATAGAGTGCACTGACACCTACAAAGAACAGGCAGTATTTGAAAATTATACATCTGGTAATTTGTTACTATCCAGATTATATAAGGAACTCCAAAATCTCAATGGTAGAAAAATAACCAAGAATCTGGTTGTAAAAAATGAGTCAGAGGCCTAAACACACATTTCTCCAAAGAACACATACAAATGGCCATCAGGTATAGGCAAAAGTACTCAACAGCACTGTGAGATATGACCGCACCCTGGGAGGGAGAATTGCTATCGAAAGACTGAAGATAGCATGTCCTGGTGAGAAAGTACAGGAAATGAATCCCTTGTGCACTGCCAGTGGGAATGTATGTTAAAAATTAGCCTAGTCAACATGGAAAACACTTTCCTTAAAATCTTAAATACAGAGTTATATGATACAGCAACCCTAGTACTGAGTACATTGTCAAAGGAAATAAACTTACCATGTGGAAAACACATCTGGGCTCCTATATTCATTGGGACACCGTCCACAATAGTTAAGAAACAGAAGCAACCTAAGCATCTGTAGACTTATGAATGGATAAACAAAATGTACTGTATATACACAGCAGAACACTACTAAGACATAATGAGGACTAGGATGCAATCCCTGTTGATGTTAAATAAAGGAAGGCTACCCGTCCTACCATTGATCCATGTCTTCTGAAAATATGTTTCCCAATTTTTTTTCAAACATTCAATCCTGATTTTCTAAGGTCTCTGTTGTGGAGTAGTGGCTTTTGACTTGCTTTGGCTCGTTGCTCACTGTCCTTTAGCGGTTTGGGAAAATTATCAGTCAATGCTTTTAAAAATCTTGCTTCCCTAACATTTTCTTTCTTTTCCTTTTCAGTCTCATAATTTTTATATGTTAGAAATCTTGAGATCCTTATATCTCTTTGTGAATCTGTTTTGCTGGTTGTTATGTTTCTCTCTGATAAGAAGGAAAACAAAACAAAACAAAACAAAACTTGCACACCAGACATGGTCCAGGAAGAAACGATGCTAGCGTTTTTAAGGCTGATGTAGTTCAGGTCTGACCTTACCCCAGTGGTTTGGACTCTGTTTGTGACAGAGCCCCTGGAGTAGTTAACAAAGCCTCACACCTTTGTCAGGTATGCAAATTCGTATCCCTGGCACTAAGTGATTATTAAATTTCTTCTCAGCTCCTTAGAACCTCTCCTAGTTTTGATTGACATCTGGTAGCCTCACACTGTGGCTCTACGCAGTGACTCCAGAGTTCACTGCCCTTGGAACTTGAGGCTCACTTCCCGATGGTTTTCTCTCTCAGTATCTCAGTGTGTCCAGCCCAGCTAGCTAGCAGCCTGACTCCAGCGTTGTCTCCCCAGCCACTTGCCTGCAACCCAGAGCACCCATTTCCTCGTCATCCTAAATTACCACGTCTGTAAATTGGCAAATACCTGAAGGAGAAAATAGCGATGGGGATATAACAAGTGTGTTTCTTTTTTATCTTGGAATTTTGAACTTTTATTGATCTTTGAGTGCCAATGCCTTCAAACAGGTGTTTTTTGTTTGTTTTTTTTCTCCCTCTTTTACCAGTCTTTTAGGATTGTATTGAGGAGAAATAATTGAACATTCCACATTGGTTTGTGAACTCCTACAACAACAATGACATTTGTCTACATTCAATGACTTCTCAATGAAAGCATTTGTACATAGCACATAGTTTTAAAATTAATACTACAATATTGAAATTAAATAGCATATATATTCTGTTAAGACCACTTCTTGTTCATGGCAAACCACCTTGTCTTGAAAACTTTTTTCTATCAAAACTTTACTTTGAATTTTAAAAATGTTTCTCTACTTTGCTACCATTATTTATTGAAGTTTTGCAAGTTTTAATATTTTTGAAACATGTTAATAAAATCACCTAGAAATATTCTCTTCCAACTTGTCTGTCACACTGAATAAATTCCCTCTTTCTCATGTTTCAAGTAGATGCTGTGTCTCCCAGTTTCTTGCAATCATGGTGATTTCTCTTTGCTGTCAAGATATCATATAAAACTGACTGTAGCAAATCAGAAGTGATGTCTTCATCTAAACCATGCCTATACTTCTGCTATGGATGTAACTTCATATGAAATTTAGACCAAATGAAATAGTCAACCACATAATGCTATGTTACCTAGAGATAGTTTACCAGGATTTTGCATTATAGCTACGTTAGAATGTATACAATGATGGAATTTTTGTCTGCGATTTTTTAAAGAAAAATATCCAAAAGTTAAACAAAAAATGGCAACCCCAAACTTACACCAGTGCTAATATCCACTTATTTTACATTGTATGAATAAAAAAATACATAAAATGAATCTAGAATTAAATATCTCTTTTCTTTACATATTATTCTTCATAATATTAATTTTGAAACTTATTTTATTTTGGTTTAATAACGGTAAAGTTTTTCTATATAAAAAGTACCCTTAAATATCTGCTGTGAATGCTTGTTGTTCCATTTATTTTTTTTAAGTGATTAGCATTAACATAAATAAATAATGATTTATCTATGTTATGTAAACATGTTACATGGTGGCACCTGTTGTTTCACTAGTTTAAGAAAGATGGGTATAGATCTGTCTTTTGTTTTTCCTGCTTCTTAAATCTTGGCTCCAACAGCATTGAACATGTCTGTGTATATATGTATATACACAAGACAGGAAAAATATGAAAAAAGTCAGGATGATGACAACAAGTTTCACAGGTGCCTTATTGTCTAGAATAGAATTAAATGACTATGCGATGGTGGAAGACACAATGGAAAAGTGAAAATTGATCTTGTAGATCCACCACAGGAATATTTCGTTTTTTTAGATTGCTAAAAATATTTGGGCAAAGTTCTCACAGTTGTGATATTTTTCTGGGCCCCACAGAGGATAATTAAAATTTGAATGACAAGTTCTGAAAAAATTAGTTGAACTACTTCGCATTCATACCCAAGGTTATGATGGTTAGGTAATCCACAGTACATACAATTTTAGTCTCAACTTAGCAAAATATTTTAAATGTAATATTTAAAAACAATATCAAAGATCTGATTCACGTATCTCATGTTAAAGTTGTTCAGAAAACCCTGCTGAGATTTAACAGTTTCTGAATTACATGTAGGAAAACAGGATACATTGAGAATGAAAATCTATTTTTATAGTAATTGTTTTCTGGTTTTTTTTTTTTTTTTTTTTTTTCTGTTCTAAAAAGAGCCATGGATCTTCCTTGTTTCTTTAGAAGAGCAGACCAGTGAAGAATGACTAGTTTGAAGGAGAGTGGAGAGTACCAGGAAAGCCACCCTGGGATGTGTCAAATACCAGGACCATCTTAATAAAACTTTGAGGCAACATTCAGTGAAATGCTACAACTTGGTAATTTGCACTATATTATTTAATGAGAGACAAACAAATTGTCAAGATTGAGCATGACCCTACAGGAGGAAAAAATGTAAAATTGGGCTTTTTAATTAACTGATTAGAGAGGACAGCTATCAAGTTTTAGATGAGCTGAGAAGTTGCACATCCCTGAGGAACTTTGAAAACTGTAAGGTGGCCACAGAGAATTAAAATAGGGGAACAGATAAATAATCTCTTCGTAATAAAACCTGAAAAGTGGCCAGGTGTAGATATGCAAAGTGGAAGCAGGGAGACAGGACCACCAGAAGTAATACCTTCATGGTTTATATATAAGGTGTCCCCAAAAGCTCATGTGGAGGCAATGGAAGAAAGTTGAGAGGAGAGAAGACGGATGCGCACCTTAATCCCATTAGTGCATCATCCCTGACAGGGATTGACTGGGTGGTGACTGTAACAGGGAGGTGTGGCTGGAGGTCCCTGGGGGTATGTTTGGGGTTTGTATTTTGTCCTTGTTGAGCAGAGCTCTCTCTCTCCCCCTCTCTTTCCCTCTCTCTCTCTCCCTCTCTCTTTCCCTCTCTCTCTCTCTCTTTCTCTCTCTCTCTCTCTCTCTCTCTCTCTCTCTCTCTCTCTCTCTCTCTTCCCCTCTCCCTCTCTCTCCGACTTCCTGGCGCTATATTCCCAGCTACTTTCTCTGCCACACTCTTCTGCTGTGATGTTCAGTCTCTTCTTGGCCCAGAGGACTGGAATCAGCCATCTATGGACCGAGAACTCTAAATCTATGAGCCCCCAATAAACTTGTCCTTCTCTAAATTTGTTCTTTTCAGGTCTTTTAGCCACAGCTACTGTTTTAGTCAGCATTTTTGCTTCTGTGACAGAAAAACCTGACTAGAAAAACTTTAGGAGGATAGTTCATTTGGGGCTCATGGTATCAGAGGTCTCAATCCATAAGCAGTGGACTCCACTCATCAGGGCCGAGGTGAGGCAGGATGTCACTGCAGAAGTGTGTGGCATATGGAGGCAACTCAGGACAGGATGATCAAGAAGCAGAGAAACTTCACTCACCAGATACAAAATATAAACCCTAAATGCTTGCCCCCAGGAACCCACCTGCTCCAGTAGGGACCCTACCTGTGATGGGCTGACAGATCTGACTCCATGAGAATGTTATAGGCCAGACTCTAAGGGAAATGACTAAACAGACTCCATTTTGCTCTGAGACTCCATGTTATGTAGGAAATAAGCTTCTCCCATCGGAACACCCCACCTCTGTGCCCATCATCAGTTACTTAGCGTGACATGTTTAATAATATACAATGGCAACTCCTATGTAGTAAAAATTGCTCTCTTTTGATTCCCATTGCTCCTAAACAGTGTACCACGTGAACAGTGATTGTGTGGATGTTAGTAACCATTCTTTAGTTTGTACCTAGGTAAGGGTCATTTTGACCCACTTCCCCCTCTGTCGGTGATCTCATGATGTTAATGTGTAATTCTGAATCATAGCAACAGACACTTATGATTAATGTGATTTTTAGTATAAGAACCCCTACAACCCTGTGGTCAGGGCTGTTCTCTCAATAGCCATTTTTTGGGGCATTGTGTGAGACAGTCAGCTGGCCAGCTTAATAAAGACTCTCAAATTTGGACTTCTCAGTGGTGATCGGTCTGTTCTTAAGTTGCGCCCCATAACACTACCCACCTTCTGTTAACACCAAATTAATCTCTAACAGGTAATTAGTTTAATGATTGGATTAAACCTTTTATAACCAAACATTTCATCTTTAAAATTTCTTGCATTGTCTCACACTTTAGGTTTTGTGGGGCACCTCATGCCTACACCATAAGAGCCACGAAAAAGCTAACTAAAAAAATTAAAACTTGAATAATGTTACAAATAATAGATGTGAGTTCAGGAATAAATATTTTCCATAATATATACTGTGTAAGGAAGATAAAATCAAAACTGGAAAGAATGATTAAAAAAGTAAAAGACTAAACAAAGAACCAAGAAAGCATAGAATTAGGAAAGTAATACTAGATTAAGAAGCAGTCATTGAAACTTTAACAAATTAATCATTTTATTTCATTGTGCATATATTTTAGGAGGTACACTTCAAATTTTTTATCCTATTATTATTTGATAAATTCATTTTAGGTAGACAGGGAATGAACAGATGGAGGAAAAATATCTTTTTTAGTCCTGGGATAATATACCTGCACATATATGAATATGTATTGTTCATACACGTGTATATGTACATTCTGATATATATGTATACAAATGTGTGTATGTATACATATATATTCTAGTTTCAAGTAGAATTCTGATCAAATTAGAAGTAAATCAGGAAAGAAAATTGATTTTTAAGTACTTTAAATCTACTTTTAGAATTTGGCACGGATAAATTCACATCATAGTATTTATAAACAGGCGCTACTTCAAAAGTGCAGATTTTTAAATGAGAAAGAAATACTCCAAAGTCCCTGACAGGTGTTGTGGAAATAAGTGAAATGGCATGAAAAATGTGATTCAGATGGGCCATGGACAAAGCCAACCCTGCCGTGGACAGAGTCAGACAGGTCATGATTCCTGATGCTGAAAGCGGAAGCTGATGGTGTGTGCTGCATTGGAGACAGGGTCCTTCCTGCATACCACCAACATGTGCTGGAGGGCCTTTTGTTACAGCAGAAGCTCAAGGTCATTCAAGCACAGACGTGCTCAGGCTGACAGAAGGACCTCGTGATTGATCTGGGACTGTTTTATCCAAGAAGCACATTAGCTGTGATGACTTGACACCACCAACAACTTTTCAAAGTCTTAAGACACTGTTTGGACCTTAAAGAAAATCATAATGGCTCTAATAGAGATGGATAAAGTATTGGTTTGATCTTATGTGGAGCAGGGCTCCCAAGACAAGGTACTAATGAGCCCTTAAACACAAGAATTAAATGGTCTTGCTTTTCTTCTCTTAGTCTAGATGAGTTTTCTATTTTCTGAAAAAAAAAAAAAAAATCATAGGTGATTAAAAGGAAACGTATTTCTCAGGTTCTTTCTGACAATTGTAGGCCCTTTATTCAACATGGACTTTCTTGGATATTTTTGGTTCATATTTATTTATTTATATGACTCAGTTGTTTAATGGTTGCTCAGTGTTTCAGTAGCACCTCCAGCAGTCTCACAGTGAAAGTGCATCCTATCCCTATCGACAAAGCATTATGGGCAAACTAAAAACTAAAAGATATCACAAGGACATCCCTCTAAATGACAATTAATTTCTAGTTTCAATCATATTGCATTGTGTACAACAATGAAGGTGGATACTTCAGGTTATAAAAGGAGATTCTAGTTTCTTCTTCTTGAAAGGTACTTTGCCATTTAGTGAAATGTCCATGGCTTTTATAGCATTTTACAAAGAGATTTGCTAAGTACTAGGGTAAATATCACCTGTAATCGTGAATCTTTTCTGAAAGTCCTGACTGTCGCTGAAATTGACAGCAAATGATCTGGGAATCGAGGATCAGATTTTATGGAAAAGTCCTGCATCCTGCATATTACAGATTTCTGTGATCAGCCAGCCTGGAAAAGAACAAATACGTACCAGAGGCCAAAGTTAGTACTACACTTGCCTTGGCTTTCATTTCCATGCAACCTGAAAGTTTTCCTGGCTACATAGAGTTTGTGGCTGCCTTGCCAGCCCACCTGACCACAGTGGAGATGAAGAGACAACACAGGCTTTGGCGTGCTTCATCCTCCTGATTAGTCTGAGTGGCAGGGTCAAATACCAAGGGATCACCGATTTTCTTATCAGATATTGAAGAAAAGTTGGTGAAGTTTTAAAGTGAAAACTTCAGGTGGATAAAAGAACTTTGCAAAAGAGAGAATGGCAGGTCACTTGGCAGCACACAGGGTCACAACCTATGGAGTGAAAGCAGGTCTTAAACACGAGCGAAGCTTGACACTCCTGTGGAACTGGCATTGACCTGCCCTCAGCCAAGGCTGTGGACAACATTGAGACAAGAGTCTTCAGCATGTTGTAAAGCGTGCCTTGCAGTGGCACATGGGATCCTGGGGGAATCGTGCAGGGGAATAAAAGGCTCTTTCTTAGTGCCATGATTCCTGTTTAGACTGGACGTCTCACCTCAGAGGACAGATGTAAAACACAACCAGCCTAACTTCACCTGCTGATTCAAAACGAGCATTAAGACAGACAAAATATGAAAGGTCTTCTCACATTGTCGTTCCTTGTCTTGCTGCAGAATGTTAATAACCTACATGTTGCGTTTCTTTTCCAATACTTCAATATTTTTGAGGACAATGATTTCTCTGGAAAAATAAATCCATTTGCTAACAAGGTGTTGTGACTTGATGTGTAGTGTATGAGGCACCCGTTCTCCTCATGAGGAAAGCCAGGGTTAAATGTGATTTCGTTTTTGGTCAATCTACTATTTATTTTTAAGCCCAGTGCAACACTTACGCTAACCACTAGATGTTATAATAACATTGATTATGTTTTAATGTATATTAAAGATCTAGTCACAAGTGGGATTCAATCAGAAATTGCACATTAACAAGGAATAAGCCCTAGGGGGTTCATGTAAATAGAAAAACAATCCTTCATTGATTCATTTTTTCACTTTATATCCATCACACAAGTGAACACGGGATGTTCTTGAAGAATGAAAAGACTGGAAATTGCCCTCATATTCTACAATACAGTTACTCCATTTCTCTAAAACTTCATATTATAGAATTATATAGGTACTGTTCAGACCACTATTCAAAGTGTAATCACAAGAAATAAATAGGGAATAAGTAACAGAGAAAGTAGAGTCACAAAATCTCCATGTTCCATTTGATATTTGCAATCAACCACCAACATTTACACATACATTGCAAATTAAAGTCATTTGCATGTTCCTAATTAGATTTTAACAATTTAGGAACAAGAAATAAACAATATTTCGATTTAATTCTCAATTATCAATACACACAACAAAATATGTTGTTTTGAAAATAATTATGAATTGCAGACAGGTACTAATGACAGTGAGACAGATTTTGGATTAAATAATTGTTTCATTAGTAGTCTTAATTTGTTTATTCCTTGCTTAGAAAAATATCTAATTGTATTTTACATAACAGCATTATAGGGATAGATGCTGCAAGAAAAGCAAATGAACTCTATATATCCTTGTTATATAGAACACTCAATATCTATAACTTACGATACAATATTTTTTACAGAGAAGTAATTTATGCTTCATAATGAGACAATGACTTCATTTAATATCCTTCTTGGAATGATTTAAACACTCTGGTTTAATTGAAGTGCTTATAAATTAAAAAATCAAAATACAGAACCAAAGTGTGTTCCTGAATTTATTGCACGATTTCTGGTGGTCTAATACACCTAGGTGGCTTGCTCTACATTGAAAGCTCTTGAGCTACACATTGTTGCCTGGGATGACCTAACTTGCACCTGTTTAGGGAAGAGAACTGCATCTGGATCATTCTCTGGGTTTTTTTCAAGAATATGCATTATTGGATTCAGTTTCAGTTTAGGCTTTGAGTAAACCGAGACTCTACAAACTGAAAAGGCTATTGTAAATCATTTATTTTAAAATAGCTAATAATATAGAACCACCATTTTTTAATGATTGAGAATAAGGGATTTCACAATGTTATGATTTAGAATTTTTGTCTTTTCTAAAATAATGAACATAAAAACCTTAGCTACAAATTCTATTCAAAGATTTTGAAGAATTTTACAGAAACTAATTATACTCTTTTGGATACTTAAGAACTTTCTTTGTGTACAAGGTGGAATGTAACTTGTGCATACATCAACAGATTTTCAGATGCAATAAAATATGTACCTGGATTAAAGTAAGCCTTTCATTTGTTGCATATTTTACTTTTAAGGATTTACAATGAACATCGAAAGCTCATGTGGATATTCTAAGGAATCTGCAGAGATCGGTTGAACTATTTTATTTACCAATACCTGGAATAACTAAATTAGAAACATTGGACAACTCATGGAATTCATGTTCTAAATATCTTTTCTGAAATCTCAGTATTATAAAAGTAACAAAAAGACAGTGTAAACAATCATAAAATAGTGTAAACTTACTATGCATTAGGAATGTTCCAACTTTATAAATCTGAACTCATTTTATCCTCACCCGTGTTTTAATTTTTCTTTATTAGTACAATAAAGGAGAATCTTCAGTACCTATGATGTATTTATTATTATTCAGATTCTTCATTTGTTGATTCTAAATTACAAATTGCATGTGGAAGTGTTTCTTAGATTGATGACTAATAATGAAATGTTTTATGTTACATTTATATACATTTTATGCACATTTTCCCCATCCCTTATAGAACAGCTCAGGCAATATAAATAAACTGCTCGTGGTCATTTAAACAAACCCCCTAAAAATTCTAATTCTTTTTTCAAAGTTTAAAATTACATAACATTAAAAGTTAAAATCTTTTAAATGTTTTACTTGAACACATTTGCTTCTATTGATCTGGCATGAGTAGCTGTGCTACATATGACATATAAATTTCAAAGAATTTAACAAAAGCACCAGAACGTATTTAATTCATTCTTTGTCCTAAGGTCATATAATTTCCTTCTCAAGTCCCTATGATCTTCCTCCCTGTTAAATTTATTTAAAGAGTAAGCTGAATCTTACTCTAGTAAACACATCCTCTTACATCTTTAATGGAGTTTTGAAATCGTTGTGAACAATCCTGTGTGGTTTAAAGACAGGGAAATGAGAAATGAGTTGTTAAGGTGATTTTACGATTGTGAGAATATCATAAAGGACACAGATAACTACTACACACCTGGATTATGGATCCTAGGCTACAACCTTGCAGTATACTACTCTGAGCACTGTTGGCAAGACAACACAATGGTAAGTAACATGCACCAGAACCTAGAAAAGATTCAGCAAAAATGCAGAATGTAAGATTTAAAAACATGGTACCTGAGTTCAGGGTCCTTACTAAGAATAGAGCCCACAGGACAGGCAGTTGTTCCCTGTGAGTGACTGAGTGCAAGCCAATATCAAGGCCAAGGACAGTGCTGTGTGCTACTGCAGACTTTAGGAAACTACACTCCGGCTACACCAAGTGTATAAAAATATTTCTCTTTAAATTAATCTTAGCATACTCTACATTTTTAAAATTTCATTAGCATTTTAAACTTTTCACTCTTTTCTAGTAACATTTAACTTAAATCACAAAAACATTTACAGCTGTACAAACACTTTTTTTCTTTTTTTACATAAGGGGGATTCAACTCAGGGGCACTCGACCACTGAGCCACATCCCCAGCACTATTCTGTGTTTTACTTAGAGACAGGGTCTCACAGAGTTGCTTAGCACCTTGCTTTTGCTGAGGCTGGCTTTGAACTCACAGTCCTCTTGCCTCAACCTCCTGAGCTGCTGAGATTACAGGCATGCATCCAGCTAAACACTTTTTTTAGTCAATGAACTTTTCTATTTTAAAATTATTTTTTAGTTTTTAAACTTTTGGTGAAAATGAAGACACAAACACACACACTAGCCTAGGTCTACCAGGGTCAGGGTCATCAATATCAGGGTCTCCATAGCTGCCCCTCTAGAAGGTTTTCAGGGCAGTCACATGCATGGAGCCACCATCTTGGCCCTCTGGACCACCTCCAAGGGCCAGCCTGAGGCTGCCTTACAGCCGACTTATAAATAGACAGAATGCACTCTGAAATAACAATAAGAGGTATGATAGAATGAATCAGCAAACCAAAACAATGGCATTGTCATTCATCCAGTATTGTGTCCTACTCCTTATTCATTTGCTATACTTTTACAGGCACAGCAGTGCTGTGGGTGTGTTCACACCACATCTACACATACATAGGAGAGAGAGTTGGGGTACAGGGACAGCCAGAGCGTGACTCAGAAATAGGAACTTCTCAGCTCCGCTCTAACCTTAGGGGCCACGGTCCACATGTGGTCCCTCACTACCTGAAGTGCCATGATGTGGCACATGACTGTAATTCTTGAAGTTCTGAGTCTCTGTAGTTCCTAATAAAACTTTGATAAAATTCCCGTAGATGACTTTACCCTTTTTGTTTTCTTCTGTGTCCTACCTTTTTCTAAATTATTCTTTCCTTAGAAGAGAGACTTCAGACTTAGTACCATTCTTTAAGGAATCAAGATAAACACATGTACGTGTAGGTGTTCACCCATGCTCACTCTCTCTCTCTCTCACGTGCACAGACACACACACACACACATTACTTATTACTTTGTAGTTCAGAAAAGGAGTAAGAAGCACAAAACTCCATGCAAAATTTCCCATCAGACTGCTGAGGTCAGAAATTAATTTAAATGAAAAAAACCCTCTCCCAGTCTGTAACTAAAGACTGGTATTTGGGGAGGAGGTGATTTATTGCAGGATGTAGTTATATGCTTTCTTACTCATAGTTAGAACCTTTGTAAATTCTCCTGTTTAATCCTCAGTCATTCTCCTAACTCATTAGACCTGTATTTTTTTTGATGTATGTTAAAAGCCATAGTACATTTATGACATATATTATTTTAGCTAGACATTTCTCAACATAAATGTGGTTAAAGTTGGGATCATACATCATTTTATGCATAGTATTGGATATTTAAGTGGAGAAAATGGATGCATTTTGATTGGGTTATCTCCTGAATTTTTCCTTTTTCAAGACCTGTATTGTATTTTAACAACAATAAAAACTCTCAGTTATTGAGTTTTATTATGCTGCTTGTCATAGCTTGCATGGCTTCATAGGTAATGGAACTTCACCTTATTTTCCACTTAATTCCTGGAAAATTACATCCTAGTGACATTTTATCAACTGAATTTGTCAAGTGGATAATGATTTTTTTTATGTGAATTTACTTAGATATTCCCCTCTCCATAAAATGGAATATGCATTATGTTCAATTTGATATATGAACTTATCATTGTCTACTTTGTCAAAAATGACTATCTTTGTTATGTATGTTAAGAGTAAAATATCTCTTTAAAATAGTTTAAGCATCTAAACTAGAATGCACATTGACTCGTAATATAATTAGGATATTTTAAAGAAAAATGACAGTGGTATTTATTCTGTAATATACGTGCTTGATGAGCTACACATAAATTTTGACATAATATATTGAGAATTGATATTCATTTATCTTTCATTGATTTCTGTGCCATCATCTACTATGTGTGATCTATTTCCTGGAAGAATTGCTTTTTGTTTTCTTTTTTCTTTTGGCATCTCTTCAGTATTTAACAGTTCTTGGTTTGTTTTTCATTGCCTTTGGAGGATTTTTTGAGAAGTATTTTCTCATCTCCTCTAAATCGTGAAAATTTTTCTAGAATTTTTGCTTTTCAGCCCATTCAGTGAATAATAGTTACCTTTTCTAATGATATGTTTAGTTTTTAGTTATATGTTACTTTCTATAAAAATTGACCATGTGAGTACAATGAAATTCTAGGTAGAATAAGTAGGTTGTCAAGAATTCTGTGTATCTTCAACTTCTGCATAGTGACCCACTGTCTTGAAAGAGTTTTGTGGGGAAGAGTGTGCTCTCCTGCGGGCAGAAATGGCATCGATATTCAGGAGGGAACAAGTGGATGTTTCTGCGGTGCTTGTCTTTGGGAAGAGCAACACGTTCAATTATTTAAAGTATTCTCCTGGAACAAGATCACAGCTGGTGACATATTAGTAGCAGAGCAAACTTTTGTAGATACATGCCCTATTTGTTGCAGGACAGTACACTTTCTATATTTCATAAATTCAAAGTTGCAATCAAGGGGTACAAGTTAGACAGTAGTCTGTGATACAACAGATAAAGAAGTACGAAAATACCACAGGGCTATGATTCAGTGAGATATTGACACAGGTATTATTATCATTATCACACATATTAGTGTCTTTAATTATATATGTTTAAATTTTCTCATCTACATATTAATGAAACTTCTCTGTATGACTTCTAATGTATTAATAATATCAAATTGCATACGTTATGTTTATTACAGATAAAATCTAAATATTAAACATTTAGAGTTTTATTTCATTAGATGAAAATGTTAAGGAATACCTACCCAAACTCATTACTAATTTTTACTAATTTCCCAAACTATCGATCTCTCCTTATTAATTTAATGCATTTTTAGAGCAGTTTGTATGTATCATATAAAACACGTGGTCTTTACGGAAGCATATCACAGCTTCTTGTCTCTCACCATAGTAACCGTGATGTACACTGTCCAAGAGCTTTTGTTCTTTGTTTTCACTAGAGAATAAATTCCAGTTGTTATTAAGGCAAGTTACCAGCCCCCGAGATGTGACTTTCTGTGTAGTCTCAATGCACAGCACGTAAACTGTGTACTCTTCAGTCATTGTACATTGCTTTTTATTCCTCTGTGGCTGTTTTGAAAACACGTTTTAAATTTAAAAGAAAGACAAGTGAAGGAAAGGGAAATACACAGATTCAGAAATCAAGTCTTTTGGAAGAAATGTAATCACATGACCACTCTATGATCCCATCTTTCTCCAGTTCTCTGAGATCCCAAGAGTATAAGAAGTTGAAATGGAATCCAGAGTGGAGTGAATCGGATATGACTCATTTCCTTGTTTTTTTACAATGAAATTTCTTAGATTTTCTAATATCAAATTGATAACATTAAAAAGTACCACAGGCATGATTGCAATGAAAATACTTCCTAATTCTTTTGTTTCATTTTTTAAAAATAAGTATAATACAAAAAGATTAACATGTCTTAAAAGTATAACTACTAAATATCATTTGTTTAATGGTATTTATTATTCATTATCTTAATCCTCATTTAGAAGTTCTGTTTGTTTATCACTTAAATTTCAAGACTTTTCACACATTTTTTTAAGGAATTTCTGAGAAATATATAGAAGTCAATATAAAATTCACTGATCATGTGGGGCTGGAGTTGTGGCTCAGTGGTCGAGCACTTGCCTGGCATGTGTGAGGCCCTGGGCTCAATACTGAGCACCACATATAAATAAATCAAATTAAAGATCCACTGAAAACTAAAAATATATTTTTAAAAAATCAGTGATCAAAGGTGAGAATTTGGGAAGGGTCTGTTCAGTTCCTTTGCCCATTTATTGATTGGTTATTTGTTTTACTTTGTTGTTGTTATTTTTGTGAAGGTTTTTTAGTTCTTTGTATATCCTGGAAATTAACTACCTATAAGAGGTGCATGTAGCAGGTTTTCTCCATTCTGTAAGCTCTCTTCACGCTCTTGGTTTTTTCTCTTGCTGTGAAAACACTTTTTAGTTTGGTGCCATACCATTTACTGATTTATTTTATTATATTTCTGTGGTTTAGGAGTCTTGTTCAGGAAGTCAGTTCCTGTGCCCATATGTTGACATGTTGGGTCTGTTTTCTTCTAGTAGGTGCAGGGATAATGGTCCAATTCCTAGGTCTTTGATCCGCTTAAAATTGAGTTTTGTGGGGGTAAGAGAAGGGATTAACTTTCATTCTATTATATGTGGATTTCCAGTTTTCCCAGCACCATTTGATGAAGAGGCTATTTTTTTTTTCCTCCAGTGTGTGTTTTTAACACCTGTTTCTAGTATGAGGTAACTGTATTCATGTGGATTTATCTCTGTGTCTTCTATTGTGTTTCATTGGTCTTCTTGCTGTCTCAAGAAGAAATATGATCAACAAACATATGAAAAAAATGTCCAATGTCTCTATCAGTTAGATAAATGTAAAGAAAAAGTACCCTGGGATTCCATCTCACTTCAGTCAAAAAGGCAATTTTCAAGAATGCAAGCAACAACAAATGTTGGTGAGGATGTGGGGAAAAGGCACACTCATACATGGCTGGTGGGAATGCAAATTGGTGTAACCACTATGGAAAGCAGTATGGAGGCTCCTCAGAAACTTGGACTGGAACCACCATTCGACCCAGTTGTCCCACTCCTCAGTTTATACCCAAAAGGCTTAAAATCAGCATACTACAGTGACTCAGTCACATCAATGTTTATAGCAGCTCATTTCACAATAGCTGAACTATGGAAAGGACCTAGATGCCTTCAACAGATGAATTGGTAAAGCAAATGTCGTACATATACACAATATAATTAATTACTCAGCTTTAAAGAAGAATGAAATTATGGCATTTGTAGGTAAATAAATGGAGCTGGAGACTATCATGCTAAGTGAAATAAGACAATTCAAAAACAACAAAAGCTGAATATTCTCTCTGAGATGCAGCTGCTAACACACAATAAAGGAATGGGGAAGAAAAAAAGTTCATTGGATAAGACAAAGGGGAATGAAGGGAAGGGAGGATGGATAGGATTAGGAAAGACAGTAGTTTTCCTACAAACACATATGAAAATATCTAAGTAGACCTCACTATCATGCCCCCCACAACAATGGGATATTAACTAGAATAAGATAGCTATGCTTGTGAAATTTTATCAAAATGAATTATAGTATACTTCCTGTATAACTAAGAACCAACAAAATAAAATTAAATTTAAAAATAAATTTGAAAATCTGAAATGGTTTTTATAAATGATTATACAATCACCTACAAACGTGTGCTAGATAAAACGCAATAGAAAAGAAAAAAATATAATTGGTTCTTACGTCATTCTAAATTTCTTTAGGATGTAGGTCACATGTTGTTTTGACACTTCTTTGTGTAAGCTAATAACAATATTTTAGTTACCTTTTGGTAGGTATTTATCATATCTCTGCCTTGAAAATTAACACACAGGAGACAGATTTCATGTTATATTTTATATCACCTACAGTTCCCAGAGTAATAAGACAGGGTAAATAAAAATGGTTTTTTGAAATATCATCTTCCAGAACACATAATCCTTACCATGGTTGTAAATCTAAAGTATTCTTTCTACAAATTCTGAAACAAATATATTACAAATGTTGCATTTCCAAACAAAGGTGTCAGTAATATAAATTCTGCATTTACATTTGATTTCGAAGTTAATTTCTCAGCCCATCAGAAATACCTATGAATGGGGATTAATAAGTTTACAAATCACATCCAGGAGAAATCTTAAGTTGGGTAGGCAGGTAATTGAGAGTTAGACAGACTTTTAGAAAACTTAACACAGTATGTGAAGCCAGATGACAGTCTGAAAGCTTGATATGGTGAAGAACAGAGGGAAGGAAGAGGAGAGATTACTTAAAACTTTGGGCAGAAGGATGGGAGCCAGAGGTATCTGAAACATGCCATGTCTGCACTCAGAGCTTGTTCTTATCTTTGTGATGTGGTGAAAAGTCTGTCCTGGTTGATGACACATTCATCTTACAGAGCAGGATGTGTCCTGGGCTGACTTTATCACTTTGTTAATCACAGTCGATTAATTTTTACTGAGCAACTCCAAAGTACTGAAAAGAAATCTCCAACTCCCCTGAAACATTCTCAAAACTTATCAATAAAATAGTTTCAGACTGAAAATTATTAAGCATGGATATTTTGCTGTGTATCTTCAGTTTGCATCTGTATAAACCATGCAGTAGCTGGATACATAAATGTGACCCTGAAACATATAGATACAACAAATGGAGAATTAAAAGATGCAGATCTGAATGACAAAAGCATAGGTATTCCAAGGAAATATTTGATACAGTGTATTACTGGTTTTCAAACTGAACACAAACTTATCAAAGAGCAGTTCTTTGATATCAAATATCAATTTTAGCAGTTCAAATATCAATTTTTTTCTTTGTCCAAATGTTTTATGAATTTATTTTGTGCTTATTAAATCGACTATCTTTTAGGAAGCAAATTGAGTGAAAAGGAAATCAGAGCACAAACAAACCCATAATGTTTTATAATGAAAAAATGATACACACTGTATTAAAATAAAAATTAAAGTCATTAAATTAATATAAAAGTGGAGTTATCTGTCATCAACTATTGAATTGCATTAATATTATTACAATTCTCCTGCAGGGGAAATAACCCAGCCAGTAATATTTAAAAAATGAGGATGACTATTTGATTAGAGATTTTTTTTCCAAATTAAATTCATGCAATTTCTTGAAAAACACAGAAATTAACAGAACAAAAATGAGATTTAGTCACAAGAAAATATTGCAATTTATTTTTTAATAATTTCTTTTGCAATTTTATATTTCTTTATAAAATCAATTTCTCCATGGTAAGACATTGGGGGTATAATCTTTATAATAACAGATATAAACCATAATATCTTGAACAAGGGTTTATTTTAAATGCAATTTTCCTTGAAAATTGAAAGTTGATTTTAGCCTTTGAACAACAAAAATATAATAGGGAACAATTAAAAAATGTTAATGTGACACCATGAGCATTAATTCATTAATTACTTAAAAGAAGAGGATATATTCAGTGAAGAAAATGTGGAAGGAAAAGGTGAAAGAAATTTTTATATTGATAATTGCATATCCATCCTGAAAGGAAGCATATCATTCCTGGACCAGAGAACAGGAATTTCTTTTTCCTTAGAAATCGTGGCAGCTTATCCTACATTCTTTAGTTTTCTAGGAGCAGAAAAGTAGAATTCAGGAACTGGGTTATAAGGAATTCTACTGGAAAATGTGAGCTCCCCAAATCCTCCAACTCCAAGCTTATGTTTGCAAAGCTTTCCCGCTGCTATCAAGAGAAAAATAGAAAAGAAAGAGAGAAGAGGCAGGGTTCTCTAGGTTTACAACCTCTGAAATATAAATAGGGATATGGGGAAAGAAAGATGTTCCTAATTATCTCTAGGGTTCTCTAACTTTGATTCTCAGGACTTGCATGTTAATACCTCTTTTTAAAAATAGATATTTTATTTATTTTAATCATTATTATTTTAGCTTTATAGGTGTATGGGCTATCATTGATAATCCAATATGTGCAATTAAGGCAAAATTTCCATATCCTTGAACAGTTTTTTAAAAATCACTGATGAACACCTGATCATTGTACATCCATATGAGATACAGTGTAATAATATTTCTACTAGTTGCTTAATGTAGGTTTTCAGTATTTTCTTTTTCTCACTCATCTATGTTTATGCCAAAACATGAAAATATTCATGGATCATCTCCCAAGAAAAAAAATTAAAGAAAAATAAGAGGATGAGTATCATAGCAGATATTTGGAAACTATGACACCTTCTTAAAATCTGAAAAGGAAACACTAGAAATGCAAAGAAGAGGTTATAAAATTATAAGTGATTTTGAAAATTTTAAATTACATTGGAATTTTAAAATATTTTTCCTATTCCATCTTTAATTTCAAAGCAGACCACCAAAAATAAATTAGTTTCCAAATGAAAAAGAGTAAAATACTCATAAACAACCTTGGATCACTGTGATCAAAAGTATCAGGAATTTGACCTCATGAAGGATAAACAGAATAACCAGATATTCTGATAGGTAGTCATCACATTAGGTTAAATTTACCTAAGGAATTGTATCACTTGTCTTCACTTGCATCCTGTATAAAAATTTTACATTGCAACTTTGTAGAAATCTTTACTTCTTCAATCTTTGTATATACTTGCTTGCACTCTCCCTCCCAATGTTGCTAAGTTATGATATTTATAAGAACATTCTTTATTAAACCCTGCACTTTTGATTTACATAGTTGAAAATGCTCTCCATATGATTTTTCAGAGACTTTTGTGAGGAGACATACTTAGAAGAGACTGGAAGAGTTCATGAGAGGAAGAGAGAATCTTCTACACAACTTTAAATTCTCAGGGTAATGGTGCACATAAAAATGTAATTTTCTAGCAGCTATTAAGAAGTCTTGGTCACCAGAATGCTCTTGAATAGTCAAGTCGTATTAAGGGAATAAAGGGTTCAAGGAAATATTATCTCTGCTAATTGAGACTCAATTAGATTGAGAATCTAGGGAGACCAGGTCTAGCATCTCAGAGATGACTGCAGCTTTTGCAAGGGTGGCCAACACTCAATTTTAGTTAGAATTAACTGAGAGTGTCTAGGGATTTCACGCTAGAATAAAACATAAGAGTCACAGAAACTTCTGAAAATTTACTCGATTCAATTCTAAGGTACCATGGTATCTTAGAAAAGCTAACTGGCCAGAAATACATGTACATTTTCTACATGCAAAGTATGTCATTAAAAGTCATATAAAATAGTGTTATTTCAGCCAAAGAAAGACATATGCATACAAAATGTGGTTAAAAGTGTACATAATTATCAATGGCATTGTACTCAAAGACAGAAAAGTCCTTTTTGGGAAATGATGCCTCAGTAACTGGGAAAACATTCTTGCCAATCATAGAGGCACACGCTGTAATGCCAGTGACTCTGGAGGCTGAGGCCAGAGGATCCCAAGTTCCAGGCAAGCCTCAGCAACTTAGTAAGGCACCCTCTCAAGCTAAAACTTCAAAAGGACAGGGGATAGATCTCAAAGGTAAAGAACCCCTGGGTTCAATCCCCATTCCAAATAAAGAAGGAAGGGAGGAAGGCAGGAAGGAAGGGAACATATTTGTAAATATTTCTTGTAAACACTCAAAGAACAGTGCATTTCATTGATGTTGGAATATTCTGGTTTATTTTGTGACTAGTATGAAAATGAGTCTCATATACTTAGAGGTTCTGAGCAGAAAATTCCCTTGTACATGGGTTGCCATCATCATAATTCTGAGAAAAGCTGAGACTGTGGAAGAATAACTAAGCTATAGACAAAACTGCAGGTGAGGCTTGATTCTAAGATTTGGTATGACCACTGTCCCCAAGGTATTGGACAGTGCCAATGGCAATATACCAGGAGACAAACTGAGACAGGGAATGCATCATCCTGAGGCAAGAAAAGCAAAGAGGAAGCATTTCATTAAGTCACAGAGATGAGTGCAGAATGGTCAGTACTGAACTGTAAAGGAGAACAATGGATCTGAGGAAAAAATCCTGAAAAAATTAAGCCAGGATTGCTGAAAACACTGATATGATAGTCATTAAATGCTGCTTACACCCATGAAATTTGAGTTGCAATGGCTATTTTCTCTCAAATGAGTTGTAAACTCATGAAAGATAGTTTTGAGAATACTTAGAATGTTTCTATATATTTGATTACTTTGTAAGTCTTTAGTCACCTATGTAATTAGTAAACCTGAGTAAAAATCTAGTGTGACTTTGTTCATTTTTGCTCAATAATATATATGTAGTATTTCTGTTCACCTAGGCAAGAGGAGTATTTTGCCTTATATTTTCTGATTTACAAATTTCCGTGTATCACAACCCCAAAACCTACATTTGCAAAACCAGTCTCTCATTTGGCATATAACTTAAACACACATCACAGGTAACCTTGTTAGAGCTCCACAGAATTGTTTTTCTCTACCTATCTTGTCCTGTATGCACAAAAAATTGCAATCTCATTCACATGCTAAGAAGTTTTAAGTTTTGCAAACTGTCAGACTTTGGACATGGATATTGACTCAAAGTGTGAGGAGGATTTGGGGGGCAAAAGTAAAGAAAATGTAGTAATTATCAATTCCTTCCACTCAATAACATAAATATAATGTATATTTTGCTTAAGGCAGCCTCTCCTGATAATGCTGAACCTAGGTCTGACATGTCTTTATTACTATCATTTGTGGCTTGTATGATTCATAAACAGTGTGTCAAGTATAAAAGTTATAAATATTTGTAACATTTAAGAATTTTTGACTTGTGCATAAATAAGTGGTATGTAACAAGCTTGAGGCCTGAGGCCAATAATCTGTGTTGGAAATCAGAGATTCAGTGATAAAACTGTATAGTTTGATTTTCATAAAGGTACTCAGTGATGTTTGTTTTTAAGTCAGCTGTATTTATTTACATTTTAAGAAGCTCATAAGATTATTGATATTCCCAAAAATACCTATTATTGAAATATTTTGTATTTCTTTCAATTTATATTTTAGGTAAAATTGAATCATGTACTCCCTGAATGTAATTATAGTTTAATTATGTACATTATCACTATAGCTAGAACTAAGCTTACATGAAAACAGCCTTGATTTAATAATTAGTTAGTGCTTTGTGCTACAAGAAAGGCAAAAATTGTTATAATGAGTATCATTTTTTTTTTATGAATTATAACCTTCCCCCAAATGTTGGCCCATTCCCAGAAGACCTGACTTGGATACTAATATTTAAATTCAATCACTTAGATACGTGGTAAGTACCAGTCACATTTATAGATTACACACTTTACTATTTTGTTGCTATGAAGTGTCTTTTGTCAAGGTAGGAAGACTGGAATGTTTTCTTTCACTGTGTTTTAGCTTGATTTCCAATTTTGAAGTGCTGGCCTTGTGCCACGGGTATCTCTACTTATTATTCTGCCCTAATTTTACAGATGTTAAGGGTAAGTAGCATTTACTTAAAATTAATCTGATTTAAAGTTTTACACAAAATATTTTCTTTATTTACATGTAGCATAACATTATTAGATTAATTCAACAATAAAGGGTTGTTGTTTTATTTAAATTTGCAAACTTTTCTAAAGAATTTTCTTTTTAAGTGAGACACAGTGGCACATGCCTGTCATTCCAGCAGCTTTTGAGGTTGAAACAGGAAGATTGCAAGTTCAAAGTCAGACTTAAAAACTTAAAAATTGATCTCATAATATAAAGTTAAAAACAAAAGGGGGTGTGCTGGGGATGTAGCTCAGGGTCTGAGTGCCTCTGGGTTCACACTCTAGTGTGAAAAAAAATTCTTTTGAAATGCTTCATATAAATTACATTCATTTCTCAGAGATCCAAGATGGCGGACTAGAGGGAGGCTGCGTTCCTTGTCGCTCCATAACTCCGGTTTCAAATTCAATTTTACCTAAAATATAAATTGAAAGAAATACAAAATATTTCAATAATAGGTATTTTTGGGAATATCAATAATCTTATGAGCTTCTTAAAATGTAAAACCGGAGTTTCAAGCAGAGGATACCTGTTTCTTGGTGAGGCAGATTTTGCTGCTTGTCGATCCCCTGCTGTTTACCACATTTGTCTACTGTGATCACCTGTAATCTGCCAGCATATCGACACCTTTTTTGAGTGCAGATTGTTCATTGTCAGGGGCCTATCATCCGCCATTTACCTGCCTCTCACCTGTCCATAGCCTGCCTTACACCTATCCATCAACCACCACATGAGGTTCACCTCCGATCTTCCGACAACAGTCAGCAAACTGATCACTGACTGCAAGTGGAGCACCAGCTGCCTGCTGTTGCCTGGAAGTTCACTGTCACAGTAGCTGCAGGTTTAATTACAAGTGGCTGCGCCATTTTGAGACAACAGCCAGGCCCCTGGCTGGGCTGACTGAGCCCCATCTCCAGGATTCCTCAGCCCAACGGATCACTCCCTGCCTCTGGGGCCCTCACATCGATTGACTGCTCCCTGCTGCCAGGACTGCCAGACCAACTGACTGCGCCCTATCACCTGGACCCCAGACTGACTGATTGCACCTGGCCTGAAGGATCCCACAACCACACCAAACACACCCAACCTCCAGGACCCCTGCCTGACGAACAACACCCTGCTTCCAGGACCTCCAGCTGACCACATCCACAACCTGAGCTGCAGCTCCCCATTTGCCAACACATTTTGAAGCCAAAGCAGCCATCTTGGATACTCCTGGAAGCCATAGCTCTGATCTTCGGGTGGGGCAAATCCAGTCCTGAGATGCCTGCTGGAGACTTGAAACTCATTGTCAGATACCTCTCATGCATCAGGCTACTGAACAGTGGGAGGTTTCATTACTATATGACTGTTTTACTGTAGATTTTCTTTTTTCTTCTTTTTTAAAAAATTAAGTTTTTATTTCTTTACTTTTATTGCTCTCTTTTCCTTTTGTTTACCTGTTCCCTCAGAGTCTCTTTGTCCCTTTTGTCCATGCTAACATCAAATTTCTTTTGATTACACTCTGACACTTTCTATTATCTAGAACTTCCGTATATTCTTTTCTTATCCCATTAAGAGCCACATTCTACCTCCCTCTGCATCCTCTTTGTCCTCCATTAGACACTGCAGACCTTATTGCAAACTTGTTTGTTCTATTGAAGATAATATTTTAACTCATTCTGTTTATTATGACAATTTTGTTATTGTCCTCATAGGGGCTATTTGGTCTAGGATTGCATAGTGTCTGATTTGGGCACTGCTAATATTGATCTCCCCTTAAAGAAAGGTTTTGGAAACCTAGAGGGCCACTATAAGCCTATGGGGGAAATCTGCAATACCCCAGATCTGCACTGCTAGAGGGGAAGATACATGAACAACATGAAAAACCACAGGAAGAAAATGATCCAAACAAATCTAGATTCTATATTAACAGAATCCAATGACAGTATGTTAAAAGAAATGTCAGAAAAGGACTTCAGATTGTACATGATTAAGATGATTCACAAAGCAAAGGATGAGATAAGAGAGTAAATGCAGGCAATGAATGATAATACCAATAAGCTGAAAGAGCAACTGTAGGAAGCAAGAGATCATTTGAACAAAGAGATAGAGATTCTCAAAAAAACACCAAATGGAAATTCTTGAAATAAAGGAAATAATAAACCAAATAAAAGAGTCAATGGAAAGCATCACCAAAAGACTAGACCACTTGGAAGACAGAACCTCAATGAAGACAAAATATTTAATCTTGAAAATAAAGTTGCCCAAACAGAAAAGGTGGTAAGAAATCATGAACAGAACCTCCAAGAACTATGGGACATCATGAAAAGACCAAATTTAAGAATTATTGGGATTGAGGAAGGCACAGAGATACAAACCAAAGGAATGAACAACGTATTCGATGAAATAATATCAGAAAATTTCCCATGCCTGAAAAATGAAATGGAAAATCAAATACAAGAGGCTTACAGAACACCAAATGCACAAAATCACAACAGATGCACACCAAGGCACATTATAATAAAAATGCCTAACATTCAAATAAAGATAGGATTCTGAAGGCCACGAGAGAAAAGCATTTGACTACATATAGGGGGAGACCAATACGGATAGCAACCAACTTCTCAACCCAGACTCTAAAAGCTAGAAGGGTCTGGAACAACATATTTCAAGCTCTGAAAGAACATGGTTGACAAGCAAGAATCCTATACCCAGCAAAACTAATCTTCAGATTTGAAGATGAAATAAAATCCTTCCAGGATAAAAAAAAGTTAAAAGAATTTACAAATAGAAAGCCACCATTACAGAATGTTCTCAACAAAATATTCCATGAGGAGGAAATGAAAAACAACAATGGAGGTCATCAAAGGGAGGAACTACCTTAGAGAAAAACCACTCAAAGGAGAAACCAAGCCAACTTAAAAACCAAAAATAAGTCTAATGACTGTGAATACACTCATATCTCAATAATAACCCTGAACATTAATGGCCTAAAATCATCAATCAAAAGACATAGACTGGCAGAATGGATTAAAAAGAGACTGCCTGCAAGAGACTCATCTCATAGAAAAAGACATCCACAGACTAAAGATGAAAGGATGGGAAAAAACCTACCATGCACATGGAATCGGTAAAAAAGTGGGGGTTTCCATCCTTCAGATAAAGTGGACTTCAAGCCAAAGTTAGTCAGAAGGGATAAAGAAGGACATTTCATACTGCTTAAGGGAACCATAAATCAGGAAGACATAACGATAGTAAATATTTATGCCCCAAACAATGGTGCATCCCTGTACATCAAACAAATCCTTCTCAATTTCAGGAATCACATAGACAACAACACAATAATTCTGGGTGACTTTAACACACTGTTGTCACCACTAGATAGATCTTCCAAACAAAAACCAACCAAAGAAACCATAGAACTCAATAACACAAACAATAACCTAGACTTAATAGACATATATACAATATTCCATCCATCAACAAGTGGATTCACTTTCTTCTCAGAAGAACATGGAAACTTCTTGAAAATAGACCATATGTTATGCCAGAAAGCAGCCCTTAGAAAATGCAAAAAAATTGAGATACTGCCTTGTTTTCTATCAGATCATAATGGATTGAGAGTAGAAATCAATGACAAAATAAAAAACAGAATTACTCTAACACCTGGAAACTAAATAATATGCTGTTGAATGAAACATGGATAACAGAAATGATCAGGGAGGAGATCAAAAAATTCTTAGCGGTCAATGAGAACGATGATAAAACATCAAAATCTCTGGGACACTATGAAAGTTGTACTAAGAGGAAAATTCATTGCATGGATCGCATTCCAGAAAAGAATGAAAAGTCAACAACTAAATGAGCTAACATTAAAGCTCAAAGCCCTAGAAAAAGAAGAACAGAATAAGAGCAAAAGTAATAGAAGACAGGAAATAATTAAAATCAGAGCTGAAATTAATGAAATTGAAACAAAAGAAACAATTCAAAAATTGATAAAACAAAAAGTTGGTTCTTTGAGAAAGTAAACAAAATAGACAACCACTGAGCCACACCAACAAAGAGAAGGAGAGAGAAAAATCAAATTACTAAAATTCGTGATGAAAAAGGAAATATCATGACAGACACCACTGAGATACATAATATACTTAGAAGCTACTTCAAAAATCTGTATTCCAACAAAGTAGAATCTACTGAAGACATTGACAAATTTCTAGAGACATATGCTCCTCCCAAACTGAACCAGGAGGACATACACAGTTTAAACAGATCAATATCAAGCAACGAAATAGAAGAAGCCATTAAAAACCTACCATCCAAGAAAAGCCCAGGACCAGACGGATTCTCAGCCGAGTTCTACAAGACCTTCAAAGAAGATCTCATTCCAATACTTCTCAAAGTATTCCAGGAAATAGAAAAAGAGGGTACCCTACCAAACTCATTTTATGAACATCATACCCAAACCAGGGAAAGACACATCAAGGAAAGACAATTTTAGACCAATATCCTTGATGAATATAGATGCAAAGATCCTTAACAAAATTTTGGCAAACCGTATCCAAAAGCATACTAAGAAAATCGTGCACCACGATCAAGCGGGGTTCATCCCTGGAATGCAAGGATGGATTAACATTCATAAATCAATAAACATAATGCTTCATGTCAATAGACCTAAGGATAAGAATCACATGGTTATTTCAATTGACGCAGAAAGAGCATTCGACAAAATACAACACCCCTTCATGATGAAAACACTAGAAAAACTAGGGATAGTAGAAACATACCTGAACATTTTAAAAGCTATTCATGCTAAGCCCATGGCTAACATCATTCTTAATGGAGAAAAACTGAAACCATTTCCTTTAAAAACAGGAACAAGGCAGGGATGTCCTCTTTCACCACTTCTATTCAACATTGTTCTCGAAACTCTAGCCAGAGCAATTAGGCACACTAAAGAAATTAAAGGGACATGAATAGGAAAATAGGAACTTAAGCTGTCACTATTTGCCGATGACATGATTCTATATTTACAGGATCCAAAAAACTCCTCCAGAAAACTTTTTACCTCATCAATGAATTCAGCAAAATAGCAGGCTATAAAATCAACACGCATAATTCTAAAGCATTTTTTATATGCAAGCGATGAAACAGCTGAAAGGGAAAAGAGGAAAACAACTCCATTTGCAATAACCTCAAAAAAAATAAAATAAAATACTTGGGAATCAATCTAACCAAAGAGGTTAAAGATCTCTACAATGAAAACTACAAAACATGGAAGAAAGAAATTGAGGAAGACCTTAGAAGATGGAAAGAATCCCATGTTCTTGGATAGGCAGAATTAATATTGTCAAAATGGCCATACTACCAAAAGTGCTATACAGATTCAATGCAATTCCAATTAAAATGCCAATGATGTACCTTACAGAAAAAGAGCAAGCAATCATGAAATTTTTCTGGAAGAATAAGAAACCCAGAATAGCTAAAACAATCCTTAGCAGGAAGAATGAAGCAGGGGTTATCGCAATACCAGAACTTCAACTATACTACAAAGCAATAATAACAAAAATGGTATGGTGGCACCGAAATAGACGGGTAGATCAATGGTACAGAAAAGAGGACATGGACACAAACCCAAATAAGTACAATTTCCTCATACTAGACAAAGTTGCCAGAAATATGCAATGGAGAAAAGATAGCCTGTTCAACAAATGGTGCTGGGAAAACTGGAAATCCATATGCAACAGAATGAAACTAAACCCCTATCTCTCACCCTGCACTAAAATCAACTCACAATGGATCAAGAACCTCAAAATTAGACCAGCGACCTTGCATCTTATAGAAGAAAAAGTAGGTCCAAATCTTCACCTTGTTGGCTTAGGATCAGACTTCCTTAACAGGACTCCCACAGCACAAGAAATAAAAGCAAGAATCAACAACTGGGATAGATTCAAACTAAATAGCTTTCTCTCAGCAAAGCTAACTATTAGCAATGCGAAGAGAGAGCCTACAGAGTGGGAGAATATCTTTGCCTCTCATACTTCAGATAGAGCACTAATTTCCAGAATCTATAAAGAACTCAAAAAACTCTACATGAAGAATACAAATAATCCAATCAACAAATGGGCTAAGGATATGAACAGACACTTCACAGAAGAAGATCTACAAGCAATCAACAAACATATGAAAAAATGTTCACCATCTTTAGTAATAAGAGAAATGCAAATCAAAACTACCCTAAGATTCCATCTCACCCCAATTAGAATGCTGATTATCAAGAATACAAGCAACAACTGGTGTTGGAGAGGATGCGGGGAAAAAGATATACATTGCTGGTGGGGCTGCAAATTAGTGCATCCACTCTGGAAAACAGTGTGGAGATTTCTTAGAAAACTTGGAATGGACCTACCATTTGACCCAGCTATCCCACTTGTTGGCTTATACCCAAAGGACTTAAAATCCGCATACTACAGAGATACAGCCACATCAATGTTCAAAGCTGCTCAATTCACAATAGCCAGACTGTGGAACCAACCTAGATAACCTAGATGTCCTTCAGTTGGTGAATGGATAAAGAAACTGTGGTATATATATATATATATATATATATATATATATATATATATATATATATATATATACACAATGGATTATTACTCAGCTATAAAGAATAATGAAATTATGGCATTTGCAGGCAAATGGATGAAATTGGAGAATATCATGCTAAGTGAGATAAGCCAATCTCAAAAATCAAAAGGCGAATGATCTCACTGATAAGCAGATTATGACACATAATATGAGATGGGAGGGAGCAAGAATGGAGGAAGGAGGGACTGTATAGAGGGAAAAGAGAGGTGGGAGGGGTGGGGGGGAGGAAAAAATAACAGAATGAATCAAACATCATTACCCTATGTAAATGTATGACTACGCAAATGGTATGCTGTTACTCCACATACCAAGAGAAACAACATGTATTCCATTTGTTTACAATAAAAATAAATTTAAAAAATTTAAAAAATTTCATTCATTTCTTTGATTTTCCAAATTTAAAGAGATAATACCATTTCTCAATATAAAGACAGCCCTAATAGTCCTGTAGATAAATTTGTATGGTGTACCCCCTTTTTAGCATGATTCTTTTTAAAAATTTTTTTATTTGTTCCAATTGTTCTACATGACAGTAGAATGCATTTATACATTTTGATAGATCCTACATAAATGTAGTCTAATTTCTCATTTCTCTGATTTTACATATTGCAGGATTGCATCGATCATGCAGTCATACATGTACATAAAGTAATAATGTCTGTTTCACTATACTATCCTTCCTACCCTCAAAACACCTTCCTTCCCTTCACTACCCTCTACCTAACATAAAGCACATGATTGCTTGTCTTTGTGCATCAGACCTTGCGAAGACTACCATATCATTTTATTGATTTTGCCAAAAAAGTATAAGGAATCATAAAAGCATAACATGCAGCTTTTTCTAGTTTCAGGTTTAAAATCTTATAATTTTAGTGTTTATCAATCTATATGTTCATGGTCCTTTCTTGCTGTCTACCATCTTTATTTTTTATTTGCTTTCAATTGACACATATTTCAGTGTGCTGTTTTAACTCACCTGTGCTTTCTATAATGCTCATATCAGGATATTTTGCATTCTATCACCTCAAACGTTTTACCTTTTCTTTGTGGTGATAATAAAGTTCTGTGTGTCACTTGTTTGGAAATAAATAATTCAATATTGTCGACTCAGATCACATGTGCAATAAAACACCCGAAGATATCTCCCTTATTCAACTATAACTTTGTTCCTTTTGTGTCTGAATTAATTCACTGAACAGAATGTCCTGCAGTGAATCCATGTGCATTGTTTTTGCACATTTTATTTGTTTGTTGGTATGTTTTATTTACATGGAGCTCAGCAATCTATTATGTTGGATACAGAGAAAATATAGGAAGGTGTTCTTTACTCTGGAGAGCCACTATAAATAAGGTAGGATTTAAGTTAATTCTTGAAGCATTAGTTAAAATTCTTAAATGAGCACCGCAAATAGACTGGAATTAATGGTAACAAATTACTCCCCCCATGATCAGTCTAAGACAATTGTTGACACTAACTGATTTTGACGGAAACAAAATTAAATGCTTCACTTTATAGTCCTCTTACACATCATCATTAAGAAGAGATCCATAAACAATGTAATAAGCTACAGGTAATTTTTTGTTCTCATGAATTGGGAATTGCACAGTGAATATAATACCCGACTTACTATGGAAAATTAATTAAACTTTGCATAAAAATACTCCCCACTGCCTTAGTTTAGTAAACAAAATAACTTTTTTTTTTCCCTCCCTCAGTGCTGGGGGTCAAACCCAGAGCCTCATCATGCCAGGAAAATGATCTACCACTAAGCCACATGCCCAGCCCACAAAGGGACTATTAGCTGCATCGTCTACACATTGCTTATGCAGGGACATCCCATGTGAATGCAAAGTCCTAGCAAAGACTGAACTGTTCTCTGCGCATACATTCCGCTCCAGCACATAATCAAATCCTTCCAATTCTTCTAGGTACCCAAGTGACAAGGGATGGTCAATGATTGTTCTTTGTACTGATAGTAGGAGGAACAAGGAGTCCTTTCAAGAAACTCAGATCTGGATTTCTTACATCCCAGAAGTAAGTGTGGGGGAAGTTCACCACGGAAAGACTCCATGTGAAGACCCAGTGTGAAATGCAGCAAGTGATTCAGGCTTATGAGAATTCAGATTGCAACTAGCACTGATGTAGATATTTAGATTGCAGGTCATACCTTGTGAAGACTGTAACACCTCTCAAAATTCACAAGGGGTTAAAATTTTGCAAATAAAGCAAATTAGCAAAATCATCTGAAATTTCTAATCATTTTGAATAATTACTGTTTATATAATAGTCTTTTCACTTTATAAAATAGAAACTCATGATGAGTTAGTATTCACGAGGTTCAAATACTTTGAGTTGGGTAGTTTTCTGCAGAAAGTAACGTGGGCACATACATTTTTAATTGTAAATGCTTCACACTTGCCTCTTATTTTGGAATAAACATGGAAGAACAATAAATATATTCACACTGAACATTTAAAATGGATAAATTGCAGTTCTTTTTGACAAAGGGGTTCATAGGAAGATTGTAAGCAATAGAAACATGAACTGTGGTTCATTCCATTGGGCATGGTAACAGAAAAGAGAAAAATAACTTCAATCTCTTAAATCATTTCTCTTGAACTTAGAAATCAAAGAGTGTCCAGTAAGAATAGATGTCTGCTCACATGGAACTATCCCTGAAAGAGTTCCCATGGACTTTACTCCAGCAATATTCAAAAGCTTATCAATCATGCAAGCACAGCATAACATCTTGCTCTCCATCAAGGTTACCTGGATGAGCTAAGCAGAGGAAATTTCAGGGATCCTTCAATTTTCATAGAGAATGATAATTCTTCTTTTGCTGGGAAGAAATGCCATTTGCAAGAGCTGTAGTAGACTCATGAGTAAATCACCTTTTCTAGGCAATGCATATCACTCAGAAACTTGGACACTTTTCAGAATTCAATCTACCTTAGATTTGAAAAATACAGATAACTTCAACAAAGACATTTTTGGTTTTATTTCAGATGTGTTTTTATACTTAAGTCATAGTATGAATTTGTTATACTATGGAAATGAAGCATCTGCCCAAAGTTCCTGTGATACTGGAATATTAAGAGGTAGCATGATTAGGTTAGAAGAGCTGTAACATAATCAATCCATCCAGGTCTGGGTGGACCAACTGGGTAGTGATGTAGGCAGGTAGGTGGGACATTGCTGGAGGAGATGGGTCACTGGGGCTATTTCCTGGAAAGGTGCTTCTTCCCTTTGACCCTTTCCCCCATCCCTTTCTGCCTGCTAACCCTGCCATGGACTGAGCAGCTTTCTTCAAGTGGACTCTTCTCCCCTGATGTGCTGCCTAACCTTAGGCTCAGAGCAATGAAGTCAGCCATCTGTGAAATGAGGCCTTTGAAATGTGAGCTCAAATAAACCTTTCCTCCTCCAAAGTGTTCTTGTTCAGCATTTTGATCAGAGCAGTGCACAAGTTAAAGCAGAATTGCATCTAATCTCCAGCTGGACAACTAATGAAATGGGAGAGGAATGTGTGTTACATGTTCGGGGTGGTAGTTGTCATTGTGTGGCCTTTGAGTTTTTAATTATTGCTTTACATGTCACTGTGTTATTTCATTCATTGATATGCATTTTTTATGAACCTTTCAAGCTTCACGGGCAGCAGATGACTTCCTGCTCTATCCCCTTCCTTATATTGTAAAATTTAGAATCAGACTATTAGAGTAAAGGCCTTCTAAATATTAAATGCTGTTAGTGGAAACACATGTATTTGTTATTTGTAAGAACATGCTGCTGGGGTTTTAATGTTTATCCCCTCCAAAATTCATGTTGGAATTTAATTGCCATTTAACAGTACTTAGAGGCAGGACATTTATTAAAGAAGAGGCTAGGCCACGAGGACTCCACCTTCATCAGTGGGACAGAGCCATTATAAAAGGGGGTTTTCCATCTTCTCTCGCAGCTCCTGGCCTTCTCACCACCCACCATGTGATGATGCAGTGGTGTGGCGACTCAGCCCACAGGAGCCAGCACTTAACTGTGGACTCCCCACCCCCAGACCCTGTGGACCACACACACACACACACATACACACACTTGAGTTTACAAAAATCTTCAAAACACCACAGATTTTATTAGGTTCAAGTATTACATGGGTACGTGTAATCAACATTGATAAAATACACAGGCCATTCCCAGAAGAATCACTTACTCATTACAAAAGTCTCCAAGGCTGTACTCTAGGACCTTGAAGACAGAGTATTCTGAAATAGGCCACCTGTTAAATACAGAATCAAACAGAGCTGACTATCATTGATTTTAAAACATGGCTCATCGCCATGTGTACTTAAACAAATTATCTATGTAGAGTCAGGGATCTGCAAAGTGAGCATTTAAACTCTGATGAAATGTCTCCTAAAATTTCTTCCAATTCTCCGCATTATCTTGCTTTCTGGATGATCAAGTTCAGAGTTTTAAGGAAAAAAAATCTGCAGAAACTGGTTCTGGAATCACTTACTAGTCAAGAGAATTAACAAAAAAGGAAGCTTGAGGCCTTGGTCAATTATCAAAGGCATTCCAATTGTTTGAAGGCAGCATATAAGAATTGAAGAGGTGTTTTTCCTTTCATCTGCTGGGCGTTAGTCATGGCAAAATCATTTTCCATTTCTCCTATTGATAAAATAAGTGCCAGAGGCTTACATGTTCATTGAATTATTTTCCCTTGTAAGAAACCAAAGTCTCTTCCAAAGCAGACGCTTCTCTTTGGAAAGAAAGAACAATCCAAAGCCTTCAGGGAGGTGTTGAAAGAAATGAAGGGCGGGTGGAAGAGAGTTGAATCACACTTTTTAATCAACTAGAACTTTAACATTGCTGTACCTTATATCATCTACAGACAAAGGCCCACGTTTTGGTTTCCCAGGGCTCTGTAACAACCTAGCTGAAACTCTGAAGCTTCAAATCAGAGAAACTTACCTCTTACACCTCAAGAGGCCAGAAGTATGGACTCAAGAGCTCCTTTTTTCTGATGTGCCCTGTGCCTCTCCCAGGTGCTAGCTTCCAGGAACCCTTGGCATTTCCTGGTGGTAAAATATCACTCAAGCCTTCACCTCTATCTTCACATTAATTTAGTTCTCCTCGCGTCCCTGTGTCTTCTATATCTTCCAAGAAATTCATCATTAGATGTGGGGCGTGGCTCAATCTCAGATGATCTCATCTTGAGATCTCTAATCATATCTGCAAAGGCTTTTATCACAAATAAGATGATATCCTGAGGTTCCAGGTAGGCTTATCTGTTGGGAGAACACCTTTCCACCCACAAGAGGCCTATAAATACTCTCAGTTGCCACCTTCCATACTTGAAATGCAGGAGAATTGAAAACTTGGGCTGTGAGAGTGTTCACTAGAGCCAGGTTAGGAAGCTCCTAAGCTGATGTTGCTAGCTAAGCCCATTTTGTGCCTATGTCTATGTTCCTTTGAAGGCATGGCAATTGAAATATATTTGGACCTTATTTATGTAAATTAAAGGAATTGAATCCATTGTTTAAAATTATCTAAAAAAAAAAAAAATCCCTCAGCTGGATTAACTCATCAGTAAATTTTTCTTAAGAGTTTAAACTGAAATAGCATTCACTTTGCATATCACATAGCTTTAGACATCATTCTGAAGTGGAGAAAGAGATAACATGGAAAAATATTAAATCATAATCTCAAAACCTGACCAGGACAAAAGTTTTTGTATATATATGCAAAAACATTATAAATTTGCAAATAAAATACTAGAAATAAGTAAGACTGACATTAAAATTCAAACATCTGGGGGTTTTGTTAGAATGCAGAAAATTTAGTATTGAAAAGCTAATCTTTCTACTCTGACCATTAAAGGAAATTAAATAGATATGTATGTATAACTGACCTACTAGATGTATTAAAATTTTTGTAAAATTTAACAATATAATTTTTTAAAGCTTAGCAAATTACGAATAAAAGGAAAAGCCATTCTTACAGCATTTGTGCAGAAAACCACTGAAAAACATCCTTTATGTGTCTACTGGGATGGAGATGTCTTGCATGGATGCCTACACCTATCACTCCTATTGAGATTTGTCCCAGGGATCCAGATGTGATCTAATAACAACAAAAACAGACAACAAAAGAACATAATGCACAAAATTTGAAAGAAATGCATGAAGTTGTCCTTATTCAAAATTATTGTAAATATAAATACAAATGATTCAAAATAATTATGCAAATATTAGAATTAATGAATAAATTTAATAATATTGAAAGATAAAAAATCAATACCTAATAAGCCAGTTGCATTTCTAGATCTCAGCAAGAAATAAAAATAAAATTATTAATGATATTTTTTATAATCACATAAAAATACTAACTACCAAGGAATATATCTAACAGAAATGTATACAATAAACACAACATACTAGTAAGAGAAATTAAATAATGCCTAGATAGGTTTATGAGCCCTCTATTTAAGACTGGATTAGAAGACAGCATTTTTTGTAAAATAAATATATTCTTATAAATTCAGGTGATTCTAACAGTACCCTCAAAATATGCCCTTAGAATGTTTCTTTTAATGTGCATAAATTGACAATTGATGAGAATATAAATGACCCAAAATACCCAAGCCAAACATAAAGAGGTATAACAAACCTGGAAGACTTCCATTTCTAAAACCCACATCTTAGTCCAATGTCACGCTAATAAGATAGAGGTACTGAAGTGAGAATGTGTGTGTGTGTGTGTGTGTGTGTGTGTGTGTGTGTGTGTGTGTGTGTGACCTCTATTTGACCAGAGGTATAATCTGAACCTGCATCCTTTGGGCACTGAATTCCTGATGGCCATACCTTTCCCAGACCAGTCTCTGCCTCTCTGACCATGACTGAACCAAGAATAGCAGCTGACTACAGAGAATCATGTGCATCTACAGGTTTCTCCTTGTACCCTTTGTATAAAAGAAGTCCACTGAAAAGGACTAGTGTTTGCTAATCCTTGGCCAAATAAGAATCCGAAGTCCATAGGAAGAAAACTACCACTGCAATCCAATAGGACATTTTATGTGTGCATCAGAAGCACGCCACATCTCCAGATAACCATCTTTAAACCCTGCAAGCCCCAGGTTGCAGGAATGGGAAGCACACATTTCCTAGTACGTCACTGGAATGGTGCTAACAGAGGCCATTCCTCATTCGTGTCCAGTTTTCTCTGACCGGGGTATTCTTCATGTTGATTATATAGCATTGTACAAATGTTTAATTTAAGACATTCTCACTTCCATACCCCAATCTGTTTTTTGTATACATTTCACCCTGGAGTAGGGCACTCCAAAATGTCAGAATCTGACTCTCTGATGGAGCTTCTCTGCCTTTGAAGAGCTCTACTGACTGTATCCAATCAGGATGTGAATAAAGCCATGAACTCCAATTACAGGTCACAAAATAAGTTGCCACAGATCACACTGGGTAAGCCCTGAAAGAATCACTACAGTATTGATTTTCATGCCACAAATTGTGCAGATGTCACGTGTACAGGAGGTTTTTGGTAATGGGGATTAAAGCCAGGGATGCGCAACCACTGAACCACATCCTCAGCCATTTTTAATATTTAAGTTAGAAACAGGTCCCACTACTTTGCTTAGGGTCTTGCTAAGTTGCTGAGGCTCGCTTTCAACTTGCCATCTTCTTGCCCCAGGCTCCTGAGCTGCTGGGATTACAGGTGTGCACCACCTCACCCAGCACTCAGGGAGAGATTTTGAGACATGTATACAAGGAGTAATGCACAACTTAGTGTAAACATATCTAACTCCCAGAACCTTTATCACTTACAGTGAAGATATTTAAAATCATTTCTTCTAACTTATAAACAATATATATGGAATGCTGGCATTATCTACAATTAACTGGGCATGCAATACAATCTTATAATTTATTACCACATCTAACTATAACTTCATACCCTTTAATCAATCATCCCGTCCTTTCCACCCATCTAATCCTACCAGACTCAGGTAACAACTCTTCTTCTCTCTACTTGTATGAGATTGACTTTAATTTTTTAATAAATTTTAATTTGTTTTAATTAGTTATACATGACAGTAGAATGCACTTTGATACATCATATATAATGGAGTATAATTTCTCATTCTTCTGGTTGTATAAGATGTAGAATCCCACTGGTCATAGAGTTACATAGTACATAGGGTAATAATGTCTGATTCATTCTAGTATCCTTCATACCCCTTCCCCTCCCTTCACTTACCTCTATCTAAAGTAACTTTATTCTTCTCTATCTGCCTGCCCCCTTTGTGAATTAGTATCAGTCTATCAGAGAAAACATTCAGATTTTGGTTATGGGCGATTGATTTATTTTTCTTAGCATGATATTCTCCAGCTCCATACATTTACCTACAAATGCCATAATTTCATTCTTCTTTAAGGCTGAGTAAAATTCCATTGTATAAACATACCACATAGCTTTTATCCATTTACCTGTTGAAGGGCACCTAGGTTGGTTCCACAGTTTAGCTATTGTGAACTGAGCTTCTATGAACATTGATGTGGTTGGATCTCTGTAGTATGCCCATTTTAAGTCCTTTGGGTATAGACCAAGAAGTGAGATAGCTGGGTTAAATGGCAGTACCATTCCTAGTTTTCTGAGGAATTTCCATACTACTTTCCATAAGGGTTGCACCAATTTGTATTCCCACCAACAATGCATGAGTGTACCTTTAACAATTCCATATATGAGTAGAATAATGCAGTATCTGACATTCAGGGCCCAGTTCATTTGAGTTAACATAATGACAGTTCCATTCACATCATCACAAATGACTGGTCTTCATTCTTATCTGTGACTAAGTAGTATCCCATTTTGTATATGCCCACATTTTCTTTATCCATTAATCAGAAGATGAATGAAGATAGTTCTCGTTTCTTGGTTTGGGGAAAATGCAATGATAAACAGATAAATCTTTGACCTTGACATCAATTCTTTGGATGAATGCCAGCACAGACATTGTTGGGTAATTTAAGCATCTATTTTTAATTTTTGAGAAACACATACACTGTTTTCCATAATAAATGCTAATTTACACTCCTAAAGACTGTGTATAAGGATTAATTTTTCTCCACATCCTTGTCAGAACTTGTTATTGTTCTCCTTTTGAATAATAGTCAATCTTATTGGAGTAAGGTGATATCTCATAATGGATTCAATCTGGATTTGCCTAATGACTGGTAACACAGAGCAGTTCTTCATAGATCTATTGGCCTTATCTTTGTCAAATGCATATTTAGGTCTGTTGTCCTTTTTATAACTGGAATATTTGGTTTTGTTTTCTTTGTTTGGGTAGGGTTTTTGTTTTTGTTTATTGCAATTTTGCTTTAGTTCCTTACATATTCTGGACATTAATCCCTTCTAATATATATAATTTACGCCATATTCTTCTAGTCTGTAGTTTGTCTCTGCACTGTGTTGATTATTTCCCTTGCTGTGAATAATCTTCCTACTTTGATATAATATCTTTTGTCTGTTTTTATATTGCTTTCTTGTGCTTTTGAGATCTTGTATATTACCCAAGTACTTTCTAGTTTCATGTCTTAAGTCTTTAATCCATTTTGAGCTTAGTTTTGTAATTATGGAGAGACAGGGATGCAATTTCATTTTTCTCTGTGTGGTTATTCAATATTTTTAGCACTTTCTATTGAAGAGAGAGTCTTTTTTCCATTGCACATTCTTTGAGACTTCCGTCAAAGATTAGTTGATACACATGTGAGGGTTTACTTCAAGGCTACTTTGTTTCCACTGATCTAAATGTTTGTATTTATTTCAGTATCATAGTATCATATTGTTTGTTTTTTTATTTATTGTTTAAATTGTTTTATTTGTTCTAATTAGTTATGCATGACAATAGAATGATTTATGTTGATAAATCAGTCCTATAGCTTTATAATACATTCTGAAATCAAGTAATGTATTGTCTCCTCTGGGGGTGTGTGTATGTGTGTGTGTCTGTATGTATGTGTGGTTTCATGATAAATTTTACAATAATTTTTTTTTCCAATTCTATGAAATTAGCATTCTATTAGCATTTTCATAGGAATTACATTAATTCTGAAGACCACTAACAGTAGCAAGGATATAATAAAAAGAATGACTCTTCCAATCCATGAACATAGGATGTCTTTCAATTTACTTCTTTATATTTTCCTAAATATTTTATAATTTTCATTGTAGAGATCTCTCGCCTCCTTGGTTCAATTTCATCCCTAGATATTATTTTGCATCTTGTGTATGGAAATCCTTTCTCCACTTCTATTTCAGATAGTTCACTCTTGTTATATAGCAATACAACTGAGTGTTCTGTTGATTTATTATTCTGAAATTTGCTGGATCATTTATTAGTTCTAATAGTATTTTTGTTACAGTCTTGTGGCTTTCTATATGTAAAGTGTGTCATCTGCATACAGGACAATTCAACTCCCTCTCTTCTATTTTGGATATTCTACATTTCTTCCTCTTGTCTCATTTCACAGGCAGTCCTTCCAGTAAGAATGTGGAATAAAATTGGTGATAGCAGCATCCTTACCTTGCTTCAGGTCTCGTAATGACACTTTCAGCTTTCCTCCCATTCAGTAATTATGGATGTGGGGCTTGCTGTATACACCGTTCATTATATCAAGGTAATTTCCTTCCACACCCAATTTTTTGGGGCACTTTCTTGAATGCATATTGAATTTTTTTCAAATGTCTGTTCTGCACTTATTGGGATAATCATGTTTTCTATCCTTCTGTTGATCTGTTGTATTGCCTTCATTCATTTGTGTATATGGAACTACCCTTGCATTCCTGGGATGAATCAACTTGACCATGCTGAATAATATTCTGAAGGCATTGTTGCAATTTAGCTTGTCAGTATTCTGTTGATGATTTTTTTGAATCATGATTCAAGAGGATATTGGTCTTTAGTCTTCTTTACTTTTATGTTTCTCATTTAGGTAGGATGCCCTCACAGAATGTGTTTCAAAGAATTCCCTCCTGTTCACTTCTTGAAAAAAATTTAAAATAATTGTACTAGTTCTTTGAGCGTTTGATAGAATTCAGCAGCGAAGCAAGCCGTCTGGTCCTGGACCTTGCTTTGATGGGAGAATATTTGTTATGGATTCGATTTCCTGACCTGTTGTTCTGATGAGGTTTCCTCTTTCCTCATGATTCAGTCTCTGTGAAATGTATCTATTCAGGCCTTTGTCTATTTCTTGTAGGTGGTTGCTGTGCTGGCGTATAGTTCATCATGATCTTGAGGGTCCTGTGTATATCTGTCCTGTCACTTGTGATGTATACTTTTTCATCCTTGAGGTCTTATACTTAAGTCTCAGTAAAGTTAAGAGTTCCTCATTTTTTTTATCTTTTGGAAGAACCAATTCTTTGTTTCAGTGATCATTTGTCATTTTTAGATTCTATTCATTAATTTGGGCTCTGATCATATTATTTTTTTCCCTTCTACTAATTTTGTGGGTTGGTCTATTCTTGTTTTTGTAACTCCTTGAGAGTTAGTGACAGGTTATTTAAGGTTTTCTGCCTTATTGCCATGTAGAAATTAATACCTAATTCTCCCTTAGTGGTATTTCTTTACTGTATTTCATAGATTTTATATGTTTATTGACATTTTCATTTGTATAATAAATAGTTATACTTCCATCGTTATATTTCCTTGATCCACTTGTGGTTCAAAATAAACTTGCTTAATTTGCGGTACTTTAGGATTTCTAAACTTGCTTAATTTGCATGTATTTTCAGAGTTTCCAAAAGGTTTTTTTGTTAGTGATTGTTTTTTTTTTTTTTTTTTTGGTATTCCTTTGGTATCAGGGATTGAATTTCTTGTCTTTTTCTTTTTTTTTTTTTTTTTTTTTTTTATACTAAGGGCACTCAAATATTGTGCCACATTCCAGCCCCTGTTTTTTTTTTTCTTTTGTTGTTGTTTATTTGTTTTGAGACAGGGTATTGCTAATTTACTTAGAGCCTTGCTATGTTGCTGAGGTTGGCTTTGAACTTGTGATACTCCTTCCTCAGCCTCCCTGCTTCAGGCTCCAAAACACTGGGTATACAGGTATATGTCACTGTGCCCAGTTCTTGATTCCTGTTTTGTTGCATTGTGATGAGAAATCACTCAACATGATATGAGTTTTTCAAAAACTTGTGAGGTTTGTTTGTGGCCTTCCATATCATGTAGCTGCAGAATGTTTCCATGTGCCAATGAGAAGAAAGGAGGATGCTGTAGTTGTTCCATGTGACTTCCGTAGATGTCTGTTAGGCCTATCTTCCAGACTGCAAGTTCACCTCCACGTTTCATTGTTAGTTTTATCTGAATGGCCTGTCAGTGTTGAAAGTGGTTGTTAAAATCCCTTATTATGGGTATACTGGAGTGCATCTTCCTCTTCAGGTCTCTTAATACTTGTTTTATGTATTTTGGTGCTATCATATTGGTGCAAGCAAGTTTCTAATTGTTATCCAGTCTCTCTGAACTGATTCCATTATTTAATGACATTCCTTCTCTGTTGACAGCTTTTAACATCTATTTTAACTGATATTGATATGGTTGCCTCTTGCTTTCTTTGGATTATATTTGCGTGGAATAACTTATCCCATCCTTTCACTTTCAGTCTTTATGTGCCTTTAGAGATGAAGTGAGTTTCTTCCTGATTAACATAAACTTTCCTTTCTCCTTTTCAGGTCTTCCTTTGTTAACTGAGTTTACACTGGGAATAAATTTTGATTTCTTGATTTCTCGGTTATTATTTTTGATTTACTATTATAGATTATATTTTTAAACTTAATTTTTCTTATTAGTTGTACATGACAGTAGAAATGCATTTATACATTTTGATAGATCATCCATAAATGGAGTATATTTCTCATTTTTCTGATTGTGCATATTGCAGGATCACAGTGATCATGCAGTCATATATGTATTTGAGGTAATGATGTCTGTTTCACTCTCTATCCTTCCTACCCCATACCCCATCCCCTCCCTTCACTCCTCTCTACCTAATTTAAAGTAACTCCATTCTTCCCTAGTGCCTCCCACCATTATTGTGAATTAGCATCTACATATCACCGAAAACATTCAGGCTTTGGATTTTGGATTTTGGCTTATTTCATTCAACATGATATCCTCTAACTTCATCCATTTACCAGCAAATGGCATAATTTCATTCTTCTTTAAAATTGAGTAATATCCAATTCCATCATATATGTGTGTATATACATATGTGATATATATGATATGTTTATCATGTTTCTTTACCCTCTTGCTTTTTGGTTACTATATGGCTTACAATACACTTGTATTACGATCTATTGTGAAAGGATAGAAACAACACGAAATTAAGGTGAGAAAACAGACAAAAAACACACTAATTACATTTGCCCTGCAGTTCTCCTCACATTTGAATTTCTAATATTTCATTTTACAACTTCTAGATTTCTTATTTCTGAAGGTATTAATATAGTTATTTTTAATTGTGATTTTTTTTTTTTAGTCTTTAGACTAAATATGTAAGTATTGATCTACCATGTTTAAAGTATGGAGTTAGTCCTCCTCCACTTACCAGTGAATTTTATATATTGTGATATTTTCTTCATTCTTGTGTGCATGTATTCTTTCAGTTTGAAGAACCGCCTTTAGAATTCTCTGTAGATTGGGTCTGGCAGGATGAATTTTCTCTGCTTGTTTACCTGAGAATTATCTTCATCTCTTCATTTCTAAACACATCTTTGCTTGCACAATATTCTAGTTTGGCAGCTTTTAAAATTATTACTTTCGATAATATGCAAAGCTCATACTTCTCTCCTAATTTGTATAATTTCTTCTGAAATCTGCTCTCAGGCCAATTGGACTAACCCAATGCATTGTTAATCCTTTTCCATTTCTGTTTTGAGAATCTTCTCTGTGTTGCTAATCCTCTTTTGGAGGTGGTTCAAGTTTAATTTCACTTATGACTTTTTAACTCTTTGTACCTAGATATCAGTATCCTTGTATAATTTATTTGTATTAAGTTTTTGAATAATTCTTCTACCCCTTAGGTACTCTCAAGTCCACTTGAAACTTAGTGCCAAAATACTTGCTCTTCTAAGGTCCCAAATTTCTTGTAAACGTTCTTAATTCCATTTCTTTGTTTATTGATATGGTTTACCGCCCCCCCCCCTTGTGTATTTTCAAATATTTTACCTTTGGGCTCATCAATTCCTTCTTCCATTTAATCAGTTCTGCCTCTGATGCCTTCTATTATGTTTTTTGCTTTGCTTAGTATACTTTTCAACTCAAGTGTTTTTGGGATTTAATTTTTATTTTTGTAGTCTCTAGCTTTCCTAATATACCAGTGAATAATTTTGCTGTGTTTTACTGAAGCTCATTTTGTTTCTTAAAAATAGCTCTTTCATATTCTCTATAAGTTTTTACATATTAGTTGCTGCATAGTCAGTTTCTGGCACTTCATTTTGTCCACTTAGTGAGATCATGATCCTTTGAAAGTTCCTAATGTTTATTGGCACAGACTTTTGTCGGCACATTCAAAGATTAAATATTTATTCCAGTTTTCATAATCTGGGTTTGTCTGAGACCATCAGAAAGTCTAAGGACACTGCATAATTGTTCTGAGCCTGCAATTACTTCTTTTATTTCAGCACTAGATGGCAACCTAAATCCAGGTTCGCCACATGTCTGCAGTTGTGTTGACACTGTTTCAGCACTAGAATGTGCCCAAAGACCAGGTTTATCCTAAATTCACAGATGGTATTATTTAGAATGAAATGGGAGAGTGCCTACAAGGGTAGGCCATCCACTGAAGCCTCCATATAGGGTTGGGGAACCCAGATACCTCAAGCACAGTCATTGATTTGTGGTCAGGTATTTCCAGATTCTGAATGGCTCTGAACCTCACTGTGGAGTGAGGTTGCCTTCCCCCAACCCAAAATAGGAAATTACTCTCTTCATGTTGTGCTGCCTTGAGTTGACGGGGAGTAGAGGTGGGAAGTCCTATGGCCACAAATGCTGCAGTTCAATGCTGGGTAACACCCAGAACACATGGCCTGCTGAAAGCAAGACAGCACAGGGGCTGGACCAAGGCCAACACTGGCAAAGGCTGCCTACATCTGAAGTGCTCTCATGACTTGAACTTGCTTCAACAGCCAGAGTTGATGCTTGTTGCAATATAAGTCTAACCAATTAGGTTCTTAGTCTCTACTTGGCACCAGTATGGATCCCTAGATATACTGGTCTATGCACATGGGCCATTGGTATGTGCTCAAGTTTGTGTTTTATATTCCCATCGCTGAGTCTAAGACAAAGTCTTAGGCTGATTTTCCTATCCTACCACCCATGGATAGAGCTGTATTCCATAATTTGCTGCCTGAGGTTGAAGGAGGGGTATGGGAAGCACTCTTGGCCACTAAGACTGAGTCTAACCTGGATTATACCATAGCCTTTTAGCTGTAGGGATCTGTACACTTTGGGGAATATTCACCAAACCCACAGAATGGCTGGTGGTAATTCAAGCCAAAACATGTCTGTTCCACTGGGTGCAGGTCCCCACCTGGTGCTTAGGCAGATAGAAAGACTTCATCTGTGAGTATAACATTCAGAGGGATGTCATTGTTTTCGTAAGTTGTTGGATTTTAGCATAGCAGGCTAAATACTGCATTCCAAGGCAAGGCCCTTTTTACTTTCCTGTTCAGTCTCCCAGCAAGTAGAGACTTCCTCCAAACTGTGTTGGGAGTGGGTTGGTAGAAGCAGCCCCTTGATCCTGTGGCTCAGTCTTCAGATACTGGCCTGAAGACAGGATCCTTAGGACTCTGTCTGGCACAATGTTTCATCATGGCAAACCTAGAACTGAGATTCCAGTCTAGTGCCTGAACTTAATTCCTTTCCCTTTTCCAAGCAGGAAGCTACTCTCTTCATGCTGCATTGTTTAGAATTGGGGAGAGGTGTAAGATGGGTAACTCTTTTCTTCCTGTTTTCTTTAATGCATCTTTTCGTATTATTGTGCAAACCTTATTTGGCTTCCTTTGGTCTTGTGAAGGTAGTTCAGTGCATGGCTAGCTGTTCATAGATGTCTCTGTGTGGAGTCGATTGCTAAAGGGTCTTACTCAATTGACATCTTGCTCTAGGCCACAAATCATTATGTCAAATCCTTGCTGCACAGCTGTGGTTTTCTCCTGTGAATTCAGTAATTTTCAGTTATTAAGTCCAATTATAAGATCTCATTTATTTTAAGGAATTGGGAAACAGTGACTTTTAATTGGGATACTGACCCTGGTAATGGATAGCATTAATGATACTTAGCAAAGGTCATCCTGTACTATTGTCCTTATATGTATTTTTGCTTTGATATGCTTCAAATATCTGCAATGTCATATCAACTAGTGCATTCTCTTCCACTGAGAACCCACCAACTTCACCACTATGGAAAATTTAAGTCTGAATGAATCCTTGTATCCATCTCCCAAGTATCCTATAAGCAGTGACGAGTTCTTTATTGCCTCCTGGGCAGTGACCAACACAATTCCTAAGCCCCATTTCCCCCCTTATTTCTGGGACCACTCCAGGAAGCAGAGCCTGAGTGCCATGAGTGCCAGGTATCTTTTTTAAAGAATCAGCATCAGCAAAGGGAAAGGATATGGAGCAAGTTTGGACAGGTTGCAGGATCAAGAAAACCTGTACTTACCCAGAAGAGTATTGTGGAGTAAAATTTTCCATTTTTTTCTCCCACAACAGAACAAATTGATGAACTTTTTATATCCTTGAGACAGGTGCCCTCTGAATCACAGATTGGTCTTGAAAGAGCAGATAACTGTCAGGCCCAGTGGCACATACCTATAATCTCAGCTGTTGGAGAGGCTAAGACAGGAGGATTGGGAGTTCAAAACCAGACTCAGCAAAAGCAAGGCCCTAAGCAACTCAGTGTGACCCTGTCTCTAAATAAAATACAAAACAGGGTTGGGGATGTGAACTCAGTGGCTCAGTGTCCTTGAGTTCAATCTCTGTTAACTGCCCCCTCCCCCCCAAAAAAAAAGAAGAAGAAGAAAAAGAAAGAACTGAGCTGACAACTGGAGTCTCTCCAGTGACTAGATTCCCTGAAACCCTACACATAGCTCCTCCTTGGAAAGGGGTCTAGGTAGGAGGTCTTCATGTCAACCACAGCAAAGGGATGTGCAGCTGTATTCATAGCAAGGTTTTTCATTTTACTCTAAAACTGTTCAAACCAATGTTGATCCACATTAGAATCAATGAATATGATGCAGAATATTTATATAATAGGTATCAATAAAATAAACTAAGATATACTTATGCAACAGCATAGAAATGTTTAATATATAGAGGAATTTGGAATGATAATCAATAAATAATGAGTTTTATTCCCTTTATGTAAAATTAGAAACAAGCAAACCTGTCTCTAATTCCAAAGAAAGGAAAGTAGAATATCTGGTAATTGTTTCTCCCTTAAAATAGGTTTACAAATGTTTATAATAACTTTTCCTCCATCCAGGATGCACCCTCTTCTTAGTCTCTTAAATGGGACAATGAGCACCTGAGAATTTTATAGCTTAATTATAATCAGATTAACTACAATATTGTGTTCATTCTCTGGATCTATCTGGTTAAGTCATCGCAGTCTAATCCCCAGTTTGGTGACCCCTGTGGTTTCTTATTTGACAGAGACAACTTTGGCCCCTCAATCTCTTGCTTTGTTGAGTGATTGCATAGCACATGCCCTTGGAAATGAATACCAAGCTTCTATCGCAAGTTTGGCTTTAGAGAAACAGAAGACAGACAAAATAGAAAAAATATTAATGATTATTTTACATTCAATCTTTTATTGATTAGCCCTTTTATACTCTATCAAACATCCTTTGGAAAAAATAATAAAAATTAAGATTCATGAGGAAATATGAAGTAAGCTTTTGCATAGTCCTCTGTAATAAAATCCAGTGCTTCTGTTAAATGCCTATCCTTTGTCAAAACAATACATTTAATAAGGTTGATAATTAATCACACATTACCTCCCAAACAATTTATAGTCAAGTGACTGAGACAGATAATTAAAATTCAATTTGATACATTTTATGATGGCAATAAGTATATGAATGTATTTGTCAGATTCACATGACTCCACAAAAATGCCTCAGACAGCTGACTTCAAAAAGCTTTATTTAGCTCACAGTTTTGGAAGTTCAAAGTCATGGAAACCCACAGGGCTCCGTTCTGGGGAAGGGAAAAAGTACTGTGAGATAAATGCTAGAGGATCTATAGGAACAAAATGGTCACATGTTGCACAGGAGCAGAAAGAGACTGATCAGGTCACACCATCCCCTGCAAAGCCACAGTGATAAAGAGCTTCCTGCTAGGCCCCGCCCACAGCAGCACCACCTGTGGACCAAGCCTTGGATACATGGGCCTTCAGGGAATGGTCAATATTCAGACCACAGCAATAGCCCCTGCATTGCATGAAGAAGACTCATGGGTTGAATCTGGTGCTATGACAATTCAACTATGACAACTGAACTTTGTCAACTGTACTTAAATGGGAGACAAATGGGAGAAAAGCATATTTTAATGTGCAAAATCATTCTTTGTTGTTAGAGATATAAATAAGACAAAATGAGTTATGCTATTTCTTAAGCACGTAAGAAGTATACATACATTGTCTTCTGACTTTTTTCTGACAGGATGAAAACAACATTAAAATTGCACTCAGGAAGGGAAGCATAAAACAAGCATGGAAGGAAAGAAAGAAAATGTACTGTTTTCAGAACTAGATCACTTACCGTAAGGAAATGTGCCAGTGACACAATGACAGTAGAGAATCATTCTTTTCTTTCTCCTATCCCTGGGGAATAAGGACATCATTGATACAAGTATTGTGTCTACCCAAATAGAAAAAAAAAATCTAATTGGAATAAGCCAATGCATACAGGTGCACCACAATGAGAAATGCAATCAAACATTCATTCAGACACCATGTCTCCATTCAGGTATTCCAGGTAACATTTCTAGGAGGACTTTTACCTTCTCTTGTATTTATGATGTGCTTTGACTCTAAAGAAAGTGACAGAGTAAAAATCTTCTCAAAGAGTAAGACTGAACATGTGTGATGTGTTTGATCATTCACAACTGGGTCGTATCTTTTGAAAAGAAAGAGAAGGATCACAATATTCATTTTGATGAAACCACTCAATTGTAAAGTTTTTATAAATGGCAAGAATCTCATAAAATTCTGAAAGAATGAAAAATCGTTCATAATTAAAATGGAAATCTTTACTTAATACATAATTCATTTTATTATGGGGCAAAATATTTGCAATTCAAATTATACCAATGTAAGGTAAAAAGATGGAGTTGAAGATCATCTGGATTTTTTAATGAATATAGAAAAAACAAAATCACATTCTAAAGATTATTAAACAAAGAACTATTTAAAATATTCACTTTTGAAGGTTGATATAAGGTTTTTAAATTTATAATTGTTGTTTTATTATTTCTTGCTATTAGAAGTCCTAGTTTTTATCTTAGTGCATTTAATATTTTTCCGTTTCCTAATCTTCTTCTTAGATAGATACAAGCAATAACTATTTGTTAGGCCAAATAAAGTTAGTAGTGCAATAACATTAAACTACTTAAAGACAATGACCATGAGGCACATCTCCATAGTTTAGACATTATAATTCTCACTGTAACTTTTGAGAACACTTAAAGCTATTAAAGAACTTTTATTAAGGAATTATCTAATATTTGGAAACCAAAGGATATTGAAATTTAGAATTCCTATTTGTTTAAACTCACACATGCACACACATATCATTGAAAATTCAGATGAAGATCAAGATTATACTTGTCAGCAATGCCATTTATGGCCATAAAATTTAATTAAGTAAAAAACATTCATGGCTTACTAAATCTTTATTATTAGAACTCTTCAAATCAGGGCAGACATAACTGCCTTTCTTATCTTTCTTATAGAATCCAGATATCCACATTTCAATGATTGAAAACATGCTGGAAATTCTAACAGTATGCGAAAGCAGTATCTTTGATTGAGATAATTATCTACTGTAACGCTAAGTATATTATTGAATATTTCATTGTCTTTGAGATTTGCAAAACAGAATCATACTAATGAATATTAATTGAAATAAAATCATGTGGAAGTTTTTTCATATATTGACTTAGACACTAGTGTATGTATGAACTTCTAAGAAATTTCAGCAATCTCTTTTAAATTCATAGTTAAACAAAAACTCTCAACATAGACTAGAAAGCAGAGGTTTAACTGTATATTATATACTCAACAATAACAAAAATGCCAGCTATGTTTTAAATATTTTTACATAAATCTTCAACTACAATAAATGTATTTCTAGTTGGCATTATTAAAAGTGTTATTGTGCCCTTTATATTCATATGCAATATAATAGTTAAATGAATAATTGACATACCATCTACTGTCTAAAGGAGTATAATGGCATTACTGTCTCTCAAGATCATGTCAAACTATGTTTGAGAAAAAACATTCATTAATATTTAAGAAGACTGTCTTCTAGATTGTGGCAAAAAAAAGCAAAATAATTTGAAATTAATCTCTGCATATAGTCTAAAAGGTGGCACATCTAGAATTTGCAGGGTGTTATAGCATATCAAGTACTTACTCATTAACATCTTAACCATTACCTGTAGGTGGAATAACTTGACAAAGACGAAGGTTCAGACCATCCTCCATTTTAAATAATTTAACACTTACATGGAAACATGATAGACAAAACGCTTGAGAATGTATGCTTACTCCACATATTGAATTTATAAACAGAGTCAGAAAAAGGACTAATTGCATTTTCTCCCAAAGAATTTGCATTAATGCTTTGTATTTGATGCTTCATATTGATTTTTCAAAGATAAAAATAGTAATAATATCATATTGCTGAATATTAACTTCATTATTATAAAAATTGCATTAACCTATGTAGAACTAAAATATGATTATTCCAAAGTTTTGTCTCATGTGCTAACATGACAATTGCATACTTTCACACCCTAGAGTCTAAACACTTTGATTTCTCCCTCTTGTTCTTTTATTTTAATTTGAATTAATATAAATTTTCAATAAGTTCCATTAGAAGCATTTTGAGACATTTTCTTGTGTATTTCTGCTTTAAAGTTTGTAGTTTAAAATGACTTTCACAATTTTCCTAATTCCTATTTTTATCTGTTTCTGTATAAGTCACCTACATCTAATTTATTCACCTGGTCTTTGTAAAGTATTCTAATAAAATATTTAACAACCCTTTTGAATTTGTCAGAGTTCTTTTAGTTGCCAAGGACCAGAAACTTAAAATTACTTAACTCATGAAAAGGGGAATTTCCTCAAAAAAATAGTAGGATGTTTTGCAAAATAAGAAGACATAGACACTTTGAGGACACATTCAGACACCTGTGGGGTTGAGCCACTGGAATGTCTTCACTAATCTTTAGCCTATGGTTCTTTGTGCATATGTTACCTGCTCTGAATATATTTTCCTTCCCACAATAAAAAGTTTGCCTTCCCATATAAACAACCCCCAAAATTCTTCTCAGCTGATTTTCATTGCATTTTTATTGATTGCATGCTACATTTAAGCAAACCAAATTAAATTAGAAAAGAAAAAAATGGAAAAAGATGGCATAAGCAAAATATCCATGGTAACGGCCAAGAACAAAAATAAAAATGAGGCTGATGATGATGCCGATGTCAAATTTTCTCTTTTGTGCTAAAGACAATCTTGTATTTCATTTAAATCAAATTCAAACTAATGTCTTTGAGGATGAACTTAGGATATACTGGAGACACAAAATCCATAATATATGACTCTTTTTTCAGGGTGGTTGGAAGTATTGCATTTGTTTGAGGCCCTTAATTTTCAAAATTAATAGCAATATTCCATGCCAAGTAAACTGCATAGCACTGGAGTGAGTTTAACTCCAAGTAGGCACTGTCAATAACTGGGCATATTTTTACTTAAAAAAAAAAAAAAAAGTTTCACATGCCATTTTATTTTCATCAGTTGCATTAATCTTGGAGAAGGAAATTGAAGAACTTAGAAGATGGAAAGACCTCCCATTTTTTAAAGCATTTTTTAGTTGTAGATGGACATAATACTTTATTTCATTTATTTATTTTTTTGTGGTACTGAGGATAAAACCCAGGACCTCACACATGCTAGGCAAGTGCTCTACAGCTGAGCTACACCCCAGCCCACCTCCCATGTTCTTAATAGGCAGAATTAATATTGTCACAATGACCACAGTCTCAGGAATGTTATACTAATTTTATACAATCCCCACCAAAATTCCAATGATGTTCTTTACAGCAATGGAAGAAGCAGTTCTAAAATCCATTTGGGAAATAAGGGACCCAGAATGCATTAAAAAAAAAAAAAAAGCCTGACGAACAAGAGATGCTGGAGACATCAGAATACTGGGCCTCAAATTATACTACTGAGCTGTAGTAACAAAAACTGCATGGTCCTGAGATAAAAACAGATACATAGACCAGCGATACAGAACAGAAGATGCACAGGCAACTCTGCATAGATACACTTCTCTGATAATTGATGAAGGTTTCAAAAACCTAAGTTGGAGAAAAGGGACTTTTTAACAAAGTGCTGGCAAAACAGGATATCCACATAGAGAACAATGAAACTTGACCCCCATCTCTCACTCTGCACAAAAGGCAACTCAGAGTGGATCAATGACCCAGGAATTAGAAAGGAAATTCTGCAACTCCCAAAAGAAAATGTAGGCTCAACACTCCAACCTGTTACACAAGAACCGAATTCATTAACAAGTTTCTTAAGGTGCAAGAAATAAAACCAAAAATTAATAAACGAATGGCATCAAATTAAAAAGCTTTTTCACAACAAAGAAACAATTAAGAGCATGAAGAGAGGTTGTGCAGAATGGGAGAAGATCTTTGTCACTTTTTCCTCAAGGCATTAATATCCAGAATAAAGAACTCAAAAATCTAAAACCAAACAATAAATAGCAAAATTAATAAATGGGCAAAAGAACTAAACAGATATTTCTCAAAAGAAGAAATACAAATGGCCAACAAATATATGAAAAAATGTTCAAGATCTCTATCAACCAGGGGAGAGCAGATCATAAGCTCTTGAGATTTCCTCTTACTCCAGTGAGAATGGCAATTACCAAGAATACAAAAAAAATAACAAGTTTTGGCAAGGATGTGGGGAAAAGGTACCCTCATACTTTGTTGGTGGGACTATAAGCAAGTGAAACCATCTGAAAAGCAGGGTGAAGATTCCTCAAAAGACAAGGAATGGAACCGCTGTATCACCCAGCTATCCCGCTCCTTGATGTCCACCCAGAAGATTTAAAATCAGCATAGCACGGGCGTAAACACACTGTAGGCTATAAACATCCATGTTTAGAGCAGCACAATTCACAATACCAAAGCTGTGGAGCCAGTCTAGGTGGTCTACAACAGACGAATGCATAAAGAAAATGGGGTATAGAAACAAAATGAGGTATTACTCATTGATACAGAAGAATGAAATTATGGCATTTGTCATAACTTAATGGGAGTGAGCACCATCATGCTAAGTGAAATATGCCAGACCCAGAAAGTCAAAGGTTGAATGTTTTCTTTTTACAAGTGGAAGCAAGTCCAAAATGAAGGACTGGAAGTCAAAAAATGGGCAGGGGGGTCAGTCTTAGGGGAAATTACATCAATTAGAAGATCAGTTGAATAGAGCAAGAGGACTGAGCAGGGAGAGACTTGGTAAGTGAAGAACAGTGGACTCAATCTGACTGGACCTTCTTATGTACTATATGAATATACTAGAATGCGTCTCATGCTCATGTAAATCCACAAGACAGTAATTTAAAAAACATTTCAGGAAACAACAGTAGAGTGGAAGGAAAAGATAAGAGGAGGGGTGGGAAAGGGGAAGCTCTGGATCTGAATTAGAGCAAATTATATTCCAAGCTTGTGTAATTATGTCAAAATGAATCCTAATGCCATGTATAACTAAAAGGAACTATTTTTTTTTTAATTTATGGAGATACACCATTGGAAAAAAAATAAATAAGTTAAATAATCTTGGAATTCATATATCAGTCTCTATGGATTCCATAAAATCTAAGACTGCAATCCTCAATTCACATAATGGAGCATTACAGCCCAATCTGTCAAGCACGAAAATGCATTTTCTTGAAAATTCAGATATTCCAAAAGGTCTGTGTATCACTTCCTCAGTGGCCACAATAATATCTGATTTACACTCACAGTTTTAAATAAAAGCATTCCATTTTGTTTTTCTGAATTAACAAGTTACTCACTTATAAATAAGTATATAAATATATGAGTGTAACTTGTTTATGTGTTTGCATTGTTATCCTTAAGAATTTATAATGGATTTTCTTTTTTCTTTGGCAAAATAAAGCTGTAAAACATAAAGAATATCGATGAACTACCATCATGTATAACTAAATGAGACCAATTTTTTTTTAAAAAAGAACATCAATGAACATCTGATCTGTAGGTGAGTTTGTCTTTCTGAAACAGCTTGCTCATGAATTGCTCCTACTCTGGGGTACTAAAAGTTGCTATGAAAGAATAAATCAAATTTAAAATATGATCGGGGTTGTGAGCTGAGGGGATTGTTCACTAAGGTTTCCTATGCATAAAATCAAATGGAGAGAGCAGTGTCGCTCAGGGTAAAATGTTGGATGGAATGAGAAGCTTTGTGTTTCTTGGAAAAGATGCTGTCCCGCTTCCCCGACATACTGGAGCTACAAATAAGTCCACCGGTGGGTTTGGTGATGCTCTGGGGTCAGACCTCAGAGGGCCAGGCTAATCCCCGCACCTGCAGAGACCCATGCCAAGCCTTCTGCCTCCGTGGCAGGGAGGCCCGAGCAAGCCCGCAAGCTGAGCGGAGCCTTTCCCAGCCTGGTTCACTGACTCCACTGCCAACCTAGACAGGTAGCCTCTGGATTTATCACTTCAGTCAAATTAGAATTAGTCAATGATAAGTGGGCGAGTTCCAAGTTTAGGTTGAGTAAGAGATGAACACCCAGAATTTCCATCCAAACTGTAAAGGAAAGTAGTAGAATGCTAAACGGGAAATAGATAAGATGGGGGTTTGATAAAGAACGGGAGGCAAGACAGTCAGAAAGCAAACTGCAGTGTCAAGGGAGGTGCAAGGACTTCACCCTGTTCAGAGAATCCAAAGGGGGCCATTGTCCAGAGTGAGGGAAATGGACAAAATGAGGTCCGTTCAGACTCGGAGAAGCACAGTCTACAAAAGCGAGGGGAAGTATAGTAAATTACACAGACCTGCGTTTTCTCTTGGAGGTCATGCACGAAATCACAGCGAGTGAACTGAAGAAGCACAAGACGGAAAAAGAAAAAAAGGCATCAGTGACTAGAAGTCAAATACAGGTACACAGGAGGTTTGGAAGGACTGCTGTATGAGCAGAAAGAAATTGTGGTTTCCAGGCAGCCCAGAGACAGACGCACTCAGAGGACAGCCCATGATCACCAGGACCAAATGCTAATAATGAGAGACTGAGTGAAATGAGGAGGAAAATGGTCCATCAGAAATTGGTGACAAAGCAATTCTGATTATTTATGACACAGAAGAATTAGAATGAGAGAACACAGAAAAAGGAGGTGCTGAATTGGAGAGAAGATGATTATGCAATTACTTTTTTGAATTTTGTGAAAGACAACAGAGAGATGGAGTCGCAGCAGTAATTATAAAAATTAAATGGTGTAGAAACACCTTCTTTTATGTTTGTTTGTTAGTGTTGTTGTTTTGCATTTTATTACCATTCTATGGGGTATTTTATATATACCAGGCACTGATCCAAGTACTTTACAAATTTTATACATCAAATTCTCCTAACAGCTCTACCTTAAAGGTTATATTTCTAAATCCAACCTATACCTATTTTCATGCCTTTTACATAAAAAAAAAATTTCTGGAGCTACTGGACACATCCTATGATCACACAGACATGAGAATTCAATAGTGTCCAAAAGAATTTCAGAGCAAATGATACTGGAATGGTATCACCATGAGACCAGGGCAGTGTCTGTCCATCTCATCTCTAGACTTCCTAGTCTGTAAGACTAGAAGTATATTATGTTTTGAAACTTTCTAAGTCCAAATTTTCAGAGCACCCAAAGGAAATCATAGCTATTGGAATACATTTGTCATTTTTAATTGTGATGGAATCTAAATCCAATCAGCAAAAAGGGAGATATTGATGATACTGATGACAGACTTGTTAAAGAATCACATTTCTGGACAATAAGGGATTGATAAAAGTACAAGATAAATAGGAGTACTGAACTCCTCTCTAAGAAATTAGGATAGAAAGAGAAAAAGGTGGCACAGGCAGTGTGGTTTGCAGGTTGGCCGATGGGATGGGTGGATGAGTATTGTCGTTTTGTCCTTTGTGAGCCACAATGCAGCAGCAATATCACGATGTGAGGTGTGAATGCTTCTCGGTGGCCTCCCTGAGGAATGGGAAGAGCCGGTGCAGTGGAGGTGACGTGGATTGCCACTCTCTTGGCTTCCATGACTCCCTCATTGCTGGTATTTTCTCCTGTCTCCATTTCTTTAAGTAGGTTCATCTTCTTATCACTTAACTTTAAATACTTGTCTTCGCCTTTCTGTGATCTCCTTATAAGTGATGGTGTAAATATCTGGATATTGCATCTAGTCCCATGTGTAGTGATTAACAAATCATACTTACAGTTCTGAACTCTAAACTACTATGGTCAGACCTCTTCAATACCTATTTCACAGTGGGTCATGTAATGACAGTTCAGTCTCTGTCTTCCTTCCTTCCTTCTTTCCTTCCTTCCTTCCTTCTCAACCAAGCACTTTTTGAGGGGTAGATATTGTACTTGTCATAAAAAATGCGACTAAGTTGATACTTTTTGACAACATCCTCATTAACTCAAGACAAAAATCTGGCAGCTTTACTCTCAAGCACTCATTTTCACACTTTCTCCTGAATCAACATCTAACAGCTTCCTCCCCTAACACCTGCCACATCTGCTTCCTTCTTTTAAATAGAGTATTTTTTCATAGCAGCAGTTCTGCAGGAGCCTCCTAAGGAAACTGTGCCACTTGGGCCATTGAGCCTTCTGTTTACCTCTACAGAGCTTCAAGAATCACCTTTCAGATGCACAACCTTAACCCCAAATTCACGTATTTCAGCTACTCAGAAATGCTGTAAACAGGTTGGTTGGGGAATGTAAAGTGGAATGCCTGCTTGAGTTCTCAATGAGTATACTTCTGTCATTTCCCTTCTAAAAGCTACAGAGGGACTACAAATTATTATTTTAATTTTTCTCAAGGAGCATAGATATGTTTAGTCTAAGATGATTGAGAGATGCTTGGCAAGTTTTAGTGAAATCAAGAAAAGAATTTTATTTTCTAAGTCTATGTCTTTCTATTCCTATTTCCCATCTAATTTTCCTGACATTCAAATTGGTAATAGTAAGATAAAGTTATAAAGACATGTGTAGCATTCAAGAGAATGTCATTAAAATACCTTTTAAAACGTTGGAGAACATATTAAGTTTCTAATGGAATGTCTAATTCCACTAAGTTTTAAAATCAGTTATCTTCAAGAGAATGTGAAGATTCTTAGTTAATCTAAACACATGAGCATGGTAAAAATGGATGTAAATTTAAGTAGAAAATGAACGTTATGAAATCAACTTCAGTGTAGCGGAGATGCTCCATGTCATCAGAATGACCGTAAGTCCCCAGTAGGTTCACGTGCATGCAGATCAATGAACGCAGCATGCTTGTCTGTCAAGACCTCCATCCACCTGAGAGCTGAACATTGATGAATAATCCTAAATAATTGACCTGGGCCTTTCCAACCATTTGAAAAGGAAAATCTGTTTTCTCAGGGAATCAGATTCCTGTGGAATAGTAGATAAATATAGGGGTGACTTAGTATTTCAAATACAACACACTAACAATTTTTCTTGTTGTACATAACCTGTGTAATTGAAGTGTTCAGTAAGTTTGAAATTTTTGGGCTTATTAGAAGAACTGAAAGGTTAGCACTGAGATCTCAATCAAAAATATGCTTTGATTTCTATTGTATAATTTTAGCATAAAGTATACAGAATATATATTTGAGTAAATCCATAAAGAGTATTTGAATATCTTAGGAAATTCTTACTATATTTATAGTTGTACTTTACTGGATTTACCAATGCTGTTTAGGCATTTAGGAATGTTTTTGGATAAATTCATGAATGTGTCTAATCAAGAAGCAATTAATTGTTTAATATAAAATCAAATCTAGTAAATTAATAAATTGGCTTAAAAGTCAAATGTAAAATAACAAAGTAAATCTAAAAACAGAACTGATGTGTTCATAAGAAGTGTATGCATATAAACATTAATCAGACCCTTACAAAAGTATTGATTTTACTTTCTATAAAATTTACTAGATTTTTAACTTCAAATTAAAAATTCAAGGAAAACCAATTATCTAAGTTTGTAATCATGATAAGCTATGAGTCCTTTAGCTCCAAGAGATTATTCTATGCCAACAGTTGCTGCTCTTTCATATGAAATAAACATATAAAAAACTAAGTTGTTTGAGAGTAAATGAAAACATTACATATGTCTGAGAAATTTATATTGCTTTTTAAGGATCTTACAAACATGTTTCAAAATAAAGGATTTCCTATCTGCTAATTCTTAGAGAAAGTTTTTTTTTTTTTTCCATCTTAGTTTCCAATGTGATAGCTGTTTTGAGCATGGAGTTGAAATTTTAGAAGATTGAAAATGATCTGATGTGTCCATTGGAACTGTAATTAGAACTTGGTATTCTTGCTCTTGGGATTTGCTTCTGGGATTCTTTCTCTGTTTCTTTAACAAGTAAACCTCAATGAATTACTCTGCCTTGTATGCAATGCCTTCAATCTGTCTGTATTAAAATCCTGCGTCTTTGGATGTCATTAGATTGTAAAATAATTTTGTGGTGAAAATTATGTAGCCTCTCATTTTTAACATCCTGGAACATTTTTTTATGATGTTTTATGTTCTTTCTCTCCAGATCATGAGGGATCTGTTAACTTACCTACTTATCCCTTTCTGTAAAGTTTATAACTCTGTTCCCAATGGGTTTATAGAAAGAATTTTTAATTATATATATATCATGGGTAATAATGTTTAATTAGGAAAAAGCAACTGAAAACAACTATAAGATTCCTCCATCATCCTCATCCAAAACTAGCTTGGAATTATCTCTATGGCTTGTTCAGCATTCCCTTCCCTTGTACATCATCTTGATTTCTTTAAGCTGCTATCACTTCCCATTAGAATTCCCTTTTCCTGAGCCATATATGTACCAGTTTTAAAATTATTGCTCTTCCTTTGAAATAAAAATCCTTTCACATTTGGTAATTATTGCCCCAAAGCAGAACACAAGGCAATGGGGGGGCAGTATTTTATTGAGGAGATGATTCTAGGAAGGTAGCAGGAACAAAGAGACAGGTGCAAAAACAATGGAGAAGCCAATGAGGGGAGTGCTTTCTCAAGGTTCCCAGTGTAGGAAATAGGGAAAAAGACAGGTAAAGGAGGAAGGAGATGAAGAAGGAATGACAACCAATCCCAGCAACCACCACTTAGTACCAAGCACCACTGTGTGCTATCTTACAGGATCTTTTTTTAAAAAGCCAAGTAAAGGATTGTTTTGTCAGTATAGATTTGCTGTGTTTTGAATATCTGTCTCTCTTCCAAGATAGATTTGAAACTTAACCCCCAAAGCAGTAGTATTCATTCAGAGTTGGAAGCTACAGAACACTAAAGAAAGAAATTGAAGAAGATCTTAGAAGATGGAAAGATCCCCCATGAATTTGGATAGGCAAAATTAATATCATCAAAATGGCCATACTACCAAAAGAGATATACAGATTTTATGGACTTCCTATTAAAATAACAATGATGTTTGTCATAAAAATATAAAAGCAGTCATAAAATTCATTTTGAAAGACAAAAGGTCCAGAATAGCCAAAGCAATCCTTAGCAAGAAAAATGAAGCAGGAAGCATCACAATACCAGACTTGAATTATGCTACAGAGCTATAGTGACAAAAACAGTATGGTACTGGCACCAAAACAGACATGAAGATCATTGAAACAGAATAGAAGACATAGAGACAAACCCAGATAAATACAGTTATCTCATACTAGACAAATGCACCAAAACCATACATTAGAAAAAAGATAGACTCTTCAACAAATGGTGCTAGGAAAGCTGGAAATCCATATGTAGCAGAAAGAAATTAAAACCCTATCCCTCATCCTGCACAGAAATAAACAAAGTGGATCAAGGACCTAGGCATTAGACCAGAGACCATGTGTCAACTAGAAGGAAATGTAGGCTCAACACTTCATCATGTCAGCTTAGGAACTGAAATCCTTAACAAGACGCCTATAGCACAAGAAATAAAATCAATCATCAATAAAGGGAGTGGTATTCATCTAAAAAGCTTTGTATAGCAAAGGAAACAATCAAAAGCATGAAGAGACAGTCTACAGAATGGGAGTAAACCTTTGCCATAGCACCTCAGACAGGGCATTAATCTCCAGGTTACATAAAGAACTCAAAAAACAACACCAAAAAACAAAACAAAACAAAAAATAACCCAATCAATAAATGGGCAAAGGAACTGAACAGGCACTTCACAGAAGAGGAAATACAATCGATCAACAACCTATGAAAAAATGTTCCACATCTCCAGGAATTAGAGAAGAGTAAGTAAAACTACACTGAGAAGAGTGCCCAGCCCACCCCGGCCAGCCAGTCGCCTCACAAGGAGGAGAAGTGAGCGCTGCCTTACTGGCCACCTTCCTGCCTGGAGGAGGAGAGGAGAGCCCCTTGCTGCTGTCCCCATGGCTCCCCAGGCCGGTCTCCATCTTGGACACTAGGGCCAATGCCATAGTCCCACCCTAGAACAACAGGCAGGACCTGGAGACAAACAAAGCACACCACAGTGCTGCATATCTGAAGAGGCCGCCTCAGCCCACCCTCGCAGCCCCACTTCTGAAAAGAGTCAGCTCCATCCTAGGTCACCTCTGTGGCCATCATGGGTTACCTCTGCTGCTTCTGTCACCTTTAGTTGGCACAGCTTCCAACACAGGATGCTGGCTGGAGACTAGAAGCCCAATATCAAGGTACCTACAGGTTAGGCACTGCCACCACCATCAATCAGGGATGTGGCCGCTTCCATCTAGGGACAGTAGCTGGGACCTGGAAGACCACTTCCAAGGTCCCTACAGGCTTGGATACACTGGAAAGTCCCTTTCTCTTCTCTCCTGCTAACAGTCAACTTCTACTGATTCGTCTTTCACTCTTCCTAAGATCTAATACCTCTATATTCTCATCTCAACCCCATAAACATCACACCCTATAACCCTGTTATCTTTTTGTCCACTGTTAGAAACCATAAACACTATTGCAAACCTAATGTTTATACTGTAGAGAAAGATCAAACATATAAATTCTGTTTATTGTGACAAAACTGTAAATGTCTTAATAGCAGCTAACCAATTTAAAGCTGCATATTGTTTGCATTGGGTTCTGTTAACATTGATTTCCCCTTAAAGGACAGGTATTGGAAACCTGCAGTGGCATTATAAATCTATAGGGTAGAAACCTTAATAGTTCAGATCCATGCTACTATAGGGGAAGAAATGGAAGCAACATGAAAAAATGAGGGAACAAGCTCCCCAAATAAATGAAGATGCCACAATAAAAGAATCCATTGACGGCACAGTAGAAGAAACGTCAGAGAGATAACTGAGAATGTACATGATTAACATGAACTGCAAAGTAAAGGATGAAATAAGAGCAAATACAGGCAGCAAAGATCACTTTAATAAAGAGGCAGAGATAGCGAAAAAAAAAAAAAAAAACCGAAATCCTTGAAATGAAGGAAAGAATTAACCAAATGAAAAACTCAATAGAAAGCATCAACAACAGACTAGACTACATGGAAGACAGAACCTCAGACAATGAAGACAAAATATATGATCTCGAAAATAAAGCTGACCACACAGAGCAGATGATAAGGAATCATGAACTGAACCTCCAAGAAATACGGATAACATGAAAAGACCAAATTTAAGAATTATCTGTGGAGGAAGACACAGAGACACAAACCAAAGGACACACAATCTTTTCAATGAAATAATATCAGAATATTTCCCAAACCTGAAGAATGAAATGGAAAATCCAATACAAGAGGCTTATAGGACACCAAATGTACAAAATTATAACAGACCCACACCAAGGCACATTATAATGAAAATGCCCAAAGACAAAATAATAATAAAATCATATAGGCTGCAAAAAAAAGAAAAAAAAAAAAAGGAATCAGATTACATACAGGGAAACTAATCCTGGTCTCAGCAAATTTCTCAATCCAGACCCTCAAAGCCAGCAGGTCCTGGAATAACATATTCCAAGCTCTGAGAGACAATGGATGCCAACGAAGAATCTTACATAGAGTAAAATTAAACTTCAGATCTGATGATGAGATAAAAACCTTCCATGATAAACACAAGTTAAAAGAATTTACAACTATAAAGACTGCACTACAGAACATTATCAGCAAAATATTCCATGAGGAGGAAATGAAAAGCAACAATGATAGTTTGCAAAGGGAGGAACATCACTAAAGGAAAAGCCAATCAAAGGAGAAACCAAGTCAAGTTAAAAACCAAAAAGAAATCAAAATGGCAATACAAATCATATCTCAAAAATAACCCTGAATGTTAATGGCCTAAACTCATCAATCAAAAGATATAGACTGGCAGATTGGATTTATAAAAAAGATCAAAAGATATATTGTCTTCAAGAGACTCATCTCATGGGAAAAGACTTCACAAACTGAAGGTGAAAGGATGGGAAAAAATATATCACTATCATGGTCTGCATAAAAAGCAGGGGTTTCCATTCTCATATCAGATAAAGTGGTCTTCAAGCCAAAGTTAGAAGAGATAAAGAAGAACATTTCATATGGCTTAAAGGAACCACACATCAAGATATAACAACGTTAAATATTTATGCCCCAAACAATGAAGCATCTGCATACATCAAACAATCTTTCTCAATTTCAGGAACCAAATTGACCCATAACAAATAACACTGAGTGACTTTAACAAACCTCTCTCACCATTGGATAGATCTTCCAAACAAAAACTAAACAAAGATAGTATAGAACTCAATGATATAATCAATAACTTAAACTTAACAGACATGTATTGAATATTCAATCCATTAATGAACAAATACACTTTTTTCTCAGAAGCACATGTATCCATCTCTACAATAGACCATATAATATGCCACAAAGCAACTCTTAGTAAATACTAAAAGTAGACTACCCTGCATTCTGTCAGATCATAATGGAATGAAACTAGAAATAAATAATAAAATTAAAAAAAAAAATAGAAGGTACTCCAACATTTGGGGACTAAGTAATATACTACTGAATGACATATGGATAACAGAAGAGGAGATTTAAATCTCAGAGAGAAGATTTAAAAAATCTTAGAGGTAAATGAGAATACCAATACAGCATATCAAAATCTCTGGGATACTATGAAGGCAGTGCTAAAAGTTCATTGCATTGATTTCATTCATTAAAAGAATAAAAATCAGCATACTACAGTAACCCAGCCACATCAATGTTTATAGTAGCTCAATTCACAATAGCTAGATTGTGGAACCAACTTAAATGCCCTTCAATAGATGAATGGATAAAGAAACTGTGATATATATATATTTATATTTATATTTTTATATATTTATATATATAAAATGGAATATTATTCAGTCATAGAGAAGAATTATGGAATTCACAGGTAAATGGATGGACTGGAGAATATCATGCTAAGTGAAATAAGCCAATCCCAAATAAACAAAGGCCTAATGTTTTATCTAATAAGTGGAAGATGATACATAATAAGGGTGATGGTGGTGGGTAAGAGAAAAATGGAGGAACTTTGGATTGTGTATAGGGAAATGGAACAGGAGGAGGGAATGGGGGTAGGAAAGATAGTGGAATGAGACAGTCATTATTACCCTATGTACATGTATGATTACACAAATGGTGTGAAATCTAGATCATGTACAGTCATAGAAACAGAAAGTTGCACTCCATTTCTGTACAAATGGATCAAAATCCAGACTGTGAAAATAAAAATAAAAAAATTTTTTAAAACATTGAAAAGTCAACAAATAAATGACCTAACATTACATCTCAAAGCCCTAGAAAAAGAACAAATCAACACCAAAAATAGTAGAAAAGAGGAAATAATTAAAATCAGAGATGAAATTAATAAAATTGAAGCAAAAGGAATAATTGAAAAAATTGACAAAAAAGTTGGTTCTTTGAAAAAAATCAATAAAATTGTTAAACCCTAGCCACACTAACAAAGAGGACAGAAAAAACTCAAGTTAATAAAATTCATGATGAAAAAGGAAATATCAGGAAGGATAATACTCTGGGTTCTCTTCAAATCATATAAATCTTTCGCCTTTTACTAAATATCAGGAAGGATACTATTGAAATACAGAATGATTAGAAGCTAGTTTGAAAATTTGTACTCCAAAAAAATAGAAAAATCTCAAAGATATCAACAAATTTCTAGAGATTTGTGAAATACCCAAACTGAATCAAAATGACATACACAATTAAAACAGGTCAATTTCAAGCAATGGAATTGAAGATGTCATCAAAAGCCTACCAAGCAAGCAAAGCCCAGGACCAAATGGAGTCTCAGTCGAGTTCTACAAGACCTTCAAAGAACAACTGATACCAATACTCTTCCAAGTATTCCATGAAAGAGAAAAGGAGGGAATCCTCCCAAACTCATTCTATGAAGCTAGTATCACCCTGATACCAAAACAAGGCAAAGACACATGAAGCAAAGGGTACATCAGACCAATATCCCTGATGAACATCGATGCTAAAATTCTTAATAAAATTCTGACTAATCCCATACAAAATCATAATTGAAAGATAGTGCTACATGATCAAGTGGGGTTCATCCCAGGGATGCAAGTTTGGTTCAACATATATCAAAATCAATAAAAATACATCACAACAATAGACTTAAAACTAAGAATCATATGATCATATGCAGAAAAGGCATTTGACAAAATAAACCATCCCTTCATATTCAAATCACTAGGAAAAATGCAGACAGTAGGAACATACCTCACCATCATAAAAGCTATCTATGCTAAGCCCAGGGCAAACATCATTCTAAATGGAGAAAAATTGAAAGCATTCCCTCTAAAAACTGGAACTAGACAGGGATGCCCTCTTTCACTACTTCTATTCAACAGAGTCCCTGAAACTCTAGCCAGACAAGTAGACAGACAAAAGAAATTAAAGGGATATGAATAGGAAAAGAAGAACTCAAGCTATCACTATTTGGCAACAACATGATTCTATTTTTAAAGGATCCAAATTTTCCACCAGAAAACTTCTAGAACTGATATCTGAATTCAGCCAATTAGCAAGAGATACTATCAACACCCATAAATCTAATGCATTTCTTTATGTCAGTGATGAATCATCTGAAAGAGAAATTAGGAAAACTACCCATTCAAAAATAGTCTCAAAAAAAAAAAAAAAAACTTGAGAATCTATCTAACAAAAGAGGTAAAAGACCTCTAAAATGAAAACAGAACACTAAAGAAAGAAATTGAAAAAGACCTTAGAAGATGGAAGGACCTCCCATGGTTTTGGATAGGCAGAATTAATATTGTCAAAATTACTACCAAAGGGGCTATACAAATTCAACACAATTCCATTTAAAATCCCTGTGTCTTTCCTCATGGAAATAAAGAAAGTAATTATGAAATTCATTTGGAAAAATAAGAGACCCAGAATAGCCAAGGCAATTCTTAGCGAGAAGAGTGAAGAAGGAGGCATCACAATATCAGACCTTGAAGTATACTACAGGCCTATAGTAATGAAAAAGGCATGGTATTGGCAGCAAAATAGGTACAGAATAGAAGACACAGAGACAAACCCCATAAATAATTATTTCATACTAGACAAAGGTGCAAAAAACATACAATGAGAAAAGATAGTCTCTTCAACAAATGGTGCTGGGAAAACTGGAAATCCATATGCAGCAAAATTAAATTAAATCCCTATCTCTCAACCTGCACAAAACTCAAATCAAAGTGAATCAAAAACAGGAATTAGACTAGAGACCCTGTACCTAGTACAAAAAAAAAAAAAAAAAAAAAATAGGCCCAAATCTTCATGATGGCTTAAGATCTGACTTCTTCAACAAGACTCCTAAAATTCAAGAAATGAAATCAAGAATCAACAAATGGGATGGATTCAAACTAAACAGCTTCTTCTCACCAAAGGAAACAATCAATAACATGAAGAGAGAGCCTACAGAGTAGGAGAAAATCTTTATCACATGCACCTCAGATAGAGCACTAATCTCCAGGATATATAAAGAACTCAAAAAAACATAACACACACACACACACACACAAAAATGACCTAGTCAATAAATGGGTTAAGGAACTGAGAAGACTTCACAGAGGAAGATATACTATCAATCAATACATATATGAAAAAAAATTCAACATCTCTAGCAATTAGAGAAATGCAAATCAAAACTACTCTAAGGTACCAAGGTACCATCTCACTCCAGTCAGAATGATAATGATTAAGAATACAAGGAAAAATAAATGTTGGCAAGGATGTTGGGGAAAAGGTACACTTATACATTACTGGTGGGACTGGAAATTAGTGCAACCACTCTGGAAAGTAGTATGGAGATTTCTTAGAAAACTTGGAATGTAACCCCCCATTTGACCTAGCTATCCTACTCCTCAGGCTATACCCAAAAATCTTAAAATCAGCATACTACAGTGATGCAGTCACATCAATGTTTGTAGCAACTCAATTCACACTAGCTAAGCAATGGAACCAACCTAGATGCCCTTCAATAGATGAATGGATCAAGAAACTGTGGCTTATATACACAATAGAGAGTTACTTAGCCTTAAAGGAGAAAAAAATTATGTAGCAGGTAAATAGATGGAGTTGTAGCATATCATGCTAAGTGAAATAAGCCAGGTCCCAAAAACCAAAGGCCAAATAATTTTTTTTCTGATATATGTATGCCAATTAATAATGGGAGGGGGAATGAATGGAGGAACTTTGTATTGGGCAAAGGGGAGTGAGGGGAGGGAAGGGGCAGGGGGTGGGAAATATGGTGGAATGTGATTGAAATCATTAACCTGAGTACTTGTATGATTGCACGAATGGTAAGGACTCTATATCATGTACAACCAGAGAAATGAATAGTTGTGCTCCATTCATGTACAATGAATCAAAATGCATTCTGCTGTCATGTATAATTATTTAGAAAAAATATCAATTCTCAAAAAAACTACACTCAGATTCCATCTTGCTACAGTCATAATGGCAACAATCAAGAATACAAGTTACAATAATGTTGAGGAGGATGTGAGGAAAAAGGTATACTCATACATTGCTGGTGGGACTGCAAATTATTGCAACCACTCAGGAAAGCATTATGGAGATTCCTCAAAAGATGAGGAATGGAACCACCATTTGTCCCAGTTATACCTCTTTTTGGTATATATCTAAAGGACTTAAAATAGCATACTACAGTGATGCAGCCACATCAATGTTTATAGCAGCTTAATCATAATAGTTAAGCTATGAAACCAATCTAGATTGTCCTTCAGCACATGAATGAAGGAAATGTAGTATGTATACAAAATGGGATGTTACTCAGCCACAGAGAAGAAAGAAATTATGGCAATTTTCTCATGAACAGATGGATCTGGAGACTCTCATGCTCAGTGAAATAAGTCAGTCCCAAAAAGCCACAGATTGAATGTTCTCTCTGATATGTGGTTGCTAAGGTACAACAGGTCGGGGCTGGGTAGAAGTTCAGTGGGTTAGACAAAGGGGAATGGATGGAAGGAAGCGGGGTGAGAACAGGACAGAGAGTGGAATGAATCTGACCACTTTCCTATGTTCATGTATGAATAGACCACAATGAACCTCCACATCATGTCCAGCCACAAGACTGAGATCCTGATTAAAATCAGATGGACTCCATGTTTGTATAACTATGTCAAAATACACTGCACTGTCATGTGTATGTAAAAAGAACAAACAAACTTCAAAACACGAAGTGTGCTTTTCAAAAACAATGAGGTCCTGAGTGCCTATCCCCCCCAGTGGAGTAGGGCCCTTATAAGAGGCTGCACACAGGGCCTCTCCTTTTTGTTCTTCCACCTGGAGAAGCAGAGAATACCATGAAAGCTGCCAGTTCATTGATCCTGGACTTCCCAGGCTCAGGAGTTATAAGAAGTAAATTTCTGTTCTTTGTAAATCACTTTTTCTACAGCATTTGGTTATTGTAGCCAAAATAGACCAGGATAAGCCACACACACTCATTCATGTTACTTAAGTCTACCACGTATGTCTGAAAATTATTCTAAATGTCTTTTTATCTCAGATAATTCATGTTTAGTTTAGAAAAGTTTTTTGTTTCATTTTGGTTTGTTTTTTCAGTGCAAGGGATGGAACCTTTGTGCTCTACCCCTGCAATCCATTTCAACCCTTGTGTAAAACTTTTAATGCCCATGAAATCTGTACTAAAAACTGCTGTTCCATAGTGTAAAAATTTCAAATATCTTGTCAATAACTTTTCTCATAAATAAGGTTTCCTTCACCTGCCTTTTCCCATTAATAATTCTCGTTATTTCTGATTCAGCTAATTCTATCTATCCTCTCCACTCTTCCTTCTCCAAAGAACTCTTAGAGAAAGAATCCTTCACTAAATTTTAAAAATTTTCAGAAAATACATTCTTTATGGAAACATTTTCAGCTGACCTGGAGACTGCTGAAGTTTTGGGGATTCATTGTGAGGACCAAAAATTAGCACCCCTCTTTCTTTCCCAGGTTGTAAACAAATAGTACAATAATTCAAAGAGCGATAAATAAAGGACTACTTGTTACTCGTCCTGGGTACGGTCCTGGAAATGCACTGTCCAAGCATGGAGCTTCCTCCTGAGAGGAAGAAGGGAAATCTGAGCCAAGAGCCAAGCTTGCTCAGTGGGTCTCTCTCTCACTCTCTCTTTCTCTCTCTCTCTCTCTCTCTCTCTCTCTCTCTTCCAAGCAGATAAAGAATTGGGCTTAAACTAGGATAAAGTGAATGAAGGAACAGAGAGTGACCCATATTGACATCAGTTTCTTTCACACAGACAAAACCACACAGATTTGGAATGGAACACTCCCTGCAACCATCTGAGGTAGATACTTACACATCTGATAGCAACTAACGAAACACTTGGTATGTATTAGCATCTCCAAGGAATCATAGGATGAACAGGTGAACAAATGAAGAAAGGAATGAAAAATGTGTTGACATTTAGTGAGAGAGATTGGTCTCCAAGAAGGTTTCTCCAGCTTCCCTGCAGCTTGACAGTTCCTCCTCATCCACTGTGGACTGAAGCTCCTCTGCAGCTCTGAAGAACATCCATCATGATGCAGGTCCAGGGCATGGTGCTCCATCATGGAATGAGTATCACATATATCCACAAAGACCCAACCCCAATTTCATTCGGAACGCATTGCACTGACCATTACCTCTGAATGTGCATTATCAATCTTAAGACTGAATTTCTTCATACATAAAGGGAAGTGACGTTCGACAAGTCTGTGTAGCCCAATCTCAAGTACTTATTAACTTGCATGTTATTTTCTGGATATTGCAAAAATTTTAATAATGATTTGGACAACTATAATTCTTGAAAGATGTAGAACTCATAAAACTTCAAATATATTTAATTTATAGTTAAATTTATTTAAAAATACAAAAGTTTTGTAGGATCATATTGTACACAGACTCGTTCTATTTACCTTATGGAATCTGAGGACTTCTAGGATGCAATAATATCAAATAATAAGGAAAGGTATGCTGTATGTTAGGAGAGAGAAAGGGGACTGGGTGGGGGAAGGAGCGGGGAAGGTAGTGGAGGCACCGGGGAGTGAATTTAATCACATTGTTTTTAAGTATATATAAACATGCCACAATCAAATCCACTATTCCATATAATTAATATGCACCAATAAAACTGTTGGATAAATTTGAAAATAATAAGTACAAAAAAAATCCACAATTTTGAGTGACTATTATAATTATGATAAATTAAAGAGATTGCTATCTAGCTGCTACAATGTGGAAAAATGAATATTTGTCTTCAGTGCCTTCTTTTATTGACATTAATGGACATCCTTTAATGTAAATAATTTTTATTCATTAATAATGAATGGAAACATTGTTAATGAATGTTAAAGATTTATGAATATTAAGTCATAGGTGGCAGATCCAGATTTCAAACTAGACTCTAGTACTGAACTGAGGCTCTGACTTTTTAGCTTTTCTGCTACATGTTTCTCAAGCATCAGAAAAAGAATCTCAAATGGCATGGAGATTCCCAGTCTAAAGTCATTTAGAAAAATTTGGAAAGCAGACTCATTCTAATTTATATTGACCTAGTAGAAATTCCTTGTTATGGAAAAGTAGATGACACTTTCTGAAGATTATTTCATTGGAACCTCACTTAGTCATTCATCAAATAAAGGGAAGCAGAGTTAATTAGGAAAAAAAGCTTAAAAACATGAAAGGGAAACTGGGTTTCCTCAACAAAGTGCTGGATCCCCAGAGGATACTTTTTCAAAGCACCAAGTTTAACTTGTGGAACAAGAAGTAATAAAATATTTCTTTCTCTTTTCTTTTCTCTTTTTTTTGTTTTCATAGTCAAAGAAATTCTGCTTCTCTGTTCCCTAAAGGGCTGTCTCTTACCATGTCAGAAACTAAGTTTATTTTAGCTTCACTTTGCAGTTTAAGAAGGCAAGTTTAATTCTAGATGTTTCAAGAAATAGAAGAGATAAAAGAGGCAAAAGCTAGTAATATACATATTATTTTATTAATGGATATGAAAGAGAAACAATTTGGATTTTATTAACTCAATGAGAGATTAATGTATGCATGTCTTTTTGCATCTTTCAAAATATAATAAACAGTCTCATATCTACTACCCAACCACATTTACGGCTTTGACAATAGGGTTTACCTACATCTTCCTCACATGTTTCTTTTGCTGATTTTTCAAAGAAATTTCGACTATCATATTCTCATTCCCCAATGTCCTTTATCACGTATGCAAATGCTTCATACTAATGTGCACACACACATACCTAGTTGTTCTCACTGAATTTCAAAAACAATAGTATCAGAGTGTATGGACTTTTCTGTAACTAAAGACAGCTCATCCACATGGCTAGAGGTGACTCTCATTTAATGATTTCTATAACACGTGGTTATTTTGTGTCACTGGGATACAATCCATTCATTTTCCCAACAATAGAGATCTTAGTTTGTTTCCCCACCTGTTTTCCAGTAACCGTGAAGACCCACAGTTATAACTCTACTCCAGGAAGCAGGTTCTGGAAATTCTCCCAGGTATATGCACAAGAGTAGATTTATTGGATCACAGTACATGTGAACTTTGATGAAACTGAGAACGATAGTGTACCAGTCATCTTACTGATGAATTGCTCTCCCTCCCTAATGTTCTCAGAGAGTGTGTCCTTTTCTGAGATTCACCCATCAAAGAGCTTGAACATCTTTCATAGTTTCTGCTACATGTATTTCTTCCTTTGTGGAATGCCTTTTATATGAAGATATAAGCACTTAAAAGGAAAAGTTTGGAAAGTAATAAACCTTGATAACACTAATCCAAAGAAACTGGAGTGATTAATATCAGAAAAAAAGCATATTTCAGATTAAAAACAAGTATCAGAAGAAAAGAAGTATATTTTCATCTGGTTAAAGTTTCAATTTATCAATAGGGCATGACAACTCTCAGTGATTATGGGCATAATAACAAAATTTCATTATAAAGTAAACAAAAATTGATAAAACCAAAAATATTGGTAAAACTATTCATAAAGTCAGGAACTCCCAAACTCCTTTCTCATGATCTACAGAAGATGTAGAAAGAAAATTAGGAAGAAAATGGAAGACTTGAATGGCACACAATAAATTTGACCGAATTGATATTTATAGGACATTTTACTCAGCAACTGCAGAGTATCCATGATATTTAATCCATAAAGACAATTAAAAGAGACAACACTCTGGAAAAATGAATATCATTTAACCACAATGAAAGTAATTAAATACCATCAATGAATATTTAGAAAATAACAAAATTATTTGAAAGTGATATAACATACTTGTTAGCCAACAATGACTATGAAAGGAAATAAAAATTATTTTGAAAACATTTAAAAACAATTTATCAAAATTCACTAGATGCTCCTAAATCTACTACAAGACAAAATTCTAATTAGAAAACAAAGTTTCAAATCAATAGCTTAAGCTTATACATTATAGACCAGGAGCAAGAAGAAAAATGAACCCACCCCCCAAAAAAATAATGGAAATAAATAAAGATCACATTTGAAGTCAATGTAATAGAAAATGTAAAAATAATACAAGAAATCAGTAAATCAAAATTTGGTTCTTTGAAAGCATAAGGCCAACTCTCAATATATTGGTCTTCCTTAACAAGACCCCTAAGGTTCAAGGTAAACCCATGAATCTGTAAGTGGGATGCTGTCAAATTAAAAAGTGTCTGCACAGCAAAGGAGGTGAAGAGAGAACCTCCAGAATGTGAGAGAATCTTTGCCAGCTACTTTTTTGGCAGGAGATGAACATGCAGAATATACAAAGAACTCCACAAACTTAACACCGAAACGACAAATCAACCAAACTGTAAGTGGGCAAAAGAACTACACAGATACTTCTCAAGAAAAAAAAAAAAGAAAAGAAAAGAAAATATTCAACATTTCCACAATCAGGGAAATTCAAGTCCAAACTACACTAAGACTTCCAGTCAGAATTGCAGTTATCAAGAATACAAGTACTAATAAATGCTGGTGAGGATGTGGAAAAAGGTACACTCACACATTGCTGGTGGGACTGCACATGAGTGCCACCACTCTGGAAATCAGTGTGCAAATCCCTCAAAAGGCTATGAGTGGAACCACCATATTATTGCTGGGTGTTTATTCAAAAGAACTAAAAACCAACCTACTATAGTGATACAGCCACAACAATGATTACAGCAGCTCAATTCACAATAGCCAAATTATGGAACCAGCCCGGAGGCCCATCGAGAGGTGAACTGAGTAAGAAAAGGTGGTATATATTCACAATGACGTTTTACTCAGCCACAAAGAAGAACTGAATTATGGAATTTGCCAGTAAATGGATGGAAATGGAGAAAATTGTTCTAAGTGAAATAAGGCAGACTCAGAAAAATCAAGGGTTAAACATTTTCTCTTGTATGTGCATATTAGAGCAAAAAAAATAAAGATGGGAAAAGTGGGGGCAGAAACAGATATCATAAAGACAGAGGGAAGATGAGCAGAGTAGAAGAAAGAGATGCAGAGGGGAGGAGGAGGAATGAGAAGGGGAGGAAATGTGGAGTGATTTAACAAAACCACACTATGTGCATGCACAAATAGACCACACTGAACTCCACCTTTGTGTTAACGTAAAAAAGCACCAATTAAAAATAAAGAAACAAGTGAGCGAAAGGAAGGTCAATAGAGTAGAGGAAGAAGATAAGGGAGAGGAGGAAGAAGGGAGAGGGTGGGGGTCACTGGGGACTGAAATGCATGCGTGACTTCATCAGAATGAAGCCAGGTACTAGGTACAGCTGTGGTGCTCTAAGTATTTTGTTGATCTTTCAAAAGATCAGTTAATTTAGCAAAGCTATAGGAATAGTGATCAGAAAAATGAATAGAAAATATCAAAATGAAGAATTAAAGAAGTGACCTCATTCATATCTACAGATATTGAGAGAATATGATAATGCTCTAAAGTGTATTTTTCCAATAAAGTCTAACAAATTCTTTGAAAGACACAGTACTAAGACTCACTTGGTGAAACCCTGATCATGTAAATAAAGCCACATCTATTAAGAAACTTGAATTTTTAACTTAAAACTATCCCACATGAAAACACCAGGCCCAGCTGGTTTCAGAGGGAAATTCTACCAAATGTTTGAGGAAGATTATAAATAGCAATTCTGCATAAGCAGAACAGGAAAAACTAAAGAGCAGAAAACTTTCCATATTCTGTTCTACGAGATTATCATTCTGATACTAATCCACCTAGAGATATTCTAGAAAAAAAAATGCACACCTCTATACTCACAAGTACAGATAAAAATTTAACAAAATATCAATCCATTATTATTATGTAAAGTAATAATGGAGTTTTACTAAGTGGGTTTCATCATAGCAAAGCAAGCTTGATTCAACATTAGTAAGTCAATCAATGTAATTTGCCATACAGACTAACCATTAAAAATAATAAATGCAATAAGTCCCTTTGACAAAATCAATTTCTGTTAAATATTTTCATCATACTTGCAAGAAAAGTAAACTTCCTCAATTTCAGAGAGAATATCTGAATAATACCTAAGTTTAGTATTATGTTTGATGAAAGAATAAGTTCAAAAAAAGCAAGATATCAATTATCCCACTTCTTTTACAGATTATTGAAGATGTACCAGTAAAATAGAACAGAAGGAAGAGAAAGTGAAAGGATGAGGTAGACAAAGATAAAGAGGAAGAGAGGGCAGGGATTGAAGGAAGGGGAAAAGAGGAGAGAGGGAGGGAGGAAGAGCAGACATTCAGACTGGAAAACATGATAGCAAATTTCTATATTTGTAAACACCATATATGAAATATTACACAAGATTGAAAGCTTATAGAATGTAAGATGACATGCAAGTATAATTAGTATTTCTACATAGTGCTACCAATGGAATGAAACTTTGAAATGATTATAATGGTTTTTAAAATAGCACAAAAGAAAAAATTTAGGAACAAATCTTACCAACCAAAAGGACAATGTATTGCTGAGAGAAATTTAAAAGATCTAATGGACAGGTACATAAAGGCATGGGTTAGAAGTCTCAGTACTATTAAGATGTCAATTCTCAGGGCTAAGAATGCAGTTCAGTGATAAAGCACTTCCCTAGAATTCAGGAAGCCTTGGGTTCAATTCCAATACCACAAAAAAAAAAAAAAAAAAGTTCATTGATCATTTTTCATTTTATGTATTCAACATAGTTCCTATAAAAATTTTTGTAGGCATTTTGAAGAAATTGATAAGGTAATTCCATAATTTATATACAAATGTAAACAAGTTAAAACAGCCAATACATCTTTCAAAAAGAAAATTAATACAATTTCTAATTTTGACGTGAAAATGTAGTACACATAGTATAGATGAGCTAGGTAACTAATGACTGATGTAAATAAAGACAACTATATAGACTGAAATAGGAAATCGGAGCCCGCTGTGGTGGCACATGGCCACCATCTCCGAGGCTCTGGAAGGAGCAAGTTGCAGGTCTGCTCAGGCAACTGAATGATTCCGTGTCGGAACGTGAACCAAGACTGGGAGGCAGCCAAGGGGAAAGTTCCTGGATTTAATTCCAGATATCACAAAAATAAATATATAAATAGATCAATAAGTAAATGAAGGAAATCAGAAACAGATCCACTCATACATGGTCCATTGATTTTTTACAAACATGCAATGAAAATTGAAAGGAGAAAGGATATTCTTTCCAAAAATTGTTAACACTATTTGACATCCACACACAAAAAGTACACTACTATAGTGTGCATCTGAAGTATCTCCCAAGGCCTGTGTGTCAGCGGCCTGGTTCCCTGCTTGGTGCTATTGAGAGATGGGAAACTTTAGAAGGGGGTCTTAACTTCCTTTAAGAAGTTAGGTCGAGGGCTGGGGTTGTGGCTCAGTGGTACAGCACTTACCTAGCATGTGTGAGGCACTGGGTTCAGTTCTTAGCACCACATATAAATACATAAAATAAAGGTCCATCATCAACTAAAAAATATATAAAAAAAAAAAAAAAGAAGAAGTTAGGTCGTGTCAGACTTGGTGGGACCCATCTGTTATCTCAGAGTATGGGGAGGCTGAGACAGGAGGATCAGGAATTCAAAGCCAGCCTCAGCAACAGCGAGGTACTAAGCAACTCAGAGACTATGTCACTAAATCAAAAATAAAATAGGGCTGGGGATGTGGCTCAGTACCTGAGTACCCCTGAGTTCAATCCCCAGTACCACCCGAAAAAAAAAAAAAAAAAAAAAAAAAAAAAGAAGAAGTTAGGTCATTGGTAACATGCCCTTAGAAGGACTATTGGCACCTGGCCTCCTCCTTTCTCTTACACACAGCCATGAGGTGAATGGGAATTCTGTGCCATGCACTCCTGCCAATTTGCACTGTGCTACAACACAGTGACAACAAAGTAATGGTCATAGGCTGAGACCTCTGAAGCTGTGAGTCTGTCCTCTTTTTAAGTTGATTATCTCAGTATTTGTCATAGTACAGAAAGCTAACACATAAATAAACAAATATTGATCCACACATCAAGTCATATAAAAATAACTACACAACCCATACCAAAACCATCTAAAATTAACTCAAATTGGAGTATTGACATAAATGTAAAACCTAACATTATAAAATCTCTAGACAATAACATAGCAGGAAATGTCTGTGATTTACCTTTAGACAATGATTTATTAAATAAATCATTATATAATAGAAATATAAAATAATAACATAAACATAAATATAAAATAATAATCCTAGAAACAAAAATAGTATTTAAGAATTTTTGCCTTTCAAGTGGTTAAAGTTTTAACTTCCAGACCCCTGGGAAGCTCTGGAAGGAAGGTTCAATAGCATTAGCTCTTTACCAGGTATCTTTAGGTATCTCTATGGGGAGGGGTGAATAAATGAAAGCCCCTGATCTGTTTTCACATGTCATATTTTAATGTATACAGTTCAAGTAACATTCTCATTTAAAAAGGACTTTGAACTTCTGAATCAGAATAAGAGTAGCGAAGTTTATTACCATTTTACTTGAAAGAAATACTACTGGAAGGAAAAGATCTACAAACACAGAAGCTTTTATTAGATACAAAATTATATATTGTTCAGTAAAAGGAGACAAGTAATTACAGCTGTCTCATGGTATTTTTGTGGAATTAAATGAAATATTTCTTATAGAACACCTAGCAGAACAATGTTCGTCATGGAGTAAATTATCAACAAGAGTCAACTATCATTATAAAGAGTATACCCATCACCCTGGAGGAAGATTAGTTTCTGTACAATAAACATTATTTTAATATAATTATTTCACAAGTATTTATGATGCAACAATTTTTTTAAAAATATATCTGCTGATTACATATATAGACACAAGCATATACATGCATTTTTATTGATGTACACCACATATAAGTCAATGTGTATACATACATACATATATATATATATATGTATATATATATATATATGGTTTTTAATACCATTTGCCTCGCTCACTGTCCGTTATTTGGCCCTACCCCATCTCCAGTCTCAGCTACAATGAATCGCCTTCATCCGTACCTTCTGCAAGAAGTCTTCTAAGAGCTGCTATCTCTATGTGAAATGTTCTCCTCTCATGATTCCATGTGGACAATCCTCTCTAATCATTTTAGGCTCTGCTCCAAGATAGAGCTTCAGTGTGTTCTAGTGATAAAGGACACAGATCTGGGAATCGGAGCTACCCAACCTTGAACAGGTTACTTTTCATAATGTATCTCTGTTCCCTTACCCTAAAAGGTTGAAATAAAAATCTTCCTAACTCATTGGATTGAAATGAAGATCTAATTGTTTAATAACTGTACAGACATCAGTGGCTGCCTTCTTCTCACCTTGAAGAGGTTTTACTGGCTACGTATTTTTAAATTGTTTCAGCAAGCTCAAGTCACTCAGTTTATTTTATTTTTTTTACTTAGCATAATGGTGTCTGCTAATAAAGGGCTTTTTAAAAACATGTAAATTAGGCTCATTGTCCCATGAGAATGTTAGCTCCTGGAGAGCTGAGACACCATCTATTTAGGTTTCTCTCTTCTTTATATATTTCATGGTGCTTAAAAAATTAGAGAAATAATGATTCTTTTGGATGAATTTAATTTTCAAGAGTTTGGGAATTTTTGATAAAAAGCAATCTGTGTTTTCAAATGAGGAATTTAATACATAAGCAATTTTAGATTTTTTTCTTCAGACTTACAAATATATGTGTCTGGGACATGATTACAACACCATTACCACAATTACCACAACCACTTCCTGCATGTGTAATATTTTTACTTTTTATTGCTAAGCATAAATTATATTTCAGTGTCTTCTTGTCTGTATATGGACTTCAGTAAGCACTCATTTTGATTCGTTGGTTCCCATCTCAAAAATCTTGTTAAATATTTTGACTATGTTCCCTTCTGTTAATTCAATGAATTATTCAACCAGACATAAGAATTCTGGAGAGAAATATCTTTCCCTAAACTAAACTTACCATTCGAGAGTAATTTTTTTCATAATTGAAATAAATTGCTACTTGAAAGCAAACCTACTTCTAGTTTCCCACTCTTCAACATATAATCTCTCCTATGTTTTAGGGGTCATGAAACTTGATTGATTGACAGATTCATCCCCTGAACCAGGAATAAAGGTTTGGAGGAGAAATGATTGGGTTATAGCCTTAACCTAATCAGTGAGTTAATTCCTCATGGAATTAACTGAGAGGTATCTGGAGGTGTGGCTGGAAGAAGTGGTTCATTGGGGGCGTGGCTATGGGGTATATATTTTGCATCTGAAGAGGGAGTCTCTCTCTCTGTTTCCTGACCATCACATGAGCTTCTTCCTTCTGCCACACTCTTCCCCATGATGTTCTGCCTCACCTCCAGTCACAAGAAATGGAGCCAGCTGTCTATGGATTGAGACCTCTGAGTTCGTGAGCCATCAAATAAACTTTTCCTCCTTTACAATTGGTCCGGTCAGATTCTTTAGTCACAGCAGCGAAAAAGTTGACTAAAACATCACCATACAACTGACACATTGTTATTTAGTAAATTTAATTGAAGCAATTTAGGAAGAATGCTCTTTAGTCCTAATCACTGCAGATTACACTATGAAGTATAAGCTTTCTATGACATAATAAAGAATTTTAAAAGAACTTCTCACTTAGATAGCAGGACGATGAGAAATGTGCTCAGGCTCATAAATGGTAAGATACAGGATCATATAATTTAAAGACCTTTGTTTGGTGATATGGCATGATATTTTATCAATGTGATGGATAGCAAAATTGATTAAATTAAACAAACAACAAATATAATAAAATATAGATATTTTGGACAGCACACACTTGGGGTCTAGGATCAAGGCTAGATTACAAGCAGCAAAAGAAGGAGCCGAGGGTAAGGAAGGCTGGAGACCTATTTGCCCTGTTTGGACCTATTAACTCACACCCAGAAGTTCTGTCATCAGGCTACACCAGATAAAAATATCTGCAACTCAAAAATATAAAATTAGAAAGGGAATATTTTTGCTTCTCTATAATCCTGCAATAGAAGCTTCCAGTATGCCATATGAATTGAGAGAAGGAGGACAGTACATATTCAAGGTCAAAATCTTGACACAATGTTGAAACAATTCTCACAGTTAAATGGGAAAAAATTCAGATGAATGTGATTCCTGGGTGCCCATTAAGAGGAATTAAAGTAGACATAACATGCACAATTTCTAAACAAAAATTTAAAGTAAAAAAGCGTGTCTTCTCAGAGGGGAAACGTTTATAAAGACAAAATGAAAGGTAATAATTATTGGAGAAGGACTGCCATCGGCAGCTTCAACACACAGAGATTGAAAGTCGCCTCTTCTGAAATACAATAAAAAAAGTTGGCAAACTGAGAAGCCAATGACTTTTCATGTGTCCTTCAGAGAAGTGAAGTTGCAGGGCAAACTGTCACTCCAAAATCTGAAGAGACAAGTGACTGTAGTGGCAGATGAGATCTGTGTACCTTCAGCAGAAGCCAATGGAACCATAAGCAGACAGGGCACTTAACTGATAATTCAAATTTCAGGGGGTCAAGTGTTGACTAGTTTGACAGTGAGCGGCTCCAGGAGATCAGTCTTGGAGGAATCTATTCATTTTTCTGATTCCATTTTGAGGCTTATCACCGTGTTCTTAAGGTAAGACTCCTTACCTTCAGAATGTGATGGAGCTCTGAGAGCTGGAAGGGAAGGGAAGATTGTCACTGTGAAATATGCAGAACGCATTCTGCCTAACAAAGACTCACTAGGGGAAAGGTCTCTAGCAGAGCCCTATTCCTTCGGGGAAGGGCTTCCTCATACCCCGCCATCTCTTGCTTCTCCTGTGTCGTGGAGTGGAGGAAGGAAGTGGGAAGAGGCACACAACTAGAGAAACACTTGGGAAGGTCACAGTTAAAAAATGCAGACCCTCTGAGGACAGAATTATCCGTCAGAGTATAGAATAGATCCCCCTTTTACGACTGTCCTCCACACCAACAGGGCTTCAGTATAGTAACGGAGATGTGTAGCGAAGACATCTGCAAGACACAAACTCTGAGGAGAAGGATTTAGGGCAGTTCAAATTTAAGAAGGGAGATAAGAAGGACTCTTGAGGAGGCTAATCCTCTTAAATAAACTGCTACAGAAATGATTAAACATAAGCCCAATTCTTATGGTTGGGACCTGGAATGTCTCCTGAAAAGCTCTTATTTTGAAAGCATGATTCCTGCTGCAGAAAGTTTCAGAGATGGATGTTTGAGGTAATGATTAGATCACTTAAATTGTAACTGCATCAGTGGATTAATCCATTTGATGGATTAATAATTCGAATGCACTACTGGGTGGTAATTGTAGGCAGGTGGGATGTGGCTAGAAGAAGTTTACTGGGAGCATAGCCTCAGACTATATATGTCCCTAGACCTTTCCTCACTTTCTCTCATGAGTTCTCACTGACTTCCATGAGTTGAACAGCTTTCCTCTGCCACTCCCATCTACCATGATATTTTCTGTCTTGGAAACCACCAGCCATTAACTGAAACTCTGAAACTATGAACTCAACATAAATTATTCCTCCCCTAAATGGGTCTTTGTCAGGTATTTTGATTACAGGGACAAAAAGTTGACAAACACACCAATTCTTAGGGAGATTAACATAAATATTCACATGAAGAACCTATTTATCTCTTATTATCTGATGCAAACTTACCAGCATTTACCAACAACAAAATATTACAAAAATAATGAAGGAAAATGAAAACACTTACTGAAGAGATAAAGTAACAGAACCAGATAATAAAGATGTTGTAATTTTCAGACAGGGGACTTAAAATAATAATTACTAATATGTCATAGGATCTAACAGACATAGAGTAGACAGGCAAGAAAAGTATCACACAAGGAAAGGTGGTAAGCAAAATCTTAGACATTCTAAAAATTAAAGTACCTTGAAGATGTGTGGATAGAAATTTCTCAAATACCAATGTAAAGATAAAAGGGTATCACCACAGAGAAATGATAAAATTTTAACTTGATAGATTTGCTGATTACCCGATTTGCTCATTATGAAATATAATGTTATATTCCATAAATATGTACAACCATTATATTGATTAAAGATAAAGTATACACTCCTATGTACCTGCATGATTACACAAATGGTATGAATCTACATCGTGTACAACCATAGAAACGAAATGATGTATCCCATTTGTGTACAGTGAATCAAAATGCAGTCTGTAAAAAATTAAAAGATAAATAATAAAACAAAAGATAAAGTATGCAAAATGAGCGTCAGTTTAAAAGAACTCGAAAACATTAGAACCCAGGGGCCATAAGCACAACTGTCACACAAGTCTTACTTTTGATATCTTTCAACAATAAATACACTCAAGGTAAAGGCCAGAAAGACAGTACCCCAATAAAACACAATAAAGTGACATGATAGGAGAGAGAATAACACATAGACACAGAAGCCATGTAAAAGAACACTTAGTGACCAAAACTAGAAATTTTTAAGCAAACTAGATAAAGTATGAGTGGGTTATAACCCAATTGATGAAATCAATATTCATTTGTCCATATAAATATAATTAAATGACTAAATAAATAAAAAAATGAGTGCAACAGAGAAAACACACGTTCATAAGGTTTCTAAGTAGTTAATATAAATATTCTCAAGGAGGCGAAGCATAACTCCTTACTTGCTAAGTGGAGGATGAATACAGTGGCTTCTAAAGAGCACAGTGAGGAGACAGTGAGGAAAAAGTCTCACTGTAGTGGGGAAAGCTGAGAACCATCCTCATCCAGGGTCAGACTCAGCACCAACAATGTGCTATGAGGGAAATGTCCCCTGACTTCCTTGGTGTCTTTGTCCCAACCCATGGGCTTCATGTAATCATGAGGAAATTATTGGAGGATGGCCAGTGGATGAGCATCCTCTGAAATATCTAACCTGTACTCTTCAAAACCGGGAAGAGTTTCAGAAATTACCACAATCAAGAGGAACTTTAGGAGACTTGATAACCTAGTACAAGCTGGTGTCCTGGATGGAAGGCTAGAAACTAAAAATAGACAGTAGGAAAACTGAGGACATCTGTATAAAATATGGACTCCTGTTAATGCTGTCAAGTGTTAGATTATTAGTGTTAATAAATGTGCTGAACTAACACAAAATGTTAAAAATCAGAGAGACTGTCAGAGAGGTAGACAGTGATTCCCTCTACTGCCTTTTCATTCTTTTGTGCAACTGGAACTCTTGCTAAAAGTTTATATTTAGAAAAAATATAGTACAGAATATTTTTAAATTTCTAATATGAAGTTATTTTGAATTTCCCCTTAGTTGAAATTAATTTAATATTTTTATTTGAAGGCATGTCATAATTTGAATGCAAGACACTCTTTGATTTGGAAAAAGTACATTGCAAAAAAAAATCATCAAATATGGTAAAATGAGAAAGCTGTTTATTGGTGTAATGTGCACTTTTACCGAAATTATAATTGAAAAACAAATAGCTGATAAGGGAGTAAAAGAGTAGTCTCAGCATAAATAGAAAAACATGAAATATCAGACTACACACCCCACCTTGGCTCAGATTCCTCACAGGAGCTATGTTTCTCCCTTGATGTGCCTCGTGTTTGCTCAGAATGAACAAGAAGTTATCTGCCAAGCACAATAAGTGGTCCTCACTGCCACGTTCCCCACCTTTGTCACTTTTTGCCAACCTTGAAAATACGCTGGAGCTCAACTTCAGTGCATCCTCCCCTGTACCGGTTCTACCATCAAACATGAGCTACACGTCTTTACACTGCCTAACTTCCCAAAGGTCTTCACCCTCGCTTCCCTTGTGTGATTTATATTGAATCCAACCATTGTGACATAAGTACCAGCTTAACTGTTCTAGAACTCCAAGAATTAGCTGTTTAAATGTGCCTTCACCCGCTCCTTGTCTTGCAACTGCTCCACCCATTTGCTCTAGAGATCTGCATATGCTTTTCATAACTGTCAATGAACTGAGTTAGGGGATAAATGAAAATTGTACAATATTTAATGAATTTGAGGAAAATTATTCAAAGTAGAGTGCACACCCTGCCTTCAAATAAAAACTATCTGGAAGTGCAGCTTATCAGCAAGGTTAGAATGATCGAATGACTGAAATGTAAAGGCACAGTCTATGTGGAAGGTCCGTGACGCTTAAATCACTTGCTTTATTTTGCCACACAAAGAAGGCACACTGCAAGTATTGCCTCCACTTCCTCCCCTCCCCTTGACCCCGCTGTGCATGTAGATTACATTTCTGCTCCCAGAAGTACAGAACCCATGAACCCAACCTGCAGAGGTGAACACTGACCTGTGTCTTGCCACATCTGGAGGTCTTGCTCCTTTCTCTCTCTCCCTCTCTCCTCTCTCTCTCTCTCTCTCTCTCTCTCTCTCTCTCTCTCTCTCTCTCTCTCTCTCTCTCTCTCTCTCTAACTATCTGCCATGGTTTGGATGTGAGATGTCCCCCAAAAGCTCACATGTAGGACAACACAGGAAGGTTCAGAGGAAAACTGATTGGGTTGTAAGAGTCTTAACCCAATCAGTGATTTAATCCCTGATGGGATTAATTGGATTAATTGAGGGGTAACTGAAGTGGTAGGGTGTGGCTGGAGGGGAATGGAATTGGGGTGTGGCTTTGGGGTATATATTTTGTATCTGGAGAGTGGAGTCTCTATTTCTATGCTTCCTGGTGTTGCAAGCTCTCCCACCATGATGTTCAGCCTCACCTGGAGCCTGAGGAATGGAGCCAGCCTTCTATGGACTAAGACCTCTGAGCCCTCAAATAAACCTTTCCTTCTCTACGATTGTGCTGATCAGATCATTTAGTCACAGCAGAGAAACAGCTGACTAAACACTATCTCTCTCTCTCTCTCCCATTAGGCCACTCTGGTTTCTTTCAGGCCTTTTCTCTTAAGTTTAGAAGGGAGTGCGTAGTTGGGGATCGCCTCCTCCTGGATACCAATCTTGGGCGGCCTTCAGGGCCTCCTCTATTTTCATAGCTCTAAGAATTGGAGGTCCCCAGAATTGGAGGGCTTGGACCAGACTGTCCTTTATGTCAATGTTTTATCTCTGCCTTTGTCTCATTCCAGGGCTTTAATATAATGTATTAACTGAGTACCTTGACCCTTGATCTCTTCTCTCTCTCTGACATCTCTTCTTTAGATAGATTTATATATGCTTCTGTTGACTTCTATTCCATTTCAGGAGTACTGTAATGTAAACACTGGTAACATCTCGTTCAAGACCAGATTTCCCTCGATTATTTTTTTGTTAGTTTGTCTCTTTCTTTTTTTGCTATTACAAATAGAAATCTGGTCACACCTCTGTCCTTCCACTTTTCTTTTTTTTTCAACTAGTGACTCTTGGGTTTCCTGAAGAAATTTTAGTTGTAGAAGGAAGTTTCAATTTCTCTTCTACCTTCCTGTCTCAGTTTTTTAAAAACAGTTAGTGTATGTACAAAAAAATAAAGAAGACAATTGCAAATCAGTCTGTGCTACTGAAAATACAGTTTCATATTTCTTTGTTTTTCTCCCAAATACAAATAGGACTAGATGCATGAGTGTGTGTGTGGGTGTGTGTGTGTGTGTGTGTGTGCACGCACACCTGTGTGGTTAAAGTCTCTACCCTAAAAATGATTTTCTTCTGTATCTCCCTGACATTTTCATACTTGTCTTAGGAATGGGCTATACCCTCAGTCAAGCTAATTGAATATTAAGCCGCTCTCCCCCTGGTTTGGACAAGTTGGGCATGACTACTATTTCTGTCATAGCAGGTGGGATTGGTAGTCCTTTCCACAATACGTGCGACCAATAGAACTTTCTGAAATAATGGAAATGTGCTACATCTGAGTTTTCCATGACACTGATACTGCAAAACACTTTCAATTTAAGGCCTTTTTAGTATAACTGACTACTGTGTTGGGCAATCCTAAGCTATACTCATGACATATTAATTGTGGAAGCACCCTTAGTTAAGGGGAGGTTGTTTGGCTCTTGGACACATTTTAGACTGGGAACTAGCCTAACAGGCGACCACACACCACAGGTGGCAGATATCACAATGTGGGCATCTAGTCTAATTTACATCAACAGCACATCCACAGCAATAAATATGCATGCTCATATGTGGTAGACACAGGGACTTTGTTTCTTAAAAAAATAAAAATATGCACTCTCTATAATGATTCTTTCTTGATTGTTTCAGATCTCACACCTTTGAACTCAACACTTTTGCAAAACAGAATTAGTGTACATATCCTGACCTGGTAATTCATGTTCCTGTTTCAGCTATTCCACCCCTCATGTGAAATTTAGATGATTTGGAAAATCCCAAGCTAGTGTCTGAAGGAAAAAACAAAGAGAAAAAATCATCAATCCCACATAATGTACTCAGCAATCATTGAGTACCCACAGCATGTGTGATACTGAAGTAGAGACTACATGTATGGGACGAGAAATAATGTCATTTAAAAATTGGTTCTTAAACGATTTTGTTGCATTTTGAAAGATAAGCAATTAAACAACCACAAAAACACATTCTTCCTCATCTGCAACATCAATTGGCAGGAAAGAGAGCTCGTTTGTCAAATGTGGCTGATAATCTTAAGAAGGCTTGTCCTCAGAATAAGCAAGGCCATCTTCTCACTTGATATCATAGCATTACAAACACTGGGGATTGAAAAGTCACCAAAAAATCAAAAAGTTAGTTGTTTTGCTGAAACTTGGGTCACATTTCTCTAAAATAATGTCTTTCTTTTTCACTAACATAGTAAGCAAAATACAGAATATATTGCCTTAGCACAAAGGTTTTAAAACAAAGCATATTTTCCTATGAAAATCAACATGCTAATTTTGGAGTTGTATTATAGGATGGTATTATGCTGTTGAAAATATTATCTAAATCTATCAAATTTCTGTAACAAAAACTATCTTGTATCAAATGCTGAAGAAAATACCTAAAAACTTGTAAGAACGATGTGTGTTTGCATTTCACTGGAATCAGCAGATAGAAGAGAGTATAAAAGAAAATGTAAATCCACTGAGAAAAACATTAAATAAAGGAGCATCAAAGAGCATGGGATTTGAATACTTTCTCAATTATTTTAACACACCTGAAACAATCGTTAATATAGAATGATTTAATGTTTTCCTTCATTCAACATTTTCCTGTTTTCCAAGGTCTTAGGGGTTCAAATTGCCTCATAACAAGGGTAAGTGCATGTATGTGACATGGTCAATTAATATAGTGCAATACAGTAGAGTATAATTAATACAGTATGGTATGAATGCCAAAAGGTCACTACTACAGCAAATAAATTGAACAACTAACCCACCTTGATTTTTGTTATGAAATGTTTTATAAGTTAATTACATATGCCTTATTCAGCAACATATTTACAAAATATAATAATAACTACTCATGAAAATATAAGACTTAAAACTGGGTACAGTGGTGCACAGTTGCAATCCTAGCAGCTCAGGAGGCTGAGGCACGAGGATTATGAGTTCAAAGCCAGCCCCAGCAACTTATCGAGGTGCTAAGCAACTCTGTGAGACCCTATCTCTAACAAAAAAACACAAATAAGGCTGGGTTTGTGGCTCACTGGTAGAGTGTCCCTGAGTTCAATTCCTGGCACCTCCCACCACCAAAAAATAGATTGAGGTCACCAGAATCATTGTTGCAGCTGAGAATGACAATAAAGTTATACATAGAAGTATAATTCAATAAATAAATCATTTACATTGTAAAAATAATTGTCTGATACAATCCTGGATTTCTCTTTGTATACCATCCTGAGTGAGCTATACCATTAACATGGTGAACCTTTTTGTCTTTCCACAATGTCAGAATTAACTGAATAACAGTAAATTCACAGACTGCACCACTTTCATTAGTGGAAGTTCTATGAATAATTGAGGCAGCTGGTAGTGAAAAACTGGGTAATAGCAAGTTCTTTCATTCCAGTATTAGTTTCTAATACCCATAACACTCAAGCCACACAACCCACTTCACATAATAATATATGTAGATTATATATGTGTGTGTGTGTGTGTGGATAGATAGATAGATAGATAGATAGAAGATAGATAGATAGATAGATAGATAGATAGATAGATAGATAGATAGATGATAGATAGTATGGAAAGACTAAGAAAGCATTAATGCAGCCACAGGTTTGAGGATGCGGAAATGAGAGCACAGGCAGTCAGTATATAGGAATGCTCTCTCCAAGACTCACTGCAGTGATTGAGAAAGATTGAGAACCAGCTGAAGAACTTGTCCAGGGCTCAGAGCTGTCAAAGTGCAGGAACTCATTCTAGGCTAAGGTAGGATCAGACTACATTTATGGAGTGTCAGTGTGAGATGTCAGCTTGGAGTAGGCTGTGCATTGGTAAAACAGGTAAGAGAAACTGTGCTCTGCTGAAGTTGGAGGACAGAAATTTGGAAGACTGTCACTCTGGTGGCTTTCTTAGGCAGATCTTATATGAGCAACCAGGTGATGGGGCCAGGGTGTCACTGTGTCCAAGCTCAGGTGGTTCCTACTCTCATGTGTCTTAGAGGAGGGAGTTGCATCTGGTGAGGTTGATAAACTCCCATGTCTAGGGTTCCTGATATGATTTGGGATGCCCATGTGTCCAGGGGCTCCTTGATTTAGGTTGATAAGTTGCATGTATAAATTAATCGTTGATTTTTTGCCTTACAATTGTGCCAGGCAGATGATGCTTGTTCACTTGTACAAACAAGGATTAGAGTAATTTTTCCTTGACACTTGTATTTAAGATGGAGATTATGGAAAACTACTGCTTTACAGAATAACTTAGTAACTCAGGATTCAGTACAGCCTGAATTCTATACATCACAGAATACTTCACATACCCTGAATATCAAAAGATATCATGCAATTTCAAATTTTCAAAGAGCTGTTAAAAACTTAGAAATACAAATAACAAATGGGAACCACTAGATTTTCTGTTTTCCAAATCCTGTTCAAAATGGCCTTAATGGTATCCTCAGCTTAACTAAATATAGGCAGGTTTCTTGAAGTCTTTGACCTCCTTTTTCTTAGAACATTTACATTAGAAAATGTATAATTGCAAATACTTTCTCTGGCCCATTTGGATGAATATAAATCTTCTTAAAATCCTCTTGCCAGTTTTACAATCTAGAAATGTTTTTTTCTCCAGGATCTCAGAGACCTTTTTTTGAAATGCAATAATAAAGAAAGATAGAACAATTTATCTCCCAGTCTCCATAGGAAGGAAAGAATTTAACTTTGATGGACGCCCATTGGCAAGTACAGATGGCCTGGTTGCACAGAGGAGCAATGCAAACTCGGGAATTACTCCACATGCAGGTCACATCCTTGGGTCACCCTGCCATCTCCTGCCCTCCAGGACATTTCCACTAGCTCATTCAGCAGTTGAAACCTCTCTGACCTTTGGTTCCAGTGGACTTTAGGTCAGCCTCTCCCTTTTTGTGGTGGACTTAAATACAACCTTCCTCATGTTCTTAAGTATGCCTGGTGCAAATTTTTTTTTGAGGGGTGGGAACCAGGGATTGAACTCAGGGGCACTTGGCCACTGAGTCACATCCCCAGTCCTATTTTGTAGTTTATTTAGAAACAGGGTCTCACTGAGTTGCTTAGCACTTTGCTTTTCTCATGCAACTTTTGACTTTGGTAATCTTCAAGTATCAGACTTGGCATTTCAAATGCGTGTGGCATTTCAACAATAGACATTAAAATTTCTGGGATGACCTTGTTCCTTAGACTACCACATGATTACAGTGTCTTATTTGTTTACATTCTTTAACAAAGTATCACTATTCAGAATGTTGGCAAGCCTTTGTGGCTAGTACTAGATGGGCATATTCAGATATCCATATGTTTACAAATCATATTTGATGACACTTTTAGCTATGGTGTCGATCAAACTTCCCTTTTTGAGGTGAAGACTCAGTGGTTAATACCATATTGTGGAATCACACTTTAGTAACCTCAATTATTTAATAAAAATCTGCTTTCCTAACAGTTTTTATAGGATGTTTCAGACAAAGTAGTATCATAGCTTATTTATCATGAGATCTAGGAATTAAGGGAATTTGGTTTAATGTAAATAAGAATTTGTGACAAAAGACATACATTATTCTGTTCTCATCTAAAAACCTGGGATATTTTTTCACATTTTTATGTCTAGATGAAAACTGCTAAAAGACAACTATAGTTTAATATGCATAATAAATAAAGATTCAAAAATGCTCAACCTAAAGCAAGCAAACTATATCTACACACATTAAAAGATCCTTCACCGTGATCATGTGGAATTTATCCTAGGGATGCAAGGAGGGTTTAAATCCATTCAGTCAATAAACATGATGCATCACATTAATATAAGAAGGACAAAAAACATGTGATCATTTCAATTTATGCAAGAAAAGCATTGAGAAAATTCAAAATCTTGTCCTGATAAAGATTCCCAGCAAATGAGATAAGGGAGAAATGTTTTTCAATATAATATAGACCATACTCAGCTAACATCAAACCAAATGAGGAAAAGTCAATAGATTTCCTCTGAGCTTTTTAATAAGATGAGAATACATATTCTCACCATTTCTACACAATATAGTCAAAGTCAGAGCAATTACAGAAGAGAAAAATATGAAAAGCATCCCAATCAAAAAAATTGTTGGATTATTCTTGTTTGCTGTGTTAACTTCTCAAAGTATGACCAAATTACCTGAGAAGTAGAAGAGAAGGAAACATTTGTCTCAGAGGCTCAGAGATTCAGGTCACGGTCAATAGTATCCATTGTTCTGGACCTAAAGCGGGGCAGAACATCGAGGCGTACAGCAGGGAGAGGAAAGCAGAACATGACAACCAGGAAACAGACAGAGATCTGTGCTCACCAGGTACAAAACAAAATCCACAGACACATCTTCAATGACGTCCTGCTTCCAGCCATATCGTCTGTGCTTACAGTTACCTCCCAGTTAAACCACATCAGTGGGTAAAGCTACTGATTATTTACAACTCTAATAATCTCATGATTTCACCTCTGAACATTCCTGCATTGTCTTACATGAGCTTTTGAAGGACTCAATATATTCAAACCATAACATTTGCGGATGTGGTTTGGATTTGAATTGTTCCCCAAAGCACCAAGTGTTAAGTCCTTAGTTCACAGCCTAGCACTGTTGAGAGGTGATGGGAACTTTAAGAGGCAGGGGTTACTTGTGTATCTTCTAGTCGTGGACTGAAATTTTAAAACTGTGAGACAAAATAAAACTTTTCTCTTTATAATCTTTATAATTTGATTCTCTCAGGTGTTTGTTATAGTAATGGAAAGCATGTAGATGCATGGAGATGCCTAAATAAACTCCCAAAATTGTTCAAACTAATTAAATTCAATTAATTTGCAGGATATAAAATCAAAATACAAAGAATCAGTATACATTTGCAGTGAAACTAGTGAAAAAAATTTAAAAACAAAATAATCCCACTTAGTTACAAAAAAAATTAAGAACAAATTTTTACCAGGTATATGAAAGATTGCTAGTATGAATACTATAAAATGCTCATGAAGAAATTGAAGAAGACATGAATAAATTGAAGGATATACTGTGAATGTATTTGGAGGACACTTTTTTTGTTCAAATGTCACTTATTCCAAAGGAAATCTATAGTTTAAATACAATTTCTAAAAAATATAAATGGCATTCTTTACAGAATGAGAAAAAATAATCATAAATTTGTGCATAACCTGGAAAGACCCTGGCAACCTCAAGAAAACTTGATTTGAAAAAGGAATAAAGCTAGAAACATCTCACTATTCAGACTCAAAATATACTAAACTACAAAACTATAGTAACCAAACAGGCATGGTCATGAAATAAAAGCAGAAACTTTCTGTGCCTGGCTTACTTTGTTTATCATAACATCTTATAAAATCAATATTAATAAAAAAAGATTGTCCTTTCATTAGAGATGGAATAGCCTATTTCTTTAGATTACTTTATAGAGTCTTTATACATGGAATTATTAATTCAGAAAAATATATTTTAGAAAATGTACAGAATGCTTTATAAATGTATTTATATGTTTCTACATACATGTATACACACACCATGAAAATATATAAATATTAATCTTTAGAACTAATAACTACACAGGAAAGTTTATTTCCCAGGAATGACAGTGTTATTTACCATTTAAAATGTTGCAAAAAGATAAGGATATCTGAAAGTTTTCTTAAGCCTGAACAGATTTGTAACAGGTAAAGGGAGAAGGAAAACTTTGCAAAGGAAGGATCTCTAGCCTCAAATACAGAAATCTTGTCTGATAATAACAAAAGCCAAAAGAAGGGAAGGAAGATAATAGCAGATTATGTTCATTAATTAAACTTAGCCTATGATAAGAGGTCATCTGCCCAAAATCTGTACAAAGATATTTGGAACCCTTCTATGTAAGAGCACTATTTTAGCATTCCATCCAACCCACCACTACAAAGTTGCAAAGTCTGCATACAATTGCTGTGTTGTTAACAGCTTTAATTTTTTTATTAGTACATCATATTACATATAATAGTTGGGTTCATTTAAACGTAACCATACATGCATGGAATTTAATTTACTCCATTTTAGTCCCCAATGCCACCTAACATTTGTTTTTATTAGTGACAAGCATGTTGTGACAAAAATGGCAAATAGTAATGAAAAAGGACATAGGTAACCTGAAATGATTTACCATTTTAACAAAAGCGATTGCTTTTTCACCATATGCCATTGAATATAATCACCATGGGAGATGCGGTGATAAACAGATCTGCCCAGTCCTACTGCAGAGCATCTAGTCTTAGGGAGAGGAGAGGATCCATGAATATTAAAACACTCTGGTGAGTGCTGTGATTTCTGAAGTTCAGAATACTAAGAGCAAATAAGGACTTTCTAAGTATTACTTCACAATTTTGGTTTTACCCACCATATTCCAGCTATGTAATCTAGGATTAGTAAATTTTATATGTCTTAATTTTCTCAATTATAAGTTTATCTTGGTCATATGTCTTTATAAGACATTTTTCCTGATTATTAATCAGATATTTAAAGTATTTTAAGTGCTATGTAGCACATCATAATTATTCAGCATTAATGCCTTTATAATATTGAAGAACACAGATCTATGAATACTTTTTTCAGTTGGAAAATAATTGGAAATCCAACTGAGAAGCAATCATTACCTAAATCAGAGAGATAGCAACGGAGACTAAGGAGAAAGGGGAAACTGAGTGCTCTTTAGGAGGTGGAACCAGAGGATGTACTGATGGACTTGGATCAGAAGAGAAGGAGGAAGGCAAAGATGAGTGGCAGAACCGGTGGGGGAAGTATTTCCATTCACTCATGAGAAAAAAAGTGTGATCAATTCAATTCTCAACATATTAGCTTTGAAATGTTTTTAATTAGAACAAAGGTTATAGAACAATATATTCAGGGATATAGGCTGATGAAAAGTAAGTGGGTAGCTAAATATTGCATGTTTACTATGCACTTTAGTTATCAGAATATGACTTCATGATAGAATTTCTAGTGAGAAGTCAGTGGCTAATACATGAGTTAGTTTTGCACTACTATCAATACATCTACACTCTCATATGATTCTCTATGTATCTCATAAAGCCTCAATTAATAGTAGTTATTTCTCATTTTTCATGTATATTAAACATGATTAAGCAACTTTTCAATCAGTGCAATTTTAAATAAAAAAATCAACAGCAGTCATTATATACTAGTCATTACTCTTCATATTGCCATTGATATAGGTAAAAAGTCTGATCCAATCTTTGAATCACTCTTTAAATATCAATCCATTCAACCCTCACAGTAATCCTATGAGATAGACACCATTATCAACCTTTTTTACAGAAGAGGAAACTGAGATACACAGATGTTGGGAAGTTTACCCCCATAGGTGAATTTGAAATTAGGAATGGGCTACATAGATTCTATTCTTCATTACAGTGATACAACATTAATGCACACAAAAGTTACGTGTTGAGTAAGTCTGATCTGATACAACTTAAATTTTCTCATATTTAGTTTTACTTTATTTACATGTATAACTACAAATATATACAAGAAAATAAAAATGAGTCTTTGAAAATATTTCATGACTTTTAAAAATGGGTATTATTTCAAAATATTTTAATCAAAGAGAAGAACATTCTCCCAAACATGTCCTATGAGACTGAAATTACCCTGATAACAAAACTGTATATGAGGGCATCAAAACCAGAAAACTATAGGCCAATATCCTTAATGAATATAGATACAGAATTATTCAACAAAATAGTAAAAGACTGTATCCTATAGCACATTAAAAATATTATTCACCAAGATCAAGTGGGAGTCATTCCAGGGATGCAAAAATTGCTCAACATTTGCAAGTCAATAGACAAGATGCACCATGTCAATCAAACAAAGTACAAAATCCATATGGTCAGCACAACCACATGATGCAGAAAAGTCATTAAATAAAGTCCAACATCACTTCCTGATGAAATGCTGAAAGACAGGTAGAGAAGGAAGGTACCTCAAGACAGTGGAGCCATTGATGATAAGAGGGCATGTTTAACTGGGGAAAAATGAATACTTACTAAGATCTGGAACAAGACAAAGATGTCCACTTTCACCACTTCATTGTAGTTCTCTAAGTCTCAGCCAGAACAATCCGGCAAAGGAAGGAAATAGAGGGCATACAAACTGTAGAAGAGGAAGTTGCCATTTGCAGATGACACTATCTTATACATAGAAAATCCAAAAGATTTCACCAATTAGTTCCACTATTAGGACTAATAAATTAATTCAGCAAAATTGAAGGATACAAAATCAATTCACAAAATTCATTAGTTATGCTATTTTCCACAACTAACTCATCTGGAATAGAAATTTAAAAAGTGATCCAATTTACAATAGCTACAAAGGAAAAGAACAACATGCCTATGAATAAATTTAACCAAAGGAGTGCAAAACTCTACTAATAAAATAATAATACATTGGTGAAAAGAAATTGAAGAGGACACAAATAAGTTGATATTCTGTGTTCCTAGATGGGAAGAATAAATATGGTCAAATGTCTATGCTATCTTTAAGTCTCTGCAGATTGAATATAATCTCTATGGCACTTTTCACAACTAGAAAAAATAGTAAAAAGTTTGTATCAAACCATGGGAAATTAGAGTAATCAAAGTCATCTTGAGGAAAAACAACAAAGCAGGATACACTTTACTATCCAATTTCAAAACATTCTGCAAAACCAATTTCATCAAAACAGCACAGTATTGGCATAAAGACACAAACAGATCAATGAAACAGACAGTCTAGAAGACCTCCATCTCCCAAAGCCAGTTTATTTTTTAACAAAGATGCTAAAAACACAGATTAAAAAAAGGATGGTCCTTTCAATAAATGGTTCTAGGAAAATGAGTATCCACAATGCTGAAAAATGAAGCAACACGTTCCTCTACTACAGTTCAAAACTCAACTCAACCTGACTTAAATCCATGTAAGACCTGGGTCTAGGTGATCCAAGATGGTGGACTAGAGGATGACTGCATCTCCAGTCACTCCAGAACCCAGGATTCAAAAAGGGGAGGCATTGAGAGACTCAGACTGAAATAGAGTCACAGGGTGAGTCTCCCCCACCAGGTGAAGCTCGGCAGAGTGGCAGACCCGGATAGGGGCAGCTTATCAGAGCAGGGCAGGGCAGCTAGAGTCTTCCCCAGGTAGCCCTGTTCACTCTGGCGGTGGGCTCCTCCCACATGGCCAGCTTCTCAGAGTAGGCCACCCAATGAGAGCCTTTCTGCACAGAACCAGCTCCAAGTCCCACCAGCTGCGAGCTCTGGCCTGCAGGCAGCTTCAGGGACCAGGACAGGGCAGCCAGGGACTTCCCCAAGCAGCCCGGCTCCCTCCGGCAGAAAGCACCTTTCTAGGCTGGTTTCTCGGAGCAGACTGCCCAGTGAGAGCCTTTCTACACAGAGCCAGCCACAAGTCCCCAAGCCAGTGGAGACCTCCAACCTGGAAGCACCCTCAGGGACCAGGGCAGGGCAGCCAGAGACCTTCCAGATCTCGCTCCCTGGAACCAGTAGCGGGCTAGGGGCACCTTCCTTCGGAAGCACTGCATTATCAAGTTACTCCAAGACTTCAGGCTACTGAAGGCTGGGACGTGATACACAGGAAATCTACAGGGACACTATAAGCCAATAGAGGAAATCTGCAATATCTCAGAGTCCCACTGACGTCTGACCAATATGAGAAAACAAGGGAAGAAAATGTCCCAAACAAACCTAGATACTATATCAATAAAACCCAATGACAGCACAGCAGAAGAAATGTCAGAAAGGGAGTTCAGAATGTACATAATTAAAACAATCAGGGAAGCAAACGAGGAGATGAAAGAGCAAATGCAGGCATTGAAGGAGGAGATGAAAGAGCAAATGCAGGCATTAAATGATTGCACCAATCAACAGTTTAAAAGAGCAAATACGGGAAGCAAGAGATCATTTCAATAAAGAGTTAGAGACACTGAAAAAAAAAAAAAAAACAAATCCTTGAAATGAAGGAAACAATAAACCAAGTGAAAAACTCCATAGAAAGCATAACCAATAGGATAGAACACCTGGAAGACAGAACCTAAGACATTGAAGACAAAATATTTAATCTTGAAAACAAAGTTCACCAAACAGAGAAGATGGTAAGAAATCATGAACAGAATCTACAAGAATTATGGGATATCATGAAAAGGCCAAATTTAAGAATTATTGGGATTGAGGAAGGCTTAGAGAAACAAACCAAAGGAATGAACAATCTATTCAATGAAATAATATCAGAAAATGTCCCAAATCTGAAGAATGAAATGTAAAACCAAATACAAGAGGCTTATAGGATTCCAAATGTACAAAATTACAACAGACCCACACCAAGGCACATTATTATAAAAATACCTAACTTACAAAATAAAGACAAAATTTTAAAGGCTGCAAGAGAGAAGAATCAAATTACATTTAGGGGGAAACCAATAAGAATATCAGCATAATTTTCAATCCAGACCCTAAAAGCTAGAAGGGCCTGGAACAACATTTACCAAGCCCTGAAAGAAAACGGATGCCAACCAAGAATCTTATACCCAGCAAAACTTACTTTCAGATTTGACGACGAAATGAGATCCTTCCATGATAAACAAAAGCTAAAGGAATTTACAAAAACAAAGCCAGCATTACAGAACATTCTCAGCAAAATATTCCAGGAGGAAGAGATGAAAAACAACAATGCAAATCAGCAACGGGAGGAACTAGCCTAAAGGAATAGCCAAATAAAGGAGAAACCAAATCATGTCAAAAAACAAAAATGAGTCAAATGACTGGGAATACAAATCATATCACAATAATATCCGTGAATGTTAATGGCCTGAACTAATTAATCAAAAGACATAGACTGGCAGACTGGATTAAAAAGAAAAATCCAACAATATGCTGCCTGCAAGAGACTTATCTCATAGAAAGAGATACCCATAGACTAAAGGGAAAGGATGGGAAAAAACATACCATGCACACGGACACAGCAAAAAAGCTGGAGTATCCATCCTCATTTCAGATAATGTGAACTTCAAGCCAAAATTAGTCAGAAGGGATAAAGAAGGACATTACATACTGCTTAAGGGAAACATAAATCAGCAAGAAATAACAATCATAAATATCTATGCCCTGAATATTGGCTCATCCATGTACGTCAAACAAATCCTTCTCAATTCCAGAAATCAAATAGACCACAACACAATAATACTAGGCAATTTTAACACACCACTCTCACCACTGGATAGATCTTCCAAACAAAAATTGAATAAAGAAGCCATAGATCTCAAAACACAATCAACAATTTAGACTTAACCTACTTACATATAGAATATACCATCCAACAAAGAACGAATACACTTTCTTCTCAGCAGCACATGGATCCTTCTCTAAAATAGACCATGTTTTAAGCCACAAAGCTACTGTTAGCAAATACAAGAACATAGAGATACTACCTTGTACTCTATCAGATCATAATGCATTGAAATTAGAAATAAATGACAGAATAAACAACAGAAACTTCTCCAACACCTGGAGATTAAATAATACACTATTATATGAGGAATGGATAACAGAAGACATCAGGAGGGAAATAAAAAATTTTTTAGAATTAAATGAGAACAAAGACACATCATATCAAAATCTCTGGGACACTATGAAAGCAGTACTTAGAGGAAGATTTATTTCATGGGGCGCATTCAACAAAAGAAGTAGAAATCAACAACCAAACGACCTAACACTACAGATCAAAGCCCTAGAAAAAGAAGAGCAGACCAACACCAAAAGTAGTAGAAGACAGGAAATAGTTAAAATCAGAGCCGAAATCAATGAAATTGAAACAAAAGAAACAAACAGAAAAATTAATAAAATAAATAGTTGGTTCTTTGAAAAAGTAAACAAAATTGATAAACCCTTAGCCACACTAACAAAGAGAAAGAGGGAGAAAACTCAAATTAGTAAAATTGGAATGAACAAGGAAATATCACAACACACACTAGTGAAATACAAAACATAATTAGAAGCTATTTTGAAAGTCTATACTCCAACAAAACAGAAAACCTTGAAGACATCAACAAGTTTCTAGAGACATATGAATTACCTAAACTGAATGAGGAGGACATACACAACTTAAATAAATCAATTTCAAGCAATGAAATAGAAGAGGTCATCAAAAGTCTACCAACAAAGAAAAGTCCAGGACCAGATGTGTTCTCAGCCAAGTTCTACAAAACCTTTAAAGAAGAGCTCATTCCAATACTCCTCAAAGTATTCCATGAAATAGAAGAGGAGGGAACCCTCCAAACTCATTCTATGAAGCCAATATCACCCGGATACCTAAACCAGACAGAGACACATCAAGGAAAGCAAATTTCAGACCAATGTCCTGAATGAACATTGACGCAAAAATTCTCGACAAAATTTAAGCAAATCGCATACAAAAATATTTTTAAAAGATAGTGCACCATGATCAAGTGGGTTTTATCCCAGGGATGCAAGGTTGGTTCAACATCTGGAAATCAATAAATGTCATTCACCAAAAGCATTCAACAAAATACAGCATCCCTTCATGCTCAAAACACTAGAAAATATTGTAGTAGTGGGAACATTCCTTAACATTGTAAAGGCCATCTACGGTAAGCCCATGGCCAATATCATTCTAAATGGTGAAAAACTGAAAGCATTCCCCCTAAAAACTGGAACAAGGCAGGGATGCCCTCTTTCACCACTTCTATTCAACATGGTCCTTGAAACTCTAGCCAGAGCTAGACAAATTAGACAAACCAAAGAAATTAAAGGGAAACGAACTGGAAAAGAAGAACTCAAACTATCCCTGTTCACTGATGACATGATTATATATTTAGAGGAACGTGGAAATTCCACCAGAAAACTCTTAGAACTCATAAGTGAATTCAGTAAAGTAGCAGGTTACAAGATCAATGCTCATAAATCCAATGCATTTTTATACATAATTGATGAATCTTCAGAAAGAGAAATTAGGAAAACTACCCCATTCACAATAGCATCAAAAAAAATAAAATACTTGGGAATCAATCTCACAAAAGAGGTGAAAGACCTCTACAATGAGAACTACAGAACACTAAAGAAAGAAATTAAAGAACACCTTAGAAGATGGAAAGATCTCCCATGTTCTTGGATAGGAAGAATTAATATTGTCAAAATGGCCATACTACCAAAAGTGCTATACAGATTCAATGCAATTCCAATTAAAATCCCAATGATGTACCTTACAGAAATAGAGCAAACAATTATGAAATTCATCTGGAAGAATAAAAAACCCAGAATAGCTAAAGCAATCCTCAGTAGAAAGAGTGAAGCAGGGGATATCACAATACCAGATCTTCAACTCTATTACAAAGCAATAGTAACAAAAACGGCATGGTATTGGTACCAAAAGAGACAGGTAGATCAATGGTACAGAATAGAGGACATGGACACAAGCCCAAATAAATACAATTTTCTCATACTAGACAAAGGGGCCAAAAATATGCAATGGAGAAAAGATAGCCTCTTCAACAAAAGGTGCTGCGAAAACTGGAAAACCATATGCAACAGAATGAAATTAAATCCCTATCTCTCACCCTGCACAAAACTCAACTCAAAATGAATCAAGGACCTCGGAATCAGACCAGAGACCCCATCTAATAGAAGAAAAAGTAGGTACAAATCTTCAACTTGTTGGCTTAGGATCAGACTTCCTTAACAGGACTCCCATAGCACAAGATATAAAAGCAAGAATGAACAACTGGGATAGATTCAAACTAAAAAGCTTTATCTCAGCAAAGGAAACTATCAGCAATGTGAAGAGAGAGCCTACAGAGTGGGAGAATATCTTTGCCACTCATACTTCAGATAGAGCACTAATCTCCAGAATCTATAAAGAACTCAAAAAACTCTACACCAATATACAAATACTCCAATCAACAAATGGGCTAAGGAAATGAACAGACACTTCACAGAAGAAGATGTACAAACAATCAATAAACCTATGAAAAAATGTTCAACATCTCTAGTAATAAGAGAAATGCAAATCAAAACCACCCTAAGATTCCATCTCACCCCAATTAGAATGGCGATTATCAAGAACACAAGCAACAATAGGTTTTGACGAGGATGTGGGGAAAAAGGTACACTCATACATTGCTGGTGGGGTTGCAAATTAGTGCAGCCACTCTGGAAAGCAGTGTGGAGATTCCTCAGAAAGCTTGGAATGGAACCACCATTTGACCCAGCTATCCCACTCCTTGGCCTATACCCAAAGGACTTAAAATCAGCATAATACAGAGATACAGCCACATCAATGTTCATAGCTGCTCAATTCACCATAGCCAGATTGTGGAACCAACCTAGATGCCCTTCAGTTGATGAATGGATAAAGAAACTGTGGCGTATATATACAATGGAATATTACTCCTCCATGAAGAATGATTAAATTATGACATTTGCAGGCAAATGGATGAAATTGGAGAATATTATGCTAAGTGAGATAAGCCAATCTCAAAAAACCAAAGGACGAATGATGTCGCTAATAAGTGGATGATGACACATAATGGGGGGTGGGAGGAGTTAGTGTTAGGGTTAGAGTTAGGGTTAGGGAGGGGGGCAAGAATGGAGGAAGGAAGGACTGTATAGAGAGAAAAGAGGGGTTGGGGGGAAGGGAAAAATAACAGAATGAATCAAACATTACCCTATGTAAATTTATGATTACACAAATATTATGCCTTGACTCCATGTACAGAGAAACAACATGTATCCCATTTGTTTACAATAAAAAAAAGAAATACTATCATCAAAATATAACTAATAAAAAGGTTAAAAAATTACTAAAAAAAAAAGACCTGGGTCTATGAAACCATCAGAAGAAAACATAGGAGAAGGGCCTTAGGATATTGGACTTGACAAGATTTTAGGGTAACACTCCAAAATCAGAGGAAATGAAAGCAAAAGTAGACAAATAGGGGTTTATCAAATTTAAAAACCTTCTGCATAGCAAAGAAATAAGTAAAAAAAACTACAGAATGGGAAAAAATATATACAACCTATAAAAGGAATCATTCAGTATATATAAGAAGCTCTAAAATCTCAATATTGAGAACTCAAATAACCTGATTAAAAATGGGCAAATAGATTTTAATACACATTCCTCAAAAACACATAAATGACTAAGGTACATTTAAAAAATGGTCAATGTCACTAATCATTAAAGAATACAAATCAAGCCACAATGAATTTCACCTCATCCAAGTAAGAATGCCTTCTATCAAAAAGACCAAAGATAACAAGTGCTGGTAAGGATAGGGAGAAAAAGGAAGCTTTCCACACTGTTAGTGAGAATGTAGATTAGTAGAGCTATTACCGAAAATAGTATGTGAGTCCCCCCAAAATTTAAAGATAGAACTAACACATTGCCCAGCAATCCCACTCCTGGGTACATATGGAAAGGAAATAAAGTCAGTACTTCAAAGATACATCTACACCCCCATGTTCACGGAAATGCTATTCACAAGCGCCAAGAAATGGAAACACTCTGAGTGTCCATCAGCTGATTTACAAAAAAAGACATGAAGTGTTTTTATGGAAAACCTTCATCCATAAACAAAAGATGAACTCCTGTCACTTGAGGCAACATGGATAGAACTGGAGATTATTTTAAAAAGAGCATGTCAGGCACGGAAAGACAAGTACTGCAAGATCTCACATATGTGCAGAATCTCATAATAGTTGGTTTCATGGAAGTTGACAGTAGAATAGTATGTACTCCTGGTCTGTGAGGTGAGGGAGGGATTGGTAAACTCTGATCAGTGGGTACTAATAACAAGTATATAGCACAGAAACAGAAAGCTTTGGTATGCTATTTTACAGCAGGGTGACTATTAAGGGTAACAGTTATGGGCTATATATCTCAAAAACGTAGATGAAAAGATGTTGAAAGTTTTTACAGTAACGAAGTGATAAATGAGGAGATAGATATGTCTAACCTGGTTTAACTATTATACTATATATATATATATATATAATCACAGTGTGTGGACGGGTATATATACATATATATACACATACAATGTATATAAATATATATATATTTATATATACAACAAACATCAAGTTACCCCACTAATATGTACAAATTTTGTTTTCAATGTAACAGTTAAAGTAAATTTAATTCAAAATTTAATAAAATGAGAACTATGTAAACGCATTGAGATATCAGTATCTCTGTTCCTTTTATTCTATCTCTGGCTCTTCAACACACACACACACACACTTGACATTTTGGACACATGCATAAATGCACTGTGCCAATACATTTTACCAGTGGATACTTAAATGGCATGTTCAGTAGTGTACATCATCAATGATAAAGATAGCTAACATGCTTGGATAAACCTACATGTTTCTCACATTTTGATAAGTTACCTGCTGGGTTAGAGTTTTGATTAGTTACTGGTGACAAAATATTTTAGTTTTCCGAAGAAAAGTATTCAGAGTGATTTTCCAAAGAAAAGCAGTGGCTTAGGCAAGTGTATCAAGTCATGACAGATGCACTGTGCTCACAGATTTCCCTGTGTATGTGTCTGTGAAGAGAGAAGGCTTCTCTCCCTTTGCATTTCCTAAATCATAGATACTGGCTGACAGACCAGGCACGGGTTTTATGTGCCATTCTTCCCGTACTGAGAAGCACCGAGTTTATAAGGAAACTGGGTTCAGATCTGATGGTTTCAGATTGACAATGCCAGTCATCTAAACATGTTTCCATCAGGATTTAGTGCCTTTCATTCTGTCTGGAGCTGAAATAACTGAGATGCCTGCTTTGTACCAACATAGTGCATTTTTACAGCTTCCGATTTACCTCTTTGTATTCTTAACTATGGGCTGTACAGGAGCTCCTGAGAAAGATATCCTGCATTGTACTGCAGTAAGCCTGAGGATAAGCCAGATAAAGAGCAGAATTGGAAAGTCGGCGAAATGGATTTCTTTCTGTATCATATATTTGATGGATACACTTCTATTATGGGTCTTTATTTTGGAACTCTGTCAATTTTCTAAAACTATTTGTGTTTCTGACACATCAGATATTTTTCTTTACCTTATCTATTAAATTTGTCTTTTCCAGTCTGTGTTGAACTTGGAAAAAAATAAGCTTTTTATATATACTCATTTGGAATTACAAAATACTGAGTGTATTTTAAAATAGCAATGGCATATGTTTCTCTTTAACATCTTTTCGGCTTCAGTCAAATGCCCCAAATAGGCTAGAGCTGACTTTTTGCCATTGTATTCTCTTTTGACTGCAGTTTTCAATTTCCCAGGGACCTAAAGCATCGCTATTAGCTTTAGTCACAACAGGAGGATGGCTTGCCTTTTTTCAAAGTGATTTGATCAATTTTAAAAATTTGAACTACTGCTGCAAGAAATAAAAATGATGGTTGAAGCTCAGTGAATTCTCAAGGATATAAAAACTTTAGGCAATTCAAGGCCATAAATTCTTCCATTCTACTAAAGAAACACCTTATAAAACGATCTGTGATATGAAAACAGGAGCACATTCCTTTTATCATTTATTTTTTGGCAGAGAATTTTAAATCTGTAGGCGTAAGTGATATTTACTTGTTCTTTCAACTTAGAGGAAATTTCTGAGAGGGTACACATGACTTGCCAACCTAGAAGTGTTTTCTTTTTCCTTCAAAGGTTATTCATAATTGTCAAGTATGAGGAAATAAATCTCATAACAAACAGAACCAGTGTGTCAGTGTCATTTGCAGTGGGAACAGTTAGGCAATAGGTAAAGCCCACGGAAATGGGGTTTTATGCTTGATATTTTATGTTTCTGGGTCCAAATCCCTAGACTCTATCCTAAAACACAGAAGGGCATGTTTGCATGCTTATTTCCAGAAAAGCATGAAGGTACTATTGATCCCAAATTTCTACTAAGGGTCACATGCAAATTTCAAATAGCATCACATGGTCCAAAGTTGTATTTTTTATTATTTTAATACATTGCAATTCCTCTGAAAAATATTAACAAAAATTCACTTATGCAACAATTACTTTGTGGGAGAAGGAAGTTTTTAGTAAATGCAAAAAACATGAATTAGCTTCCCTCTATTCATCAAGAATATTCTCATTGGGTATTTTCAGAATCTGTACTGTTCAGTGACTATGCAATCACCCAGTGAAAGACACTCTACTATCAAGCAACAAATGTGAGCTTTGGTGCTTGAACAGACTTTTGAGAACCTCCTTATGTGGCAGAGACAGGGAGGGAACTACTCATTGAGAAACAGAGATATTTGATTGGAACACATAATTAATTTTTAAGTTGATACTCTATTTTCCATAGCCAAATTTATGTACAATATTTTTATTCAATTTTTAAATCAGAGGGATTGACTGAGGGGTAGCACACATACACATGGGACGGCTTATTTAACTTAACAGATCAGATTAGCCTGAACCGGGCCAGATAAGGGAGAAAGAGGGACTGACTGCATATTTTTGATAAGAGTATGTGCACCATCAATTTGCTGTCTACTGACCATTCAGGTGTCCTTTTTGTTAGAGCAGCCTCTCTCTCCTTCTACCTTCTCATAGTTCCACCATTATACTTTTGAATAAATAAAATAAAGTAAAATAAAATAATAGGGGGGCATAGAATACAAAAGAAGGAAGCATTCTCTTCTGAGCCAGTATATTACAGGATATAAAGGAAGACCACCAGATGTGTATGTTCTAGTCTCCACGCTGCAAGGCACCAGGGGAGTGAGTAGAGGATTGCTGCATTGCATGGAGGAAAGAAGAGCAAACTGAGGTAACTTGTTCCCCGCTGTTTCAGAGTGCACATAATGAGCACCAGTGGTAAGAAGGCGACAGAGGTTGCAGGGAAGCTAGCTTAGGCTAGTGACACTCAGTGAATGTGGCTTAGAGAAACAGAGAGCCAGCAGGCAAGCAATGCCAGGAGGCATTCCGACTGGACAGTAGAGTGCTCAGAACATTGACCTGAGAACCCCATGGACCCCAGGATTCTCTTCCACCCAACAACAGGCAAGCCACATCACCATTTCTCTATTAGCCAGCTTGAGGAAGAGCAAATAGAACAGGATATGCAATTAGACAAAAGAACTGTGCTAAACATTAGTAGGATAACAAATATGATGCCAGCCCTGCCCTGAGGTTTTTACTCACCTGATTGCAGTTCTAAAAATCATAAAACGCCAGCCCATGGTTACTATTTTCATGTCCATTTTACAATGAGGTGGTGAGCATGACTTGATTTTGTAAATAAATCAAAGAACCACAATTGTACCCGAATAACTATATATAATCATTATTCATCAAAAATGACACTCATGGGCTGGGGAGATAGCTCAGTTGGTAAAGTGCTTGCTTATAAGCACAGGCCCTGGGTTTGATCCCCAGCACTGCAAAAAAAAAAAAAAAAAAAAAAAAAATGACACTCATTAAAATATTCTTAAAGGACAACAAAGGAATTAGTGTAGTGGCTGGCTCACTGTTTGCACTCAATAAATATGAGTCTCTTCCTCTTGAAAAGAAAAAAAGAAGGCCACTGAGATGCCATGAGGTGACATGAGTGGCCCCATGGTGACAGGCTCCACACCAAACAGTCTGGTTCCAGAGTTCCTACGTCAAAGGGATGCAGCACACCGCCTGTCCTGGTGACCAAGGCAGAGCATGACAAGCTTCCAAATACCATTTGAGAAATGTTGCACATTACAGTTGTGAATTTATAAATGTCAGGATAAGATTAAGTTGGAAAATTATTTTCTATTCATGCTCAGTTTTATTGGGGTATAACTGGCATAAAAAAAACTGCACATACCTATTGTACACAATTTGATAAGGTTGAGAGTACACATGTGGTCATGATACCACCATTACCACCAAGGTAGTAAATACACACATGCCCCTCAGGGTTTCCTAGAGTCCTTTGATTTTTTTGTTTTGGTTTGGTGGTATGAATACTTAATATGAGATCTAAACTCTTAACAATTTCTGAAGTACTCAGTTCTATACTGTCAACTACCAGCTCTCAGCCGTTCAGTGGATCTCTAGAACTTACTCATTTTTTTAAACTATGAATTTTAGCCCATTGAACAACTCCCTATTTGCCCCTGTCCCCACTCCTGGCAAGCACCATCCTCTCTTCTATTTCTATAAGGTTGAATGGTTTTGGAAACTTCGTGCCAGTGGAATCACGCAGTACCTGCCTTTCTATGACTGGCTTATCTCACTTAGCATAATATGTTACAGGTCTACACCTGGTGTATATGGTAGGATTATGTATATGGTAGTATATGGTAGGATTTACTCTTACTAAAGCCAAATTACTCCCCGTTGTTTTCAAATGAAATGTTTTCTTTATGTGTGACTTCCCATGAGTGGATATGATAGATATTTGTGTGGTTTCAATGTATTGATAATTATGAGTGAACATAAGAATGCAGATATCTCTGAGATCCTGATTTCAATGATCTTGGATATATATTCAGAAGTGGGACTGCTGGATCATGTGGTAGTTCTGATTTTATATTTTAGAGGAACTCCCATACCATTCTCTGTAGCAACTACACCAATTTTGGGAGCAGCAGGGGCCAGTGGGGAATTGATCCCAGGGTTGCTTTACCAATAAACTACAACCTCCAGTACTTTTTACTTATTTATTTTAAGACAGGATCTCACGAAGTTGCTGAGGCTGGCCTCAAACTTGTGATCTTCCTACCTCAACCTCCCAAGCTGCTGGGATTATAGGTGTGTGGCAGAATGCACAGTAGTCACACCATTTTGAAAAAATGTGAAACAGATGTACTAACTTTAGATATATAGGATATATATATAGATAATTTAACTGTAAATCTGAGAACAGTGTTTGGCATATAATATTTCAGATATATTTCTAGTAAATCATCTTGCAAATAAGATTTCTAGTGGAAAACATGTGGAAATACAGTGAGTCAAAGAGCCTAAAACCTTCATTTAATTGCTACAATAGATTTTGAAATAACTTAGTTACTATTTCCACCTGAGGTAATGAGAACGCGGATGCTCCATCCATAGCTGAAAAGTTAGCTTCTCTCAAAACCAAAGGAACAAATTTATGAACTGTGTAGTGAAGCATAAAAACAGTATGGTCATAAAATAATTCTAAAGGGCATGGAAAATTGAACCCTCTGAAGAGTTTATTAATTGACTTTATCACTTTAATTTTCTAAAAAAAGAAAAAAATCTCTTTAATGTACCTTCAGACTATTTTAATTAATAATGTGTTCTTATTAAGTACTTTAAATATAATTTTTATACTAGAACTTTTTTAAAAAAATGTCACCCACTTCTCCATGAGTGTAGTGGAATTTTTTATGGATTTAATCCCCATCTATTTTCCTGTGCATTTTGTGACTTCAGTTATACCTGGGGTATGATAGAGATAACATTATGCAATACGTATTTTCAACATTAAAACACTTCACTGTGTCTATTATCTGTTTATGTGTCTATGTTAAAAACTTACCAAACTTTTCATATTGTATGATATTAGCTATATCAATAATTTGCTATAACCCATACTACTATAATAGATAGCATTTTTTCAATAAGCATGTGGCTATATTTAGTATCAATTCTCTTAGATAAATTGCCCAATTTTGTAGTTGAGCAATTGTCTGCTGATTCATGTGACATATATTTACTGAAAATCTGGTGTGTGCCAGGGACATTTGTAGCAGCCTGTCACAGTGAACACACACACACATGCGCGCACACACACACACACACGCACACACACACCTGTTCTCATGATTATTAGGGTAGGAGACCTGTGATCATTAAATTAACAAATCCTTGAAAAGAGTCAGATACTGGAACAGACATTACTCCAGGGGAGTTCCTCTGTATTGAAGGACTAGGGAAACTGTTTCTGAGAGTCGGTGACCAATCTGTGTAAAATGAGTGATAGTCCTCGGAGAAAAGAGATCTAGACAGAAAAGAGGGCAGAGGTGAAGGTCTGTAGGCTCCACTCTGGACCTGCTCAGAGACTGAAGGTGAGTCAAGTTGATTCAGAGTGAAGAATGAGGAGAGCCACACCAGACAAAGTAGAATCACAGCAAGTGAGAAGCTAGGAAACACCTCCTTTGGAACCTACAAGTACCCCACTGTTTTTGATGATGGAGACAGCATGCCATGCCCTTACCTTCTTCTCCCACTTAACCAGCAGTCCTGTCAAGCTGTGATTTTGATTTTTTTTTTACAGCAATGGTTGGTATATGATCTTTGATTGAATGAGACTTTTAAAAAATCCTAATGAAATTTTACCTTTTCTATTTTTTGAATACATCTGGTTTCCCTCTTGTAATTCTCTACTTACACAAAAGTAAGAAGAATTTAATATTCCTCTTATCAAGTTTTATAGCCACCCAGAGTTAAAGCTAACAAGTTTATATCATTGGCTTCTTTACCTTTGAATTATGCTCACAATGTGCGGTACTTGTGTTTTCATAGTTAATTTCTTTTCATTGCTATTTTTTACCTTTAATGTTAGGTTTAGACAGTGTTTTCAAATGTTAGAAATTAGATTGCTGCTCCCATGTACAAAAATTTAACTTAAATCTAGTGTTACAAAGTAGATTAAAGCTCTTAAATTATTGCTGGGCATTACCTTGATCCGTGAAGAGTGGACAGAGTAAACCAAGCCCTGGTGCCAACTGCCTCCTTTCTGGAGTCCACCTCTTCTGCTAAAGCTCTGCAGCAGGTGTTCCAAGTCCAGCCACCTGGAAACACCACAGGGTTGCCATCAATGAATAAGCTGGGTTGGGTGTGAGATGACAGAACTCGAGAGTCCTGTGTATGGCTCAGGTTGGAGGGGAAGCCTGGGTTAACCACATGCAGCTTGTAGACTCTGTTACTACAAAAATTCAGATGACCAGGAAAAAAAGAGTCAGTTGTTTAAATAAACCTACTTTATGCTGTTCGTCTTGCCCAAAATAATATCTTCAAGTATTACTGATATTATCTAATTGAGTGAGATCAACCTAGGTGCAATTCTCATTTTCTTCTGAAACAAAAACTTGAAAAGATATAATATCCATCCCTTAATAAAATAATAATATCCGTTGAACAATTTTTCATCTCAACCAAATTTCTTAATTTATTCAACCGACACATTAGGCCATTAATTAATGCAGTAAAATTTAGAAGTTCCACCCAGTTATTAAATTTCCCCTGGATTTTTGGAACTCACGGTATTCAGCCTTCTGAACACACAAACGTGGGTCCAATAAAACATCACCTTCACAGGCTGTTATCTCACATGCAACCTAAGGACACCTCCTCTTAATCATATTATGTTATCTACATCTTTAATTCTCACGTGATTATTCAGTATTTTTAGTAGGGTACTCATCAATATTTATGTATATTTTATATATTAGCATATACATATATAGTATATAAATATGTATTGGATATGTATTTCCACACAGATAAGCATTTGGATAATGTTTGGTGTTTTGCATTGCAGACAGTGCTACAATAAATACCAATACTTGGATGAATGGTTTTCTAGGAGAACTAGTATCCATCTAAATTCTGAGAAGTAGAATATAAGACTATGCATTTGGGATTTTTGATCAAATTTACCACTTGGTTCTCCAGAGAGATTTTACCCATTTACACCCCCACCAACATTTTGTGAAGGTTTCCAGTTCTCTGCACACTTGCAGATATAGTGAGCTATAAAAATTCTGAGTCTCAGCCACAAGACACATTTATCTTATTTTGAGAGGTTTACTAAGTGCAATTTGTAGTTCCTTTTCTCCAAACTGTCTGTTCATATTTCTGACCGTTTTTTTTAAAACCAGGTCAATGGCTCTTTTTTATGAATTGGTAACAACTCCATATGTTTTAAGGAAGTTGTCTCTTTGTTTGTTATCTTTTATAAATATTATATCTTGGTTGCCTTTTATTTTACTTATGGTACAAAAGTCTTACAGAATTATTTTTGTGCAGTTGAACTTTAAAATGTTTCCTATTACAATTTGAAGTATATGGGACATTACTGGGCAGTAACAGTAACTCGAAACTTTTTGAAAGTTTCATGAATGATTTCCTTTAGCATGTTTTCAATGTTATTTTATTTTTCATTTTTAAATTTCAGATCTTTTAAAACTTCCTTATATAAGATGGTAGGTATAGTCCTTGTTCCAACTCACATATTATTCATTTTTCTCACTGATTTGAGATATGGCATAAAATAAATTTTCACCAAATTTGTATTAGCTCTTGACTTCATATTCTATTTCATTACTCTGTACAACATTAATCAGGACTACACTTTTAAATTTTTAAGATGACATTTTCATTCATGATAAAAGTACTAAGCATTTGATTACTCTTTTCCATTTTCATTCCTATCTATTCCTCAAGTTTAAATTTATTTTATTATTGTTTATATGTAACTCTCTTGTAAATTAACATGTAGAAACCAGTAGTACAGAACCTGATGAACACCTCAAGCTGAACACACTCACACAGCAAAATAAGATCAAAAAACAAAGCCTCATTAGCATCCGTAAGTTTCCCTTGCATCTCTTATTCACAGTGTCCCAGAATGGAAATTCTGCACATCAATGCCCAATATTTTATGTAAATTTTGCTTATTTCTTTAACTTAATCAACCAATTATTTAGAAAACTATTCCTTTCCATCTATTATTAGATAGTCTCTAGTCCTTCTATTATTAATTTTTATCATTATTCCTTAAAGTCAGGAAATACAAGCAGATTCTTACAGTCCTTTTGGACTTGTTGAATCCTGTAAGATGAACCATTTTCTGATTCAAGTTGGTTAATATTTCATGTGCAATTGAAAATACACATTCACTATATATTGATTAAGTGAAATTTTTAATTATGTTTTTATTTATACCAATTCCTTACAATTTTTTAGTCTTTTTATCAGGTATTCAGAGATAGATATTAAAGTTTCTTGCTATAATTGTGGATTGTTTTTGTACTTTCTGCATTACTTCTTGATGTATACTTTGAAGCCATATTATTGATTGCACACAAATTTAGGATGAGCCCCATTTTACCATAACAACTTATCTCTTGTAATATTTTCTTGTTATTCATTCAATTTTCTTATAGCCCACTATTTCTGAATAAGTACATACGCAACAAGTAATTTTAGGTTAGACTCTTAGGAAACGCATTGTTCATCCTTCTTCTTTCATATATTCTGTGCCTGTATATTAAAAATTCATCCTGCTGGTGGCCCACGTCTTTAATCCTAGTGACCCTGGAGGGTAAAGCAGGAGGATGGCAAGTTCAAACCCAGCCTCAGCCACTTAGCAAGACTCTGTTTGAAAATAAAAAAATAAAAACAGCCAAAGATGTAGCTCAGTGGTAAAGAGCCACAGAGTTCAATACCCAGTACCAAAAACATAGATAGATGATAGATAGATAGAAAGATGGATAGATAGATAGATAGATGCATAGATATTCTATCAGAGAAGCATATAGTTTGTTTATTTTGTTTTATCCAGCTTTGCTGCAATATTTGCATTTTATTATATTCTACCATATTTGTATGTCATGGTGTATCTGGGTTTGTATAATAAAACTGTTTTCGGTTTGGCAACTAGTTTTTTTTTTTTTTTTTTCATTTCTTTCTAATCTTCCCTTGAATTTTTTGATTTCTCCTTATTCCATTTTGTCCCACAGTTAACTGGATAATTATATATTCTTAGTTGCTGTAGTATTATTTTAGAGGAAACACAGTGACCATAACATCTGAGACCTTTTTAGAGGTGATCACTTTGTAGTCTATAAATGCTGCCTGTTTTTAAATGTCAATAGGACATTAGAACATTCTAGATGCAATTATCCATTTGTACATTTTGCTACATGAATGTTAATTCCTTGTTTTATAACCTGAATCATCATTGTTAATTCCTTATTTTATAACCTGAATCATCATTGTTATAACTTTGTCTTATCTGTGTTCATTTCATCTTTCCACTGTCTTTCATTTCTTCCCGGTTTCAGTGTGTCTATCTGGGGTCATTTTTCTACTTCCAAAGAAATTACTTATAGCACTTTGTTTAGTACAGTTCTAGTGGGGATGAATTCTCCCATATGTGTTTGCTGAAAATGTCTTTACTGCATCTTTATTTTAAAATCTAATTTATAAATAAGTAAGTTACATACAATAAAAACACAAATTAAATTGTGGATTTTCAATGAACACTTTTCCAAATGTACAGAAGGGTAGCTTTCATTTTCATTTCAATATTGTTCTCCTATAAGGTGCACACAGTAAAATTTTGTTGAAATCCCATATAGCTCTTCTGTCTCTCAAATTTTAGCATTATCACACTGTTGTGAAGATTTTATCTTATGTTTCCTCAAAACTTTTAGAGTTTTACCATTTATATCACTAAATGTTTTAAATGTTTTAAAAGGTCTGAACTACTTTTAATTCACTTTTAGTATCATGATATAGGAATATAGTAGCATACTATATCTATATCTATCTATATAGATATCTATATATATATATGTATGTTATATATATTTCTTTTCTTGTGGTTTTTCAATAGTGCTAGAACCATTTCTTGAACAGACTAGGATTTTCCTCACTGGGTTAACTTGGCATCTTTGTTGATATTGTCCAAATATTTGTGAGTCTGTGTCTGTTCCGTCCCTCCATTAGGTTTCATTGATCCATACGTGTATCCTTAGATTGATACCATTCCTTCTTGATTACCACAGCACCATATTTAAACTGTCAATTAAGTAGTGTATGTATTCTAAATTTGTTCTTAATTTCTAAGGATTCATTTAAAAATTTCAGATATTTTACATTTTAATACAGCATTTGAAATCAAGGTATCAATTTTAAAGAGTTCTTCAGAGAGTTGACTTCTTAAAGATTGTTAAGTCATCAAATACCTGAACCTTATATCTCTCTTCATTTGTCTTGCTTTAATTTCTCTTAGCATTGTTTTTAAATTTGCAACATTCAAGTCTTGCTCATAGTATTTTATAACTGTGAACTATTAAAATAATAATTTTTATTATCTTACTTTCAGTGCATAGAAATACATTTTCATCATTGTTTCTTTATCTTTAACTCTGCAGACTTCTCAAAGCCTTCCCTTACTCCAACATATTTTTGGTAATTTTGATAGTACATTATTTGTAAATATTCACACAACTTCAAAAAAAAAAAGAGAATTTGCTTTATGTCCTTGAAATAGATCTTTGCATTCTGGTATAATTTATAATCGATCTTGATAAATTTATACATTAATATTGTCTTTGATGTCCAGGAAAGATATGTATGTACAATTTTATTTTCTTTTTAAATATTTTTCCCATTTTAGTAACAGGGTAATTCAGGCCTCATAGGGAAGTAAAGAATTTTCTTTTTTATTTTCTAACACAGTTGCTTTAAAATTATCAGTACTTAGCATTTAAAACAAAATTTAGTTTCTAGTCCATGTGTACAAGAATTCAGATTTTCTCTTTCTTTTTGTGTTAGTTTTTGGAATTTGGGGTTTTCTCAATATTTTCCAATTTCACCTAAGCTTTAAAATTTACTGGCATATATTTGTTTATGCTATCCCTATGTTATCTTATTAACACATATGTAATTTTTATGATTTCTACTTTTTTATCTTTTTTACATTAATAATTTATGTTTTATGTCATTTTTTGATCAACTTGGCTAAATGTTTTTCTGTAACATTAATGTTTTCAAAAACTAATTGTGGAACTTTAGATTATGTACAAGGAAATGAGAGGAAAGGGGTGTATGAAAAATGGTGGAATGAGACAGACATCATTTCCCTATGTACATGTATGATTACATGAATGGTATGAATCTACATCGTGTTCAAACACAGAAATTAAATGATGTATCCCTTTTGTGTCAATGCATCAAATCTGTAAAAAATTAAAAAATAAGTAAATAATTTTTAAAAAACTAATTGTGCATAACTTTTTACTCATATTTATTTTATTTCTCTATTTTATAAGTTCCTCTCTTCTACTTAATCGATTGGAAAAAATAGGGTGTATTTCCTAACTGCCCTTCATGCTAATTTTCTGCATAGTTAGATGAATCTTACATAAACTGTGGATCTAAGAATGAACATCACCCATGGGCTTAGTCATACCTCAGGATCATCAACAACCTCCCCTCTCCTTGTGTAGACAGCATGGTAATGATTTTGTTACTGCAAACTTAATATGAAAAGAAAGAAGTGTTCTGATTTATTATCTCAAAGGTGACTTCTGGAAAACCAACTAATTTTAATCGGTGTGATGTAACTGAAAAATGAACTTATCTATCAAGTTCTTGATGTGTAATTGTGATCGTTACAGGAAGAAGCATTCATCTGCCCTGATTAGAACTGACCAATACAAACACACAGACAGCCAACTGAGAACAGGCACAGCAGAAGGCAGCAATGGTCACCACAGAGGAAGCAGGGTGACCTGTACAGTCACTCCAAAACTCAAGACTAGTAGATTAAGACTGGGAGAAGTAGGAAAGAGGAAGTGGGGAAACAGATGAACTCATGTCCTCAGAGTCATGTGGAAGATGAAAAATGATTGTCTAAATTTATTAACTCAAGGACTGTGATTTTCAACTGTGTTCATCTGATATCATGGGAATAAATACCATGTTCATTTTACTATTCTACAAGGAAGGAAGGAGCAAACAAAACAGGCAGTATCCATGATGTCATGCAGTTTAAATCCCAGTGAGGGAGACAACAAATAGATTTATTTGGTACTAAAGGTCCTTCTGGTGGGGAAGCAGATCATCTTAGTTCTAACTGGAATGGTTTAGGTAGATGATCAGAGAATCTCTTACTACAAGAGCAACACTGGTGTAGAACCCAGAAAAAGAGAGGTCAAGAGAGGCACCTAAATATTTGGTGAGAAGAACTGCATAGGAAAAACATCAGGAAATGCAAAACCCTGAGGTGAGGGACGTATGGAAACCACAGGTAGGGAATTCGGGCGGATGGTGTAGAGGTGAGTCTGTAGGAACCACCAGTGAGTGGAGAATAGAGAAGCTTATCGGTTAGGAAATAAAACACAAAAATCAAAATTTAATATACCAACAGACAATGGCCAGACCATAGGTAAAAATAGAACTCTGACCCATAATCTGCAGCAACTTGCCAAGGAAAGCAAACCTTATCTAAGGCCAGGAGAAGCACTGCTAAAGGTCAGACTCACAGGAAGCCGCATTACTATCTCTAATGACAATCCAGGAAGCTGAACTTCTATAATAATTGGCCAAATATATCAGGACTTGGTGAGTAACTCACAGCTTTCTTATTTTTTGACCTTGTTTCCCAAAAGAATTAACAATGGAAGTCAGATATGCATCCCTAACTCAGTACATAGCATGCCCAGCCCCTGATGAGCCCATCTGAACCCCAGCACCCCGGGACTCCACACCACACCAGTCAGTCCTTTTCACCAATAAAATGAGCCCACTCCTCAGCCTGTCCTTGAGTCTCTGCCCAATGCAAGTGACATTGGTCAACTCACTTACTATAGCAAGTAAAAAATAAATAGCCTCAGCTCTTTAAAATCTGATTGCACTTCATTTTCATAAGGTGTAAATGTAAGTGTTATAAAAACTAAAAATAGTATGAGATTTTTTTTTTAGTCAAAAGTAAAACCTGCAGATGTGAAGTAAAAAGAAAAAAAAAAGATTTCATGAAACAGTAAGAATGAAATGAAATGTTAGAACCATAAAATCAAATCATTAGCAGGATGCAGTGACACATGACCATAATCCCAGCAATTTGGGAGGCTGAGACAGGAGGATTGTGAGTTCAAATCCAGCCTCAGCTGTATTGAGGCACTTAGAAATTTAGTGAGACCCTATCTCTAAATAAAATATATAAAAGGGACTGGGGACGTGACTCAGCAGTTTAGTACCCCTGGATTCAATGCCTGGTACCAAAAGAAAAAAAAAGAAAGAAATCAAAATATTAAATAAAAAATGATCTTATGAATGTATCCTGCAGTAATTTCTAAGACCTTTAATCTTTGATCTGCCCAGAAATGTACAGAGATTTATCAATCAGTATTGATTCCAGCTGAAAGCAGCTCACCCACAATTCTTGAAAATTCATCTCACTTTCTGACTTTAGCTTTTTAGGGGATGACAGGTTCACCAAATTTTTCATTGATTATTTTGTCATCATCCTTTGGAGGAACATGCCTAGTGGTACCTGCTGAGCCTTTAATTGAAGTATGGGCCTCATTTCGGTAGGTGAAAATACCCAACAAGTAGGAAAAACCATGACTAATACCCTTATCAAATCTTTGTAATTGTTTCTTCTTGTCTCTGAGGTGCATTAAAAATATGATGAAAATATTAAAACATAAAATCATTATTTAAAGCTCTGTCACATACTTACTGTATTCTTTGCCTTCAAATCTTGAGAAGTTTACAGCAGGATGGTTTTTAAATTAATCAGACTTTCCCCGCTCTGTAGGTTAAGATATTTCAGGATGTGTAGTAGAAGCCAGTTCATGAAAACCATGTGATTTGGTCAACGGGAATCTTTCTAACCAACAAAGTAAAAAACATATGTATATGCTAGACCGAAAAGTACTTCAGTTCTACACAAAATAAAAAAAGTTTTCTGACTTCAACTAAACTTTGACCTGGCAATGAAATGTTAATGGCAACAGATATTTCTAAAAGTCACCAAGCATTTCACGATAGGTAAAAATATGACTAATTTGTGGTGAGTTACATGATTTGATTCAGACAATGTTTCCACGTTCCATTGATTATACCATTTTTAAAAATCTACCATTTTAATGTTTTCTTTCACTAGTGTTATTAGTCCTTACAGATTCACATTCTTGGAGGGAAAAACTCAACAACAGAAACAAAAACAACTATGCAAAACACTTGGAGAAAGGATTTAATGTTGATAGGAAGACAAAGATTTTATTACTGATTCTCTTCTCACAAAAAAAAACATTCATTTGATCCAGTTTAACTGGGAAGGAAGAAACTTCACATTCGCTCTCTTCCGCTGCCTACATTCATCATCGACAGCAGTCACATTCTGCATTTTGACCTTTCTTTCCGCGTCATGTTTGATGGTGAAAGACAAAAGTGATGTATCATTTTATAACATAGTTTACAACGTAAGTTAGTCATGGTGCAAAGAGCAGGCAGATGCCCACAAGCCCAGTCCTGGGACAGGCTTCCTCTATTCCACTGAATGGAGTCCCACTCTGGGTATCTACTGGGGCAACTCACCTGGCTCTTTTGATGGCAGCTGTCTTTCTCTGAAAAGACGGAGAGAACCTGACATCCACCTGTCCATCTTCATGGAGAGGATGAGAGAGCAAACTATGAAGACCTTTCTGGCCTGACTTTTTAAAATTTTATTTTTTTATTTGTTCAAACATACATCTTACAAATGGACACACACACACACACACACACACACACACACACACACAACCTCCTGTGCTCTACAAGATGTGAGCAGACTAGAAATACATGCACCACTAACTATAGAGATCTTATGGGTGAAACTAGGTAGTCCCTAAGCTATAAAGACCAGTCACGGAAAGAAGAAAAGTGTGACAGATGACCTATTTGGGAATCTCCATTTGTCTTCAGGACTAAGATGGATCCTCTGACAGAGATCATCAGGAACCTGAGGGATAATGAATGGAGCAATTATTCTATCTCATTACTAAATTCAACATTGCTGACTATGTCCTTTCTTTAAATGTGTCTAAACTTCTTAAAAGAGGAAAGGCGAGTGCTTTGACTAGCATTACCTACCATATTTTCCTATGTATAATTAATAATTGTTCATTATTAGAAAATATTTTTTGTCCTTTTTGGTTTAGAATTTACAATGCCTAGCTGAACCTTCATGTTAACATTTTAGAAATGATTAGTCAATGTTATAAAACATGAGGGAACAGCTTGCCCCAAAGGGATATGAGAAAGCATTTCCAGAAACCCTGACATGGTAAGGACTTAAGTGGACAGGACAGTACAAGGCCCAGAGCACTGGATCCTTTTAGAAATTATTTTCTCATATTATTCCAGATTTTATCACCAAAGTAAATTACGTTTGGCTTGGATTTATTCTTTTTCCAGGAGCTGAATTCCACAGAATTAAACCTTGCATGAACTAACACTAAATAAGATCAATAAAGTGTATAAAGACATGGTGAAAGAGTGAACTCTCAGCCACACACATACACAACTATCGAAGAAAGTCATCTTGAAGAGTGAAAAATCCCACTACTCACTATATTGAACTTCCTACTGTGCCAGAGAAAAATGTGCTTACTTAGTTATTTTTGGATTAATAACAGTCCTAGTAGTAAGCACATCGGTAGATGCAGAAAGGGAAAAAGAAACAGGTGCTCAGTAATTTCACAGTTGCTCAAGAGCAGTCTTCCTATGGAGCTTTTCAGCATAATCGCTGGGGAATATTAAGCTCTTTCTTCTCTTTGTCCCCATAACTTGGGTGGTTCTTTGCTTTCGGGGACTGAAGTTGAGCCTCCAGGTTTACAAACATCTCAATTAATATCATCCAATAACATTTACATAACACAACAGGTCTCCCTGGCTAAGATCCTAGACTTTGGAGTCAGAAGACAGATCCGAGGAAAGGAGAAAGCATGGGGGAGGATAGTTCCAGTTAGTAATATTATTTGTAGACATACCATGACCACGACACAGGATCAGAAATATGGCCTTTGACAGGCAGACAAGAACATAACTCCCATAAAACCTGTCTTTCAAATAAGTAGAGACACAACAAACCAAAATGGAATAGAGAAGTTTCCTGAGTGGTAGGTGTTCTTACAGAGCAGGGGCATGTCACAAGGAGAAAGCTCCGGAAACATTTCGGGGTAGGGTTCAGGGAAAGCGTCTCTTAGAAGAAGAGAGTTTGAGGAATGGAAAGAAGGAAGGCATCGTAGGAAAACAAAAAGATAAAACCCACCAGAAGGAAGGAAGTGCCATCAACTCAGCAAAAGATGATGAGACACTGATGGATGTCACAAACGCACGAGTAAGGTCAAAAATGACTCACACCCGCTTTCAGGTTCCAGTCGCCATATTCTGTTTTCCTTCTGCATATTAAAAAAAGGCATCTTAAGAACTGACGTTATGTTTTAAATGCAGGGACTACTTTGTGCGCAAACAAGAATCCTAGTAGTGTGCTATAATTTAAATTATTGTTAATTCATAGCAATAACAAATATTATAGTCTATTTTCATTTGGCATACAAATTATATCCTTCTATTTATAATTCTAGGGCACTTTCTAGGGAAATCTGATTAATGCTCTGTCTACTCTAACTGAACAGGCTAAGCTCTCAGTCACATTTAAGACTTGGTTAATGCCATTTTATTAATCATTTTAAAAGCATTTTTGAATGTAATCTGTTCAATAGTCATTTAAAGCTTTTCAAAGCCAAATTGGGCAAGAATTAAGTTTTAATCAGCAAACTACTCTGAAGGATTTAAACTGTCCTTATGAATTCAGCATATTTAAATTAGTATGTTAAGTCCAAATCACTTGAACAATTTACAGCACGCATTTTATCAACAGCACACATTTTTTCACATCTATTAGTATAAAATCACAATAGTAAGATACGTTACCCAATTCTAGTTTGAATAGCCAATTGTAATTTGTTAACCTTTAATGAACACTTTATCGATCAAATACATGCAAATTCTTCCAATGATTGTAAAGGTATTCCTAGCATTCTCCACATAGGCATTCCAAAAAAGGAGATGATATATGTTTAATTAATGGGCAATAATCACCACAATGCCTCCATCTTTAGAATTTCTTAAGCACAAATGAGTAACTCCCAAGCTATTTTCCTCTGAACATTCTCCGGTATATCAGTTACGTTTTCGTCTATTTTTTCTTTCTTTTTTTAAAAAGATGAGCTAGTGAGATGAACCAAACCAACTCTTCTGTTTTAGCGTTCTTATCTTTCCATCTTTCCTTGTCAAATATGGGAAATCCCAGGGTCTCTTGAACAGCATCCACAGTAGCAGCAATGCAAATTCCTTTTGGTGACTGAGATCAGTTATAACAGCTAACACATTGACAACCATATTCACTGTTTCATTGATGTGATGAGGAAAAGTAAGAAGATAAACTTCTACTCTCAATTTAGTAAAACAATAACCATGTCCAAATATCTTTTGGATTCTGGAACATGGATTTATTTAATGCAACATATATCAACATTGACGGTGGCTTTTAGAATTGTGGTCACTCAGCAACTTCAGTAACCAAATTATTCTTGATGTTAAATTAAATTTGTGCAGCCCACAAGGAGCCCACGCTTTGTGTTCCTCACCTCTTTGTAACTGAGCACATCAATTGGAAACACATTAACCTGGAAATAAGGATTTTCTTGATCATTTAACACATTTTTTTGAAAACACCTCTTCATGAATGCTCACGATGGGTCTTTACTGGAACTGCCGACCAGTTGGGCAGTCCAATAATTAAAACCTATTAAGTCCTCTGGCCATCTGTTTCCACCAAAATTAGACAATTGAATGTATTTCCCAATAGTGCTCTCTTCTAGAATAATTTCTCATAATACTGCCTTCCTGGGTTCCTCCTTACTCAGGACATACACAGTATCTCATCTCTTTCAGCTAGCTTAAACATATTGGAAGGCCCACACATCTTCCTTCTCTGTTAACTAGGCATGGAAAGTAGCCACCGAAGCCATAGATACGGTTGGAGGACAAGAAGAAAGGATGGAGGAAAAGGTTACACTAGTTCCCTCCTTACCTGTGTTTTCTGTGGTTTCAGTTACCCATGGTAAAATATGGTCTGAAAATATTAGTTGGAAATTTCCCAAAATAAAAATTTGAAACAATGCATGATGAAATCTCACTCGGGCTGGCTCTGACCATCCTGGGTTGTGAACTACCCCTTGGGTCAGCATGCCCAAGCTCTTTTTGCTACTTGTCCGTCAGTCATTTGGTGGCCATCTTGGTTATCAGATCTATGGTTGTCGCATTAGTGTTCAGGTAACACTTACGCAGTGGCCTAAGGCTGTTCACAGTTCTACGTCGTTCACCTGACTGCATCTCACCACGTGGGCATGTATCATCTCACGTCATCACCAGAAGACAGGTGAATACATGCAATGAGCTATATTAAGACAGTGGCAGAGACAGAGATCATATTCACATAACTTTTATCATAGCATATTGTTATAATTCTTAGTTTTATTAATATTTATTGTGGCTAATCTTTCATTGTGTCTAAATTATAGATTTAAGTTTATGACAACTATCTATTTATTGGAAAAAACAGCAGATATGGGATTCAGTGCCATCCTGGCTTCTAGCATACACTGGAACCCTCCAAGGAATCCCTGGTGGATAACCACGGCTTCTGTCCATGGGAATTTGTCCTGCATTCTGACATGCATTGGTTGTGTTTGTGGGTCTACTGATATAAGTGTCCATGCTGTTAAAAATGGTTCGTTGCAGAACATATTTAACTTTACATTTTTGTGTCACACTTAATAATTAGTTCATGACAGGAAACTAGAGTGGCATTGTCACTGTCAGACCTTCCATTTTTTTCTGGACTCACATAGCAAACGCACATATTCTAAAAATGGGAATAATTACTGGTAGAAGAAGAAAAGTTCTTGTTCAAAACTCTATTCATCTGGCATGTGTTTGGAAATCAAATGTCACATTTTCAAGGGAGGAATCCCAGAAAATTGACTATGTTCTAGAGATTTACCACCATTGCTTTTTTCTTTAATAAAGTTTGGGAAAGTGGAAAAAAAAAAAACTCTATTCATTTTCTGTGCTCTGATTCATGAGAATTTTCATCAAGAAACCCAGTTTACAGCAGGTCCTTCCAATATCAGAGATGTGATGGTCTCTAACATTTAAATGGTACAATCCCTTGATCCCTGCTTCTTGGACGAGGCATGAAGCATACCTTGGTACCTAACTCAAAAATGGAGAATGTATGGTAAAACCATAACATTCATTACAAACAGCACAAAATGATGTATATATTCCTCGATCAGCAAATGTGCCTATCAATTCTGAGTCTCTTTCTCTTAGAAAAAGAGAGTATAAGATCCAGCAGATTGTCTCCCACTCCAAATGGAAGAATTGAAGAATTGGACCTGCTCGAGACCATGGAAATTCTGAAGTATTTATGGATTTCATAGGTCTCTGAAATTTTCAAAATCATTTCCCGCTCTCTAACTCAAGTGTCAATAAAAATATTTGTGTTTTTGCCTTATCTTGTTCAATAATTCAATTAACTCAGTGCCATGAGGTATGTAAACAATTGTTTCGTTTTGTGCAATATCAGCCTGACCATTCCTAGTGGGTGATTGAGAAGGAAATCAGAAGAAAACTATAGTTTCAAAACAAGAAAAATTAAATATGCTCTTGTCTGTACTCAATAAAGGCAAATTAGTTCTAGTTTTCTTATTTTAATGAATTAGAAATAAATATTTTTCTATGTCAAAAATTACATACAGGTGCCAGAGTTGGGCTGATTTGCCCCAATTAAAGATCACATATCTGGGAAAGCATCTGTAATTGATGTCAAAATCTGACTATGAATATTTTCTCCAAAGTTGATCTGGATTTGGACAGTTTAAAAATCACCTTTCTTGAGATCTTCAAGTTTTAATGGTAAGTTCTGGCTTCTTCGATTTCTTCGGGGATGTGGTATTACTTTAAATAAACAGTTTTGCCTAAGTTGGGATTTAAATAATTAGTTATATGATCTTTCTTCACCTTCATGAAAAAGCCCTCTGAACCAGGGACTCAAAAGAAGATTCTTTCATATAGGTTATGTCCATTCCCACTATGAATATCAACTGAGAAAAAAGGTACAGTCAGTGTTGTCATGCACATTGACCATGCTAAGAAAGTATCTGGAGCTGGGACTACATCTATTATCTGATCTCCTTAAGAACCAAATGCTTTTTTTTTTTTGGGGGGGGGGGGGGTGGTTATGTTCTGTTTTGCTTCAATTTACCAAGTTCCAGCACAGGTTTATACTGAGAATCTCATGCTGATGTAAGTTCTGAGTATTTTCCTTTATGCAGTACAAGCTCTCCTTGGAGAATGATTCAGTCTCTTAGGGGAAAGCTTGTTAGAAGGACTCCAGTACATACTTGGAACTGTGTATCTTCACAAAGCATTCAGATCGGTTCCTCAATCAATTAATTTATTTTTTGTTTTGACTTTTAATGACTTGCTTATGGGAACTGGGAAACAGGCTGGGATTACACAGTATGATGACCTGACCTACAACTTTTCTACTCACGTGTGTCATTCATCATCTATGAGAGTGCTCATCCTTCAGCCAGGAACTTTGTGATCAGTTAGGAACTGCCTGCCACACATTGACTTTCTAAAGCTACTGCTAGCATGCCTGCAGTGAGGATGTCAGCCACAGTAGAAACCTTCTGATGCAAGGTATTCCTTTCCTAAAAGTGTTGCTGAATTCTTTGGTGAAAACTGTGTGCTCTGGTCTTCCAGGTTAGGGTGTTGGAAAGGAATTGGCTGAGAAGTTTCTAAACACCAATGTCACTCCACTATCCCCATATTCATGGCCTTCCAGGCCTTTTTTTTTTTTTGTATATTATACCAAGGAAGTTCTGGTATCCTTTCTCACTCAATATGTTCCATTGTTTTCAGACCAACAGACCCAGCATAAATGGGAAGTTTGTAGAAATGAAAATCTGTAATTTCCATCTTTGACGGCAGAATTCTAACATGGTCCCAAAGATTCCTACTCCCTGTTGTTCATGTGCTCTATTGAATATGACTCCTTCAATATGCTCTTGTGCACTACCTGTATCCCTACAGGGTCCCTGTGACATTAATCAATCTATTTTAACTTATTTAAAATGAAACTATCTTGGGCAGACCTGATCTAATGTCATGAACACTTAAGAGGTTAAAGCACTGAAAACATTTTCATTCTAGCCTCTGAGAATAGAATCCAACAGCCATGTTCAGAACCACACATTGATGAAAGTGAGTTCTAGAAGCTAAAGGACTCAATCCTAAAATCTCAAGGAATTAAATTCTGCTGACAACCTGAATAGTATTGGAAAATAATATCAAGCTCAAGATGAAGACCACATTTCAAAAGATGAACCAACCTCGGTGCCCTTCAACAGTGAATGGGTAAAAAAATGTGGTATATATGTACAATGGAGTAGTTCTCAGCCATAAAAAAGAATGACATTATGAAATTTGCTGGCAAATGGATGAAACTGGAGACTATCCTGCTAAGTGAAATAAGCCAAAAAAGTCAAAGGTCGAATGTTTTCTCTGATATGAGAAAGTTAATCCAAAATAAGGGGAGGGATAAAAATAATAGAAGAATATGAGGAAAGGAGAAAGGATGGGATAAAGGAAGACTGAAATTCACCTGACCTAACTTTCCTGTGCACATGTAAGAATATACCACCCTGATCTCACCATCATGTATATCCACAAGACTCTAATTAAAAAAAAAAGTATGAGTAAATAGCAGAAGGATCAATAGAGTAGAGGGAAGGGATCAGGAGGATCGTGGAGGGAAGAGAGGAAAAAGAAAGGGGAAGTACCGGGGACTGAATTAGAACAAATCATACTCTGTCAAAGTGAGTCCTAATGTTGTGCATGACTAACAAACATGCAAAAATAAAGTAAACACATTATGTAAAAATTGAAGAAAAATGAGTCTTCAAAGACCCTGAGCAGAGGACCCAATACACTGTGCCCAGACTGCTGCCCCATGTTGCAGCAATTAGAAATTCTAAGGGTGGGACCAATCGACCCATGTTTTGACAGCCCCTGAGTACAAGATACACATAAAGAGCCCACAGCCTCTTAATATCACTTAAATTAACTCATCAAATCCCTAACCCCATGTGTACATCTAGAGCGATAAGTTCAGGAATATTCAGTTTGAGATAATGTTTTCTTTGGTCTGACACCCTAAGAATTCATTCCCATATGCTTTCCACAATCATGCCAAAAACCGTGTCAAGATATAAGTGTATAAACTCTCTTCCAAGGAGAGCAGGTTTTACACGTCTCCATCTGGGAGTTGCTGGGATCCAGCTAAGTTAAGGAGGGTTGGTAGAGACGTGTGGTGGATGCTCTTGTGCACTACCTGGATCCCTACAGGGTCCCTGTGCTCATTTCTCAAGGGCAGGAAACCTTGTCTGTCATGGTTACAGATGAATCTGTCTTCAGGAATTGCCATGAACCAAAGAGAGCTGCTTCACCAAGGTCACAACCTATAAGAGGTTGTTTCCAAAGAAGGTCATGCACCATCCCATATCCTGCCTGCCTTTCACAATGAGGATTTATTTGCCACTCTTGTTGAACATAAATAAATAAATAAAGCCTATTCTCACTTCCCTCGGACTGAACTGTCTCTGTATCTTGCTTTGAGCAATAGAGTATGGTAGAAGAGCTAGCCAGGGATTTCCAAGGCCTGGCTTCTAGTGGTTGGTATTCATTTATTTATTTATTTTATTTATTATTTTCCTGTTGGAATGTTCCCTAGTGGAATTCTCTTTGGATTCCAAACTATTCACAAGGAGGGGCAATCTCTAAAAAAGCAACTGAGTCCTGGTCGCAACTAAATGAACAGCTGAATTCAAATACATGTGTGATCTCAGGTGAGACTAAAAGAATCACCAGGTCCACACAGAATCGTGAGCAGAATAATTGTCTTTTCCTTACATTTTAAAATATGGGGAGAGTTTCTCATATGGTCAGAATAAGAACTGAAAAACAGCTCTTCCCAGGGCGAGCCTCCCTCCCATGGCTGATTGATGGGAGGATAAAAGCCTGGCTCCTTTTCCTCCATTCAGGAGGAAGGGCCCAGAGCCCCAGAGCTCCGCAGAGTCGCTGAACTCTCTGAGGCAGTGGCTGAGATTGTACATTCCCTGCGGCCTCCTTCCCTCTTTGTCTTTCTCCTTCAGTGTCTCTCATTTCTCCTCACCCAGCACCTTATTCGTTTATTTCCTTGGAGTTCTAGGATCATCACGACCAGTCTTTGTGATGGGTCCCCAGTGCACGTTCTCAAGCTGTGTCTGCCCTACAGGTGGCCTGACCCACGTCGACCTTCACCCTGAGGCAGGAATTCAAATTGCTTTTACTATGGCTCTTCTGATGTACCCAACACAATCAAAAAGTCTACAGCCTTGCCTGTCTTATGAATCTGGAGAGTCCCCGAAAGGCTCTCGTGTCGAAGGCCTGGTCTCGGGTGCAGTGATGTTCAGCAGTGGGGCTTTTAGAAAGTCAACCTCTCGTGAAGCCTCTGACCTGTCAAACTACTGGTAGCTGAATGGACAACTGGGAGCCAGTGGCGCATGTAGGACCCGGGACCTGATTGAGGAAGTGGGTCTCTGAGGGTGCACCCTGGAGGGGCATTTGTTTTCCTTGGCCCCTTTCTCTTTCTGTCTTTCCTTCTCTGTTCTCTCTCTCTCTCTGCTTCCTGGCTGCCATGAAGTAAGCAGCCTTCCTCTGACCTGCCCTTCCGACTTGATGCCCTGCCTTTCCTCAGGCCAAAACAATGCAACAAGCCCACCATGGACTGAAATCTCTGAAACCAGGAGCAAAATAAATATTTCCTCAAAAGAGTTGTTTTACTCAGGCATTTTGTTATAGTGATGAAAATCTAACTAATACACCTATTCCCAAAGCTACTGTGTACTATCTCCCATGTCCTACCCTCCACTAGCTTTCTACCCCATGGTACATTCAGTGATGATCTATGTGATTGTTATACACAATCTTACGCTGTGTTTGATCAATTCCTTCAGCACACAGGTTTTCTGTGTGAACCTCCCTATCTCATAATTTATTTCTGTGATTCTTTTTTCTTGTAAGCACCAACTACCAATGGCCATCTTCACTTCAGTATAAAAAACAAAGCAGTAGCACATTTACATAAATAAAATTCAAAATGACAATATTACTGTTTACAGAGGTATGGGCAAGATTCAAGATATAAAGAAGGGATCATAAAACTTCCAGAAACTAGCCAGAGCAGGGAATCTTTACCAGTCCTGGGTCTGTAGGGAAACAGCAATGAGATAAGAAAGCAGTTACTGTTGTAGTTTTGGAAGGCAAGCCACCCGGAAGACACTGGAGTCATCAGTGAGAAGCCACAGTCACTTCCAAGCCCCAGAGAAGCAAAGGGAGGCCAGGATCTTCCAAACCACTTCCTGTATCACCTTGGCACCCGACTGGCACTCCCAAGCTGAAGTCACAGAGCAAGGGACCCAGGTCCTGCAGGTTGCAGAAGTCAGTCTCCCAGGTCAGAGGAGAGAGGAGAATGACATAAGGTAGGAATGCATCTGCAGAGGCAGAAGATACCCAGATACCCAGCTATTATATCTTGCCACATTCCTTCTTTCTATTTTATCAGCCATCTTTTCCTCATCTCCGCCATCTTTGCTTTAATTTGTTGACTGTAAGACTTCGATGTGATTCCTTTCTTTCTGTGTTTCTGCATCTGTCTTTTCTTTCTGATTCCTCCCTTTCTAATTTTCTTCCCATCTCTGTTATTCTTCTTCTTTTACACAATGCACTCAAAGTCTAAGGAAACCAAAGCTCGCAGTCTTAGGTTTGCAATTTAGTTGATCGACTGCCACACAGGTGCCCTCACCGTACTGAAAAACTTTAAAAGCATACTATTTGATGGGGACCTATTCTGTTCCAGTCACTATATTCTTTACACATTTACAAAAGCAGTCACAATGATAAATTTAAATAAAATCAAGAAATAATGTTGATTTATACTGAAGTACATATAAAATATGACAATACATTGATATTTTCTGTCATTAATATGATTTCTAGCTTATTAATCAAATATATATACATATCTTACATTGTTAATACACTAAATGAAGAATCAAAACTAGCATCCTTTCCAGATTTAACAGTAAGTTAAGCACAATGATAGATATCCAATAGGTATTTTCTAAATATTTGTTGTTTTTATTTAGGTTTACATTTGCTTTTTGTTCATCTGAATGAGAATTTCATAAAATTTTTGGATCATGTGATTAGGACCATGAATTTAGAAACTATGATGATCCTGCTCTTAGATCCAGTTTGGATGTACATCATCAAAATTGCATTCATACATCATCATTTAGATTTAATGGAATAAAACATGTTTATGGCATATTTGAAGCATGATAGGAAATCTACTTCATATTAATTATAACTTTAAAACCATGTAAATCTAATAGGCAATTCTAATTCATGTAAGAGATTCAAAATGCTTAAGAAGAAAAGAGGAATGTGAAATCAAACATACCTAACTTTTCATTTTCTGAATAAACAATTTTCATTTTTGGTAGCCTATATTTTGTTGCAAATATGATGAAAAGTTTTTTTTTCAGAATAACATAAATTAAGATAAAAACAGAGATGGTTCTTAAAAATGAATTGCTTTTCCTTTAAAAGAAATCAACAATATAAACACATATAATTTTAATTAAGCAGAACTATAATTTATAATGCAAAAGTAAAACATCTATGAATATTACATGAATTTTTAAAATACTCTAATAATAAAAAATAAAATGTGAATTGTACAATATTTACAAAATCATTTAACATGTTTAATGTTAAATGGTACTATGTACTATGAATAGTCATTAAAATTATATTATTTATATAAGGACAAAATTCTTCCTCCTATATACAAATGGAGACTATATCACTACAACTTCATCAGAACAATGTTACTGTGAATAGCCAGCATTTCTCATTGTCTTACCAAGTGGACTAACATAGATGGGTTTGTTCTTATTCCACAGGATGAACTGGATTCAAAGCATTGGAAAACATTCACTTCCAGACCCAGATTAATTTAGCATTCACAGATTTTGAAATTCCAGGGTCAAACATCTCAACAGGCACAGAGTTACACTTTTCGATAGGAATAAGGTGACATAAGTATTAGAAGCAAAATCATGAAATGTCTCATTCCTGTTTAGAGCTTCTTGGAAAAAAAAAATTGTTTTCCATACCAGGGCTTAACCCAGGGGCACGTAACCGCGGAGCCACACCCCAGCCCTTTTTTGTATCTCATTTAGAGTCACAGTCTCACTGAGTTGCTAAGGGCCTCACTAAGTCACTGAGGCTGGTTTTGAACTCACAACCCTCCTGCCTCAGCCTTTTTGGAATTACAGGTGTGCACCACCCTACCCAGCTAAAAATTTCATTTTTAACAAAAGAAAACAGTCTTGCATAGGAGCTTGAATGTAAAATATGGAGTAAAATAAATGAGATAACATTAAAGTATACAGAAACTATATATACATATCTTTGATATATTTTTATATATACTTATATTTATAAATATGTATATTATATTTATATATATTACTATATAATATATATTATAATATGTATATTATATATCGATATATAAATATATAATAAATATATATTCATATTTATTTATTTATATATATACTTATATGTCCATAGACACATACATTTGCAGTAAGTTCTTTTCAAAGACAAAAATACATAATAATTCTTTTAAGTCATTTCAAGATATTGTACATAATAATTGAAAAACATTATTGTCAAAACTATGATGGCAAACCTTAACTATTTTCACTTTCTGACAAGGAGATATTTTGTAGCCTTCTGTAGTTTTCTGTTGTAATGCTTTGTAATCGTTCCATTTTTTCCAAACTGTAAAATAATTCTCCGTTTGGAGGTCTTCTGTGCAATTGTCTTTCTTGCAATGATGACGACAAGGAGCAAATAGTAACCCACCGAATAAGGTGTTTGATAAAGACCACACCCTTTCACATAAAGAAAAGGGATGTCAGTACTTCTGTGAGAGCTACTGTTGCGCCTAATTGAAATCTAAGAAACACAACAGCAGAAAGAGCTGAAACCCTCCCTTTCTTCCAGAAACCTTTACACAGGTTTCTTCTAGATAAACGGATCTCATGTATTCCTCATACACAAAAATATGACTTGCTGAGTGTGACCAGCTTGGCGATGTGGAAACAGAATTGTGAACATTAAAAAAAAAAAAAAAAAAAACTGACTCAGTAAGTAAAGGAAAATACAATCACATAGTTTGTGCAAGGAATTAAGATTCTTCGAACCCTAAAATTCTGAGGGTATGTTCAAGGATAGTAAATTAAGTTAAAAATTGAGCCAATTGTTAGACATTTTAGAGGAAAATAAGTCCCCTTGTGTTAGGGCCGTAGGGTTGCCATGACAAGAGAGCCCAGACTGAGTGGCTCAGACCACACAACAAAATCTTTTCCTCTTTGACAGTTTTGGAGTCTGGAAGTCGTGTTAGAGGTGCCTGCAGGTCTGGCTTTGCTGAGGACTCTGCGGCTTGGGATAGCACGGTCTCTCTGTGTCCTCACGTGGCCCTTCCTCCTGCCCTTTCCAGGGGTCTGCTCTTTTTATGAAGAAACCAAAGGCCGAATGTTTTCTCTGATAAGTGCATGACAATATATATGGGGGGGGGGTGGAGGAAGAGAAGAATGAAGGAACTTTGGAAGGTGTGGAGGAAAATGGGGTGGGTGGGGGTGGGAGTCAGAAAGATAGTAGAATGACAGTATTACCCTATGTATATGTATGATTACACCAATGGTATGAATCTACATCCATGGAAACGAAATGATGTACCCCATTTGTGTACAATGAATCAAAATGCAGTCTGTAAAACAAATATATATATATATATATAGCTAAATGAAAACAAAAAACAAAAAAAGTAAGGAATTTGTTAACCTAAAAAAAAGACTTTTTAAATTTCATTTTGAGTAGTGTTACAAAAAGTAAACTTAATTCCAACCTGTTAGATTCCCTGATCTAAAAAATTCCCCTTAAAGCATCTCAAATTCTTTTTATAATGAAACATTAAAATACACAGAGGGAAAGTTTCACAGGCTTGTTGTCAGGGGTTCACGCGTGAAGATTGCTCCGACTTTGTTCTCTTGCCTCGTCTGATCCCAACGTTCTCAATACCACACGCTAATCATCCAGGACACTCTTGAATACATGGTATTCAGCCACTGATAGTTTTGATGCAGGCATTAAACTCCATTGACTGAAGCTCTGCAGCTATAGAAATCATTTTCACCAAATAAATGGATTCTCACCTCTTGATCCCTCTCGTTCACAGACAGGGTATTTAGAGGCAAGGATCTCAGAGCAGAAGCAACTTATACCTGTGTCCTCTCCATTCCCACCTGCACTGGGAGCTCAGGTGGGAGAAAACCTGGAGACCTGGACCCCCTGTGATTCTCTTTGATAAATTCGAGGGAAAATCAAACTGATGATTACTCAAGTGATGATTTATCCTCCAAACTTTTTTAAAAATGTGATTGAGAAGCACTCAAATTTACATGTTCTTTGAATAACTTATTTGCTGAAATTCTTAATTACATTTAAAAATAAAGATATCTGCAATACTATTCTTGATAAATTGGTCAGAAAGCAATAAACCTCAAATACCTCTGAGACAAATATGCCCGTCCATAGCTTGATTTCTCTTTAAAGTGCTTTGATTTTTGAGCTTTTAAATAAACAGATTAGGATGGATATAATTCCCTGCAATTTGAGCTTTTATATATTTTAGGAACAGAAAATTATATTGGTCTCCCTGATTATATTTCAGTGTACTAATACAAAAGAGTAAAGATCCCAAATGTTACCTTTTAACCTGTTTTTATAGCAATAGCAAATGAGGAGTGTTAGAGGTGCCAGTTAGTTTCAGTGAGTCAGTCCATGTGAAAATGCCCCCTGTCCAAGCCCCCCTGCAAGGACTGGACACACAACACAGCCTAGCAAAGATGAAGCATTATGAAATATGTTGAATTTTTAAAATTTAACTAAGCACAGAGGGATTATATTGTATATGCCTTTTGAAACCTTTTTCACAGTAAGTTCATATACGGTTCACAGAAATCAATTCCTGTTGCTTGTGAGACATACAAAAGAATATTATTGATATCTAGGAAGTTTTAGAGTATGCTGACCAGATGTTAACAAGACAAGAAGCATCCAACCAGTGCAAGCAAGCGAAACAGCAGTACCCATAGCTGTAAGCTTATACTCTTGGCAATGTCGGTACAAGTAAAAACAAAAAAGAAATTAAATTATCATTAAAGGAAAAGAGATTTTCATTTATGGTTAATATCTTAAATAATAGCTTCAAGTTCAATTTTAACTGATGACTTGAAATTTATAGTTTGTATTCCAATGGAAAACTAAAACAATGATATCTTTGGTTATTATTTAAATGTCCAAATGTGTATTAATGACAAACATTGGCTTTCCAAAGGACTTTCATTTTCCCCTGTTCCAGTCTTGCACAGTGACAAAAGCCATCTTTTATGTCCCTAGTGACTAGCAATTGATTCTGTCCTAATTTACAGCCACCAACTGACCTAATTTTCTGTAGTAAAACAAAAGATGTACAAAATTGGTAATATCAAAACATAAACTAGATTTACAGGGTCTTTCATGATATTGACTGCTCTGTCACAAATGACTACTGGTGGAATATTATTAAAGATAAAAAGCAAGAGTAAAATATTTCCTGTGATTGAAATTGAACAAAAAGTCAGGGTAAGGGTAAGTAAGGGTATAGTGTTCATCAAAACCTATATGTACGGCAGATAAAGTGCCTCAGAGTAAGAATTTGAAGATATGTCTTCTTTTCACTTCTTGCTCAATATTGTTGCTAAGTAGCCAAAAAATGGAACCACCATATGACGCAGCTATACCACTCCTCAATATTTATCCTAAAGAATTAGTCATAGCGATACATTCATACTGATTTTAGTGCAGCACAATTCATGATAGCCAAGCTATGGAAGCAGCCTAGGTATCCCTCAACACATGAATGGAAAAAGAAAATGTGATATATATACATATATGTGTGCATATGTATATACTTACACATCAGAATTTTATCCAGCTATAAATAAAAATAAATCACATCATTTTCAGGAAGATGTATGAAACCTGAGATCATTATGTTAAGCAAAATAAGCCAAACTCAGAAAGTTAAGGGTTATATCTTTTCTCTCATATGTGAAGCTAGAGAGGAAAAAGGAAAACAAGGTCTGTGTATGGGGTCTCATAAAAACTGAAGGAAGATCATCAGAGTAGGGGAAAAAGATCAGGGAAAGCAGGAGGAAAAGAAAAGGGGAAATATGGGGAATGATATTGTCCAAATTTACTTATATTATGTACATGTATAATCCACCATTACGTACAACCATAATGCACCAAAAAAGAACTAATATTCCAAGAAAAAATAAAACTACTCTGCATGATCCTATAAAAATATGAGTAAAGGAAAAAATGAAATGAGAAAACGAAGAAATAAATGGGCAACTTAGTCTAAAAATAATTTCGTTTTATTTACTGAATCATAGAATTTACTATACTCAAATAGATAAGTCTGCCATTCATTTAATAGAAATGTACTATCCATAAATGTCAGTACCACTTTGCATAAGAGGAGAAATAAAACGGAGCCATACCTTAAGTTAGAAGAGGGCTAAAAAGCTTGTTCACCAACACCCCCTGTTACTTTGGCCAAGGGAGGTAAAAGGGTGTGGGGAAAGACCTTTCCAGAGAGAAATGTCCTCCCAGAAGGAAAAAGAAAAGAGAAAACTGAGATTCCCTGGGGGAATCTCTTAAGGTGAGTCAAAATTAGGCATAAATATCCTTAGTAGAAAGCTCTCTAATTCTTTGCCCGTTGAGATTTCAAATGAGTATCTGCAAGTAACTTTCTTGTTTTAGACATTTCTTCTGTTCAAAGGGGATAACCGAATTGTCTCACCCGCTTCACATGTGTGTATGGGCGTGCTGTGTGCATGGGTTACCGAATGCATCTGGAATTCTTAGTTGGTAGATACCCACACCAGAACTTGTGACTTCAGACGTGAAGAGGTTACAGTAAGGGGACCAGGGATCTCAGACAACTATTGTGTGCTGGACACACCAGACAGGATGAAATTCTGTCTTCCTTGAATAGAGTGTGGTGTGTGCTCTTTCTCTGGGTAGGGACAAAATTAAATCAAATTGACAGATACACAAAAAGGTTGAAATTGTCGTTGCCTTCATGATCCAACTCTTCTCTCCATTACTGACACATGGAAAGGCCCCATTTCTTAGCTCCCTAGAATTTCAACAAGAGCACATGACCAACTGCCATCTCTGCATATTGGCTGTAGGGCCACATAATACCTCCAGATCAATGTCCTTCAAGTCCTGTGGACAACCTTTCAGTGCTCTCTAACAGTGGATACAAAACCTTGAAACGATGGAGGCTAGACAGGTGCAGGCTGATTCATCATTTGGAAAGGAACTCTGTAGAAAAAAATGAACTTGTAGGTATTAAGCATCTACCATTCCGGGGCTAGGGTTCCTTTACTGAGGTAGCATATCAAACCCCAACACACGGAATTCAGCATTATTTTCAAAATATATCAGAATGAGAAACAACTGCTAATTTCTTTTAGATGCTCTGTGGCAACTAGTTTAGGAGATTTGTTTAAATTTATTTAGGAGAAAAGTCTATTAGATACAGAATAGCGATCTCTCAGATGCTAGATGAAGGAAGTAGAAAAGACAGATTTCCTTTTGTTTTGCTCTGTTTTCTTAGGCATTCGAACACTGGAGGATACTATTGAGCATGAAGTTCCTAATTGAGAAAATGATGCATAATGGTTTCCAGAGTTGAAAGAAAATTCTGGCAATTTCACTATAACATCTAACACTGGATTTGTGTTTTCATTGACCTCTTAGCTCTGACCATATATACCCAGTGAGAAGCCAGATATCCCAGGGGAATACATGTACCTTCCTTTGAGAAAGCAGGTGTCCTTGTAACAAAAGTACAAGAGACCCCTCCTCACCTCCTTCTTTGCTATCAGGCTTCCAGCAGAAAGGGGAACTTTTTTTGAAGATTTTAAACTAGGCTTCCTGCCTGGTGAGCAGAGAGTCAGGGGGACAGGGGTTCCCTCCCTGAACATCACAAGTTTGATTCCTGAGGACTAATGCTAAATGGTACAAACTCACCCTCAGCTTACCTAATAACACCACAGAATGTTGGGAAGTGTGCTCCTTCTTCAATCTTCTTTCCAATTTCAGGATGTTTATCGCCGGAATTGTACTTAATGTGGTGTGCACTTTTATAAGAATCATTCTCTAGGTACTTTACCTCAATAGCTATCTCTTCACTTGAGTGAGTGGATATTTCCTGCATGCTGGTCTCTTGAGAAAGACAGAGCTCACCAGAAATGATTAAATCTGCTCTATAATAACAGCTTCAACAACTGCAATATTAAATTCTGGCAATTTAGCAGTCCTGGTGCTAGTCTGGCTGACGCTGAAATCAGTCCATCATACTTTCATGCTTTAAAATGAAATTCCATTTTAGATGTTGACACACAGGAGTCAGCCCCTACTTTTTCACTGGTATTTGCAAGAAATCAGTGTTCCACTATGTGGTGGAAATAAAAGATGTTCACAGATGATGATGCCAGATATAGCATTTATACAGAAAACTGCAGTGAAAACAGGCATAAACATTAGGTAAAGTCCACTATGAACCCATACAAACACAATGTTTGACCCTCTAGGAATTATCGTCCCCTGTATAAGTAAAATCCAGACTTTTTGTCATGGAATTATTTGTAATATTTAAAAGATCAGCAACAAAACAATCAGATAAATTATATATATATGTATATATAAATTTATAATATGTATATATATAATTTATATATAAATTATAATTATTATATAATTATATAATTAATTATATAATTATATATAATTATATATATAATATAATAATAATTATATTAATTATATAATTATATATATAAATTATAATTATTATATATTATTATGTAATTTATAATATGTAATATATATAATTTATATATAAATTATATATATATGTATATATAAATAATGTATATATATATAAATAATGTATATATAAATAATCTATACTTTAATACCATACAAATGGATGAATGTACCAAACATAGTATTTTCTGTGATATTCTGTGGCTTCATTTACATGTGTTAAAAAGGATACAAATCAATAACATGTATTGCTCATATATATATATATATAAAATCATATAAAATCAGGATATTCAGGTGAAATAATAGGCACTGGATTCAGAATTTGGTATAAGACTTGAGAGGTGAGAATTGAATTATGAAAGTGTACAGAGCAATCTTTAATTGTATGTTTATAGATTTTTCATTTTAGGAAAAATCAAGACTCTATGCAGTTAAAGAAAAACAAATTCTACAAACCCTTGAACTCATTTTCTCCAACATATAACTAGCTTACAATATCACAACCAGGAAATTAGCATGGATAGAATCCATCAATTTTATTTGCACTTCATGCACTCATTTTCATTTATGACTGTACATAAGTTGCTTTCATTTTTTAAGTATATTTTTATTATTTAAATTTTAAAGAGGCAAAATTTAGCTATGCATATTTATGAAATCAAGATATATATTATGATTAATGAATACAATGTGGAATAATTTAAGCAGGTTAATTAACATATCCTTAAATATTTATCCTGTTCTGTTGGGGCAATATTTGAAATTTAAACCTTAGTGATATTGAAATGTGCAATAGATCATATTTATCATATTCAATATGTTGTGCAATAGATCTTTTTAAAAAATCTTATTCTTCCCAACAAATTGAAGCTTTGTACATTCATTTAATCTTATTTTTGATTAACATTTTTTAGTTTTAGGTATTAATGGATCCTGCTTAAAATTTCAGTACATGCGTACAGTATACCTTTTTATCAAATCTAGCCATTTTTATCCTTTTTCCAGCTCCCCAAACCTCTAGAAATCACTATTCTATATTCAGGTCGATAGTTTTTCTTTTTTTTTAATTTTTTTTTTAATTTCCAAGATGAGTAAGAATATGTAATACTTGTCTTTCTGTGTTTGGCTTATGTCTAACATACTGTTCTCTATTTCCATTTAGTTTTCTGCAAATAACAGAATTTAATTTTATTTATTTCATTGTTTATGCATACTGCATTTTCTTTATTCAGTCATTCGTTGAAGGGCATTAGGTTGATTTTATAACTTAGCTAATTGCACTAGTGCCACAACAAACATGAGTGTGCAGATATTCTCTTTTATGTTGATTTCATTTTCTTTGGATATATACTGAGAGGTCAGATACTTGACTCATGTGGCTGATCTATTTTTAATTTGGAGGAGAACCTCCACACCATTCTCCATTGTAGTAAAAAAATCAATGAACAAAGTTGTAAATGTAAGACCTGAAACTGTAAAACCACTGAAAGAAAACATACAGGAAATACTATAAGACATGATACAAGAAAATTTTTGATGTCCCCAAAAGCACAGGAAACAAAAGCAAAAACAGACAATAGGATTACATTTCAAAAGTTTCTGCACAGCAAAGAAAATAATCAACAGAGTGAAGATATAACCTATAGAATTATAGAAAATATTTGCCAATTATTCATCTGACAAAGGGCTAACATCTAGAATTTGGAAAGAATTCAAAAAACTTAAAAATATGAGTAATCTAATTAAAAATTGGGCATATGATCTGAATGGGCACCATTCAGAAATATGAAGGGTCAAAAAATACATTAAAAATGTTCAATATCATCAGTATTCATGGAAAGACAATTCAAAATGTCAGTGGAATAACTATCATCAAAAACTCGGAACCCAACAATATTGGCAAGGATGCATACAAAAGGGAACTCTCTCAGTGTTGGGAGGATGTAAGTTAGGATGGTCACTGTGGAGGCTTCCCAGACATTAACTATGAACTTCTCAGCCCCCACAACCTTTGTCTGTTTAACCACAGTTTTCCATTCTACTCTGCTCCTCCAAGTCTGATTATTTTATATTCCACCTAACTTAAAAATGAGAGCATACAATACTTGTCATTTTGTACCCAGCTTAATTCAGATAACATAATGTTCTCCAGTTCCTTCTAACATGTCACAAATAACAAAATGTCTTTCTTGTTTTTTTTCAATTTGTTCTTTTTAGATATAATGACACTAGAATGTATTTCGGCATATTATACATACATGCAGTATAACATTCTAATTAGAATCCTATTATTGTTGTTGTATATGATGCACAGTTACCCTGGTCATGTATTCAAATAGAAGGGTAGAAATGTTATGTCTCATTAATTCTATCATCCTTCCTATTCCCCTCCCCCTCCCTTACCTTCATTCCCATTTGTCTAATCCAATGGATATCTATCCTCCTCTCCATCCTCCCTTGTTGTAGGTTAGCATCCATATATCAGAGAAAATACTAGACCTTTGTATTTTAGGGACTGGCTTATTTCACTTAGCATGATATTCTCTAGTTCCATCCATTTACCAGCAAATACCATAATTTCATTCTTCTTTATGACTGAGTAATATTCCATGATGCATATCTACTACATTTTCTTTATCCATTCATCTGTTAAAGGACACCTAGATTGGTTCCTTACCTTGGCTATTGTGAATTGAGCTGCTATAAACATTGATGTGGCCGAGTCACTGTAGTATGCTGATTTTAAGACCTTTGGGTATAGAATGTCTTTTTTTAAAGCTGAATAGCATTATGTTGTACACACACACACACACACACACACACACATACTGTCCTTGCAATTCGTCTTATAATGGACTCTTGGTTGACTTTGATAGTTTAGTTATTGTGAATAGTGCTGCAGAGAATATGGGAGTACAGATAGCTCCTTAAAATATTTATTTCAAATTTTCAGATAAATAGAATTATATGACAATTCTATTTTTAATTATTGAAGGAAATTCCATACAGTTTTCCATAGGGGCTCTACTAATTTATATTTCTATTGATGATGTACCAGAGTTCCCGTCTCTTCAATTTCTTGCCAACACTTGAATCTTTCTTCTTTCTGATTGCAGCCATTCTGACAAATGTGACATAGTATCTCATTATGGTTTTAAATTGTATTTCCTTAATGATAAGTATTAAGAAATTTTAAAATAGATTTGTTACCTCTTTGTCTTCTTTTAAGAAAAGTCTCTTGGCCATTTTTAAATCAGGAACTGTTTTCTTTCTGTAGAGTTGTTTAAGTTCTTTAGGTACTGAGGATAGTAATCCCTTCTCAGATGTGTGACTTACAAATATTTTTCCCAATTCATAAGTTGTTTCTTTACTCTGTACGTTGTTTCCTTTGTTATAAAGATTATTTATTTTCATATAATTGTGTTTGTGTAGTTTTGCTTTTGTTACCTGTGCTTTTGAGATCAAATCTAAAAGAAATCACTGCCCAGACACATGTCATGTAGCTTTCCTTCTATTATTCCTTTTTTGTAGTTTTGCAATTTCAGGTCTGTGTTTAAGTATTTCATCCATTATGAGTTCTCACACATGAGCTTTTGGGGAACTCTTTATATCTAGACCACAAGAGTCATTTCTTAAATTTTTTAAGAGAAAGACTGATGATATGGATAGCTCTCCTATTGCTTTTCTTTTTCTATTGAACTATATGATTTCTTCGTGAATGTTAATTCAGAGTGTTCTTTGAAATGCTTTAAAACTCTTTTAAATTGAATTAGATAGTATTTTGTTAGACAAACAACATGTGGCCTCACTTATGCAATGTCCGCAGATATATATGCCATCTCTATGCATCTATGTGTGTGAGTCTGGAAGAAATATCTCCAAACAATGGAGCAAATATTTTAGATGGCATTTAACCTTTGGGATTGAAATTAGAGCATAATTTAGAAGATAATACCATTCAGTATTAAAATATTTATTGACCCCTATCATTCTTTGTTTGTCATTCTTCAAATAGCTAATACATAAGGATATTCAAAACACAGCCATGAAATGACTTCATTGTAGCAGGCTTTGGGCCACAATGCTGAAGTGATTGACAAAGTTGTTACTGTCATGAAGTGAAGGCTTTTGAGGGAAGGCAGGTAAATTAAGAAATGCAAAATAGAAACCAACACCTGAAAACAGAGATTCCAGAACTTGCGTGGCTTCTGAGGAATCCCTGCAGTCAGGGTAGCACAGGTAAGAATTTAGGGGGAATCTAGACTAAACTCGTAGTTATCTAAGCCCAGTTAGGTCTTGGTAAAGCAATGATCCAGCACCAGGGAGCAGTTTCAGATGCTAATACTGTAGCTCCACAAAGCAGACTAGTTCTCAGGACAAGGAGCAAGAGCGTGCATGAGGAAAATTCATTCTCATTCACGGCTTTGGCACAACTAAGACACACCTGCTCAGAGCAAGAATTTTTACTTTATGTGATACTTTGCACTGCTCGTAGTTTCTAGACAAATATTTTAATATGCTCATTATGAAGTTGTGAGTCATTTTCATTCAGCTCCTGTGTCTTGTCTCTTAACTGCATGTTCCTTTGCAATTTCTGGGTGAATAGTAATTGTGACTTAAGACAGTGAGTCTTAATTTAGGATGAGAAATTATTTATAATGGGATACTTTTCAATAGCAGCAAAAGCCCTAGTTTTCCCTTCTTTTAACTTGGAAAATGTGGGGTCTCAAGGTGATTATTACTTGTTGAAGTTAACAATCTATTCTACTTACACAACATGTTAATGGATCAAAGTAGGAAGAATTTTCCTCCTGTAAAAAGAGAAAAATGGCTTTATGAATTGTTTGTAGAGATCATGTGTAGTGGAATGGGAAGAGACAGCATTTTTTAGCACTTTTTGACTCACCAAAACATGGCATTCTGTTAAGTCTCTCCCCCCATCCCTCTTTCTCTCTCTCTCTCCACCCACACTTTTTCACTCTCTCACTATCTCTATATGTCCCTCTATTTTTTTCTAGCACTGTATATATCATTCTGTACTTAAATTCTAAGACAAAGTACAATATTGGAGTTTAAAGCCTTAATTAGAAGGATAATCTATATAGCAACTCACCCTAGGAATCTATAAAATCCATTCAAAACTCTTCTCCAGTTCCTTTCATTTTTTTATTCTTTTTTTGGCAGGAGAGTGGTTTGTTACTGGGCATTGAACTCAGAGGCACTCAACCACTGAGTAACATCCACAGTCCTATTTTTGGATTTTACTTAGAGACAGGGTCTCACTGAGTTGCTTTGTGCCTCACTTTTGCTGAGGCTGGCTTTGAACTTGTGATCCTCTTGCCTCAGCCTTCTGAGCCACTGGGATGACGAGCATGCACCACCACACTCACTGCACCTTCTTTTTCAAAAACACTTGAAATACTTCAGAATATATTCACAAACTTTTGCTTTCCAATTAAAAATCACACTTATCCTTCAAACAAAATTGTTTTCTTTGACCTGAATGCTAACATTTTTCATTAGATTTCTTGCCAAATAATTTTTGTGGTTTCATATTGAATAATGGAAAGAATTCATCTCTATTATCTTTTCAAAGTAACAAATAAATTCAATGATACTATAAATAAAAAGACAAGGAATGAGAAAAATCATACTTTACTAAATTTGGACTGAAAGAATTGTGGGTTCATGCATCTCGCATCATGAGTCTGAGCATGGCCTCAAGCTTTCCTTATTGTGGTAATGGTTTTAGGGAATCTGCAAATGTTCATGCTATTTGGTTCCCAAATTTCCCTCCTAGAAAATATATGAAGAAAATTATTATATGCAAAAGTGAATGTTTAAGAATGTGAACCTCCAGGTGTTGGAGTAGCTTCTATTTTTTAAAGTGTATCATTGATTTCTAATTTCATTCCATTATGATAAGATAGAATGCAGGATAGTATCTCTATTTTTTTATCTGGTAAGAGAAGGATCAATGTGCCGTGGAGACAAAAGTGTATTCCCTTGTTGACGTATGAAATATTCTATATATGTTCATTAAGTCCAAATTATTGATTGCATTATTCAGTTCTGTAGTTTATTTGTTTAGTTTTTGTTTGGAAGGTCTATCCAGTAGTGAGAGAGGTTTGTTCAAGACACCCAGTATTATTGTTTGGTGGTCTGTTTGATTCTTGAACTTGAGAAGGGTTTGATTGATGTCCACAGAAGTTCCATTGTTTTAGGGAATTAGTATTTACTACCACTATTTCTGATTGATGTATAATTCCCTTAAGCATTAGGAAATGTCCTTCTTCGTCCCTTCTGACTAAATTTGGCATGAAGTTCACATTATCTGATATGAGAATGGAAATTCCTGCTTATTTACACAGACCATGTGAGTGAGATATTTCTTCTCATCCTTTTAACTTCAGCCTGTGGTTTTCTTTACCTAGGAGATAAGTCTCTTGGAGACAGCATATTGTTGGGTCTTGTGGTTTTATACAACTACCAGTTATGTCTTTTGATTAAAGAGTTTAGGACATTAACATTCATATGATTTATATTCCATTCATTTTGGTTTATTTCTGGTTTGTAATTTGACTTATTTTCTCCTTTGATTGTCTTTTCCTTTAATGTAGTTCCTATTGAATGATTTCTGGATACCAGAAGAAATTAGGGATGAAAATAAATATTTAGAGGTAAATGAGAACACGGATACAATGTATCAAAATCTCTGAGACACTGTGAAGGCAGTGCTAAGAGAAAAGTTCATTGCATTGAGCTCATTCATTGAAAGAAAAGAAAGTCAAAGAATAAATGATCTAACTTTACATCTCAAAGCCTTAGAAAAAGAACAAATCAACCCTAAAAGCAGTAGAAGACAGAAAAAAATAAAATCAGAACTTAAATCAATGAAATTAAAACAAAAGAAATAATTCAAAAAATTGACAGACAAAAAGTTAGCTCTTTGAAAAATTTCAATAAAATTGATAAACCCCTAGCCACACTAACAAAGAGAAAAAGACAAAAAAATCCAAATTACTAAAGTACATGATGAGAATGGATATATGACAATAGACACTACTGAAATAGAGAAGATAATTAAAAACTATTTTGAAAATTAATACCCCAATAAAATAGAAAATATTGAAGACATTGACAAATTTCTAGAGACATATGGCCTACCAAAACCGAATCAGGAGGTCATACATGATTTAAACAAAACAATTTCAAGAAATGAAATAGAAAATGCCATCAAAAGCCTACCAATTAAGAAAAGCCCAGGATCAGATGGATTCTCAGCCAAGTTCTCCTAGACCTTCAAAGAAGAATTAGTACCAAATCTCCTCAAATCCCTCCATGAAATAGAAAAGGAGGAAACTCTCTTTCTATGAGGCTAATATCATCCTGATACCAAAACCAGACAATAACATATCAAGGAAAGAAAACTTCAGGCCAATATCCCTGATGAGCATAGATGCAAAAATTCTCAATAAAATTCCGGCCAATCACATACAAAAGCATATTAAAAAGAGAATGTTCCATGATCAAGTGGGGTTCATCCCAGGGATTCAGGGTTGGTTCAACATATGGAAATCAATAAATGTAATTCTTCACATCAGTACATTTTAAAACAAAAATCATAGGATTATCTTAAAAATGCATAAAAACATTTGATAAAATACAGCACCCCTTCATGTTCAAAACACTAAAAATACTAGGACTAGTAAGAAAATACCTAAACATTGTAAAAGCTATCTATGCTAAGCCCAAGGCCAACATCATTCTAAATGGAGAAAAGTTGAAAGCTTTCGCTCTAAAAACTGGAAAAAGACAATGATGCCCTCTATCACCACTTCTATTCAACATAATCCTGGAAACTCTAGCAAGAGCAATTAGACAGATGAAAGAAATTAAAGGGCTATGAATAGGAAAAGAAGAAAGTCAACTGTCACCATTTGCCAGCGACATGATTCTGTATTTAGAATAACCAAAAAACTTCACTGGAATACTTCTAGAACTAATAAATGAATTCAGCAAAGTAGTAGGATATAAAAAACAACACCAAATGAATTCTGATACATCAGTGATAAACCCACTGAAAGAGAAATTAGGAAAACTACCCCATTCACAATAGCCTCAAACAAAGAATAAAATTCTTGGGAATCAGTCTAAAAAAAAGAGGTGAAAACCTCTGCAGTGAAAAGTACAGAACATGAAAGAAAGGAATTGAAGACCTTAGTACATGGAAAGATCCATGCTTGTGGATCAGCAGAATTAATATAGTAAAAATGGCCATACTACCAAAAGTGTTATACAGATTTAATGCAACTCCTATTAATATTTAAATGACATTCTTCATATAAATAGAAAAAGCCATCATGAAATTCATTTGGAAGAATAAGAAACCCAGAATAGCAAAAGCAATCCTTAGCAGGAAAACTGAAACTGGAGGCATCATAATTCTAGACCTTAAACTATACTACAGAGCCATAGTAACAAAACTGGTATGGTTTTGGCACCAAAACAGACACATAGACCAATGGTACCAAACTGAAGACAAAAAGACAAACCCACATAAATATACTAGACAAATCTCATAGTAGACAAAGTTTCCAAAAACAATCACTGGAGAAAAGACAGCCTCTTTAACAAATGGGACTGGGAAAACTGGAAATCCATATGTAACAAAATGGAATTAAAGCCCTATATCTCAAATGCACAAATCTCAATTCAAAGATGATCAAAGACTTAGGAACTAGAACAGAGACCCTGCACCTAATAGAGGAAAAAGTAGGCCCAAATCCTCAACATGTTGGCTTAGGCAAAACTCCTAAAGTGCAAGAAGTAAAATCAAGAATCAATAAATGGGATGGATTCAAACTAAAAAGCTTCTTCTCAGCAAAGGAAACAATATTGTGAAGAGAGAGCCTATGGAATGAGAGAAAATCTTTACCACATGCACCTCAGATAGAGCACTAATCTCTAGGATATATAAAGAACTCAAAAAACTCAACACCAACAAACCAAATAACTGAATCAATAAATGGGCTAAGGAACTGAACAGACACTTCACAGAAGAAATACAAATCAACACCATATATAAAATGTTGTTCAACACCTCTAGCAATTAGAGAAATGCAAATTAAAATTATTCTAAGATTTCATCTCACTCCAGTCAGAATGGCAATTATCAAGAATACAAGCAACAATAAATATTGGTGAGGATGAGGGGATAAAAGTAGACTCATACCCAGCTGTCTCACTCCTTGGTTTATATCCAAAGGACTTAAAATCGGCATACTACACTGAGGCAGTCACATCAATGTTTATAGCAGCTCAATTCATAATAGCTAACTATAGAACCAACCTAGGTGCCCTTCAACAGCTGACTGGATAAATAAAATGTGGTATACATACACAACAGATTATTAATCAGCCTTAAAGAACAATGATATTATAGCGTTTGCATGTAAATTGATGGAGCTGGAGAATATCATATAAGTGAAATAAGTCAATCCCCAAAACCAAATTCTAAATGTTTTCTCTGATAAGCATATGCTAATTCACAATAAGGGATGGGGGGCACTAGGGGAAAATAGAGGTAGTTTGGGTTAGGCAGAGGGGAGTGAAGGGAGGGGAGGGGTATGCGAGAGGAAGGATAGTAGAATAAATGGAACCTTATTACTCTATGTACATATGATTACTTGGCCAGTGTGATTTAATATCATGCACGACCAGAAGAATGAAAAGTTATATTACATTTATGTATGAAGTGTCAAAATGCATTCTACTGTTACATATAACTAATTAGAACAAGTTTTTAAAAAAGAATGCAAACCTCAGTTTCAACACTAAAAACCTCTTAGGATCAACCTTCGTGTAGAGTTATGTGTAACTTTCCATTGGCTTTTTTACTAATGATTTTAATAGATATCTAAAACATAAACATGAACAGGATTTGTTGGTACTATCATGTAAATTATACATAACCTTACACATATAAATATAAAAATAAATATGTCAGTATATATGACATAAGTTACATTTTAAAATTTAGCAAATATACTAGTAGAAAATACATTTATATGTTGACAATGATTATTTCATCAAAGAATATTTTTAAATAGTTTTAAATAATTAAATTAAAATCTGTTTTAATACGGTGAATGTATTTACTATAATAGAAAAAGTTGAATAAGTTTTGCTACTGAACGAAAATAATTGGAACACTGTTGAGAAATGGTTAAAGAAACAACACAGAGGAATGCAGAGCCTCCAACAAATCATTTTAAAATTCAGTAACACTTATTTTGGTGAATTTCTGTTATATCAACTTTAAAGCCAGTCATCATCATTTTATAGTCACATTGGAGGAGTGAACAGTAACTTTTGCACAAGGTGAACAGTTCCATCCATATCAAATTCTGTTTCCACAATTCAACAAAATTGCTGGGTTTTAGAGAAATTCAATATGAATAATTCATTTTATGTCATTGATACTTCAATTGGCTATTTGTCATTAACTATTATTAAAATCTGTAAATGTGGAACATTCTCCCCTCTTTTGCATTCTGATAATAAAGTGGAATCTATTAGCTTGCAGAACTGCATTAGATACAAAAAAAATATGCTTCCTCTTTTGAATCAGTTTAAGTGGGAAAATTAAAATATTGTGGCTACTAGTTTATGTATGTCCGAATACCAAATTTTAGAATTATAATTCCCATTAAAATGTGTCTCATAACAATTTATATAGTTATTTCTTATACAGTTGGCTTCCTAAATCATATACATTTTCTGTATATGCAGTGTCATCAAATTTATAATTATACTGGGAGCAATATTTTTAGCACCCTAACTTCAACACTCTGCATTATTAAACACTATTGCACAGTTTTAAAGATGCAATAACCCAAATTCAGAATAATTCTTCTGTTATACCTACTTCAAAATTTTCTCCTGCTTTCTTCCAAAGCTAAACTGCTTTAATTGCTCAGACATAGTCACACAAGGATGATATACATGGCCAGATATTATCGATCACAGCTCAAAGTTCAAACCACAACAAATCATTGACATGGTCCTATTGGAAGCTGTGAAATCCAAATTGTACTCCTCACTGTTCATGAGAGTCTCCAGGGAATCCAATGAATGACCTACTTTTCTCTGTGTTCATATAGATAATGTGAAGTATTATGAAAAATAAAAATGATAATGCTTGAATGAATCATACATTTCCATACAGAACCTACGCATGATTTAAAGATTTTTTTAAACTTATTTATCTAATGGATAACCCAATTTTTTATACATTATAATTTAGAAAAATTTGAGTAATCTTAACTACAGTTTTCTTATCACCTGATCTTAAACTGCCCAAGATTTATATGTCTAAGCATTGTATGACTCAATAAGATCCCTTTCATTTTATTCTGTGAATAGCGTGGTCTATAACCTATGTTTGCAAAATGAATTCTAGGATTCTAGGATTCTTCTTACTTCTTCTTCCCTCTTGTATTATACCCACCCAGCAATCACACACACACACACACACACACACACACACACACACACACACACACCAGTCATATTATCACCACATGATTGACACAGGGAAATGTGCTAATTCTCTTTACACAGGTAATCTTTGTAAATGAGACTGTTCCCTACACAGAGCTTCACAGGTTGAAACACACCTTTGCCTTCCTTCTAGGGGTAGCAGTAGTAAATCTCACTGGGTTTCTCATCTCCAAACCTTCAATTTCTTTGTGTTATTCAAATTGGGTAAATTCTTAACTCTGTGGGTACCTCGGCACATTTCTAGGAATAACGATCTGCAAACTGGTCGCTGGGAAAAGTGGGACATTCTTGAGTGCTTGTCAGGAAGGTGATGTTAGTCAATGACAAAGATCATATTTTTTCCAAACAAGCCCAGCTTCAGCTGTGTCTAAATTCTTTCACAGAAGTCAATCCAGTCTCCCAAATATCTCTATTTCCACATCTTCCAATTGAAACGTGTCTCCTGCCTCTTTCGACACCACCTCTGCTGGGAAACATAAGTGCAGTTCCTTCTAACATTTTTGTGTGGTTGCTTACAGAAAACTAGAAAATTCTTTCAGCACCTTCTGTGAAATTCTATCACTCAGGCCCTTTTCAGGGGAAGACTGACTTTTACTAGATGGATATCGTGATAAATCGATGTTTAGGGGTGTGCATTTTTATCCATGAGGAACCCTGCTTGCCCCAGTAGAAGGGAAAGTCTGATACAAGGATAAGGCGTTAATGCAGTGACAGTTGATTAGAGAAATCTTTATGGTCTTTATTGAATTGGGTGCTTTGTGGTTTGTGATTAAATACCCCACTCCATCTTCTCTAGGAGATGGAAGCATCAACGCTCATCCTGTGCAATCTGACTCCCTGTTACATTGACAGTAGGAGGATATGGATGCAGGAGCCCATTGGTTCTCTACCTCTGCCGCTCATCTCTACTACACAGAGGGTTTCTCAGAAATACTGCTGGACCACACCCCCAAGAGTCTGCCCCAGGTCTGGAGTGGGTCAAATTGTTTTGCTGACTGAGACCTGCAGCTCATGCTGCTGTGGAAGATCTCAAGTGTAACACACTCATAATTTTTGTGCTGCTTGTAGATGGAAAATTAAAGCAGAATTTAGTAATGGGTGAGGTAAAACAAAACTGAACCTTGATGGGTAGGAAGAAAACCAATAAATCTAACTTTATAACTTTTGTCCTTACTGCAAGAGAGTCACAAAACTACTATACTTTCTAAAAGTTAAAATTTTTCTGCACCCACTTTCAGGTGAATTGATTGTCATTTCATATAAGCTGTACTGAATGAGAAAAAGATTGTCATTGAGGTTTTCATTTATGAAAGTGACTGCATCTTTCTAACATTTTAAACAGAATTTGGGATACCCTGTGCTTGGAATGTTCATCATAAGGTATTGAGGAACAAAATCATCTTCTCACTACAGTATAGAGTGCTTAATTAAGCTACAAACTTAATACTTCATGCCAATAAGGCTTAAGAAAATCAGATGACATGTTTCAGTTAGTGTTTAAAATAGTTTTTTAAATTTATTTCTCATTTCATTATCAAAAGTACATCCTTTATTATCAACGTCTGATATCATCTATATGCCCAACAAGAAGCATCAACAAAATGATTCTGATGCAAAAATATCCAAGGGCAAAATCAAATTAAAATAAATCACTGTAAACAATAGACAGATTTTTAAATTTTTTTTGTTTTACCATTGAAAAATGAGTAGTATATTGATGTACAATTAAAAAAATGTTTCTATAGGCTATCATATCCATATGTGGCCTTTCAATCTTTCATAGATGGATGGGTGGATGGAGAGAGAAAGAGAGAGATACATCTCTAGCTACTCTCAACTGACAGTGTATTTGTTCCTCAAATGACATTTGGCAGTACCTGGAGACATATTTGATTGACACAACTGAGGGAAAGTACTTACAGTTTCAATAAGTGAGATGCCTCTAAACCACAGACAATGCACTGATCAGCCCACAACAACTAAGAATTATTTTAAGTAAAACAACACAAAATTGAAATCAATGTGTTGTTGGTAATTGGAAGTAAAGAATTCTGCCATTCCTTACACTTCTGAATGTCATTCAGAAATACTGGTGTTTCTGTAAAAAGCATAATTGCAAGTGTAGACAATGACCCAATAAGAAATGTTTGGAGCAGATCTTCACTAATTCATATGTGTGGAAAAGGAAAGAGATGGAAGCCTTCTAATTTCCAAAATGGTCCCTTTGTGTCAAGCAAACCTGCAAACTGAGGAGGAAAATTGAGGTCAAGAGTAGCTTTGATGAAGGTTTTCAAGATGGTGGACTAGAGGGTTACTGCATTTCATCTCTCTCCAGGACTCAGAATTCAAGAAAAGAAGGTATTGAGAGATTCCAGACCAACTCAGAGCCACCGGGTGAGTCTTTCCCACTGGGCAGGGCTCCCCAGATGGGGCGGTAGTCCCGGAATGCAAGGAACTTTACGGAGTAGAGTTGCCCATCAAGACTCCCCCGCTGGAGCGGTGAACCCTGACAACCAGGAGCATTGCAGAGGAGGGCCGCCCAGCAAGAGTTTTCCGCGCAGGGAAAGGCTCCCTGGCCCAGGCAGTAGGTATGGACCTCAGGGAACGTCACAGAGGAGGGCCGCTGAGTGAGAGACTCACTGACAGGGTGAGGCTCCCTGACCCCGTTGGTAGGTCCGGACCCCTGGGAACGTTGCAGAGGAGGGCTCCCCAGCCCAGGCAGTAGTTTCGGACCAAAGGGAACTTCTCAGAGGAGAGCTGCCCAGTGATACTTCCCCACCAGGTGAGTCTTCCCTTCCAGGCAAGGCTTTCCCACCAGAATGGTAGAACCAGAGACACAGGCCCAGAATAGCCATGCCCCAGCCAGCAGTCTAGTCCCCCTTTGGCTGACCATTGGTCAACAAGTGGAGGCGCCTCTGCCCACTAGCAGGAACATACCCCACCTGAAGGCCACCACCCCTAGATGGGCAGTATCCTTGTGGAGCACTATATTATCAAGTTCCTCCAAGACTTCAGGCTACTGAAGACTAGCAGGTGAGTTATTGGAACTCTACAGGGACACTATAACCCAACAGAGGAAACCTGCAGTATCTCAGAGTTTCACTACTAGAGGGGTAGATACCTGACCAATATGAGAAAACAAGGAAAGAAAATGCCCCAAACAAACCGAGATGCTACAGCAATAAAATCCAATGACAGCATAGCAGAAGAAATGTCAGAAAGGGAGTTCAGAAGGAACATAATTAAAATGATCAGAGAAACAAACAATGAGATGAAAGAGCAAATGCAGGCTTTGAATGACCACACCAATCAACAGTTAAAAGAGCAAATACAGGAATCAAAAGATCATTTCAAAAAGAGTTAGAGATACTGAAAAAAGCAAACAAACAAACAGAATTCCTTGAAATGAAGGAAACAATAAACCAAATTAAAAACTCCATAAAAAGCGTAACCAATAGGATAGAACACCTCGAAGACAGAACCTAAGACACTGATGACAAAATATTTAATCTTGAAAAGAAAATTCACCAAACAGAGAAGATGATAAGAAATCATAAAGAGAAACTCCAAGAATTATGGGATATCATGAAAAGATCAAATTTAAGAATTATTGGGATTGAGGAAGGCACAGAGAAACAAACCAAAGGAATGAACAATCTATTCAATAAAATAATATCACAAAATTTCCCAAATCTGAAGAACAAAATGGAAAATCAAGTACAAGAGGCTTATAGGACTCCAAATACACAAAATTACAACAGACCCACACCAAGGCACATTATAATGAAAATACCTAACATACAAATAAAGACAGAATTTTAAATGTTGCGAGAGAAAAGAATCAAATTACATTCAGGGGGAAACCAATACGGATAACAGCAGATTTTTCAACTGACACCATAAAAGTTAGAAGGGCTTAAAAAACATTTTTCAAGCTCTGAAAGAAAACAGATGCCAATCAAGAATCTTATACCCAGCAAAACATACCTTCAGATTTGACAACGAAATAAAATCCTTCCATGATAAACAAAAGCTAAAAGAATTTACTGAAAGAAAGCCAGCATTACACAACATTCTCAGCAAAATATTCCATGAGGAAGAGATGAAAAACAATGATGTAAGTCAGGAAAGGGAGGAACCACCCTAAAGGAATAGCCAAATAAAGAAGAAACCAAGTCAAAAAACAAAAAGAAGGCAAATGACCGGGAATATATCATGTCTCAATAATAACCCTGAGTGTTAATGGCCTGAACTCATCAATAAAAAGACATAGACTGGCAGACTGAATTAAAAAGAAAGATCCAACAATATGCTGCCTGCAAGTGACTCATCTCATAGAAAGAGATATCCAAAGACTAAAGGTGAAAGGATGGGAAAAAACATACCATGCACATGGACTCAGCAAAAGAGCTGGGTATCCACCCACATATCAGATAATGTGGACTTCAAGCCAAAGTTAATCAGAAGGGATAAAGAAGGACATTTCATACTGCTTAAGGGAAAAATAAACAGCAAGACATAACAATCATAAATATCTATGCCCCAAACAGTGGCTCATCCTTGTACGTCAAACAAATCCTTCTCAATTCCAGGAACCAAATAGACGACAACACAATAATACTAGGTGACTTTAACACACCTCTCTCCCTATTGGACAGATCTTCCAAAGAAAAATTGAACAAAGAAACTATAGATATCAATAGCACAAGCAGTAATTTAGACTTAATGGACATGTATAGAATATACCACGCAACAAAGAGCAAATACAGTTTCTTGTCAGCAACACATGGATCCTTCTCTAAATTAGACCATATCATATGCCACAAAGCTCCTGTTAGCAAATACAAGAAGATAGAGATACTACCTTGTATTCTATCAGATCATAATAGATTAAAATTAGAAATCAATGACAGAATAAAAAACAGAAACTACTCCAACACCTGAAGATTAAATGGTATGCTATGGAATGATGAATGGATAACAGAAGACATCAGGGGGAGAATTAAAAAATTCTTAATGGTAAATGAGAACAAAGACACATCATATCCAAATCTATGGGACACTATGAAAGCAGTACTTAGAGGAAAATTTATTTCATGGAGTGCATTCAATAAAAGAAGAAAATATCAACAAATAAACCACCTAACACTACAGATCAAAGCCCTAGAAAAAGAAGAACAGAGCAACACCAAAAGTTGTAGAAGACAAGAAATAGTTAAAATTTCAGAGCTGAAATCAACAAAATTGAAACAAAAGAAACAATAGAAAATATTGACAAAATAAACAGTTGGTTCTTTGAAAAAATAAACAAAATTGATAAACCCTTAGCCACACTAACAAAGATAAGGAGAGAGAAAACTCGAATTACTAAAATTCGGAATGAATAAGGAAATATCACAACACACACAATTGAAATACAAAACATAATTAGAAGCTATTTTGAAAATCTGTACTCCAACAAAATAGAAAATCTCAAAGACATCAACAGGTTTCTAGAGACTTATGAATTACTTAAACTGAACAAGGAGGACATACACAATTTAAATAGATCAATTTCAAGTAATGAAATAGAAGAAGTCATCAAAAGCCTACCAACAAAGAAAAGTCCGGAACCAGATGGGTTCTCAGCCAAGTTCTACAAAACTTTTAAAGAGCTCATTCCAGTACTCCTCAAAGTATTCCATGAATTAGAAGAGGAGGGAACCCTTCCAAACTCATTCCATGAAGCAAATATCACCTTGATAACTAAACCAGACAGAGACACCTGGAAGAAAGAAAATTTCACACCAAAATCCTTAATGAACTTCGATGAAAAGTTCTCAACAAAATTTTAGCAAATCACATACAAAAATATGTTTAAAAGAAAGTGCATGACAATCAAGTGGGTTTTATCCCAGGAATGCAAAGTTTCTTCAACATACAGAAATCAATAAATGTAATTCACCATATCAGTAGACTTAAAGTCAAGAATCACATGATTATTTCGATAGATGCAGAAAAAGCATTTGATAAAATACAGCACCACTTCATGCTCAAAACACTAGAAAAAATAGGGATAGTGGGAACATTCCTTATCATTGTACAGGAATCTATGCTAAGCCCATGGCCAATATCATTCTAAATGGTGAAAAACTGAAAGAATTCCCCCTAAAAACTGGAACAGGGCAGGGATGCCCTCTTTCACCACTTCTATTCAATATCGTCCTTGAAACTCTAGCCGGAGCAATTAGACAGACCAAAGAAATTAAACGGATTCCAATAGGAAAAGTAGAAGTCAAACTATCCCTATTTGCAGAGGACATGATGATATACTTAGAGGAACCAGGAAATCCCACCAGAAAACTTTTAGACTCATAAGTAAATTCAGTTATGCAGCAGGATATAAGATAGATGCTCATAAATCTAATGCATATTTATACATAAGTGATGAATCCTCAGAAAGAGAAGTTAGGAAAACTACCCCATTACCAATAGCCTCAAAAAGAATGAAATACTTGGGAATCAATCTAACAAAAGAGATGAAAGACCTCTATAATGAGAACTACAGAACACTAAAAAAAGAAATTAAAGAAAACCATAGAAGATGGAAAGATTTCCCATGTTCTTGGATAGGCAGAATTAATGTTGTCAAAATGGCCATACTACCAAAAGTACTATACACATACAATGCAATTCCAATTAAAATCCCAATGACATACCTCACAGAAATAGAGCAATCATGAAATTCATCTGGAAGAATAAGAAACCCAGAAGAGCTAAAGCAATCTTTAGCAGGAAGAGAGAAGCAGGGGATATCACAATACCAGAACTTCAACTATACTACAAAGCAATAGTAACAAAAACAGCATGGTATTGGCACCAAAATAGATAGGTAGATCAATGGTACACAATAGAGCACACAGACACAAACCCAAAAAATACAGTTTTCTCCTACTAGACAAAGGGGCCAAAAATATGCAATGGGGAAAAGATAGCCTCTTCAACAAATGGTGCTGGGAAACTGGAAATCCATAAGCAGCGAATGAAACTAAACCCCTATCTCTCACCCTGCACAAAACTCAACTCAAAATGGATCAAGGACCTTGGAATCAGACCAGAGACCCTGCATCTTATAGAAGAAAAAGTAGGTTCAAATCTTCACCTTGTTGGCTTAGGATCCGACTTCCTTAACAGGACTCCCATAGCACAAGAAATAAAAGCAAGAACCAATAACTGGGATAGATTCAAACTAAATAGCTTTCTCTCAGCAAAGGAAATTATCAGCAATGTGAAGAGAGAGCCTACAGAGTGGGAGAAAATCTTTGCCACTCATACTTCAGATAGAGCACTAATTTCCAGACTCTATAAAGAACTCAAAGAACTCTAATCCAAGAGTACCAATAACCAAATCAACAAATGGGCTAAGGAAATGAACAGACACTTCACAGAAGATGATTTACACCAATCAACAGATATATGAAAAAATGTTCAACATCTCTAGTAATAAGAGAAATGCAAATCAAAACTACTCTAAGATTTAATCTCACCCCAAATAAAATGGCGATTATCAAGAACACAAGCAACAATAGGTGTTAGGGAGGATGTGGGGAAAAAGGTACACTCATACATTGCTGGTGGGGTTGCAAATTAGTGCAGCCACTCTGGAAAGCAGTGTGGAGATTCCTCAGAAAGCTTGGAATGGAACCACCATTTGACCCAGCTATCCCACTCCTTGGCCTATACCCAAAGGACTTAAAAGCAGCATACTACAGAGATACAGCCACATCAATGTTCATTGCTGCTCAATTCACAATAGCCAGATTGTGGAACCAACCTAGATGCCCTTCAGTTGATGAATGGATAAAGAAACTGTGGTGTATATATATACAATGGAATATTACTCCACCATAAAGAATAATAAAATTATGGCATTTGCAGGCAAATGGATGAAATTGGAGAATATCATGCTAAGTGAGATAAGCCAGTCTCCAAAAACCAAAGGACGAATGATCTTGCTGATAAGCAGATGATGATACATAATGGGGGGTGGGAGAGAGGCAAAATGGAAGAAGGAGGGACTGTATAGAGGGAAATGAGGGGTAGGAGGAGGAGTGGGGTGAAGGAAAAAATAACAAAATGAATCAAACACCATTATCCTAGTAAATGTGTGATTACACAAATGGTATGCCTCTATGTACAGAGAAACAAGTTGTACTCCATTTGTTTACAATGGAGTAAACAATTTGTTTACAATTTAAAAAAAAACTCAAACCAAAAAAAAAGAAAATAAATAAATAAAATTTTAAAAACTCGTAAGTTTTTTCAAATATAAAAAAAGAGTACTTTTGATGAGCAAATACATCAACCTTAGAGAAATTATTAAAAGGTCAGGAATTATTTCACTTCATACTGATTTTCTGCAATGATAGACATTTTATTTCTCAATGAGAAAAGGCAAGAAATAGATTTGATTTGGCTCTTACTGTCTTCAAAATTATTGAAAAAAGGTGTTGAGAGGAAGGCAGGAGGGAGAGGGGAGTACTGGGGATGATTAGAATATTTGTGTGTCAACGTGAACCCCACTATCATGTGTAATGTAACGTACCGATAAATCATTTTAAAATTTTTTATATTTGTTCTAATTAGTTACACATGACAGTAGAATGCATTCATTCTTTTTGACATAGCATACATAAATGGGGGCACAATTTCTCCTTTTTCTAATTGTACATGTTGCAGAATCACATCTTTCATGCAGTCATATATGTATGTGAGGTAATAATGTCTACTGTACTTTATTATCCTTCCTATCCCGTTCCCCTCTCATCCCTCTATCTAATCTAAAGTAACTCTATTCTTTCCTAGTGCTCTCATCTTAGTGTGAATTAGCATCTGCATATCAAATAACATTCAGCCTTTGGTTCTTTGGGTTTGGCTTATTGCACTTAGCATGATATTTCCCAACTATCCATTTACCAGCAAATGCCATTATTTAATTCTTCTTTAAGACTGAGTACTATTCCATCGTGTAAATGTACCATAATTTCTTTATCCATTCATCCGTTGAAGGGTACCTAGAAATTCAATGAAGAAAGCAAACAGCAAATAAAGAGGGCCAGTGAGTTTTTCTGTTTTTTAACAACCTAAGTAGTTCTTAAATATTCCATTTTATTTTTACTTTAATGATGCCTATTTATTTTCTGTATATATTTTTCTTTTTAAAACATTCTTACCTAGTCATAATAAATAGTATTTTAAATGGTTTATAGAAAACATTAAAATACAATTCCATGCTTGGGATTTTTCTCACAAAATAATCTTACCTATTTTGAAACTATTTCACATAGTAAAAAAGTTAAATGATCTATCTTATATGATGAGTATATGATTATTCTTATAATACCCCTAATATTCTTATAATTACATATTTAAATGTATTCAGATGTCACTATTCATATTAATAGATATATTAAATATACATACATTAATACATTAAATGTATGCATGTAAATATTTAAATATGCATGCTCTCTTCCTGCTTTCTTTGTCTGGAATTTTATTTTCTTCCTCTATTCTCCTTAAATGTTTATTCTTTTGTGCGTCTTCCTTTCTTCCCTCTTCACATCCCTCTTCCCTCCTAGTTCCTTCCTTCCATTCTTTGGTGAATACCTATCAATCACCTACCTATTCTGTAGAATAACCCCTACAGGGGTGTGTTCACAGTAAAACTGTGACAGCAAATGGACTTTCTTATGGGACTCGAGTCTACCGCAAAGGATTCATCAGATTTTATCAGCCTAGAACTAAATGTAGAAACAGACTATCATTCTACCAAATTTCTATGTGATGGAGATCCCTTCGGATCAACTGTAGGAAGAAAAATCTTTTCTATTTTTCTATTGGCACCTAGGTGGGCAGACACTTCACAGCAAACGGGTTTTCAGGGATTGATCTCTGAATCTGAACACAGGACACATAATCTCCCCCTTTGCGTCTATCATCTTCATACCTACACTGCGGCCATCCTATGTGACAGTGGCCCCAGATATCAATACCTACATGAAGACACTGGAAAGGCACACATTCATTTCAAGGACAGTTCTGTTAACTAGACTTTCATTTAAGGTGATTCCCATTGTCCCCCACAGCCAAGTTTCTGCCAGTGTGACCACAATCCACCATTCACTGGTGGAAGACAATTACCCACGTTTCTATTAAAATTATTTATATAATGGATACATGAGTGTAAAGTGGCATCTGGTTTCCCTCATGACTTGTACCAATTTTAACTTCAACTCAGCCATGACACTGTGGTACACACAGGGTTAGTTTGGGCACTGCTGTTTGTGAAATATTGGCATTTCCAAGTTATCAGCTGAACGTATCAGGGGAGAAAGCCTAGTTCCATAGGAACAAAGGGTGGAAAGGAAATTTAAAATCAAGTGATGTTATAGTTCTGGGCACCTACTTGAAAATCACAGGATAAGCCTACAAAACAAGCCCTCACAAAGTTATAAGGAACATTTTATTTATTGAGAAACAGAAAGTGTTTTATCCCATAGACAAGGGGGATATTAAGCAGTAGGGCAGGTGCTAATGATGGCATAGATGTGGTTGAATGGAAGTGACTCCTGACACTTTGAAGAAATTAAAAGGACATTGTCATAGTTCAGACCTGAAGAGTTCCAGAAATACCTGTTGGCTGAAGACCAAGGGGGCTCATGAATGAGAAAAGGAACAACTTGGGATCACAGCATATTCCATCTTTGTCTCCAAGGAGGTGGACTTGTGAGCCCTGAATATGACAGTAATGACAACTATTGAGGCAGGAGAACATCAGCCATTAGAACTTGATAATGTTCACTCATTACTGGACCCAAAGCTGATACAGGTCTGCTAACACATGTTGACGATCTGTCAACTTGACCATTTGTTCAAAGAAACTTTCGATCAGGAATATAAAGTGATAATCTGCAAGCATTGTCATGCTCACTACATAAAATTTCTGAAAATAAATTACTGCAGCTTTTCTTCCAAAACAGCAGTAGAAGCTCTCCATTTTTCTTTATTCTTTCTTCTTTGGACAATAGATTTCTCACTTGGGCAAAGAAATCACTTATCCTACAGTTGTTTACTTATTGTGATTCATTTTAACCACCCTCCTGCCATCTGTATCCACCAATTTCACACTGTTATGTCATGAACTTCATCCCATCTCAATCAGTTTTCCACCTTTCAATCAATATCCTTTCCTAAACTCTCCATTCTGAGACTATATTGAGTTTCTGCCAAAGTGATGATCTCTGCTACTGAATTAGGTCCAATAAACTTAGCTTTGCTTGGTCAAAGGTTTCCTTGGTTAGCTTCTGTTCTGTTTGTTTAGTTATGTTTTGTTTGTCTTTTGTTAAGAGGAGGAGTTGGCAATCAATAGGCAGGAAGAGTATTAAATTAGTGTTGGACTTTATCAGTACATATTTAAACATACTGATTTTGAAGGACTTATAAAATATTCCAGTAGAAATCCTCAACCAGATAAAAATGCTGATCATTCACAAAGATTATTTTAACTTTAACAAAAATTCACATAGTGATAGCTAACTACTACAATCCCCCAAATTCGGGTGTTGAAATACTAATTTTCAAGAGGATGGGATGTGTGGACTTGGGGTGATGGTTAGGTCACAAGGGTGAAGCACTCCTGAATGAGATCATAGAAGAGGACACTTTTCTACCACATGAGGATAAAACAATTAATGCGAGGAAATGGCCCCTCACCAGACACTGAATTTTACCCTGTTTTGGACTTTCCAGTCACCAGAAGTGTGATGAGTAATTTTCTGTTACTTATGAGTCACTCAAGGTAGTATTTTGTGGTAGCACCCAGGCATACAGAGGAACTGACATTCACTAAGAATATATCATTTTCCAAGTGTTAATCTTAGAATTTCACATGCATTAACACTCATAAAAATAATTTGAGGTAGGTATGATTATCTGGGTTTTATAGACAAAAAAACTGAGTAAACGAAAGTCAAATAATTTACTCAAGGTCTCAAAACTATTTGGCATTTTTACAACTCTGCTAGGCTTTCTCTTTGTGAATGATTTTTGTTTTCTTTCACTTAAGGACAATGTACCTCCTCACACATACATAACAGTATGATCACTGGTATCCACAATATTATCACTTCAGTATATTTTCTTTGTATACAGTAAGCAACATTTTTAAATTGCTTCTAATGTCTTGCCTCCATTACCTATTATCCTAAATTTGGTTTTAATGATCCATTTCCACAATGTATTTGTAAATACTACAAATGCCTGCATTCATTGAAATGATGCACTTAACCATATTAAAAAAACAAAAAAAAAACTCATATGCAGTCTACTTTGTTCCAATTTCCAGAAGAAAGACAGAAATGTTAAATTTATGTCTGCATCACACAGCTTATACCAGGCAGAAGTAGAACAAAGTCATCATATCTTTTCATACCCAGATGCATGGATCTTTCACAATCATTGCAAAGTATTTTAAATTGTTCATTTAAAGTTTTGGACATCATTAGTTTCTACCAGTAACATTGTTCTGACCCTTTAAAAAAATCAACTAAAAAGAAATTGTAACTGAAAACAGTCCCCCCAAAATTTTAGTCTACTCCTTGCCTTTACAAGGCCTGACCCCTGTGAACTTATGAGGCCTGCCCTCTGCCTCCAAGCTGCTTTTGAATTATTTTCCTACAGGCATAATTTTTCACTGACCTGCTTTCACATCTGATGATAATTCTGTTCAACCTAGACAGCCGTGTTTGGTCCACTGTGGGGACTGGCTACTCAAAAATATGGTTTGTGGATCAGCAGCCGCAGTCTCAGCAGGAGATGACTGGAATTGTAAAATCTTGGGTCCTTAATGCATCAGAGACAGGATCCCCAGGCTACTCTTACACACATCAAAGTTAGAGAGCAAGTCCTAGGCAAAATGCACATAAAAAAATCCTGGTCTTCCTTGAAATATTTGAAAGCTTAATATGTTTTTACCTGAGCCATCCATAAGTAGCAGTGATGTCATGCACATTAGTTCAGAGAACATGTATTTGTGAGAAATTACCGCTACTTTTATACCAAGTAGAATTTACTATTGAATTAATGCAAAATTGTATTGCCCAAAGTCATCCCATGTTCTTGTGTCTTATTTACCCACACTGACCATAATCTCCTTTCAAAAGTTCATCTATTCCATTCATTATGAAAACATTCTCTTGTGTCACTATTAAGTTTGACATTTGAATTTAAATGTCAATAAATTCAGAAACAGGAACCTGTGAGCAATTAGAACATGCCCTTCACTTTATTTAAAAATAAGCAGAATATTGTCACCATGAGGTTCTGATAACATTTTGTAAAACAACAAATAAGACATTTCAAGAACAATTAGACACTAAATCTGTGAACATCAACAACTTTATCTCAAGGCAACTATTTCATCATGATCACATAATACCCATGAAAATTACTATTGTAAATATTTTTATAGTTATGAGAAAACAAAATGGTAGACATTAAGCATATATGTACTATTTTTGAAAACAGATTAATAGTATCACATAATAATTATAGAGGAACATACTAATTCAGTTGTCTTTTTTTTTTAAATACAATATGCCAATAATGACTGTCACTAAAATCCATCTTGCTATGTGTCTCCATGGAAATCAATTTAATTACTTTGTTTATTACCTGGAATAGAATTTTGTTGTTCAATTCCATTCCCTTGGATCAATACTGCTCTAAATTACCATTCTGATCTGTTTGCTTACTTTGGATCATTGACTAATTTCTTTCATGATTTTAAAAGGGAATTAGAAAATCATCATTTCAAACCACTGCTTTTCAGCCACCTTCCTAAAATACTTTCCAAACACAATGTTTCTGGTAGTTTTATATTCACACTGCCTCCTTCCCAGCTCCTGATGCCAGAGAACACCTTAGTACTGAGACCACTTATAATTATAATGCTTATTAGTATTTTGCATGAATATCCCTTTTATCTGAAAAGCATGAGGTATTTTACAACCAAGTAAGACTCAAGTCAGAGACCCCCACTGAGATCAAAGGAGAGCTGAAAAATTATGTCTACCAGCAATTGAAGGAAGATTGAAGTTAGGAAAAATAAATTACAGAGCTTTAGACAGGTTAACACCTGCTTCCTCTACTCTCTGATTATTGATGTTCAAATCCACAGGTAGTCGGAACTACATGGTATTTTGTTCTAGGATAACAAACTCATATTTTAAGAAGTTTGCTCTGTTCTAACTTAAGATACAAGCCTCATTTCAAATAGTGTTATACTTTTTCTCAAACGTTTCAGATTAAATATGATTTTATTCCAAAGGGCATCAAATAAGCTTCATATAAAAGATAAAACGATGCAAGATTTTTGAGAATTTCAGATCTTTGGTTATAGTAATATGGAGGCAATTCAAATTAAATATATGTAAAATAAAGATTGCCCCCAAAGCAGCACTAAAAAAATAATGATTGTAAACATATTAGTGTAGATTTATATATTGAAGATGAATCTATGCATCTTAATATGCATAGCTCACACAAATTAAAATTGTATGGTTTTACATCTATTTCTCTCTAGTAATATACTACTAATATGATTCAAAGTTGGCTTCTCCATATGTAAACCCTCATTGGCTGCTTCTGTCATTTAGCCTAGGGGTCACCACATATTCATCTTCAAAAACAACTTTTCTCAAAGATCCTCTGTAGGCCAGTAATGACCCCCAGTCTTCAGGACGTCTGAACCCATGTAACCTACGAAATTAGCCTACTTGGAAAAATGCATTATTGCCCTTATAACTAAGTTAAGGATCTTGCGGTAGGAAATTTCTCCAGGGTTATCCAGGTGGGCCTCAATGCAAGGGCATGCATTATTATGAGAGAAAGACCAAGGGAGATTTGCCTCGCACAGAGGAGGTGGTAGTGTGACGCCAAGGCAGATATTCCAGCGATGTCGCCACAAGCCAGAAAACATTTGCCGCCACTGGAAAGCGGGGAAAAAGTCAAGCACAGGTTCCTCTGAAAACTCCCAACGGGAAATGGGTCTGAAGATACCTTTATTTTACCCCCATTAAACAGGTTTTGTATTTTGAGCTCCATAAATATAAGATAGTAAATCTATTTACTTTCAAGCCCCCAAGTGTATATTAGTTTTGTTACAGCAGCCACAGCAAACTCATGCACACTTGCAATATGTTCATCGTCCCCCTTCCTTCATCGGCTCATTAAAATGCAGCATTAAGTGACCAGCCAGCTCCCTCCTTCCGGCAGGCTCCTAGGCAGCGGACTGCTTCTAGAAAAAGTCTTCAGGAGAGCCGATTGCTGCCTCTAGAGCTGTGTCGCCTAATGGACCACAACAGACCTTCTGCATTTCCTGCCATATTATTTTTCTGATGTCTGCCCTCAGCTGTTCACGTGGCCTCTGCCTGTAGCACTACTCTTGTTCCCATTGCAGACTCTCTGGTTATAAGACTGTCAATTTAACTCTAAAGGAGGACTATTTAGGAAAAAGTATCATTCAGACTTTGATTCCATTCCCTACCTATGGCCATCTTACTTCTGTTTCATCTTTTCCTCAGTTACATGAAGATAATTTCTCATTAAGCCTAAATACCTTTAATTTTAATTGAAATAATATTTGAGTACAGAGAATATGTAGTTTCTCCTTTTTGTTTTCTTAGAAATTTGTGAGGATCTTCAAATATCAGTACTTTAGGCAATTCTTCAGAATGTATTAATTTACTTTATTTAGAAAGTAAAAAGAAGAGTAAATATACCTATTTTGTAACCAATTTTAAAAATATATTAAAAAGCAGTTTGTACCTATCCTATTTTATGTTGCCAAAAAGCTAAGTTCCTGATTAAACATTTTAACTAAAAGGAGCAACACAAACTTCCTGTATTAAACCCACACTATTTTTTAAAATGACATAAAGGATTATTGTTTTAAACCGGGAAGCACTAACATTTGTTTTATGAAATTGTTTAATAGATTATTACATAACTGTAGCTTTTTTTTCTGTTAGTATTATTACTATAGCAATCACAAATGGTAGGTACTATATACTGGTGAATATTATACTCACAGTAATGCACCTGCAGCTGTGACCTGAGAGATCAATGTCCAAAATAAGTAAATAATATATAATATACATCCTTAAAATTAGGAACAGACTTAAGGCTATTCCATGACCCATAAGAGGATAAGTGGACCCCACAGTTACTTGGACTGCACAACACACACCTCAGCAGACTTCCGCTCTCTCCTTGGTTTCTCTAGTTCAAAGACCCACACCTATGGAGGTAACAGAGAGCTGTTCATTCCGATGGATGGAGTAGGAGACAGCTACCAACTCTTTCCCTCAGGCTGAGAATTGGAGGATTTGAAAACATTGTGAGCTCCAACTTTCATACCACTTTGGGCAGTATTTGGCTAGGAGGGTCACGATGTCAGAGAAAAAACAGCTGGTAGACTTGGGTCTCCTAGAGTAGGACGAGGAGTTCGAGGAGTTCCCTGCTGAAGACTGGGCTGGTTTAGATCAAGATGAGGTTGCACATGTCTGGGAGGATAATTGGGATGATGGCAATGTAGAGGATGACTTCTCCAATCAGTTACGAGCTAAACTAGAGAAACATGGTTATATAGCATCCAAAAGAAGTATCGAAGTAGCCTAAACTTGAACTGTATACTAAATTCTAGAACCCGAGAACCCAGGATGGAATACTTTAAAAAAGCATTTATTTCATTATCTGCTTGAATTATTTTTGTTTTTGTAACACAACATAAAATGATTTGATCTAAAAAAAAAAAAAAAAAAAGAAAACATTGTGAGTTTTATACAATCAAAATAGAAAGTGTTAAGACAGTCATTAATTGGGGTGTGCTCTTTAGGGATAAAATTATTTATGAAGATTGCAGTTTTAAAAAGAAGATTCATTGTTGATTGTCCAGTTCATTTGACAGCATTTCACACATTCACTTTATTCTGGCATACTAATGGGGGATCAGGGCATATAAGGTAAAATGGGTTTTCCTGCTTCCACCGAAGGCACATCTGGGTGTATTTCGCATACTATTCTGTTCTCTGATCTCTCATTCTTCTGATTTTCCTCTCATTTCCCAAGTCTGCATTATGCTTTGTTGAATTCTATTCATTTTTCCAATTCTAACTAAAAATTCCTTGGTGATTAATTCTACTTTTCTTTCTTTTTTTTTTTTTTTCCACTATTTTATCTCATCCTTGAGGACTTTTTTGTCATTATTTTTGTCTGTTGTTTGGTTTGGTTTGGTTTGTTTTTTGTTTATTGATTCATTGTACACAACCAGGGTACAACTTTTCATTTCTCTGGTTCTTCACAATGTAGAGTCACACCATTTGTGTAATCATACACGAACATAGGGTAGTGATGTTTTTCTCATTCCACTATCTTTCCTTCCCCCGCTCCCTCCCTACTCCTCGTTTCCCTCTACACAATCCATCTTTCCTCCATTCTTCCCTTACCCAGTCCTCCAATGTTAGGTATCATCATTCACTTATCAGAGAACACATTTGGCCCTTGGTTTTTTTGTATTGGTTTATTTCACTTAGCATGATAGTCTCCAACTCCATCCATTTACCTGCAAATGCCATCATTTTATTCTTCTTTACGGCTGAACAATATTCCATTGTATGTGTATATATATACATATATGTGTGTGCATGTAGTCATTATTGTAAAACACCCTTACATACCTATCTTTAACTCAGTGTCCCCATCTGGAATTCAGCTGTGGCTTCCCATATGACACCTGTAGGTGCATATATATCCATAATTCAACTCTTGATCAAAAAGATAAGAACTTTACCCAGATAAGTGAAATGCACAAACACTAGTTCTAAAATTTTTATTTGAAGTATTATTTGCCTGAGTGTATCATCTTGAGTTTTTGAAAATTACAAGGGCAAATCATTTTGGGTGTTTTTAAGGACACTTTAAAAGACAACCAAAGAAACTACAAAATCCACTAAAAACTAAAATTATAGATGATATATATTTTATATACTGAATTCAACCAATTATATGTATTATATACAATTCTATCATAAAATGTGGAGTAATTGTAATATCTTTTGTGAGTGAAATGAACAGATACCTAACATGTAATCTAAAGAGGGGTGGCTTGGGTTATTTTTGTTAGATATGTTGTATGCTGAATTCATCCTTGAAAATTTTTGAATTATGGAGGAAAATTAATCACTCAGGATAAACTGAATTTATATAGAAAACATGCAACCGATAAAATATGGTTTTGATCATTTTAATTGTCTAATTCATACGCGATAAAATCCACCTATTTCAATTTTACCACTCAATGTAGAACAACCATCACGTCATGATATAGCAGATTCCTGTCATGCAGCAAGGGCCCTTCTGACACTAACCTGGCAATCACTGCCTGTCCCTCTCCTTTTGCTTCTGTACTAATATTTTCCATAAATATAATCAGAGAACATTGTCTTATTGTATCTGTTTTCCTGTTTTTAACACAATGTTTGTAAATAGAAAAAATACTTTCTTCATAGACTAAATTTAACTTTGAGAATGTGGAAAAAATCTGGGGAACCCCGAAGGGACTTACACTTGTCTGTTTCCAGGCATCGCGTCTCCTTCAACACCAGCCATTTCATTTCATTGACTGGAGACAGAGTGAGTGGATTTGGAGTTCATCAACTTGCATTGATGATTAGGATGATAGATTATAATACCAGTTTTGGTTTGGGATCAAGAAGATCTTGATTTTCTTTTCTTTTTCTTTTCTTCTTGTTTTATTTTAAACAAATGGGGTACAACTTCTTTCTCCGGTTGTACATGAAGTAGAGGCGTACCATTTGTGTACTCATACATTTACATAGGGTAATGATGTTTGACCCATTCATTTTTGGTTTTTGGTTTTTCATTTTTGGTGCTCTAATTTTACAGAAAAATACGGATGGAGGCCTCAGTAAGACTTTCTCTATCTTTCTAATAAAATGCAGTGGTGATGTGTGGGGTAACGAGAGCACAGTCCCAGGAAGGACATGGGTGTAAATGCAAGCCTGTGTGTGCTTCTCACTTCCCTTTCACTGAACCAGAGTTTTCCCATTGGACTCTGTTAAAGCACCACGCTGCTCTGATCTGGCATTTGGGAGATTTTTGAGCTACTACAATAAATGATAGTAGAAATGTGTTCAATATTAGAGAACAATTTCTAAAAATTGAAATAATCTAATGAGGGAAAATGATACAGGGGAATACTGCTGGCCTTATTTGCATGAACAGGGTAAGGAGTTAGTTTGAGGCCAGCGTCGGAGGGAGGTGTTTGTCAGTGGTGAGGCAGTTCGTCCACACCTGAAAGATAGGATTCAGGCACAAATGCAGACAGTGAAAGGGCATCACGGTAGGAGTTGGCATGGATTCTCCCTGAGCACTTATTTATGAGGGAATACAGCTAATGCTAATGAACTCAGCAGTGAAGGGCTGAGTATCACAGAGAGAAGATACTCTAGATACTGAGAAGCTTTGGATGTTGAAATTCACAAGTAGTGTGATGGACATAGTGCAAATGTGATCACATATCAAAAGCTAAATCTTTCAAGGAGAATATGGAAGTGATAAAGATTAGGTGCATTACAGCAGGAAATTGAATTACATGTAGTATGATTTAACTTCATAAATCCAAAGCTGATCTTTTGAGAGAGCGTGGTACCCATTATCTGGAAAGGACTGTAAGGAACAGCCAGGACAACCCATCTGCAGGGCAAAGGAACAAAATGCACAGAAAGGAAAAGCTGAGAAGGCTGCCAGGGTTGGGAGTTCCCGACAATCAGCTTTGATTTCCTGATAGAGGCAGGCATGAAATGTACACTAAAAGGGAGATGCCTCTTCTGAAGAACTTGCTGCTGACAGATGAGGGGTTCCCTTGAGCAATGAGGAAGATTTGAAAAGTTGGAGGGAAGAAAACAAAAACAAGTTGGATAGGAAGGGAGAAGTTGCCAAAGAGGTTCCGGTGAGTAGTATGGTCACCAGTCAGGGCAAACTGGTGGTCCTGAGCTCTTTGGTGACTGAGATTAGCAGAGGGAGCAGCCATGATGAGACACATCCTCGGGGCTGCAAATGAGAAATGGTGGTGAGGAGGGAATATTCTTAGAGAACTGTGATGATCCTTCCACAAGTAAGTAGATTTTGTCAACTCTGCTCTTTCCTGCCCAGTAGGCACTGGCAGTCAATAGCTGAAAGATCCTTCCAACAAACAGAAATCTTCACAGATTCTTTAAATCCTTGCCTAAGACTTTCTGTCCTAGTCAGAAGACCCTGGTTTGAAGTAAGGAATTAGATGATAGACATGTGAGAGTCAATGTTCTTGACTTCTTTTTCCAACCAGTTGAGCATATTGATGGGAAGTAGTAGCTCTCTCTACTTTAAAATTCTGAAGGATATACCTCAACGGAAGGAGACGTTGACAAAGGTCTATGATAAATTTCAACAGAATAATTTGTTCTGAGTTTCTCACCCACTTGAGATTTGGAAAATCTTGATTAGCCTGGTCTCACATTAGAATAAAGAACCTATTATATTCAAACAAATAATACCACTGATCTAAAGGTATTTTATATGGAATATTTCTCATTTACAACCACAATAGGATTTAATATAAAATTTCAAAATATTAAATTCTTATAAAAGTGATTTTGACTTGGTAGTTTACTCAAAACTTAGGCTTCAATCAAGATACTCCTATATATTTACATGGTATTTGATGTACTTCAATGAAATCAGCACTGAAAAGTAGCATGTATGTTTGATTCACTAATTGACAAAGAGAAGTAGTTTGAAAACATTTCAATTCATCTCGTAACCAAAAGTACATGTGGCTTACATATCCATTCAATTCCCTGCTGTCCTATACCTCTTTGTCCTATAGAGCCCCAATTCTATGAATAGTTAGCTCTCAGATAAAATCTCTCAGCTCCATCAAATTTTCAGTACCCAAGAAAATCAGGAACTGTAATGCAGAGAAGGTAGAACAGGGTGATTTTCTTCAGATCTCAACAGCTCTGTTAGGGTCAGTACCTTATCATATATACTAAGGAATCAGAAATTCCACAGGGAGTTAGTGCAGATATCAGCCATTGAGAAGCGTGTGTTAGTGCAATCCCAGTCCTTGGCATGAGTTGGGACATATGATCAGAAATCTCAGCTAAGATCCTGTAAGCACAGTTCTGAAAAGGTTGTCTTGCACTTGTTCCCCTACTGGCTAAATCTGTTTTATATGCCTTGGAAGGATAAACTGTATGCACCTTATACAAGTTGGTCAATAAGCTAGGAAGAAAAAGCATAAGCTCTTCCTTTAGTCAAACCGTAGACACCTGACCATTTTATAATTGATTTATTTTTGTTGTTAGGAGCCTTATCTCCTGCTTAACTGTTATAAATTAATGCTTTTTGCATGCGAAGGAAAATAAACAGTGATATTTATGAAGAGAAAAAAAATTTTAAAAATAAATTAATTAATGAGTCTGTAATTAGAATTAACCCATCTTATAACTGAAATTTTAAAACACTGTTGTATTTACTCATTTATTTTATCTACTACGCAGTAAATATTGAAATGTAACATTAAATTTAACAATCAATAATACTGTTAAAAAATGAATATTAAGTTTTGCCTAAAATTTTCAAGGTGCTTTTATCTGAAACTTTATTTTTCAGTAGTAATCAGATCTGCTGGAATCTCTGGTGCTACATTATTTGTAATCATTTTACCTATATGTTTAAACTCAGAGTAACTTTTTAATTTTAGCATCAACAACAGAGTTTTTGGATATGCAATAAGACTTGAAAGCAATTCCTTCTAATTCTGTATAAAAAGATGCAGATATTGTAGCATAAAACACTCTTGCTGCTACGGATTGTTAGTAAGGTCTGATTGATTTGCTTAGATTTAATTCTAAAACTTATCATGGTCCCTCTTTACACTGAATAAACAACTTAACCAGAACAGTGAAAGACCCACCCAGACTAAGCACAGACTGTTTTTTAGAACTATTAGAGGATTTTTGAAAAGTGGATCTGGTGATGATTTTGTTTTCTCTGTTTCATTTTCTTTCCTTTCTGCCCCACACCCACCCACTGTTCTCTGATGGAGACTTCAGAGGGAGAAATGCTCAGCCCTGTAGTTTCCATGGAAGGTCTTGGCCGCTGGCCTCATGCTTCATTAACTGCTATAGAGAAACGAGAGGTCCGTGCTAGTGGTTATCCTGCAAAGAGCTGAAACTTCTCTGTGGTATTGTAGCACGTCCCCTTCCACAGCAATTAATGGATGTGACCTGAGGAGCCACAACCACTGCATATGAAGGAGACATCTTCACATTTTCTTATGTCACAAAAGATTATGAGATGTTTTGGATCATGTGAAAAAAAAATCAATATTCTAGACTTTAGTCTCTGGCTAAAAAAGGAAAAAAGGTATTTTCTGGCTGACTGGTTGTCTGAGACCAATTTCTGATTTGCCAGCAGTAAACCAGTGCAAGTAGCTTCCTGTGAACAGGGAAAAATAGAACATATTTTGGATCTGACTTCAATATTTCCTGCCAGCTGAGCTATTTTTGACAAAATGACTTGAGTAAGGAAAGAGAATCAATCAATCAACAAGGTTCTTTTTCTGAAGGCAGTTTAAAAGTGGCAATTATTTTTAAACATTTTGTTTTCTTGTTTCTGTATTTTTAAACCACAACTGAACCATGTAATGTTACCTCCTGCAACATAAGCAAGACGTACTGAATGGGAGTCCTGCCTCTTCATTCATTTTCTTTGGGTTAATATCCTGATTCCACCCTCTCTTACAAGGATGACCCTCAGCTTACTTGAATGCTCTGTTCCTCAGTTCCTGATTTGTAATGGTTGAATGATGTGTTTACCAGTTTAAGAGGGTTATTTTAAGAATATGAGAAGAACATATATGTGCTTAAACTAGTAGATGGCACATATTAGATAACAAGAGTCTCAGTTATGGTCATTTCCCCAAAGGCAGGTGCCCCAATGGACACAGAACTGGTATCACTGTACATACTCAATGATTAAGAGGGTACAGAAGGACCTAATGGAGGGCATGAGGACCATAGTTATTGATAGCATATTATATTAAGGATTTTTTTCTAAATAAGTAGACTGTCACTGCCTTTGCTATAGGGAGGGGAATATATAAACCTGGGCGATGACGGATGTTAGTTTATTTCACTACAACAGAATTCAATTTAATGTAAGTAAATAAATAAACTAATGAATAGAATACAAACCTCCATAAAACAGTTGTCTGAAAAAATATGTAGCTAATTTCTTACTCTCTGGTCTTTTCTCTGGGAGGACTCCTACTGATTACAAAGAAAATGAATCAAGGAAGTATTCAAGTTAGTTTAAAGTTAGTCTTACGAGATTTTCTAAGTGTAATCTTGGAAACTGTCAGTTTCTACAGAAATTTCACTAAAAGTCAGTGTCTGTGATGTTCTGTTGAGAAGATGGCCTGACTGACTAGGGTCTAGTTCTTGCCTGGGTCTTGTTGGCAACTGCTCATCCCCTGAGCCAGGCATGTGTCTTGTCCTGCTAAGTGTCTCCTGCTCTTTTGGTCACTTGGGCTGCAGTGTTATCTGCTGTAACTCAGAGGTCAATCTTGTGTGGGTCTGGGGAGTGAGCTCTGGCCACATCCTCCCTCTTCCGCTTATGCAGCACCCTGACCTTGGATCTCTGCTGCTGCCGTGGGCCACTCTGGTTGACTAGTGCCAGCATCCAGACTCCACGGCACTTCTCAAGGCTGACTGGCAGGTCTCCTTTATTCTGGTCACTCAGCATTTTTCTCTGGCAGTTCCCCAAGCAGTGGAGCACTGTATTCTAGATCCTCCATAGGAACCATCCAAGGTAAGTATCCTATACTCACCGCCCCTTTCTCCCAAATTCTCTGCTGTCCTGTCCCCCAAAACAAGAGGCACCAAGAGAGACTAACTCTCATTACCCTTTCCTTCTAATTCCTCTCACTCCTAGACAACTGATCTGTCATAGATCAGACTTTTTCTGGGAGTTCACATGTGGTTTTCTTTTGTTAAATTGATCAGGGATTGAGCCAACGAGTTTCCCTGGAGACTGTATGTCCACAATCCAGGTGAGGTAAATCTACCTATAACACAAATTTGCAGACAATTTTTTGCCCCTCCATTAATTATCAACTGAATTAGAAGACCAGATAGTCAATGACTGCAACTCAAAATGATTTGGGCTACGTAACTTTGAGAAAAGTTCAAAGAATTGAGAAACAATGACAAGAAGTACTTTCTATTTCAATCTGTTAATCAGTTATAAAAACTTTTGTTTGTATATATATTTTAAAATAAATCAGAAGTGAACTTGTGAAAGAGATGCTAGAGTCTCACTTTAGAAACAAGTAAATTATAGTAAGAAGGATATATTAATTGATTTTAAATGCTTCATTTATTTCAACTAATGATGCATTTCAGTAACTCATTATTTTTGTTTAATGTTATATTTCCAAGTTCAAAATATATTATGTCCCATTATACATTGTTTACAAATAAAATTAAAATAATAACTACATACAGAAGAAAATTAAAAAAGAAATCCCAGCCTCACTGCTTTTCTTGCTGCCTTTAAAGAAATGTCTGTGGATGAATTATTTAACCATTTAGAAACTCAACTCCTTCCTCTAACACACATTGGTAACGAGAACTCTAATACATACAATACAAATGTGTTGGATTAATATATTAATAAGCTTATATGAAACTGGGACATAGTGTGTCCTAAATAAAAGTATCAAACAACAAAATAATTGCTATAATTGTTTTATTATTAATATTAATACATTAGATGCAATATATTACTTTTCTGCTACCATAACAATTACCACAGACTTTTTAGATTAAAACACAATGAATTTGTCACCTACCATTCTGAAGGTCAGGAGTTTTGTACTAATTTCATCTAATTAAAATAAAAATATTGGCAGCTCTGTGTTCTTTTCTGGGGATTGTGGGGCAGAATTCATTCTCATGTTTACTCGGGTTTTTGTCAAGTAGTTCCTTGTGGTTGTGGGACTGAGGTCCCCATTTCCTTGCTGACTTCCAGCTGACAGCCCACCTCACCTTCAGAGACCATCCAGTTACTTGACTGGGGCTCCCTCCCAGCCTCCCTTTGCAAAGCCAGAAAGGGCAGCTGAGACCCTCTCACCTTTAAATTGATCCCCATTCCTGTTATTACTTTCTTCCATAGCATGTCTCTCACCCAAACTACTGCCTTTGTCTCTCGCTTTGTGAACTCATGTGACTAGATGGGACCCCCATGGATAATCCAGAATTATCTACCATTTCAAGGTTACCCTTAATCATTTTTTCAAGTGTTTTGTTCTACCATGGAGATATGTTTGAATATTTTTTGTTTTGTACTGGGGATTAAAACCAGGGACACTTAATCACTAAGCCACATCCCAGCCCTTTTATTATTATTTTTTATTTATTTATTTATTTATTTATTTATTGAGACAGGGTCTCACTAAATTGCTCAAGGTCTCTCTGAGTTGCTGAGGCTGGTCTGAAACTTTCAATCCTTCTGCTTCAGCCTCCCGAGTTGCTGGGGTCGCAACTGTGTACCACCGTACCCAGCATCCTATCTATCATGGACAACAAGGCAATCACAGGTTCCAGGGCTTAGAGAGTCAATTCTTTAGCCGTCAATTATTGTGCCTATCATATAAAACATCTCAGTCTTTTAGTATGGCAATGAGTGGGAGTTTGTATCAAATCTCTTAATATAGCAGTTGTGTCATGAATTCTTACTGTCACTAACAGTTAATATTGTACTCATAAAGCACTGATTGATAAGACAGCATGGGATTTTTGTAGTTAGTCCCTCTCTATTTGACCTCAGCCTGTTTCCAATAAAGCACATAAGTATGTAAATAAACATTTCAGCAAAACTGAAAACAACCCAAATATAACTATATTAATAAGATCAATTAAATTATGAAATAATTTATCACATGTGATGCATTAAATTCTGTATGAGGATGACTTAATGGATGAGAAGTGTTTAGTATGTGATATTTAATAGAAAAAGATAAAGATGCAAATTAACTACTCTAGTGCTGATTTCCTCCAACAGTGCAAGTGCATACCAGAAAAAAAAATACACAGGAAACTTTTCATCTTCAGTGGAACTATAAGCAATTTCCTTCAACTCTTATTTTCCTCTCACCTTTAACTCTTTTTTGCCTAGGAATCATTGAGAGGTCACATCTCTTTGTGAACCTTCTATGGTGAAGTGAGAGAAGGATAGTTCAAACACAGATAAGTTTTATTAGGTTCATATGGTAATAGTACAAATTCTCATTAGCAATAAAGAAAGTTGCCAAGACATATTTTTGTCTAACAAATGCTTACATATTGGCCTTGATGGATCATTTTGCCACTGAATCTATTTATGATAAGTATAGTGTTGGCTACTTTGTATTTCAGTAAAGCACTTGTCCTTCCTTATCTGTGGGTTCCATATGTGTGGGTTCCATATTTGTGGGTTCCATATCTGCAGATCCAATCAATCTCAGAATTAAAGTGTGACTTGGGCTAAGATGGTTGGGTAAGTTGAACATGTCTACTCTGCTTTGGTCTCTATTCTCTAAATAGTACAATGTAACAACTTACAACTATTTATATAGTATTTACATCATATTATGGATTATGAGCAATCTAGACATGTCTTATAAAATATTTAGAAGAATAATATAGGTTATATGCAAACACTATATCTTTTATACAAAGGACTTGAGCATCAATAGTTTTGGGAATTTGGATAGGGGTGTCCTATAACCAATTTTCTAAGTAAACCAATGGACAATTAGATTTTTTTTTCATTAAAATCAGAATTGTTCCCACTTCATAGGCAGTAATTCTAAATCTTAGAGAAGTTATGTGGATAGGATTTTAAAATTCTACTTTTGAAGTATGTAACAAGGAACTCTTAGAGTTGTCTGTTTTAGGAGCATGGATCGACTGACTACACAGTGAAATAAAGAAAAATCCACATGAAGAAACTGAGAGAAAAGCCAAGAATGTATCATGAGAAGAGTAAGACAAGAAAGAAAGGGAATATTGGAAATGGATATGATGCTTCTAGTCTCACAGATCTAAAGAATGCCACAGAGTCTATGTAGAAGAGCAGATGCAAAATCTTATTGCAGGTGATCCTGTGACATCATCTTGGTCTCTAGGCAGCTGTGAACAGAATATTGACGACAAAACTGTGCCCAAACTGAGGGAACAGAAAAGAAACCAAAATACCCAGAGGAAAGAACCTGCAATTATATATATGCATTCAATGCTAGAAGTATATAAAGCAAAAGTGGAGACAAAGTTCTAAGCATCTGTCAACCAGGAGCAGGGAAATGAACCCTAACAGAGATGTCAACTTGGGGCCAGACGCCCAGGGAACCTCAGGGGCTGACCAGCTGGGTACTTGCAGATGCACCTCCAGACTTAATGAAGGACTTCCCTCTACCACCTTACCCACAGGAAGACACTATCAGAAGCCAAATTTGATGACATAGATAAGGAAAAAAAGGAGAACACCTCTCAAGTTGGTGGTTTGCTACTCTATGCACTCTATGTGACATAATGAGGAACACAAAATAAACCATTAATGTTTAATAGTTTAGTAAACTATTAAATCACTAACTTTAGCAGTCACAAGGTGGAGGCCTAGTTTTGATCTTTTTCATTTTTATTCATATTTTTGATATCATACATATTTTAACCAAATCGTTGGTGATTTAATTCTTTAATACTATCATGAATTAAAATTACTTTGTTTTTAATGTAAGAAGCTTCAACTGCTGTTGAAGTCTGTAGCAAATAATTCTATTTTCCATAATTGGTAACAAAAGTAAGTGTGGCCTGTCTAGTGGCTGACTTGATATGGATTTTTGTCAATCACATTTTTAATACATATTGTTCAGTTATGGTAGCAAGGAGATTTGGACCATTTATATTTGTTCTAGTACTTTATTGGGAATGTTTCAAATGTTACATGTAATGTTAAAGACCTTTTATAGAGAACACTCATGTACCTACTGTGTGGATTCTACAGAGAGCATTCTGCTGTGCTGATGTTAGCTACATCTCTCCAAACAGCTGGCACTTATCAGTTCATCAGTCATTCGGCTTTTTCAGAGAATTACCTAAATAAGAAATTAGTTTGTAACAAGAGTTACAAATTTGGGTCTTTGATATGAAATACACAAAAATATGAAATATATAAATTGTGAGCAACGCTCATTGTGCTTTGACAAATGCGAACATAAAACAGTCATTTTCCCAGGTGATATGAGAGGGGAAAGTGATACTTAAAAGTGTCATCTGAATGGTTGAAATGTGGACAATGTCCCAAGGTTTATATGTCAACGGCTTGGTCCCCAGGATAGCACAGTTGTGAGGTGGCAGGACCTGTAGGTAGTGGGGCCAGTGGGAGGTCCTGAGGTCATTGGGGGTCTGCCCTCAAAAGGTATTGTGGGGCCCTGCCAGTCCTTCCTGTCTCTTTTCTTCCTGGCTAACGAGGTGAGTGGTTTTCTTTACCATCAACTCCTCCCACAATCCTCTGCCTCACCAAAGAGCCAAAGCACAGGAACCATTCCATCCTACTGGAACCTCCAAAACTGAGCCAAAATAAAACTTTTTTTCATTAGAAGTTAATTATCTCAGCTATCTCATTATAACAACACAGAAATGACTGATAAAACAGCCAAGAATTGTGCAACAACTAATACAGTTACAGGCATAATAGGAAGAGCAAGAGAAGAAATAGAGAATGGAATGAAAGCAATATTTGAAATAATACTGATTGAGAAATTTCCAAAACTATTAAAAAACTCTAAACCACAGATTCAGAAAGTTCAGAGAACACCAAAGAAAGATTGGGTGCACTTCAAACTATCATATTCAAACTAGGTATAACAAAGGCAAAGAAAAAAAAATCAGGAAATAATAAAAAGGAAGGAGAGGGCGGAACAGCACACTGATAGAGGAACAAGCCCAAGAAGTCCAGCACATCTTCTGTCAAAAACCAAACGTTCAATAGAAAGTGTAGTGAAATACTTAAAGTGTTACTGGTAGAGTTGCAAATTGGTGCAGCCACTCTGGAGAGCAGTGTGGAGAATCCTCAGAAAACTTGGAATGGAACCACCTGTTGACCCAGCTATGCCACTCCTCTGTTTATACCTAAGGATTTAAAATTAGCATAATATAGTAACACAGCTACATCAATGTTTATAGCAGCTCAAGTCACAATAACTAGATCGTGGAACCAACCTAGATGCCCTTCAACAGATGAATGGATAAAGAAACTGTGGTATATATACACAATGGAATATTATTCAGCCATAAAGGAGAATAAAATTATGACATTTGCAAAAAAATTGATGGAATTGGAGAATATCATGCTAAGTGAAATAAGCCAATTCCAAAAAACCAAAGGCCAAATGTTTTCCCTGATAAGTGGAGAATGTTATATAATGGGGGTGGGGAGGGTGGGGAGTAAAAGGAGAATAGAGGAACTTTAGATTATGTGGAAGGAAATGGGGGGGTATGAAAAATCCAGGAATGAGACAAACATCATTACCTTATGTACATGTATGATTACAGCAATGGTGTGATTCTACATCCTGTACAACTATAGAAACAAAAAGTTGTGTACCATGAATCAAAATGCAGTCTGTAAAAAATAAAAAAGTAAATAAATAATTTTTAAAAAAAGAATAATGATAGATGTAGAAATTAAGTCATGTAGCTTTAATATTCTCCTCAGCTTGACTAAACTTCAGACAGGTGTCTGAGGATAGGTCCCTAGTCTGCAGTTTCTTTGAGCATCTACTTTAGAAAACTTGCAATTATAAATTTCTTCTCTGCCCCTTTGAGATGTAAATCTTCAGAGATCCAGAAAGATCTTTCTCCAGGATCTGAGAGCAGCAACCCTTTTAAAATGTTACCCTCACCTCACAAAGATTCCTCTTCTTCCTGTCTCTGAGGGAGGGTGGCTTACCTCTGCGAAGATCCAATGAGCAAGCACAGTGGCTTCATTACACTGACCAAGTCCCACCTAACATCTTCCCTCAGCTCACACAATAGTTCAATGTTTCTACTTTTACCTCAACGGAACTGAGTTCCATCTCTCTCTCACTTGCAATAGTGTTAAAGAAAGCCTTCCTTGCTCTTTATAACAATGTCCAGTGCAATTTTCCTTTTAATAAATTCATATTTATGTAAAAGAACAAATGAATGAAGATAAAAAATTCTTAAATTTCTTATTATTAACTAATTTAAAATAACTGCATCAAGTAATAAATGCAAATATATAGGATGATTATAGGATATGGATAAGTGAAATGAAGAGTAGCAATGTCAAAGGCGGAAAATGGAGGGCTTGGGAATGCCCCACTCGAGGGTGCTTGCCTTACATGTGAAGCAGTACAGTGGTAGGTGGATTTATTCTAGTTAAAAATTACATTGGAAATTCTGAGACAGCTACCAGAAACATTAAAACCAGAAGTACAAGAGAGCAGATAAAATCAGATTTTATAAAGTGCTCAATTAAAACTACAGAAATCAGAACTAAAAACCAAGAGAAAAGCCAATCACAAGGGCACTTACCTGCAATTCCCACAACGAGGGAGGCAGAAGCGGGAGGATCGCAAGTTCCAGGCCAGCCTCAGCAATTAGAGGCACCCTGACTCAACACTAAAATAAAAAGGGTGGGATGCAGCTCAGAGGCAGAGCACCCTGTGGTTCCTTCTCCAGTGATGGAAAAAAGGAAAGAAGGAAGAAGAACATTTACAAATTGATACACAATAATTCAGCTGTACAATCATCATGCTAAGGGAAAATATTTGTGATGCATCAATTAAAAGGGGTCGCCAGAGTGCATTAAAAATAAAATAATTTAAAGATAAAGACTCAACTAAGTTAAAATCAAAGGGTTGGAGAAAGATAACCATACACACACTAATCAATAAATACCTCATTAACCCTTCAACTCACACTTTACACAATAGTCCTTAAGTTGTACGTTGCTTAGTTTTTAAAGAGTTGGGGTTTTTAAAACATACCTTATTTTTATTGGTGATTGATTATATTCTGTCATGGTCAGAGTACCTCATATTATTTTAAATTACTTGATATTGTTGGTCATGTAACACACACTATTTGTGAATACATCACATAAAAACTTTGTGTCTTCTGAATTTGCAAGGTAAGGTTATTCATAAAGCTAAAATGGATTAATGACACATCATTCAGATCACCTGTACATTCAAAAATTGTAGTTGTTCTATCTATTGCTAAGAGTCTGTTTTATATTTCCAAATGACACCGAAGAAAGTCTTATTTCCCCACTTAATCCTGTCACCTGCACCTTGAAGAGCTGTAATTAAGTACACATTCCTGTTTATTATGCATTCTTGGACACTTGACACTTTATATCATTGTGAAATGTCACCTTTCATCACAGGCAATGCTTATTATCTTATAATCCATTTTATTTGATATTAGTACAGCAATATCAGACCTTAAATATTAACTGTTGGTTCAATTTTTACAACTATCAAGTTGCTGTCAGTTTATGTCCCTCTGTTTTGGGTACATCCCTTCTATACAACATACAGTTGGGTTCAACTTTTTCCATTGAACCGTTTATTCATTCACATGAAATAATTAAGACATGATCTTTTTTGTAACTGTTTTAGGTTTTCTTTGGTCTTGTATTTGTGGATTTTCTTTGCTTTGTTTTATTTGTGTTGTTCTTTCTCTGTTTCCTGCTTTCTTTGTGTAACTTGAATATGCCCTTAGAATTTTAATCTATGAGTCAGTTCTATTTAAAACTCTATGCACCATTTTTCAGTGGTTCTTTCAGGCACTGCTGTGTGCTACCTTAACTTTCCAGTCCGCCTAAAGTGAACATTTGTTTTATGTCACTGGAAGATTCTTCTGATGGTGGAACACAACGGTCTGGCACTAAGCTAGTTGAAAGACAGAGCTCTGTTACTTGCAACTACAAATGAGACAAGGCTTTGAGGAAGACTGTACCAGACGTTGTCCCCAGGTGACAGCAAGCTGGAGCTGCAAAGGGTGGTTTATATACAGCAGGTAGGGTCCGGTTGCTATAACTAGGTCTCCTGCACTCCCTGTGGATTGATGGCCTAGTTGTCTAGGGCTGACAAATAAGCATAAACTAGGCAGATTAAATAACAGAAATTTGTGTTTTGGCAATTCTGAAAGCTTGGAGACCAAGATTAAGGTGCCTGCAGAGCTGAGATTGTCACATGGTCTTCCCTCTGGTATGCATGTGGTCTGCCTTTCTCTTCTTAGAAGAACATCAGCCATCAGGATTAAGTCCTATCTTAATAACCTAACTTTACTTCAACTACCTATTTAAAGGTAGTATCTCCAAATACAGTCATGCTCTGAAGTATTTTGGAGTAAGATTTTAACATAATAGTCAAAACTATTCAAGCCATGAGATGTTCCCAATTTGAATAATGTCTTTGGATCCGTAGCATAATTTCCATTCCTAATTGTCTGATATCTGACCCTGGACAGGTGCACAGTGCCCCGTAGAAGGAGTGGCCAGAGTGTGGACTTAACCAGCTACTCAGTGAGTGAACTGATGGATCTCTTTTCAGTCACACATTGAAGGACCTTGGTTTTGGGATTTTTTGTTGTTTGTTTGTTTCCCAAATTTGGCCTATTACTGATAAAGAGAGAAAGATACTGTGAACATATGTAGAGATTTTTATCAGAATGAAAATCTTTGCTTCCCTAGGATAGATATACTAGAATAGGGTTTCTGGGGCGAGTAAGTGACTATAAGTAACTTTAAGAAACTTCTAAACTCCCAGTGACTATGTATTTTCATTTCTACTAGCAATGTGTAAGATTCCATTATTACAGTCTCACCTCTATTTGGTAATGTTCATTTATTTATTCTTTCATTTATTTTAGCCATTCTAGGCAGTATGTAGAGATATCTAATTTTTGCTTTAAATTGCATTACCATAATGACTTTTTATTTTTTTTACTTTATTTATTTATTTACTTTTTGTACTGGGGATTGAACTCGGGGGCACTCTGTTGCTTAACTACATTCCCAGCCCTATTTTGCATTTTATTTAGAGGCAGGGTCTCACCGAGTGCTTAATGTTTGACTTTGGATGAGGCTGGCTTTTAACTTGCAATCTTTCTGCCTCAGCCTCCGGAGCTGATGGGATTGCAGGTGTACACCACCCAGCCCAGCTTCCCCTAATGCCTTTTGATGTCAAACATCTTTTCATGGACTAATTCACCACCTATACATACTCTTAGGTGAAAAGCATTCAATTCCTTAATTGGATTGTTTATTTTCTTATTGTTGAGTTTACAGAAAATTTTTGTGTTCTGAAAACACTGGATGTGCTAAAGGAAAATAATTTTGCACATTATGAGGCTTGCTTAATAGTATCTTTTGAGATTGCTCAATAGTATCTTTTGTAAAGCAAATGTTTCTAATTCTGAGGAAGTTCAATTTGTTTTTTTGCTTTCATCAGCCCATGAAATGCTTGTGTAACCAGAGTGGGTTTTTTTTTTTCTCTTTTCGCCTAAATATTTTATAATTTTCTATTTTAAATTAATATCAATAATTTGTTTTGAGACCATTTATGAAAAAGATGGAGGATTGTGTCAACAATGATAACTTTGATGTTGCATGTGTAATTGTGCCAACATCACTTTTGAAAGAAATTGTTTTTGTGTCTGTCTCAAAATTCAGTTGGCTTTTCATTTTTAAATCTGTTTTTAATTCTCATTTGTTTCATTGGTCCATATATTTATTCCTATTCAAAGTCACATTCTTTTTATCACAGTAAAAATATGGTAAGTTTCAAAATCTCATAAGTCTCTAATTTATTTTCCTTGTTTAAAGTTATTGTAATTTATTCTGGTTCTTTTTCCCCGTACATTTTAGAATTGACCATAACTACAAAAATTTCTGTTGGTATATTACAACAATTGAGTTAAACATGACATTCCATATATTTAAGTCTGCATTGATTTCTTTTATCAATATTTTGTAGTTTTCAGTTCAGAGATCAGACATATATGTTTATTAGATTTATTTGAAGTTACTGTAAATCACATGTTTTTGATTTTACTTTCAAAATGTTCAGTTATTCTGTATAGAAATAATGGAGTTGTGTGTGTGTGTGTGTGTGTGTGTTTTAACCTCCTAATCCTACAATTTTGCAGAACTTGTTCATTAATTCTAGGACATTCTTTAGCTACATGGGTTTTCCACATAAATAATCCTGTCAAAAGTACACGTAGAGAAGTTTTATTTGCTGGGCACTTTTATTCTTTATCTTGTCTTGTGTCACTGGTTGTACTGAATAAGAGTGATAACACCCAGGTCTTTCTTCCAGTCTCAGGAAGACAGCTTCTTCTTTTCATCATTAAGTGCAACATTAATTGTGGCAGTTTTGTTCTTTATCAAGTTGAAGAAGTTCCACTCTAACACTATTTAGTTTAGTATTTAAATCAAGAGTGAACGATCTGATCTAATGACCTATGTAAATAAATTGATAAAATCATTTTTTCTTCTTTTGACTGCTAATGTGGTGGATTGATGGAGCAACCTCTGAATATTGAAGTAACTTCCCTTTTCTGTAATAAACCCCACTTGAGTTATTTCCACCTCAGTGAATCCCTTTCAGTAGGATTACTAAGACTTCAATTAGAATAATTTCAAATGGAAAGAATACTCATTTCTTTAATTAAGTCAATTATTAAATACTAATTTAAAAAGATAAAGGAAAATGCTCTCTCTGCCTAAAATATTGTTTGGATCTTTATTCTCTTATCAAAATTTTGCAGAAAATTTATCTTCTAAAGTTATATTATTTATAAATTTTATTGCTTATAAGTAGTCAGTAATGTATCTGATGCTTTCATAAAAACATTCTTTAAGAAAGAATATGTAATATGTGTAACACACATATCTTTAAGTCAATGTATGTTGTACTTTTATTTTTTCCTCACTAAACCAGTCATCATAGTTCACTATAAAATAAAATAAATTAAAATGAATTTTTTACATTCCATCTGAATCCTGCTGTTACATAAATAATATAGCTTGGCATGTACCCAGCTTGCAATATTTAAAGTAATCAAGGTTTTATTATGGTACAGTCTTTAAAATAGAAACATATTAATACAATCACTTGGATACTAGTTAGGTGAAATAAGTTAAGTTTTGAGAAATTTTAAAGAACATAAATATAGTGGCATTGGTAACAGAAGTATAGAAAAAATACACTAAAGCTGTCACTTGTACAGCTTTAAGAGGTTTAGACTATAGACAGGATAGAAAAAAATCATGTTAATAGCTTATATAAAATTCATTCTTTAATTTGATCATGTTTTCCACTGTAAATAATTTTTTTTATGTGTGGCTTAGAATTATTATACCAAAGATTAAATAAACAATTAAATTATTCTATTTTGTTATTATTATCAAAAATAAAAGTTTTTCCCTATGTAAATTTTTACAAGATCAAGGGTTTAATAAATCAATGTTGTTGGGAGAAATTCTAGTTCTTGACTGGCAGCAGTGAATGTCTCAAGTGTAAGGAAAACCTGAAGGGAAGGGTGTTCTGCTTCCCCTACTTAGAAAAGTACACAACTGCCAAAAATTGACTCAGTGTTACCTAGGGAACCCATATAGGAACCTGGGAGTCTGATCCCCTGTGGCATATTGTGATTGGGAAAGAAACCTATAAAATGTACAGCTGTTCCCACAATAAATGAGTTTGCAGGCTGCTCACCACAAGTGTGCTCCCACCCAAAAAAAAGAAAGGAAAGAAAAGAAAAAAAAATGTCCATTTTAATCTTCTCCTGGGCTGTGACACAGAACTAACTCACTGTCTCTCTTCCTCTCCCTCCCTCTCACCCCTTCTCTCTGCCTTCCTCTTTCTCACTCTCTCATGCTATAATTAATGACCATTATCATATTTTCTTCTAGCATTCTTACTTTGCTTTGTTTTTCTTAAATGCTATATTTTTCAAGATCACAATTTTGATCTACATACCTAGGTTAATGATTTGTTTATCAGTTCTATTTTTTTATCCAACTCCAGAGTTATTTTTGAACATCTGTTACGTTGCAATAAACGTTAGATAAAACGTTACAAGCCCTTTGCTTTTGTGTTATGTGTGTATCGTATTGTCTGATGTCATGTTGTCTGTGTGCATCTAAATATCATTTACATGATATCAACATTAAGCGTGCATAAAATTAAAATTTAAAAAATGGATCCAAATACTTTTAATTCACGTGATTTAAAAAGGTTCAATGTAAATTGGGTACACTAGTAAAAGTAAATGTCTTTAAAATTATCTCACAAGTCTTTAGGTGGTCAAACTAATAAAATGCTGATGTTTATAAATGTCTAATATCAGTTGGTTCTAGAACTTTTCAACAGGAAAGAGCAGATACTATTCAATACATTTGTCCGATATGTTGGTTTTATTTATTTATTTATTTTTATTGTAAACAAATGGGATACATGTTGTTTCTCTGTTTGTACATGGCACAAAGGCATACCATTTGTGTAATCATGAATTTACATAGAGTAATGTTGTTTGATTCATTCTGTTATTTTTTCCCTTCCCCCACCCCTCCCACCCCTCTTTACCCTCTATACAGTACTTCCTTCCTCCATACTTGCCCCCCTCCCTAACCCTAACTCTAACCCTAACACTAACCCTTCCCTCCCCCACATTATGTGTCATCCTCCACTTATTAGCGATATCATTCGTCCTTTGGCTTTTTGAGATTGGCTTATCTCACTTAGCATGATATTCTCCAATTTCATCCATTTGCAAGCAAATGCCATAATTTTAAAATTCTTTATGGCTGAGTAATATTCCATTGTATATATATACCACAGTTTCTTTATCCACTCATCAATTGAAGGGCATCTAGGTTGGTTCCACAGTCTGGCTATTGTGAATTGAGCAGCTATGAACATAGATGTGGCTGTATCTCTGTAGTATGCTGATTTTAAGTCCTTTGGGGATAGGCCAAGGAGTGAGATAGCTGGGTCAAATGGAGGGTCCATTCCAAGTTTTCGAAGGAATCTCCACACTGCTTTCCAGAGTGGCTGCACTAATTTGCAGTGCCACCAGCAATGTATGAGTGTACCTATCTCCCCACATCCTCGCCAACACCTGTTGTTGCTCGTAATCTTGATAATCGCCATTCTAATTGGGGTGAGATGGAATCTTAGGGTGGTTTTGATTTGCATTTCTCTTATTACTAGAGATGTTGAACATTTTCCATATGTTTGTTGATTGCTTGTAGATCTTCTGTGAAGTGTCTATTCATTTCCTTAGCCCATTTGTTGACTGGACTATTTGAATTCTTGGAGTAGAGTTTTTTGAGTTCTTTATAGATTCTGGAGATTAGTGCTCTATCTGAAGTATGATTGGCAAAGATATTCTCCCACTCTGTAGGCTCTCTCTTCACATTGCTGATAGTTTCCTTTGCTGAGAGAAAGCTTTTTAGTTTGAATCTATCCCAGTGGTTGATTCTAGCTTTTATTTCTTGTGCTATGGGAGTCCTGGTAAGGAAGTCTGATCCTAGACCAACAAGGTGAAGATTTGGACCTACTTTTTCTTCTATAATCTGCAGGGTCTCTAGTCTGATTCCAAGGTCCTTAATCCATTTTGAGTTTAGTTTCGTGCATGGTGAGAGATATGGGTTTAGTTTCATTCTGTTGCATATGGATTTCCAATTCTCCCAGCACCATTTGTTGAAGAGGCTATCTTTTCTCCATTGCATATTTTTGGCCCCTTTGTCTAGTATGAGAAAAATTGTATTTATTTGGGTTTGTGACCGTGTCCTCTATTCTGTACCATTGATCTACCTTTCTATTTTGGTACCAATACCATGCCATTTTTGTTACTATTGCTTTGTAGTAGAGTTGAAGATCTGGTATTGCAATACCCCCTGTTTCACTCTTCCTGCTAAGGATTGCTTTAGCTATTCGGGGTTTCTTATTCTTCCAGATGAATTTCATAATTGCTTGCTCTATTTCTGTAAGGTATGTCATTGGGATTTTAATTGGAATTGCATTGAATTTGTATAGCACTTTAGGTAGTATGGCCATTTTGACAATATTAATTCTGCCTATCCAAGAACATGGAAGATCTTTCCATCTTCTAAGGTGTTCTTTAATTTCTTTCTTTAGTGTTCTGTAGTTCTCATTGTAGAGGTCTTTCACCTCTTTTGTGAGATTGATTCCCAAATATTTTATTTTTTTCGAGGCTATAGCGAATGGGGTAGTTTTCCTAATTTCTCTTTCTGAAGATTCATCACTTATGTATAAAAATGCGTTGGATTTATGGGCATTGATCTTGTAACCTGCTACTTTACTGAATTCACTTATGAGTTCTAAGAGTTTTCTGGTGGAATTTCCAGGTTCCTCTAAATATATAATCATGTCATCAGCGAACAGGGATAGTTTGAGTTCTTCTTTTCCAATTCGTATCCCTTTAATTTCTTTGGTTTGTCTAATTGCTCTGGCCAGAGTCTCAAGTACGATGTTGAATAGAAGTGGTGAAAGAGGGCATCCCTGCCTTGTTCCAGTTTTTAGGAGGAATGCTTTCAGTTTTTCACCATTTAGAATGATATTAGCCATGGGCTTAGCATAAATGGCCTTTCCAATGTTAAGGAATGTTCCCACTATCCCTATTTTTTCTAGTGTTTTGAGCATGAAGGGGTGCTGTATTTTATCAAATGCTTTTTCTGCATCTATTGAAATAATCATGTGATTCTTGACTTTAAGTCTATTAATGTGGTGAATTACGTTTATTGATTTCCTGATGTTGAACCAACCTTGCATACCTGGGATGAAGCCCACTTGATCATGGTACACTATCTTTTTAATGTGTTTTTGTATGCGATTTGCTAAAATTTTGTTGAGAATTTTTGCGTCAATGTTCATTAAGAATATTGGTCTGAAATTTTCTTTCCTTGATGAGTCTCTGTCTGGTTTAGGTATCAGGGTGATATTGGCTTCATAGAATGAGTTTGGGAGGGTTCCCTCCTCTTCTATTTTATGGAATACTTTGAGAAGTATTGGAATGAGCTCTTCTTTAAAGGTTTTGTAGAACTCGGCTGAGAACCCATCTGGTCCCGGACTTTTCTATGTTGGTAGGCTTTTGATGACTTCTTCTATTTCAGTACTTGAAATTGTTCTATTTAAATTGTTTATGTCCTCCTCGTTCAGTTTAGGCAATTCATATGTCTCTAGAAACCTGTTGATGTCTTCGAAATTTTCTATTTTGTTGGAGTATAGATTTTCAAAATAGCTTCTAATTATGTTTTGTATTTCAATCCTGTCTTTTGTGATATTTCCTTGTTCATTCCGAATTTTAGTGATTTGGGTTTTCTCTCGTCTTCTCTTTGTTAGTGTGGCTAAAAGTTTATCAATTTTGTTTATTTTTTCGAAGAACCAACTATTTATTTTGTCAATTTTTTGTATTGTTTCTTTTGTTTCAATTTCATTGATTTCAGCTCTGAGTTTAACTATTTCCTGTCTTCTACTACTTTTGGTGCTGTTCTGTTCTTCTTTTTCTAGGGCTTTGAGCTGTAGTGTTAGGTCGTTTATTTGTTGAGTTTTACTTCTTTTATTAAATGCGCTCCATGAAATAAATTTCCCTCTAAGTACTACTTTCATAGTGTCCCAGAGATTTTGATATGATGTTTCTTTGTTCTCATTTACCTCTAAGAATTTTTAAATTTCCTTCCTAATATCTTCTGTTATCCATTCATCATATAATAGCATATTGTTTAATCTCCAGATGTTGGAATAGTTTCTGTGTTTTACTCTTTCATTTATTTCTGACTTCAATCCATTATGGTCTGATAGAATACATGGTAGTGTCTCTATCTTCTTGTATTTGCTAACATGAGCTTTGTGGCATAATATATGGTCTATTTTAGAGAAGGATCCATGTGCTGCTGAGAAGAAAGTGCATTCGCTCTTGGTTGGATGGTATATTCTATAAATGTCTGTTAAGTCTAAATTATTGATTTTGTTATTGAGATCTATGATTTCTTTGTTCAATTTTTGTTTGGAAGATCTATCCAGTGGTGAGAGAGGTGTGTTAAAATCACCTAGTATTATTGTGTTATGGTCTATTTGGTTTCTGAAATTGAGAAGGATTTGTTTGATGTACAAGGATGAGCCACTGTTTGGGGCATAGGTATTTACGATTGTTATGTCTTGCTGATTTATGCTTCCCTTAAGCAGTATGAAATGTCCTTCTTTAACCCTTCTGACCAACTTTGGCTTGAAGTCCACATTATCTGAAATGAGGATGGATACTCCACTTTTTTTGCTGAGTCCATGTGCATTGTATGTTTTTCCCCATCCTTTCACCTTTAGTCTATGGGTATCTCTTTCTATGAGATGAGTTTCTTGAAGGCAACATATTGTTGGATCTTTCTTTTTAATCCAATCTGCCAGTTTATGTCTTTTGATTGATGAGTTCAGGCCATTAATATTCAGGGTTATTATTGAGATATGATTTGTATTCCCGGTCATTTGGCTCATTTATTTAATTTTATTTATTTATTTATTTATTTTGACGTGACTTGGTTCTTCCTTTATTTGATAATATATTTAGGATATTGTCTGATTTGCTTCTTTGTTAGGATATTGCTGATTTGCTTCTTTGTTTTTCATCTCTTCCTCATTGAATATTTTGCTGTGAATGCTCTGTAATTCCAGCTTTCTTTTTGTAAATTCTTTTAGCTTTTGTTTATCATGGAAGGATTTTATTTCATCATCAAATTTGAAGGTAAGTTTTGCTGGGTATAAGATTCTTGGTTGGCATCCATTTTCTTTCAGGGCTTGAAAAATGTTGTTCCAGGCCCTTCTAGCTTTTAGGGTCTGGATTGAAAAATCTGCTGATATCCGTATTGGTTTCCCCCTGAATGTAATTTGGTTCTTTTCTCTCACAGCCTTTAAATATTGTCTTTATTTTGTATGTTAGGTATTTTCATTATAATGTGCCTTGGTGTGGGTCTGTTGCAATTTTTCTGTATTTGGAGTCCTATAAGCCTCTTGTCCTTGATTTTCCCTTTCATTCTTCAGATTTGGGAAATTTCCTGATATTATTTCATTGAATAGATTGTTCATTCCTTTGGTTTGTTTCTCTAAGCCTTCCTCAATCCCAATAATTCTTAAATTTGGCCTTTTCATGATATCCCATAGGTCTTGGAGATTCTGTTCATGATTTCTTACCAACTTCTCTGTTTGGTCAACTTTGTTTTCAAGGTTAAATATTTTTTCTTCAATATCTGAGGTTCTGTCTTCCAGGTGTTCTAACCTATTGGTTATGGTTTCTATGGAGTTCTTAATTTGGTTTATTGTTTCCTTCATTTCAAGGATTTCTGTTTGTTTTTTTTTTCAGTATTTCTAACTCTTTATAGAAATGATCTTTTGCTTCCTGTATTTGGTCTTTTAACTGTCGATTGGTGTGATCATTCAATGCCTGCATTTGCTCTTTCATCTCATCATTCAATGCCTGCATTTGCTCTGTCATCTCATCGTTTGCTTCCCTGTTCATTTTAATTATGTACATTCTGATCTCCCTTTCTGTCATTTCTTCTACCATGTTGTCATTGGATTTTATTGATGTATCATGTAGATTTGTTTGGGGCATTTTCTTCCTTTGTTTTCTCATATTGTTCAGGTATCAGTGGACCGCTGAGATATTGCAGATTTCCTCTATTAACTTATAATGTCCCTGAATATTTCTAGTATATCCCCTCTTAGCCTTCAGTAGGCTGAAGTCTTAGAGGAAGTTGATAATGTGGTGCTCCACAAGGAAGCTGCCTCTCTATGGGTGGTGGGCTTCAGGTAGAGTCTATTCCCTGCTAGTGGGCAGAGGTGTCTCCACTTGTTGACCAATGGTCATCCAAAGGGGAACTAGGCTGCGGGCTGAGGCAAGGCCTGTTTGGGCCTGTGTCTCTGGTTTTACCGTCAGTGTGCGAAAACCTCACCTGGCAGGGAAGACTCACCTGGTGGTGAGGTCTCGCTGGTGAATTTCCCTCCTAGAAGTTCCCCTCAATCCACAACTACTGCCTGGGCTGGGCAGCCTTCCTCTGACACGTTCCCAGGGGTCTGGACCTACCTCTTGTGTCTGGGAGCCTCGCCCTGCACAGAAGATTCTCCTTAGGCTGCCGCTCCTCAGAGTATATGCCTGCATTCCTGGAACCTTCGCTCTGCCCCTCAGCTTGTCTCAGTGCGGCTCTTTCACCAAGTAGCCGCCTAGGTCCTGAGACCCTGCTCTGCACCTAATCGGCTGGCTGTGCAGCCCCTCCTCTGAGCAGCCACTTGGAGCCCCGTACACTCCCTCCAAGTCCCAGCAACCCACCGCACGCCTCCTCCTCCAGGCAGCTGCCCGGTGTTCCGTGCAGTCGCTCAGAGTCCAAGTGACCCGCCAATCACCTCCTCCTCCTCTAGGCAGCTGCCCAGAGTTCCAGTGCGGTCGCCACGAGTCCAAGCAACTCACTGTGCACCTCCTCCTCCCAACAGCCGCCTGCAGCCCTGGTGCAGTCATTCCGAGCCCAAGTGACCCGCTGCGCTCCTACTCCTCCAGGCAGCCACCTAGAGTTCAGGAGTGGCTGCTCTGAGTCCAAGTGACCTGCCATGCTCCTCCTCCTCCTACTGGCAGCCCCCCATGCTTGGGAGGGGTCGCTTTGAGTCCAAACAGCTCGCCACACAGCTCCTCCTCTTGTCAGCAGCCCAGAGCACCAGGGGGTGCTCCAAGTCCCAGCGTTGTGCTGTGCGGCCTCCTTTACGATGATCCCAGTTGTCCGAGTTCACAGCTCCAGTGGGGGGAGGGGTGTCTCTTTGGGCAACTCTACTTCACAGTAGAGTTTCAGGACTACTGCCCCATCCGGGACGCCTCCCCAATGGGAAAGACTCACCTGGCGGCTTTGAGTTGATCCCAAGTCTCTCACTATCTCCTCTTCTCTAATCCTCAGTCCTGGAGCAACATGAAATGCAGCCACCCTCTAGTCTGCCATCTTGAAAATCCCTCCCTGATGTTTTATGCTATCCATGCTTCATTCAATAGCATATTATTTAGGCTCCAGGTTTTGGAGTGATTTCTGTTTTTTATTTTGTCCTTGATTTCTAATTTCATTCCATTATGATCTGATAGAACACAAGGCAGTACCTCTATTTTTTTGCATTTCCTAAGGGCTGCTATGTGGCATAACATATGGTCTATTTTCAAGAAGATTTCATGTGCTGCTAAGAACAAAGTGTATTTGCTTGTTGGTGGATGGAATAATCTATATATGTCCGTTAAGTCTAGGTTATTGATTGTGTTGTTGAGTTCTATGGTTTCTTTGTTCAGTTTTTGTTTGGAAGATCTATCCAATGGTGACAGCAGTGAGTTAAAGTCACCCAGAATTATTGTGTTGTGGTCTATTTGATTCCTGGAATTGAGAAGGATTTGTTTGATGTACAGGGATGCACCGTTGTTTGGGGCATAAATATTTACAATTGTTATGTCTTCCTGATTTATGGTTCCCTTAAGCAGTATGAAATGTCCTTCTTTATCCTTTCTGATTAACTTTGGCTTGAAGTACACTTTATCTGATATAAGGATGGAAACCCCCACTTTTTTACTGAGTCCATGTGCATGGTAGGTTTTTTCCTATCCTTTCACCTTTATTCTGTGGATTTTTTTTCTATGAGATGAGTCTCTTGCAGGCAGCATATTGTTGGGTCTTTCTTTTTAATCCATTTTGCCAGTCTATGTCTTTTGATTGATGAGTTTAGGCCATTAACGTTCAGGGTTATTATTGAGATATGATTTGTATTCCTGGTCATTTGGGCTCAATTTTGGTTTTTAAGTTGACTTGGTTTCTCCTTTGAGTGGTTTTTCTTTAAGGTAGTTCCTCCCTTTGCTGACCTACATTGTTTTTCATTTCCTCCTCATGGAATATTTTGTTGAGAACATTCTGTTGTGTAGGCTTTCTATTTGTAAATTCTTTTAACTTTTGTTTAACATGCAAGGATTTTATTTCATCTTCAAATCTGAAGGTTAGTTTTGCTGGGTATAGGATTCTTGGTTGGCAACCACGTTCTTTCAGGGCTTGAAATATGGTGTTCCAAGCCCTTCTAGCTTTCAGAGTCTGGGCTGGGAAATCTGTTGATATCCATATTGGTTTTCCCCTATATGTAATCTGATGTTTTTCTCTCCCGGCCTTCAAAATCCTATCTTTATTTTGAATGTTAGGCATTTTCATTATAATGTGCCTTGGTGTGAATCTGTTGTGATTTTGTGCATTTGGTGCTCTGTAACCCTCTTGTTTTGATTTTCCATTTCATTCTTCAGCTTTGGGAAATTTTCTGATATTATTTCATTGAATAGGTTGTTCATTCCTTTGGTTTGTATCTCTGTGCCTTCCTCAATCCCAATAATTCTTAAATTGGTCTTTTCATGATGTCCCATATCTCTTGGAGATTGTGTTCATGATTTCTTACCATTTTCTCTGTTTGGACAACTTTCTTTTCAAGATTAAATATTTTGTCTTCATTTTCTGAGGTTCTGTCTTCCAAGTGTGTCGCCGTCCAGCAGGACATAAAGACATGTACACCTCTGATTGTCATGAAGCAGCTTCTTCTTTATTTGAATCCCAACAACAACAACTCCCAAAAAGCAGTCTCACCCTCAATAGATAAGCAGTCTCATGCATAAGCAATTTTGATCAGATATGTCCACCCAATCCTGTTAAAGGTCAAGCAATCACGTGCTCAAGTATACATGTAGCCAATTGTAACAGCTTCCTGTTTTTCTCCAGGCATACCAAGCATGCCCTTTGGCTCCCTGCCAGCCCACATCTCCCCTGTTTGTTTATAAAAAGACTGTGCCTGCCTTAGGTTGTCCATGACAGAGCAACATCCTTACCTGTCATCGGAAAATGAAGCTTATATCTTCATTCCCTGTCTTAGGTTGGTATGAGCTCTTCATGAATCTTACCCGTCTCTGACCACTGGTCTAGCATATCCAAACTTTGGGGCAGATTCCCACATAACCTGCTAAGTCATAGGAGCCATTTGGGAAGGGTGCTAAGTCAGGAGAAAAGGGTACAGTAGGTAACCCTAATGTGGAATTAGTGGTAAGAATAGGAGGATATAGATTGGAAGAGTTAGTAAGGGGCAAAGGGCAAGGCCACGCTTTTACTATACCCCATAGGTAACGCACGCTTCCTCCATTAACATGGTGAGGGATCATCAACAACAGCAGTTGGAGGAACTTCCACATCTTCCTGTTGTTATTGGTTTTCTATTGAGGAAGCTTTGACTAATCTTTTAGGCACCCAAATTGGCAATTGTGCATCCTGCGAGAAAACACAAACACATCCTCGGGACCAGATTAATACCAGATCCAGGCCTTTCCAGTGCCCTGATAGAATGTCCTTCCAGAGCACTTGAGGTAGATGCTTTTTACTAGGCTCTGAATGATGGTCAGCAGCCGATTGGCCCTCAGAATCGAGATTTTAAAAATTTAAAATGAACAAGGCAACAGATAATTTGTCTTTTGGGGATCTGTATGATGTCCCTATTCCACCTTTTTGTTTATAAAGCATGTTTTTAAGTGTTAAATTGGCACACTCAACAATGCTTTGTCCAGTAGGATTATAGGGAATTCCTGTGACATGTTGAGTACCAAAGGTGAAACAAAATTGTTTAATGGCCTGGGACGTATATCCAGGACCATTATCTGTTTTAATTTGTTTGGGGACCCCTAGGATGGAGAAAAAATGTAAGCAGTGTGTTATCACATCTTTGGTTTTTTTCTCCAGTATGAACAGAGGCCATAATAAATCCTGAATAGGTATCTATTGACACATGGATGAATTGTAGTTTTCCAAATTCTGAATTATGAGTTACATCCATTTGCCAAATATGATTGGGCTGAAGCCCTTTTGGATTTACTCCTAATGAGGGGTTAGGCATAATTGTAGCACATTTAGCACAAGACTTGACTATGTCCAGAGCTGTTCCCTTAGTAATCTGATAGCATAAATGTAGAGTAGAAGCATTTACGTAAAATTTGGAATGAAAATTTTTTGCATTTTCAAGTGCATCAAAGATATGTGGGTCTCTGGTGGCCAAGTCTGTTAAATCATTATGTAAACTTAGAGGACCTGGAAGGCCAGTATGAGCCCGAACATGCCCAATAAAAAAAGGGCTATTTTTTATCCCAAATAAGTTTTTGTAAAGATTGTAAATACTTAGTGATGGTGGAAGTGAGAGAGAGCAGACCAGTTAATTCTAAATTTTGAATAGCATTAACAATGTATTTGCTATCAGAGAATAAGTTAAAGGGCTCATGGTGGGTTCTGAATACTTCTAAAGCTACTAATAGTTCTGTTTGTTGTGCAGATAGATTATTAAACAGCAATGTTTCTGTAACATTATTTACAGTAATAGCACCCGTACCATTTTTGATCCATCAGTAAATATGAAGGTAGCTCCTATAATAGGTTCTTTTCGGGTGACTTTGGGGAAAATTATAGGATGTTGACTCCAAAATTGGAGAAAAGGATCAGATGGCAAATGATTGTCAAACACAGCAGAAGTACTAGTAAAGACTATAGTCCGTGAATTTGAATTATTAATAAGATATTGTATCTGATCAGTAGTATAAGGAGTAGTTATTGTCGAGGGATGTGACCCAAAGGTGGAAAGGGATACTTTTAATGCCCTAATTCTGCCCCAGATTCAGTAAACAAGGATAAGACCTTGTTAGGAGCATAATTTGTGTGAACCCATAGAATAGGACCCTTTTGCCAAAACACTCCTGTGGGTAACTTATTTGTGGACCAGACAATGAATGATAAAGGCTTAGCTAGGTCAATACGATCAAGATGAACCTTTTCCATAGCTGTTTCAACAAGATTGAGAGCTGTTCGAGCCTTATGGGTAAGCACCCACTTAGAAAGGGGATCAGAATCACCTTTAAGAGTGTCAAACAGGGGGCCCAAACTTGAGGTGAGTAAGTGAAGGTAAGGTCTAATCCAGTTAATGTCACCTAATACTGCTCTGGCGGAGGCACAGAGGTCCAATCCTGCACTTCCTCTTGTTTGTCTAGTTGGGGAGTCCAGGGGTAATGCGTCCGAGGTACTGTCTGGATAGCCCTGTATATTTGTGGGCCCCGAGGCCAGGGGCCCTGATTCCCGTTTTTTGGAGGTAAAGGGTTACCATCTTTGTCTCTTGTTGATTTACAGTCACTTGTCCAGTGTGTCCCTTTTTTACATCAGGGACATAATTTTGGCACATGACCCTGGGGGCAGTCCTTTTTTATGTGTCCATATTGTTTACACCGATAACACTGTTGGCCTGGGCGGAAGTTGGCATTGCCTCTAAGACCCTGTGCAAGCACTGCAGCCATCACCTGACCTTGAATAAAAGCCTCATTAATATCCCTACAAGCCTTTAAATAGGCTCCAAGGTCTTTGTTTTTCCAAGGTCTTATTGCTTCTTTACACCATTTATTTGCTTGCTCATATGCAAGCTGTTTGACTAAAGACATAGCCTGGTCTACATCTCCAAATATACGTCCTGCTGTTTGAATCAATCTGTCTACAAAATCGGCATAGGGTTCATTGTTGCCTTGAATAACCTTAGATAACTGTCCTTGAAGATTGCCAGCACCTGAAAGCGTTTTCCAAGCTTTAGTGGCAGCAGCACTAATTTGTTGATACACACCAGGGTGGAAATTAGTCTGATTACCTTGCCCTTCATATGGTCCTTGGCCTGTCAGCATGTCTAGATTCCATTGAGGATTGCTCACAACTGCATTACTACATTATTATGCAGTATCAGAACATAACTCCTGGTTGGCCACCTTCCACGTAAGATATTGTCTCCTAGATAAACATGCCTTTGCTAAATTACCCCAATCAGTCGGAGTAAGATTTTGACTTGCAACATTCTCTAATAAAGAAATGGTAAATGCAGCTTGTACTCCATAGGACATAACTGCCTCTTTAACTGTTTCACTAATTTCATATCTAATATTTGATGATATCTCTGATTGTTTTGATCTTCAAATACCAGGAATATTGGGAACACTGATCGAGATTCTACATCAGCCCACTCTCTGGGGGCCTCCCCTGTGCAGCAAGTACATGCACCCCTACAACTGGGAAAAGAGTGGTGACCTGAATTATATGCCGGAGGGTGCGGTGCAGTAGGGGCTAAATGCCACTGAGAGAACTTCTTTTCTAGCTCTCTCTCAGATAGTTCCTGTTCTTCAGAGTCACATCCCTGTTCTGAGTCTGAACATCTGCTTTCTCTTTCAGAAGCTCAACTTGATTGTTCTTCTTTTACAGTTTCTAATATCTCTTCCCCTTCTCTTAGCTGTTCTTGAAATTTGGTTTTTTGGACGACAGACAGAAATGAACTAATGTCCATATAGGCAAAGTACCAAGAGGGAGAGGCATTAAGACAGCCTTCCATGTGAATCCATGAAATTTAAACAGAAGCCAAACAAGAAAAAGTAACATATATATATAAATACATATATATATATGTATTTTATTTTATTTTAAACAAATGGGATAGATGTTGTTTCTCTGTTTGTACATGGCATAAAGGCATACCATTTGTGTAATCATAAATTTACATAGAGTAATGTTGTTAGATTCATTCTGTTATTTTTCCCTTCCCCCCACCCCTCCCACCCCTCTTTTCCCTCTATAAAGTGCTTCCTTCCTCCATTCTTGCCCCCCTCCCTAACCCTAACTCTAACCCTAACACTAACCCTTCCCTCCCCCCATTATGTGTCATCATCCACTTATTAGCGATATCATCTTCCTTTGGCTTTTTGAGATTGGCTTATCTCACTTAGCATGATATTCTCCAATTTCATCCATTTGCCTGCAAATGCCATAATTTTATCATTCTTTATGGCTGAGTAATATTCCATTGTGTATATATACCACAGTTTCTTTATCCATTCATCAATTGAAGGACATCTAGGTTGGTTCCATAGTCTGGCTATTGTGAATTGAGCAGCTATGAACATTGATGTGGCTGTATCTCTGTAGTATGCTGATTTTAAGTCCTTTGGGTATAGGCCAAGGAGTGAGATAGCTGGGTCAAATGGAGGGTCCATTCCAAGTTTTCGAAGGAATCTCCACACTGCTTTCCAGAGTGGCTGCACTAATTTGCAGTCCCACCAGCAATGTATGAGTGTACCTTTCTCCCCACATCCTCGCCAACACCTGTTGTTGTTGTATTCTTGATAATCGTCATTCTAATTGGGGTGAGATGGAATCTTAGGGTGGTTTTGATTTGCATTTCTCTTATTACTAGAGATGTTGAACATGTTTTCATATGTTTGTTGATTGCTTGTAGATCTTCTTCTGTGAATTGTCTATTCATTTCCTTAGCCCATTTGTCGACTGGATTATTTGAATTCTTGGAGTAGAGTTTTTTGAGTTCTTTATAGATTCTGGAGATTAGTGCTCTATCTGAAGTATGATTGGCAAAGATATTCTCCCACTCTGTAGGCTCTTTCTTCGCATTGCTGATAGTTTCCTTTGCTGAGAGAAGCTTTTTAGTTTGAATCTATCCCAGTTATTGATTCTTGCTTTTATTTCTTGTGCTATGAAAGTCCTGTTGAGGAAGTCTGGTCCTAAGCCGACATATTGAAGATCTGGACCTACTTTTTCTTCTATAATCTGCAGGGTCTCTGGTCTTATTCCGAGGTCCTTAATCCATTTTGAGTTTAGTTTCAACAAATGGTGCTGGGAGAATTGGAAATCCATATGCAACAGAATGAAACTAAACCCATATCTCTCACCATGCACGAAACTAGAGAAAAATATTAACACAACTAACACTTTACACACATTCATTTACTACAGGACGTCCTTTGCTGTCTCTTGGGACAGCCTTCTGTTAAGTTTCCTCACTAGGGGAGCCTTCCGTTAGTACCGTAAGGCCACTGTTTCTTTGAATAGGGAAACTTGCTACTTGACTGTGCTAGTGAAAAATTTTCTCCTTTATTACTTACCTGAGCACTCACCATTCTCCGTATGGGCCACCAAATGTCACCATCCAGCAAGACATATAGACACGTACACCTCTGATTGTCATGAAGCAGCTTCTTCTTTATTTGGATCCCAACAACAACAACCCCCAAAAAGGAGTCTCACCCCCAATATATAAGCAGTCTCATGCACAAGCAATTTTGGTCAGATATGTCCACCCAATCCTGTTAAAGGTCAAGCAGTCATGAGCTCAAGCATACATGTAGCCAATTGTAACAGCTTTCTGTTTTTCTCCAGGCATACCAAGCATGCCCTTTGGCTCCCTGCCAGCCCACACAAGTGGTCTAATCTGTTGGTGATGCTTTCCATTAAGTTTTTTATTTGGTTTATTATTTCCTTCATATTAAGTATTTCCATTTGTTTGTTTGTTTGTTTGTTTGTTTTTGAGAATCTCTGTCTCTTTGTTGAAATTATCTTCTGCTTCTTGCAGTTGCTCTTTCAGCTACTTATGGGTATGATCATTCATTGTCTGCATGCGCTCTCTTAACTCATCCTTTGCTTCATGAATCATCTTAATCATGTATAATCTGAAGTCCTTTTCTGACATTTCTTCTACCATACTGTCACTGGATCTATTAATATAGAATCTAGATTTGTTTGGATCATTTTCTTCCCTTGTTTTTTCATGTTGTTCATGTATCTTCCCCTCTAGCAGTGCAGATCTGGGGTATTGCAGATTTCCCCCTATAGGCTTATAGTGGCCCTATAGGTTTCCAAAACCTTTTCTTTAAGGGGGAGATCAATATTAGCATTGCCCAGTTCAGACAGTATGCAACTCTAGACCAAATAGCCCCTATGAGGACATTAACAATATTGTCATAATAAACAGAATGAGTCTAATTATTGTCTTCAGTATAACAAATATATTTGCAATAAGGTCTGCAGTTTCTAATGGAGGACAAAGAGGATGTGGAGGGGTGTAGGATGTAGCTGTCAATGGGATAAGAAAAGAATATATAGAAGTTCTAGATAATAGAAAGAGTGAGAGTGTAATCAAAAGAAATTGGTTGTTAGCATGCGAAAAGGGAGAAAGAGACTGAGGGAACAGGTAAACAAAAGGAAAAGAGAGCAAGAAAAGTAAAGAAATAAAAACTTAAAATTTTTCAATATGGAGAAAAAAGAAAATGTACACTATAGCAGTCATATAGTATTCAAACCTCCCAGTGTTCAGTAGCCTGATGTATGAGAGGTACCAGACTATGAGCTTCAAGTCTCCAGTAGGTGTCTCAGGTTGGGATTTGCCCCACCTAAAGTTCGGAGCTAAGGCTTCCAGGATTATCCAAGATGCCCCTCTGGCTTCCAAATGTGTTGGCAAATGGGGAGCTGCAGCTCGGTGTGTGGGTGTGGTTGGCTGATGATCCTGGAGGAAGGGTGAGGTTGGTTGTGCAGGGGTTCTGGAGGTGGGGTGTGGTCGGTCTGGTTGCAGGATCCTGGAGATGGGGTACAATCAGTTGGTCTGGGGGTCCTGAGGTTAGGGTGCTGTCAGTCCGTATAGGGGTCCCGGTGGCGGGGAGCAGTCAGTCGATGTGAAGGTCCTGGAGGCAGTGAGTGATTGGTCGGGCTGAGGGATCCTAGAGACAGGGCTCAGTCAGCCCAGCCAGGGGTCCTACGGGGTCTGGCTGTTGTCTCAAAATGGTGGCAGCCACGTGTAACCAAACCTGCAGGTACTGTGACAGTGAACTTTCAGGCAGCAGCAGGCAGCTGGCACTCCACTGGCTGTCTGTGGTCAGTTTGCTGACTGCTCTCAGACGATGGGGAGGTGAACCTCAGGTAGTGGGTGATGGGTAGGTGAAAGGCAGGTGATGGACAGGCAAGAGGCAGGCAAATGGAAGGCTGACTTCTGATCTCAGAGAAGCAAGCCCAGGAGAACCTTCTGGTGTCTGCCAGGTGAAGCTGAGTAGAACTCAGTCTTCACTACCTAGGTCTTCCCAAACCAGCTAGTTCCTAGTAGACCAAAAATCTTGCCACATATTAATAAGAGATGAGTCCAGCCCAGGAAAGACCAACCCAGTCAATAAAACCATGGAAACAACACAGAAGTAAAATAATAGCTTGTATTTTTGTATGAATCAGTAAATTTTGGGTGATTTATTACTCAACAATGGTTAACTGATAAAAACAATACAGAAATTCTAAAAGGAAAATAAAATTATTCCCTCACCTTTGAGACCAGACAAATGTAGCTAAGATCAATCTTGTAAATATTTAAATATTTTGCATAGAATACTAAGCATAAGAATCACTATAGGGCTGGGATGTACCTCAGTGACAGAGTGTTTGCCTACCATGAGGCCCAGTACTGAGGAGGAGAAGGAAAATTAAATAATACTATATTATTCTTTCTCATAAGAATATTTTTGTCAGGTTATTCTGTGAAAAATAGTTATTACAACCTTGGTAGTAATTTTTATATGTCAGGATTTTATATTTACATGAAATCATTGCCAAAGCAAAATAATTTTCTGCATGAGAATCTAAACACTACATCAATACTCTATTTTTTATATTCCTATCTGGTATCCAATTTTCTTGTAAAGTTATATTTAGGTTCATTAGTGATTGAAAATACATCTCCTCTATGAGGTGAGTCTCTTGAAGGCAACATATTGTTGGATCTTTCTTTTTAATCCAATCTGCCAGTCTATGTCTTTTGATTGATAAATTCAGGCCATTAACATTCAGGGATATTATTGAGATATGATTTGGTTTCCTGGTAATTTGGTTCATTTTTTAAATTTTCTTTATTTATTTGTTTGATACAACTTGGCTCCTCCTTTATTTGACAATTCCTTTAGGATAATTCCTCCCTTTGCTGATTTGCTTCTTTGTTTTTCATCTCTTCCTCATGGAATATTTTGCTGAGAATGTTCTGTAATGCTGGCTTTCTTTTTGTAAATTCTTTTAGCTTTTGTTTATCATGGAAGGATTTTATTTCATCGTCAAATTTGAAGGTAAGTTTTGCTGGGTATAAGATTCTTGGTTGGCATCCATTTTCTTTCAGGGCTTGAAAAATGTTGTTCCAGGCCCTTCTAGCTTTCAGGGTCTGGATTGAAAAGTCTGTTGATATCTGTATTGGTTTCCCCCTGAATGTAATTTGGTTCTTGTCTCTCACAGCCTTTAAAATTCTGTCTTTATTTTGTATGTTCGGTATTTTCATTATAATGTGCCTTGGTGTGGGTCTGTTGTAATTTTGTATATTTGGAGTCCTATAAGCCTCTTGAACTTGATTTTCCATTTCATTCTTCAGATTTGGGAAATTTTCTGATATTATTTCATTGAATAAATTGTTCATTCCTTTGGCTTGTTTCTCTAGGCCTTCCTCAATCCCAATAATTCTTAAATTTGGCCTTTTCATGATATCCCATAGTTCTTGTAGATTCTGTTCATGATTTCTTACCATCTTCTCTGTTTGTTCAACTTTGTTTTCAAGGTTAAATATTTTGTCTTCAATGTCTGAGGTTCTGTCTTCCAGGTGTTCTATCCTATTGGATATGCTTTCTATGGAGTTCTTAATTTGGTTTATTGTTTCCTTCATGCCAAGGATTTCTGTTTGGTTTTTTTTCGATATCTCTAACTCTTTATTGAAATGATCTTTTGCTTCCTGTATTTGCTCTTTTAACTGTCGATTGGTGCGATCATTCAATGCTTCATTTGCTCTTTCATCTCATCATTTGCTTCTCTGATCATTTTAATTATGTACATTCTGAACTCCTTTTCTGTCATTTCTTCTGCCATGCTGTCATTGGGTTTTATTGATGTAACATCTAGATTTGTTTGCAGCATTTTCTTTTCTTGTTTTCTCAAAATTAAACTTGTCTGTAACAGTAATTTTAAGCTTATAAAGAGTAAATTTTATTGGGGATTTGTTTCTATCATTTAATGCACTATTATAGGAACTATTATCAGTAGGCTATATGTAAAATTTGTTACTTTTTACACTGATATAAAAAATTTTAAATGTAAATGTATTTCTAAAAGTTAGTGAGAGTCTGATTTGTGTAAATTTTAATATTGTGAAACATAAAAAAACATTTTGCCACTTTGCCACACAAAAGGAAAGTTAAGAGCTCTCTCAGCCATTCTTTGTTTTATATTTGGGATGTAATGTTAAATTGTGTTGACTAATGTTCATATAGACTCAGGAAACTATATATATAAACTGAAAATGATATTTAAGGAAGTCAAAGATCAGTATCAGAATTAGAACACTTAAGATTTGTGATGGGCCATGCCTTACCTCAGATAAGGCTCTGCCTCCCACCTTACTGCATGTTAAAGTGGTCTCAAAATAAGCCATACTTCAGCTTATTTAAAGTTATAGTCAAAGGATTGGTTCTTGTTGTGGAATTACTATGATCTCAAACAGTGGAGATAATACAGAGCCTAAATGCTCAGTCAAAATTCAAGATAGCTATTACACAAGCTGAATGTGTTTTTACTCCTGCTAATTTCATTTTGTAACTGTTATCCAGAGGTACTGCTTCAAGAATAAGTAACCTAGGTAACTTGTGATAATAAGCCATCACCTACAGCACAGATCGTATGTAATGGTAACTTCCAGTACTAATACAGACTCCAGTTAAAGAAAGAGGTAACTAACTGTAAAGTTATAGACATTAAAGTTAAAGCCCAGTACTCTTACTTTATGACTAGTGAGGCTAGCTCACTGGATGGTTAAGACCAAATTTAGAGACGGAGATTAAATACAGAGGCCAAGAAACACCAGTATTTGGCTCTTGCCCTCAAAGTCACCCTGAATCCAGGGAACAAGAGGACTTCTATAAGGATCTTTGCAACTCTGAGTCACATGACCTTTCAATCAGGGAGATTGATGGGACCACTGGAGGATGAAAAGCCAATCAGTGCACCTGCTCGAAGAGGGTCATTGGAAAATGGAGACATTCCCAATGATTCCAAGGGAAGCCATCTCATCAAGGAGACCCTACCGAGGGAATGGCACTAAAGGTGTTAAGAAGCTGCCCTCAAGTTCCCGATGAGTAACCCTTGTGGGAACTCAGCTGACTGTTCACAAGACAGGAACAAGTCAATTTGACCAGCTTGATCTCAAACATCTAGCAAAACTGTTAAAACCAAAACATATCCATTCTTGGGCATTTAAAAGAAGCAATAATTAAATGTAACTTAAAATATACACTTGTGTGGATCCAGGATGGCGGACTAGAGGGAGGCTGCATTCCTTGTCGCTCCGGAACTCCAGTTTCAAGCAGAGGATATATGTTTCTTGGTGAGGCAGTTTTTGCTGCTTATCGATCGCCTGGTGTTTACCTGTTTGTCTGCTGTGATGACTTGCAGTCTGCCAACATATCGACAACTTTTTTGAGTGCATATTGCTCACCGTCAGGCATCTATCATATGCCATTTGCCTGCCTCTCGCCTATCCAACACCCATCACACGAGGTTCACCTCCCGATCACCTTACAACAGTCAGCAAACTGATCGCCGACCACCAGTGGAGCACCAGCTACCTGCTAAGTTGCCTGGAGGTTCACTGTTACAGTACCTGCAGGTTGATTACACGTGGCAGCCACCATTTTGAGACAACAGCCAGGTCCCGTAGGACCCCTGGCCAGAATGACTCAGTCCCGTCTCCAGGATACCTCAGCCCGACAGATCACGCAATGCCTCAGGGGCCCACACATTGACTGACTGCTTCCTGCTGCCAGGAACCCCAGATCAACTGACTGCGCCCTATCAACGGGACCCCAGACCGACCTATTGCACCCAGCCTCGAGGATCCCACAACCACACCAAACACACCCGAACTCCAGGACCCCGGCCTGACCAAGTGCATCCCGCCTCCAGAACCTCCAGCTGACCACGTCCACACCCTGAGCTGTAGCTCCCCATTTGCCAACACATTTCAAAGCCAGAGCAGCCATCTTGGATAATCCTGGAAGCCAGAGCTCTGATCTTTAGGTGGTGCAAATCCCATCTTGAGACACCTGCTGGAAGCTTGAAGCTCATTGTCAGGTACCTCTCATGCATCAGGCTACTGAACACTGGGAGGTTTCATTACTATATGACTGCTATACTGTAGATTTTCTTTTTTCTCCTTTTTAAAAAAATTTGTTTTTATTTCTATACTTTTCTTGCTCTCTTTTCCTTTTGTTTACCTGTTCCCTCAGAGTCTCTTTCTCCCTTTTTGGCATGCTAATATCCAATTTCTTTTGATTACATTCTCACCCTTTCTATTTTCTAGAACTTCTGTATATTCTTTTCTTATCCCATTAACAGCCACATTCTACATCCCTCTGCATCCTCTTTGTCCTCCATTAGAAACTTCAGACCTTAATGCAAACTTGTTTGTTTTACCGAAGATAATATTTGAACTCATTCTGTTTACTATGACAATATTGTTATTGTCTTCATAGGGGATATTTGGTCTAGGATTGCATAGTGTCTCATTTGGGCACTGCTAATATTGATCTTCCCTTAAAGAAAAGGTTTTGGAAACCTATAGGGCCACTATAAGCCTATAGGGGGAAATCTGCAATACCCCAGATCTGCACTGCTAGAGGGGAAGATACATGAACAACATGAAAGAACAAGGGAAGAAAATGATCCAAACAAACCTAGATTCTATATTAATAGAATCCAATGACAGTACGTTAGAAGAAATGTCAGAAAAGGACTTCAGATTATACATGAGTAGGATGATTCGCGAAGCAAAGGATGAGATAAGAGAGCAAATGGAGGCAATGAATGATAATACCAATAAGCTGAAAGAGCAACTGCAGGAAACAAAAGATCATTTCAACAAAGAGATAGAGATTCTCAAAAACAACCAAACAGAAATCCTTGAAATGAAGGAAACAATAAACCAAATAAAAAAGTCAATGGAAAGCATCACCCAAAGACTAACCACTTGGAATACAGCACCTCAGACAATGAAGACAAAATATTTAATCTTGAAAATAAAGTGGCCCAAACAGAGAAGATGGTAAGAATTCATGAACAGAAATTCCAAGAACTATGGGACATCATGAAAAGACCAAATTTAAGAATTATTGGGATTGAGGAAGGCACAGAGATACAAACTAAAGGAATGAACAAGCTATTCAATAAAATAATATCAGAAAATTTCCCAAGCCTGAAAAATGTAATGGAAAATCAAATACAAAAGGTTTACAGAACACCAAATGCACAAAATCACAACAGATCTACACCAAGGCACATTATAATGAAAATACCTAACATTCAAAATAAAGATAGGATTTTGAAGGCCACGAGAGAAAAGCATCAGATTACATATAGGGGGAGACCAACACGGATAGCAGCTGACTTCTCAACCCAGACTCTAAAAGCTAGAAGGACCTGGAACAACATATTTCAAGCTCTGAAAGAACATGGTTGCCAACTAAGAATCCTATACCCAGCAAAACTAACCTTCAGTTTTGAAGATGAAATAAAATCCTTCCATGATAATCAAAGGTTAAAAGAATTGACAAACAGAAAGCCTGCACTACAGAATTTTCTCAAGAAAATATTCCATGAGGAGAAAATGAAAACCAGCAATGTAGGTCAGCAAAGGGAGGAACTACCTTAGAGAAAAACCACTCAAAGGACAAACCAAGCCAACTTAAAAACCAAAAATAAGACAAATGACTGAGAATACAAATCATGTCTCAATAATAACAATGAACGTTAATGACCTAAACTCATCAATCAAAAGACATAGACTGGCAGAATGTATTAAAAAGAAAGATCCAACAATATGCTGCCTGAAAGAGACTCATCTCATAGAAAAAGACATCCACAGACTAAAGGTGGAAGGATAGGAAAAAACCTACCACGCACATGGACTCAGTAAAAAAGTGGGGGTTTCCATTCTTATATCAGATAAAGTGGACTTCAAGCCAAAGTGAGTCAGAAGGGATAAAGAAGGACATTTTATACTGCTTAAGGGAACCATAAATCAGGAAGACATAATGATAGTAAATATTTATGCCCCAAACAATGGTGCATCCCTGTACATCAAACAAATCCTTCTCAATTTCAGGAATCACATAGACCACAGCACAATAATTCTGGGTGACTTTAATGTACTGCTGTCACCACTAGATATATCTTCCAAACAAAATCCAACCAAAGAAACCATAGAACTCAATAACACAATCAATATTTTTAGACTTAATAGACATATATAGAATATTCTATCCATCAATGAGCGGATTCACTTTCTTCTCAGAAGCACATGGAACCTTCTCGAAAATAGACCATATGTTATGCCACAAAGTAGCCCTTAGGAAATGCAAGCAAATAGAGATACTGCCTTGTGTTCTATCAGATCATTATGGACTGAGAATAGGAATCAATGACAAAATAAAAAGGATAAATTACTCCAACACCTGGAGACTAAATAATATGCTATTGAATGAAACATGGATAACAGAAAACATCAGGGAGGAGATAGAAAAATTCTTAGAGGTCAATGAGAATGATGATACAACATATTAAAATCTCTGGGACAATATGAAAGTGGTGCTAAGGGGAAAATTCATTGCATGGAGTTCATTCCAGAAAAGAATGAAAAGTCAACAACTAAATGACCTAACATTAGATCTCAAAGCACTAGAAAAAGAAGAACAGAATAAAAGCAAAAGTAGTAGAAGACAGTAAATAATTAAAATCAGAGCTGAAATTAATGAAATTGAAATAAAAGAAACAATTCAAAAAATTGACAAAACAAAAAGTTGGTTCTTTGAGAAAGTAAACAAAATAGACAAACCCTTAGCCACACTAACAAAGAGAAGGAGAGAGAACACTCAAATTACTAAAATATGTGGTGCAAAAGGAAATATCACGACAGACACCACTGAGATACATAACATAATTAGAAGCTACTTCGAAAATCTGTATTCCAACAAAATAGAAACTACTGAAGATATTGACAAATTTCTAGAGATATATGCTCCTCCCAAACTGAACCAGGAGGACATACACAATTTAAACAGATCAATATCAAGCAATAAAATAGAAGAAGCCATTAAAAATCTACCATCCAAGAAAGCCCAGGACCAGACAGACTCTCAGCCGAGTTCTACAAGACCTTCACAGAAGAACTCATTCCAGTACTTCTCAAAGTATTCCAGGAAATAGAAAAGGAGAGTACCCTACAGAACTCATTCTAGAAGCTAATATCACCCTCCTACCCAAACCAGGAAAAGACACATCAAGGAAAGAAAATTTTAGACCAATATCCTTGATGAATATAGATGCAAAGATCCTTAACAAAATATTGGCAAACCACGTCCAAAAGCATATTAAGAAAATCGTACACCACGATCAAGTGGGGTTCATCCCTGGAATGCAAGGATGGTTCAACATTCGTAAATCAATAAATGTAATCCATCATGTCAATATTCTTAATGATAAGAATCACGTGATTATTTCAATTGACACAGAAAAAGCATTCGACAAAATACACCGCTTCATGCTGAAAACTCTAGGAAAAAATAGGGATAGTAGAAACATACCTGAACATTGTAAAGGCTATTTATGTTAACCCCATGGCCAACATCTTCTTAATGGAGAACTGAAACCACTCCATTTAAAAATGGGAACAAGACAGGGATGTCCTCTTTCACCACTTCTATTCAACATTGTCCTCAAAACTCTAGCCAGAGCAATTATGCAGACCAAATAAATTAAAGGAATACGAATAGGAAAAGAGGAACTTAAGCTGTCACTATTTGCGGATGACATGATACTATATTTAGAGGATCCAAAAAACTCCTCCAGAAAACTTCTAGACCTCATCAATGAATTCAGCAAAATAGCAGGCTATAAAATCAACACACATAAATCTAAAGCATTTTTATACACAAGCGATGAAACAGCTGAAAGGGAAATGAGAAAAACAACCTCATCTGCAATAGCCTAAAAAAAAAAAAATACTTGGGAATCAATCTAACCAAAGAGGTAAAAGATCTCTATAATGAAAACTACAAAACATCGAAGAAATTAATTGAGAAAGACCTTAGAAGATGGAAAGATCTCCCATGTTCTTGGATACTCAGAATTAATATTGTCAAAATGGCCATACTACCAAAAGTGCTATATAGATTCAATGCAATTCCAATTAAAATCCCAATGACATACCTTACAGAAATAGAGCAAGCAATCATGAAATTCATGTGGAAGAATAGGAAACCCAGAATAGCTAAAGCAATCCTTAGCAGGAGGATTGAAACAGGGGATATTGCAATACCAGAACTTCAACTATACTACAAAGCACTAGTAACAAAAACAGCATGTTATTTGCACCAAAATAGACAGGTAGATCAATGGTACACAATAGAGGACACAGACACAATCCCAAATAAATACAGTTTTCTCCTACTAGACAAAGGTCCCAAAAAATATGCAATGGAGAAAAGATAGCCTCTTCAACAAATGGTGCTGGGAAAACTGGAAATCCATATGCAACAGAATGAAACTAAACCCCTATCTCTCACCCTGCACAAAACTCAACTCAAAATGGATCAAGGACCTTGAGATCAGACCAGAGACCCTGCATCTTATAGAAGAAAAAGTAGGTCCAAATCTTCAACTTGTTGGCTTAGTATCAGACTTCCTTAACAGGACTCCCATAGCACAAGAAATAAAAGCAAGAACAAATAACTGGGATAGATTAAAACTAAATAGCTTTCTCTCAGCAATGGAAACTATCAGCAATGTGATGAGAGAGCCTACAGAGTGGGAGAATATCTTTGCACTCATACTTCAGATAGAGCACTAATTTCCAGAATATATAAAGAACTCAAAAAACTCTACATGAAGACTATGAATAACCCAATCAACAAATGGGCTGAGGATATGAACAGACACTTCACAGAAGAAGATCTACAAGCAATCAACAAACATATGAAAAAATGTTCACCATCTTTAGTAATAAGAGAAATGCAAATCAAAACTACACTAAAATTCCATCTCACCCCAAATAGAATGGCGATTATCAAGAACACAAGCAACAATAGGTGTTGGAGAGGATGTGGGGAAAAAGGTACACTCATACATTGCAAATTAGTGCAGCCACTCTGGAAAGCAGTGTGGAGATTCCTTAGAAAACTTGGATTGACCTACCATTTGACTCAGCTATCCCACTCCTCGGCCTATACCCAAAGGACTTAAAATCAGCATACTACAGAGATACAGCCACATCAATGTTCATAGCTGCTCAATTCACAATAGCCAGACTGTGGAACCAACCTAGATATCCTTCAATTAATGAATGGATAACAATACTGTGGTATATATATACAATGGAGTATTACTCAGCTATGAAGTATAATAAAATTATACATTTGCAGGCAAATGGATGAAATTGGAGACTATCATACTAAGTGAGATAAGCCAATCTCAAAAATCCAAAGGACAAATGATCTCACTGATAAGGGGAGGATGACACATAATGGGGGGTGGGAGGGGGGCAAGAATGGAGGAAGGAGGGACTGTATAGAGGGAAAAGAGAGGTGGGAGGGTTGGGTGGATGGAAAAATAATGGAATGAATCAAACATCATTACCCTGTGTAAATGTATGATTATGCAAATGGTATGCTGTTACTCCATGTACAAACAAAAACAACATGTATCCCATTTGTTTACAATAAAAATAAATTTTAAAAAATAATAAAAAATAAAAAAATAAAAAGAGAGAGATGAAAAAAAATATATATATTCACTTGTGTTAGCCCACTAGAATAAAGACTGGAAGCTACAAAAGAGAGATTCTTAGGCAAATGTTTCTGATAACTATCAAGAGAAACTGCCAGAGTCATAATTTTTAGTCAGTTTGTCTACAGACCTTCCTAAGTTACACAGGTAGGCTTCATCTAAGTTGGCTAGCATGATTATCTAGCCTTAAGTATCAGAAGTATAGAGATTTCTACTAAACACAGGTTATATGAATAAAAGGATATTTTACAAAATCAGATGACATTAAGTAGCTTAGGTATATTTTCTGGGGACATCAATGACATTAAGAGTTAAATGTGGTGTTTACATTCCTGATAACTTGGACAGTGTTAAGGTTCCCACATAAAGACCTTATCCTCTCCAGCCTTTGTTAGGCCTTGTTATGGGAACAACTTCTTAGTTCTTCCACCACCTGGTGATAGATTATTGATTTCTGTCATCTTCATGATATTCATTGGCATATTCCAGATGTGCAACATTTATTTTGTATTAATCTCATTTCAATATTCATGTCTTTTTTGTTTCTCTCTCATAGAAGCATCCACCTCCAGATGACTTTACAACCTACTCTTCCCCCACTAGACTTCTACCATGGACCCCTCAATTGACCTGATTTCTAAAGGGAAACTCCTAACTGCTTACCCCACGCTGCCCCCTTGCAGCTTGAAAGCAGTCAGAGTGGTCATCACCCCCTTTTCTTACAGCAGTAAAGAGTTCCGAAAGCAAAAGGGGGGAATGAAGCCAGAGTTGGGGACAGGCAGTTAGTGTAGAAATAGGGGATCAAGTCAAATGGAGGAAATGGAGACTATGAAAGCCATCTGCCTCTGGAAGTTGGAGACTGCCCCTGGGAGAATGGAATGTCAAGGATCTGCAGAGCTCATGGATTACCAGATTTACCTGCCCTTATCAAGGACTGCAGACAAGGAGCTGCTAATTAATGGCCCCTGGGCCCTTACCTGACTGAATCACTTTGGCCCTTCCCCTGCCCATTTGCTTCTCCCTTTATGCATCTCACCTACAAAACCAGGCCTAGTCACATAGGCAGGGAGGAGAGAGAAGAGGGGAGAGGACTGGAGAACAAAAGAGACCTTAACCTATAAAAGATGTAAGGTATGCTCACTCACTTCTTGGGACTTTAGAACATCAGCCACAGCCCCCTTCTCCCTTTCTGGAGAAGTCTGTATTATTGTCTTTGGGTAGAACCCTCTTAATGTGCTAAATCCTACTATAATGTTAGGATTAGCCTGCATATCTTCCATATAATACTTGCAGTTCTTAAATGTTTGTGGTCCATTTTCAACAAAAGAATCACAAAGATTCAGGTCAATCAAGCCCTCCTGAAGGAATCCCTTTCCCAAATTAATAAAAATGGGGAAAATGTTGGCAGAAATCCTAGTTCTTGGCTGGTAGCAGTGAACTTCTCAAGTGTAAGGAAAACTTGCAGGGAGAAGCGTTCCGCTTTGGCTACCTAGGAAAGTACACAACTGCCCCAAATTGATTCAGAGTTACCAAGGGAACCTGTATAGGAACCTGGTGGTCTGATCCCCTGTGGTACATTGTGATTGGGCAAGAAGCCTATAAAATGTATAGCTGTTCCCGCAATAAACGAGTTTGCAGGCTGCTCCCCACAAGCCTGCTTCCACCCTACTCCCAGGGTCTGGGTCTTGACTCCCAGTCTGGGTCTTGACTCTGTGCTCTTACCCTGCATATGAGCTATCCCAGCACAAGAGAAACTACACAATGTCTCTTTTTTCATAAAACACAAATTAAGTGCTCAGTATCATTTTGTTGAATATATAGTGGCATGAAAATTATCTCGAACAATGGTCAGATTTAGTTCAGGTGACAGAAACAAAAGTTTGAATCAATTATTATTTGTGATATTTAGAAAAACTTCATGATACAGTTCAGTAATGTTCAATCAATGCAGGGATTTGGAGAAAGTAAGAAAGTACTCTAAAGAAATCTCTAGAACCAGGGAGGGAATGTTGAACATTTCACTTTGATGCATGCACAGATTGTGCACCCTCTAACACTTGTCATAAGGATCATAAAGAGTGTGGCAGAAGTGTAAAACAGGCAGGCACACTTAGCCATGTATGCCCAGAAGAACAAGCCACTGATTAAACTCATTGTTTCTACAGAAAAATGGGTGGACAATGCAACAACCCTGAGGAAAACTAATAATCAGTCATTGAAAGTGTATCTTTTTTAAAATCAAACTTACCTCATCTGCAAAAAGAGAACTAAAATGAATAAATGTGTGGTCCCTTTCAAGATCAATCATATTTTGCTGTACTGCTATTTTTATTTCCAGCTTAATCATGTAAAACTTAAAAGTTAAAATGGAATGTTAAAAATATCTGAAACTTTTTTAAAAAGTCATTATTAAGGGTAATCATTGTACTATATTTTGATGTAATGTTAATTAGCACAGTTAGTACCTGGAAAGGTGGGTTTCTGGTATTAGATTATTTGCCAGCCATGTAGCAAGAGTCCCATTGTTGGTTGTGATATGTAATTTTGTAGGTCAATTTGACTAGCCCACAATATTTGGCAAAACACCAGTCCAGATGTCACAACAATATGAAATTAGCATTTACGGCATAAGAATTTGAGTAAAGCAGATTATTCCCAATAAGATGGGTGGTCTTCATTCAATTGAAGATTGAGGATCCCTTAGAAAGATGGAATTGTGCTTCCAGACTTCCTTTAAAGCAACTCTTCCCTGAGTTTCTACCCTGACAGTTCCCAATACCCAATTTGGACTCCTGATGGTCTCCACTTTATATGAGCCAGTACCTTAAAATAAACCAATGAATGGTCAGATAGATGGGAAGGTAGATAAATGGAAAAACTAATTATAGACACAAAAAGAGAGAGAGATGCTCAGTCATATACATCCTATTGGTTCTCTTTCTCTGGAGATCCCTAGCTAACACCCTGGTGCTACCAGGTTGATGATACACGCTGGTTTGCTGTAGCAAGCAGTTATGGAATTCTCACTTATGGAGAAAGGTAGGAAAGGATACAGTAGTTTATTCAAAGTCTCCATGGTGACCATACTAATTGTAAGAATGCTTGTGATTTTTTTTTTTTTTTTTTTTTTTGCTATTAAATGCATCTTCAGAGCTAATGAAAGAAAAGCAAGTGTTGGACAAACAACTACTAAATCAGGTTATTGTGTTAACATCAGTAATGTACATTAATTTTCTAAGCATTAGTCTCAAAGTACCAAAAACCAGCTATTTTAAAACACTAGAAGTGCATTCTTTGACTGTTCTGGAGACTGTAAGTATAAAATTACAGCCAAGGTTATACTTTCTGAAAACTACAAGGAAAGATCTTGTCTTGCCTCTTCCTAGCTTCTCTGGTGTCTTCTTATAAAGACATTGATGATTGGATTAAGACTCACCTAATCCAGTATGATCTTAATCTTCACTCATTACATCAATGAAGACTTTTTCCAAATCAGGTCACATTATGATGTTTCAGATAGATGTGAATTTGGGGGAGATGTCAGTCTCCATGGATAGTTTAAAAAAGAGCCCATATCATATATTTAGAAGTGGGACTGTGCTGCAAATCTGTTCTAGAAATGCATTGTGAAGGAAGCTCAGTTCAGAGAAACTGAATTCACAGGCCTGTCAAGCATCCATGTGGTAAAGATTCTCATTCCTAGAATGCACAATTTCTCCTAGGTACTCAATCAAACACTAATGTAGTGCAACTGTAAAGGTATTTTGCAAATATACTTAATGTTCTAATCAGGTGACATTAACATAAGGAGTCTGACTGAGTTCTGTGATCCTTTAAGAAGATTGACATCTCCCTGACAAAAGAGGCTAAACACAAGAGAGATTTCACACAAGAGAGATTGACCTTTAGTGACTTTGATGATAGAGGATGTCAGATGGCAAGAAATTCAGGCAGCCTCTGAGCCAAGGGTGATCTTCAGTTGTCATCCAGCAGGTAAAAAATACCTTAGTCCTACAGTGGCAAGGAACTGAATTCAGTAACAACCACATACAGAGGGAAGAACATGCTGAATTTCAAATGAGAACACAGACCAGCTAACACCTTGATTTTAACTTCATGATAACCTGGGCAGATAATCCAGACAAGCCTTCCCAAGGACTGCTGATCTTTGGAGGTAATTGTGTTCTTTGAAGCTGGTGTTTTGTTTGTAGTCATAGAAAAATCATACCCTCCTACACTTCAGGTTCTGACAGAGAAGGTGTGGTCCCGTGAGACCTGGAGTAGGGACATCCTATTGCATGTGTCTCAGCCCCAAATCAACTCACAGGAACAGAGCTCCCAGTTTCTAAAACTGTCCTCTCCTTTGCTGGGGTGTAACAGCCTTGAAGATCTTTCTTGAAGATCACGTAGAGGCTCACTCCCCAGCAGATGCTTTGCAAAAGTAATGGCACTTGTCTTCCTCAAACCTCTCCTAAACTCACTTGTTGTTATTGGACTGAAACTAGGGCTACATTTTTTTACCTGATGGAGAGTGTTTAGTCTGTGCTTCAAGATGAAAAAGGTTATCCACCAAAGGAGCTGTCAGATACAGTTTATAAATATGAGTTGGAACTCTCAAAAAACATGCTCGAGAAGGTATCTTAGTGGTGCTGTACCTAGGGGTGCTGTACTGGTAAATATAAGACTGGTTCAAATGTTTTGTGACTTAGGATTTACACGCTAGATTTTTGTGCTAGTCTTAGTTGATTAACAAATGCCTTATTTCCTGGGAATTAAATGATGTCCTTCCTGAGAAAATTAGAGATTCCAGATTTTCCTGAATATATAATGCGAAAAGAGTCAAAAAGTTAAGATCTGGTCCGACCAGAATGAATTTCTTACACAAGGCAAACAAACAAACAAAAACCCAATAGCTCTGTAACTGAAGGGGCTCAGAGGATGTCTCTCCTATCAAGGGAATGAGGCATGCTTGAATGAAGGGTGAGGTGACAGTTATTAAGAAGCGTACTAGTGTCTCCTCTTCATATGCCAAAGCCTAGGATAAGGTTTGATGTTTTGGTTCTGGTTTCCTTAGTTTCCATGTGAATGAGAGAACCAAGGAATAGCAAAGAACAGGATGTACACTAGAGATAAATTGGACATAATTGCTGTAACAAGAGTGATCAGAGAGTCCAGAACTGCAGGGATGGCTAATATTCTGTGATATTCTTAGGAATGAGGTAGTTCTGTGACAACAAAGTACCATTTAGCCCATATTACCTAAAAGAAACAAAAACAGTGAACTGAAGTCACACAAATTTGGATTTCACTGAGAATGCAATCCCTGCTTTATGTAGGAGCTGATGCAGCACTGGAAGAGCCTTTAAATGCTTATTGAAGGATAAGACCTAGAAGAAAATTCTGCAAGACTGTGGTGCTTCCTTTTAAGCAATTGTAGACTTTCCCAATGGCAAGCATACAATTCTATGTCCCAGTAGATAGAATATATGAGTGTGAGAATTGAGGGGTGGAGGTAGGACTAGTCTCTTTCACCATTGATTCTAGTGAACAACTAGGATAATTTGTACTTCCAGTCTCTACAGACTGGCTCTTAGGAATGCCTACCCTTGGGTGAGAGCTTTTTCTGTGAGGTCATTCAACTATGGTTCCTCCTAACATTGCAAATATTAGTAGCAATTATCAGGTAGTACAGTCTAATATTTTTTAGTTCTGTATGCATGTAAAATAGGCAAAGAGAGAAATGAGAAAGAGAGAGAGAATAGACCATCCTTGAAGGGTTAACTGCATGGGACGATTAAAGAATTGATTGTAATGAGGCCAGAGAGAACTAAGAACTTCCTGTGTATTCCATTTCTGGTAGTAATTGTAAATGGGAATTTCAATAACAAAGTCCTACAAAAGGCAATGCAAACAGCATTCAGATTCCTCAAAGACGAAGACTGGGTTTACCCTGCTTGGTGAAGTCGCAGGCCAACAGAAGTTCTGGATGAGTATTAGGGAACTCTAGAATGGGTGGTAGAGGAAGGAGATGATGAATAGTTAACTATTGGAGATATAGGTACAACTATGACCTTGAGGAGGTGGTTTCTTCAATTTCAATTATTTCATTAAGTCTTTTCATTTATACTTCCTTATTAAATGCAGCAAGTCATCACTTGATGACTCTGACAGGGTGGAACGTGTTGAAAGTGAAGCATGAGGATCTGAGAACTGTAAGAGGTGTTTGACAGTGACTGTGGATGTACCAATCATGAACAAGGAAAGTCTTAAGACCGCAGTAACATGCACAGCATGGAAGGTCACACTCAAAATTTAAAAAGGAAAGAAAAAGAAAATAAATCAGTACCAGGAAAAAAAAAAAAAAAAAAAGGACAGGCATACAGGCATAATGAAGGAAACAGGTGAAAACTTTCAAAATAATGTGTGCCTACAGAGATATGAAAGGATATTATACCTTTAACAAAATAAAATATCATGTACACGTAAACAAGTAAACAAAAATAAAACACGTTTGCTTTTAGGAACCTTGATATCTTAAAATTTTGAAATATTATATATATGAAAAAATCATTAAAATTAAAGCATCTCCAATGATACAGAGATAAATGTAGTAACAAGTAAAATGTTAATAAATATGAAACTAGAATGACAGAAAATATAAATGAAGAATGAATAAAATGGATTGAAAAGAAAAATATATTATAAAATTTGATTAATGAAAATCTCTACCAGTAACACACTGGTACATTAAAAAAAAAAAAAGGAGTTATTCACTTTGAAATATTATGTTGAAATTTCAAAGAATAAAATATGAAGAGAAGATACAAAGGGCATCCAAGCGAAGGATTAGGTTATTGTCAAACAAACAAAAACCAGAGTGTCATCAAATAAAGCATCAACATCACAAAATTCTAAGTTCAACACAAAAATATCTTTAAACATCTGAGGAAAAGTGATTTTGAATCTAAAAATTTTTACCCAGTCAAATCCTAGATTAAATGTACAATATATTTTAGAATTTGCAAGAAAACTCAAATTTATTTTCGCAAATACATTTTAAAAATAAAATTCCTTGAGCATGTACTTCATTAAAGCGAACAAGAAAAGATGTAATTGGATCCAAGAATCAACACACTTAATTAAATGCATAAGACAATGCAAGAAATGCCTAAATAATAGTCCAGTACAGTCTAAAAATAATTCATTTAACTTATATGGTAAATTAAAAACTCTGAAAATTATTTTTTTTAAATTTGGGGAATTAATAATAAGAAGAATGTAGTTGTATAGTACCTTATGTAGAAGGATATAAATTGTAATCCTCTAAATACTGAAAATGTTTTTAACTCATTTGTTGGCAGTGTGAATTGTTACAAAGTAACATCATCTGTTTAAGAGGTGTTTTGTGAATATTCATATTCATGTTGGTCTTCTAAATAGACTTTTTCTTTTCTATTGCCTATCTGGTAGAGGAATAACTAACAAAAATGACAACATATTTTATTAAAAATACCCATAATTTTCAAATTCTCAAAATGAAAAATAAGAAAATGGCAGCTTTTGAAGTTTGCCTATCATTCACTTTTGTTCCAATTTTCCATTCTACCTTCATAAGTGTACTTTATTACTTGGCTTCATGAAATTAATAAGCTTGATTATTATTTCCAATGCCACTGAGGTGAATCTCATTTAGATTTTGTACTGTAATTCAAAACTAATTATCTGAAATCACCTATATTAGTTTTCTAGGGTTGCTGTAATGAAGTACCACAAACTAGGTAGCTCAAACAGAAAGAACTTATTTTCTCATAGTTCTGAAGGCCCAGAGTCCAAGACCAAGGCATTAGCAGTGTAGGTACCCTCTGAGTCCTCTGCTTGATATGAAGATGGCTCTCTTCTCCCTCTGTGGTCTTTCCACTGTGGGTATCTGTGTCCTAATTCCTTCTTGCAAGGAAACAAGTCATGTTGAACAAAGACCCACTGCATGGCCCTCATTTAACACTGATTACCTTTTAAGGACAATAAATCTAAATACAGTCTCATCCTAAGGTCCTGGTAGTTAGGGATTCAATATATATCCTTAGGTGAAGGTGCATGGTTTGGTCCATGGCATCCTTCAAATTCAGTGTTATATTGTTGTACAATCTCTCGTTTTCAGCACTATTTTATTCCATGTACCTTTGAGGAAATGAAATATTATTTTTCTCATTGAAAATTATTTAGCTTTTTCCCAATAAAATACATTTGTATGTGCTTATGACATTCTCTTTTTAGTAAAGCAATTATTGCTCTTTAGTGGGAGTATATTAACAGTTTTAAATTATATACATAAACTTATGGAGACAAATCCTTGGCAAATAATGTCAGTCAGATAACAAAGAATTCACCATTTGTAACTATAAATATCTATAAAACGTTGGATAAAACATCAATTTAAAAATATGTTCTGATTAAAACATTTACATCTATATGAACAAAATATTAGTTTCTAGCATGCTTAAAAATTCTTCATAAATAAAGAGAAATATATAAAAATTAATGAGCTTCTAAATAATCTGAGTTATCATTGTCTGTCAAAAGTTGCCAAAGGTTTTAAAGAAAATGTTATTTAGTGAATTTTAAAGAAAAACTAAGAATATGATTATCTTCTCTGATGACAAGCTTCTACAGAAACACTGATTACTTCTCACAAAATTAAGGTTACTGGTGTTATCAACAACCTAAGTTTTACTTCAAAAATTCTCAAATTAACTCTAATTTCTATCTTAGAATTTTGTATGTACGAATCCTGATTATAAAGATTTACATATATTTTATATTATTCAAATAAATCACAAGATTTCAAAATGACTCAATGTTACTTTAAAGGAAAATAAAAACCCCTTAAAGTATTTAAGGCTTTTTTTATGGTACTTACCAGAGATTGAACCTAGGGGTACTTTATCACTGAGTCACATCCTCATCCTGTTTTATTTTTTGAGACAGGATCTCCCTAATTTAGTACCTCGTTAAGTTGCTGTGGCTGGATTTGAACTTAAGATCTTCCTGTCTCAGCCTCCCGAGTTGCTAGGATTACAGGCGTGCACCATGGACCTGACTAAGACCTTTAATATACTTTATGTGTCATATGTTTGTATATCAGTAAGGAACTCAATTTATTTAAGCTATTTTTATTTATTATAGTAAATAAAATATCAAATAGTAGCCAGTGAGATTATAAATTGAATTTTTAAAAATATCTTTCCACTGAATTCCAGTTTTAGTTCAAATATGTAAAGAGGATTCATTCCCAACATCACAACAAGAACAGGTTGAACAGACTTGCAAACCTTGGAATCTCTTGAAACTGCCATCCTTCAGGCATCAGGGAGAACTTGCTTCCCTAGGCAGAAGCTCTTATGTTCCACATAACAGGAGGATTAAATGTGGAATTATATTAATTGCTGGAAGACAAAAATGGACTCACATGAGAATGAGAGGTTTCTGAAATCACCAATCATGAGGATGCCAACACACTTTGGTAGCCCTTCATACCGAAATCCCTACAGCCTTTTGAAAGATGGATCTGCAGAAAATGCCACTCCAAAGTACTGGTTGTGGAAGGAGATGGACACAATAAACAAAAATTCTCCCTTATGGGAAAGAAGTCTCAAAAATTTTCGTTGTGAGTGAGAAAAAGTTTAACAATGCCTTCTGACCAGTAAAATTCCATCAGTTGAGGACAGTGAACTTGGTCCAACTTCATTTTCTCAGTATTAACCAAGGACAAAAAAAATCTATAGTCTGAAAGAAATAAGTATATTGACTGAGAAAACTGACAAAATAAAAAACAGAAACTACTCCAAAACCTGGAGATTAAATAATGTGCTATTGAATGATGCATGCATAACAGAAGACATCAGCGGGGAAATTAAAAAAAAAAAAAACTCTTAGAGGTAAGTGAGAACAAAGATACAACATATCAAAATCTCTGGGACACTATGAAAGCACTACTAAGAGGAAAATTCATTTCATGGACCACACTCAATGAAAGAAGAAAAAGTCAACAAATAAACCACCTAACACTACAGCTCAAAGCCCTAGAAAAAGAAGAACAGATCAACACCAAAAGTAGTAGAAGACGGGGAATAGTTAAAATCAGAACTGAAAGCAATGAAATTGAAACAAAAGAAAACAATCAAAAAAATTTACAAAATACAAAGTAGATTCTTTGAAAAAATAAACAAAATTGATAAACCCTTAGCCACACTAACAAAGGAGAGAGAAAACTCAAATTATTAAAATTCGGAATGAACAAGGAAATATCACGACAGACACGATTGAAATACAAAACATAATTAGAAGCTATTTTGAAAATCTATACTCCAACAAAACAGAAAATCTCGAAGACATCAACTGCTTTCTAGAGACATATGATCCAAACAAATTGAACCAGGAGGACATACACAATTTAAATAGACCAATTTCAAGCAATGAAATAGAAGAAGTAATCAAAAGCCTAACAACAAAGGAAAGTCTGGGACCAGATGGGTTCTCAGTCGAGTTCTACAAGATCTTCAAAGAAGAGCTCATTCCAATACTCCTCAAAGTATTTCATGAAATAGAAGAGGAGGGAACCCTCCCAAACTCATTCTATAAATCTATTATCATCCTGTTACTAAAACCAGACAGAGACAGATCAAGGAAAGAAAATTTCAGTCCAATATCCCTAATTAACATAGATGCAAAAAATCTTAACAAAATTTTAGCAAATCGCATACAAAAACATATTAAAAAGATAGTGCACCGCAATCAAGTTGTTTTTATCCCATGGATGCAAGGTTGGTTCATTATCCGGAAATCAATAAATGTAATTCACCATATCAACCTACTTAAAGTTAAGAATCACATGATTATTTCAACAGATGCAGAAAAAGCATTTGATAAAATACAGCATCCATTCATGCTCAGAACACTAGAAAAAATAGGGATAGTAGGAAGATTCCTCAACATCGTTAAGGCTATCTATGCTAAGCCCACAGTCAATATCATTCTAAATGGAGAAAAACTAAAAGTGTTCCTCCTAAAAATGGAACAAGGCAGGGATGTCCTCTTTTACCACTTCTATTCAATATCATCTTTGAAAATCTAACCAGAGCAATTAGACAGACAAAAGAAATAAAGGGATATGAATAGGAAAAGAAGAACTCAAACTATCCCTATTTGCTGATGACATGATTCTATATTTAGAGGAGCCAGAAAATTCCACCAGAAGACTTCTAGAACTCATAAATGAATTCAGTAAAGTAGCAGGATATAAAATCCATACTCATAATCTAATACATTTTTATTCATAAGTGAAAGAGAATTTAGGAAAACTACCCCATTCACAATAGGCTCAAAAAAAAAAAAAATTGGGACTCAATCTAACAAAAGAGGTGAAAGACCTCTACAATGAAAACTACAGAACACAAAAAAAAGAAATTAAAGAAAACCTTAGAAGATGGAAAGATCTCCCATGTTCTTGGATAGGCAGAATTAATATTATCAAAATGGCCATCCTACCAAAAGTGCTATACAAATTCAATGCAATTCCAATTAAAATCCCAATGGCTTACCTCATAGAAATAGAGCAAGCAATCGTGAAATTCATTTGGAAAAGTAAGAGACCCAGATTAACTAAAGCAATCCTTAGCAGGAAGAGTGAAGCAGGGAGTATCACAATACCAGAACTTTGAATATACTACAAAGCAATAGTAACAAAAACAGCATGGTATTGGCACCAAAATAGACAGGTATATCAATGGTACACAATAGAGGGCACGGACACAAACTCAAATAACACAAACTCATACTAGACAAAGTTGCCAAAAACATGCAGTAGAGAAAAGATAACCTCTTCAACAAATGGTGCTAGGAAAACTGGAAATCTATATGCAACAGAATGAAACTAAACCCCTTTCTCTCACCCTGCACAAAACTCAACTCAAAATGGATCAAGGACCTTGGAATCAGACCAGAGACCCTACACTTACAGAAGAAAAAGTAGGTCCAACTCTTCATCATGTCAGCTTAGGATCAGACTTCCTTAACTTGACTCCCAAAGCACAAGAAATAAAAACAGAAATCAATAATTGGGATAGATTCAAACTAAAAAGCTTTCTCTCAGCAAAGGAAACTATCAGCAATGTGAACAGAGAGTCAACAGAGCAGAGAGTCAACAGAGTGGGAGAAAATCTTTGCCACGTGTACTTCAGATATGGCACTAATCTCCAGAATCTATAAAGAACTCAAAAAAACTTTACACCAAGAATACAAATAACCCAATCAACAAATGGGCTAAGTAAATGAACAGACACTTCACAGAAGAAGATCTACAAGCGGTCAACAGATATATGAAAAAATGTTCAACATCTCTAGTAATAAGAGAAATGCAAACCAAAAGTAACCTACGATTTCATCTTACCCCAATTAGAATGGCTACTATCAAAAATACAAGCAACAATAGGTGTTGGTGAGGATGTGGGGAAAAAAGGTACACTCATATATTGCTGGTGGGGTTGCAAATTAGTGCAGCCACTCTGGAAAGCAGTGTAGAGATTCCTTAGAAAACTTGGAATGGAACCACCATTTGACCCAGCTATTCCACTCCTTGGCCTACACCCAACAGACTTAAAAATCAGCATGCTACAGAAATACAGCCACATCAATGTTTGTAGCTGCTCAATTCACAATAGCCAGATTGTGGAACAAACCTAGATGCCCTTCAATTGATGAATGGAAAAAGAAACTGTGGTATATATTCACAATGGAATATTACTCAGCCATAAAGAAGAGTAAAATTATGGCACTTGCAGGCAAACGGATGAAGTTGGAGAATATCATGCTAAGTGAGATAAGCCAGTCCCCAAAACACCAAAGGTGGAATGATCTTGCTCATAAGCGGATGATGATACATAATGGGGGGTATGAGGGAGGCAAGAATGGAGGAAGAATGGATTGTATATAGGAAAAAGAATAATGGGAGGGATGAAGGAAGGAAAAATAATAGAATGAGACAGACATTACCCTATGTACATGTATGATTACACAAATGGTATGACTGTACTTCATGTACAACCAAAGCAAGTTTTACCCCCTTTATTTACAATGAATCAAAATAATTAAATTATTAAAATAAATAAATAAATAAAGCCAAAAGTAACAAACAAAAAATAACCATAGCCAGTTAAACTATATTCAAACTACTGAAAGCAAAATTACATATAAGATATAAAAGAAGGCCCCTGGTGGATTGAAGGGTGCATTTTACCAAGAACAGCTTAGTTCTCATTTTAAAAAACAGGTAAGTAATGAAATAGTGAGTGAATTCTTTCGAGTTTTTAAAGGAAAAGTTGACCTCCAAAATGTTAGTTCTACAGAGCTGGGGTTGTAGCATGCATGAGGCACTGGGCTCAATCCTCAGCACCAAATAAAAACAGATCAATAAAACAAAAGGTATTGTGTCCATCCACTGAAATTAAAATATTTTAAAAAATGTTAGCTCCAGAGAAAATATCTGCCAGTAGTGAAAGACAAAACATTCTCAGGAAAAAAATAACAAAAAAACAACAACAACAACAAAAAACAAACTAAAATTACAGAAAAAATAGGGAATCTTAGCCAGCAGGCCTACCCTTATAGGAAAAGTTACAGGAGGTCCTTAAGACAGAAGAAATACGGCACAGATCAGAACACTAAGGTTATCAATAAAGAATATATGGATGGGATAAATAAAAACAAAATATAATTTCTTATTTTTCTTCTCGTTAAATTCTTTAAGAGAATACATTCTAGAAACAATAGCTTTCTCATCAGAAACCCAGCTCTTTTCAACGTAAAAGTTGTACTGATTGGCTGACCATAGGAGGAAACACAGAAGCTTGACGCAAACTTACACTTTATCAAAAAATTTTTGAAAACTTAGTTCACAGATCCAAATTGGCCATCTAAAGGTATAAGCCATTTAGACAAAAACTTTCCTGAACTATGACGATCGTTGTGACAGCAACAGCCCAATCAACAAGAGAAAGATCATTGCATTGGATTGCATAGCTTCCCCCAATTTCTCTGCAACGGCATGGTTAAAATAAGGAAAGGTGAGTTTTATACCTAGCTAAATGTGTTTAATTGACATATTTATATAGTAAATTCTACCACAAATATGTAAAGAACGCTCAAAATCCAAGTCAAAAGAAATGACCCAATTCAGAAGATTTGAAAAGCAACTTTTCAAACGATTTGAAAAAAAAAAAAAACTTATCAAACAGTATAAGATATAGAGATGCAAATAGACATGAAAAAGTGTACATCATGAGGTTTTTGGAAATTGCAAAACTTCAAAGGAAATGCACTATAAACTGATTAGGATGATGAAAATAAAAATACAAAAATATTAAACTGAGTAAAGTGCAGAGCAGCCCGAAAACTCATACAGTGCTGTTAGGAGTGCAAATGTACACAGTCCCCCGGGAAACACCTTAGCAATTCCTTATAATATTCTCTGCATACTTACAATGTGGCTCAGTGATCCAATTTTAGGTATTACCATGAAGAAAAACAAAAGAAGATTCAAATGTATATGAGGTTTCTGTATATACAAAGTTGTATATGAGGCTTCTGGAAGATGATGGAAGGGCTCTAACAGTGATTCCCAATCTCACACACAGAATGGAAGCAGCAAAGGAAAAGCAGAATTGAAAGGACTTTACTACAAGTATATACCTGAATGGAGGAACTGTGGAAAACAATACTAACCATTTTTTGTTTCTCATGTGGTTGAATAGTACAGGACCTGAAGCAGCTATCAAAAGCCTTCCATCAAAGAACTGAATGTGTTTTCAGCAAAGTGCTACAAGACATTTAAAGAAGAGCTAATACCAATATCCTCAAATTATTCCATGAAATTGCAAAGGAGAGAACATTGCCAAACTCATTCTAGGATGTCATCATTCTGATATCAAAACCAGACAAACATACCTTAAGGAAACAAAACTTCAGCCCAACGCTCTAGATGAACATCAATGCAAAAATTCTGAATAAAATTTTGTCAGATCACATACAAAAAGATATTAAAGAGAGTGCACCATGATCAAATGGGTTTCATCCCAAGAATGCAAGTTTCGTCCAACATACACAAATCAGTAAATGAAATTCACGACATAAATACACAAAAATATCTCAAGAGATGTCAAAGAAACATGTGACAAAGTACAGTATTCATTCATGTTTAAATCACTAGAAAAACTAGGGATAGAAGGAACCTACCTCAACGCTGGAGAGGTTATATGACAAACCCAAGGCCAGCATCATACTGAATGGAGAAAAACTGAAAGCATTTCCTCTAAAAACAGGAACCAGACAAGGATGCTCACTTTCATCATTCCTATTTAACATAGTCCTTGAAACTTTAGCCAGAAGAATCAGGAAAGATAAGGAAAGTAAAGGGATACAAATAGTAAAAGAAGAGCTTAATTTATCTCTGTTTGCTGATGACATGGTATATATTTATAAGACCCAAGAAACCTCTACCAGAAGACTTCCAGAGCTCATACGTTTATTCAACAAAGCAGCAGTATGTAAGATCAACACTAACAAATCATCACGTTCCTAGCCTCCAATGATGAATCTGCTGAGAAGAAATTAGGAAAACTATCCCATTCACAATAGCTTCACAAAATGAAATTTATAAAATGCTTGGAAATCATTCTAAAAAAGAGGTGAAAGAACTCTGCAGTGAAAACTGTAGAACCCTAAAGAAAACAATTGAAGATCTTAGATTATAGAAAGACCTCCTATGTTCCCAAATAGGTAGAATTAATGTCAAAATGGCCATACTTTCAAAAGCACTATATAGGTTCATTGCAATCCCCATTAAAATATGAATGACATTCCTCTCAGAAATAGGAAAAAGCAATTACGAAATTAATTTAGAAAAAATTAGAGGCCCAGAAGAGCCAAAGCAATTCTTAATGAGAAAAGCAAAGCAGGAGGCATCACATTGACAGACCTCAAATTATACTGTAGAAATGTAGTCACAAAAGCGTCATGGTACTGCACTGAAACAGACATGAAGAACAGTGAAATAGAATGGGAGTCACAGAGACAAACCCAAATAAAGAGTTATCTCATACTAGACAAAGGTTTTAAAAACATACATTGAATAAAAGACAGCCTTTTTAAAACAGGCTTTACTGGAAACTCGTATGTAGTAAAATGAAATTTAACCCCTGTCTCTCACCCTGTATTAAACTCAACTCAAATTGGATCAAAGACTAGGAATTAGACCAGAAACACTGCAACTGCTAGAAGAAAATATAGACCCAACACCCAACATGTTGGCACAGGAACTAACTTCCTTAACATTCCTACAGCACAAAAATAAAAAAAAATAAGTAAGGGGAATGGCATCAATTTTAAAAGTTTCTTTATAGCAAAGGAAACAGGAGCATGAGGAAAGAGTCTACAGAATGGGAGAAAATCTTTGTCACCTGCTCTCAGGGCATTAATATTCAGGATATAAAAGAAATGCCTTAAAAAAAACTAAAACAACAACAACTAATAATAATAATAATAATAATAACCCAATCAATAAATGGGCAAAAGAACTAGATAGACACTTCTCAAAAGAAGAAATACAAATGAAATACAAATACAAATCAATGGAAAAAAGTTCAACATCTCTAGCAATCAGGGAAATGCAAATTAAAACTACATTGAAATTTCATCTCACTCCAGTCAGAATGTTAATTATCAAGAGTGCAAATAATAAATGTTGGTGAAGTTTTCAGGAAAAGTTATACTTGTAAATTGTTGATGGGAGTGTGAATTCTGGAAAGCAGTATGGACATTCCTAAAAAAAAAAAAAAAAAAAAAAATATGAATGGAACCACCATATCACACAGCTATCCCACTCTGGTATATCCAAGAGATATAAAGTCAGCATAGTAGAGGGATGCAGCCATGTAAAAATATTTGTAGCAGCGTGGTTCACAATAGCCAAACTATGAAACCAACCTTGAGGTCATTCAGCAGATGAATGAGTAAAGAAAATGTGGTACATATACACAATGAAGTATTACTCAGTCATAAAGAAGAATGACATTATGGCATTGACCAGTAAATGGATAGAATTGGAAAATATCATGTAAAGTGAAATAAGTCAGTCCCCAAAAGTCAAAGGTCAAATGTTTTCTAAGATATGCAGAAGAATAGTCCAAAATAAGAAGGAAGGAAGATAAAAGAGAGAGATAGTAGAAGGGGGCGGAGGGAGTGGGAATTTCATAAAAATAAAGGAAAGCTCAGTGGAGTAGATTAAAGGGATTGAGGAGGACAGGATGGAGGGAAGGGAAGAAGGAAGAACAGGTCACTGAATCTGATGGAACTTCCCTGTGTGCACGTATTGATGTGGCGTGGTGAAAGTTCCTGGTATTGTGTGTCTCCACAGGACACCAAAAAACAAAGTAAACTAAATGGAATGACGAGAGGTCAGGGGAGTGGAAGGTGGGGATTTGAGGGGAGCAGGGTGAAGTGCTGAGGACCCACCTCCATAATGTCAGACTGTAACCGCCTGCTGTATGTAATGTGTGTAACCAAAAAGAATAAAGAAAAAGGAGAAAGGGAAAAGCTCATATGAGAAGCTCTATTCATAATAGTTCATAACTGGGAACCAAAATGTTCTTCATCTGAGAGATGGATTCCCAATGGAATATGACTGATCAATAAAAATGAACCAGCCATGGAAACACCCAGTAAGATGTAAGGACTTAGATCAAAAGTATTGTGCTGAGTGAAAGAGCGTGGTCTCAGCAGGATCCCAGTGACTGCTGATGGTCCAAGTTTGGAAAAGTATGGATTGGTGGATTGCACAACCTTGAAGTGGTTTTGTAAAGTGACAAAATGTTACACAGATCTAAACATGTAGTAAAATTCATAGAACTGTAGGACAAAACAGATTGATATTCATGCATTATATATTTATTTTCTTAAAATGGATGCAAAGTGTTAACAGGGAGTGAACTTGATTAATCTGTAACTGTTACCCAAATCTTTCTCTCTGTAAGATTCCAGGTTAGAGTTGGTGAACAGGATTTGCATGAGATTTTAGATAAAGTTATAAAAAAGAGGACTTTATGAATTCTATTGAAATTTGTTGTGTTGGCACATGCAGATACACCAGCTGGTTCCAACCTGTTCTTGCTCTCGTATACACTATACCCATTTTCCTCTCCTGACTCCTTCCACTGGTGACCAATACTACCAAAATACCTGTCACCAGAACCCATGTTTGGTAGCCTGACTAGTATCTACAGACTTCTCCACTAGCCATTCTGACTCAGGTCCACTCTGCTATCACTACATCAATGGCTTCTCATTTTGACTCATGCAACCTCATTGTATCACCTCAACTTCTTGGATTTTTTTTCCCTTTGAGAACAAAACTGAGCTAATAATAGATGTGGAGCAAAAATTAGATTTTCTCAGCTGAGGTCATTCCAAACAGTCCATCTCCAGCTGACCCTTAGATGGTCACAACGACAAGCAAGATCAGTGCAGAGACATGAGGCTGGCCCAGATTGAGAAAGATAGAGGTGTTTTAATTTGTGTTTTTATTGTTGTTGTTGTTGTTGATGACGATGATGTTTATGCTGAACTATTGTGACAAGGAAAAACAGATGCACTTACCACCAGCACATGTTGTCATTGATAATGTTTGCTACCCTTTACTGAGAAACATCTGTCTATACATTAGGCACTGGAGAAGGTTCTTGTGTTTTCTCAGATTTCTGTTCCTGCTGCACTGGTGTCTCTCCTCATTGTATTTGAAATCCTGACTACATTTTTAACAAGATATATGTAATGTGAAAGGACCTCTCCTATCCTAATTATGTTTGTCTCCACCCACAAACAAGGACAAGTGACAAGTAATTAATAGATAACTAAGAAAAAAAATCAATGAAAAGAAGAGAGAATTGTCAAAAAACACCCAAGGTAAACTAGCAGAATCTATACACAAGCTCATGCGACCAGGAAATAATGCTTCATTTAAAAGGAGAAAACCAACACACCTAGCTCAGAATCACTTTCAATAAGCTCAGAATCACTTTCATTAAAATTATGTGTTTATTTACCGTGCCAACCTCAACTTAATTTATTATACCTCTTGAAACTTTTCCGTGCCCAAGGTTTTGAATCTATATGTGGCATAATACTTTTCTAAATATATTTCAGAAGGTGATAAATGTCTGCACCATAGCAAACAATGTTTGACAATCCTCTTTCTCACACCTGATTTCTTTTGCTTACCTTGGGAACTTAGGAAGGCAATTAAGCAAAACAATAAGATATCCTCTGTATTCTTTTTATACTCTCACAAAGGCAGGAGAAAGTATCTGGCTTTCTCCAGCTTAGGGATCATTAAAAAGTTGTCCTTTTGATGTGTGTACAGAAAAAAGTTTCTCTAAAAATTGCTTGCAGGTTCCTAGATATGCCAAAAAAGAACAATCAGAAAGCAGTGGAGATGCTGGAAATCTCAAGGGGCTTATGAGAGATTTAGAAAATGAGAATTTTCAATAATGCATACTTCGGATTTCTTTTCATCAAGCATGATACCATTGTAATATTTCCCTTTATTGTCTCAATAATAAAGTCACTAGAAAAAAAAGCATATTTTTTTCCAAAATAAGTGGTCATGAGGATGTTAGCAAAGAATAGATTACTTACTGATATTCACAAAGTAAAAGTATAAATAATTTGTTGTAGCTACTCACATAAATTTTGTATTTTGAGCTAAGGTCCTAGTTTCTATTTATTTCATTTTACTCTGCCAATATTGTATCCTGAGAAGCATAGAACTGGCTTTCATTTTATTTATTATAATAGGAATTGCACTTTCTTCTTGCAGATATCACTAGGGATTTCAATACAAAAACCATTCACTGCTCTCTCTATTTAAAATGTCCTTAGAGCAATTGCCCCAGTTACAAAAGCCAGTTAAATTTAGACTTTTTTCCAATGCTTCCAGTTAATTTTGAACCCTTACCTTTTAAAATATGCTGCTTGGAATATGAATGCAGGCCAAAAATTACAACTTCTACATTCTCTTGTTAGAAAGGAGATTGGGTTGTTATTTTTTCTATACTTTAGCGAACTGTGAACCTTTTTTATCAAATAGAATGTACACATCATTACAGCTCCTCAGTTAAATATGTACTAGGGAGATAATTCTGCTGCTGAATAGCTGGAGTCCTTATTGTTCCAACTATTTAACATTTCTCTTTTGATCATTGTAAGACCATTTTTTTTCAATTGCTGATTATATGAGTAGTTGTTAATTTCTATAAAAATACTGGGAATTTCTTCAGTGCAACGAATGGCAGACTTTGGTTCAAAAGGCAGTTTTGCACCTCTAACTTCTACAAATATTGTGAGAAAAAGAAATGGTCTTTAATGTTACAGGAAAGTGACTTCTGTTTTATTTTCCTTGTATTATAAAGAGCAATTTTTAATAAATACTTAAAAGTTATTTTACTTTATTTGAAAGGAAAAACAGTGAGAATTTATTTGGGACTTTGCTAATAAAACAGTGATTTATTTAAAAAAACATTGAGGAAAGTGATAGATTTATAGCTAATATATATACAGCATTTCAGTTACATACAATGTGTTACACATAATACATGTTATTATATTTTCTTTAAATGTAAATTGCTCATTTATTAGAAAAACAAATAAAATTTTATAGCTAAAACAATGAGAATAATGGAAATATACTAGCAAACTGAAGGCTGTAGAAAATAAACTCTTTAAAATGTCCTAGATTTATAGGTAATATGTATATTACATAATACTCATTATGTTCCAAGTATTCATGCATGTTTGATACTGGTTTTTCAAGATTAGTTGTTTAATATATTAAATATACTAGATTATCAATAGTGTAATAAATTAGTCTATTTTTTAATTACTTTTAATTTTTTTTTTTTTTTTTTTTGCGGTGCTAGGGATTGAACCCAGGGCCTTGGGCTTATGAGACAAGCACTCTACAGCTGAGCTATATCCCCAGCCCCTTAATTTTTGATATTACATAAACATGGAAGGCATTTCAGCCCTTATGTCTGTGAACTCAGAGCCTGAGTCAGGAGTTCCAATGCATAAAATTCTTTTCTGAAGATGATCCAGTGAACCCAGCTGATTTAAAAGGCCATTGCAACATACCAGGAAGAACCCTTCTGTGAGTCAGAAAGTTTTGTTTTATGTTCATCCACAAGTTCGTTTTATGTTTTGAGACCTTGGGAGATTCAACGGACCTCACTTGGCAACTTTGTCATTTGCTGTAACAAGAAAAAATAAATTGACTAAATTAATTTTAATGCTCATTTAATTTTGAAAATTAAAACTTCACTACTGATAACTCTTTACTACTCTCGAAAATAAGTGCAACCTAATGATACTTTGATCACCTACAACCCAGACATATGACCCTGCTCCCACAATATTATATTGGAGCTGGAAATTCCTCTTGCCTGGTGGTGTTCTCCAAGGTATGGTGTGAAATGACAAATGCAAGCCCACTGTGCTGCCAGTCATTTGCAAGTACATAGCACATACACTTATGCACAGCACCTAATATTGATAATGATAGGTGACTGAGTTGCTGGGTTATCCATTTGTTATACACTATGTTTAGATCCTTAGTTTAGACTCTACTCCTTCTACCCATAGAACAAAAAAAAATTGACTGAAAAGTAATCTACCTTGTCATTCCAGCAGCAGCCTCATACATTACATGTTCACTGTGCCTCTCAATTGCATCAGAGACCACACAGAGTGACTGACATGTACCATCTCAGTTTGTGAAAGTGTACATTTTGATGTTTGCACAATGATGAAATGGCCTGCCAATTCACATTTCAGAGTTTGCCCTCATCATTAATTGACACATGACAGTGCACCTTGTACTTTGTACTGGATTTTAAGTTATGAGTGCAAAAGCCCATATCCATCTTGCCCAAGACCCAGCTCAGTGTAGACAAGGTACTAAGTAAATATTTGGTGAGTAAATGTTCACATGAATGACACAGGAATATTTTCTCCTGATGGTTATATATATTTTTGTTGTGAAAGGCTTTGGATGGATGATTTCCTCTTAGTAGTATAATACAATGTTACAATTACTGCCATTAGAATCAGAATGTTTATCATGAAGTATAATGAAGAAAGAAATACAACAGTGGTTGAGTTTTCTTTGATTGGATATGGGTAAGTTTGACTTGCATGTTCTTTATTCCAAAGTTGTAAATTTACAAGAAATATGTATTCAGTCTTAGAAATGGGAAATTAGTTAAAATTATAGAAAATGTGGAACATGTGTTCCCAGTATAATGAACCATAAAATTCAGGACAACCATCTTGCTGTGAATCACAGACAAAATATTAGTAGGCAGGGAGCTTACATTGCTGTGAAGATTACCAGACCATGATTTGGCAGGAGATGGAAATCTAAAGAGAATTCTCAAAATATCTTCCAATGCTGAAGAAGGTATCTGTGGCCCTATGTATCAGAACAACATCTTTTGGGAGTGTCTTATGGGATTAGGAGGACACAAGTTGAAATTTAGAGCTGACTAAATGTACAGATCTTCTGAGCTTCCTATACTCAGCTGGGACCCTGAGAGCTACAGCCCAGAAATAAGGGTGCATCAACCCACCCCCTAGCTCAAGTTTCAACTTCTGAAATCAGATTTGGAAGGCCACAGACAGCTAATGCCCTAAAAAGGGCAGGGCAGAAGCAAATGAAAATCCCCTGTGATAGAAGCTAATACTATCCTAGGCCTCCAAATAACTCTGAAAACAATTTTATCGAATTTAATGTTTTGCACATAATTACACAAGAACCAAGCTAGCAGCAATTTTTGTTTGTTTGCTTCCCAGGCAAGGTCACTGATTACCTTTCTTATAATACATTTTACTTCCATATAGATACTTCACTGAGTATAAATTCTAGACTTATTTTATTCCCTGTTCCTTTGTATATATTTTAATTAGAACACAAATGAATTTTATAAATTCTGAGCTTGGCACTAAAACTTTTCAAGAAATTGTTGGAGCTGCTGTTTAGTACACAATAGAAAAGTACTACTTTCTTTAATGACATGTTATTCTTATTGCTGAAATAAAGTATCACTTCCAAGGGAAAGATTTTCTTCAGTGAACATTGGCATAATTAAAATGAATATAGTTGAAGCACCCTAGTTTATTTAGTTCCAGTTTATTTCTACTGACAACTTTTAATAGTTGTATACTGATGTTTGGGGGAAGAAATCCTAGGACTCCAATGAAATATATGCCTTTAGTAGGTTAATTCACACTTGGGAACCGATTGTACATCTAATAGGTCATGGGTATCATGTACAATTTGTTCTTTTTTACTATTCCAAAAATGTACATGGTAGTAGATATTCAAGTGTGTATTCTTTTTCAAAAACATTCTAAAATATTAAATTTTAAAGACTTTTTCCAATTTTATTTCAAAATTTCACATTAACAGCAAGTAGAATGTTACTATAGGAAAATGCTGCAGATGCATCTAATTAGCAGCATCCAATCAACATCTGGGAATCCGTAAGGGATGGTATTAGATGGTGCAGCCTTTGGGGGTGATTGGTTCATGAGGATAGATTACTGAGGAGTATGATTAGTGGCCTTGTAAAAGAAGAAAGGAGAGGGCCTCTCCCTCCCCTATCCATCTCCCTCTGTCTCCCACCTTCTTCTTCTCCTCCTCCTCCTAGAGAATACAAGAAGAAGATGGTTATCAGCGAGTCAAAAAGTGGGCCTTCTCCAGATTTTGGGAATACTTCACATTGCTCTTGAAATTTTTATCCTCTGGAACTAAGAAAAGTAAATATGTGTTTTTCAAACAGTCTATATACTACCTTTGTTATAGCAGACTGAGCTGATTAAGTCATTAACATTCCATGTATATTAATTTATTTAACTTTCCCAGAAGCATCATTTTGAATAATACCATTAGTAACAAAGACATTTAAGTAGCACCCTCTACAATAACAATACCTTGCAACCATGAAATATTAATTTTAATATTTTCCATTTTATAGATAAGAGGCATAAAAATTAAGTTACTAACTCAAGGTGCCACAGAAGACCATACCTGGGCCTGTGTGAGAAGTAGGTAAGTCCAGTCCCATATCCTGGCCCTTTGCAACTTCTCTTCTTGCCAGTTCTCCATCATCTCTTTCCATCCACCCTCCTTTTCTCTCTTTCTTCTTCTTTCTTTTCACTGCCTCTTTTTTTCTCTTTTTTCAAACCCAAACTGAAAATAGACTAGTATTTTAATTGAAACTTTCTGATAACTGATTTTTTTGATTCATAGAGATGAATTTTTGTGATCCTGGAAAGACTGCTTTCTAGGATCACAAAAATGGAGATTTAAATCTGTTCAGTTATCTACTCGTTCTATTTTTTTGCTAGCAAACATTTATGCACATGTGCAAACACAAACAGAGCCCAAGGAAAACACAATAAGCAAAGGGTTTCTTCAAAAAAATGAACAACCACAGGAGTATATAAGTCTCATCTCTTGGAAAACTGCATAGCATGTGGTTAAAATTACTTTTTACATATTAGTCTCACAAAATATTACTAATTTTTTATTTTAAAATCAAATTGATAATATATTAAAATTTTAGAAGCATATCAGTTGTGAAGTAAACTTGGAATAAGATGTCAAGTATTTATCTTTCCTTTGAACAGGCTGCAGAAGCATCCTCTATTTACAGGTGAACTGGTCTAGGGTAATAGGTTATTTCACCAAGTACTGCTGATAAGATCTACTTTAATGCAGTGCAGAGTTACAGAGGTGCTAGAGACTTGATTCTATATGAATGGGTACAGCCTGGTTGTGACTTTTTAGTGAATTCAAAGAGGCAATAAATAGAATAAGATAGATTTACTATGCTAAAAGTGTTAATTTGGTTTGAGTCCTTCTTCACTTTCTGCTGTAGACTTGTCTTATAATGTGTCTTGTCCTGAAAGATGTGAGTACTTTGATATATAGCATAGTTGCCAAATGTGCAATTTTTTAATTTGGAAAACAATTTTGAAGGGCCATGTCTTAAAAAGGTATGATACATACATGATTTGAAAGTAAGTCCTGCAAATAGCTACCCATCATTTTCAGAGCGTCTTCTAGGAGTACTTTGTCATAGAGAAAACAACCTTCTCTTTTTGTTTTTTTCATGCTCAGAAATCACATCAAACTGGTCCATGTCCAAGATGAGAAAGGCAGAAATACAGTCACCGTGAAGCTATCGTTTAATGCTTTGAAAAGAGGCTAAACAGTTTGCAAACAAACTACTTGTTCCCCAGAATCAAGCAGAGGAAGAAACCTTGCAGTCAGTGTACATATTACCAGAGGATCTCTGGAGGATAAGAGGCAGCTGAACTGCAGCACTTCAAGGCCATGGTAGGATAAGAGCAGTTAAAGGTAATAGACCAGACTCTCATCCTCCTATGGAACGTTTTCAAAGAATGACCCCATCCTAAGACCCAAACAACCATGCACAACAATGAAGACAGCAACCAATATGCACAGTTCCCAAGATATGTTTTGTACAGTTGATATTTTCACACACACACACACACACACACACACACACACACACACACACACAAAGTGCCAAATAAAGATGTCAAAATCCTCTAAACAATTTGAAGTGGAAATCAATAGATCATTTAAATACTCAAAACTTTGACATGCTATGACAATGCTGTATTGCACCGAGCATAGAGGTGGTGTGCTCCTGAGGTCCTCTGAATTAGGGACACATTACCTCTCAGACCTATGACAGGGGCTATGCCTCTAAGAAGTGCTGTAGGAAACATAGATCAACCTTGAATACACTAATTATGAATTTTCTAAAAATGAAATAGTATTTCATGTGGAAGTCTTTACAGTTTAGACATATAGTGCCAGGTGGTGTTTTATGTGAAATTAATGCCTCTGGTACTGATACAAGACTTGTCAAGGTTAAGTGTGGAAGGAAATGCTCACATCAGCTCCCCCACACCCATGAGTCATTAAAGAGCCTGCAAAGGTGAGATTTTAAAAGGATATTTCCTTTGAAGTAAATGTAACTTGGACAAGAAGATATATTTAGACAAACTTGAATAAATTATTATAAAATTCTGAGCTCTAAAAATCAGCCAGGTAGAATTATACTTTAATAACAATTTTTCCAGATCATTTCATAGTATAAGTGTATAAATAAAAGCATCATTTTAAAAATAATATGGAAAAGAGGTTTTAAAAGTAGAACTTGAGTCATTCAGGAGAAAGTAAGTCCCAAAATACAATACTTTGAGAATATCTGACCATTGCAGAATTAAAGTTTTAAGGTATTTTATTGTCTCTTCTTTTTAATTTTCTAATTTTTATCAAATATAAGGCAGCCCATCTTTTTGAAAAACAAATAAAAACACTATTATCCCCAATTATCTTTTTAATAAACACATACACACACTTTGAAATTAATTTGTTGAAAGTTTATTATAAAGGAATCTGAGTTATTTGGTACCTCACAAAATATGGCAAGACTATTCACCTACTTTATTTTCTAAATTTACTAATTAGAGTTGCTATGATTATCTGTAGTTTGCTCTTTGAAATTATCTTTGCCTAACCTTTTAATCTCACAGATTCTTACAGTACTTAAGAAAAATGTTAAAAATTTGCCTTTGAAATACTTAGCTCTCCAATTTGAAAGTATACTTATTATAAATTAGTTGATAGTAATGACATTTCTACCCTATTAATTTATATTTTAAAAGTATAATTTGCTAGATTTTTATCCTCAGAACCAGAAAATTTTATTACTTTAATTTTCCATTTCACAATTCAAGATTTGATCTTCTTGCAATGAATATTTTCAAAAGATGTACAAGTCAGTTTTATACCAAAAGGTGGGACAATCATTGGGTACCCTGACACCGTTCCATGTCCCAGACACCATGGACAAGAGAGAGGATCATTGTCCAGTGCTCAGAGAGGTTAATTTCTATTCCATTCATACTTCAGTTGAGAACATTCACTGATGCACATAGTTCAGCAGAGCATCTTATCCAAAAAGTTTTAATTAGAGCCACATATGTTATTGTGAAAGATGAAGGACTGCTTTCTACTAACTCTAGTAAAAAGTAGTCCAGAATTTTTTAACATTGGTCTTCTCTGGCTGCTAAAACAAAATACCACAGACTGGATAGTTTAAACAGCAAAAGCTTATTTTCCCATAGTTCTGGAGGCTGGAAGTCCAACATCAAGGAATCAGCAAAGTTGGTTTCTTATGAAGCCTTTCTTCCTGGTTTGCCTTCTTGCTGTGTCCTAAAATGCCCTTTTCCCTGTGGAGAGAGCCCTTAGTGTGTCTTCCTCTTCTTAGAAGGATGTCAGTCCTAGTAACTGCCCTTATGACCTCATTTCACTTCAGTTACCTCCTTAAAGGCCTGGCCTCAAATACAGTTCTTGCTAGCGCCTTCAACTTATGAATATGGGAAGAAAACCCAATTCAGTCTATAACAACCACTTATGATAGCTTTTGATGACTGTGACCAAAATACCTGACAAGGGTAATTCAAAAGGAAAAATATATTTTTTTAATTATTTTTTTTTTATTTTTACAGACTGCATTTTGATTCATTGTACAATAATGGGGTACATCTTTTCATTTCTTTGTTGTGCATGATGTAGATTCATACCGTTCATGTAATCATACAAGTGCATAGGGTAATGATGTCCCTCTCATTCCACCATTTTTCATAACCCCCCTCTCATTTCCCTCTACATAATCTAAAGTTCCTCCACTCTTTGCTCACCCCCAACCCCTCACCCCCATTATATATCATCATCCACTTATCAGGGAAAACATTTAGCCTTTGGTTTTTTGGGATTGGCTCATTTCACTTAGCATGATACTCTCCATTTCCAACCATTTATCTGCAAATGCCTAATATTATTCTTCTTTATGGCTGAATAATATTCCATTGTATATATATATACCATAGTTTCTTTATCCATTCATCTGTTGAAGGGCATCTAGGTTGGTTCCACAATCTAGCTATTGTGAATTGAACTACTATCAACATGATGTGGCTGCGTTACTATAGTATGCTAATTTTAAGTCCTTTAATGTGAAAAGAAAGTCTACAGAATGGGAGAAAATCTTTTCCACATGCACTTCAGATAGAGCACAAATCTCCAAAATTTACAAAGAACTTACAAAACTTTACACCCAAAATTCAAAGAACCCAATCAACAAATGGGCCAAAGAACTGGACAGACACTTTACAGAAGACACACAGGTGATTAATAAATATATGAAAAAGTGTTCAACATCTCTAGTAATTAGAGAAATACAAATTAAAACAACTATAAGATTTCATCTAACTCCAATTGGAATGGCTATTATCAAGAACACAAACAATAATAGGTGTTAGCATGGATGTGGGGAAAAAGACACACTTTTACATTGCTGGTGGTGTTGCACATTGGTGCAGTCACTCTGGAAAGCAGTGTGGAGATTCCTCAGAAAACTTGGAATGGATCCACCTTTTGACCCAGTTATCCCACTCCTGGGAAAAATATATTTTGGTGAACAGTTTCACAGGTTCAGTTCATGATCGATTGACTCCATCGCTCTGGGCCTGAGGTGAGACAGGGCAGAAGAGTGTGGTGAGGAAATATGTTCTGTTCATGGCAGCTAGGAAGCGAGGGGCAAAGGGTGAGTGAGTGAAGGAGCCCAAAATAGAATCTCCAAGGGCATGTCCCCAGTCCCTAATGTCCTTCTTCCTCCAACCACATCCCACTACAGTTCCCACCCCCTCCTAGTAGTCCATTCAGCTATGGATAGGTTCATCCACTGATGAGGTTTCAGCTCTCACAGTCTAATCTTTTCACCTCTGAGCATCCTGCATTGCCTAGCACTCGAGCTTTTCAGCAGAAGACACCTCACATCCAAACCAGAGTAAGCCCATCTGGCTAAACACAAACAGCCTAATCAGTGAGTGGTTAAGACACCGTGACTCCTGTCTGCTGCCCCATGCATTCTGTCTCCTATCTGTGGCAACCCACGTTTCCCCACAGCTTCCAAGAATTCAAGCAATGAGAAATTTTTAGGACAAACATTAACATTGGCTGTATTCCTCGGTCTATCCTATAAAATCCTCATACTTCTTCCACAAAACCCCTCTCTTAGAGCCGTTCCTGGGTTGCAATATTTTAATACGGTGTCCACTAGGGTATGTAGGACAGTTTTCTCTTTCCATTATTTTCATACAATATATTTTTGTTTAAGATTATGTACATTTGAAATTACATCTTTGTTATTATGCTTTAACTTAAAATTTTGGAAGTACCAATAAAGAGTGTACCTATTGTACTTCGGAGAAAACTATTGTAAAAGGAAGTTGGTCAGGTCATTCTGCTACTTGTTTCATGGGCAACTGCTTTGTTGAAGGAAGCTCTGAAATGAACAAAGATTTTTTTGTAATACCTGATAGTAGAAAACTTAGGATGTAATATTATGTGATTATGTGATTCATGAATCTGTTTCCTGTATGTGCAAATTGTGTTGTTTTTGGTTAAAAACATAACCAGAAATTCAGGAAAAAAATAGATGTTTACAAAATTTCAAGTATAAATTTAAAATTTAAAAATTTCAATACGGGAACTACCAATAAATTAAGAATCATAATCCAATAGAACAAAAATATATAAGTGAATACGTAACAGAGAGGATAATAAATCAAGAAGAAAAAAAAAAAAAAAAAACAGGATAAAGCTGACTGTGACCCTCAGAGAATTTTCTAAATTTATTCTTTTTAGCCATGTCTCAGAAGTTAAAGAACCCTCTTTAACATTGGATGCCAAATCAAAGTTTCCTTCATGAACAGCCTCAAGGTAGGAATAAAATATTACCCAAATAAGCATCCATAGCATAATAAAGAAAATAAAGTGGAAACTCAAAGCATGAGTAGGAAAATAAAAATATAAACACTAAATATATTTGAATAATTAAGTTTTTATAAAATTACAGAGAAACAAATTATAATATTTGAAATTTTCAATTTTAAAAACTTAAATTTTCATTAAGGAGAAAAAAGAAAACCTACAGTATAACAGTCATATAGTAATGAAACCTCCCAGTGTTCAGCAGCCTGATGCATGAGAGGTACCTGACAATGAGCTTCAAGCCTCCAGCAGGCGTCTCAGGATGGGATTTGCCCCACCTGAAGATCAGAGCTCTGGCTTCCAGGATTATCCAAGATGGCCGCTCTGGCTTCCAAATGTGTTGGCAAATGGGGAGCTGCAGCTCAGGGTGTGGACGTGGTCAGCTGGAGGTCCTGGAGGTGGGATACGGTTGGTCAGGCAGGGTTCCTGGAGGTTGGGTGTGTTTGGTGTGGTTGTGGGATCCTGGAGGCCAAGTGCAATAGGTTGGTCTGGGGTCCCAGTGATAGAGCGCAGTCATTTGGTCTGGGGATCCTGGTGGCAGGGAGCAGTCAGTCGATATGAGGGCCCCAGAGGCAGGGAGTGATCGGTGGGGCTCAGGTATCCTGGAGACGGGGCTCAGTCAGTCCAGCCAGGGGTCTTACAGGGCCTGGCTGTTGTCTCAAAATGGCGGCAACCACGTGTAATCAAACCTGCAGGTACTATGACAGTGAACTTCCAGACAACAGCAGGCAGCTGGCGCTCCACTGGTGGTCAACGATCAGTTTGCTGACCTTGTGCGTTGGGTGATGGATAGGTGTAAGGCAGGCGATGGACCAGCCAGAGGCAGGCAAATGGCAGATGATAGGCGCCTGACAGTGATCAATCTGCACTCAAAAAAGGCATCAATATGCTGGCAGACTGCAGGTCATCACAGCAGACAAATGGGATAAACACCAGGGAATCGATAAGCAGTAAAAACTGCCTCACCAAGAAACAGATATCCTCTGCTTGAAACCGGAGTTACGGAGTGACAAGGAATGCAGCCTCCCTCTAGTCTGCCATCTTGGATCCCCCAAAATTTTCATTTTAATGGATAGGATTAGTGTATGTTAGAAAAAGCTGTTGAGAAAATTAGTAAATATGAAAAACACCAATAAACTATACCTTAAGAAATGTGATAAATTACTAAAGGGACAAATAAAGTAATATTTTAAAAGCACAGATAAATTTAGTTGACTAAATTTATCAAATAACTATTGCAATGCTGAAAGATAGAAATAAATATGGATTACAATTAAGCACTTGTAAACAGTGTCTTGAATAAGAAAAAATAATAGTATTGTCAAATTTCTAAGAAGAAATTATTGTCTATTTGGAATAAGTGGAGGATGACACATAATGGGGGGGAGGGAAGGGTTAGTGTTAGGGTTAGAGTTAGGGTTAGGGAGGGGGGCAAGTATGGAGGAAGGAAGTACTGTATAGAGGGTAAAGAGGGGTGGGAGGGGTGGGGGGAAGGGAAAAAATAACAGAATGAATCAAACAACATTACTCTATGTAAATTTATGATTACACAAATGGTATGCCTTTACGCCATGTACAAACAAAAAAAGGAACAATGTTTTAAAAACAGAAATATCCAGTTTTCAGAAGATTTAAAGGTTGCAGGTGCTTCATAGGAATACCTTCAACATAAATGTGTATTGAATGCTGTACTTCATTAAAAAGCAAATTAAATCCATTTAAAACGTATATCTACTGTCATATACAATGAATTAGAACAAGTGAAAATATTTTAAAAAGATAAATAGTAAAAATAAAAATATAGATGTTTATAAATGGGTAGAGAGGTAAGGTAGACATTTCTAAGTTAAGCAAGAATATTAAAATTTAGGGCAAACACTAATATAAGAGTCATGGAAAGCATTTTAAACCAATAAAAATGAAATCCTCAATCAAATCCTATATGTCTTTTTTATGCAATTCATTATTTTACTCCTTTTATGATTTGCTCTTCAACACGGCAGTCAAAGTATGTTATGTACCCCATCCTTCAATGTAACTTCTGTTCCACATGTAGACAGCTTTGTATTATCTTTGCAGATGAGGCTTACACCATTTTTGTAGTTCAATATATTTTATTTTGTTAAAATGAAGAATAGTTTTCATCAGAAGTCACCACAAATAATATAAAAAGAAATGTCATATACTGAAAAATGATATATAGGGTAGATATTACAGGAAAATAATGCATTGAACCCCCGAAAACCAAAGAGTAACCAGCAAACTAAGAAAAAAGTCTCATACACACGCATGCAATTTACAGAAGAGCATTCATGAATGGCTAATAAAGTGGGACATGCCTCTGAACTGTATTGGCAGTAAGAGCCCACGCTTTAAATTCACTGGCAGTTCTAAAGTTCTTCAGCGCAGGCTGGGAGCTCCCAAACACTGGGAGGTGGCGGTGAGAAGTCTTCTGAAATCAGTAAAGAGGAAGACTGAACAGCGAAGGGCCTTCGGTGCACTCCTGGTCAGTGACCTGAACTTTGGGCCTGCAGACATTCTACAAGTAGCAGGACAAGCATATTCCTAGAAAATTACTCCTGAGAGATGAGACAACAGAAGCAAAAACTAGGAACCACGCACATGTTAACTGGGAGGAGAGTGGGTAAACTGTGTGGCATACTCACCGAGAAATGCTGTACGTCACGGAAATGAAGAAGCTGTATTGACATGATGATAGAATCATACCATTGAGAGAAACAAACACCAGAGGCCAAGGACTGACCCCATTTGTTAGAAATATAATTTTTCTGTTATAAGCTTATACATGCTTTTGAAGCTATGAAGAAACAAAGAAATCATTAACCACAAAATTCAGGATGATGAGCACCTCTGGTTGTCACTCAGGTGGGCAGGACTGGAAAGGAGGTAGAATGGAGTCCAGAGGAACTTCAATGGCTCCACTGATCATTTATTTCTCATGTTCTCAAGTTCTTGTTCCCAGAAATTCTGTCATGAATTCTCAAATTCTTTCTGATGGCTACCTTATTACTATTCCTAATAACTTATATTCAGGCTATTTATAGTTATTAACTGTTTGAATTGAAAAAATGTCAGACTTTCAGAAAATTTGCAAAAGTGTCCCTGAAGACTGTCTTCGCATGACTGTAATACAGTTACCCAAACTGATAATAATGTACCCTACTGCTAAATAACCTACAGATTTTATTTGTGTATGAGCCAGATTTCTAAAAATTCTTTGCGATTCAAACCCTAATCTTGTAGCACTGTGAAGGGATCTTGCATGTGTAAAGCCCCAGTGGGTTGAGACATGGAGGTGACCTGGCTCAGTCAGACAGCTCTTAAGAGTGGAAAGCTTCTCTTGTCAGGTGTAAAAGAAGACAAAAGAAAAGAAGTCAGAGGGGCTAGTGATGTAACTCAGTGGCAGAGCCCTTGCCTAGGCTGCATGAGGCCCTGGTTTGATACCTGGGACCACAGAAAGGTCAGAGAAATACAAATTGTAAGAAGGACTCTACATTCTTGCTTTGAAGACGGGAGGACAGGGTAGAAACAAGCCTGAGAAGGAAAGCTAGTGGCCTCCAGGTTCTGAGGGTGATCTGTGGCCACCAGTCATCAAGGGGACTATACCTGTGAACTCATTTCACTGTGAAATTTAAACCTAACACCTTTGGAATATAACAATAACTTTAGATTAGACAGAATAAAGGGCTACCATAGAGATAGAGTTAAGAAACTAACTGCTGAGATTTTACAAGCTTTTCTTATCTGGTTATATATTTATTCACACATATATTCACTAATATATGCTATTTGTATGACCATATTATATATACACTCTGATACAAATATGTGTTCATATATAAAAGAGTATATTTTTTCAGTGGAAAGTTAGTTTAAATAGCTTCCTGGTAAAGAAAGAAGTCAAAATCCAAAGACATTTAAAACAAAACACAGTCTTGATCCAGGCCAGATGAGAATGATGGTTTTGCACAGGTCTGGTAGACTGAAACCCACACCACAAGAGCAAACATAGAGACACGGCTGACAATGAAACCAACACCGCTTGTTTGAAGGCACCATTTAAAGAAATTATTATGAGAAAAAGACCATTGTAAAACATAGAACCAGAAGTATGTTCACTTTGGATACAGTGTTTGGCTTAGGTTTTAAATCTTACTGAAATTACTAATTCAGCTTTAAAAATGTTGCATTGGAAGATGAATACGTCAACAAAATAAAATTTAACCAAATATTAGACTTTTTAAGCTCATCCCACACGAATGAATAAAATTAAATGTAGAAATCTAGGTTGTCCTGAAGACGTATGGACACTTTTGTTAGCATTCTCTCAACTCAAAATGCCTTGATTCTAGAAGAGTTGGTTCCCAGTGATACCGTCACATAACAACCTTGAGAGTTCAGCGGGAGAGAGCAACTTCTTGACCAACTCAGGCAGATTGTTTGCTTCAGTCAGTAATGCTCTGTTTCAAGAGTCACAACAGCCCCACTTCCCTGGGTGACAGTGGTGGCATGAAGCTGCCTGGTAACTGCTCCTGTGTAACCTTGGGCAGTCAATCATTTACATCTAAAGTTAATGACTGGCTCTGGCACTAAACCTAGCAGGATAAGGTTTTGTTTTTCAAGGACACATTTTCTGGAAGCAATGATAACACATCCTAAACACAGAACAATAAATTTTCCAAAAGCAAAATATAAACCTTGAGTGTTTATATTTAGACTTTACTTTTAGATTTCACTTCTTTTTATGACTGCAACCATATCTGACAAACTGTGAGCTTAAATAGTGAAAAACTAGATAGCTATACAAATAATTTTAGAGATCGCTTGACTTTTAACTAAGCAATATCTTATGAGTTATATGTAATAGGAAATAAAGTTGTAATATCAGTTTTAAAATAAACATCAAACAAAAGGAAAAAATATGTTTGATTATTTTCAGGATATTTACTTTTAGCACCTGAATATAGAACATATATTTTTCTGTAGAAACAGAAAAAGCTGGTGATAAAATCGCTATATACTTTTTCCCCCTAAATTCTCTCTGAAAATGAACTTTAGTATTTGCTTTGCAACTAATGGTGCTTTATAAGATTTGAGGGAATCATTTATTTTATTTTAAGCATTTATGACCAAACATTTTTTGTTTTATTTTACAATTTAGACTTGTCAGAACCAATAATATTAAAGTATCAGAAAGGTGAGTAACGTATTCAAAAGTTAGCAAACAGTTCTACTGCACTGAGACTTTAGGTAATCTTAGGTGTGAAAACAATTGTGTTTAATATTGAGGGGTAATATCTTTTAAATAATGTGTAATATTGATGAGTTGACATTCTAAACTGGATCTTGAATTTCCTGAGATAGGGTTTCTGTTTTCCAATGTTGTGGGATTGTTTTATGAGTTACGTTTTAATTAAATATGCCATAATTTGTAACAACCTTTTTTATCAATTTTTAATTTCTAATTATTTTTTATTTGTTCTAATTGCTTATACATGAGAGTAGAATGTATTTTTTTAAGAGAAATTGTGTTGAGGCTACAATTAGTTTTAATTATTATTATCTATAGTGTCAGTATTGTTATATAGATTTAAAGATAATCCATTTCAAAATTGGTGCAGATTTTCCTGCAGCAAATGCAAGAATGTAAATTATTATGTAGAGACATACTTCATTTAGCAATCCAAGAAAGACATACTTTGGCCAGAGTATACAGGAAATCCTAGTCTGTATATTCACATAGTTCTCTAAATTGAATGAAAAGTACCCTACAACTAAAGAATATACTGATGTGAGGGAAGGTGCTAGAAGCCTTTCCTGGAAAAATTCAGATCACCAAAAGATAAGATCAAATGAGATAGACTATGCTAAGTCTACCATTCTATGATTCTTAAAAATTACTCAGAGTAAGAGCTGATCAAGTCAACTTTTTCAAAAAGTAATTAGTTTTCCAAAAAGTCAGCTGATAGTATTTAGTGTTAGAGAATTTTGAGAACCTGGCTTTGATTTAGTCTTTGATCTGATCAAATATCGTGGGCTCCTGCGGATCCCAGTGTGACTAGTACAATTGAGTTTAATGCAATTACATAAAAATTACACTTATCCTGGAAAAGGTTCAAGAAAATCACTGCATGATCCATAATTAACTTCTACTACTTCTGCTACAGACTTAGAAGGAGAGAGAAAATTATTTTAAAAACAAACCAATAACATGTACTACAGGACATAAAAATTTCTTAATTAAAATCAATGGGATAAAAAGAAAGGAAAAAGGCAAGTTATTAGTATTATTTATGGGTTCTAGTGGGCCCCACTGAGGAAACAAATGTCCTACAGGTTATTTTTGCTATTCGCAAATAAGGAGAGCAGTGCTTCCTGATACAGATTTTCTTTTCATTTCATTTTTTAAGTGAATTTAACCTGTTGGGAATGAGAACTCCTTAAAAAACATTGACAAGACTATCTTCAGAAACATACATTTTCTTTAAAATTAACAGGAAAATAAAATCCTGTGATTTCAGCCAGGGTCTGTGTTTTGAGGACTTTCTGCAGTTTGGCTTCCAGTGCGACATTTACCAGGGACAGACGGGTTTTGCTTCTGGCATTTCAGGGAACAAAGAAAACACAAAATCCAATAGAAACCTTCCTATAGCATAATCAATCTTCATTCTCTCTTCACACGCCATTATTAATAAAATCCCCAATATTTCTTTTGCCTTTTTTCCCATTCTTTGGGTTTTTTTCCTGAGAAATTCAAAGAAACCCCATAACTGAAAAGATTTTATTTATTCTAACTTCCTAGAGGAATGTTGGCAGTCAAGCAAGAAGAAAATATTGTCACTAATAGCAGAGACGTGGGGAATGAACAAATGATTGATGACTCTAAATGATCTAGTGCACATATTTGGATTTCCAAAGATCAAGTTTTTCATTTTTTAATGAAAGCATAGTTTATTAGAAAGACGTGAGGCATAACCCTCAGAATGGTTAATTTGCCTAGTATTCTCATCAGGAAGTTGCCATGAGTAAAGATTTGAGTAAAAACAATCATATCGTGGGCTGGGATTGTGGCTCAGTGGTGGAGCACTTGCCTAGCATTTGTGACCACTGGGTTTGACTCTCAACACTGCATATAAATAAATGAACAAAACAAATGTCCACCAACAACGAAATGTATATATATAGGTTATATGTATAGATAGATAGATAGATAGATAGATAGATAGATAGATAGATAGATAGATAGATAGATCTCCTTATGTCTTAGCCCAGAGGACAATTTTTTTAGAGAAAACAATCAAAGTCTAATTTTAAAACACTTTTCATTTTGTGTGTGTATTGTATGTATGCTAAATCCCTAAGAAACAGAATAGAAGTAAGTATACCTTCAGCCAACTTGGGAGAACGGTTAGTAGGAAATAAATTCAGGGAGACAATGCTGGGAGAGATCCTGGGGTGGGAGGAGATGTGTGGGTCTTCATAGTCCCGCACTGAGAGCACTTGGGATTTTAACTCAGTGTAAGAGTGTAAGCCCTCCCTCCTTATCCAGAGTTTCAGTTACCTGAAGTTCCAGTTACTTATGGTAAATTATGGTCCAAAAATCTTAAATGGAAAACTCCATAAATAAACAATTCAGAACTTTTCATTGCACGCCATGCTGAGTAGCATAATGGAATCTCACACCAGCCTGTGCCATCCTCTCCGGGGAGTGAACCGTTCGCGGGTCCAGCTTGCCCCTGCGTTGGCGCCTCCCACCTACTGGTGTGGAGGAGCTGTCTTGGTTATCACACCAACTGTGCTGGTATGACAGCATTGTTACACCCAGGGGTAGCCAGTGCTGTTTACAATGCCTGTATCATTCACCCCACTTAGTGTGAGGCCGAGGCATCTCACTTCTCCCAAAGAAAGTTGAGTGCAGCAGAATAAGACATTTGGAGAAAGGGAGAGAGAGACTACAGTCCCCAAACTTGTATTCCATTATATTGTATTCCATAATAGAATATTGTAATTATTCTATTTTACTATTGGTCATTGTTGTTGCTCTCTCACTCTTCTGATTTATAAACTAAACTCTATCACTAGGAAGCATCATCACTATCATATAGGAGAAAACTTAGTATATGGAGTATTTTCACCACTATCTGTGGTTTCTAGCATCTGCTGGGGACTGTGAAATACACTCCCCAAGACTAGGGAAAACTACTGGAGAAGATGCTATGGTCTGAGGACTGTTCAGAAAGGACCACTCTGTTCCTGCCTTGCGAATCCGCTGCAAGGTTGGGAAAGAGAGCACAGCGAAGGGGCTGAGTAAGAGCTGGGGTCTCAGAAGGTGGACTTAGGTTCTAGGTGACAGCACTGGGGGTAGCTGGCATTCGATTGTGTTTTGAAATTGGAGATAAGATTTTAGGCCCAGAACAATATGCAGAGTGAGGGTCGTTATCTTAAAAATGTATCCCCAAGGATTTTTAGTCTCAGCAACACAAAGCGAGTTTCCATCCATGAGATGAAGTAAACTACAGCAGAAAGTTCTGGAATCAGGGAGGTCAGAATATTAGTTTGGGAAAGCCAGGTTTGTTGGACTAATTAGAAATGTAAAAGAAGAATGTCAAAGGCCCTTGTATGTATTATTCTAGAGCTTCTGCGAGGTCTGGCTGAAGATAAAAGTGGAGAGCTCTCGGGGTTTCATGAAATCTCCAAGAGAACAAATGTCAAGAGAAGGCTGAAGCAGAACAGGTCAAATGCAAGGGCTCAGGAGGAGCAGCAGAGCCTAGATCAGGAACGTGGAGGCTGGAGGAAAGCCATGGAGATCAGTGAGGAGACTGTCCACAAGCAGAGCTAATCATGCCGGGGCTGACGCTAGCTCGAGAGGGATGAGCCTGTGGACTGAGCATGAGATGCAGCAGGTGAGTGTGAGCAGGGCACCAGGAAAGCAGCTGTTGCCAGGTGCTTCCTGGTTGGGAAATGAGGGGTGGAAAGCAGGAGGCAAGAGCCACAGGGAAGTGGGAATAAGAAGAAGGGAAAAGAAGAGAGCAATCACCGAGAGAGCTGGACACCCTGCTGAAATGTCTGTTTCCAAGGGGACAGACAAGGGGGTGCCGCTGGCAAGGGAAGAAGAGTCACAGGAATGCCTTTTTAAAGAGGAGAGAATTCAGACACGCCTACGCGCCATGGGAAGAGATGCAGCACAGAAGTGGGGTGGTGGTGGAGGAGCAGGGAGACGCCCAGCAGCATTCACCGCTCACAGGTGTCTCCTGCAGAGGCGGAGGGACGCCTCGAGGCACAAGTCCCGAGGACTCTGACAGCGCTGCTGACTCATCTTCTGAGCAACTTAGGGAATTTTAAATCTTCTAAAAGCCATGTTAAAAAAAGCACAATGAAACTCACTCTCTTGTATAGCCACAAGACATTAATGTAAGAGAAAAGAAATCTATACATAAGTAGCAGAAAGTTCAGTAGGTAGAGGGCAAGGGACAGGGGAAAGGAGGGGGGAGGGGAGGGGCAGGCCGTACTGGGGACTGAATTAGGACAAATTATATTTCATGCTTTTATAATTATGTCAAAATGAATCCTATTATCAAGTATAAACTAAGAAGAATCGTTAGGGAAAAAAAAGCAAAAGAAAACTGTGAAGTTCATTTAATATGCTATTTAACCCAGCATTTTTTGCTATGATTTGGACTTTTAAACAATACAACAAACTGAATGGAGTATTATACAGTCAGTGCCTCATTCTTCCTGAAACCCAGTGTGGATCTTCCGGGTACACCACCTCCATGGGGACCATCTCGTTTCACGAGCACCACAGCCAGCTGTGGCTAGGGGCCGCTCTGGCCACGGGCAGCTCTGGCGCCTCAAGCACCCGGGTAAAACGTGTGGATGCTGGTGAGGTGGGGCTTCGTGGTGGTGAGCATCTACGAAACACATTTTCTGAAAACATCAATTTACCTGGGAAAGAGGGAATGATGGAAGGGGAAGTAAACGAGGATGGGGTGAACAAATCCTGGAGGTTTGTGGAAAAAGAATGACTGAAATCAGCATGGAACATGGGAGTACTTGCTAAGCAGCATAAAGGGTCCACGGAAGGGTCCACCTGGCCATGGATTCAAAGCCCAGGTAGCCTGAGTGAAGTCCATCACCTCCTGAACTGCACTGTCCTCCTGCTGTCCATCTCTCTGTCCTTTGCTTTAGTTGAATAGACATGCCAACTTGTTTTGCCACTTAAGTGAGTTTGGAAAGCAAGATTGTTGGAGATACAAATGAAGAAGAATGAACAGGCAGACAACTGGACCACTTTAAGTATAAAATTTCTTCTAATGTGTTTTAATGATATTTAGAAATATTTTATGTAACACAAATTAAATGCCTGGTTGTATATACATTGAGAACCTTTACACTGTTATATGAATGTATTGCAGTGCTTTTGCTGCTGCTTCCTACCACTGCTGATGCAGTAATTCTATAGCATTTCTATTGAGCTAAGCCATTATTTGATCATATAGCAAACGGCTCTAACTGTATTCTAGACCACCTCTCCACTAGTAATAATACTTCAGGCACACAGTACTTATTATTTATGAATAAAACTAAACATTTTAATATTTAATGACAAAATAGAAAATGTGTATATTTTAACATCGATGTAATCATTATTTGTTCATTGGTCTCTCTCACTCTCCTGATAATCAGTACTGAGTTAAATGCAGAGATACTCATAAATTTACTAGCGTGCCAGTGTGCATGATACACACTACCCATGCAGCCTTCTTCCTCTCTCCTAGCATTTTCCTTATACATTGATCCATGTGTGATCACATGAAACTTCCATAGCACGCTCAGCTTGTTTAACTCAAGATACGGCAATAGCTGAAGTTCTGAGTACTCTGAGGACATTGGAAAGAGCTCAGTGCACCACGCAGTTTTCATACAGTCTTGTGGGACACAGCCATATGTCTTAGAGCAGTTAGTAGGTTTAACCCAAGTCAACTACTGAGGCCCTAGTACAAAAGGAGCACATATTACTTGTAGCATGCAGAGTGCCCCAACATGCCACATCTGCAGAGGATCTCCAACTGTCATTTTCTAGGGCTTCTGAAATAAGATCACTCCAGAGTGCCTCCACAGTGCCCCTCTCTGCTTCCACCCTCAGCTCACTACCAGGCACTTTCAGAAATGAAGCCTATCTTTTGTGGGGGCCACTCTATTGACAATTCAGCCAGATATCCCCGCATCACCCAGTAATCACTGCTACAGCAGTTTGCCCCAAACTGATCTTATTGTCAGTCTCTTTATTGTCTTCTTCCCAGCAAAACTCTTCCAAATCAATTTGCATCAAAGGCCAATAATCAGAATCCAAGTTTTTAACAACTGAGAAATTGAGTTTCTATCACAGTCTTGGTATTTATTTTTTTAAAAAGTATTTTTATTTCACATCAAATAGGGGTGTTCCCCAATTCAACATAATTTTTTTTATTTTGCAAAATCAAAATGTGAATAAGAAAATTATATTTTCCCTTTCACATAACTTAAATATGAATGGTTTCTAATATCCCATTCTCTACAGCAAGGGGCACAGAGCCTCTGTTCACATCCTTAAAGAGAGGAAAGCAGGCCAGCTTGAGTGAGCAGGACGCTGCAGAGGACACAGTCTAGGTGAAGGACCATGTGACTTCATGCTGCTCTCTTGAATGTATGCAGTCAGAGGCACACTGGTTTTAGTGCAACGTGCTTCCTCACGAGAAATGTCTCCTCTGCAGAATTGCAGACCAATGAACCTCAAATTAAACTTCCTGAGGAGAAAGAGAAAAGGTGGATATAACATACACAATACACATACAAGTGTGTGTATACTCAGGCATGCACACACAGCCACAAACCCACATGCACGCACCTGTTTGAAGGATTTGTAAGCCAGCATGTTACAGTGCATTTGAAAAACCAGATTCCCTTAGAGGAGAGGTGTGCAGGAAGATCAGCCTAGTCTTTACTATTAATTTTTGCTCTCTGACAGGGACAGAGAGACAAATTTGGGATTCATAACAAGCTCCACGTTATTATTTGGGAAAAGCAAAGGGCTATCTAGTAGGAGTAAAGGGGAAACAAAAAGAAATGATCCCACATAAACCCGCTCAATCTTTCATGACTTGTGTTGGAGGAATCTGCCTCTACCTTCTAGCACACCCAATGCAAAATAAAATCACTCTGAAAAATGGAAGCATTATACACGGGGCATCAGATAATTTCTAAAATTTTCATCACAATATTCAACACACACAGAAGATGTAGCAGACATGTAAAAAACCATACAGGCTGAGAAGTGAGTGGGGCAAGGGATAATGTGATTAGATTAATAAGAAGTCCGTACACTGAAGTTATTGGGCAAGGACTCTAACAGTGCTTAATGCTTTCAAGAAATTAAATGATAAGAAGAATTCCACGGGAATATTTGAAGCTAATCAGAATTCAAGGGACTCTCTAGAAATGATAAATGTAATGACTAAAATTAGAAACTTAAGATATAGATAAGCTCAAATGCAGAAACAAAAAATTAAGAATTAGAAAAGGTCAGAGGAAACTTTTAGACATTATCTCAAAGAATAGAAAGATGAATCACTGAGGCATAAAAGACACATGAGATATGATGGGAATGGTTGGATTGTTCACTGCTAATCAAAGAAAGAGCCACTTCATCCTAATGACTTCTAGATTTCTCACTTTTTTTTTTTTCATGGTAAGCAATACAAATAACACTTTAAAATATTGTCTTAGTCTTTGGAATATCCATCAATTTAATTTTTCTCCTGATTGTCCTCCTGATTGACATCCCACTTCATCAGAGGTTTGAAGAAAAATTAGAATTGTCATTTGAATGGATGCTTTACTTCACACAAACACACACACACACATGCATGCACACACGCAGTGTTAGTCAGCTTTTCATTTCTGTAACCAAAATAGCTGACAAGAACAACTTATGGGAAAGATTTATTCTGAATCATACATTTTCCGAGGTCTCAGTCCATGTTCAGCTGATTCCATTGCAGAAATGACATGGTGGACGGGTAGGGCAGAGGAAAGTCACTCAGCTCATGGCAGCTCAAAAGCAGTGATGGAGCAAGAGAGGAGGCACAGACACAATGCAGTCCCCAGGAACATGTCCCAGAGACCTACTTCCTTCAGCTGCACCCCACCTGCCAAGAGTTACCACCTCGAAGCTCTTTCCATCAAACAGATTAATCACTGACAAGACTACAGCTCTCACAATCCAATCCTCTCACCACTGAATAACTGCCTAACACCGTTTGGAGAACATTAAAAATACAAACTATAACTTATGCCCTCTATTCATTTTATAGAATTGAGGTTTGTCTCAGTTTTCAATAAATAGGCCCAAAAGAAAAAGCTAGTTATTAGAAAGGTGAGTCATGAGAAGAAAAGACACTTTGAAACATTTAGTCATATAACCAGAACATGGTTGGAAGAGTTCTCTTGCCTTCCTCCATTACTCAACGAGTCATGGTTCCACCATAGCCAGGTTCTGATATGACACTGTTTTTGGTGAACTTTCTACTCCAGAAGAAACTAGGAGGTCCTGTTCTTCTTTTTAAAGTAAAACCAGAACCCATGGACAAGAATGTAATAGGTTCACAAAATGAAGGAAAGTTACCTTCCAATGTTTTAAGCCTGCATTGAATCAATCCCCCATACCACTCCTACATCTCTTTCAGACAGTGCTATATGGGTTTGTGTCCTCTTCTCATGTTTAGATTGCTCTGAGAGGGCTGGAGTAGGGTGGCATGTGAAGGCAGGTATTCCAGATGAGACACAGCTCTACTCTCTCCTGTGCAAGTGCACAGGAGCAGGATCAGGTCCTGGAAGAGGCACTTCTCTTACTCAGGGAAATAACTGTCTTATAGTGAAATTTCAGTTAGTAAATTTAATAATTAACCTTTGGTTTAAGTAGAAAAAATGTTGCGACAAGAAAGCACAGAAGAAAACCCATAATCAAGCAAAATTTTCAACATTAGGATATGCGTCTCAATACCTGATGAGTAAAAATGCAGTTTACTTCCTTCCACTTTAAATTTGGTGATCTCAATGGCTTTCCGTTATTAACCTCTTGCATCAGAAAATACAAGTCTAGTCTCAAGGGGAAATAATATAAAATAAATATATCCATAAGATTATGTGTCCAAAAATTGATAAATCATAGTATATAGTTCTATGTGAAAAATCCTCTTAACAATCTGTCACTTGGTACTCTGTTACATAGATGTCCTCTACAGAATAAAGAATATAAAGCTAATTAAATAATTTTAAATATTTTTAACATTTTCAGAAAGTTAATGAACTGATGAAATACAGTTCTTTACACTTCAAATTATAGTGTGAAAATGTCATCTCTCTAATAAAGAGTTACGCTGTTATTGGTAACATCAGTATTTCCTTTCTTTTTTCTTTACATAGGTTTACATTTAAAACACTGTAAGAAAATAATGACAAAAATATCAAAATAGAAAAGATAAAAAAATAGGTCATTTTAGAGAATAATATGATAATCCCTCAAAGATAGACAGATTGGTTTAGCAATATGAGGTGCTAACCATAGCTAAGGATATGAAAATCTACCACATATAGAAAAACTAAATCTACCACATGTAGAAAAACTAAATATATGTCTAATGTAGATTGACATATACTGATATTGATAAAAGTAAAGAACATATGTCCATATTTTTAGAGAAGAAAAACAATTTCCTAAATTTAAAAACATCTTGTTTGCAACATAGATCTAACTTAGACTGTTTAATCTGAGTCACGAGATTGTTGTTTAAAGTCTTTAAATCATGTCTGCTGAGATGTATTTCACTATTAAAAATACAAAATACAAAATGGCACCTGTAGATAAGTGTACTCATATAGAACTAAATGCAATTCCATCCAAAAGTTTTTCTTACTGTACATAATTTTTAGATTACCTTGTAAATTAACCTCAGGAGTAAAATGTTGAGCATAATTACTTGGATATAGAATTCTTGCCATAATTGATGGTTAGATTCTCATAGATCTGAAGAAACATTTATAAAAGAGATCGGCCATGCACCAATATGAAAGCACTTACATAAAATAGCTTGAAGAAATGTTTTTCTGTTTCTCTGTATGTATGAAATTCCTTGTCAACCATTGAGATTTCTGGGCACTATGAACATACAGCTCATATGTTTTAGTGAAATATACAGATTCCATAATAAACCAAGTATTTTAATTTAAATACACAGAGTATCAAAAGTTGACCAACATTTTTTGGCAAATCCAATAAAATTTAAATATGAAACTGTCATCATTTGCACTGGCTTTAAGGACTTGAAAATTTCTGATTACAAAGTGCTAAGATCTAGAAGAAAGCAGTATTTTATAGTTCAATCTGACATCTTATGCTCTATCAACTGAAAAGCAAAATATCTGATGTCAATAAAATTTAAATAACCAATTACATGTCTCTTACTATCTCAGTGATCCAGATATTATGGATTAAAGCTATAAAACAAAGATTAATTCCACCCATGAAACAAAACTCTTTAAAGAACTTCCCAACCAAGTGCTTATATCATCAGTAACTGTGGTATTGGGAACTTTCAAAGGGTTATTACGTGCTGTACCATAATCTCCATTTACCATGTTTCCTTGTCACTAGTGATGCATTGGATCCTATTATATTGGAATTTATTATAACAAGTGCTCTTCAGTGTCTCTTCAGTATCTCTTATTTGTCCTTTTGCAAACAAGTCAACTTGAGAAAAGATCATGCTGATGGAGATGGGCCTAGGTTTCTTCTCCTACATACAACCTAGGACTCAAAGGTAAGACAAGAGGATTCTTATTTGTGACAAGATCTCTGAGCTCTGGAGATGCTGAAAGCTGTCATCTTGGAATTCTTTGCCTTCATGAAAATTATATTTCTGCTCTTCCATTTTGTTAGCAGTTAAAGTCATCTTTTAAAATATTTTTATATTTCATCTGGTTTTATTAGCTGTATTAACCACATAACAGACAAAATGTCAAGGATGTGACTCTGCTCGCTCATTCCTTCCAGAACACACTGTCTTTTTCCATATTACTGTCATTAATCATTTAAAAACCTAACTATTTTGAAAAGTTTTTCATAATCATATCTTTTTTATTCGATTTTTTCCTGGCACAGAACACAGTACCTATACCTGAATACTCTGCAAACAACACAATACTAAAGAACAATGTATTGTGATTCCCTAAAGTGTCTCATTAACTCAGTGTTTCTATTCTAACATAATAAATATTGTGTGTGTGTGTGTGTGTGTGTGTGTGTGTGTGTGTGTTCAGGAGAGGTTTGCAGGGAGGTTGACAGAAGATAGGACCAGAGATGAAATGAAGCACAGGAAAATTAGTGTAGCAGTATAGGTCCTGTAAACCTTGGTTAATTTACTCTGTGTAATTAAATAATCCAGTTCACTTTCACACTATATTAAAATGATGTCTTCAATGGCAGAAATAAAATGTTTTGGTACATTCGAAATAATTGATTTATGAATCCAAAGTCTTCAGGGACATAATAAGTAAAATAATTCAGATTTTTTTTTATTGTTCTCTAATACTTGCTGGCTAAATTGAAAGTAAAGTTGCTTTAAATACTAACAAGTATTAAGCTTTTCTCCATATTTTTGAATTCACATTGTGATTTTGTGGTTCACTATGAATAATATTTGGTCTTACTTAAGGTGGTGAATGATAAACAAGAGTCTGATCCTGTCTAAGAAATAATAAATTAATATATTTGAATAAATTTCCATGTATTTTTAATGTGCAATATAAAACTGGATGATAAAAATGCATGGCAAGATTTCAATTCACTCTCTCAGAATCCTGCTTGTCCAGACATAGTTAGGCCTAACTAGCAGTGGTTTCTCCCTCATGTAATCATTCCTATTCCTTCTTCTAGGTGATTCACTCCAAAATGAAACTATTTCATACATGTGCACATTCCTCAACTCATGATTATGTTTATGATCATGATTATTTCTCTGGTCTTTGGAGATTAAACTCAGGGACTCACACAAGCTAAGCACATGGTCTGCCACAGAGCTACACACCCAGCCTCCATTATTATTCTAAACTATGATTTGAAGAGCCGATGTTATAAAGTCTCTTTCTCTTTAACTTAACAGTTAATCAACTGTTTCTTAGTAAAGTTGTAAAGACAATGTGACTCTTTCTATTTGGACTGTGAATTTTTTCTTTCTTGATTTTACATAAGAAAAAAGTTGAACAAAGTATTACATGGAAAAAGAACAGAAAAATACCTAATACTCAAAACTACTAAAATATGTGGGCCAAAAAGATATATTATTTTTGCAATTAAACACATATTTTAGATTATTTTTCATATGGTTATGGAAGCTAGGCATTTTTGTCATATCATCATTGACAAATGGATGTCAATATTATTTTTTGGCTATTTAAAATTTCACACATTTTTCTTTAGCAATGTTGTTCCTAAATTATTTCATTTCATATTATAGCTACAGGATTTAGGGTCTTGTGTCAGGGTTGGGACTTACAGAGATTTTAAGCTAAAAGGGTTTAGGGGATAATGCAGTTCAAGACAGCAGTTGGTGCCCAGAGACCTGTAAGTCTAAGGCTAGACTGAGACAGTGACCTTGCCAGAGTAAGACTCAGTAAAGGTCAGAGGTGCTTTGCTGTTCTGTGCCTTAGGGGACCTTGATGAGGTCAAAACTGACAAGCGAGCCTTACCTATGTGAAAAGAAAAGAATTTATGATCATGTCCATCTTCAAGACGTACAAGAAAAAAAATACGGATTCTATACTCTGCCCTTGTATAGATTGGGTGTGGATAACAGACTTTAGAGAAACAAGAAGTAGCTTATTAATCTCCTGTTTTTTAAAATTCAGACTACTATTAAGTACAAATAGGTTATTTTCATGAGGTTTGCTGGTAAAGTATGTGTTTTCAGTGGATTTCTGAAGGATGTATAAAGAAAAAATAGAATAATATAGTTTTACCATTCCTGAAATCATATATAAAAAATAATTTGCATAAAAATATTGTCATTATGACAATTTTTAGTTTACATATCAAAGTTATTTATAAACATCGGTTTAACATGTGTACAATATTACCTTTCCTTTTCATAAGATAATGTATAAATCCCCAATTCTGGATGATTGTTCTTGTTTGAACATTTTTTGTGTGTGTTTTTTAGAATTTTTTAAATTTTTAGTATAATTTTTTTGGAGGTCGATTTGGTTTTTACATGATAAGAAAAGGCTGCTATAAATATTTGTGAATAAAATTACTAGTTTTAGTTTTACCTCATTTCTTTTTTTGTATTTATGGAATAAAGTTTTTATTACTGCAGGTGTTTTTTAAAAATATTTATAATTGGTTTTTATAAATATACACAGTTTACTTATAGTAATCTGTAATCTGTGTTTTTAGTAGGACTTTTATATCACATTCATTTCAATATCAAGTTGATTATTGAAACCTATCAAGGGAAAATTAAATAAGTTTATAAATTTGTAAGAATATATTTAGACATATGTGTATCCTTACTTCTACCATATCTCCACATATTGAAATATGCCTTCTAAAATATGTTTGTTCATTTACTTTTTATATTTATATTTATTATTATTTTTAGTGGCTAAAATTAAATTTAAGTAAAATATTAGATGACCGTGTTTCACTCAGGAAGATGTGTTGGTTAGCAAGACAGCGGAAAGTAGGCATAACATAGGATTGAATAAAGAAAGTGATGGTCATATTTGCACTTTTATCACTATGGCAGAAGAGGATTCTACAGTAGAATTTGTGCACAGGTTAACAGAATCTATGGGCGGTGGTGAATGGTGCCATGCTCCTGTATATCTAAGTACATCAGGCATAGTACCCACCTGCCAGCTCAGCACCAGCAAGCTGGGAAAGACCTCCAAATACAATACACATTCAAGACATCACAGTATACTCTTGAACTAAATTCATGAAGTGGGAGAAAACCCTAAGCAGGGTGGGGTTGATGGTTTATTATCCTCATGCATTCCTGCTGCTATAACAAAAAATTCCAGACTATTTTACGTTGGATAATTTATAAACAACAGAAACATATTTCTCACAGTTCTCAAGGTTGGGACGCCCAGGATCACGGCTCTAGCAAATTCTGCATCTGGTGAGGGCAGCTCTCTGCTTCTATTATGGTGCTTCCTTGTGGCTCCTTCACATGACAGAAGAGCTAAAGAGGCCACAGCTCCATTGTACATCTTTATAAATGTCATTCGAAATTCATCCTGACACTTCTTCCCTCATGACTTAATCACCTCCTAAAGGCCTGACTTCTTAATTCTATCAAATTGACATTAAATTTCAACATGCTGGGAAGACAGACAAAATCACCACGTTAAAGTCAACCGAAAAAATTGAAATTACCTTCCCAGAGTTTGTACAGTGCACACTGGCAAAACTTTTCTAAGAATCAGTATCCCCTCATTAATGAAGTAATCTTTCAGATTCGGATTTCTTTTATCATTCACAGATTTATGTTATTAAACAATAATGACAATGAAGTTTAAGAGTGCAGTCTTGGAGGAGTACTGCCAGAAACTGAAAAGATGTGTTTTTAGGATAGAAAGGTTGTGGATGGCCTAGACTCCAAAGGATGCTGCCCTTCAGCAGTGTTTGTAGATCGTGATGCCCTGGGCAATAAAAATTACAAAAGTGAGTTTTAAATATGGTGTGTTACCTCCAGGATGCCTCTACCCAGGCCATCTCTTGCAATGAGCCTATAAAGTGAACCTATAAAGAAGAGGGAGGACAGCACGTTCTAACTTGTGGGCATCATCCTGATCCTCTCTCAGCTGTCTGAGATAAGCTGACTTTATGGACTGGAAAATACATTCCCTTTCATTAAGTCGTGGTCACCTGTGTATGCTTCCAGGAATCACAGACATAGCAATAAATCAGATTTACAGAAAGATTTAGCAAGGAAATTTCCAAGACTACAAATATGTTGAAATCTCTAGGACTTCTCTGGTCCCTGCTTTACTGCTCAGTACCTGGATAGTTTCAAAAGTTATTGGTGAATGGAAAGATAAGAAATTTTGTTATATAGTGGCACAAAGTATATATTTAGCAAAACAAGTGCCTGCTAGGAGGCAGACCAGTGAGCCCAACTCTAAGTGAAATGGCTTCAATGACTGAGAACAATAATGTGCCTTGTCTTTTATCCCCTTTTAGCAAGAGGTTAGAGGAGGAGATATGCTCAGGAAAAGATTATCCTATTTGTATGAAAAAGTGGAGGTAAAGAGAGAGTAATTCAAGGCCAAAGAAGTTTGGAAAATCTGATTGCTTTTAAGTTTAAAAAGAATTTTTAAAAAGACACAGGTTTTAATAATAAAGATATTAATATTTTCTCTGTGACTTATGTTTGCATGTTGTCACCTAACACCATCATTTCTCAGACTCAAAGTAGTTGCCATTGAATTAAGAGAACTATACAGTCATGCAATACAAACAATCAAAGGTTTTAGTTCAATTACACTGTCCCTGATTTAATGTTCTATGTTGGCTTTGTATGGACAAAGGTGGGGGAGGGCATGTACTTAAACTTTAAATTTTGTACTTCACTGGACTTGAAAGTTTCATATCTAGAACAGATGGAGAGGATGTGCACCCTTGAAAATCTTCGATTTTTGGTTGGATGCAAGAAATAGATGTAGCCATTGAGAGATGAAAGAAAAATGAAACAATATAACAAATACCACACTTTGACTATTATTGATGATTGATCACCCAAATGGTTTATTCTTCTAATACATAGAGCTAGACTAAGTTTTCCAGTTTCTTTTCAAATTTTGATTTCAGTAAATGACAGAGTTCTGGTTAATTTTAAAAAAGCATAAATTATACAAGCAACTTGCAGGCTTAAGACATGAAAATGTCCATATGTGATTCTGCATATTTATCATCTTTGGAAATAGGTACAACTCTGAGGGTCCCCTTAGCAGAAAGGACAATATCAACAATTGTGTAATCTGCAAGTACCAAGATGGAAGAGACTGAATGGACATCTGGAAGACATGATTCAAACAAAATATCCCATACTGGGTACTTTTAAAGAAAAAAACAAAAACATTTTTATTAAGGCCCTAAAATGTGTAGAAACCCATACCTTCAAATCAGGGAGATTTATCCAGGACAGATAGATACCGATGGGAAAAAGCTGATGAGACTTTAACTAATAGCAGACTCTTACTGGCCCAGGTTAGGATTACAGCACTGACGATATTAATTACTGAAGAATATGAAACTGAACCAACACCTACAGATAAAGATTTATGGTCCAATCAGAAAACAACATGGATATGACTCCTGAACAGTTGTCCTCAAAGCTAAAACAGATATTGTAATGATTATCTTTGCACCTGACAACAGAGTTTTGAGTGGACAAAATGAGTGTTCATTTGTTCCAGCTATATACAGCTCCCACGCTGTGCAGATTTGAAGTAGGTGCTTACTGATGCGTTCCACATGCCCCAGCCTGTTTATCCTGACATGAGCTCCCCCGAAGAACAAAGAGCAAGATTGTTCTTCTTTCTTCTTAGGATAAGGTCTCTGCCCCAAAGGACTAAAGGCCACATGCATCCGTATGTCTCTCTTGGGGACTTTGGGGGAGGGCTGAGAATCAAATTATATGGCTCTTCCAGACACAGGTGTTTGACTCACTGTTCCACTCAGTCCTATGGAGCGAGGGAGGATTTTGATTCAACTGAAGGGGTGTGGGCAAGATTCACAGTTGGGAAGGGAAACCAATATAAACTTGTAGGTAGGAGTCTGCTGTGGTTGCCTTCTTCCCTTCTGGGGTTGGTAATGTGCTCAACATATACAATAAGCACTAATGCTGAATACTTCTGAGAGTATTCAAGTTAGTGCAGTAATCACTACCATCTCCATAGGTGGATGACATTCAGTGTAAACCAAGCATAGTTGTAAATTTCTTGGGTTAATAGACTGTGTTGAGAGAGACCTGTGCCAACACAGGACTTGCCCCTTATGGGGTATCATGCTTCCACCATCCCTAAGAGAAGCCACCTGTGGTATAATTCCCACAACTCTGAGATCACCACACTGTGAGGAAGGCCAATATCACAACCTCAAATATTTCTTCTTATTAACAATTCTTGAGACTTTGCCTTGCCCCGATCCTGGCCGGCTTCTGACTGAGTTGTTGGGATCTTGGCTTCCTCATGTTCCCAGCTATGGCTGTTCCCTGGAGACCCGCCATTACCTGAAAGGAGACACAGCACAGAATAGAAACCCTGCCCCATTTTTCATGCCCAGCAAACTGTCTCCAAGAGGGGACCTCTGTGGTGCTGTGCTTCAGGGTGCTATTCCTAGTGAGGTGGCCATGCTAAACTGTTCTTGAGACCATATCGTCCCTTAACTTCCTCTTATTTTCATTTTCTCCTGCATGGATTTTCCAGAACACTTCCCCAGTGGTGGTTGCACTCAAACCCCGCATCCATCGCTGCTTCTTGGAAACTGACTTCACACAGCCTGAGTGGGATCACTTGGCTGTTGATGTCCTGATTATTCACTCAGTGCTTTTGTGTACATTTGAACTTTGTGGTGATGCTCTTCTTGATTTAAATATAACACCTATGAAGGATGCACGTAAACAGAGATAGACGAATATGAGTCCAATCTATATAAAATTTTGACCATCTGTACCAGAAAAAAATTGCCAAAGTATAATACTTAGCATATACTCACTTCTTTAAAAAAACAAGAAATGAAACTTTAATCTTCTTTAAAATAAGAAGAGTAGATAATAATCTACTTTACCAATGCCCCAACCTGAATTAGTACAGATGTAATAGACAATTCAAAGATGCAAATGCTACCAAGTCTTATACTATTTTTAAAGGATAAAAATACAAAAATTGTTCTGCAAGATACAGACTTCACTGCCTTCTGAGAAAATATTTTTTTATTTAAATAACCTATTTCTTATACCATATGGTACAGAGTATACATTTCAATAGTTTGTCCTTGTTTATGGAAAATAAGTTTCAAATACATGATTTTATGCTACAACAAATTAATATCCAGCCTGTGTATTTCACACATGTGTATCATCATATGCAAAGCATCTGTCCTTATCCTCATTACATTTTGCCTTAAGCAATCCAGCATAAATTACTTTCCTTAAATTACACTGAGTTTCTGTTTTTCCTTCTCCACCATACCAATTTTATAATTGTAATGTTCGTGGCTGACAGGGAAAAGAAGAAAGCTCTAACCCCTAATTAAGATCAAATCATTTGTCTTCACATAGCCAATTAGTGAAGAATCTAAGATCATTTAGATAGCAAAAGGTAAAACATCTAAAATATCTTTTTCTTTTTCAGATCATAAGTATCATTATCTTACCGAATACCCAGAAATAATGATGTGTTTTCTACATATGACACTTGAGTTAAGCATTGAAACCGAAGCAATCTTTGATACTTTCCATTTTATAACTTCCTTTGCAATGTTATGCCTAACTAGTTCAGGTAAGAATTCTAAAGTTATTCCTTGACCTTTCTCAACAGGGATTTTCTTGCTTTAAGGAAAGGTGGGCTGGGTCACTAACCATCAGGAGGGACAAATTCATAGTTTATTATTTTGTTTTGATTTAATAAAATTTTATTTTTCCAAATACAGTTGATTGGACATGTTCGTACATCTTCACCAGCAGCTGGGCATCTCCATCCTTGGTATTTCTGCTGTAAATTACTTGAGCTCTGTGCTTTGAAATCAGTTTGATAAGTCCTTTACTGGGGTTATAAGCTTATAGTTGGGAACTTCCTTACAGAGTTTGTCGTAAGTAGCTCTGTCAAACAAGACTAAATTGTTGAGCTTGTCCCGAACTTTTCCTTTGGACCACTTCTTTTTGGCTTTGCCCCCAGATTTGTTCACTGGGTCCTTGCCTTTCTTGGCTGACTTTCCAAAATCTTTCTTGTTCTTGTCGTCCTTGGGTGGCATGGCGAAGACTGCAGAGCAGCAGCAGCTACTGCAGCCTGGTCAAGATGTCAGACGAAAAGCTCATAGTTTATTTGAATATAAACTGATCTTTATGGGGTTCAAAGTGTAATACTAAGTAGCTATTGGAAAGGTATTCTTTCATTCCTGAAGATCCATTTGGTTTACTCATTCTTTGCGAAGTGTACTTTGCTAAAAACCTATTCATGTAAAATATCAGTAGGTGTTGGTCATTTTTAGTACTAGAGCATTATTTAATTATATTAAAGTGATGAAGACTACTCTTCTGATTTTATACAATTTTATTCCTCAACTAATATTTCCATTTTCTAAGAGATGATTGATAAAATATAGGAAGTATATTACTCCCAACAAAGATCTGATCCAACAATTTAAGAAACATTTAAACAATTTTATATATTGATAACTCACCCTTGCCAATAGAATTTTTAAAGTATTGATATATACAAAAATTACACAGTTATAATTATTGATTAGGGGCCAGAATCAATAAAAATTCAAAATTGGTAGGGCACAAATGCAAATGATAAAACTATTTGATTCTTAGTGGAACAAATCTGACATAATTTTGCTGTGTACATTCATGAAAACATCACAGTGAATCCCAACACCACATACATCCACTGGAATAGAATCCTAACTAGAATAACATATGTTCCATGCTTGTATAGTTATATCAAAATGTATTCTACCATTATGTATAACTAAAATGAATAAGTAAATAAACAAAATAAAAATCCAACAAGCAAAAAATTTGAAATAAATATACAATTCTTAAAATAAAAAAGAAGAAAAACCTCATGACTTTGGGTTTACCTTTACTTAACCGATAAGATCATAACCAAAGTAATGTTTATATAATCTAAAAGTTATTTCTAAAAATCACATTTCTAATATCTCAAGCAGATTTACAAGCAAAACTCTTTCACTAATCTTTCCTCTCTACACTCTTTCCCAGCACATTCTAAATCTTAATTAGCTTGATCTAATTATAGCAAAAGATCTTACAGCGTTTAGTTTCTTGTCCTTTTTTCATTATCATTAACAAATTTTGATGGCAAGTTTCTGGAACCCGAAATAGCCGTGCCTGACCTTTTTCTGTAAACATATGCAGATACAAAGTCCTCAGCAAATGTCCTCACCTGACAAACCAGGAATTCACATAACTTGATTTTAGTCTAAGGAACAACTTTTATTTTTATTTCTAGTTTTAATATACTGTTAAAAGTAAATCTCCAGTTAAATATTTTTTCCCCTTTCACTTCTTTTTTTCTTCTGACTGAAAGCAAAATTTCCACCCATTATCCGTAGGTGGCTTATGCCTGTTCTCACTCCCAGACTTGATCTACCTGGTGACTGGGGAGAGAGAATCTGACAACCCATGTGTTCTGTCTCCCATAACAATGTCACTAACCTTGGGGAACATTATGTTAACCATTTTCCCAAGTTGGGACTGCACAACTTATTTTCTATGTATTCCCTCCTCCACAACAGTGTCCCCAGGTCTCTGTGAATCCGCAGTCATATTTCCCTGTCAGATTAAGAAGTATGCTTAACCCAGCAACTTGGGAGGCTGAGGCAGGAGGATCACAAGTTTCAAAATATAACATAAAAAAGGGGCTGGGGATGTAACCGTGGTAAAGCGCCCATGAATTCCATCTCTAGACAGAGAAGGAGAAGAAAAAGAAGAAAAAAAAAAGTTTAATCTGATCTAATCTTTATCTCAATATCTAAATACATTTTTGGAGTATTGCTTTTATTATTATTATTATTATTATTATTATTATTATTATTATTTGTACAAAGGATTGAACCCAATATCACTCAGCTACTCAGCCACATCCCCAGCCCTTTTTAATATTTTATGTAAAGACTGGGTCTCCCTAAGTTGCTTAGGACCTTGTTAAGTTGCTGAGGCCAGCTTTGAACTTGTGATCCTCCTGTCTCAGCCTCCGGAGCCTCTAGGATCACAGGTGTATGCCACAAGATCCAGCTAGAACTATTGCTTATTTTGAAACAGCATTATTGTGAGATAAATTTCATCCATTTATAGTGTACAATTATATTTTTCATTATATCCACAGATATGTGCCACCTTCACCACGATCAATATTAGAATATTTTCATCATCTCAGAGAGAAACCTTGACCACTTCAGCCATCTTTCCACTGTCTTCCATAAACTTCCTAATTCTAGCCTCTACCAATCAACTTCCTGTCTCTATGTAGTTCTCTTTTGGGGCACATTACATTTGGATGGAATATGTGTACCTTTTTCACTAGCTTATTTCATTCAGCATCATATTTTCAAGGTTTTTCCACGTTTGTAGACATCAGTACTCCATTACTTTATATAGATCAATAATATTCCATTGCATGTATATTTCATTTATCCATTTATAACTTAATGTACACTTGGGTCATTTCAACATTTGGCTATTAGAAAAAATGCTGTTATAAACCTTCATGTATGATTTTGACAAGGACATATGTTTTCAATTACAGTATCTTGGGTATAGAACAAGGTGTAATTGAAGGACTGTATAAAAACTTTGTTTAATCACTTGAATAAATACTGTTGCTTCAAACTGGCTGCAGCATTTTGCCTTCCCAACAGTGACTAAGTTGTTCAGTTTTTCTGTTTCCTTCCCAACCCCTGTAATTATCTGGCTTTTTTGATGCTAGCCATCCAAGTACAGGGAAGTATTATCTCATTGTGGTTTTGATTTGCATTTCCTTGATGAATAATGGTGGCCAGGTGTCTTTATATGTTCTTACTGGTCATCTGTATCTTTTCCATGAAAATATGACTATTAAGAAACTTCATGCATCTTTTCACTGGGTTATCTTTTTAATACTGAGTTATGATGGTTCTTTACATATCCTGTATCCACAAGTCCCTTATCAGATATGTGATTTTTCTTCCATTCTGTGGGTTGTCTTTTCACTTGCTTGCATGTAAGTTTGTGATTTTGACAAAATGAAATTTATGTATTAATTTCCTATTCTTTGCTGTCCTTTTTATTTGTGTTCATGGTTTTGATATCATACATAAGAATTATTTCCAAATCAAATGCCACAAGGTTTTCTTATAAGAATTTTGTTAGACTTATAAAGAAGGTATTTGATAGATTTGGGATTAATTTTTCTATACAGTGTGAGGTAAGGGTCTATGCATATGTCTATGCAGTTATCCCAACAGCATTGTTTTAAAAGATCATTCCTTCCCAACAGAATGATAATTGCACTTTGTCAATATTCAACTAACGTTAAAAACATGGTTTTTTTTTTGGACCTAAGTTATTTAATTATAGCACTTATACTGCAATATAAATATATCAATCCTGTTATCAGTGTCATAGTCTTAATTACCACTTCTAGTTAGTAAGTTTTAAAGCTGGGAGATGTGTGTCCTCCAACTTTATGATTTTTTTCAAGATTATTTTGGCTACTCTAGGTCTCTTGCAGTTCTCTCTACATGTGGAAATTGCTTTGTCAATTTTGACAAGGAATATAACTCAGAATGATAGAGATTGCATTGAATTTGTAGATGAGTTTGGGAAATGTTACCATCATAACAATGTTAATGTTCTGATCTGTGAACATGAAACATTTTCCTAATTATTTAGATCTTTACCTTCTTTCAGTGATATTGTATAGCTTTCAAAATGTATGTTTTACACCACTTTTTGTTAATTTTATTCCTAAGTGTTTTCTTATTTTATTGATGCTATCATAAATGGTAATGTTTTCTTAATTTCATATTCAGATTTTTCACTGAATGTGGTAGAAATGCTATTTTTTTGTGCATTAAAGTATCTTTCAATTTGCTCAATTGATTTTAGTTTTACTGGCATATTTTTACTGGATTACTTATCATATTCTATGTGCAAATTCATGTCATTTATAAAGAGGGATAGTTTCAAATTTTATTTTCAATCGTATGCCTTTTTAAAATTCTCTAATTTCCCTAACTAGAGCTTTCAGCACAATAAATGAATATGAATGGCAAGAGCTGAGATTCTTGTCTTATTTCTAATCTCCAAAGGAAAGCATCATTAAGTATGATGTTAGGAGAGAATTTTTCATAGGTACATTTCTGAGGTTGAGGATGTTGGTTTCTATTGCAATACTGAAGTATTTTTATCTTGATAGGGTTTTGGCTTTTGCAAAATTCTTTTTCCACATTAATTCAAATTATGATATAATTTTTTGTTTTTAGTTTATTTTCATGATACATTTCATTAATTGATTTTTCCATGTTGAATTACCCTGGCATCCATGGGGTAAATCTCATGGTTTATCATTCTTTTTATCTTATGAATTTGATTTTCTGCTATTTTGTTGATGATAACTACATTCAAATGCATAAGAGATCTTGGTCCTTAGTTTTCTTTCCTTATAATATCTTTGTTTGGTTTTAGTATTAGGATAGCTCTCCTCATAAAATTTGTAGGAAAGAGATTCTTCCTTTCTGTTTTGTTTGTTTGTTTGTTCGTTTGGTTGGTTAGTTGATTGGCTGGTTGGTTTTGGAAGGGTTTGGGGAGAATTCCTACTTGTTTAAATGTTTGGTAGGATTTAGTGGCACAAACACCAGAATGACCTTTTCTCTTTCTTCCCCATATTTTTTAATGGTGAGAATTTTTGTTCCATATTTCTACATCCACATGATATAAGAATATGATTTGGCCATTACCATTCCTCAATATTTCTCTTTTCCTCCTTTTCTTCCTCCCCCAGTCCCTTTCCTCTACTCAACTAATTTCCCTTCAATTTTTCATTCGACCCACCACCTACACCTTCTTTCCCATTTTCCACTCTAGTTTCCACATATGAGAGAAAACTTATGACCTTTGACTTTTTGAGTTTGGCTTATTTCACTTAATGTTCTCGAGTTCCACCCATTGTCCTGCAAATGACACAATTTCATCCTGCTTTATAGGTGAATAATTCTCCATTGGATATTTATGCCACATTTTATCTATCTACGTGTCCATTGATAGACACCTAGACTGGTTCCACAGTTTGGCTACTGTGAATTGTGCTGCTATACAACAGGGGTATGCATGTCTCATAATACTAGGCTGACTTTAAATCAAGTATATACTGACATTTTTGGGGGGCACTGTACACACTTTTTCAATTTGCCTATTATCTCATTGATCTTCTCTGTCTTCATCATTCCAGGTATCTTTGAAACTGGAATATTGACATCTCCAACAACTGCTGTTGACTTGTCTGTTTTTCTCTTCATTTCTGTCAGGTTTTGTTTCAGATAGGTTGGTCTTTGCTATTAAGTAAATTTACATTTACTATCCTGGAGAATTAACACTTTATGATTGTACACCTTTATGTCTCTAGCAACAATTTTTGTTTAAGGTCAAATTTGTTTGAAGTCAGTAAAGTCATGCCAGGTTATCTGGCCTCCTTTTGCATGATATATATTCTTCCACCTCTTTACTGTTAATCTATTTGTCTTATTTAATCTCAAGGATGTATTTTCACAACATATATTTACATATACAGATAGATCAATAGATCAATCAATTTATCTAGTCTGATAGTCTACCACTAATTGGATTTTATAATCTAATCACATTTTTTCACATTTTTTACTCTTGTTATTATATTTGGATTTATGTCTGCCATTGTACTTTTTGTTTTAATACATTTAATGCACTATTTGTTTCTATTTTCTTTTTCACTAAGTAGATCTTTACTAATATAATATTTTAATTTCTTTAAAGGTATATTCACTGTATTTTCAGTTACAGTTTTTCTGGTTTCTCTGAGGAATACCATACACAATCTAATTTATGAGAAACAATTTAGATTTGTACTAACAATTTCCATGATATATAGAAACAATAATACTATATAACATTTCCTTTCTTCCTATCTCTGTAGTATTACTGCTTTATATATTATATCTATTAATGATACAATTGGTGAACCTATATTAATTCATCATTATTATCCAAGGTCCATAAGGTATATTCCAGTCCATTCTTGGTATTATACATTCTATAGATTTTAACAAATGTATAATGACATACATCTGCCATGATAGTATCAGTTTTTCTGACATAAAAATCTTTTGTACTCTATTATTCATCACTCAATCCTATTGTTGGGATGTTTAACATTTATATTCATAATTATGATTCATTTTGATTGTTACATTGGTCTTATAAAAATTAGTTTGGAAGTCTTTTTCTCTCTACCATATAGAAGAGTTTGTGTAAGAATAATTTTACTTAAATAAACATTTTGAAGGTTTTATAGATGCAGGTATCTGAGCCTAGGGTTTACACAGGGAAGGGGTCTCAGGTTATGGATTCAATTCCATGTAATTCAACCTACTTCTCCAATCTGTGGCTTGACATATTTCATGCATTCTGTAGTTTTAGTCAGTGTCTTTGGACCTCCCTTCTGCCTCATCCGCCCTTCCTACGCTTTGACAGCTTAAGGACACGCACATTAGCGCTTCTGAACATTCCACCTACATCACGGATGCTCTGTTTCCGGCTTTGTTTTTCTTTCTCGTTGCCATTTGATGACTTTCAAATTGTTCTTATTCTATATTTGTTCAAATATCTTTTTAAACTGTTCTTTCGATTTTTCATTTCAGCTCTTTTCCTTTTCAACCTTAGCTCTTGCATTTGGTCTTGTACAATAGTGACCCTTTTATCTCTGCTTTCTGTTTGATGAAATATGATCAACAGAACTTCCTTTTCCTTGTGATCTGGTTTCCTTTAGCTGTCTGAACATATTTAAGGGCCAGTCTGAAGTGTCTTATGATAAATATGATACCGGCTTCCTCTCTCTGCCAGCTTGGTTGCCCTTTCTCACTGCGTAGATCGTATTTCCCATTCTTTGCCTGCCTCTATTTTTTTTACCTGGACATCTTAGCTAATACAGTGTCATAACTGGATATGGTTTCCCCTTTCCCCCTTGCCCTAGAGCAGGCTTATTTGTTTGTTTAGCATCTACTGGATTCGTTTTTGAAATCTAACTCCCTCGAAGTGTCAACTCTGGTGTTACTCCTCAGGAAAGCTCTGCTTGTGAGAAACTCAGTCAGCTTGTGTGACCATGCCATGGGTCTCTTCCTCTCTTTTTCTGACCACATGCACCTATTAAACTCCACTTAGGGTTAGCTGATTGTTGTGCTGTTTTCAACAATGCCCTGGGGCATAAATCGCTCTATAAGCAATCTAGTCAAAGCATGCCTCCCGTGGAGGAGAAGCGTCTAAGGTCAGTGTGTGACATTTTTTCTGATCCAAAGAGGGCATCATCACAGATTTGATTCACCAGTTCTCATCTTCACCCCAGCCAGTCTTCAGTGTAGTCTCTCTCTGGAATCTTTCCTTGCTGGTCTGATGACACATATTCCTTATTCTTGAGTATATATTAATTTTGAATTTCACTGTGCTTTTTTGAAAATGAAGTCAAATCCTTGAGGAAAAGATTAGGAACTATATGCTTTATGGCCTGTTTCTCCCCAGGGCAAAAGCACTAAATAGTTCTAATAGCTGGGGAGAGAAACACCAGTGAACCTTCCGGTGAGTGGCACCTGCCTCTTCTAACACGTGGGAAGCAGTTTGAGGTCTTCTTGGCTCATCTCCCTGAATGGAATCAGGGGCTCAAGTTGGGGACAGGAGATTAGGGCCACAGTATTCTTAGTACACACCAGGATAGATAGGTTCTCAGTGCCACAAGCAAAGTTAGGATAGCAGAAGCAAGTCCCCGCCTCTCTATCATACTTAGACTCAGCATCAGGTAGCTGGGGGTAGGAAGAAAGTCATTAGAAAGTCATTAGAAGTCAGTGGGTAGGCCCAGCATGGTTACCCAGGTCTGTAATCCCAGCAATTTAGGAGGCTGAGGCAGGAGGATCACAAGTTTTAGGCCAGACACAGCAATTCAGCAAGGCCCTGAGCAATTTCCCAAGATCCTGTATCAAAATAAAAAATAAAAAGGACTGGAGATGTTTCTCAGTGGTTAAACAGTCTTGGACTAAATCCAGGGTATGAAATTTTTTTTTTAAATTAAAAAAAAAAAATAGAAAAGAAAGAAACTTTTGAAAAAGAGGGTCAGTGGATGGGGGCAGGATCTTCATGCATTCAGAAGTAGGGAGGGAGAGCGGGGCAGGAGTCAAACAGCAACAGACTCACTTTCTTACCAAAATTTCATAGACTTTCTAGAACAGATGGGTTTGTTTGTTTGTTTGTTTTCCCTTAGAACCACTTTCAGTGTCTCTACTTATTTTTTTAAAATAATCTTCGCCGATTTCACTTGGTCATTGGAACTTATCATACAGTCATGCTGAAAGTTGATCTTAAAACTACCTATTTTGCTTATTATTATTAACTTGAATTTAAAAGAAAAAATCTAAAAACATGATTTATACCTGGAAATAAAAGTAAATTTGTATTTAGTTTTTTATTTTTAATATTAAAAATGTCAATTGAACTTAGAAAACATTTAATTCAGTGAGGTCACACTTGTATACTTTAAGAAAATACTACCCATACATAGATTAAAATATTTACAGATATGTTTACAGGAATCTAAGAAAGAAACGAATATTCACCAAATGCTAAAATCTGGTTCTGTTTCACGACATGAAATAAAACAAAGATGACTTTTACCTCTGTTTTCACAAAAATTTCTGTAATGTATACTAATGTTTATGTAATGCTTACTAATTATGCTTTCATAATTTTCTCAAATAGGCATTTTTTTCAAAGAAATTATGTGAACATAATTAGTAAGTGGAGAAAAAATTTTCTAGGGACTTCATAAATTTGCCAAAATTCGTAATAGAAGTCATAGACAGGATCCAGATGAGAGTCCTAGTTTTCTGTCTTTGAGTTCAGTGTTTGTTCAATTACAAGTGACTACTTAACACTTCATTAAATGAATAACTAGTAGGTTTTCCCTTATTATATGGACAATGGGAAGAATCAAGTTGCTCTCAATGATACCCTCCGCAAATGTACTGTTTAAGACTGATGCATATTTGTTGGAAATCTAACAGTGACAAAAATGTTGAAGAAAATATTCATGACACTTGTTAAAGATGGTAAGGAAGACTATTTAGAAAGGCTGCAGCAGTGAGATTTTTGCAGTAGGGGTGAGAAATCAGGTTCTGGGACAAGTGGAGATTTTTTATCAAGAAACAGGATCAAGGTCAGAGAAGGAAAAATTAATAAGAGGAAGCATGAAGCTGGGGGGACTTTGCCTGGCAAGACTCAATAGGATTCTTGCTTAAGACAGGCCAGGCTAATAATCCTAAGGTGAAGTATTATCAATAAATTGACTTGGCAGGATTCTTATTAAAATTGAATGCAAAAGAGTCTGACCCAAGTTGGGTCAAAGAAAAAGTCATTGTCATTTCAAGCAGAGAGCCATTGCCCACTTAAGCTATTTGGGATTACCAACTCCAGTTCATGAATGCTTCTCAGAGGTTCACAGCGCAACATTTAAAATGGCAAGGGAAACCTGCCAGCAACTCCTGCGCCCAGCAAACCCAGTGTAACTATACCGAAAAGACAATGTGAATATCAATAAATCATGTGTCAAGCAAGGGTTTTCCTTTGACTTTGAAGTAGTACCTCACAGATAAATGAACAGGTAACCTCATAACAGAAATAGACAAAATCTAACATGGCTATCGATTTCAGGGTATATATAAATTCACTTTAAGAACGTTAACACTTATCCCAAACAAGATTTAACCTACAATGTAAGCACAGGAAATGTCTCAGATTAAAACTCTATTGTGTTTACCATATATTTTTCCGATAAACATACTCTGAGCCAAAAGATATGAGAAATGTAGTCCTGGTAACAACATAGTCTTCTACAGGTCCATTTGTCTTGATGTTTTTCAATACTAAATGCACATAGCTAATTCCTCTTGATTCAATTCCAAATTTTCCACATGCCCTGAATTGGTTTGCATACAGCTTGCCTTCTGTGAAAGATTACTTTGCTCCAACTGACATAGTTCATGTCTTCACACTGGTAATAAATTGCCTTTCAGAACTCTTAGGTTTTGTGAGCTGTATACTATGAGGCAGGGTCCCTGAGCTCCATTTGCTTCATGATACTGACTGGATTGATTGCCTGTGAAACTGAGGGCAAAATTTGGGACCATGGCAAATGCAATCACAAAAAGTCTTTGAGATGTCAGCCAAAGATTTTTTACCTTTTGACACAGCGAATTCAGAAACTGAATTTTTTTTTAAAGAATTAGAGGCATCTAGCAGTTACAGAAAAGATGATAGTGAGAAAAAGAATAAGGGTTCCAAAATCTTTATCTCCAGAAAAATATTGGTCAATAGATAGTGGTAACCTCAGTAATCACAGTGGGCGAGGTGACTATCAGGACCAAATCAACACAGATCTGCAACAAATTACCCTAAAAAAAAATCACAGGTTATCATAGGACACCGGCTACTTTATAGTGAGAAGACTTTGGGTGATTATAAAATATACCAATGATTTGTTCCCTTCACATATATAGACACAAACGAATAGTACATGAACACAACTTTTGTAAAAACAGCAACTTGCCAATGAAAAATCTATGGCTAATATACATTAATAGAGAACATAAAATTCTTTAATTGTATGTAAAAATATAAAACCATGAGTAGTTTTCAATATGCAACACTTTAATATGCATGTTCATTATTTGTTTTAAACCCTTATTAATATATATGATTGAAAAAGATGAAATACTTGAAAACTTTTAATATTACCTGATTTGGTAAAAGGATCTTAATCAATTTGCTTTTTTGTATTTCCAGAAAAGCAGAAAACCAGGGTGTGCAAATATATTTGTAAAAATGGGGTAATAACCCTTAAGAAGTGCTCATTAATTGGAGTCTGCTATGAACTGAACATTTGTGTGTCCCCCAAAATTCACATGTAACATCCTAACCCCGTGTCATAGTGTTAGAAAGCTGAGCCTTTGGTCGTAATTTGTTCACGAGAAGGGAGCCCTCAGGATAGTATCACTGTCCCTAGTAAAGAGCAAGAGACAGGAAGGAGGTCTTTTCCTCTCTCAGTCATGCGAGATCACAATGACAAAAAAAGCCTTTACAAACGGCTCTCGCCAGACATCAGATCTCCCTGCAACTTGACCTTGGCCCACAGAAAACTGTGAGAAATAAATGTCTGTTGTCCAAACTGCACAACCTATAGTAATTTTGGTAGAACAGCCCAAACTGACAAAGAAAGGATCATTAAGAAGATAAATTTCACAATGCTTATCTACAATTCTTTCATGTGATTTCTTATACAGAAACTCTCTCTGTAAAAGAGTAACTACTGATGAAAAATCTTCATTACATATTTCCAAATGGAAGTTTTAAAATACAGCTTCAGAAACACAAGGCCTTATGGAGAATTTCTGTAGGCAGATGATATTACACAAAACATTTTTTTTTCTCTCTTCAGAAATCAGTTTTCAGGAGTCTTGTTCTGAAGAAATAAAATAGAGAAAGAAAGGAGACAGAGAGAAAGAGAGAGAGAAGGAAGGCAAAGGTTGAGAAAGACTTGAACACACATGCAGGCTGTATAGACATGGAGACATGCTGTCTGGATGTGCCAGAATACAGGCATGGATTTCCTAGCTCTGTCCACTGAGGAGGCTGGAAAACAGTAATAAGTACACAAAAGTCAAAGCATCAAGAATGCTGGAACTCGAGGATGTCTAAAACCAGTCTTCAGTAAGAGGCTCACGGGTACGTGTGAGATTAGCCCTACGGAAAGCCGGGTGATGGACAGAGAACCTCCTTACTATGTTGCCACTGGATGCAAATCTAAAGTCAACCCCAAATTGTAAAAGATTAAAAACTACTTCCAGTGCCTGTGATACAAAGCAATACACTCTATTATACTCACTCCTCAAAAGTGGTCATGAAAAACCAGACTGCTGTAGGCACTTACCTGCATTAACTTTCTGATTCTTCATAATCCAATAGAGGTGATGTTCTTCTATGGATGGAACCTGGGAGTGAGGTAGGCGAATCGCCCAGTTGGTCTTCCCAACAATGTATATTAAGACATGGCACCCTGGCTTCTGGATCCTCAGTCCCTTTCTTCAACTGCCACGCTCTTCTCTATACTCTCTAAGTAATAGATCGGAGCAATTCGATACAGGAAGGCATCAAAACTGCTGAAATGTGAGTTGAAGTTTAAGACTGTCCCTCTCAAACATCAGTTTTAAAGAGTTGGAATTATTAGCTCAGAAGTAATTCTACTTATCTAAATGTAACATAGAATTTAAGATGACTTCTTATGTATGAGAACCCAAGTCTATATGTCTACTTATGTCAGCCAGAAAAGCCAGATGAATTGAAAAAGGAATGTTAAAAAAAAAAAAAAAGCTTGATTCTGTCTGAATGGGTTCAAACTCTAGCTCTGCTATCAAGTGTGTGTCTGTCGCCTTAGAACAGTCACACTTAGCTTTCCCTTTCCTCACTATCTTGATCTGCATGTCATAGAATCTACTGCAAATGCTTGGAGTACTATGCAGCACATAACAAAACAGTAAGCAGTGCTCAGATGATGGAAGAGGGTAAGGACTAAGGGTAAGCAAGTGGGGGAGGAAAAACAGGGATATTTTCTTGGGTCAACTTGGAAGATCCTGTATACAATGGACACAGAACAGAGACTGATAAATGTAGGAAGTGAGGCATAGGACCATGAGTGATCAGAAAGCTTGGAAATCAGAAAGAAAATTTGAGATTAGTGGGAAGTAAGAATAGAAGGACCCAAATTGATTTGCAAACAAACAACTCTGCCTATTCTTCAAATATTTCTATAGCATTACCAGAGACACTCTACAATCCACAGAAATTTTCTCCACCTCAAAATCCCTCAGCATGTGGTCTGGTGTGCTACCCAAGTTAATGTTCTAGCACAGCGTTCCACAGGGCCTTTTGAGTCTCATCTTTCAACCTGTAACTAGGTGGGGAATTGCTTCATGTCATTTCTCAACTTATCATCAGGGGTGTGTGTGTGTATATGTGTGTGCACATTCACTTGTGCATGAAGGTGCAGGTGCTTCCCTTTCAATCCCCTACAATACCTTGGAAATTGTTGATACGATATGATGTGATTCATGCACTCCATTGGACACATTGCATTAGAGGAGGATCAATAGTGGCTTCAGTTATAACTCGATTATCATGCGTTCTGTAAACTTCATATCTACTACTCAGAACTGATTCTATTTTAAAATTTTAATATAGCTTACAGGTTTGAGCACTGAATTATTCATGAATTATTTATAGTGATCCAGTTTATAGTTAAAAAAGAAAGTCAAAGGTCATTTCCATCTCATTTGATAAGCAGGTTAACATTCACCCTGAGAATCCAATGGTCTACCACAGGCTGCACAGTTAAAAAGTAGTGAAGACCAGACTTTAACCAAAATCATTGGCCCTCAGTACACTTCAATTTCCTCCAACTTTGTTAGGTTCCAAAACAACTTTAAATTATGGAAAAGTAAGATTAATGTTATGAACATTAAAAGCAATATTACAGTTCCAAAACAGCAAGAACCACAATTCCGTTAATTGAACTGGAGTCAGGCCCCTGACAAATAAATGCTCTTGGAGTTGTATTTGCCTGGCAGTAAAGAAGACCACATTTAAAAGGCTATATTTCTAAATATTATCACAACATAAAGTGATAGCTTTTAGAGAAGTTAAAATTTGAACAGCAGCAAATGTATGAAATGCTCTTTGGAGATATGAAAAAATGCACTCTAATATTTTGCCCAAAAGTGACTGGAATTCAAAAGTGACTATTTTCAAAACTTAACACTAAATATTACAATTATTGAATTGCTTTCAGGGAGAAAAAGTTCAAGAAGTCTATAAAGCTACAGAGTGGATGAGAATTACAAAATGAGTTATTGGCTCTTCTGTAAAATTAGAAGATGAATCTCTGGCCGATCAGGAATTATATAAATATATGGAAAATCTCCCTTCTCCTGTGACTTGTCCATGCATTTTCCCAGTTCTTCTTGTTTGTAGCAAAATTTAAATCTGAGTTTTGATTCTTTTAGTCTTTCAGAACTGAGACTCAGTTGGGTTCATCCGATCAATAAATAGAGAAGAAATGTAAAACATATTCAATGTTGCCCAAAAAAATTATGTAGTAGGCAGATCTGGTGCTAAAAAATTCATTTAATGACTTCCAAAGGCAGACTAAAGGCTTTCTACCTCCTTGATGCACTTATTCACCCTCACTAACATGGTAACCAGAATATTTATAGCCAAGAATCACAACCTATGTGTGGCATGCAATATCAGATTCCCGACGTGTATCAAGGAGTGGCACAATGGGAACACGGGACTTCGGTTTTCTTTCTGTTCATTTGCTCAAGCAATTAAAACACATTGCATTTGTCATTACAGACTTTTAATCAGCAACCGCTGATGCATTATCATATCTACATGTGCTCATGAAAACCAGCTTATAAATAGAACTCAAGGTAAAACTATCTAGCTGAATTCTTCAACAACTAAATGTTTTATAAACATATAAGTATTAGATAGATACATAATTACACCTGGTTTTAATATTTATCCATGGGTCATTGGGATAATATTACAGAAATTTAGAGTTAGAAGAAATATAGAAAATAACCAACTAAACCCTAAAAAAAAAAAAAGAATTTTCAAATTAAAAAATTAAACCACATTTTTTTTTTTAAATTTTAGCACAAATTGTGGCACTTTTTAAAGAAAGGGCCAACATCATGGATCAGGATCAGTTTTCTTCCTTGGACTCAAGACCCCAACTAGAAGGGTTCATCATGAGATATGTGCTTTCTAACACCTTATTTGAATGTGCACGTCTCAATATATACCACACATTCAGAAAACATTAATTTTTAGCTGGTTTTACTCTTGGAAATAATGATAAATATTTCTACCTGTCCATGATGAAAAGTTTAACACAAAAACATGAAAGACCTAGGAACTTATTATTTATTTTTAACTTTCTTTCTAGGAACTTATTATAGAATTTTATAAATACAAGTAGACACTGCCAGCTTATATACATCTGGATGTTATTTTTTTGGTATGACCATGATCAAGATTTTTTAAAAAGCGGTACTGTTCTCACTTTACTTTCTAACTTCAGTTTTTCAATAACACATGAGAGCTGTATATATTTGGGGGCATGCTATGATACTTCAATACTTGTGTAAAATGTATGGCAAGTAGTTCCAACAATCCTATTTACCCACACGTAATAATTAAGTCATTGAGTAGTTATTTCTCTCATGAGAGGAAAATTATTCTTTTCGTTATTCTGGATGGAAAAAAAAAATTTCTAGCCAATGGCCTAAGATCTTATGAGACATGTTAGTGAATTTTCTAGAATCTCCTTTCAGCAGCTATTGTTTCACTATGAAACAGATTCTCAGTAGTAGGAACAGGAGGGGAAAGCTTCGTGTTCAAGAACTTTCCCATCAGTCTTTTCTTTATCAATTTCCCTAAAGCCCACAATACTGCTTCTACTGACTCTGCCACTGCTCTGTCATATTGTGTTAAATAAACACTTAGCAGTGATAAGCATGCATGTAAAAGTGTTCATGTGGACATATGGAAAAGTTTCTTTTTCAAAAATATTTTATTTTAGTTAGAACACTTAATGGAAGGTCTACTTTCTTAACAAATTTAAGTGTGTTCTTACTTAGCTACAGTGTTGCTGACTGTATTTGTAAAGCAGATCTCCAGAGCCTATTCAACTTAGATTGTCTAATTGAAACTTTATGGCCATCAAAAAGTTGCTCCTGATTTCCCTGTCTTCACCAGCCCTCAAAGACCCCTACCCCCAGACTCCATGAACCTGTTATAGATGTCTCATACAAATGAAATCATGCAGTATTTATCTTTCTGAGGCTATCTCAGCATAATATCTTCAAGGTTTATCCACAGTGTTATTCATAATAATAAAAAAGCAGAAACAATCTAAATGTCTTTCAGTTGAAAAATGACAAATATGGTATATTTGTACCATGAAATATTAAACAATATCAAATAATGAAAGGCTGATTCATGCTACAAGGACAAACCTCAAAAATATGCTACGTGAAAGTAGCTACTCATAAAAGACCTTGGTTTTAGTTAACTTTGTCACCACTTTGACCAATAGACCTAACAAGAACAATTGTAAAAGAGGAAAAAATTATTTGGCTCATGGTTTCAGAGATCTCAGTCCAGAGACAGCTGACTTCGGAGCCCTGGGTCCAAGGTAAAGAAGAACATCATGGTGGAAGAGTGTGGCGGAGGAAAGCAGTTCAAGATGTGGCCAGCCACAACCTGCCTACTTACCTACAGTTACCACTCCATTAATCCATTCAAGTGGATTAATATACTGATTAGGTTAAAACTCTCATAACACAATCATTTCACCTCTAAACTTGCTTGCATTGTCTCACATATGAACTTTTGGGGGACATCTTATGTGTTAAACCATAAGAATATTATATTATTTAATTTATGTAAAATGACCAGAATAGGAAGATCTATGGATACAGAGGTTGCTTAGGACTGCGGGGGTTAGTGGAAAATGGTAAATAACTGCTAAAGGACACAGATACAGGATTTCCTTTTGGAGTGATAGAAATGTTTGAAAATTAGATTGTGGTAATAGTCAGTAAAAACACACTGATTAATTTTCTTTCTTCTTCTTTTTTTTCGGGGGGTGGTGGGGGACAGGGATTGAACCCAGGTGTGTGTTACCACTGATCCGCATCCTTGGCCCTTCTTATTTTTTAGAGACAGGGTCTTGCTAAGTTGCTTAGGGCCTTACTAAGTTGATGATACTGTTCTCAAACTTGTAAGCCTCCAAGAAGTAAAAAGGATAAAATGTATAAAGGGAAAGGATTTTAGTCAAAGGAAGCATCTGAGATGAACATATCAAAATGGAATATCTGGGTTATAAGAGATTATTAAAGCACCTATAACCTCCTGCTTTCTACCAAGTTGCTGAGATCACAAGTATGCACCACTATACCCAGCTTAACTCCACCTACATGAAAAATGTAGCAAGGAAAAATATAACAGCAACAAAGGTAAAAATTTGTGGAGTATCAAATAAGATACCTATGCAAGCTCCTGACAAACACTCAAATGTTATAGGTGCTTTTATTATCTCCACCAATTGTACCGATTAAAATTTGCAGTTAATTGGTACAACCACTCTGGAAAGCAGTATGGAGATTCCTCAGATAACTTGGAATGGACCCACCATTTGACCCACTTATACCACTCTTTGTTTTATACCCAAAATTCACAGTTAAGTTGGTAATTTTCAAGATTAAATTTGACACTTTTTATTTTCAAATTTTTCTTTATATGCATTTTTGTCTTACTGAAGGAGTAGAATAAGTATATACAGGAAAGGTAAGTGTTTGGATGTAAAGTAGAATCTTTAGGCACCCCTAATGTAGATCTTTATCACCCAGGATATTGCCTGTTAACATCTTATAACAAGGCATTCGGTTTTGATATGTTATCTCAAATGCTTTCTTTGACTAAAATCCTTTTCCTTTATACATTTAACCCATTTTTTCAAACCTTTATCCTCTACAAAGCCTTCTGTTTTAGTCAGCTTCTTCGTTGCTGTGACTAAACTAGGATCTGACCAGAACAATTGTAGAGGAAGAAAAGTTCATTTGAGGGCTCACGGTTTCAGAGGTCTTAGTCCATAGAAGGCTGGCTCCATTCCTCGGGGCTCAAGGTGAGGCAGGACATCATGGTGGGAGAGGGTGGCGGAGGGAAGCAGCTCAGATCATGGTGAACAGGAAGCAGAAAGAGAGAGAGTCCACTCTCCAGATACAAAATGTATACCCCCAAACCACGTCCCAATTCCAGTCCCCTCCAGTCACACTCCACCACTTCAGTTACCACTCAGTTAATCCTTAACAGAGTATTAAATCATTGCTTGAGTTAAGACTGTTAAAACCCTATTATCTCCCTCTGGACCTTCTTGCATTGTCTCACACTTGAGCTTTTGGAGGACACCTCACATCCAAACCATAACAGCTTCCCTACCTATCCCCACCTCGATTTCCCTCTCTTACAAACTGATAGCATGCATTTTCTATGAACATATCTAAGACTCTGCATAATCCATTTTCACTTCAATAAAAATATTTCTTGTTTTACTAAGTGATGGGTGACACCTTTAATAAGTTTGTATGCCCTCCTAAAACATCTGTGCATGCTGTGAATGCCTGTAAACCTTTCTTGATTAATTCAGCAACATGCATTAAAAGTCCATATTTTAAAAAATCTTACTTTTCATGTAAACACTGACCTTTCTCAAAACATGTGACATGATTTTAGTCCTCAAAACCTCACTATTGTTTCAATTACTATAAAATAGCGCATTTATAATGAATAATGGCCTCATTTTCCCATTATGATCGAGATTCAAGATAGAAAACATCATTTTCACTTAAAAGGAAACAAATCTCACTACCTTTAGCTTTTAATCAGAAAAGAAATGCCTTTGAGACAGTAAGAGGCACTTCTCTGATGATGTGTTGAATTATCATTCCTAGTACTGAGGGCAAGAACAGAGCTGGATTCATTTTCCAACAGTAAGAAAAAAATAAATAAAAGCTGGAGGGAACAAGAGCAATTCAAAATAAAATTAGCAAAATGTAATGGGAAAATATAAACCTCTGGAAAAGCATAATCCGAAAGTGAAATCTATTAAGATTATTCCCTATGAACACTTATTAAATGTATATCTTCTTATTAGAGGGCAGACATTTCCATTTTCTGACAGTTCTGAAGAAGAATGTGAAAATGATTTGTTTCCTGACCCATGTCAATACAGTTCGTGATGAACTGGTGTCTATGTGACAAATCTGGTGATTTCACCCGTGAATTTTCTCATTAGAAAGGTGAAAACATTGGGTCATGGTATTGAGCACTCAGAAACATCATCAAATCACAAATGCCTTTCTGGAAAAAATAAACAATATACTTAAATTGCATGCCAACACTGTCCACCACATATGCAGTTACCATTGTGCCTTAATTAAAGCATCTCTTAATTAGGAAGAGATCACTTAGGAAGAAACTAAGGAAAATAAATGAGAATATAGCCTAGAAATGATTTTTTGGTACACACAAAAAATTGGAAGGAAATTTAGTGATTTTATGAGCCCATCTCTGATGCACTTGGAAATTCTTATCTGACTGGTGGTTTTCTAATGTTTCTCCATTTTCAAATGAAAGTGCTAAAGTTGCTATCACCACAAGTGAGACTGAGAGCCATAATATATATTTATTAAAGAGGTAACTTTTAAAACACATTGAACTTGCACTTTTTTGTATATCTAACTAACTTTTGTAATTCTCTAAACTAGGTCATGCTTTTTAAAATGTATTTGGTATAATACCAGTCTATTTTTTCTTACTTTTTTCTACCCTGTCCAGCCAGATACTTTTGTAAAACATAACAAACAATCACAATATAAAATTTCTATACAATTCTAAAATTGTTTTTCCTAATTTCTATCTAGTTGGGCATTAATGAAATTTTGAAGAGCAGAAATCTTCCATGGGGCTGGGCTTGTGGTTCAGTGGCAGAGTTCTTGCCTAGTATGTGTGAGCCACTGGGCTCGATCTTCAGCAACAAGTAAAAATAAAATAAAATAAGTATTCTGCCCATCTACAACCAAAAAACAAGATTTAAAAAGAAATCTTCCATGGCCTGCATTTTGAGGAGCATAAAGGTGGATATTATCATTAAAAAACTAGATGTTTCCATTTATTTTTGTTATTTTACTTATTACAATCTGGATTTTTTTCGGCTTATTTAACTTTGTTGTGTCTTTATTAAGTAAGGTAATAGCATAAGAAATGCATATTATTTAAAGACCTTCTAATCGTTATAGGTCCAACTTTTTGAGAAAACCCAATGGGTTTCCCTGACTAGAACAGATAAAACCTTGTAGAATTTCAGCGAAAAACTGTGAGAAATATTGAGCGCTTGGAAATGGCCATTAGGGGCAATGGAGATGGTGATGTCACACATGATTCCTAGGCTTCAGGTCTGAGCTTTTGTGTTGGTGGTTTAAACAATTTTTAACTGATCATTCACCAGTTTTTCCAACAGGAGTTCACCAACTTTCTGAATAGATCATCTTCACCAACATGATGAATTGGACAGTATTCCTTTTAAATGAGGTATTATCTGCAGTTGACCATCATATTGACAGAAGTGTCTGATGTAAAAATAGTGTCTAATACAGTGTGTAATCCAAGCATGTAGAATGAACTAAGGGATGAAGGAAACATTTCTGTTAAAGAATGAAGTTCATTGACTTAAATCATTACTCTTTCATATTATTCTTTTCCAATTTTAGGAGTTTTAAAACTTTATCTGTTATTTCTTTTTTTCAATTTTTCTCTTTTATTTCATCTATTTGATGAATTTCTCCTCTTTAGTTGCCATATCTATGCTTTTACTTTTTAAGGTAAATTTTTAATTCTTTTCTGTAATTCTTCATATATTCCCCCCCCCCTTTTTTTTTTTTTTTTTTTTTTGATACTGGGGATTAAACTCAGAGGCATCTGACCACTGAGCCACATCCCCAGCCCTATTTTGTATTTGTATTTTATTTAGAGACAGGGTCTCACTGAGTTGCTTAGCACCTCGCTTTTGCTGAGTCTGACTTTGAACTCACAATCTTCCTGCCTCAGCCTCTGGAGCCCCTGGGATTGCAGGTCTGCGCCACATACCCGGCTTCTTTTCATTATTTTTCTTTTGTTTTTTAGCAAGTCAACTTACATTTAACTATCAGTTAAATTTTGATGAAAAATCTTACTTTTCCAAAAGCTATAATCTTTGATTTTAGTAAAAAATTTATTGTTGTGCTTTAAATATTACATGATTTCTATTGTCATTTCATGTTAATAATAAACCTTGTGGAAAATTTTTAAGAACAATTTTTTTAAAAAATTTTAGTTGTAGGTGAACATAATAACTTTTTGTATTTATTATGTGGATCTTACCAGGTGCCTTGCACGTGCCATGCAAGTGCTTTACCACTGAACCACAAATAATCTTAATTTCTATATCATTGAAGTTTCTGTGTTACTTTGATTTAGCAATCATTCTGTTGTGACTTTCAAATTAATCAATCCAATGGTATATTCACTAATAAATAAATTAAAAATGTGGTGCCTTCATTATGACCTAACACATCAGTTTCATGTGTTTGAATAAAATTAACTCTGAATTTTTACATAGAATGGTATACATACAAAGAAGGGCTATTACATCCCCATACACAGGCGCTCTCATTTTCCCTTTACCATCGTTTTGACTAGTTGGCAGATAGAAACAAAAAAGCCAGTTTATAATTTCTAAGTTGACCAGGAAGACTGTTACCTGGGTGCCTTGGCCAGTGGCTTAGTACTACTGTGCTCTTGATGCAGATAAACTGACGTGAGTCAATCACAGGGGTGCATCTATGCCCGGTCTGGCCCAGCCCGTCTGCCCGAGGCGGGAGGGAAACAGCTCCCTGCATGCAGTCGGATGGAGGTACATGGCAGTTTCCCTCCCAGACTTTCTTTTTTTTTTTTTTTTTTGAACACATGAAAAGATTTATTTGTTAATGAGAGAACCAATATAATGGTGGAGCATTTTTTTTTTCATTTTTTTTTTATTGTAAACAAATGGGATACATGTTGTTTCTCTGTTTGTACATGGCGTAAAGGCATACCATTTGTGTAATCATAAATTTACATAGAATAATGTTGTTTGATTCATTCTGTTATTTTTTCCCTTCCCCCCCATCCCTCCCACCCCTCTTTACCCTCTATACAGTACTTCCTTCCTCCATACTTGCCCCCCTCCCTAACCCTAACTCTAACCCTAACACTAACCCTTCCCTCCCCCCCATTATGTGTCAAACTCTACTACAAAGCAATAGTAACAAAAACGGCATGGTATTGGTACCAAACTAGAAAGGTAGATCAATGGTACAGAATAGAGGACACGGACACAAACCCAAATAAATACAATTTTCTCATACTAGACAAAGGTGCCAAAAATATGCAATGGAGAAAAGATAGCCTCTTCAACAAATGGTGCTGGGAGAATTGGAAATCCATATGCAACAGAATGAAACTAAACCCATATCTCTCACCATGCACGAAACTAAACTCAAAATGGATTAAGGACCTCGGAATCAGACCAGAGACCCTGCAGATTATAGAAGAAAAAGTAGGTCCAAATCTTCACCTTGTTGGTCTAGGATCAGACTTCCTTAACAGGACTCCCATAGCACAAGAAATAAAAGCTAGAATCAACCACTGGGATAGATTCAAACTAAAAAGCTTTCTCTCAGCAAAGGAAACTATCAGCAATGCAAAGAAAGAGCCTACAGAATGGGAGAATATCTTTGCCAATCATACTTCAGATAGAGCACTAATCTCCAGAATCTATAAAGAACTCAAAAAACTCCACTCTAAGAATTCAAATAATCCAGTCAACAAATGGGCTAAGGAAATGAATAGACACTTTACAGAAGAAGATCTACAAGCAATCAACAAACATATGAAAAAATGTTCAACATCTCTAGTAATAAGAGAAATGCAAATCAAAACCACCCTAAGATTCCATCTCACCCCAATTAGAATGGCGATTATCAAGAATACGAGCAACAACAGGTGTTGGCGAGGATGTGGGGAGAAAGGTACACTCATACATTGCTGGTGGGGCTGCAAATTAGTGCAGCCACTCTGGAAAGCAGTGTGGAGATTCCTTAGAAAACTTGGAATGGACCCTCCATTTGACCCAGCTATCCCACTCCTTGGCCTATACCCAAAGGACTTAAAATCAGCATACTACAGAGACACAGCCACATCAATGTTCATAGCTGCTCAATTCACAATAGCCAGACTATGGAACCAACCTAGATGCCCTTCAATTGATGAGTGGATAAAGAAACTGTGGTCTATATATACAATGGAATATTACTCAGCCGTAAAGAATGATAAAATTATGGCATTTGCAGGCAAATGGATGAAATTGGAGAATATCATGCTAAGTGAGATAAGCCAATCTCAAAAAGCCAAAGGACGAATGATATCCCTCCCAGACTTTCAACTTAAAAATCCCTCCCGCGGATGAAGGAGAAAAGAGTGGAGGAGGCAGAGCCAGACGGCTCCTTGCTGACCGGTTAGATGGTGATTGTTTATTTTAATGGTATTCAAATAACTTGTAAGCTGACCTTGATGCTTTATTGAGTATTACAAAAATTTTCTGAAGGATATTCATAGGATAGTGCATTGTGTATGTGTCTTGATGAGATCTTTGGATTTTTCTTTACGTCTTTTGCCTTCTGTGGATCCATGTAGGTTTGTGACTACTACCGCTTCTTGGGAGACTTTAAAATCATTTTTTCTGAAGTATTTAGAACAAGACTACTTATCACATTTAGTTCTCATATTTTTGCTCTTTTAATGAAGTAGTCTATTTTTATAAACACTGTGGTCTAGTTATTTTACAGAATATTTACCTTCAATTTTTAACATATATATGAAATGATTTTTATTGGTTTGAATTTTAGTTTAGCAATTTTCTTACATTAAATACTTTATGTTCTCCGGGTTCTAATCACTTTTGAAAAGTCAACAATCCATCCTAGTTTTTCTCTTAGAAGGATTAGTTTAAATTTCTTTGTCTTAGATTTCCATCATTTCAAGTGTGTCTATCTATGGTTTTGTTTGCTTGAGTTACATAGTGTTTTCTGTAGACATAGCCTGACATAGATTTTTTTTTCAGTTTTGGAGTATAATCATTATTATCTTTTAAAATACTGTTTCTAGCTGAAACACTCTTTCTTATCTCTCCTTTTCATATACCAGTTACACTTAAACGTTTTTACAGGTTTCCAAGTTTAATTATCTGTTTGCTTCCTTTTCCTGTCAAAAAAAAAAAAAAAAAAAAAAAACCAACTACAAGCAATCTGATATGCACATATATTTTACAAGACAGGATATACAAATGGAAAAAAGCACATAAAATACTCAACATCATTACCTATTAGGGAAATGCAAATTAAAATCACAATGCAATACACACCCATGAATTTGTCTATTGTTTAAAAAGTGATAACATCAAATACTGGTAAGGAGGTGAAATATTGGATCCTTATATGCTCCTTATGGGAATATAAAATGTAAAATGTTACAGCCCCTTTGGAAAATGGTTTGACAGATTTTTAACCAATTCAACATGCAGTGACTATATGAACCAGAAATTATAAATACTTCTTGGCATTTTATGCAGAGAAATTAAAAGTTAGGTTCAGACAAAATGTTTTACATGAATTTTATAGCAGCCTTATCGATATTTTTCAAATTGTGGGAACAATCTAAATATCCTCCAATATTATGCATAATACTAAGAAATAGAAACAAAACACAAATTTCCACAGTTATACTAGGTGAAAGAAGCCAATTTGAAAAGGTATCTGGAGTGTGATTTCATTTCTATAAGTTCTTAGGATGACAACATTACAGAAATAGAAGATGGGTTAGTGGCAGCTGTGTTAAGCTGCAGGTAGGTCAAGAGGGACATGTTTGCAGATATTGCAGGGCAGAGCTGCCATCCTTGTGGTGACAGCGATGCTCCAGTTGTGCTACTATGTTTGCAGGATGCCACCTTCAGGGAAATGGAGTAAGAAGTATACATGATCTCTGTGTTTGATTTCTTTCAACAGGCTACAACTCTACAAATATCTCTAAATGAAACATTCTATTTAGAAAATGAAGGTGTAGTAATTGACAGAAATGACCTTTATAAAGAAACTGTGGTATTATATACAATGGAATATTATTCAGTCATAAAGAAGAATAATACTATGGCATTTGCAAATAAATGGATGGAACTGGAGAATATCATGCTAAGTGAAATAAACCAATCCCAAGAAACCAAGGGCCAAATGTTTTCTCTGATAAGTGGATGATGATATATAATGGGGTTGGAGGTGGGGGGATGAGAGAAGAATAGAGGAACTTTAGATTATGTAGAAGGAAATGAGAGGGAGCGGGACTATAAAAAATGGTGGAATGAGACAGATATCATTACCCTATGTACATGTATGATTACACGAATGGTATGAATCTGCATTGTGTACAACCATAGAAATGAAAATATGTACCCCACTTTTGTACAATGAATTAAAATGCTGTCTGTAAAAATAAAAAATAATTTAAAAAACTAACTTAAAAAAGCAAACCAAACAGACAAACAAAAAAGGAAATTACCCTCCTCTAAAGAGGAATGGTTATTCTTCTGGCAGGTGATTAGTGTGGTAACAGGTTACTTTAATTAGATCAGACTCTGAGCTCAGTGAGAGTTAGGATTCCTTTTGTGCCAGGGTTGTTCTGCTTGGGTTTTTCCTTTCTCCTCAGGGGAGCCCTCTGTCATTTCCAGCTGAAAGCCGTATATTTTTGTTTACCAGTGACCTCCCTACTTGCGTGCCCTGACCTCAGATATGTCTTGCCACATACAGGGCACTAGACAGTTCTCTGCCCTGATTCTCAGTTATTCATTTAGGGCTGAGGAATTCTTGAGTGTCCAAAGGAGCAATTTCGAGCTGGGTTTGAGTCCCCACTCTGTGCACTCCAGGATCACAGCTCCTCAAGCCCTGGTAATGTGGGAGTCTGCACGTGTTCTTTCTGAACACACTGCGTTTGCCTCCTTCCCCGTGGGGTGGAGCCGGTTCTGATGCAGAATAGTCAGACAGCCTCAGCTGGAAGTAAAAGTACTCACCGCTTCTCACATGAGGAGCTGAAGCAAGTCAATGAGAGCAAGTCTCTTCAGGATCTTGGGAGCTGGAGACATGGAGTATGTCATTTGCAGTCCCAGTAACTAACATCCGTAATCTCTGAATCAAAATTTTGGACATATTTTATAATTTCTCTACCTTACAATTTAATCAAACTCCCTTATGGTTTTTCTCTTTATATTTTAGTGTTTCATTGAGCTATTTCTTCACATTATTCTTCCAATTATCTGTGTCAATTTAATACTTTATCCTTCATTATGTAATCCAAATAATACACTATGTTTATTTTAAATATTAAATTTCTGCAGTCGGCATTCCCAAATGACTATTTTTCAATTTGTCTGCTTTACTTTAATAATATTTTAATACACAAATAATGTTTAAACTCCTTCAAAATTCTTTTCATATTATTCTGTCTTGATTTTGAGGCATGAGGCATCTCATGTTTTAGTCTATGTGTCATGGCAGAATTGCTAAACAAGCTTTGTGCTTTTACAGCTGACCATATATTCAGAAAGAACTACCTTAAATATGATTTCTCCTGTCCCCACTGTGAAGTTCATGTCTATGGCATGGATTTGCAAAGATGTATGACCATGTTCACAAGCTTATCAAGTCAAATTCTTTTTTACATAATTGTTATTCAATGTGTCACCCCAAAATGGGTAACTTAGTACCCACTATTCCACACATAAAAATCAGTACACTGACTAAATAGTAAACAGTTATTTCTTATTTGAAATTTATATTTTTATTCCTAGGATTTTCAGTCTGGATTTTGCTGTAATTGTTTTCAAGTTTGCCTGCCTATATTTTTAAACAATCTTCTTTTAGAAATTAATGGTTTATTTCAAACTCCTTTTCATGTTTTTCAATTATATCTGGTTTCTTAGGCATGAAATTGCCAATTTTTTACATAGGTAAGATACTCAGCAACAGTAATTAAATTGTCAGTGAATTCTACAATGATTCAATATCAATATTTGAATAAATATTAAAAATATTAGAGTCTTGGGATAAGCAGCTTGTTGTATCTACTTATTTATTTTTAACAAGTATACAATAAAATTACTCTTTCTAGAATATATTCTGTAGGTGTTGACAAACTGTGGTTGTATACTCACCAGCACAAGCAGAGTACAGAGTAGTTTCATCATGCCCAAATCTCTTCCATCCATTTGTATACCCTGGAAAACAGTTCTGTTCTCTGTGGCATTGATTTGTCCTTTTCAAAATGTTATATAATTGGAATAACTCTAGATAAGTTTTTAAAAAGGATTTATTGGAAACAAACACTAACTTATGCAAATTTTTGTTACAGTTGAAGTAAAATTTCCTCATTTAAATCAAGTAATAAAATATTTTAATAAATGAAATTCCAGAACTCCAAATAATAGAGCCAGTCATCAGAGTACTTTTAACTTTATCATTCTTTTTAACCTTTCAACACCAGGTGTAAGCATCAGGTCATAATTAAACTGGAGTTCATCAGCATGGCTCTGTTGGCCATCTGCTGGTGACATCTCTTCCCTTGAATTGTTTCAAACCTGTGTAGGAGGCAATGACACCGCCATGCTGCCCCCTAGTGCTGGAAGTCTGTGGATAGCCGAGCAGATAAGGAAGCCGGATGTCTCTTTGTCTTCCCCAGGTGTTGGGCCTCCTTCCTTCTTTGTTTTACATCCAGGATGATTGACAGTGATGAAATGCATACAATCTCATGACATGAGTCTCAAAGCAAATGATGTGTAATATGTACGTCCCAGTAGACTGCCTGAATCAGGTGGAAATGTGCTCAGCTAATTTCAGCTTATTTCCCAGTTGATTATCACAGGGAAAAAGAATAGGAAACATCATTAGCCTCCAAGTCAAGACTGTCCAAGGATTCCAGAACCTGGATATAGAGCCATATCCAACTAATAGATAAGATGGACCACTGACATCAGATCTAGCACCAGCAACATTCTAGACAAACTGGATGGATCAGGAGGACTGTTAGTTCAGATTATCTTAGAAGCAGAAATCAAAATAAGATTAAAAAGGCAAGAGATTCAGCAAAGAAATTTGCAACACAATAGGAATGGTACCTGGCATGTTTTAAGTGCTACATAATTCTTTTCTATATAAAAACATTCCATTGATGAATGTCTAGGTTGTTTCAAAAGTTTCTCTTCTACTAGTAGAGTTATCCTACTTGGCAAATAAAATGCAGGATGCCCAGTTAAATTAGAACTTAAGATGAGTAAAAAAGAATTTGCAGTATAAGTATGTTCAAGGAATATTTTTTTTCTGAAATTATAAGAAACTCAAAATGGGTTGATACCATTTTGCTGGTCATGAATAAATACTAGTAGGTACATGGTCATGATTTTTATGGAGTCCAGGACAGACTGACAGATTGTATTCCAAAGCATAATTAGAGAGGGGTTTTTACTGGAGCTATTTCTCTATATAGTAGAATATATATAATATATATATTCTATATATATATGTGTGTGTGTGTGTGTATATACATATATATATACACACATACATATATATATACACACATACACACATACATACATAGAGAGAAATAGAAAATATGTGCATATATAACACACATTTATTGTATACATTCTGAAACACATTTCAGAAACATCAAGGTAAAATGCTGTAATAAAATGTGTATTTACTATTACATATCAGATATATAGTAATATTTATATATTAAAGAAACAAACTAAAACTTTTTCTATATTACTTAAATTTCTAATTTTTTTTCATACTTACATGAAAAAGAAAATCCAGAGCGAGCTGCCATAACCTCAACCTGCAATGACAGTGCTTGTGAAAGGCTGACACACTGGCAGGTGGCTAGGATTGACCGTGATGATTTGCCTGCAGATTCTCAAGCATGTCATCTTACATTGAAAAGCAAAGTGCCATCAGAACAGGTTGTGATATCATTTGAAATTAATTTTCTAACTTTAGTTTTGAATCCTGAAAGAACCTTGTCGGGTCTTCATCCAAAAGAGGAGCTAGTTAGACACACCGGGAGGTGAGGAAATCCTTAAGCTTTAAAATCTCAGGAGAATTTTAGAGATTTTTCCAAATCTATATAATTAGATGTCATAGTCCTAAAAATGAAAGGTTTACCAAAAGCTGATGTTATGTCTGTAACCTACGCCTGGACTAGTAGCACCGAGGCAGAGAGTCAGGTCCTAGTCGCTTACTTTCATCAGGTATTTGGTTGCCTGAGGAGAAATTGTAAAATATGAACTTGCTATTGCAGATTCATGCTTTCCCTTTGGCTTCTGACCTTCAAACTCAGTACAACAACTATTTTTACTTAACCTGATAAGTAGACACATACATTGCCCATAATTTCACGTTTCTCTTCTGTGTATAGAGTCATTCTTCATATGGAATTACCTATGTTCCACCTGTTCATTCAGTTGAGAGTTGAGGATTTTCATATACAAAAGCAACAGCATGTTTTGATAAGGGACTCTCACTAATCATGTTTATATACTTTTCCCTTAAAATCTACAAATGCAGTGTCCCAGTATGGTCCATTAGGAACTCAAAGGCCCCTGTAGTTCACTTTAATTTACATGAATTAAATCACATGTAATCAATAGCATGTATTCAATATATAGTCATAATATATAGTCATAACACATATATAATAAATACAAATATATAACAGAATTATAATGCTACAAATGTTAAATTCTTATGTGAATTGTTTTTAAAGTTGACTAAGGTTCTTACTGGGCATAGTGGTGCATGTTTGTAATTCCAGGGACTCCAAAGGCTGAGACAAGAGGGTCCCAGGTTCGAGGACAACCTCAGCAAATTTGTGAGATCCTGTTTCAAAATAAAAAACAAAAAGGACTGGGGGTATATCTTGGTAAAGTGCCCCTGGGTTCGATCATCAGTACCAAAAAAGTAATTCAATCAAGTTATCTAAGATTCTTATTATGTTGATAAATTTTAACATTCAAAAGCTTCTTTCTATGAGTTTTTCAGTTAGCTTTTCATAACTGTAACAAAATGTCTGACATGGTAAACACTTAGGGAGGAAATACTTATTTGGGTGCTGGGTGTGAGCAATCTCAGATCACGGTTAGTAGGCTCTGCTGCTTTGGGGTCTGTGGTCAATCACGGTCAGTGCAGCGGTGGAAGGCAGCCTGTGCACCTCACAGTGGCCGGAAAGTGAAAAGAAGCAGGGGCCAGGGTCTTTTTCCAGAGACACCTCCAGTGACCCACCTCCTATAAATGCTCCACCTCCATTACAGTCCTCAACCCACAGGCCTGTGGGAGGCCTTCAATATCCAAACTACCGCAATGAGTTGATAATTGGTTAAGTTGACAGTACAGATCTTTAGTAAGGAGAGTTCTCCTGAACCCTAGTGTGTACACAGAGATGTGCCATTGCTTTCTTTGGTAGAAACTGTGCTTTAAGCCACCTACTACTCCTATAAAAAAACATCCTACATAAAACATACACGCCTATCTCCAACTTCTTTGGTTCTTTAATTCATCCTCATATAGAGAAGGACTTCTTATTCCATTTGAGAAGGATAAGAAATAAAATAATGACTTAAGTTTTTTAAACATAAAAGATTTGATGATGGCTGACATAATTCAACCCACCAACGATGTGGCATAACCGCATAACGTATCTCTAGGTCGGGGATCAAATGCCCTCAAGTGTAGTTCACTTCTATTGTGTGTATAGTAAGGAACAGAGATGAGGATTCAAGTTAAACTACAGGTTTTCACTGCAGAGAAGCTGCAGTGGGGCTGCATAGAGAGGAGCACTCATCGAGCACAGCAGTACTTTCTGTGCTAGCTGACAAGCAAGGAAAATTCTCTGCTCTCAAAAAGACAGAGATGTATTTCAACTACTTTTATTAATGTAGATCAGAAAAGGGAAGGAAAAAAAAAAACCACATTCCAACCAGTCACATCAAGAATTTTGTCGAAGACATGTTGGAAGGCAGTCACACTTCTTGAGTGCTGATATTACACAGAATAATTCCACGGGGAGAAAGTTGCTCTGAATGATTAGCACAGAACAGTAATTAGTTCAAAGTGCTGAGACATTAATTTTGTGCAAATCATTGTGGACAGGGTGTTAGATTTGGAGGCAGAGAAATATTGGTTACATTTGACTCAATGTGGAAGTACAGGAAAATTCAAAGAGAACCAAGTGAGAAACTATTTCTGCAGCAACCTGTCCATTGTCCTACCATGTTCTACAGGCATGGGGACGTATAGACTCTGTCAAGCACTCTCCACTCATGTGAGCTTACTTATTCTACTTAGTAGTTTGTGTGATGCATTCTATTGTGTGACACTTGTCTTAAACTGCTTATTGTTGTTGTTTCAAAGTTTCAACCCCCAAAAGCCCTTCATTTGTCTTTACTGATAATATCTGAATGTTGTCCAGCAGAAGTCCAGTGGCCGAGGAGGTGATCAGAAAAGAAACACAGCCCACATTCCCTTGTCAAGGCCACACTGAGAGCACGTCCAATACTGTGCTGAGCTGCGAATTGTGTGGCTTCTGTTATGACTCTGAGTTGTTCTGCCCATCTTATTTTTCATGTCTGACTTTACCATTTGTAAAAGAGAGCTTAGTGGTGTGACATTATCTCTCTGTGGATTAATCATGTTTTCCCTTCAGTCCTATTGCTGCGTGCATAGGGTCAGTTCAGTAGCCAAAATGGCTGATTAATGATTGTATTCTAGATCTTACAATACTTACCAGTTTTGATGAATAATTGTATTTTCCCAGGAAACCTTCATGATAGTCATTTTTAATTTGGGTTGCATTGTGGAATAATTTGGGTAACTTCTGTTGCTCAGATGTAGCTCTCCACAGCCCAATCGATTGCATCAAAATTAAATCTCCTTTGGTTACTCCTGGGGTTTTACTATGAAGGTTTCATAAGGAGTAATTTTTTAAAACTTACTCAGTTGAGTTATTCTTCCATTTCCACCCATCTATGCATTAACAATATATATTGTAAGTCTCCTATTAACAAGGGCTGAAATGGAAACTGTGTGTCCAGTAAACAGCAAAACAGAGCAGGGCCTGCCTTCCTCCCTGTTTTAGACGGTCTAGTGCAGATACACGTTGACAAGCAAATAAAGACTACGAAACGTGAAAGCAGCAAACAGCTCAGACAGGGAAGTGAATGCAGGGATTCTCAAGCATGTCATCTTATATTGAAAAGCAAAGTGCCATCAGAACAGGTTGTGATATCATTTGAAATTAATTTTCTAACTTTAGTTTTGAATCTTGAAAGAACCTTGTTGGTCTCCATCCAAAAGAGGAGCTAGTTAGACACACCGAGAGGTGAGGACCTTTAGCAATTTCAGGACCAAATGCTGTCACAGAAGTCCCCAGCGTTTACTCTTCTCACAGAACCCTGGGAGTCAGTAGGCACCAGCCACTCACTCTCAAGGACCAGGTCCCCGCATGCTGCTGCTCCGCCACCTCTAGGGGACCCAGCTCATGCACAGGTCCCCGAGCAGCACTCCTAGACATCCTACGTCCACCCTGCAGAAAGAAGGGGAGGGCCTGCTCCCCCTTCACGACCTTTAACTAAGACTTATCTCAAGACCAGACCTAGATGTACGATCTCATTTTTGGCTTCCCTTTTTCTGCCTTATTTGAAAGGACACTAGAAGTTTGAATGGATGCTTGTGGAGAACAGTGACTCCAACCCTGGTCTCTGATTCCCTTATGGCCGCGTTTGCACAGGGAGGTGACTATGAAAGTGCAGGTCAGGCTGCCCCCATTGCTACGGTGATGTCAGCCAGGGGTGACCACGTGGGACGGCATGCAGCGCTAACAGTCAGGGCCTTGAGTCAGCATCTTCTCCCAGGGGTGGAGGATTCGGGTGAAACAAGATGACCTCAATGCCTCACAAGGGTGCTGGGTCCCTCAGACTGCCTGCTTTGCTAAAACTTTCTCCCAAATAACCTTCTAATGATAAAATCTGTATAATGAATGTGCTGAAGTAGCTCTGTGTCAGTCAAGCCTCACCAGGGCTTAGCTCACCCACCGGGCCCCAGCTTTTTCTCTGAGTCTATTTTGTTTTTCTTGATCCCCATCACCCCTCTGGTTCCTGAATTAACAGCCACACTGATCATGGCAGATGCTGAGCCTCATCTACCGTATATTCACCTCATGAATTTGTGCAAGATTTTCCTAAGAGATGTTCATGATAAAACCTAAAGAATTAAGCCGTCATAAACTCAATGAGTTTAAAAGACCAGTGTCCTAAAGTCAAAATGAGCTCATCGTGTTAAGACCCAGGTAACTAAAGCAGAACAATTATAGGAACAGATGGTGTGAAATAAACAGGTAAAGAAAAAACAGGAACCAAATTGTATGCATTTGTGTATGCAAGTGAGAGCCCCTGAATTTTATTCTAAATTTGATGGAAAACCCCTTGAATAGAAGGAGGTGCATACATAACTTATATTTTCAAGAGATTGCTCTGGTCATTTTGAGGATTTGGGAATTGACAGAAGCAATAAAAGAATAAACAGGCAAAGCTCCCACAATATAAAAGGCGGTAGATGAGGCTGGTCTGTGTGGATGATGTGGCAGTAAGGGTTCTAACAAACAAACGTATCCCAGGTACGATTGTGGGAGATGAGTGTCTGGTGTGGCTGGTGGCTGTGATGCAGGTGCTGATAGAAGCAGGAAATAAGGAGGGATCCATCTCTGGATCAAGCCACTTGGTAACACCATTTATTGAAACGGGGAAGACTGAAGCAAAATCTGATTTGAGAGGAAACCTCAAGACTTCTGTCAAACAAGGCCAGTCTAAGGTTTTGCCTTTTCCCAACTTCAGTCATCAAACAGGGCCTTGGATATATCATGCAAAATTCTGAATCAAACATGCAATATGAGTCCAAAGCAAGTTCGGTTAAGAAATACCATGGGAATGAAAAACTTTCTGAGTGTATGCGCAAGAGTCAGAAACACCGGGTTTACCACACCTGAAGGAGAGAGAGGGAAGCGCAGATGAACCAGCAGGGTCCTAGTGAAACCAGAAGTAGAGACAAGCAGTTAGTGTAGACAGATGGTCCAGTGGATGGGGAAAATGGAGGCTGGTTGGATCCAGGAAGCTGGAGATGGCCCCTGGGAGATTGGAATGCCAGTGTCTCCAGGGCCCTAGGATCACCAAGGTTACCTGCCTATCCTACCCCTCCCAAAAGGCTGCAGGCAGGGAGTTGTTACCTAATGCCTCCTTCCTGGGTCACTCCCTGGGGCCCTTCCCCCTGCCCATCTGCATCTCACCTTTTGACCATCCCACCAGCATCTCCTGGGCAGGAAGGAGTGAGATAAGGGGAAGAGGGCAGGAGAACAGAAAGTCGAAAACGTATAAAAGGGGCAGGGCGTTCTCACTTCCTGGGACACCAGGACACCAACCATGGCCCCCTTCTCCCTCCACGTCCTTCTCTAGTGTTCAGACTTCAACATCTGAGGAAGCAGAACACACCACTGATAACCGGCAGTGTCATTAGGACAAGATTCCAAGGCTAGAGACATAAATGCAAGAGAATTTACCAGTCCTGCATTTCTTTCTCTATTTAAGTTACTATAATACATTAATTGATTTGTTTTTAAACAGTTTTAATGAGGTAGAGTTGATATGGAAAGAATTACCCATAGTTCATGCTTGCAATTAAATTCTGATGTGTTTGGATATTTGCAAATCCCTGTGTGACCATCACCCACAATCAAGGCAATAGATATAAAACCCTTAATATGAACTGGACTTGGTCATGCACCCCCATAGTCCCTGTACTTGGGAGGAGAAGGGAGAAGAATTGCTTTAGCCCACGAGTTCCAGATACAGCAGATGACAAAAGCAAAGCGGAACAAAGGGGGAGGGATGTGGCTCAGTTGTAGAGCACTTGCCTCGCTTGTCTGAGGTCCTGAATTTGATCCTGGTCCTGCAAAACACCAAAAGCACTTAACACAATATTTATCTTCTAATATTTTCAAGTGCACAATACCGTACTGTTAACTGTAGTCACTATATTCTATAACAAATCTCTGGAGCTTCTGCATCTTATATAACGTTACACCTCTTGACAGACAACCCTCCATTTCCCCACCTTCACCCTCGTATAACCGTGATTCTGTTCTCTGCTTCTATGAGTTTAACCATTATAGATACCTCACATCAGTGGAATCATTCAGTATTTGTCTTTCTGTGACTGTTTGTTCCCTCAATGCAATGTCCTCTAGGTTCACCCATATCCGATGAAAATGGCAGTGTATCTTTTTTAAGGCAGTCTAATATTCCACTGAGTATTCTATATAATAAGCAAGATATTGAATCAACCCTAGGATTCATAAATATATGAGTGCTGACAACATAGCTCATCACATAGAGTGACTGCCTTGCATGCGTAAGGCCCGGGTTCGAGTCCCCAGCATATGGGACTGTGGAAATAACAAACGAACAAACAAAACCATAAATATATGAATGCATAAAGAAAATGTGGTATATAAATAATAATTATTTTTGTACATAAAATCTGGGCTTGTGAGAATTAAAGTTACATAGTTCAAATTTTTGGAACCTCACACACTTATGAAAATTTTAAACAAAGAAGAGAGAAGAAAATGCACAGTTTTTACATATAGTTTATAACATACACTATCATAGTTAATCCTCAGAGAGAGAATTACTATTCAATTATTTCACATAAAAATTGAGACTTAAAAGTGACAAAAAGTATTAAATCACAAAAGCTAGTAGTGGACAGAGAAGTTTACAAAGTTATCTTTGTTCCACAGTCCACAAATATCTAGTACCTGAAGGTTGAACAAGCAGTTCCTCTACAGAAACAGACCACTTTGACCTTATTTAGAACATCTAGAAGAACTATTTTAGTGCTTCACTCAAACCCATTCAGGATATAAGAGGACAAATGATCAGGGACACTGCCAGCTGAGTTGAAATTGAATAAATGTATGATTAGTAGGTGAATTTACTAATCAGAATGGAGAAAAGGCAGGAAAATATCATTTACATGAGCATAATTATTAATAAAAATTTCTCCAAGAGATAAACATATCTATGGCTCTGAATGTTTAATATCCATAAGAATTTTTTTGCTTACTTGCAGTGATGTATGAAAATCACATTGAAGATGTGTCACTTCTCCCATTAGTAATTTTGGGATAAAATTTGGAATTGACCAGCAAGAAGTTATTGAAGCAGGTATTTACTGCTGGATGTGGGAAAATATTTTCATCCGCAGAGCTAGGAATGAGCAATCCCATAGTATTCATTCATTTAGTATTTCCTTTTTATGATTTGGAAAGTAACGATAGCATTTGTGCCATTCAAATAATGTTTTGCTGTTAATATTTATGGGTAAAATGTCTGACATTACAAATTTTCAACACTATGGATTTTATTTTTTGCAGTAGCATTTTGACATGTCACTAAGTATCCTTTTGGAAGTCCGCAAGCATTGATAAACTATTCATGTTCTTATAGTTGATTATCTATCATTATATTTCTTAATACACACAAAATCCACATGCACAAAAAGCTGGTATCAATGTTTTTTATTGTAGGAAATATTTCTATGGTTTGTATTGAGAGTATTAAAAGATATGCTTTTATAGTTGGTACTACTTATAAAATGGTTTTACAGACTATACATTTAATATTTGATATTCTTTGACATTGTTTACACAAAATGGATCATTTTATTGTATCATCTACATTAAATAAGCTCTCTAGAAATCTTTTTTGTAAATCTACCATATTTTGCCTTCCTTCCATAATCCTTTCTAAATCAATATTCTCAATAAATAATCTTAGATATGTGATCTTTTTCAATAAATACATCTTAATATATCAAGATATAACAAAGGAAAACACCATAAAACATTAGCCAACTGTGTTTTAGGGTAACTTCATTTTTTTTCACTCCAACCAAGACATTTATTCAACTAAAACAAAACATCTTCAAAAATATTTTAACAATGTACAAACATATTCACGACATAATCTGCTGATTAAAAGACTCCAACGATGTTTTCAGTTCCTACAACAGAATTTACAGATACCTAAAATAACTAGTAGATTGGTTCAGTTTACATATATTGCCTTGAGAAATATTATTAATACAAATGTAAGATTTACAATATCCCCATTATAACAAGAAAAAAAATAGATTCATAAAATAAAATGCCTTTTAGGAATTCATTATGTGAAGTATTTAAATGATCATTCTTTTTTATTTTTTTAAATTTTATTTGTTCCAATTAGTTGTACATGACAGTAGAATGCATTTATACATTTTGAAAGGTCATACATAAATAGAGGGTAAGAAATGATTATTCTTACTATGACAAAAGAATATTCATTTATTAATAAAAGATTTTATTAGTCCAAAGACCACTCATTACTTCATTTTATATTTAAAAATAACTGTGACTAAAAGTGGCTGAGAACCTCCTATTTGTAGAATGACAATCACAATTATGACTGAGTATGTTATGTCTCAACGTCCTCATCCTCAGAGAAGGTGAGGTATATGGATGAGAGGCTGATTCTCATCTATGTTGCTTTAGATTGAACAAATTGAGCTGCTTGAAGCGTTTATACAATACTCATGTTAACTACGCAGGGAGTTTAACCACCTTCTCAAAGACTAGGCTCCTAGCATACCCCATGGCTTCACCTGAGAAAAAAGTATTCTCTGTGGAATTTTCCAGATTAATTTTATTCCTCCCAAAGAAGAGCTAAGCCATATTCTTTAAATGGATATTTGCTGCCTTTACAGTTGTTTACAAATGGCAATGTAAATATCGGGCTAACCCTGCTCCTCAAGGCTTCATATTAATGTCTTGGACATCTTTGTTTTTAAATAGCCAGGCCCGCACAGCGCCTTCTCAGTGCCACCAATGTAAAGTAACACAGCAATTCTTGGTCAAGGAGAAAAATCGTTATCAGGCATTCCTACATATATTTCTTGGGGTATATTTGTCCTGAGTGTTGGACACAGAGCCACTGAGGCAGGTTTGGGTCAAGCTGGGAAGATCCGGGCAGGAGAAGTCACACAGCAAGAAAGAACGGGCTGAAATCCCTGATGAGGGATCCATGCTGTCCGTCAGCCAATCTCAGCTACAATCCCTCATCATTTGCTCTGGTTCTCTCCGAGCTTTGGGTCACGGTTCCAGCATTTTTTTGTTGTTATTGGAGAAATTATTGAAGCAAAGTTTCTTCCTTGTCAAGACTTCTCTGAAAGTCTTGTCTTCTCTTCTCTGGGAGGAGAGAATTATTGATGCACTATCTACTGTGGTCTTTGCAGACTTCTCGTCTCACCCAGGAATCTCTCTTATTCTAAGGGATCTCCCCATTTCCATTGTTTCATTGATCCACCTAAGGCAATTCCTCCCAAAATGCTCTCATTATTTCACTTAGCTTAAACCATCTACTTTGAATCCCAATTAATACTGCATGACAATCATAATTTCCTCTCCTCTATCACTCTGTATTGAAACACTATCTAAAAAAGGAACATTTTATCTGGTATAGTAATACATGGTATAGCAACTTATACTGATAATTACATATATATAATATATAATATATATTTATATATGCTACATATGTATAAACTTTATATAACATCATAACAAATCTAAATTACTCTATCATTTCCAACTTATCTCATTCTCTTAGTCATCGTTCAACAAATATTACTGAAGGACTGAAAAATAATACCAAATTCTGTTCACTGCTCTGCATAAATATTCCTGGAATTTATTTGTGACAGTTTTCCTGATTCCATCTTCAAAGTCCCAGTTCCTGTCATCTCTTTCCTGAACCATATTGCTCTCAGAGGCCCAGCAGTCAATTAAGAAGATTTTTTAATAACAGTCATCCTATCAGGTACAAGGTGATATCTCATTCTACTTTTGATTTGCATTCCCTCATGACTGCTGACATGGCCATGTGTTAATTTACCTAGTAGCCATTTGTATGTTCTTCCTTGAGAACTGCCCATCCACAGATGATTGGATAAAGAAAATGTCGTATTTACATATAGTGTAATACTATTGTTTTTAAAAAGAAGGAAATCCTGCATTTTGTGATGACAAGGATAAACCACAGGAAATTATGCTAAGTGAAGAAGCAGTCAGAGAAGGACAAATACAATATGAAGCTATTAACATGGAGTATCTTAAATAGCCAAATTCCAGAAATATAAAATAGGCTTGTGGTTTCCAGGAGTTGAGGAGTGGAGGAAATAAGGAATGTTGCTCACTCAACATAAAATTTCAGTCCTCAAAGATGAGAAAGTTCCACAGATCTCCTGTAAATGTAACACTTACAGTTAGCAATTTGGTATTATGCACTTTAAAACAAGGTAAGAGAGAACAGGATACATGCTAAGAGTTCTCACCACCAGCACACACACACACACACACACACACACACAAACACACACACACACACTGCAAGGGAATGTTGGGAGAAGGATATGCTTAGCTCCTTGGTGGTGGTGATACTACCCTAGTTGTATGCATGTATCCAAATTCATTAACATCTGTACAGTCAATATGTACATTTTGTATAGTTATAACTTAGTAGGGATTTTTAAAATAAAGTAAATATCAAAGGAGGAGCAAATTGGGTTAGAATTAAAGTATTTTAATTTTGTTATTTTTATATGACCTGTAGGTAAATAAATGAATGTTATAAGGGACCTGAAGGAGGAAATGGGTCTATTCTGTAAAATCTATCTACACTACACATGAAGTGCTAGTGTTATTTTTAAATGGACTTCGATTAGTTGTAAACTTACATTGAAAATTCTAGAGTAACTACTAAGACATTTTCAAAGAATCAGAACTGAAAATATGACAAGAGGGGAAATATGTAAAATACTCTTAAAATCAGAAAAAGTAGAGAATTTTTTCAAAGTTCAATGAACATAAAACAATTATAAATATGGAGATATTTACCAAATAGCATCAAAATTCATGTTAAATGACCTAAAAACAACAATTACAATACAGAATGTCAAAGTGGATATGAAAATGAACTCAGTCTGTCGGCTCTATAAAGGATATTAAATACAAAGGAGCATGTAGGTTAAAATTAAGGCAATGGAGAAAGTATGCCAGGCTATTACTAACCAAATTAAGATGGGCTGCTAAATTAATTTCGTACAAAGCTGACTTCAGAGCAAGAAAAATTATTGCCATTGATTGGATAGAAGTTGTCTCCTAAAAACTCATGCGTGAGATAATGCAGGATGTCTATGTGAAATGATTGGATTGGGAGCCCTGTAACCTATAAGTGGGTTAATCCAATTGATGGATTGATCTTTTGAGAGGTCTCCCATACTGGTTGGTAACTGTAGACAGATAAGATGTGGCTGGAGGAAGTAGGTCACTGAGAGTGTATCTCTGTGGTTTGTCGTTTGTACCTGGCCCGTGGCTCTGGCTGGCTGGCTGCTTCCCAGCTGCCATGAACTCAGCAGCTTTCCTCCACCACACCTTCCATGATACTTTCTTCACCTCAGACCAGAGCAAAGCAGATGACCATCAGGGCCTGAGACCTCTGAAACCATGAGCCAAATTAAACCTTGACTCCTCTAAGTTATTCTTGTCAGGTATTTTGGTCACTACAACAAAAGGGTGACTACCAAAATTACGGTAAAAGAGGAGCATTACATAATGATAGAAGTGGCACTTCCACAAGAAAACACAAAGAATCCTAACACATCTGCACAGAAAAACAGAACGTCACAAGAAATTGGACAAAACTGAGAGAACTTCAAAGAGAAATTTTTAAAAATGCATTATAAAACTTGGGAACTAAAACAATAGTCAAAATATCTGGCAGATTAAAAATCAGTAAGGACATAGTTGAGCTGAACGGCACCATCAATCAATCAATCTAATTGTCATTCACAGAATAATTCATCCAACAACAGCAAATGACCCTTTCTTATCCAGCTCACATTGATATTCACCTGGTGGGTGAATAAACATAAAACACACATATACACTTTTTAAAAAATAGAAATGCCAAGTATGTTCTCCTAATACAAAGGAATTAAACTAAAAGTCAATAACAGATAGTTGAAAAATCCAAAAATATTTGACGCTGTACAATAAACATTTTTTTTAAAGACACATTTATTCAGTGTCATGATCAGACTATTACATTTAGCAATCAACAGCATGGATGCAAAAAAAAAAAAAGTCTACATTAAAACCCTTTGTTGGAATGCTTTACATTTTCCACAGAACAGAAACTAAAATAACCTGTTATACAATTAGTCACAAATACAGTCCTGGAGTTTTTTTGCCCATACACATGAGCATTGTCTAAACCATGTCTTCTTTGTAGTGCTAGGCCCTGCTACCACTGCACTTGGCTGAGTTCACAGATCTGTTGTGACCTGTACCTTCCCTGTCACTTCTCTGGGTCTCTTCTCCTGCAAAGCTTTGTTTCCTGGCAGTATTGAAACCTTCTGCCACTGCCATAGCTACCGCTGCTGCTGGAACTGCCACAGTCACCTTGGTCTCGTGGTTTGGCAAAGCATTGGCCTCTACCACCGTAAGGTCCAGAGCTTCTGCCTCCAAAGTTCCCACCCTTCGTGGGTCCAAACTCTGATGACCGATTGTTGTAATTGCCAAAATCATTGCAGCTTCCACCACCTCCAAAGTTCCTCGTCATTACCGAATCCATTGTAGCCATCCCCGCTGCCACCATCTCCACCACCACCATGGCTGCCACCAAAGCCACCGTGACCACTGAAGTTTCCTCCACGACCAAAATTGTCATTTCCACCAAAACCACCTCCGCGACCACCACCAAAGTTTCCATAAGCACTTGGACCTCTTTGACTAGATGAAGTACTAGCCACCTCTTGCTTTGCAAGGCTTTCCCCACTTCACAGCTGTGGCCATTCACTGGATGGTATTTCTGAATGGCAATCTTATCCACAGAGTCATGGTCATCAAAAATTATGGAAGCAAAGCCCCTCTTCTTTCCGCTGCCTCTGTCAGTCATGATTTCAATGACTTCAGTTTTCCCATGCTGTTCAAAATAATCTGGTAGAGGATGTTCTTCAGTGTCTTCTTTAATGCCACCGACAAAGATCTTTTTCACAGGTAAGTGGGCCCCTGGTCTCTGAGAATCTTCTCTTGAGATGGCTCTCTCTGGTTCCACAGCTCTTCTCCACCTTGTGTGTCTTGCATTCACGGCTGCATCCACTTCCTCCACCGTGGCATAAGTGACAAACCCAAAGCCCCTGGCGCACTTGGTGTTGGGTCCCTCATTACCACACAGTCCGTGAGTGTTCCCCATTTCTCAAAATGGCTTCTCAGACTCTCATCAGTTGTTTCAAAGCTCAGCCCTCCGATGAATAGCTTCCGCAGCTGTGCGGGCTCTTTAGGGGACTCTGATTTAGACATGACGGCAGCAGGAACAGGGACTTTAACGATGCTTTCTTGGCAGCGTCCACAGGCAGAAAGCTAAACTTTTTAAAAATAACATAAAAAAAGAAGTTGTCTCAGGATAACTATAAAAATATTTTGAACTAAATGTAAATTAAATCACAAATTTTTAATATTTATATGATGCAGTAAATGCAATGCTTGGAGAAAAATTATGGAAGTGAATGCATATCTTAGAGAAGAAGACAAATCAACAACCAAGCTTCTGCTTCAGAAAATTACCCAAGGAAAAAAATAAAAAAGAATAAAAAGAAGAAGAGAGAAGATGAAGCAGTATAAACCCAAAACAAGCAGAAGAAAATAGATAATAAAGAGAAGAAAACAGCCAATAAACTCAACAAATCATATAATGGGAAATCAGCCAATAAAATCAACAAATCAAATAGCTGATTCTTGAAAAACATCAACGCAACAGACAGACAGTCTTACACAGTAATCAAAATACTCAGGAGATAAAAAGTCATGGGCAGACACGATGGCGCATGCCAATAATCACAGAAGCTTAAGAGGCTGAGGCAATAGCATTGCAAGTTCAAAGCCAACCTCAGCATCTTATTGAGGCCATAAGCAACTTAGAGAGACCCTCTCTCAAAATAAAGAATAAAAAGGTTCAGGGATATGGCTCAGTAGCAGAGCACCCTTGGAATAAATTATCATTACCAAAAAATAAATAAATAAATCAGCACTTATGAATATAAAAATTTCATCATTTATGATCACAAAAGCCTCAAAAAGATAATAAAGAAATATTGTATACAATTCTAATAATCACAAACTTGATAGCACATTAATAGATCCAGTTTCTTGAAAGATACAGACTGGCAAAGCTCACACAGGAAAAACAGAAGTAGATAATCTGAATAACTTATATTTATTAAACGGAATGTACCAATAATTTAAAAATTTCCAAAACAGAAAGCTTCAAGCTCAGATAATTTAATCAAATAATTCTATCAAACATTTAAGGAATAAATTTCACCAAATTATACCCAAAAAAATAAAAAGAAGGAAATAATGAAAGTTAACAACAACAAAATTTAAAAAGAAAGATGGACAAAACAAATATTCTATCTTTGAAAGACTTAATCAACTTTATATATTTTCTGGTAAGTTGATAGAAATTAGAGTAAAAATAATATCCAGAATGAATAAGCAACTTCAATATACATCTTATGGACATTAAGTTAATATAATAAATTATGAGCAACATACATCAATAGAATTGAAAATGATATAGAAGTAGATCGAGAAAACCTATATAACCTTACAGAAGGACAAAATAGTTTAGTAATTTACAATATAATTAAATATCTTACCACAAAATAATTAAGGAAGGTCCAGATGGCTTTGATCCAAATAAACATTTAAAAAATAAACCATGTCAATATAAATCATCTGAACAAAATTTAAGAAAAATGCACATGCAGTCTACAAATACCTTCTTTTGTCAAGCACAGGTTTGAAAGAAAAATCCTGAAGTAGAAGTAAAGAAGATGAGGATATGTGCATATACACATTTTAAATAACTTATAAGAATAGCACATAAGCCTTGTAAAGAACTCTCTCTTAAGAAATCGGTAACTTTAAAACTACATAGAAAAACATTGGCAAATTAAACCACCTAAAATCGGAACTTTTTTCATCCAAAAAACACCTTTTAAGAGATTATGAAGGTGAGCAATAGGTAGGAGAAGAAATCTGAAAGGAATATAATTGAAAAAATTTTTCATAATACTAAGAATTAAAAGCTTCCAAATAATAAGAAAAATAGACAATCCAATTGAGATGAAGATAAGACACTTTGTGAGCAGCCGTACCAAACATTAGTACCTAAACACTCTAAAAGGTGCAACCTACTGGCGCTCAACAAATTTTACAGGAGTTATCATTTTTCACCCTCCAGAATGATTACAGGTGAAAGCAACCCACCACACCCCAAACTGGCAAAATTCTAGAACAAGCCATCTCTTCTGCACTACCTGTGGGTGTGCATGCTGCTGTGTGCATTTATACTTCACATAAAGCTGGGAAATAAAAGAGAAAGGCTTTGCTTTTGACTTCAAAATATTTTTCTCAGTAATCTACATTTTTAAATATCTCAGGATATTTTAAAAGCTTGTAGTGATTTGTAATAAATTTGTGTATATAGAGGAGAAAGAAGAGTGAACAGAGGGGGCTGGGGCTGTAGCTCAATGGTAGAGCATTTGCCTAGCATGTGTGAGGCACTGGGTTCCATCCTCAGCACTACATAAAAATAAATGAATAAATAATAAAGGTATAAAAATACAATAACATTATTTTTTTAAAAAAGTGAGCAGAGAAGAAGAAGGATAAGCAGACAAAGAAACTCAGACAGGCAAATAGAACAATAAACAGGAAATATTTCCTATTTGTTATTCCAGGTAATAATTGAATAAACTAATGGATTTGCTAGAGAACAATCTCTGGAAGAAACACAATCATATTACATTTACTTTTAGTGAGAAAAAAATTCTTAACAATTCAGCAACACTTTTATAAGACGAATATTTAAATTCTTGCTTTCTCCACTAAACCATTTGGAAAGTTGAATGTTTTTTTCAAAATAAATATACACTTCTCAAGAACTGGGTTTGTTTTGAAAACTCTATTATAATCATTCATCAGACTGGCACATCAGAGGGCATTTTAAACTAATCTATGCATTTTTAATACATGACAAGAAGTGAATTTATAAATAAAGGTGTTTTTCTGATGCAATCTTTCTACGAGGCTAAATATGCCCCATGCCTGTCCTGGGCGTCCATGTGGAGATCTTTCTGTCTTCTTGCCTGCCCTCCTGCATGCATACCTAGTGTTAGTTTTACATAAGTTCTTATTAAAATTTCACTACTTTTCCAGGCTTCATCTTTTGAATATATTTTTACGAGTTCTTTCTTCTTCTGGCATATAATCAAATAGAGGGAGAAAATTCATCAACATAATAACAGTTATTGGACATTCACTGAGCCAGATGTAAGGCTAGCATGCTGTGCTGCTTTGATTGTCTGATTCTCACAATGACCCTATAAATTAAATTCCATTATTATGCTAATTTGGTGTATAAGTATCACAAGTCCAGTTAATGTTAGAGTCAGGATTCCCACTTTGCAGCCTGCATCCAGTCTATGCCAATAACTATTACCCCAGCGGAGAAACTCAAGATGACCCCTCTGGGGAAATCTCTCGTCTCTTTACCCCTGTTTTCTACCTTTTCTGTATACCACCATGAGATCTCCTTCAATTACATATCAGATTTTGAAAATTATGGCAATCATTTCTTAGACATTGTGTTAGTCAGCTTTTCATCACTGTGACCAAAATACCTGACAAGAACAACTCAGAGGAGGAAAGATGTGTTTTGGCTGGGGATTTCAGAGGTCAGGCTGAGGTGGCTAGACTGGAAGGCAGAATGATCATGGTGGAAGGGCATCCTGACGGAGGACAGCTGCATCCGGGAAGCAGAGAGAGAAGCAGCCAGGGAGAAGACAGGTCTTTTAGGGTAGCGCCCAGTGATCTACTTCCTCCTACTGGGTCCCACCTCCCTGGGGCCTATTCAGCTGTGATTTTAGTGAATTTTTGCTTCACTGTGACCAAAATACCTGACATAACAACTCAGAGGAGAAAATGGTTCACTGTATCAGGGGTCTCAGTCCACAGACCACCAACTCCATTGCTCTGGGCCCAAGGAGACGCAGGATGGCTGAATGAAGGGCCTGGCAGCTCGGATCACGTTTTCCTCCCAGGGTTGATGGATCAGATGAACATTTCATTGGAATACCAGCTCCCATTCACCTGTAGATTTCCTAGGTCTCTGTTCACTGGGCCACTCTCTATATAACGTTCTCTTTCTCAATTTTTTGGGAAAATGTTTTCAGTTTCAACTGGTTTATTTGTTTCCATTTTGAAACACTCTTTTCTGTGAGAATCAAACCTTGTCCAATGTCTCTGAAAACATTTATTTTAAATCTCTAAGTGGTTTGGGATTTCTCCAGAGCAGTCTCGAGTTAATTAATTATTCTCTTGGTTAAGGCTGATGGTCTCTTTTGGGTTACTGTTTTTCTTCAAGTAATTAGTCAGCTTTGATTTTGCTACTTTTATTTGATAATCCTTGCTTGTTTGTTTGTGGATGCAGATGTGATTGATCACGGGTTCTTGTTTCTTGTAACTGTGCCATTCAGGAATGACTTTGCTTCCCTTTGGGGTGTGTTGGTGCTCTGACCTCTGCTCCTAGAGGCTCCCCATCTGTTCCAGGTGCTGCTATCTTCCTGAGACATGCTCTTGATCTCTAGCTCCTGCTAGCATCTTTACATCTTATACAGATTTACAAATGGACCTCTGCTTCTTCAAGCAGTGTTAGGGTGTGATCAAGAAGGTACTAGTCAGTTTCTCTAAATTCTCCTTTCATTTATTGGAATAAATGTTTCCTGTCTGGAGCTTTAGTGCATTTGGGTTAATATAAGAAAACTACCATAGAGTACATGGTTTATAACCTATAGGATTGTATTTATTGCAGTTCTGGAGGTGAGAAAGTCCAAGGTCAAGGTACCAGCAGACTCAGTATCTGGTGAGGTCTTATTTCCTAGTTCACAGACAATATTCTTTGCTCTATCTTCATATGGCAGAAGGCACAAGGGATCTATGTCCTCTCTCAACGGGGATTGATCCCATTCAGAAGGATTCTATTCATCGTGGACCATTAACCTCCTAACGGTCCCATCCCTAATACAATTCCCTGGGCATCAGGATTCTAATTTCTGAATGTCAGGGAAATAAACACTCAGACCACAGCACTTGACTTCCCATGTTGGGGCACCTATCAACTCTACATGGGTAGCAATTCAGAATTTCTACTACCACTTTGATTTTACTTTGTGTCTTTTATATCTAATAGTGTGTGATTATGAAAAAAAAAAAAACCTATGACTGATATAAAGTAGGGCACTCATTATAGAAGTTAATTTTTGTCCACTGTGGAACACAAAGATGTCTTAGGAAGGCTTCTGGCTTGGTGGTTGGCATCCATGCACATGTCTTTACATCATCCTTGATCTCCATACAAAGAAGAGCCTGCTTCCACCTGCAGTGATTCAATTCCTTCTCCTAGTAATGAGAATACTCTGCCTCTCAGAGGGCACATGCCATTGCATGGCCTATCTTTGGGTGAGAGTAACACTGCTTCTGACTCAGTTTTCTTTAGTATGCGTTAGGCTAAATGCTAGTCTGCAAGTTTAGACTACCCATGCTTATATGAGAGCATAGTTTTATAAGAGATGAATGCAAATTGATGAATTATGTGCAAATATATTCATATCAGAATAAAGAAAAAATGCTAACAACCATTACATTTCAAATTTTGTAATTGGACGCATTGTAGTTGTATTGCAACTTTTCGGTTCCAGTATCCATTCCTTGTTTTTAAGCATCTTGATTGACTGATTTTTTGTCTGGTGGGGTGACCAAGTCATTGCTCTCTCTTCTGAAGGTTCTGATATATTAGCAATCCACTCTGGACTGGTTTTCTCTCTGTAGTTTTCCAATGGTTGTTATCCACAATATGGGGATACCATGATGTATCCCAAAGGGTCAATCTCACATATGCCTCTGCACTCCCATTCTTTAGTAGCACCCTGATTTTTTTATAATTATTGCTAACTTCCACAGCCAATAGACTAACCCCTTTATTAGATGAGGCACTCAATATGACCAAGTCGTTTCAACTTTCTTTAAAAAATAAATTTAATCTTAGTCTACTTTTAGATTGATAGAAAAGTTGTACAGAAAATATACAGAATTCAGTTTTCTCTATCACTAATAGATTATCAATATGGTCTCTTTGCAACAACCAGTCAATCAGTACTGGCATTACTGATGTAGTCCACATTCATTCCCGTGCCATAGAGTTGCGCTGTACCCCATTCACATTCCAGGACCCCATCCAGGAAAGCACACAGCACCGGCGTGACAGCCTCTCAGCCTCCTGGTGGCCATGGCAAGCTCTCAGACTTTCTGTGTTTAGATGGCCTGAACAATTTGGAGGAGTGTCCATCAGGTGGTGGTAGAATGTCCCCCAAAATGTACTTTGTGCCTTTCTCATGATGAGACTGAGGCTGTGGGTCTTTGTGGGGAGCACCATCCCTTCTATGGGAACAAGGCCATGCTGCTCCCTGCTGGAGTCAGTCCTCCCTTGGGAATAAGGGTGCTGGGTGAGCAGAGATGGCTTCTGAATATCCGAATCCAAGAAGTTTGTAGTGGAGGATAAAAACATAAAGCTGATGTCTCCTAAGAAGGGACAGTCTTCCATATGTGTTGAAAATTTTCGCAAAGAAACATCCCTTCCTTACAAAGCATGCGTATTTGGATTTGCTAAACTGGACATCCAACATTCAAGACAGAAATGAATTTTGTGTTCAGCTCCTATTTTAAAGTTAAATCTGATGAGAGTAAAACTAGTATTTGTATTTAAAAGAAATGTGAGTGAGGCTTTCAGGATGTACACCCATCTGAAAATCCCTTTAGTCATTCACTTTGTTCAGAAGGTGGAAATTATCTTGGTTTTGACTATTAATTTCATTTATAAAAGGGAAAAACTATAGCTCTTCCCGGGGGAATTCTTTTCTTGGAGCAGAATGGTAAAGACTCCTGTTGATTCATGTTGAAGCGTGTTTTTATATTATCAAGTTTCAGACATTTTGCCACATACATACATACTCCACACATCTTCTTTTCCTTGTAAAAGTTGAAACAAACTAGAGTAGATAATAATACTTCAATTGTACTTAAGCTGTATTTAAATTTGCTTACTTCACAGGAGGACTATGTCATTGCCTTATAAATACCTAACATCACTTTTTGAAACTGTTTAACACAGAAGGTTGACTCTATGTTTCTGTGAATAACGTATTTATCTTCTGTCCATTAACTAACATACTGTTAGACAATGAAATGTGCTGTGACAAAAATGTTGCTAAAGTCCTAAGCCCCAGTGTCTCCAAGTGCTATCTTATGAGGAAACAGGCTTCACGAAGAAAGTGAAGTCAAGGTGAGTCCTAAATATGGTTGGTGGGACATTCGGACAAAGAGACGGACATGCAGAGTTACGGAGCTGAGAAGATGGGAGGGAGAGGGGTCACGGCTGGATGTTGTTTCAAGAAGCCCAGGGGTAACCTGCAGTGCCAGGCAACTTGGGAAGCTGGAAGAGGCAAAGAGGGACTTCCACTGGGCCCTGAGAGAGTAAGGCCTTGCCGACATTGAGATCAGAATGCTGCCTCCAGAAGCGTGCGGAGACCAATTCCTGTTGTTCAATAGTATGCATATGGTGCTTCGTTACAGCATATTTATGTACGTACACGTCGTCTTATGTAGTTTCTGAATTTATAATTTTATATATACATATATAGTTTCCAACATGTATTTTCTTTGTTAGTCATAATTTTAAATATCATCAAGATGCAAATCATAATTCATAAATCCAAACAGTTCTAAAGCAGCCTTTTGATAGACATATGCACAAATCTGTTGCAGAGAGATTAGACTCATTTTATATGGAAATAATAAGAAATTAATATTTATAACAGATAAGCATTGATACATCATACAGAAAGATAGATCTAGAATATTCCACAAAGATATTTTAAAGCTCTGTATAAGGAACTATAGAATTAACTGAAAATGAAAAAAAAAAACTCTTTCATTTCCCTCTCTCTCTGTCTTTGTCTCTCTCTCTCTCTCTCTCTCTCTCTCTATATATATATATATATACACATATATTTATGTATATAGATGTATATAAATATTTACATATATACAGATCTATTCTATAAATTAAGGAACTTCACTTAACTGTGTGGTAGCCCTTCCAGAAATCATGTCTTTTTTCTATTTCTGACACCCGAGAAATAGGTAACGTTCTGAATGAACCCTTAAAGAACACAAAGAAATCAGTCTATTCCCATTATGGAAGAATGTCACGAATACTCCCCGTGATTCTTCTTTAGTTTATTGACAAGTCAACATGGTCTGGCACTACATTCTTCAGTCTTTCATAAGAATGCCTGCGAACCCCAGGACCAGGAGGGTGTTGCTCAGGAATATTAAACTCAGGGTTATTGACTATTTTTTCATAAGGGAAAGATGTCTTAGCATTGGGTAAACACACTCACACACACACACACACACACACACACACACACAAAACAACCACACAACCACACAGAGTAATGATATGTTTATCCCTTATAAAAATAACAAATATTGCAAGATGACTAATTTGGAAGACCTTTTCAGGGTTACACATAGTCAATTTTAAGCACTGAAATTAACATTATGAGATTAATATGAAATAATCTGTACTAACTGATCTCCAATATTCCCTATTGAGTCACTGATTTTTTTTATTAACAATATGCAAATAACAGAATTGATAAAGTTAAGGTTAGATAATTATGCAAACTCAGGTGACATGTAAGCAAAGTCCAGAGTTTGCATCCAGATCTCTATATCACTTACTATGATCATAAAATATTAATGAAACATAATAGTCAAGTGCAAAGATCTGTAAAGGTTTTTATGACACTTGTATAAACTAGTGAATAAAGCAAAATTTTAGAGTCATAATTAATACTAATAGTTTTGTTTCAACTTTTTATTATCATTGCCTAGATTTCCTATCCTATTGTTCTAGCTTTGTTTCATAGATCCTGCTCTGTTTTATAAAATGATTTCCATTTTTCAGTTTTGAAAATATATAGACTTCAATTTTCCCTGATACTTTGAGCCTTTACTTTCCTTCTTGAATTAATCTTGGGTATGTTGTCTACAGTATCTGTTGTTAGTATTTTGTACATGAGTACGTTTTGTGGAGTGAGTTTTGTATCTGAAGATGATCTTGAGGATACAGCAGCCCTTTGGATGCTTCTGTGGTTACAGTTTACAAATCATGAGAATCTCCCAGTTCTGAACACGTCCTGCATTGGCAGTTTGGGAGTTATCACTTGCACAGGACGGATGGAATAGGTGTCCCTAAGGGGAGCACTAGGTTCCGTCCTAGGGGGGTCTGTCTTGCTCATTGTGCAACTACATCCTTTTCATGATGGGGGATGCAGGCTGTTGCCTCTTGCACTGGTACTGCCAGACCTGAGGAAGTGCTAGTACCCATCCTTGCTAACACTGCTACTTTGGTTAAAGAAGGAAACTGTTATCTTGCTTTTGATTCTTTTAAGCAGAGGCTCATCTATATAGATCATTAAGTTTATATAAGATAAGTAATGTTGCTAATGCCTTCATGAATTTTCTTATTTGTTTTTCACAAAAGTGATTCCTTAAAAATGAAAATGTTACAATTTGGGGAAGTAAAACAAATTTCTCAGTAACACATTTTTAATTAGTGTCAGAACTAGAATTCCTTGCTTTTCCTTCCTGCACCTCTTGGTTTAGCTCAAATTTCAATTTAATTACAGAGATCAAAAATTACTTGATCATTAGCTTATTTAGTTGTTGTTAAAATCTGATTATTACTCACAAAACAAGCATAGCATAGGTCAGGATCAATGACAATAATAGCATGACAAACATGTCTGTAAGGCAGTGAGTTAATTGACTAGCCTGGATCAGAGACCCTTATGATCTGCCCTATGACTGAATTCAATTTATCTGCAAGAAAATGAACCAGTAACGATGTCCACCAGGCACTTCAGCAGCCTGGAAACACTATATTTTATATTCACCTACTTCTTTGCGGCTTTCTCAAAATTGCTTCACTGTGATTTTCCAGACAGAAATGTGAAAAAGTGTGTGTGTGTGTGTGTGTGTGTGTGTGTGTGTGTGTGTGTGTGTGGTGTGAGTGAGTGAGAGGAGAGAGAGACAGAGAAGGTCATGATGCAAAAAGTCATAAAAGTAAAAATTGCCCAGACACCAACTAGATATGCAGGGGTTACACCTATTCAAATCATAACGGAATCTCTGCAATTGATACATAATGTAACAATGCCTTGAAGGAAAAATGTCAAAGCCTGGCTTTTTATTGCTACTTCTGTATGGGAAAAAATTTTCCTGTGAGTAATGGTGCTTTTGCAAATGTTAGAGCTGCCCATTACAAAATTTTCCAAAATGAGACCAAAGAACACAGGAACTGGAAATGGCATACGTGTGTATACACGTGCATTCATTATACACAAGCAACAGGCACACTTAGCTGCTATGTGAGGGAGACTTCTGTCTATGGCTAGAGACACAATTCAAGTGGAACTAAATAAATTTTTAAATTTCAGTTAAATATGTATCTGCCAAAAGAAATACAGCATTTTCATCAATTAAAGATGTTCAGTTTTCTACATTTTGAGTTCTTTGGAATCAGAATGTTGGCTATAATCAAGGACATTTAATAAAGTGTAATAAGTTATCTCAAGGACATTTAATAAAGTGTAATAAGTTACCTATAGCCCATATTTTTCTTCATGATTGACTCATAACTTAATGGTGCACCTCATAAATTAGTGATCTCTTAATTATAATGAAATGAAACACTTATCACCAGGGAATCCCTTTGAAGTTCTGAAAAACAATATTAAGAATTCAGAATCCTTCAATTAGCACTATTTAGTGATCAGTTCCCTGCAATAGTAAGTGGAGAGACATTTGTGTTTAGTGTATTTCAACTTTGCCTTATTAGAAAACTCCAAGTTCAGCCATTGCATTGGCAGGCATGCCTGTAGTCCCAGATCCCAGCAGCTGAGGTGAGGGGATCACTAGATCCCAAGAGTCCAAGACCAGCCTGAGCAATGTAGTGAGACCCCATGTCAAGAAAGCAAGACAAAACAAAACTGTGAAGGACTGTGGGTATAGCTCAGTGGAACAGTGTGTGCTCAGCATGCACGGGCCCTGGGCTTCCTCCCCAGGTCTGAAGAAAGCCTTCTAACTTTATTTATATAATTAGTTGCTTTAATTATAGTATTTATGTTTCATATATCTATGTAAATACAATTATTTAGCTTTCATTCTCTACAAAAAACATACAATATTTTCCATTAGCATCTTCTCATTTTATTTCTGCAATCAATATTCACTAGTAAGTATCCTCTAAAGTCCTGAAACATGGAGAAGGAATGTCTTTTGGCATTATATTTGAAGAATAATTGGGATGAATAGAAAACTCTTTGGACACATATTCCTCAGAGATTTGTAGATGCTTTTCCACTCTTTTAGCATGAAAAGCTATTTCGGAGAAATTAGAGGCCACACCAGTTTTGGTGCCAATACTCAAATTTCTTATCATCTAACCAGGATATCTCCGTGTCTTTTCTTGCAGACAGGTCTGCTTCCTCACCAGTCACTAGATCTCGTGCTGCGCTTGTTGTTCTTTTTTAAGAGATGGGTTTCTTCTTGTTGCCCAGGCTGGTTTCAAATTGCTAGGCTCAGGAGATCCCTCTCCCCTAGCCTCCTTAGTAGCTGGGAGTAGAGGTGCATGCCTCCAGGCCTGGCTTGATGTGACTTTTTCAGATCCTACTCTCTCCTTGCTTCAGGAAAGGCTAGTTCCATTATGTGGTTGAGTACTCATTGGATTGCATCTGTCAACATTTGGGAGACCTCTCCGTCTTGTTCTTGTCCACAGCCGCACGTTCTCCAGTCTCGCTTTGTGTCCTGCTCTGTGAACAGTGTGGATTTCCTCGTGATCACCTCTGACTGCTATGCTTCTGTCACCACAGTGCTCTTACTGTGGATTCCAAAGTGCTTTTCCCCTGTGCTACTCTCACCTCTCCTTCCCTGCCCTTTATTTCTGAAGCCAGGGCTCAAGTTAGACCTCCCTCCTTTGTTCTACAGTATTTTTGAACTTTCACATCTGTAATTTGATCTTCTTTTTGGTTCTGAGAATACGTATGTTGTTTGTTATTTCTCTAAGATTATAAACCACATTTCCTCAAGTCCTTGGGGTCCGTTACTAAACCCCCAGGAACGTGTGCTTCTGCCCGTTGCTTACCTAGACCACCTCACTTTTCATTTTTTGTGACTTTGAGTTTTATTGGAGTATAATGCCATGATGTTTCTTTTCTGATTCATATTAGATTTTTGGACCAAGGAACAGCATGAGGATAATTGTGGGAAGAGAAATGGAGTGTGCTATTAATGAAAGTCGACACTGCTGTCTAAAAAGCCTTACCTACACCTTCAGCTTAGGACACATAAGCAATGCATGTTGATCACTGTGAAGATGTGGAGTTAGATTCTTTGTATTGGAATATGTGAACCCTTCTCTCCCTTTCAAATATTCCTCAACTGCCAGTCTTCACAATCTCCAATCACTGATTCCTTCAAAGAAAAATAAAGGTCAAGCTAATCTCTCTTTTGTCCAGTGTGTTCCCTTCAAAGGCCACCAGAGACTATGGGACTTCACTGCTTTCAAACAGGACACCAGGAGAGACCTCTTAAGACTCACTCCCTGATGGTGGAGTCAGGTGCTTCCTCCTCAAGATCTGAGGGTCTACAGCAGCATTGGGCTTCTTTTTTCATTCTGGTGGCTTTTGTGGAAGAGGAAGGAATTCATTAGACTTTATTCCAGTATAATTTACCAGAAGTCTCTCCTTACAAAAAAAAAAAATTTAACGTATTAACATATTAAGGAACCAGTCAACTTAAAGTAATATAAACACACCACCAAATCCACAAAAGAATTTTTAAAATAAATAAAATCAGGCAGCATTGAGACAGAATTGGAAAATGAAAAATATCTTTTTTTCATTTTCTAAGAGAAAATTGACTGGTTGCCTTAAATGAAGGTGCAGTCACTGCTGCCTCATGCAACTCTCACCACAAAAATGACTCATGACACCTGGCTGGTTCTCAGTGTCAGGAAGGGACCAAATCCCAAACCTGGGGACACTGCTCCAAACCCCTACCCAGTGGCATAAGAGACTGCCAGTTTTGTGAGCAACCAAGTGCAGAAAGTCCTTTGCCACCTCACATGTTCACAGTGAGAGTGGCTCTGTGGTCACAAGAGCTGTCAGTTTCTAGGGCACAAGAACAGGCTTTTTCAGACTCAGTACTATATTCAGGCAGGCTAACTCTCAGTTGTGGGTGGGCTACCCTGAGCACAGCACTGTCACCTTGTAGTGACATTCTTGGTCTCTCTCCATTACATTGTGATATCATTCTCCTCCCAAGTGGTGACAATGAAAAGTGACTCCAGAAAGTCTCAAATGTCTCTAAATGGTAAATCATTTTGGTTGAGAACCATTACATCAGAGGTGTCCATGGTGGGAGAACACGCCCTCCCAGGACACTCAAAGCCAGCTTACTCCATTTCCACAGCACCTGCCATACCATCTGCAGTAGATGTTTATGCACTTTTGAAAACCTGCACATGATAGGCTGCTAGACCCTGGTTGAAATGTAGCACTTGATCCTGGAATACCAAGTGACCCATCCATCATGATGAGAACTACCCATCCCAAGCTGACTTCTATTTAACTCACCAAGTCAACAGGTTGGAAGGATCCTACAGTAACCCTTCACAAGCCTGAATGTCTTACATCTATGATTAAATCTAAGAAGGAAAAAAAAAGTCACAAAAACTAGATGTTCAGGTTGCCAAGCGCTAGGGGTCTATGTGTCCTGTGAGTAACAAGAAAAAATATATAAGATATTATCATGATAGGGATAATTGACCTCATCTCCAAGAAGAAATAAGGCTTCTATAACACAGTGAAGGTCAAGAGGCACACACTGAATGGCAAGTGATCTTATTGGGCCTCTCTTATGACTGTGTTAACCAATATTGATGGTAAATGGGTTCATGCAGAAACTGGGTCATGAGGGTGACTTGAGACTCAGACCCATCAGAGAGGGTAATCCTGCAAGATCAGAATAGGTCCTAGCTGAGGACAGTAAGAAGTCTAGAACAACTAATAAGTGAGAAAGAAACAATGAGCATTTAGGATTTGCTTCATGGACATTCATTTAGAAGACACCATCTAATGACTTCTTTCAAGCTGAGGTGTCACTTTCTTGAAATTCATAATGATCATTTATCAAGGGCCCACATTTTGTTTGGATGATATTAATTACACTGAAAGACCCATGAGTAGTAGTTGAAGCCCACGACCTTTCCAGGAGTGGAGATGGCACCTTATACCACTAACCTTCACAGGTCCTCCAAGAAAAGAATCCTTTTGAGGTCCTAGGAAGACTTCTTCAGAACTGTATGAAAAGGAAGATCTCTGTAGTTCAGTGGGTGACCTGTGGGGAACATGATGTTGCAGCAACTAGACCCCCTTCAAGAAGGGGTCTGCTTCTCCAGCTGCCAAGCATCAATCATATATATATATATTTTTTTTCTTTTGTGGAAATTGCCTCAGCAATCCCAAAACTATTTTGGAATTGGAGAAAACTGTTGTATTCAAGGTCAGACATACTTCTGAGGGAAGCCTAGGTTGGTAGCTAATGAATTCCGGGTTAGAAAGACCAGAACACAAGCGCCGAATTGGGAAATCACCTACGGGCCCTCCCAGGTCACAGCCCCCAGGATCAGCTGAGGGCTTCCCCAGAGCTATGCCATGGCTCAAATTCCTCACGCCCTCTCCAGCTCCTGTGGACAGGTGTCACACAAGAGCATTTCCTAACAAACTGTGCACACTCGTTTCCAACTCAGAGCTTGCTCCCTGGGGAACTAAAAACACTAATCATGTTTCCCACCTTTGCTTTAGTTTTTTGGTATGCTGTTGTTCCTGTTCACAACCTATAGTTACTCAAAATTGTGGGCTTCAGGTGATTTGCAACAATAGCTTCAACTTCTTGCTGAAGTCTGTCTACAATCTCACTTTTATCACTTGAAAGGTAGCTTTTTAAAGGGGAACATAATAATAGCATTAAAGCTTCAGGAACTGATCAAAGTTCCTTAAATCTAAGGGTAACATAACGAAGGATTTTATTAGCACTTGGGAACATCATTTGGGGCGAGTGGGACTCAGCATTCCAAACCAGCATTTTCTCATGTTTAGGAGAGTAGATTAATGTCTGCAGGTTTGCTGTGAGAAGTAAGTGAGCTATTACAGAGAAATTTTTTTTTCTGTCCAGGTAATGGAAACGACAGCACCATGGCCGTAACGACACTGTGCTCTGAGAGGTGGCCCTCTTCAGCATTAAAGAGCAGCAAGGGGAGCCAGGCTGTGAGGCCCAAATTACATTTCACCACTGGCTCGATGACCCCGGTGAGCAAGTGGATGGCTTCGCTGCTCTTCTTTCCTCCATGATGTGCACCTGCCATAGTCTGTCTCTCGCAGGGCTGATTGGGATTAAAGCATTAATTCGCAAAGTGCTGCAAAACCTGTCAGGCAGGGAGTAACCAAAGGGAAGCAGCCCAGCATCTCTGTGCTCTGCTGGGTCAAGGTGAAACACACTTGTCACTGAGCTCAGTGCCACAACTCTGAACCAAACAACTTGCAAATACAGCCCCAGTTAAAGCGCAATCCTTATGTACAACACTAACATTTATTTTAAGTGTAAATAAAAACCAAATTGAAAAAAACAACGCCCAAGTTAAGATGAAGAAGGGCCTCATGTCAGAGATGGCCCAATGCTGCTCCCCACAACACATGCTGCCTCCCTTAAAACTGATTTTGCTTTATGGTTTCATATCTAATTTCAGATCCTAATGTAAAACTTTGAGATATTAATATGTCTCAAGATAAGCTATCCCTTGGCAGAGGTATTTTTCCCAATTAATCTTTCTGAGAGAAACTTAGAATGTTAAAAATATGATTTCTATTAGTAGGAAATAATTGACTGTAATTTTTATGCATTTGTTCCAAAGTTCCTATTCTCATTCCTGATTAGAACACAAGGAGGAAACCACGAGATCCTGTAATGTTTGTTTTTCAAAGTTTAAGATCAAATTTGAACATTTTCTCCAGCTTCACAAGCCATGGCAACCCTAATTGATGCAATCGACTACTCTGCTTCTTTACAGAACCTGTCAATGAGCTCAGATGGGACAAAAGAGGCCACGTTGTTCTCCAATATTCCTTCAGAACAAGCAGGTCATTTTCTCATACTGGAAGCAAACGCCAAGATAAAAGCAGCAGGACACATTCAAGATCATTGGATTGTTTAATGCCTTGCAGGACAAAAAAAAAAAAAAAAGAAAGAAAGAAATGTTGAAATTAAACAAATAAGTTATTCACACATAGTTTATACACAAAGGAAACGATTAGTCATATTTCCTAAGCATCGCGACTATTTACAAGACAAAATTAAGCAGTTTGAGGAAAACAGCTTGTGTGAAAATAAATATCAGTTTGCACTGCAGCACATTAATTGGTCTTTGGAGAGAAGAGTAGTGTTTTAAATATAATTTTTTATTTTAGGTCTGTTCCTCCAGGTATAGATGACTACTTGAGCTGATATCACATGGTAACAGCAAGTTAGTGTTGTTTAAATGTCCCATTCTAACTTCCTGCAGGACTACACATGGTCAGGTAGTCAGTAAGTTTCCTTTTACATTCTCAATTATGAGGAAGTAATTTAGGTGTCTGGTATATTTATTGGGCATTATTTTAAAGTATTCCAGGAAAATTGTAAGGAACCCAGTGTAAATATCGGTACTGCATTATTATTTCCAGAGAGCAAAAGTAATAATTATCAACATGTCCTTGCTAGGATTATAGAAGATGTAGAGACAGATAAATTCAGAAAAAGGAGAATGAGATAACACATTCATCCTTTACAAGTGATTTTCAGCATATTGATAATTGATCAGTGACAAACTTTACAAGAAACTGTACTTCCCTTCATTTTAAATGCTAGTATACCCATTCCCCCAATTTGACCATCATCATGAAAACAAACCCTTTAACCTGGTTGATTTCTCTAGAGACCTAGTGTCCACCACAGGCAGGAAGGTGTGTTGGCTTGTGTTGTTTGTCCACCACGGGAGTGGACAACTCCACATACAGTCACAGCAACACAAGTTTCTGGAACTAACACTTTTTGTTGAACAAATTAATTAAACTATAAAACCCAACCACAAATCCCATCATTTCAGACTGAAGTGGATTATTACAAAATCAAACAGTTTAACTTCACCCTCATCTGAAGAGCAATTAAAGCAAGAGGCAAAAGTGGAAAGAAGCATATTTGAAATAGTAGGACAAATCATTAAAGTTGGGAAAAGGAATATTAATCTCACTTAAAACCCAGTGTAAGCATTCCCCCACTACAGACACGAAAGCCACTTAAGAAACTATGTGTATTTGAGGACACAGTTGGTCTCAAAGGAGAGCCTGCTCTGCCCAGGCATGCGTGATGGCGTTTATTTAGTGGAAGTCATGGTTTAGCTAGGAGGTATCCTCCTAAAGCTCCTGTGTGAGACAAGGCAAGCAGGTTTAGAGGTGACATGATTCTGTTAGAGAGCCTTCATTTAATCAGCGCATTCATTCAACTGAATGGTTAACTGGGTGGCGACTGCAGGCAGGTAGGGTGTGGCGATAGGAAGTAGGTCACTGGGGTCCAGCCTTGGGTCACTGGGGTCCAGCCTTGGAGATCTATATTTTGACCTGAGGAGCAGAGCTTAGTTTCTCTCTGCTTCCTGGTCTTCATGTCCTGAGCTGCTTTTCCCTGCCACACCCCTTCGCCATGATGCCCTGCCTCCTCTCAGGCCCAGAGCAGCAGAGTGGAGTCAGCCATCTGTGGACCAGGACCCCAAATAAACTTTTCCTTCTCTGCATGGTTCTTGTCAGGTCTTTTGGTCACAGTGACAGAAAAAAGAAAAAAATAACACACTCATACAGAACAATGTATGATAAAGAAAAGAAGCAATAAAATAGTTTATTATTGGTTTTTATTCAGAAATTTAAAAATGTGCTTACAGGAGGGATGAAAACTCCTTCTTAGCATAAAGCTGAGGGAAAATCAGTAACTAGTCCACCTCCCACCACTAGGGCAACACGTCCTCTCTACAGCCCCGTCCTGTGACCTGACTCTGAGCGTACACAGGTGAGTGCTGACAGACCAAGGACTCTGATAGAATTACAGAAAGTGGCCTTGGAGGAAGGGGTGAGCCCACACTGATTTCATGAGAACCTCAAAACATAAATCTGACCCTGAGAAAGGAAAAGAGTGTCTGTCTGCTATGATGTTAGTATGTCCCCAGAATTCATGTGTCATAGACTTAATCCCCAGTGGAACGGTCTTGAGAGATGAGACCTCTGAGAGGTAATGGATCATGAGGACCTGTCCTCCTCCTCATTCATGTCACCACCACAGGAGTAGGTACCTATTTCAAGAGTGGGTTTGTTATCAAAGCAAGCTCAGCCTTCCATTAGTGATGTCTGCTCTCTCCCTCCCTCTCCCTCTCTCCCTCTCTCCCTCTTACTCCCTCTCTCCCTCTCCACCCCTCCCTCTCTCTCTCTCTCTCTCTCTCACACACACTGTCCTTCATTTCCTTCCATCTTCCATCATGGAATGAAACAGCAGGAAGGTGAGATGCAGGCCCTCGGCCTTTTATTTCCTAGCCCACAAAACTGTAGGAAGCAAATTCTTCATAGATTTCTCAGTTTCTACTAAGCAGGAATGGTTTCTCTGTGATATGTGGGAACATGAGTGTTTAAAATGGTAAGGAGAGTGGATCTTTAAATATACAAAGCTCTCATAAGTAATTTAGTTTCAGCCCAGGGTCTAAATCCATTTTTAGCAGATAAATGAAAGAAAAATAAAAGTTTTCCAAGTGATCACAGAAATTTTATATTCTAAATATATATTTCAGAATTTTTAAATATAGTCAGGAAATATGGCTGTGACCAGGATAACAGACTTCCTGAGATGGATGTAAAAGGATATTCATAACGGACATTTGGCCATTGATGGGCAGTGCTGGCTGAATCGACTGTTTGTGTAATTGTCTTCTATTCCAAAGTGGCATAAACGTCCTGTCCCTTCTCTCAAAGGACAAAGATATGGCCTTCCATATAGTCCAGTTTGGTAAATGGATTTCAATTTCATCTGCTCATCATCTGCTTTCATCAATTTCATCATCTGCTCTGGATCTTATATAATTTTAAATAAATGATCAGGATTTTGTCTGTTTTTTCCAAAGCAAACGATGAAACACTATGAGCTTGGAAATCCTCAATAAATAGTTATTAAATGAATAAGAGAGGGAAAATACTTAAGTCAAATTCTATATCCCAAATCATACAGTGAGATATTTTGAAATCCATGAATAGTAATTCATCACTGGATCACATTATTAAGCACCCAAGTGTGCAAGACCATGTGTGGGGTGCCCAGCAGAACATACTGAAGTCACTTTGAAGTCAGTTCAATGTTGTCCTAAGGAGAAAAATGATACTTTTCAGTAACATTTCAGAAATGAAATTCTTGGCGTCCACCAGGTATATTCCTTAAAGACGTAACACGCCCACTGGTGGTAGAGGAGAACTTGGAACCGTCTCCTAGAAGCCAGGTGAACACACAGACTGACAGGTACATACCCAGGGAGAGCCCGAGTTTCCAACAGAAGGTCCAGGTTCCACATAAAGTCAAGCCCAGATTGTCCCTGGCAATGTGCTCTCGCTTCCTCATTTGAAGCTGAACTGAACTGAACGGGTGGAAAGCTCCTCTTTAGTCATATGCTTCCTACTGTCCCAGTGGCCTCAGCATCACTGGCAGATACTAGCCATGTAATCATCTCTCTCAACAGGGAGAATTCCCCATGACGATCTTGTAAGACATTTTCTACTTGTAGCGTCACAGTGACTTCCCGCAGGGTGATTCTGACACTTATCCTACTGAGAAGTGGATTCTGTACACCCTCCCTTCGAATCTGCCCAGCTTTGTAACAACAGGGTAGGTCAACAGAAATGACACTCGGCGACTTCTGAGAATGGTCCTAAGGATCGAAATGGCTTCTTCCCGGGTTTCTTCAGATGTTCGCACTTGAAACAAAGTCACTAGGCTTTGAGGAAGTCATAAAGTTCCCTGGATTTTCCTATATAAGAAGGAACTGAAACCCCAGCCACCAGCCATGACCCACCCGACTGTCCCAGTTCAACATTGAATTGCCAGCAATCTTGGAATCGGTTCTCCCATTTCTGCTAGAAGCGCCCCCATGGATCATGTGTACCGAGTGTAGACAAGCCATCCTACTGAGCCTTGGCAAATTGAAGATTCATAAACCCAAATTTTTATTTTTTAATAATTTCTTATTTTTTGCTATGTCTCATTATTTCCAGTTCATTAGGTGGTGACACATACCTAGGTCATCAAATTCATAGAGATAAAATGTGTGTGCATAGGTTTATACAATTTTATTTTGTTAGGGGTTAAAGTCGTTGCTATTCATTATCACATGAATAAAAGAATAGACTGTAGATGACTTGAAAATGGAGAAAACATAAATACAAGGAAAAGGTATTCTGGATTTCTCTTAATGATTTAAAATCTGCTTTCTTTCTACTTTTTACTGAGATTCCACTGCTGTCTTTGAAATGCTTTATACTCCAAGAATGTTATGCAGATGAAAAGTTTTAATCTGGTGTAAAATTCACAAGACTCATTTTGAGAGAGTGAAATCAACAGGATCAAAATCAGAGTGATCTGAACTGCAATTTCAGTTCTTCCTTGAGCTTACCCTGCAGAATTACACATGAATTAGTTTCATCAAAGTGCATTTATTCATAATTTCATGAATGGAAACAACGATTGAGTGAGATGTGTGCCAGAGACCTAAATCAAACTTTTTAAAGGAAACCAAGAGGGACTTCCACTGTTGTGTTCTCTGAGTGGGTTCATTAGTTGGTATGTATGACATATAATGAAGTGAATGTGAAATCAAAGCTAAATAAAGAATACATGAATCTCACATGGAGGAGTTGCATGTGACACTTTGATGAGACTGAGCATCACCCACCAACCAGAATATAACTGAATCCTTGGATAGATAGGACAAGCCAGAAGACCACATGTCTGCTTTAGTTGCTGGTCTCCTCATCTCTCCCCCGGTATGCCAACCCTCTCCTCCACCTTCACTAAATCTCTGATTAATCCCCAAAATGCTTCAAATGCCACCCACACAGAATGGGGGGAATTTTTCAATGTATTCCTCCATGAATATAAATTTAAGAAAGCAAAGATTTATATAAGCATCAAATTGATAAAAACAATAAGGTTTGTCTTCTCAGAAACAGATTCCTGATGTACCAGTTAAAAATATTCATGTCTCATAAAAACAATGACTTTTTGTTTCTCAGAAGAAAACATACTGTGTCACCATGAAAATGCAAAAGATCAGTTTTTCTTGTAAAAATAAGTGTTTCCTTCCAAATTATAGAGTTTCACCTCAAATAAAAAAAAAAAAAAAAGTTCAGTCCATGAAGGCTAAAGACTATATGAATCTAATTTTAAAAAAGAATAAAATAAATGCATTTGATCTGTATTTACATTAGTTCTAACCCTACAGGGAATCTCACTCTTATTCCACTGAAGTTTGGCTTCTTAATTTCACTTGCTTTCCCATAAGAGAAGTGAAATACTTCTCTAAGTATTTCATCATCTTTAGTATTGATTAAAATGCTGGATTTCTGGCCGGGGCTGTAGCTCAGTGGCAGAGCACTTGCCTAGCAAATGTGAGGCACTGGCTTCAATCCTTAGCACCACACACAAAAAATTAATATGTAAAGGCATGCTATTCATCTACAACTACAAAAAACAAAAAAAACAAAAAAAACAAAAAAAAAACTGTAAATGCTGGATTTCTCCTGCATGACCAGGGCCTGCATAGCACTCCCAGGACACCCCTTCTTTCCTGCCCAGCGTGGTCTTTTCTATGTGAAGGTGGCACTCCAAGGCAAACCTGGGAAAGGGTTGGCTAATTGCTGCCATTCCTCAGTATCTCTCCTGATTGGTGACTCCTAAATCTCACTTAGCATCAGGAATTGGTTTATGTGCTTGCCTGTGAGGATGTGGAATGGAATGGGCTGTGAGCTACTGCTTGAGTAGTATAATTAAAGAAAAAGATCGGGGGGAAAGGCTGCCATTCCCATGCATTAGTTTGAAATAGCTGCATTAGGACTTGCTTGGCTGCTGACACTAATGGAACTTTGTGGTTGAAGTGATGGTAGAGCCCTCATTTCGAAGACACTAGATCAGCAGATGAAAAACTGAAACAAGAGAATGGACACTTCTGTTGTTTGTTCTTTGAACCTATGTAATATATGCCTGTTGTAAGAACCCTTATGCAATGCGTGTAACCAAAAATAAAGCAAAAGGAACATGTGATCCTCTCATTCAGAATTTAGTGCTACTATGTTTTTCAGCATGTATTTTCTGACTTTTTATGTAATATGGAATGCACGATGAATCAAACTAACCATACTTCACACTCTCTATCATAATGTTTATATAATAATACCTTGTGCTCAGTATCCCTGTACTACCATTAATAAATAAAAATATCCTATCACATCACTATTAATAGTTGCATAGTATTTCTTTAAAACAAACTGTACTCTTTTTTTTTAATTGATGTTTATTTATCCAGTGTTTTTACTGCCTCCTGGTGGAACTGAAATTTATTTAAATCTTCAGAAATGTTTGAAACAATTTTAAGACCCATGCTGAATGAGTGGATCAAGAGCTGAAACCAATTCAATTATAATTTAGTGTTTTCTATGGCCAGGTTCAATTGCTATGTGAGTGACAGGAAAGATACATGAAAGTCTCCTATTCACAATCCACCATGTTGGGCTGTGGGCACTTCAGCCTTCCCTCATAGAACCTGCAGATGCTTAGCCTCTCCTCTCCAGAAAGGACCCTTATATTGCTTTTCATATTGCTTTCTGTTACTATCTGATATTTTCCCACTATTTAGCAGCTACCTTTATTGTCATTTCATTATGTTACTGTGATATGAAGGTTTTTCTGATGATTACATGAAGAGAGCGTTCCTACACAACATACACCTAGTAGTGCAGATTGCGTGATGCGATCATTTAACCCATTTCTGTGTGATGCTGGGGTTCTCCATCCACCTTCACCTTCATCATTAACAGTGAAGGTCTGTTAGAGTCATATTAATGATATCCTGTTGGCCCACACGATACTTATGTTCTGTATTCTTTTCAGACATGCTATTTTTAAGATTAAATCTGTGGATATCAACTGCAATAATTCATACTTACTGCAGTTAGATATAATAGAATAACCTCCATATCAAGACCTAACCCAAAATATGGTCCATTTTTCCAGACCATACTCTTGACCTAAGGATTCATTTTTAATGAGATCACAAATTAACTATAAACTAGTTTCTTTTTAAATTTTTATTTGTAATAACAACGGCATATATGTAAGGTGTAGAATGTGATATTTTTATATACCTATATGTTTGGAAATGATACTACATTCAAGTTAATTAAAACACCCATCTCCTTTCTTAGGTACCTTTTTCTTTTTCTTTTCCTTAAGTATATGGTGAGAACCCTTAAGGTTTACTCTTAGTACATTTCAAATATACAACACAGTATTACTAACTATACTCACCAAACTGGACATTGAATTTCTAGAACTTATTCAAGCAATATAACTCAAACATTGCACACTGAACAAAATATCCTCATGGTCCCTCTCCCCACCCTTTGGTTACCACCACACTACTCTTCACTAATTTGACTTTTTTAGATTCCATATTAAGTGAGATCATGCAATATTTTTCTTTCCCTGTCTGGTTTATTTCACTGAACACGATGTCCTCCAGGTTCATCCATGTTGTTAAAAATGGCATGACTATAACACACACACATGCACTCAGACACATATGCATGCATACATGTTACAATTCCTTCAGCCATTCATCTGCAGACAGACACTGAGGCTGTTTTGATATCTACCTTGGCTATCGGAATAATGAAGCAATGTATGCGTGAGTGCAGGTATCTCTTCAAGAAACTGACGTCACTGGCGTTAGGTGCATACCCACAAGTGGGGTGTGGTCCTCATGGCAATTCCAGTTTGAGGGTTCTAAGGATGCTCCAATATTCTGCATAATCACTGTACCGATCTGCATTCCAGCTGTTCATCAGCTCCTTTTTCTACACATCCCAATTAACACTGAGTACCTTTCATCTTTTCTGTTACAGGCATTCTAACAGGTGTGAGGTGGTAGCTCATTGTGGTTTTGGTTTTCATTACTAGAATGATTAAATTTGTGATCTTCCTGCTTCAGTCTCCCAAGTAGTTGGGATTATAGGCACGCACCTCCACCCCAGCTACTTTTGCCCTTAATATGTTTTGGAAATTGACCCATTGTCTCATATATGGTATGCAAATATTTTCTGTCATCAGGGGCTTTAATCATGGTGTTGATTATTTCCTTTGTTGAGCTGAACTTTTTAGTTTGATGTAGTCCTGTGTATTTTCATTGCTGCCTGTGCGTTAGGGTCGTATCTGAAAACTCAGTGCCAAGTCCACTGTCTATGAGCTTTCTCCCTGTTTACCTCTGGGAATTTCATGGTTTGAGTTCATGAGTCTTTGATGCACTTTGAGCTTATTTTTTTTGTGTATACTGTAAGGATTTGATTTCACTCTTATACATGTGGATTCCTGTTTTCTCTAACTCATTTGTTGAAGGGTCTATCTTTCCTCCATTATCTATTCTCAGACTCCAGTCAATAATTAATTGACTTTATATGTATGGGTTTATTTATAGGCTTCCTATTGAGTTGTGTAGAACCCTGTGGGGTTTTTTTATGTTTTTATTAGAGCTTTTTGGTTATGCCTAAACATATATAGCATCAGTTGGCCACTTTCATTGCACAACTCCTCTCCTTTCCCATCTCCCTTCCCTCCCCCTTCATCCCCATCCTCTATTATGCTGTTCTCTCATCTATTTTCATGAGATTTTTAGTTCCTTATTTCTTTCTAAATGCTACCTGTGAGAGAAAGCATCAACACCTGGTCCAAGTCTGGCTGATTCCCAGTTAGAATGGCAATCACAAATAATACAAATAACAATAAATGGCAGAGAGGATATGGGGGAAAGATACACTCATACATTGTTGTTAGGACTGCAAATTTCTACAACCACTTTGGAAGAGTATGGAGATTTCTCAAAAGACAACAAATGGAACTGCCATGTGGCCAGCTATCCCACCCCTCCGTGTTCATCCAAAAGAACTGAAATCGGCACACTATAGTGACACAGGCATTTCAGTGTTTATAACAGTGCAAGCCACAACAGCCAAGTTATGGACCATCCCGGATGGTGGTCAGGAGATGAATGGGTAAAAGAGAATATGGTCTATGTACATATGGAGTATGACTCAGCCATAAATAAGAACAAAATTATGTCATTTTCTGGTAAACAGATGGAATTGGAGAACATCATGCCAAGTGAAATAAGGCAGTCTCAGACAGTCTGTCAAGGTTCGGATGTTTTCTCTCATGTATGTTTGTTTTAATGACAGAACCATCTACTATAGCTTCATAATGTAATTTGAAATCAAGAATAAATATACTTCATTTGTTGTTTCCCATTTTTACAATCTGTTCTAATGAGTTATACATGACAGTAGAATGTACTTTGACACATCATACATAAGTGGAGTATAACTTCTCATTCTTCTGGGTGTGTATGATGTAGAATCACACTGGTCATGTAGTCATACATGCACATGGGGTAATAACATGCTATCTATTCGCTTCATTTATAACATCATCAGGAATTATATTACATATACCTATAGCAGTTTATTTCACATTATGTTTTTTATCTTGTTTTGCACTGTAATTCAAGTATTTTGAGTTTGGGTGTCACTTCTTAAAATTATTTTCATTCTCGATATCTACAATTAAAAACAATAACAACAAACATAAGAATAAGTTTTAAAAGTAGTGTTTTAGTTTATTTGATTTATGAGCCAGCGCTTTAATCACAAATAAAATGAGGCAAAAAGTCCCTCAGGTTTAAACCTATTCATGTAAAATATTCTAAAGATAGCATAAATACTAAGAAGGTTGATTTTATATTCAGTTTCATTAATGAGATACATTTGTTAATGTTAGGTTTGTAAAGAAGTCAGTTATTCAATCTCTCAAACAATTACTTTGAGAGTCATTGGGGTGAATGTTTATCAGTCTGCAGGTTAGGTAAAGCATTTTGAAAATAGGCGCATTTCATTTTAATCTAATAGCTGGCCTAACATTTTCAGAATTACTCCTTATTTGGGGGCCTTCTAGTTTTTATTTTATGTTATTTTTCCTGTAAAGAATGCCCCATTGTTGACTTTGTTTGTAAATGGTTTAATTTTAGTTCCTGAAGTCCAAAGTGAGTGTCTGAGGAAGAAAACACATGCAACTGTTTGTTGATGCGGTTTCCTCGTCTCATCACAAGGCACTAGTTTAGCAGTCTTTCTTGTTGGGATGCAACCAGTGTTTTGCCAAGACAAGAAAAAAAAAATTTACTGAAAGTCTGCTCCCAGGTGGCAAATGTCTAGAATGAATGCTTTTCCTTTTCTCGCTAGCTCAATTTCAAGTTTTCTCAATTTCAAGTTTTCCTGTTCTTTAGGTTTACCTAGTGTTTTTTATAACTTTCCAATTGAGCTGGAATGATGGGATGCATTCATTTGGAACTACTTTAGATGACTGAGACAGGCACTAACAAGAAGCCCAGTTGGATTTGTTTTGATCTCCCTAAAACCCCCGAAAGGAACAAAGCAACCTTGGACAGATGTTCCCAAAGTTACTGATTTCTTTTTTTCTTCCTTTCCAATGGAGAAGCCAACAGAATGTCAGCATCAATTCTCCTTCACAGTCACACCTGGTTTGCCAGTGTGCATACGTCACCTCTTCCAGTTCTGGGGATGTCTCATTAGGATGTGAGTGCGGTAAAGCTGAGACATTCCAATTTGTGTTGATTGAATGAACTTTCTGAGCAGGGTGGGGAATATTTCATTAGCATAGTGGAGAAGAGCAATTAGATTCAATTAACCACTCAAGGACTGCTTACCCTTTAAAATTAACTAATTCCTCTACCCCTCATTATCTCATCAATAAGATTATTATTGCACATATCTTTTAGTAAATGTAAATAACATTTCTAAAATACTGAAAACATAAAGTCTATGATTTATTAAGTATACCTATATATTTAATTATTATTTTGTTATCTCTGATTGTTAAAAGATGCATCCATGTATTAGATGCACACATGCTTAAGCAGTGTGGGTAAAATTCAATTAGGAATGGACTACATTTGAATATCTCAGGACATGGATACTGGCAGACAACATTGGAGATGATGATCCATGGGACATTTTAGAGGATTTATGGTGGATCCACCAAGTTAGGCAACAGGTTACCTCTGAGGAAAGCAGTAAAAAGAGATACTATTTTCTTTTAGGGTTAGAATGTAGGCATCATTTCCTAAAAGAAACCTGAAAGGTGAATGGATCTTCACTGGGAATAACAAGTCATTCCTAGTTAATGTAGCACGTTCTTTTTAACCCAAAATATCAATATCAAAAATATTTTTAGGCTCCAAAGCACTACACTAAATTATGGAACAAATTATGTGTATTTATTTGAGTGGGGAAGGCATAAACCTAGAACCTTAAAGAACACTACAAAATTGGACACAGGAGCAGAATATGCTGTAAACTGCATAGCAGAAACTGGCAGAATTCCAAGCCTGCAGGAAAGGCCCTCTGAGCTACCTGCAAGGGTGCAGGGCAGGGCAGGTAGGTGAGCCTGAGCCGCTTGAAGAGACTGTATTGAGTGACACATAGAATCTCGAGGCTCTCTCAGCGCAGGCAACACTTAACTCTGAAACACCACCACCAGGAGAATGAGGTGTTCACTGGCTCAGGTTCCGTGTGGGGGTGTGAGCACGTCCTGTCGGAGGGACGGGCTGGCTGCAAGATAAAAGCTAAGAAATGTATATATCAGAAATAAAGACAGAAGGCAAAAACATCTTAAGAGCAGGGGCATGACCCAGTTGGGCCCTCCAGAAGGGTCTGGTTCTAACAAAGGAAGGAGCCCACACTTGCTGTATTCATAGCGGTACAGATCAAAAAGGACCCACAGAAGATTTTTCGAGAAAAACTAGATAAGAGTGAGGGTAAGCAGGCCATTTGATGCTAGTGGGTCACTCCCATCTCTGGTGCCTGTACCTGGGAGGTGAGCTAACACAGGATACCATGGGCCTCAGGCATTCTGGAACAGTGGCCCTCCGACTGTGAGTTCCTGAGGCCAGGCGTGCTGGATAATGGCTCAAACTTCACTCGGTTCTCCTACGAGTCATGGACGGCTCCCTGCATTGTTCACTGTGAAAGCTGAATTATGCATGTTCCTCAGTACAAGGAAGCTTGTGTCCTGGGTGAGAAGAAGGGCACCCTCCGTTCAACCACGGATGTGTATAGTCATTCAACACGTATTTACTGATTCCCTGACCGTGTCCTGAGAGTGCACGCAGGGAACAGAAACAGAAGTCTCACTCCCAGGAGTTCAGATTTCAATGCGGAGAGACCATAATGACCAGATATTTCATAATGTGCGAGAAGATTCCTAGTGCCCTCTGTTAAACAATAAAATGGAGTAAGTGCTGAGTTGGTGTTTTTGAGAGACTTGTAAGGAAAATCTATCCGCTACAGTGAAATTGGGCAGAAACTTAAGTGGACAAAGTTATTTTTAGGAATGAAGGAACCCCAAAATTATTCTGATGGCTCTTGAACTGAAGAGAGAAGGGGTGCAGTGGCAATTCACGGGTCGAGATGAGTGGGGCATGGGACTTCCAGTCCAAGCAGACTCCGAGGGTCTGTGTAGCTTCTTCTGAACGAGATAAATGACTGAGCCTGGGACTCAGGGAGATTGTCCTCCCTAAGATGAGGGTGCCTCCTTCAATCTTTAGAGGACCTGGATACAAAAAATAGGGGGGAAGGAAGTGTTGACCCCAGTCTTGCTGCCTGTTAAGTGGGAACCAGTCTTCTGCCCTTGAGCTGGGTTTACACCAACGGGTTCCTGGGTTCTTAGGCCTTTGGTCTGAGGCCGGAATCACACCATTGTCTTCCCTCGATTCCCAGCTGGCTGACTTCAGACTTTCTCAGCTTGCCGATTCCTCACAATAGGCCAATAATTAAAATAAATACATCTTCACCCATACATTAATCATGTTGTGTGGGAACAGTGGCAATGAAGACAATGGCCGCATCAGGGTAAAGCAAGACTCTAAAATCTAACCAGTGGGACGCCCTTAGCTGTGCACTGCTCATTTGGAGATATTTATCTGATTTTTACTCCACCTATGCTTTTACATGTAAATGTGCACGATCTCATGCTTTCAGTTTTCCATCTGCGTGCAATATTTTTATGTCTGATCTAAAGTCTGTTTTTATGAAGTGAAATGTATCTGGGTTTTTTATGTATATTTTATTATGAAAGTATAACCAAGAATGGGGAAAGGTAAGATGAGTTATATACATTCATATTTGAAAATTTGGTACCACTTAAAACATCCAGTGTTGATGATAAATTAATCACTAACATGGTAAATGTGTTTTCTATTAACTAGAATTGATACAAGTAGTTTATCCATAGGCTAGTCTCATGCAGATTTTTCTAATTATTTTAACAATTAAAACTTTACTATAGTTAAAATACAGTAAAATATACTTAAATTTACATAAAGCTACATATAGGGGTTTCAGTAATTTTCTGTCTCTGACAAGCATATTTTTTCCCACGAGATTGAAATGGCACATTTTGTGTAGGTAGATAGGTAGACTTTGTATTTTTTCTTTCATTTGCAATAGTTCAAAAATAGATTTTGTAGGATGTTATAAGCTGAGCTTCAGCTGAAACTTTAAATAAACAAGAGATTTTTTTCATAGCAAGTTTTGTGTTTCTTTTAATCATAGGAGGCTATTCCAGTCATCTAGCCATATGATTCCAGTGTCAACAGCAAAACTATTAGAGAAAGAAATGCAGTACTTGTCCCACAAGAGGATAATCTGCAGGAATGTGATTTTAATTTAAGGTATCTGATCATCTGTTTTTTATTCAGCATCATACATACAGTGTCCTGCTCAGAGTGAAAACTACTATTTTATAGCTATTAGAATGACTAAATTATGTTCATCATCTACATTCATTATATGCTCTGAACTGTATTATTTTGTACGGTATAAATATGAAGTGGGCAGAAGATTATTTTCCCTTTGCTGAACAGAAGTATCCACACAAAAAGCTTCAGAAAATAAACACGACTCCATAACAATATGAGAAATATATGGTTTGCACAATTGGAATTTTAGAGTAAAGTAGAGAAAACAGCTCTTTGAAAATTGTCATGAATATTTTGATCTCATGGAGGAAAGCAAGTGCAATTCTCTACTTTCTTATGTGGTCTGTGTTTTCCCTAGTGACAGCATTATGGACAGAGGAAGAAGAAAGGCCAGAGAATTAGCCTGCACTGGACACTTTTAATTGTACCTTCAAATATGTATGATTGGCATTCAATGGAACGTGTACATATTAATTATTCATTGCTTTCAACAGAAAAAGAACAAATTTTGCCCAGTAAAAGACAGTTCTCAGATAAATGATGATTTCATTTAGAGTTAAAATTCTAACAGAAATCTACAGGCAAAATGTTCTCTAACACTTCCTCCACACCTTTGAAAACCATTTTTATAATCTTCATATCTACTCTTTTTTATTTTTGTGATATAGGGGATGGAACCCAGGGATGCTCTACCACTGAGATTCATCCCCAGAACTTTTGTTTTAATCTCTTATATATCACTCATTCTATCTTTTTCTTTTCTTCTTCTTATTTTTTGATTCATTGTACATCATTTTTTATTTTATGACAGATTTTCAAAGTTGCTAAGGCTGACCTCAAACTTGTGATCCTCCTGCCTCAGCCTCCCAGTTCCTTGGGATTATAGGCATGTGATACCGTGTCCAACCTCGTTATCTTTAACAAAGAAAATCATTAAGTAAACCTATAACTGTTTAATTAGTACTTTTCCTGGGCCATGTAAAGAAAATATGAGAGAAACATTGCATAAATTTAAGTAAAAATGAATGAATTCACGAGAATACATACAAATATTTTGTCCATAGGCTTTTCTTATCTAGATTTTTCTGATTATCTCAACAGTTAAAGCTGAAACATCTTGTGGGAGTTGAAATAATTTTCTATTTATCACTAAACATAAATAAAAAGCAGTAACTTCTCTTTTGACATTTAAAGACTTCAAGAAACAGAGAAATCCACTGAAGCATAACTATTTTTTAAATTATTTTTTATTTATACAGACTGCATTTTGATTCATTGTACACAAATGGGGTACAAATTTTTGTTTCTATGGTTCTGCATGATGTAGATTCATACTATTCATGTAATCATACACGTACATAGGGTAATGTCTGTCTCATTCCACCATTTTTCATACCCTCCCACCTCCCTCCCATTTCCCTTTACATAATCTAAATTTCCTCCATTCTTCTTTCAACCCCCCACCCCCAACCCCCATTATATATCATCATCCACTTATAAGGGAAAACATTTGGCCTTTAGTTTTTTTGGGATTGGTTTATTTCACTTGGCATAATATTCTCCAATTCCAATCATTTATCTGCAAATGCCATAATATTATTCTTCTTTATGACTGAATAATATTCCATTGTGCATATATACCACAGTTTCTTTATCCATTCATCTGTTAAACAGCATCTACATTGATTCCACAATTTAGCTATTGTGAATTGAGCTGCTACAAACATAACTATTTATTTACACATATGCAATATACCTATGTGCATTGTTGGACTGTCTTTTAAGACATGTATATTCAAAAACATACAATTTTAAAATTGATGTTTAGCTGATACATTGAAACACAAAAGTCGTGCCTATTAAGAGGCTACCATGCAGTGTGTCAATACCTGTAGACGTGATATAATCAGGTCAAACTGCCCTCTCTACTCAAACATTACCCACCTCTTTGTAACAAAACCATTAAAAATCTCTTCTCTACCTTTCTGAGATACACAGTGCACAGTCACTTTCTGCGCAGTATCACACCGTGACTTCTTTCTGTGGTTATGGTTTGGAGCTGGAATCTGTCCCCAGAACGTTTGTGCTGAAGGTGTGGTGCGCACTGCAGTGTTTAGAGGTGGCCTCTGGGAGTGATTTTGTGCAGAGGCCCGACCTCCGCGGGGCTTACTCCACTGAACTAGTCACACCTCCTCTGGCTCCAGGAGGCCGTAAGAGCCTGAGGAGCTAGTTGGAGGAAGCAGGCTGTGAGGGCATTCCCTCGAAAGGCCCATTCCCACCTCTCTCTCTCTCTGTCTCTGTCTCTCTCTCTCTCTCTCTCTCCCTCTCTCTCTCCTCTCTCTCTTCTCTCTCTCTGTCTCTCTTTCTCTCTCTCTCCCTCTCTCTCTCTCTCTCTCTCTCTCTCTCTTCTCTCTCTCTGTCTCTGTCTGTCTGTCTGTCTGTCTGTCTCTCTCTCTCTCTCTCTCTTCTCTCTCTCTGTCTCTCTCTCTCTCTCCCCCTCTCTTTCTCTCTCCACATCCTCTGGCAGCTGTGAGGAGGTGAGCAGCTCTTCTCCACCAGCCCTTGCACACCAAGGTGTACTGGCCCATCGTAGGCGCAGAAACAATGAAATCAGAGGATCATGGTCTGAAACCTCTGAAGTGGTGAGCCAAAATAAATTTTCCTTCCTTTAAGTAGATTCTCTCAGGTGTTTTGCCACAGCAATGTAAGCTAACTTACGCAATTCTTCACAAACGCAGCTTAGTACCAGGCTCAACCTTTCCCCACGGTCTCCCCTCCCCACTCTCCCTGGTTTGTGATAACCATCATTCTATTCTGAAATTGTGTGAGGTCACCCTTTCTAGATTCAACATGTAAGTAAGATCATGCTCACCTCTCTATGCCTGACACACTTCATTTAACATTTGAACTCCTGTTTCATCTACATTGTCACAAATAACAGGAGATTACTCCTTTTATGACTCAATAATATTCCATTATGGGAACACACCACATTTTCTTTATCCATTTATCAGTTGATGGATGCTTTGTTTCTATTTCTTGGTTATTGTGAATAGTGCTGCAATGAAACTTTAGAATACAGATGTCTCAGATGAATTGATAAAGAACATATGGTATATATACACAGTGGAATATTACTCAGCCTTAAAAGAAGAATGAAATGATGGCATTTACTGGTAAATGGATAGAGCTGGAGAATATCATGCTAGGTGAAATAAGCCAAACTCAAAACACTAAAGGCCAAATATTTTCTACGATATACAGATGCTAACTCACAAGAGGCAGGGGGGATAGGGAGGAATAGAGTTACTTTAGATTAGGTAGAGGGGAGGCAAGGGAGGGGAGGGGAATTGGGATAAGAAGGTGAGTAGAATGAATCAGACATTATTATCCTATGTACATATTTGACTACACAACTGGTGTGATTCTACATCATGTATAACCAGAAAAATGAGAAAGTATACTTTATTTATTTATGACATATCACAGTACACTCTACTGTCATGTATAACTAATTAGAACAAATTTAAAAAGAAAATGCAGGTGTCTCTTTGACATACTCATTTTATTTTCTTTGGATATATACCCAACAGAGAGTGCTGAATCCTATGGTAATTCTATTTTTAATTTTTTTAGAAACCTCCACACTGTCTTGCATGAAGGCTTTACTAACTTGCTTTCCTACCAAAAGCTTGCAAAGGTCCCTTTACCTCCAGATTCTCCTCAGCCTTTGTTATCTTTTCTGTTTCATAAGAATCATTCTTATTAAAGAGAGGTGATGTCTCATTGAGATTTGAATTTCATTTCTCTGAAGGCTAGAGAAAAAATTAGAAACAGGTTGAGCATTTTTCACATACCCATTGGCCATTTGTGGATCTTCTTTTGAGAAATGTCTTTTTACATTTACTGCCCACTTTTTATTTTGGTTATTTGAGATTTTTAAGAAAATTTTGGAGTTCCTTATCTATTATCAACTCCTTGTCCAAGGTATAGTTTGCAAATATTTCCTCCCCTTCTGTATTTTGTCTCTTCATTCTTCCTGCGTAGAGCTTTTTAGATGGGTATAAGCCCAGTTGTGTTTGTTTTTATTTCCTAAGCTGATGGGGTCAGGTTCAAATAAAACAAAACACCAGGCGAAAAAACAATGGACTCATTCTTATGTCCCAAAACATTTCTTTATTTTTTCTTTCTACTGGGGGTTTCATTGTTTCTGGTCTTACGTTTAAATTTTTGATTCATTCTGGCTTGATTTTTTTTGTAAATGTGAGAGAAACAGGTCTAGTTTCATTCTCCTGCATGTGGATACACAACTTTTGCAACACCATTTATTGAAGAAACTGTCCTTTCTCCAGTGTGTTCTCTGCACCTTTGTTGAAAATCATTTCTTTCTGTTGAAAACCATTTCACAACATATCAGTATTTTTACTATGATTCTTAACTTCTCTCTGGCAGCAACTGATAGACAACTAGTGCCAACTATGAAATACCGTTATTTTTTACTTTTACTGTTGCTCTCCCGTGGACACAAAAATTAGCTACTCACATCTTTTTTCCTTCCAGTCTTCCCTATGTTGTAGAATTCCCATTTTACTCCACAACTTAAATAACTTTTAGAGTGTTTAATTTGTTGCTGAAAATCCAGAGAATCACTTCCCATTCATTGATTTATCTTTGCCTAGATCTATCTCAACTCATTTAATTAAATCCACTTTCCACATCTAAAAGTAAAAATATAATAATTTTACAACTATGATACTGTATGAAAAATATTACAAAGTCTAAGAAGGATAAATTTCAACAGAGTGCCATTTGATTAATAATAACTATCAGATCTGATGTTGCTCTAAAGAATTACTCAAATCCTGCAGCTGGTATCAGCCCTGAGGTCCTGAGGACAGGATTTGTGCAGGTACTAATTGTGCATCTGAACTTGAAGATATGGACTTCATAATGCATTTAGAACTAAAGTTTTAAAAATAATAAAGTAATTTAACTGAAGATAGTAAATTAAAAATAGTATAAGACAAACAAATTATGCATTTAATGTAAGTTCTGAATCTCACATTATTCTTAACTAAAGCCCTATTATGTTTCCAGTTTTTATAAGGGCAGTTTAAATGACAGCTAGTTTCTTCAAAGCTATTTTGAATACCAGAAATCAGGGTGATAATAACTTCAATCACTGAAAGAAAAAATATAAATAATGTTGAGTCATATTGACTAGCCAGCATAAGTGATCTTCAAAAATGAAGATAAGACCTTTACATATAAAGCAAAACTAAGCAAGTTTGTCACCAGCAGGTTTGACCTTAATGTTACTAAAGGAAATTAATCACATCAAAGGAAGATGACACCAGAAGGAAGCCAGGAACTTCAGCAGAAACAGAGATAACTGGGCCGCATAAGTAAGGTATAAAGGCAAAAGGCTATATTTTACCATAATTTCTCCACACTATGATTTAAAGAAAAAGCATAGCATTGTATTGTGTGGTTTATAGTATATTTATCAACTATATCTAAAAGTAAATATAAAAGGAAAAGGTTGCCAAAATTACTTTGTAAAGCTCTTAAAATATATATATTGTGAGAAGATATTAACTCTAGGAAAATAATAAGCAATGTTAGAAATATATACTTTCATCATAAGAGCAAGAATTAAAGAAATACAAAAATGTAGAATACATATCTAGTGAAAAAATTAAAAATTAAAATGGAATGCTCAAATTTTAAGAGGTAAAAAAGGAGGAAGCACACTAAAGTAGTTAAAATTAAAAAAAAAAAAAAAACAGAAGGGGACAAAGGGAAAATAAATAATAAAACGTTAAAGCATACCAATAATACACTTAGTGTTAATGGTCTAGAAAGCAGATATAAGTCAGAATGGATGAAAATGTATTAGCCAACTACACGTTGACTACATGAAATGCATTTTAGATATAAAGCTACTTACAGGTTAAAAGAAATGGATATTAAAGGCATGTTGTGCAATTATAAGAAGGTTGGAACAACTACTTTAATACCTACGTTGTCAAAAGGTATTCTGAAGTTGCTGGAAGCACAAATCTTGCTGGCCAATATTACTAGAAATACATGAAACCTATTATAACAAAAGCAGAAAAGTCTTCAAAATGGTGCTGCAAAATTAATCCATAAAATGTGAAAGAATATACTTCTAAATAATCTGCCATATAACAAAGGAAACTAAAAACATTTATGAACTGAAATAGAGAGCAACTAGAGCATATTGAAAGTGGCTGAATTCAGCTAAGACTGTGTTTTCTAGGATGTTGATCTTCTAGATGCTTATGATAGATTAGAAGATCTAAAATAAATGACCTAAATTTCCATCCTAAGGAGATAAGAAAGGCTATGAAATTAAAATCAAAACAAATAGAGCAAAGAATAATAATGAACAAGGATGCATAAAATAGACAATGGAGAAATTTTAAAACACATTTTTAGAAAAAAATTTATATAAGAGCTCCAACTAGACCAATAAAAGGAGAATTATAAATATGAGAAATAAAAAAAATTAATAATTTGGAAAGAGCAGTTTGTAAATTCTTCATCACACCACCTCCAGAAAAACAGGTTTCCCTAAAATTATCCATGATTTGGTATTATTTTAGCCTCACACGATACCAAGAAACTCAGAGGGAACTGAAGCCTACAGCTGTCCCCAGACACAGTGGAGAGCAATCGCTGTGATAGATGTACTCGACCAAATCAGCATTGCTCAACTCCAGGTGCCATATTTCAGCTCAGCTCACGGCTCCTTGTAATCCCAAGGTCAATGGAGAAATGGGGCATGCCAGAGATCCAGGCTCAAATCTTACATAACACAAGATTCAAGTAGTGTGTCCTTTCTTCCCCTTGCGCTCCATCTTGAGGGTGTCAACATGGCCAGTCCTTCCCTTTGTTGGCTTGGTGGGTCCTGATAAGTTGAATAGAACGTGCAATGTTAGCAGCTAATCGGCCCATGAACATTTCTATTCCACCATCTCCAGAACAGTTTGCTTAACAGTGCACTGGCCGAATGTGTTCACTGGTAAGTGGATGATGATACATAATGGGGGTGGGGGTTTGGGGGTGAGAGAAGAATGGAGGAACTTTAGGTTACATAGAGGGAAATGAGAGGGAGTGGGTATGAAAGATGGTGGACTGAGACAGACATCATGACCCTATGTACATGTATGATTACATGAATGGTGTGAATCTACATTGTGCACAGCCATAGAAAGGAAATGATGTACCCATTTGTGTACAATGAATCAAAATGCAGTCCATAAAATAAATAATAAAAAATAAAAATAATAATAGTGTACTTGAGAGGCACCTGAGGTGATTTTTCCATCTCATACCCCACCCCACTTCTGCTTTCAAATTTTCTTTCTCTATGGCACCAACATGTATATAAAAAAATTCTTATTTCAAAAATATTTCAGCAGTTGATCTTCTGGTAGTGGTAAGGGTTGGTCTTACCTCAGTGATCCTCCATTGCTCCCTGGCGTTCTTGACTGAGTCAGGTCAGCTTTAACTCTCCTGGCCCCATTGTTAGGGGTTATTTGAAAAACACCTGTCTACCAAAATTCACTGTAAATTACTTTTTAAAAATTTTTATTTGTAGATGGACCCATTACCTCTATTTTATTTATTTTTATGTGGTGCTGAGGATCGCATCCAGTGCTTCCCACATGCCAGGCAAGTGCTCCACCACTGAGCCACAACCCCAGCCCCACTCTAAATTCTTGAGACTGGGTCTGTATTCCAACACCCATCATAATACATACTATCTGTATTTATTTCCCACCATTAAGAACCTACAGTTTTCAGAACTGATTAGATGGGAAATAATCTCTAGAAGGAAATAGAATGTAGTGGCATTTTACTCCAAAAAACAAAACACATTGCCTCTGTGATAGGAGAGGTTGATAATGGTAATAGAGGTTGAAGTACAGGTTATCTTTTGTTCAGAAAGGGGCCATCTCCTGCTGGGAAAACTTAACATGCAAATGAGCACACTAAATTCATTGAAAGTTCATCCATAATCTATTCTGAATGCTAACCCAGACTGCTGAGTGAATTTTTACTCTTTCCTTTCTTATCTACTATATCAAAAGAAGCTCTAAAATTAGCTAACAATTGATATTCCTTAACTTCATTTTCCCCATAATGTGACCAATAAAATATTTAAGCAAACTGTATTATATTTGTATTTCAAATTGCAAGTTAGAGAAATGGCTCTGTAGTATCTTAGAGTTCAAATTTTTAAAAACTCCCAGTACAGATTCCTAGAGAGAAATGCCTACACACATTGTAAAACTTATTATTATTGCCACAATAATAATTTTTTAAATGAGGTTACATATCTACCAATTGATCATGTTTAAAATTCAAATCACATAGTAGAATTTATGGAAATTTTGTCTTATAAAAAAGAAGTGGTATTATTTCAGAAATAAAATTTCTGTGCACATATGTATCAATTTTGGAAAAAAAAATACCTTTACCATAAAATGTTAATTCTTTATGTTGTGTTTTTCCTTGTGAGTTTTCCACCTTTCTGTAGGACCATCAGACTTCAGATTCTTCCTTAAATTTCCCAGAGACCTTGATGACTCATTTTGTCTCTTGAATGCAAATTTTACAAATAGAATTCCCTGGTTTTCATCCTTTTTTCTTTTATATACTGGCTACATTGTTCATTTACTTAACAGAAAAAGATTTGAATACCTATAAGATATTCTTTCCCCACCTTTTTCCACTGATCACATCAAATAAAAAAAATCAGACTTCAACTTTCTGCTCAGCTCTACCTTCACGTTTCTGCGTGACTGTGGTAATTCTAACTGTATAACAAAACTCCGAATTCAAGCAAACAAAATCGATATCACTCTGTTTCCACCACTGTCAGAATAATAGTCCAGATTCATAAAGCGACTGCTTGACTCGCTACTTAGAATTCTTCTATTGCTCATCACTGCCTGTATTACAGATCCTTAATGTCAAGGAGCTTTACAAGCCATTCCTAGAAATCTATTTTCCCTTAACCCTCCTTTTCCTACGTGCCTGGAGGAACTCTTGTATTCTAGCCAAAAGCACAAGTGTCTTTTCCTGGAAAGATCTAACAGTTTCCTGCAGATCCTTGGCTTCACTCACCTGTTTTATCTATTTGAAATGCCATCCTAATTTTTTGAAGCACTTGTTTCTTGTAACTACTGAAAGATTATAGCCACTGACTTTCACTAACTTTTAGAAAAGGAAATACAATAAATAGGTGATAACTCTTCTTCCGGGGGGGAGAGTGAAAGCATTCTCCTGCAATGTATGCTTACATCACCTCTCTGCCTCTAAGAAACATGCTATCACTTAACTGTTATCATTAAGTGTTCATAACTCCCCTTTAACACAAGACCTTCTAAATTTTTTACCTTTTGTCTATACTTCATCATCAGATTAAAGGCATTCTTTCTGGTTTCTGAACACATCATAGGGAAGACAGAACTTCCAGTTAAAGCCACAAACCATGCTCCATGTACGTTTCTGACCACCTCTTGCTTTCTTTATTTGTTGGCATCCTAATTTCCTATGCTAGATTATAAAGTCCTGGGACTAGAGACTTTTCTTATTCACATATGAATTCTTTGCAGAACCTAAAAACTGTGGTTATGCAGCAGAATGTTTTGCAAGCCCTCAAATATTTATTTGTTGAGTAAATGAATAATGTAAAAAGTACATAAAAAGTGAAGGAAATAACATCAAGAGTTTCACAAATGCATTAACTATCAAAGAATTTACTATCCCTATAGTCATACATTCTGGAAAATATTAGCTGTAGTTTCTTGAAGTTTAATAAGAAACATTCATTATTTGTGAAATCTATTTCAAGTACATAGAATTAAAAAACAATAATTTATTTATATGAAATATACAAAATAAAAATTCAAAAGAAGCAAAATGACATAAAAAATAATTTTCAATCTGGCCCTCCTGTCTTCCACACCCTCTCAAAAAGGCAATACATTCAACCCGTTCTATGAATTCTTCTCTGGAGATAATCTACATGTATGCAAATTTAGTTCTGGGCATCATTTTGTCCTTTTACAGATGTTAGCATATTTTGCAAACCCTTCTGCAATGTATTTTTCCACTAAAAAATTGCCTCAGAGATTGCTTTGAATACATATGTAATTCTTATTGTTCATGATACTCCTTAAATTTAAACTGATTCCATATATAGGTGACTGACAAATTAATGGGCATGGAGGATTTTTCTCCATTTCTGCTTCTTTCACAGAAACTTGCTATAATAAATAATTTTTGCATGCAAATCTTTGCATGTATGTATACTACAACTGGAAGATAAATTCTTTAAATAAGGATTACTAGATCAAGTTTTTGTAAATATTTATTTATTTTCTCTTACATAGAGGCTGTATTGACTTTCTGTTGCTGCACGCCCAAATATCACCAATTTACAGACTTACGACAATGTGTATGCATTTATTTTCTCACGGTTTCTGTGGGACAAGAGTGTAGACGTGGCTTGTCTGAGTTTTCTGCAAGACTGCATTCTAGGAATCAGCTAAGGCTGGGACCTCACCTGCATGCTATTGGGAGAAGGATCTCCTAAAATCACTCAGAGTATTGGCAGAAATTGTTATCTTGTGCCTAGGGATTGAGGACCTCATTTTTTCAGACTGTTGACTAAAGGTCACCCTCAGTAACTAGAGGGGAATCTCAGATTTTACATGGCAGGATTCTGATCTGGCCTCTAGTGTTACTGAAAGAATGGACATTTTTTTAAGCTGTCTATTTTATCTCAACTCCCTAAGGTCTCCCTCCCAGTAATGGGAACAAAGCCCTTAAAGCTGTTCCAGGAATCAGCCCCAAACAGGGAGTAAAAGGGTAAATTGAGCCAGATAGCCAGATAGTGCTCAAACAGTAGGATTACCAGAAACTATTGACCAGAATCTACGCCCTGTTGTAAAACATTGTGAAACATGTTGTCAGCAAACCCAGACCCCCTTTGAAATTCCCTGGCAGCTTTGTTCCCCCTTTCCCCTTTCATGTGCGACCCCTCCTGATGTGTGGTTTCTGCCTTTATAAACCTACAAGATTTTCTGCTAGGGACTCGACTCCTCGAGTTGGGTCCCAGTGCGCTGGAATAAACACCTCTTGCGGTTTGCATCAAGTGACGCCTCCTGCGGTTGATTGGGGTTGCCGTCCATCCATGGGACAGAGTTGGGGTTTCCTTTTTGGGGGCCTTACATCACCAAAACCTGGAAGCAACAGAGCCTCTCAGCAGAGGGGAGTTACGCCTTATGTAATGGGACTGAATGCACCCTGCTGCCCGCTCTGAGGTATGCTCTAGGGTGGCAGGATTACAGGCTGCATCCGCACTCAGTAGCTTTACTCCAGGACTTGATCATCTGCAGGTAGGGATCATGACACTCACCTCAGAATGTCTGTCACAGATGATGCCCTCATTCAGAATATGGAGAAGGCCTGACACTCCACACCCTCACCAAGGGTATCGCCAGGGCTTTTGATGGTGCCAATCTGGAGATGAAAGCAAACACTCTCTCACTGTAGTTTCAATTTGCATTCTGTTTTACTATGCGAGTTTGATTATCTTTTCACATATTTAGATGAACTAAATATTTCCCTCTTAGTAGACTTTCCATTCATGAATACCTACTTTATAGTATATTAGTTTATTGGTTTATCTCATGTTTCTTTTAAATTAGCATTAAGGAGGCCTCTGCATGATTTAAGAAAGTCCTTTGGTTTATCTGCCACCGGAATGTTTTCACTGACATGTAGATACTAATTCATAATAGGCAGGGGGCGCTAGGGAAGAATAGAGTTACTTCAGATTAGGTAGAGGGGAGTGAAGGGAGGGGAAGGGGTATGGGGTAGGAAGGATAGTAGAGTGAAACAAACCGACATTGTCACCTCATGTACATGTATGACTGCATGACCCATGTGATCCTACAATATATACAATCAGAAAAATGAGAGATTACACTCCACTTGTGCATGATCTATCAAATGTATAAGTGCATTCTAGTCATGTAAAACAAATTAGAACAAATAAAAATTAATTTAAAAAATTAGGAAGAGAAAAAGAGATGAATAAATAGTATCTTAAAAATAAAGGAAAATCATTCACCTCTAATGATTTTGCAAATATTCATCCTTTTGTGTGGGAGGGTGTGATATCTGGGATCAAATGTTAATTTTTATTTAGTCCACAAGTTTTAGTCTTTGAAGATAGTCTTTCCCATTCAGAGACTCTGTCTCCTTTATTTTAATATTGTTGAGAAAATTATATTGTTTGAGTTGTGTTTCCTTATATAAAACCAGATCCCAGGTGGATGAAGATTTAAGTGTAAATTAAAAATAATTTCAAAATTCAAATTTTAAGAAATAAGGTAGTGAGAGAACATCACAAGGGAAAACTCATGACTTATAATCAGTTAGGAAGAGAGTTTCTAAATCAGAGTTTTGTGTAAAGTAATGGAGGGAACCAAGCCGAAGTGACATGCATGATTAACGCCTAGCCAGGGGACAGGGGAACGGGCGAGCCCTGTCTGGCCAGGGGGCTGCGGTCTCCTGCCCTCCCCCTGCAGCCAGGAGGTAAGGAGACAGATCTGAAAGGCCAGGGATGGTCTTCCTGGCCACCTTCTCTCACGTTCTGACCACATCCATAGCACTTCATATCCCTCTTCCTTCCTTCTTTTTTGCTCTTCTTATCATCTAATATATTACATAGTTAACTCGTCTTTTTGGTTTCTGTCCCTCTTTAAAACTCTCCCTGACGACAAGGGTTTTGTCCTACAGTGTCCGCTGATCCTTCAGAGTTGAGCACAGGCCTGGCACACCGAGCAGCGTGCACAGCATTTACTGAATGAAGCATGTGCATGTATTGATTAAATGGAACATAGAATGTAAATGTCTGATAAGAAACCCAGAGTCAAAGAAGATACTCCAAGTAGCAGCAGAGAATTTTCTGAAGTTTTTTTTCCAAATAAAAATCAATAAAAATATGAAGAATTGTATTAATAAATTGAAAGCTTCAAATGTTGAAGTAGAACACCAGAGAAGCACGCTGAGGACAGCATATGAAGCAGGTTTTATTTAAAGGTAGTAACACAGACTTCTCCCTGTAGTGAGAAGGGGGCCATGGCTGGTGTTCTCCTATCCCAAGAAGTGAGAGCACCCTCTTTTGTAGATTAGAGTCTCTTGCTCTCCCGCCTTATCTCTCTTCTTCCTGCCTAAGTGACTAGGCCCAGGAAATGCCGGTGAGATGACAAAAAGGTGAGAAGCAGATGGGCAGGGGGAGGGCCAAGTGGAGTGATTCAGGCAGGTAGGGGCCCAGGGGCTTTAATTACAGCTCCCTGCCTGCAGCCTTTTGGGAGGGACCAGTAACCTTGGTGGTCAAAGGTCTCTGGAGACACTGACATTCCAGTCTCCCAGGGGTGGTCTCCCACTTCCAGGATCCAAACTGGCCTCCATTTCCTCCATTTGACCTGATCATCCATACTTTTGGCTTCATTAGGATATAACATTAGAATGTGAGCAAATGGAAATTGTTTGCCAAGAAAAAAATTACATTAAAAACCTGTAAAATAAATGAGAAGCAGCAAAGAAGAAAATATACCAATTTCAAAGGAACTTGAGCTGACATAATATAAAAATTACTTTGAATTTATTTGACAGGTCTCCAAAGGGTTGTTAACAGCCAGGGGGTAATTCTTCCCTTGAACTGACAGATATTCAGAACTTGCTATATTCCACTAGAGAACTTAATTCTTCCAGGAGGAAAAAAAAAAAAAAAAATAGATGATCTATTTGCATTTAGTCCTTTTCTTCCTTTCATATTATATTGTTGTCTTAAGGAAACCTTATGTGAAATATCCAAGGTGGCCCATTTATACAAATGTAAGTGAAAACTTCCCTTGGATACTTAACGTAATTTTTCTTTAAATGTATTCTTTAATTTGATTCTTCAGTTTTATCTTGTAGAGATCAGAAACTATTATAGAATTCTCAAAAAGTCTCCTACTACTAAATTTTCTTTTGCTAATCACTTGATTTCAGAATTGCATAAACCAGATATCACTATTCCATGGTTTTTAACATAGGCTCAAAAACTGGAAAAATCAGAGTGTAAATTAAAGAGTAAATTTATAATCAATAAAATTAGAATATGATAAAATGGTTAAAATAGAATACAACTCCAACAAATCAAGAGTTCTCAAGGCCACAGGTGATGAGGGGAATTGATGGTTAGAAACAAGGTCCCTCAAAATCTCATGTGTAAGATAATACCAGAACTTCAGAGGTGAAACGATCAATGTGTTAGTCCTCTGACAGGGTAAACTGGGTGGTAACCACAGGGTGGGTTGTGACAGGAGGAAGTTGGACCCTGGGCTGTGCCTCTGGGATATGACTTTGACCCTGGAATGCTACCTCTCTACTCCCTGACTGTCGTGTCCTGAGCTGCATTCCTCCACCACTCTCTTCTGCCATGTTCTGCCTCACCTTGGGCCCAGAGCCATGGAGCCAGCCATCTATAGACTGAGAGGAGACCTCTGAAACCCCCAGCCCCAGAATAACTTGACCTCCTCTAAGATTGTTCTTGTCAAGTCTTTTGCACACAGTGGTGAGAAAGCTGACTAAAACAGGGAATAATGTCCTTGACTCATGGCACTTATTTTAAAAACGTCACTATCAGGACTGGGGGCATGGTTCATGCTTCTTGGCATGGGTGAAACCCTGAGTTTTATCCTCAGCATCAGAAAACACACACCAAAAACATGAAGGAAGAAAAGAAGGGAAGAAGGAAGAAAGGAGGACAGGCAGTCCAGTCACAGAATCTCCAACACCTAGACACATGGGAAATCAATAAATATTTCTCAAACATCGCCTGTTGTATGCATGTATGTAAGACTCTCATTTTTGCTATTCCAAAAAAGTGAAAATTCTCATGAAATTAATGATTAGTTCTGCAGGCAGGTCGAAGGAAATTTTTAATTTCATTTGCATAGCAGAGGGGGATTTTCACATCACAATTTTAATCTTGCTAAATCCAACTATTTTTATAAGAATTTAATTTTGACTTTGAATTCCATCCTACATGAGAACAGAAGACCAATCTTTTCAGTTTTAGGAAATCTCAGGGAATTCTATTTCTTTCAGAAATTCATTTCAAGATTGAAACTGCTGCAATCGAAAAATAAAGCTCAATTCCCTTACATCCTCTCATCTTCCTCTTGTCTCGTGAGCCCCTGTCCACATTTATCAGCCTGTTGGCTGCAATCACTGCACCCCGGACACTGTGAGTCCACCTTCCCTCTCCCTCATCCGCTGAATTCACTGAGATGCTCCTGCCATGGAGCTCACATGAAGCTTCTGGAAGAAGCCCAAAATCGCCTCCTGGCACAAGCTCTGTACTCTAAAATTCTTCAGAATGATGTGAGGTTTCCTCCTACTACACTCCCCTAAACCTTTGTTTTGAGGAAAGAGTCTCTCTTCAGAAACTTGCAACTGCAACTAAATCTATTGCTGCTTCACCAAATTCCCCAGGAGTCACTTAACATTCTCTCACTTGGAACTGTAACCAAAGTCCTTCACTTTGCACAATATTTCCAAAGCTAACATTTGTGGTAACTGTCTCCAAAACTCAAGCCACAGAGCCTAAGGTTCACTTGAAATGTTACATATTTTTATTTATCTTTCCATCTCATTTTCATTGTATGGTGTGAAATTTCTAATATATATATATATATATATATTAGTATGAGATTATACAGATAAAAGTTAAGAATAAGTGTGTATCTGCATCAATGTCACTGCCCCAAGCATTATAATACTGAGCAATCTGACAGGTGATCTTGGCACATGTGTACATATCAAGTCAGGAGGGAAACATGAAGCCTAGTTTTCTGGAAATCAAAACTCAAGTTTTTCTTTAAGGTTCTTGTTTTGTATTCCCTGTCAATTTTAATAGCTACTTAGGACTCCAAGTTCATAATTAGATTTTTCGATATTTCTGTGTTTTACCAAACTAGGAATAAAAATCTTTGCATAGACTTTTATCATTTTACTGCAGGAAAAAAAATAATCACTTTAGCAGTTTTGTCTACAATGCATTTTCTTATGTCAGTTGGGGTGGTGTTAATTTTCCCCTACTTGTTATTTTGGAACAATTCAACTACACTAAGGAATTTAAAAGACTTGTCTAATGAACGATTTTTATCTAGGTTCTCCTACTTGTTCACATTGCCATGTTTGTGTTCTCTCTCCTGAACATTTAAGAATACACTGCAGACATCATGCCACGTGTATGTAACATACATATTATTCCAACATGTATGTAACCTAAGAGCATTCCCTCACACAACCCAAAATGCCAATATCACAAACAGGAAAATTAAACTTGATATAAAATTATCCAATATACAACATCACCTGCCCCCTGTTGTCAGGCCCTTGGGCTTGATCTGGAAATACACACGGCTTTCCTGGGACTCCCACTTGCCCACGGCTGGTGGTGGACCTCTCAGCCTCCACAATCACGAGAGTGGATCCCTCACAGTAATACGAGTCTTTCTATTGTGTGTTTCTTTGGAAATCCCTGCCTGGTGTACCTTCCTCCTACTCAGTCTGATATCGAGCCGGTGGTGACCAAGAAGGCTTTAACTGCTCCTCCCCAGGAGGAAACTTTCTCCAGCTTTTCTTCTGCCTCTAGGCCTTGACCTCCCTCTTCTTACAGCATTTGCTTTAGAGAACTTCCTGTGGTCAATCCTTTCTCTGAACCTTTGAAATGTAAATCTTTGTAAAAGCCTCCTGCCAGCTGCCACCAACAGCCCTGGAGTCTTTCTCCAGAGACCTGGAAGCCCTGCCTTTGAAATGTAATCACCAGGAGAAACAGGGCTGACCTCTGTTCTCTGTGGGAGGACAGGGATATTTCTCCAGGGGCACCTGGCTCTTAAGTTGTAAAACCACCACCCAACGTGAAGATAGGACTAAGTCTACCTGTCCTTTAAGGAAGGCCAGTTTAAAAGCACAGATGTCCTAAGAGTTCCCCAAACCCAGGTCTGAAGAACCTTCCAGTTCTTATCTTTGGAAGAGACATGTTTCCAGAGTTGATCTGCGCCCTCTTCCCTGCTGCCAGCAAGAGCATGCAAACAAAAGCAACTCATGTTCGCTCATCTTGTCCTGGGCCACGGTTTTTCTTCAATGATGCTAGGCTGCTCTCATTGCTGTCCATTCCATTTTATCATACAATTCAAAATCAAAGCCTTATTAAATGCAATACACTTTTACCAGTCCCACATACAAAGTTCCCAGCTCTCCTTTGCAGTTTATTAGTTTCTGGTCTATCCTCCTTACACGCATATTTTTTGTAAGATACTCATGTGTCAAGGTAGCCTCCTGCATCCACATTTTTGCATTCTGATTTTTATCACTTCATGATATATCAGGAAAACTTAAATTATAAAAATTATATGCCATATTTAATTTAGACCAATTTGGTTTAGTTTTCTACATTTTGCCATCAATAATGTCAAAGTGAATAATTCTTTGAACATTTCACCTCATATTGTTAAGCTCTTTTTTTTTTAACCTTTGATGCTGACTCTTAGAAATAAAGTTGTTCTATCAAAGGGCAAATTGACAATATACTCAATAGATATTGCAAAATTCCTTTTATTGGGACATGCCATCTGGCACTATTGCTAGAAAGAAATGAGGATGCAGGTATCTGCACAGCAATGCCACCAGAATTCTGGTATCGAAGCCAGAATTAAAGACAGGCAGTTAGTGTTGAATAGCTAATCGGGTTGAATCTAGAAAATGGAGGCTGCCAATCTGAGTTCAGGAGTTGGAAACTGCCCCCAGGAGAATGGAATGTTCCTGTATTCAGAGCCCTTGAATACCACCCCTCCTGGAAAGGTTGTCGATGAAGCAACTCCTGAGCAGACAGAGAGCTACTAATCAATGTTCCCTGGGCTGCCCCTCCCTGCTTAGCACTTCTCCTTGGCCTTCAACCCTCCTGCTGACCCCTGGCCATCCCACCAGCATCTCCTGGCCTAGTCATAGGCAGGAAAGAGACAGATAGGGGGGCGGGCAGGAAAACAAAGGAAACTTTAGTCTGTAAAAGGGGCAGGATGCTCTCACTTCTTGGGGTACCAGGAACCCAGCCATGGCCCCTTCTCCCTCCCAGGAGAAGTCTGTGCTACTACTTTTAAATAAAACCTGCTCTATAAGCTTGCCTCGGCATGCTTCTTTAATGTTCAGACTTCAACATTTGAGGAAGCAGAACCGGTCGCCAATAACAGGCGGTATCATTGTAGCTTTTTTAAAGATTTTGTCACTATATGAAACAAGCACTTTTACTTTAGTACAGTTTTACCTATTGAACTATACATGACCATATTCTTTATGTTCACAAATAGTCTGTATATATTTGTAGTTGTCTATTTATATCATGTTTCAGATTTTCTACCTGCTCTTTCATCTTTTCCAGTTTGGTACAAGCAGAAGAGCTCATGTTCCCAGTAGCCTTCTTCTTCCAGCCACACCCTGACTGTCTGCAGTTATCAACCATCAGTCCATTCAAATTATTCGCCCATTAAATGGATGAATCCACACATTAGGTTTCAGATCTTATTACCTAATTATTTCACTTCTGAGTAATTCTGCACTCTCTCACACCTGAACTTTTGAGAGACAACTCATATCCAAACACTGATATTTTTTTTCATTCTGTTGAACAGAAGAACGCTTAACCTCACCTGTGTCGACCTATAATATCTGATTGGACTTATCAGCTATTTTAGTTCTATTATATTCTTAGGTGTCAGCATGAATGAAGTTGACATCATTAAAGAGAAAAGGAAAGAAAATTAGATTGCTAGTTAATACATGTGAGATGTCTTATCTAGTGAATTAGGCAGGCTCACCTCTGCAAATTAAGAGTAAATAAAAATTATTAAGAAGGTAAATATGGGCATTAGTCGACATTGTATATATAAAAATAATATTTCTATTACTTAAAAGCTATGCAGTAGATGAAGGAGCACAGCACAGGTTATAAGGGATCTGAGTGAAGCATTAGATGAAAAAATTTAAATAACATACGTGAGGTTGCTGCAGATAAGGACTCAAAATCTTTCCAGTTAAAAGTAAAAAAAGTCAAATAAAATCCTTGGACCTGACTTAAAGTTCACTGGGCAGGCTCCAGGTGGTTACTAAAATCACTGCAGGAACAAGGCACCCACCATGAGGTTGTCCCCATGGTGGGACAATATCTCCAATCAAGCATGCTGGGTACTGTGATTGTTGGTAGGGCTTTGGATGGCTTCGCTTGGTGACCCACCAGATAGTTCAAAAGCCAAGAAAACTGATATGTCCTGAGAAAGACTATCTCAGTCCAGGAATTCATTCTCCTTTCACAAGTCAGGAACACTCACAGGCAAGATCTCAATCTCCTAACGCCCTTTCGTAGGTTGTCAAGTTTAAGAGGGTGGCTTTTGTCCTGCTGAATAAGCTTCATGTGCAGAAGGGAGTGCAAATGGAGCTCTCGTGCCAAGCTGCTGCTGGCAAAGGGCTTGGGCTGAGGATGGGAAGTCTGAGGATGAACTGTGATCCTTGTTACAATATCTGTTGCCTGATAATCATCAAGTGCTTGAAGATGTTTTTCAATCTTTACATACAGTGATGAACCAGTTCAGGGGTAAGTTACAAGTAGCTTGAAAGGAAGAAATACAGTTTACAGTCCATATTCAATTCCCTTCTGATAGATCCCTACTTGGCCTTCCTTGGAGACTTTCAAGCCATGGGAAGTGACTTTTTAATATCTATCGATCCATCATCTGTCACACTTAAATCTCACTAATCCTTCCCCTTGAGGCTTACTTGCCTTATGCAAGCGCTCAGAGTAGAAGGGAACCTATATAAGAAGCATTCCCAAGTTGTCGCTTGTCCCCTGATCCTTTCTGTCATATCTATTTCCATATCTATTTCCAGGGTTCCCTCCAGCTGGGAGCCTACATCCCTGTGCTACAGATGGCTGTCTGTCACCAGGAACGCAGTCCTGCAGGACAGAGCTCCTGTCTGCCACCACAGTCTCAGCAAGTACGCCAGGTGGTAGTTGAGGGGGGAAAGGTGTCATTTAAATCATACGATAAACTGAAGAACGCAGGATAGGAAGACGAAGGCAGGAAGGATAAGCCCACCAACGCAGGGTTGAGGGGCCTATCCCAAGTCAAATGCCAGGCTCTGTGCTGCAGGCTTACATTTCCTTGTGCCTTGAGACCCCTAGGTTCACTCTTCTGTACAAGGCAATGCCATGGAACCAAAATCATGAGGAGCCTTGGGTTATCGTGAGAGCTAAATAACACAGGTCACTGTAACTCCCTGAGGCAGAATCTGGCCCATAACAGCCATTAATAAGTCACAGTGATTGCTGATTACAATTACAAAGGGTAGTGTTTTCTGTCCTGCAACTTCAAACAGTTTCTCCAAATACTAAATTTATCTAACGTCTATAAATAAAAGGTTAGGGAGAATGTAATCATAATTATTGATTCATTGAGTTATATTTCTTAGATTTATTATTTTTTATGATCTCTTCATCTATTTTCAACAACTCCATAAGGAAATTAGGGTTTTATCTTCATGATTTTACTGAAAAGGTAAATAAGTTGTAGAGATTTAAGTGAATTCTTCAGCGTTATAGATGTTATACTCAACTCTGGTAGTAATTATTTGGCCATATTGATAATATTTTATCATTTGAAAGGTATTAATGAATGATCTCTCTCTCTGTCTCTCTCTCTCTCTCTCTCTCTCTCTGTCTCTCTCTCTCTCTCCCTCCCTCTCTCTCTCTCTCTCTTTCCCCAAACCCTCTGTCCCTCTCTCAGTTCTCTATTAGGGACTGAGAAAATACATCTGCTTTTAGTGAAAGGTCATTCAGCAAACTGAGGGCGCTTTCAACCAGTATGTATGGAATAAGAATTTAACAGGAATAAGAAACCTAAGAATAAGAATGACAATCATTCACACATGTCTGTCTGTCTATCTAGCTACCAATCAATCTATCTATCTATCTCACACAGAAAGGCAGAGAGAACAAAATGGTGATATTACACCAACATGAGGAACAAAATCAAATAGTCCCTTACATTCTAATTCTCTAACATCATAAAACACTGGCTTGACATTTTTTTATAATAAAGTTTTGCAGAATGTAACTTTTCTGGGAGAGTGACTGAGCGCAGTCCTGAGGCGGTACATCATGGCTGACATGCAAAAGGCGGTAGAAAGAGTGGAGGGGCAGTGGGCCGCCCAGAGGCGGTATCCGATTCCACCGACATGCACCTAGGGTCCCGAGACAGTCCTTCAGAAGGAGCAGCTCCATGTGTGCAAGCACTTGACTCGCTGCTTGCCAGTCCTGTCGCAGAGTACTTGAAGATCAGTAAAGAGACAGGAGGAGACGTGCAGAAACACGCAGAGATGGTCCACCCTGGTCTGAAGTTGGAACAAGCTCTCCTGGTTACAGCTTCTCAGTGCCAGCAGCCAGCTGGTAATAAGCTTTCTGATCTGTTGGCACCCATCTCAGAGCAGATCCAAGAAGTGATAACTTTTCAGGAGAAGAATAGAGGCAGCAAGTTGTTCAATCACCTGTCTGCTGTCAGTGAAAGCATCCGAGCCCTGGGTTGGGTGGCTATGACTCCCAAACCTGGTGTGTATGTGAAAGAAATGAATGGCTTTGCCATGTTTTATACACACTGAGTCCTGAAGGAGCATAAAGATGTGGATAAGAAGCATGTGGACTGGGTAGAGCATACTCAAGTATATGACAGACTACAGGCTTACATCAGGAGTTCCATCCACTGGACTGGCCTGGAGCAAAACGGGGCCTGTGGCAGAAGCACTGAGTGGACTGAGTGCTGAGGATCCAGCAGATCCTCTGCTGGATCTGCTCCTCCTCCTCCCCCACCAGCCCCACCTCCACCCCCAGGCCCCACCAGTCCAGGCTCGGATGACTCTGCTTCACGCTCAGCACTGTTTGCGCAGATTAATCAGGGGGAGCGCATCACACATGCCCTGAAACACGTATCTGATGATATGAGGACTCACAAGAACCCTGCCCTGAAGGCTCGGAGTGGCCCAGTACAAAGTGGTCCCAAACCATTTTCTGCCCCTAAACCCCAACCCAGTCCATTCCCCAAACCAGCCACAAAGGAGCCACCTCTCCTTGAACTGGAGGGCAAGAACTGGAGAGTGGGAAATCAGAAGGATGTTTCCAACCTGGTGATTGACGACACAGAACTGAAACAGGTGGCTTATATATACAAGTGTGTCAACACAACATTGCAAATCGAGGGCAAAAGTAACTCTATTACAGTGGAAAACTGTAAGAAACTTGGTCTGGTATTTGATGACGTGGTGGGCATTGTGGAGATGATCAATAGCAGGGATGTCAAAGTTCAGGTAATGGGTAAACTGCCAACCATTTCCATTAACAAAACAGATGGCTGCCGTGCTTACCTGAGCAAGAATTCCTTGGATTGTGAAAGTCAGTGCCAAATCTTCTGAGATGAATATTCTCATTCCTACAGAAGGCGGTGCCTTTATTGAGTTCCCAGTCCCTGAGCAATTCAAGACCCTATGGAATGGGCAGAGTCGGTCGCCATGGTGACAGAAATTGCTGGATAAGCAAAGTGCTGCTGGGTTCTTTGCCCTCTCCCTTCACCATGGGATAAATCTGCTATCAAGATGATTCTTTTCTAGATTTCCTCTACCTTTCTGCTCTTAAGCTGCTTCTCTGCTCTGAGAAGCCCAGTTTCCTGTCTTCACTGAAATACACCTCAGGCTGAGATTTGGGGCGGGATAGCAGGTCAGTTGATCTTCTGCAGGAAGGTGCAGCTTCTCCATATTGGCACAGCCACACTGCCAGTCCATTCTTAAGGAACCTGGACTGGTGCAATTTGACTTTTAGCTTTTGTGGGTTATTCTTCCAACACATAGTCCTTTGGGAAGAATAAAACAGTAACAGATCAGAATGTGCACACTAGTTAATTTTTTTCTTTTTTCTAACAAGTCGCATGAAAGTAGCAGAAGCTGGTGTGTTTCCTGATAGTCCTTCTAAACAGACTAATTTTCCACTGTTAACAAGTGAGGCAAGGGTTGGGTTGGACCACCAGCTGAGGCCTGGCCATCCAGCCTTCCAAGCAGACGTGTTTCCTGTAAGCATTCCTGTATCCTGCTTTCCATCCTGGGTCTGCCTCAAGCACGAGACAGTAGGTTCGCAGTCCCAGCTGCTGCAGGGGAAGTGCTCTGGGTCTTGCACCCTTTCTTTCTCTGGGATTCCTGCTCAGCACCTTCCTACAGAGATAACTTAAAAGAAAAACATCACGCCATTCCAAGGAACGGGGTGCTCCTCCTCCTCCCCTGCTAGGTGCCAGTCTTCCACCTTTGCTGCCTCTTTTTTCCTGTCCTGCTCAACACTGTAGGGCTCCTGTCCAGACCCCTGAGCAGAGGACCAAAACCTCCACTGCAGGCTGGTTTGGGGTCTTGATTTACATAAGGATCTTGCACAGCACTGCTCATGTGAATTTCAGTTTTCCCCTCTGGGACACACTTACCAAAATAGGCAACTTTTTTTTTTTTTTTTTTTGGTGGTAGGAGAGATTGTCCTGTGACTTCTACCCATTTCCTAAGGCCTGTGGAAATAAACCTTTATGTACTTAAAGTTGTACGAAAAATAGAATAAAGTTAATACCAAAAAAAAAAAAAAAAAAAGAATTTAACTTTTCTTTCCTGGTATTAGGTTGAAGCACGTGAACGTGCCATTTGAAATCACTCTTGACCCACAAATGGCAATTTATTACAACTCAAACAGACCCATAATATCAAGATTGTATGGATATCCAAACATGAACATCAGAACATAAAAAGTCCTACTCTTACTATGTCACCCAGACAAAGGTAGGGCCAAAAAAACATCATTGCTGTTCACTTTTTCCATCTTCACTGCCTACTTTCCTCAGCCCTATACACTATGTATAGATCGAATTTGGGCAAAGTGATAACTCATCTCCGTATATTTGTTAAAGGCCAACTTGTGTTCTATTGCACAATATTCACCAGAAAACCAAAATGAGGCTCATTCAATACAAATTTACTCTGTTGAAAGGGGAAAATATCTTTGGCCTCTTAGGAACTCTTAGTTTCTATACTGACGTGCCAATTTCTTCAAGGAGAAGAATTACATACTAAGGCTGGAAATGCCTCTTCAGTAGTTTGCCTGAAGTTCAGCAGGTCAGGACTGTTTGATGACTTAAATCCAAGCTAAACCAGGGGAAGAGGTACCCACAAAAAGCTCCACAGTGATCACACAGAGGCAGGGTGAGGTAGACAGAAGGAACACTGTTTCAGACAGCTTTTTCACTGCTGTGACTAAATGATGTGACCAGCACAATGACAGAGGAGGAAAGGTTTATGTGAGGGCTCAGAGTTTCTGAGGTCATAGTCCATAGAAGGCTGGCTCCATTCCTCAGGGTTTAAGGTGAGGCAGAACATCATGGTGGAAGACCGTGGCAGAGGGAAGCAGCTTACATCATCAAGCAGAGAGAAAGACTCCACTTTCTAGATACAAAATATACACCCAAAGCCACACCCCAATGGGAATTCCTCCTCCAGTCACACCTACCACTCCAAATAATCCCATCAGGGATTAATTCACTGGTAGGGTTAAGACTATCACAACCCAGTCATTTCTCCTCTGAACCTTCCTGCACTGTCTCACAAGTGAACTTTTGGGGGACACCTCACATCCAAACCATAACAAATATGTTGTGAAGTTGTTACTGTAAGCACAAACCCCACAGGCCAAAATACATGAGACCTGCTGTTGAAGAACAAAATTTAGCAACAGGTGTTATGGTTTAGATGTTAGGTGTCCCCCAAAAACTCACATGTGAGAAAATGCAAGAAGGTTCGGAGGAGAAATGACTGGGTTGTGAGAGTCTTAACCCAATCAGTGAATTAATCTCCTGTTAGGGATTAACTGAGTGGTAACTGAAGTGGCAGGGTATGGCTGGAGGAGGTGGGCATTGGGGCGTGGCTTTGGGGTATATATTTTGATATTTCGTATCTGGAGAGTGCAGACTCTCTCTCTCTCTCTCTCTCTCTCTCTCTCTCTCTCTCTCTCCCTCCCTCTCTCCCTCTCTCCCTCTCCCTCTCTCCCTCTCTCCCTCTCCCCCTCCCTCCCTCTATTTCCTGGTGATATGAGGTGCTTCCTTCAGCAACACACTCCAACATGATGTTCAGCCTCACCTCCAGCACTGAGGAATGGGGCCTGCCTTCTATGGACTAAGACCTCGGAAACCTTGAACCCTCAAATAAACCCTTCCTCCTCTATAATTGTGCTGGTCAAGTCCTTTAGTCACAGCAGTGAAATAACTGACTAACACCCACCGTTTCAAAACGGCTCTGCAAAAGATAACCCCTAAAATGTGAAATTTTATCCTTATCAATTGAAAATACTACCTAGAATGACTGGCATACATTTGAAGAAGTCGGAAAGAATACTTTTCCATAATGATCAAAATAATCACTGTAGATGGGAGGGTGAACCCAGAGAAAAAGCAAATGGAATGAGGGTCAGTAGGTGGGTCCATTTCCCCCGTTGCTCATTCCATGCATAATGATGGCAGAGTGCTCAACCTACTGAATAACCTTTCTCAAAGTACAGATTTTTCTCATTCCCTAATAGAGCCCCACATCTGTATTCCAAAACACCAGCCCAAACGGGAGTACTAGAAGGAAGAACATGAAGAAACACTCAAGACACTGAAAAGCATAAGTAACTTAGAGGATAAGACAGCAGTACTCTGATTTATTGAATCTAAGATGCCATATGCTTTATTGTAACCATTATTTTCTTAGCAATAAGAAGAAGAAAAAATAACAAATATTGATGCAACATATTCTTATAATTTAGAGTTTTAATTTTGTTCTTATCCTGAGAGGTTTTTAAAATCATTCAGCAAAAATTAAAAGACAAACAGAAGAGACTAGGGGTTGTTTGGCCAAAAGAAAATGGGGGTACAACTGAAGCACTTTTCTTACAATTCTTATCTTTGGTCACTAAAAACACTATTCACCCAGTCCTTTACTTCGCTCTAATTTTCTGTACATAGTAACTTTTCTTAGGTAGCAGGTCATAGGGTAAATATGTGTCAAAATATTTCTAAACGAAATTGTATACAGTGCATGTGCTTTAATTGCAACTGTAGAGATGGCACCGTGGATAGCAAAAACCAAGTTTATTAGTGCACATAAGCAGTGAAAACCGTAAAACAACTGACACCTAATTAAGAACACCATTAAGTATCCTCAACCATAAGAACAATTCCCTGAACCCAGATGTTCAACCCTAAAAAAGTTTAGAATAGATGGAAAATAGGAATACCAATACCTCACCTGTATCCATGTAGAACATTAAACAGTTCAGGAACTCCGAGAGACAGCATTTTGAATGATGTTCGAAATTAGTCTTGTTTTAATGCCTTCCCTTGTGCAAAAAAGGTACATTTTTACTATATCCAAAAAGGGCTAAATTAACTAATCTTGTCAAGAAGTGCTGAGAATGAGACTCCCTGGCATACCTTTGTGGGGAGTGTTGCCATTATTTTTAAAAACAATTTGGGGGTTTCAAACAGATGAAGCAAACTTCTCTACAGGTCAGCAATTCCACCCTTCAAGAAATGCAGAGGGACAAGTGGACGTGTGCATGAATGCTCACTACCGCAGTGTCGTCCTCAACCAGACTAATGCCCTCAAGAGGTAAACAGAATATTTACCCAGTGGGATGCTGAGTGGTTGTGAGACAGCATGAACTACGACTGCTGAACACAATCACATGAGCAAATCACACAGAGAATATAGTCAGTAAAAGAAATCAGACACAAACAAGTAGAAAATTTAAGATTCAAACAGTTTTAGCAAGACAAATAATAAAGTATGAGGATCAGAACCTCAAGAAAAGTCACTATGGTGTCTGCCAGTGCATGTGTTTTTCGTATGGAAGGTGTAGGAGTGAATCTTCTCTGATCCAGCAATGTTCTCTATGGCGATCTGGGTGGTAACTAAACCTGTGTACATTGTGTGAAAATGTATGAAGCTGCAGACTTCAGATGCGTATATGCAACTTACTTTATTGAATTAATGTTACCCTTTAAAAATAGTAGAAATAATTACTCATATGGTTTGAAATGGTTTATGACTCCATGCAACAGACTTCATTTAGTTACATTTTCTAGACACATTCAAATCACTTTCTGTTAAAAGTGACTGCTGCTAGCTGTGTCATTTACCATTTGGTTGAGGGGTTGAATTGGATTGCTTTCCCCCAGATGCAAGTTGATACCTATAAAATAGGTATTATTTTAGGGAAAGTGTACAGGTAAATATATTTGATCATGGAACTTGGAACTTGGTGTAGTCTTTGGAATACTGGAGGAGAAAAACCAGAATAGAAGAAAGGAGTACAGAAATAAATCTAGAACATTGTCTATTTAAAGTAAATTCTACTATAACTAACAATTTAAAAAAGTGAGATTCTAAATTCAGTCTGGTTTAGAGAAATTACTAGTAGAGTAGATTTTGTGGACTGGTATGAAAATATGTGTAACATCTAATATAATTTATTTGTGGTTATTTGGATCTGATAGGAGAATTAGTGATGAATTACACCTTAGCCCCCAAATATCAACTTATAGAACCTTTAAAAAATATGAGGTAAATCAAGACCAGCCTGTACCATATTCCAATTCAGTTACTTCAAAGTTGGCATAAGTGTGACAAAGGAAGTTCTGTCTTCATGCGTTATGCCAGTCATTTTCCACTCTGATACTGGAGTGATGTCATGTGTCTGCATTTCAAGTTACATCCCTGGGAGAAACAGGTCCTTTCTTCCTCCTCCTCAGGCTGAGATTTGCAGAGGACAGTCAAGGAGATGTGCAAAATTTGAAAATATAAAGATGCATCAATCTCATAATATTATTCCAGAATATATTCTCCTGAGGGCAAGCATTTTTAAAGATATGTGATTCAACATCATTTAAAATAATGAAAAACTAAAAACCAACTGTACATTCCAGCCATTATTAGAAATTACAGTACTTCCATTCATTGGTATAGTGAGTAGCCATTGCAAGAAAAAGGTAGGCATATTCATGTTGACAGTACATGTCCTTTGCTCAGGAAAAAAAAGAAAAGAAAAAGACTAAATTTTTTTTTTAAATACAAGACTGTGAGTACATACTACTCAAAAGAAAATTGTGTATAGAGGATATATGCAATGATAACAGAGAAAAATATTTAGAATGATCTTGTATGTCTCATATAGGTAATGATCAAAGTCTGAGTTTCAAAACAACTCTGGAGGATAAACAATGGGACATTTTGTCTTGAATTTCTACATTTTTTACAATAAGCAGAAATTGTGCAAACTCAACAAAATACAGACTAAAATTCGTTCACACACAAAGAGCATGAAAAAGCATTTTATTAGTGCATTACAGTTATACATAATGTTGGCATACCTCTGACACAGTCATACAAGCACAGAATATAACTTGCTCCAATTCAGTCTCCAGTACTGACTCTTTTTCTCTCCTCCTCTCTCCCCCTTTACCTTTTCTCTACTCTCCTGGTCTTCTTTCTATTTATTTATAGCTTTTCAAGTTACTTCTCTATAGACATCCATAAAGGTGGAATTCACTATTCTATATTCATTTCTGTACATAGGACAGTCAGTCAATGTCATTCCCAGCTCCTCCCTTCTCCTGTTCCTGCCCTCTTCCCCTCTATCACATCCTCTAGTCCACTGATCTCTAATTTCATGGGATTTCCCCACCCCATCCCACATCTTTTTTCCCTTATTTTGGTCTGTTGTCCACATATGAGAGAAAACACTCAACCCTTGACTTTTTGAGTCTGGCTTATTTCACTTAACATCATGTTCTCCCATTCCATCTATTTACCAGCACATGCCAGCATTTTATACTTCTTTATGACTGAGTAAAACTCCATTGTGCATATACACCACATTATTTTTTCCATTCATCTGTTAACAGGCATCTGGGTTGATTTCATAAATTGGCTACTGTGAATTGCACTGCTACAAACATTAACATACCTGTGTCTCTATACTATACTGATTTTAGTTTTTCTGGATAAATACCAAGGGTTGGGATTGCTAGGTCATATGGTGTTTCCATTCCTCGTCTTCTGAGGAATCTCCATATTGCTTTCTAGAGTGGTCATACTAATTTGCAATTCCACCAACAAAGTATGAGTTTACCTTTACCCCACAGGCTCACCAGCATTTATTATTATTTATATTCTTGATGATTGTCATTCTGATTAGAGTTGAATGAAACCTTAATGTAGTTTTTTTTCTTTTCTTTTTTTGATTTTTTAATTCATTTTTATTGTAAATAAATGGATACATCTTGTTTCCCCTCAATGTAGTTTTGATTTGCAAAGAAATAGCAATTTTTTTAATTGTAAACAAATGGGATACATGTTGTTTGTCTGTTTGTACATGGGTTAAAGGCATACCATTTGTATAATCATAAATTTACATATGGTAATGTTGTTTGATTCATTCTATTATTTTTCCCTTCCCCCCCCACCCCTCCCACCCTTCTTTTCCCTCTAAACAGTCCTTTCTTCCTCCATCCTTGTCCCCCTCCCTAACTCTAACCCTAACCCTAACCCTAACCCTAACACTAACTCCCCCCACCCTCCCCCTTATGTGTCATCATCCACTTATCAGCGAGATCATTCGTCCTTTAGTTTTTTGAGATTGGCTTATCTCACTTAGCATGATGGTCTCCAATTTCATCCATTTGCCTGTAAATGCCATAATTTTATCATTCTTTATGGCAGAGTAATATTCCATTGTATATATATACCACAGTTTCTTTATCCACTCATCAATTGAAGGGCATCTAGGTTGGTTCCACAATCTGGCTATTGTGAATTGAGCAGCTATGAATATTGATGTGGCTGTATCTCTGTTGTATGCTGATTTTAAGTCCTTTGGGTATAGGCCAAGGAGTGGGATAGCTGGGTCAAATGGAGGGTCCATTCCAAGCTTTCTGAGGAATCTCCACACTGCTTTCCAGAGTGGCTGCACTAATTTGCAGCCCCACCAGCAATGTATGAGTGTACCTTTCTCCCCACATCCTCGCCAACACCTGTTGCTTGTATTTTTGATAATCACCAAGGAAATAGCAATTTTTAAAACATCACATTCTAATCCACTCATAGAAAACATATCTTGTCAATAGTCCATTGACTTTCTGCTTAAATTGGTCCTAATTGTTATTTTTTTCATTTTCTCTAGCAAGAATCTAATTTGTTTATAAACCTATGATTCAAATTATCTTTGTTAAAAAAAACTGCTCATTGTATGAATAATTATAAATTTTAAATGTCTTTGTTTCTCAAAGTATTCCATATTTAAGTAGCATAATTCACAATAAGCAAGTTATGGACCCAGCCTAATTCTCCATCAACAGAAGAATGAGTAAAGAATTGTGTCATAACCACGAGTGGTGGCTCACAACTGAAATCCCAGTACCGTGGGAGGCTGAGGCAGGAGGAGGATTGCAAGTTCAAGGTTAGCCTCCAGAAAGTCAGTGAAGCCTAAGCAACTTACTGAGAACTTGTCTCAAAGTTTAAATGTACACATATGGACAAATATGTATATGTATGTATGTGTATATATGTGTGTGTGTGTGTGTGTGTGTGTGTTCATCTACATATATATATATAAAGAGCTCATGTTGTGACTCAATAGAAAAGCACTGCTGGATTAAATCCTTAGTATATTTTTAAAAAAGAAAGGAAGAAAGGAAGAAAACGTGAGGCAATATGACACATATACATAAATGGAATTTTATCCAGACATTAAAAAACGGATTATGTTATTTGCAGGAAAATGGATGGAATTAGCATTTTGTTAAGTGAAATAAGCAAGTCTCAGAATGTCAAGGGTTGCAGGTGTTCTTTCATCTGTGAATGTTATGAGAAAACAAATTATTATCTTATTATTAATTTATTTAATATAAATGTATTATTAAAAAAACATAAAGGAGGAAAAATTATCTTATAAAAATAGAGAGAGAGCAGTAAAAAAGGAAGAGAATCAGGGGGAGGATGGAGGAGAGGGAAAAGGGAGTTACAGGGAATAAAATTGACCAAAGTACATTATGTATATATCTTAATAAATTCCACTATTACATATAATCAAAATGTACCAATAAAAAATCTTAAAAGGATTATATATATTCAATAAATAAACACAAAGACAGATCAACTGAAGTCACTTTTCAATTTTCCACACTGAGAAACTAATAGCTCTATCGTAGCTCCTACTTTCTCTCTCTCTCTCTCTCTCTCTCTCTCTCTCTCTCTAGTGCATGTTGCAAATTACCACATGAGTAAGCAAAACCGCCCACCGCAGGAGCAGACCTCGAGGGATCAGCAATGCCTTCCATTAAGCAGTGGAGTTGATTAGTCTGGCAGCAGAAGGGCACATTTTCGGGGGAGAAAATGGCAGAAAGCTGCAATAAAGGTCAGAGTTATATAGGTCCTTAGCAGAGCCAGGTCATGGGAGAAGACAGCTGCCTTTGGCAGGCTTTTGGCAGCAGGTGAATTGTGGCTGAGTCAAAGCAGGAGGAATTTTGACAGATGCAGGGAGAGAAGTCTTGAACAACTGGAGGAATGATTATAGATAAAGGAAATTGTACATGCTCAGGGCCCGCTGCCCTTCCTGGGAATGTGATTTTCCACACCCTTCAACATGTATCACTTACTTAAGAAGAGATTAGGTAGAGGGGAGTGAAGTGTGGGGAAGGGGTCTGGGGGTAGGAAGGCTAGTAGAGTGAAACAGACATTTAATAATATAGATGTATCACTGCATGATCGATGTGATCCTACCACGTGTGCAATCAGAAAATGAGAAATTTTCTCCATTTATGTATGATTTTTCAAAATGCATAAACGCATTCTACTGTCATGTATAACTAATTAAAGCAAATAACAAAAATTTAAAAATTAGAAAAAGGATATATGTGTTCTAATTTCTTACTCAGTGTACCCTAAATAGATATGCATGGTATCAAACCATTCAAATTTATTTGTCATGGTCTCTGATCTCAGAGGGACATGAGTTTGGAGAGAACCTCCAGTGTATTATTGTTATGTAAATATTTATGCACTTGAGAAAATAATGCAATACTATTAACCTGAGGAGAAATTCTTTCTTACTAAAAATTAGTAGAGAGGCTGAACCCCCCCCCAAAAAAAAGTATATACATACCCAAAACAAGAGAATAGGTGATCATGAATGAAAGTGAATCTATGAAATTCATCAAATAAATAGGTACATGGTAATAAAATTAGGGGATTATTTACAAAAGTTGATTATGTCCCACTTTCCAACTTCTCTCTTAGGCCATGATTACCCCATGATGTGAATCGTGTCTCATCCCCAGTCTGGGTTACAGACCCTGCTACCTCACTGCATCTACTCCGAATTCACAGGGCCTCTTCAGACGCTCACTCCTGGAGGGAAGAGGCTTCTCCAGCTGCCTAAGTTGTACTGAAGTTGAGGCGTCATGGCAAAGCCTGAAACCGTCTCCTCTGATCTAACATCTGCTTCCCACCGAGTGACCAGGGAGGATGATGAAAGCACGGTGTGTGAAATGCAGTGGATACATTACTTTGGAAGAACTAAACTGTTTTTACAGATGTACATTTTCATTCTCCCAGACATCCCTGTTCTCCGAGAGACATTCCAGCATTATGAACCACTGTGAACTCAGACAGAGGGACAGGGTCACCCACTGTGGAAGAGAAAGGTCTGAGGTCGGGAAGTCCTGGAACAAGAAATAACGGAGGAATGAGAAGTAACAAAGTTCCCCCTGATTCCCGGAGCACAGGGGAAGAGGGGAGGCAAGCAGTCCCCTGTGGGTTCTGATTCTTGTTTGGGGGTGAAATAGATGCAGGGCACAACCTACAGAATCGTGTGTCCCTGCCCTCTGTACATGGCTGAGGGTGACAGCGTAACCATGGCATTGTGTTGGTTAGGCCATGAGAGGACCTGATTCAGCACCTCTGAACATGGTTTGATGGTTTATCTTACGTGTCAGTCTGACCGGCCACAGAGTGCCCAGATTACACACGGATTCTGGGTGCATCTGAGCAGGTGCTTCCCAAGGTTTCAGCCTTCGACTTAGACAACAGACGTGGTAGAGCAGAATGTCCTGCCCAAGCTAGCTGGGCCTCATCCAGTCTTCAAGAGGCCAAAGAGAACAAAGTCAGAGCAGGAGGAATTCGCACCTTTTTGTCTTGCCTCTGTGCTTGGCCTGGGATATGTCAACTCTTCCCAGGCCCTCAGACAGATTTATCTCATCCTCTCCCTTGGTTCTCAGAAGTTAGAGCCGGAATGAATTACACCATGGGTTTTCCTTGGTCTCAGGCTAAAGCATAGCAGATTGAGGAACTTCTCAGGCTCCGTGACTTTGTGAACCAATTCTTCAAAATAAATGTATCTACCAACTACCTACCAAGTTTATCCACTCTCAGCTCCCTCCTTACCCACCTCTCTGCATCAGTTCTGCTTCCCTGGTGAACCCTGACTAAGACAGACCCCTGTCACAGAAGGATGCAGTTCGTTGTATAGAGAAGGACCATGGAGGAGTCAGCCTGCCTGCTGGGCACTAATGGGAGGCTGCAGCACAAAGGACAACCTGGCCCCATCGAATAAAGATCCACTGTGAACAGTTCCAGAAGAAAACGCCTACCCTTACCAGAGCGACTGAGTCGTGGCACCTGGAGGGCACCCCGTGGAACTGGGGCTGCTTTTCTGCCAGGCTATCGGGTGGTCTTTACCACAAACTTCTCCTCCATGTGAGGAAAATGGTTGAAAACAAACAAAACCTTTGAGCGTTTGATTCATCTGCTTGGATATTTCTTTAGCATTTCAAACAACAAAGTGTGATCTCGATTTCCTGGGTAAACATCTTCCTATTTTAGTTGTCCGCTTAGTGAATGATCTAATAGAGTCAGATGTCACAGGATCCTTTTGGGCAGCCTCTTCTCCCTCATCACCTGCTTCTAACCTGCACTGTTCTATTTGTTCTTACCTGGAAGTTGGCTCAAATCCGAACACTTCTCTCTTTCTCACCCCAGATGCCACCGTCTATCATCTAACACCCTCACTTCTTAAGGAAAACTGAGTCCCCAGGTCTTTCCTCACCTCTTAAGGAAAACTGAGTTCCATTACACTTAGGACAGGGGTGCACTGGACAAATACGGACTGGAAACCAGACTGCGCCAGCTCCGCCTCTAGTAATGAGGTGGCTTTGGCAATGGAGTCACTGATTCCCAAGTCAATTATTCTACCATAAAGCGGAAGAGTGCACACCAGACGCAGCTGAGGCAAGGATTTAAAGCGCTCACCTGGAAAGTGTTGAGTGGTGCAGAGATACAGAAAGTGGGATGAAGACTTCCTGCCTGCCTGCCTGTCTCCCTCCCCCCTTCCCTTCCTCCCTTCTTCTCATTTTCTAGTTTCTTACATGGACTCCTTCCAGTCCACACCTGGTTTACTTTTATGTGGGCCGCGGGTCTCCCTCTCACCTGCTCTGCTCCCCTCCCCCTGGAGGCCTCTCCCTGGATCCAACCCTGGCGTGTGTTCCACTCCCAGTCTCTGCTCAGGGGCCATCTGCTCCGCCTGGAAGCTCCATCTCTCAGTATTGTAAGGTTGGTGGTATTTCTATTTCTCTCTGAAGATTAAATACACAGCCCTCTAAAACTGGAATCTGAAACTCTCCAATCTAAATTAAATACTCACTGAGTCCACCCATAGCTTGTATTTTAAAAATTTAGCTGTTTATTTTGAAATAATATTAGATGTATTTAAAAGTGACAATGTTATAGTTTAGATGTGAGGCATCCCCCACAAGTTCATGTGTAAGACAATGCAAGAGTTTAGAAATGAAATGATTGGGTTATACAAGGTGTAACCTAGTCAGCCCATTAATCCTCTGATGGGAATTAACTGAGTGGTGACTGTAGGCAGGTAGGGTGTGGCTGGAGGAGGTGAGTCCTTGGGGCCGTACATTTGGGGTTTATACTTTTTTATTTGTTGTAATCAGTTATACATGACAGTAGAATGCACTTTGACACATCATACATAAATGGAGTATGAGTTCTCATTCTTCTGGTTGTACACGATGTAGAATCACATGGGTTGTGTAATTATATATGCACATGAGGCAATAATATCTGTTTCACTCTATGATCCTTCCTGCCCCCAGGCCCCTTCCCTCCCTTCACTCCCTCTGCCTAATCCAAAGTACCTCTATTCTTCCTTTCCCCCCACCCTTATTGTGAATTAGCATCCATGTATCAGAGGAAACATTCAGCCTTTCTTTTGGGGATTGGCTTATTTCGCTTAGCATGATATTCTCCGGCTCCATCCATTTATTGGCAAATGCCATCATTTCGTTCTTGTTTTTGGTGAGCTGGAGACCTCTCTGCTTCTGATACTATGTCTTGAACCACTTTCCTCCTCTGCGTCCCTCTGCCATGATGTTCTGCCTCATCTTGGGCTCAGAGCTGTGGAGTCAGGCATCTGTGGACTGAGGCCTCTGAAACCACGAGAGGTTTCAAAGTAAACTTTTTGACCTCTAATCGTGCTTGTCAGATCCTCTGGTCACAGCAGGGAAAAAGCTGACTGAAACACAGAATAATAAAATCCCCATATACCCTTCACTCTATTTCATCCATTGCTAATGTTTCAATAATCAAGTATGATTTTAAGTAATAAAAAAAATCATCATCATTAACTAAACTCCAGAATTTATTTGAATTCTGTAAGTTTCTTCAAGAATATCCAGTTTCTGTTTTGTTTTGTTGTTTTGTTTTTGTTTTTTCCTGTTCCGGTTCCAATTCAGGGCACAGCCTCACATTCAGTCCTTATATCTCTTTCCTCTCCTCTGGCTTCTGAAAGTCTTTTGGTCTTTTATTCACAACCTTGATTGTTTTGAGGCGTATGGGTGACATGTTTTGTGAAATGTCTCTCTAGTTCAGTTTGTCTAATTATTTTCTTATTATTAGATCAGGAACATAGCTATTTTGGTGAGAAGGTGGTACAACATTGAATAGAATTCTGGCAAAATTCATATCTACTAGGGACCTGTGAATGAGATTTTATTTTTAAAAAAGGATCTTTGCAGATGAAGGTGGACTCCTGCTGGATCAGAGTGGGTCCTAATCCGTGCCTGCTGTCTTCTCAAGCAGAGGAGCTCCGAACAGACCCAAGCCCCTAGGAGGAGGAAGGCCGCATGATGCCAGGCACAGAGCCAACCCAGGCAGCTGCAAGCCAAGGGATGCCCAGGATGGCCAGCTGCCACCACAAGCTGGGACAGGCAGGGAGGGCTGCTGCCGAGGGCCTTCGGAGGAAGGTGGTCTGCCCTCGCCCTAATGGCAGACTTCTCATCACCAGATAGTAGGATACGACTTTGTTGTTTGAAGTCACCCCGTCTGTGGAAACGTCTTACGGTGGTCCTGGTGAACTCACACGACAGCCACGTGTGACTCTAGGGTTGGGGCACTTTTCCACTTACCAGGAATACCTATGCAACTATGGCTTGTCCCAGGACGTGTTATCCTGGTCATCCAGGGTGATATTTGTCAAGTTTTTCCCCTTTTAAAATTAGTATTCCCCCTTGCTCATAGTCTTTTCTTTGGAAGTAAGTCGTAGGAGAAGACTAAGCTCCACCTGCTGCAAGGGAGTATGGATATGTAGTATTTGTATATCTGTAATGAAGAATCACCTCTTTAGAGTTTACTTCCTCATTTGTTTCTATTAATATGGATTCATGCTTATTTTAGACTTTGTGTTATAATACTGCTGTGTTATTTGGCATTAGGAATTCTAATCAGTTGCCTCCAACACCTCTTTAATATGCTCCATCCTGATCCTGATTTTTTCATTTTACTTCCTTTTTTTTTTTTTTTTTTTTTTGAGCATTCTGAGTAGTATATGGTTCATTTTCTATTTTCTTACTCTCAGCCTCCTTAGAATCAGCAGTTTCTTTAAGGGACTCTGGTTTGTTGATTAGAGAAAAGTGCTTAGAAAACAAGCTCTGGCACTGAGCATGCTTGTCGATGCTAAGTGTTGCTGCCTGAGATCCTTAGCCCACATAGCTGAAGCACATATGTGCAAGTACAATTACATGTCTAAAGGAGAGAGACCCCTTCTGAGACAGGTGCACTTGGGCAGTTCCACTGTGCTTTGAGCATCATCAAGTGTTCTTGCAGAAACTCATATGGTACAATGTGACCAGGTGATAAAATCTTATGCAACCTCCATCCAGACGCGCAGGCTATCACTGACTGAAACTTTGTTATGCAGCACATACATTAAGCCATAGTTAAAATTCATATTTATGATTTTTATGTCATTCCATTTTTGTACGTGCATATACAATATGCTTCATAATTGCGTGAATTCTATATAATTCTGTATTATATATATAAACCTTACTTCACACTGATGTCTCTAACTCTAACCTAGTATTGTGAGTTCTACTAAGAGGTAGCGTAAATGTTACGCTGAGTACTGTGGTAGCTTTAGTTTTACAATAGTTTAAAGACATACATTCGAATACCTTTTGGTCCTCCCACCAAAAAGAAAAAAAGGAGAGGAAAGGAATTCCTTTCCCCTTGAATGCAGGACAGTTTTAATGGTAACTTTTTTGTGTGTTGGGGGGCACTGAGGGTTGAAATCAGGGACACCCAAACACTAATCCACATCCCCAGTCCTACTTTGTATTTTTATTTAGAGACAGAGTATCACCGAGCTGCTTAGCGCCTCGCTTTTGCTGAAGCTGATTTTGAACTTGCAATCCTCCTGCCTCGGCCTCCTGAGCCTCTGGGATTACAGGCCTGCGCCACCATGCCAGCTAATGAGTAACTTCTATTAAACAGAATGCTAGGGACGTGATGCTGTGAGACTTGTAGGGTTAGGTTGGAAAGCACCGATACACTTCCACCTGTCTGTCTGTCCATTTATTGATAGATATGTGTCTCTGGAGAAGCACCTTTCCAAATGTGAAGAAAGACTGGCTGTTCTGGCCATGGCTACTTCTGTGTGGAGAGGTCACAGGCAAGGAGACCTCTTAGTTTTGGTCCCCAGCTATTTGAGTCCTTTCAGCATCCAGAGATGCAAATCACTGAGTTTGTAAATGCCTCTATTCCCCAGCCTCAGAACTGCCCACAGGGACACTGAGTGAAGGAAACAGAAAAATCCAAATAAAAGCCTTACTCACATTGCAGAATGGCAAAAATCAAATGCTGCTTTTTTTTTTTTTTTTCAAACCATTAAGTTTGGAGTTGTTATAGCAACTGGAGCAAGTACTGAAGACTGTCATTAATTATTTTTGTTTATCAAACATATTAAATTATAAAACCTGTGAATATAGATTCCTTGTCCTTACTTATCAATTATATGCCGAGTGCAGCATTGGATAATAAAATAGCTTTCACTACATGTTTTTAACAAATTTATATGAGAATTCATGAGAGAAAGGGGCTTTATTAAAGTCACAGCTGATGCTGGCTATGGACAATGTGCTAAGCTTTGAGAACTCTTTGGACTTACAAAGTTGAACATATTTTCATGTCATGCCAACTTTATTTTTAACCACATAAATATTTGTGTCACGTTCTATAAACACATTCAATTATTTAATAAATTCTGAAACGTACACATCAACTGTTATAATTGATTAAAATGCAGATTCTGAGGGTTATAGTTAAACATTCAATAAATGAAAATATTGTAGTCACTGTCCCAATAATGATTGAGAACATTCTCACTTCTTAGGATTTATCCCTTATGCTACTCTTGGGTAAAATTACCCTCCCTCTGTATCACACACTGCCGAAATTGTGGTTCCTAGATCTAAAGATTGACTTAGTCTGTGCGAGTTTTATATGAATGGACTCACAGTATACTGTTTGACTTGCTTATCTTTTCTGCTTAATGTTTTTATTAGAGTTTTATAGCGATACCCAGTATTGGGGTTTGTTTTGACCTAATAACGTCATGAAATGTAAATTTGCTCCATTTCAGTTCACAGTCTACATTTTTCCCTCTGCCCTTCTGCTGTGGTCCCCCTTCCTCGACTTCACCAGTTTTCCTTCCATTTATTTGCCTCTTTTGAATTGGTGCTTTATAGATATGCATGAAGGCAGAATACCCTGTGCTGCATTCACATATGTACACAGCATACTTTGCTCAACTTGATTCTCCAGTTCCTCCCTTTTCTTCCTGCTCCTCCTGCCTCCCCTCCGGTCCCCTTTCCTTCCCCTGCTCCGCTGGGCTTCCTGCTGTTTTCATGGGATTCCCCCATCTTTTTTCCCCTAATTTGACTCAACTTCTGCATATGACAGAAAACATTCAACCCTGGTCTTAATAATGTGCAACTTATTTCACTAAGCATGATATTCTCCAGTTTCAGCCATTTTACCAGAAAGTGCCATAATTTCATTCTTTTTTATAACTGAAGAAAACTCCATTGTGTGTGTATATATATATACATTTTCTTTATCCATTCATCTATTAATGGACACCCAGACTGGTTCCATAACTTGGTTTTAGTGAATTGTGTTGCTAAAAATATGGAGGTGCCTGTATCACTTTATTATTTTGATTTCAGTTCTTTTGCAGAAATACCAAGGAGTAGGATAACTGGGTCACATGGTGGTTCTATCTCTAGTCTTTTGAGGAATCCTCATGCTGCTTTCCAGAGTGATTGTACTAATTTGCACTCCTACCAATAATGTATGAGTGTATCTTTTCCCCACAAATCCTTGCCAGTCTTGACTTTTATGGGTATTCTTGATGATTGCCATTCTAAATGGAAAGAGATGAAATCTCAATGTAGGTTTGACGGGCATTTCCCTGATTGCTAGGGTTTTTGAACAACTTTTCATATATTTATGGGTCTTCTGTATTTCATATTTTGAGAAATGACTATTTAGTACTTTTGCCCATCTATTGACTGGTTATTTGCCTTTGTTTGTTTGTTTGTTCTTTAGCATTAAATTTTTTTCTTTCTTTTTTTTTTTATAGTAATAAGAGAACCACCCTAAGATTCCATCTCACCCCAATTAGAATGGCGATTATCAAGAATACGAGCAACAACAGGTGTTGGCGAGGATGTGGGGAGAAAGGTACACTCATACATTGCTGGTGGGGCTGCAAATTAGTGCAGCCACTCTGGAAAGCAGTGTGGAGATTCCTTAGAAAACTTGGAATGGACCCTCCATTTGACCCAGCTATCCCACTCCTAGGCCTATACCCAAAGGACTTAAAATCAGCATACTACAGAGATACAGCCACATCAATGTTCATAGCTGCTCAATTCACAATAGCCAGACTGTGGAAGCAACCTAGATGCCCTTCAATTGATGAGTGGATAAAGAAACTGTGGTATATATATACAATGGAATATTACTCTGCCATAAAGAATGATAAAATTATGGCATTTGCAGGCAAATGGATGAAATTGGAGAATATCATGCTAAGTGAGAGAAGCCAATCTCAAAAAGCCAAAGGACGAATGATATCGCTAATAAGTGGATGATGACACATAATGGGGGGAGGGAAGGGTTAGTGTTAGGGTTAGAGTTAGGGTTAGGGAGGGGGGCAAGTGTGGAGGAAGGAAGGACTGTGTAGAGGGAAATGAGGGTGGGAGGGGTGGGGGGAAGGGAAAAATAACAGAATGAATCAAACAACATTACTCTATGTAAATTTATGATTACACAAATGGTATGCCTTTACGCCATGTACAAACAGAGAAACAACATGTTAATCCCCTGCCTGAGGAGCATGTGGCGAAGATCTTGTCCCATTCTGTGAGATTTCTCTTCTCACTCTTGGTTCCTCTGCTGTTCGGAAACTTTTGAATTTGATGCTGTCCACTTATGGATAATTGGTTTTATTTCTCATGTTTCAAGGGTCTGGCTAAGGAAGTTGGTGCTTGTGCCAACATGATGGAGTTTTGACCCTATGTTTTCTGCTAGCGGCTACACATTTTCTGTACTAATTCCTAGGTCTTTGATCTACTTTGCTTTGACTTTTGCGCAGGGTGAAAGATTGGGCCCTAGTTTCATTCATTTATTCATTCATGCATTTCATTCATTCATATCTACATATGGATATCCAGTTTCGCTAGAACGATTTGTTTAAAAGCCTATCTTTAGGCATGTCATGTCAGTACATGCTTGTAATCCCAGTGACATGGGAGAAGGATCACAAGTTCAAGGACATGAGCAGAAGGATCACAAGTTTAAGGACAGTCTCAGCAATTAATGAGGCCTTAAGTCTCTTTGCAAGACTCTGTTTCAAAATAGTAAATAAATAAATATAGAGAGATGCATAAAGATAATAGCTCAGTGGTAAAGTGCCCCTAGATTCGTTCCCCACTACCCCATCCCCCAAAGACTATGTATTCTCCAATGTGTGTTTTTGGCAACTTTGTTGAGTATCACAGTACCGTATCTATGTGGGTTTCTTTCTGTGTCTTCTTCTCTGCTCCAATGATCTTCCTGTCCCTGCCAACACCATGCTGTTTTTTGTTACTATAGCTCTGTAGTATAATTTAAGATCAGGTATTGTGATTCCTTCTGCATAACTCTCCTTGCTCAGCATCATTTTGGATATTCTGGGTCTTAACATTTTTATAGCTTACTTCTTTGCTTAACATAATGTTTGTTAAATTCATTCGTTCTTCTGCATGTATTATTGGATTACTCATTTTTATTGCTGAGTAATATTTCATTACCTAAATACACCATACTTGGTTTATCCATTCATGTTTTAGAAGCCATTGGTTTAGAAGCCATTGAGGTTCTTATAAAGTTCCTATAAAAATTCATATAGATTTATTTTTATAGATACGTTCACATTTCTTTTCAATAAATACCTAGGAATAGAATGGTTAATTTATATGGCAGATACAGTTTAATTATAAAAATTACTGCTAAAAAGTTTTTCCAAATAGGTGAATCATGTTGGGATCCCCCTAGTAATACATGAAAATTCCATTTCTTCAGTATCTGTATTATTTATCTAGTGCCACATGATAAATTGCCCCCAAACTTACCAGCTTAAGACAAATGCATTCATTTCCTCAGAGTCCTTGGGATTCAAAACTCACCTCCTGGGGATGGCCCCTTTGGAAGCTCACTTGCACCATTGTGAGTGGGATCTAGTTCTTCCAGGAGTGACATCCTCCCTGTCTTGCAGGCTATAGGCTGGAGGCAATCCTCAGTTCCCTGTTACCAGGGACTCTCCAAACTGACAGCTAATAGGATTGAAGACAGTGATAATATGCTAGCAAAAGAGAATTTTCCATTTCTTGTAACTGAACCGTGACATTAACAAAGCCTCAACATTGCCATATTCTACTGATTAGAAGGAAGCTCTTTAGGAGCAGGGGTTCAGACAAGACATCCATGTGAGAAGGTAAAGATCCCTGGGGGTCATCTCAGAGGCTGATGATTACAGCACCCTCACCAAGTCATTTTGATTTTGATTTTAGCCATGAAATTATGTGTAGGATTATTTCATGGTTTTGGTTTTTAATTTCCTGAATTAGAGAGTGTTCATTGGTGATTTCTAAATTGTGTTTTATGAACTTTCTCTTCAAATATCTTGCCCAGTTTTTAAAGCCAGTTTTTTTTTTTTTTTCCTTGCCTTGTAAAAATTCTTTATTTATTATGGAAAAAGTCCTTTGTTAGATAAATCTATAGCAAATATTACCTCCAATTCTGTGTCTTTCATATTTCCTTAAGAGTCTCTCTTTAAGAACACACATTCTCAGTTGTGATGAGATCCAAATTATTTTATCTTCTTTTGCTTCTTATGTATAGTCTTGGTGGAAAAGAAAACTTTGCTTACCCCAAATTTTCAAATATAATCTCCTGTGTGTTCTTTGGCATGTTTTATGTTTCTATGTGTCATTTTTATGTCTATGATTTATACAAATTAATTTTTGTGCATGCTATGAAATAAGCATACAATTTGTATTTTTCCAAAAGCATACCCAAGTTGACCTAGCACTATTTATTTAAAACCCTATATTCTTTCTGTATTGAATTATCCTTAATCAAAAAGTCAGTAAACTATATATGCATGAATCAATCTAGACTCCCTGTTTCATTGATCACTTTCTCCATCTTATGCCAATGTCACATTGACTCTGGTTCATAATGCCTTAACATAGTTAAAACTAGCTAAAAAGAGCAAGGTTACCAATTTTGCTATTTTTCAAAAAAACTTTTGCTCTTCCAAGTGCTTTGCATTTCTACATAACTTTTTAATCAGTTTGTCAATTTCAGTCAAGAAAATCTGCTGGAAATCAATTGAAATTTCATTGACTTTTTTCAATTATACGTTTACATATTAAAATGCTTTTATGAATTTTAGATTTACTTGATATTTTACAAATGATTTTATCATCCATTCTTGATATAAAATATAAAATAAAAATTAAATAAAAGCTAAGGTAGAGTTTCATGCAGTTAACAAAACACACTATAATAAATTCAAAATGATACCTGTGCAAGGCTGATAGATGTAATTAAAAATAAAGAAATATGCTTATATATGTTGCTATTTAGTTATTAAATCCCAAACTAGAAAAATAATCAAGAGAATAAAGGCACCATACAGGTTCAATTAGTGATAGTACCATTCTAGATTAAAGTACTAAAATATTACAGATTATGTATGGTGCAAATGCTTTCCAAAAATGGTTACCTAAAGAAATTTTATGCAATGTTTATCACAGGTAAAAAAAAAAATAGTAAGGGTTCTTACAAGTTTGTATTAAAAAGAAAATTTCCAAAGAGAAATGTAGCCAAGGAAAAGAAAATAAAAATATTCACCAAAATGTAATGCAATTGGCCAAGAAATATGTAAAATACAATAACCATATTAACAAATACATTGCAAATATAAATAACAAAATATTCTGCCCTTTAATTGATTAAATAAATGAAAGCAAACTGCATAATTTCAGAATTATTTCAATATGCAAATCAGTTCTCTGATAACTTAAAAACTTGTGTAACCTTTATAAAATCTAATTTCACATGTGTCAGTGTTTAAAATGGACATATTATTTCCCTCAGCTGCTTCATGTCAATGAACATCTCCTGAGATGGAAACGTGGAATGTGTGTGTGTCAGGGGATAGGTGTACCTAGATATGTGTGCATGGATAAGGATTATCATTAAAATGTTGCTTAGGATATCAAACAACTGTCCACATTCTAAATATTTACTCATCAGTTAAATAAATTATGTACATTCTTATGAGGGGTGAATATTGTGACATTTAAAAATCATTTGATTTGGCATGGTAATTGACATAATAAATGGTCAGGGTTTATGCTTGAAAGAAAAGGCTCTTCATAAATTACATGCATAATGTGGTCCTTTTTATTTGTGTATGTATGCATACAGAGGATATTGAAACCATGTTAATAGTGATTTTATTCTGACTTGTGGTATTTGGGTTGATTTTAGCTCTAATTCTCCCACTTTTAATTGCATGGAATTTTAAGTAATTATTTTTGACAAGTAAACAAACAGAAGTAGGAAAGAAAATTTACAAATTAAATACTCAAGAAATATTAATGTCCAATTAATGTATGCAAAGATAAGTTGACCTCAGTAATTATTAGAAAAGTGTATAGTTCAGGAAAATATAGTATATAATTTTCCATCACTATTTTCCCTTATAATTTTTAATATAATAAGATTCATTATGAATAAAAGATTAAGGGAAATACATAATTTCATACATTGATAGGGAAAAAATTAAACTGACACCAACTTTCTGGTCAGCAATTTCACATCTCTAGCAAAATTGAGATTGTGCATGTCATTTGATCTAACAAATCTTCTAGGCATCCAAAGGAACTACTTGGACAGCAGCTATAAAATATTGAATTAGTGTTAAATAAAATGACAAGGAAGTAGCTCAAAGATATATGCTGACATAGAAAAGTAAGTTAGATGCAAGTGAATTTCTCTTTGTAATGTAATTAACAAAGATCAAAGCTTTTAAATGTTTACTTGGATTCAAGAATATTGTTATTGAATGTCTTTAATGTGTAAAATGAGAAAGAGAGTGAATGAAAATTTTCTAAAGCTATGTAGCTTCCTCTCTATTTGGGTGATTTTTATGAGAAAAATGTGTCCTATCTGTAAAAGATTCCAAAGAAATAAATGTCGAATATAAGAAAGTTGAACAAAATGTTTTTAATGGCAAAAATGCTTTTGTTTTCTCTGAATAATTGAATTTATTTTCAGAAGTGAATGAAGAAAGAGCTCATGAGCTCCATGATAACAAAAGAAGATTTTCCTACACATAGTGTCAGCTCAGTACATTGCACCAATGGGAATTTTAAAGTATTTTAGAAGTAATTCATAAATAAATGCATTAATCAATTATACCAGTTGATTACCTAATGGGACATGCAAGGGTCCAGTGAGGTTATTGACCTTGAGACAATCAGCACAAAGAAAGAAAAACTATTTATATATCTATAGTATTTTCTCAGATTCTGAGATAGTACCATATCAACAAATATACCATTATAATGCACATTATTATAACATCTGTCTAATAGTGACATTCAGTCTACAAAGCAAACAAATTAGAGTTCTGTAGTATGTTTGTCCCAGAAATTTGAGATGCTGGTACACTTATGGTCAAGTTACTCAAAATCACACAAAGACAAACTCTATAATATCATGAATCCCTTCAAAGTGTAGTAATTAAAATTAATAAAGGTAAGAAAACAGAGACTCCTTTGGAAAAAAACATATATTACAAGTCCAATTATTTAAATGAGACTAGGAAATATTAATTTTTCCACTGCTTAGTAATTGAGTAGAAAATAAAAGGTTGCCCTGACGACAGAAAATAGCAAAATAAAATGTTAATGAATAGTAATTGTTTTAATCATTATATAAAATACTGACTCTAAAATGTTTAGGATAAATACTTGCTGAATTTTTAAGTATATAATAAGTAAATGCTAAACATTCATTCCTTTAATACATATTTCAAAAGATTTTGATAATAAGCTAATTTCTTTTTGAAGAAAATTAACATGACTTGTGGAGACCACAGATAAGTCTTGCCGTCTCACCATGGTTTTCCAGCTATAGATGACTCATAATGGAAAAAAGAAAGGAATGTCTTCAGGGAAATTAATAAACATCCGTATTTCCCACCTCCTAATATGTGAACCAGGGGAAATTAAAGAACTAAAAGTCAAATGAGAGAATAATGTTGGTATTATTAATTACGAAGCTTCAGGGAAGAACATAGCTTGGTTGCAAATTAAGTCCGAGCATCCCAGTATTTTGCTGAACTCTGCCATTCTTAGGAATCTTTGGACAACCAAAGGGCTCCTGATGTTGGACTCCGCTTTTATGAAGCTTAGTTTTTGGAGCACTAAACCAGTTGAGCAGTAGCCTTGAAGGGAAAGGGAAAGGAGAGAGATGGTCCAGCTTGTCAGCTGCTTCTTCCAAACACTGAGTGGCTCTTTTTTAGTAGTTTAAAGAAAACAATTATTGCACAGAGGCTTAAGGCATGGGGCAAATCACCCCATTTTAACATTAGCCGCTATTCTTCAACATGTATAAATACAGGATTTAATTTGTATTTACCCCAATTGTTTATGCTTCTTAGAGACATTATCCAGGACATCATTGCCATGTCATTCATTGTCTCAAGGGCCCAAATGAGCCCACGCAGCCAATGTGCCTTTCTATGTCTTCCAGGAATTCTTGGGTTGGTAATTATATACTCCAGAAAAGTTCTAAAATATGTCAATCAATTTCAATATTGTCTTCACCCAAGACTCTGAATTTGCTCCATACCCTTTATCTTATCTCAAATAGCCCATCAGAGAGCTGCTATCAGGTTTTAAATGCGAACATAAAGAAAGTTCAATGACAAAGCACAGTTACCTATAAAAATGCCAGCAGAGCCAATTCAGCTACAATACTGAAAGCCTTTTGAAGTGTCAAGATCCAAGGAAATGAAAGTCTAAGAAAAAATGTTCTTATGCTCATGAGTTAAAGCCCAAATTGAAAAAACAAAATGCAGACCTAAAAGAGACAAATCTGCCCATACACCCACTTCCCCCAACACTCTGGGACACGGTTCCCCAGGAGGACTGCACGATCTCACTGTCCCAGCAGCCCCGCAAGCCTCGGGTTTAATCAGCATTTTTTCCCCCGCTGCTACTAAAAGACCAACGAGAACATTTTTAGAAGAGGAAACATTTACTCAGAGCTCAAGGTTTCAGAGACCTCAGTTCACAGAGACAGAACCTCATGGTGGAAGGTGGAGAGCAGCACAGGACATGTCACCAGGGAGCAGAAAAAAGCTCTTCTCACCAGGACAACATATAAACCCCAAGGGCACACCCCAAGACCCACGTCCTCTAGCCACACCCTACCTGCCTACATTACCACCCAGTTAATCCAGTCAAGTGGATTAGTGCACTGATTAGCTAACCGTGCTCATAACCCAATCATTTCACCTCTGAACTTTCTTGCATTTTCTCACACATGAGCTTTTGGGGACACCTCATATCTAAACCACAGCACTGACAGTATCTTGCTGGATCAGAATGTCTCCCTTTGGTCTCCAATGTTTTATCAGATCACTACCGAATCCCATAAGAATTTCAATTTCAAAAAATATCTAAATTTTTAATAAATACATATTATTTTCCAAATTCAGAATGCACACTAACCATATTTGAACCAAATGTCAGACTTCCATAGTGACAGCAGTATTCAAAGGAAAATTATAACCCTAGAAAATGTACGTAGATTTGTAAGAGGCAAGAGCAAAGATTGAGGGGTACTTATTACTGGGTGGATGGTTCAGGTTTATAAAATTCCCTTATTTGCTTTATAAATCAGTAAGATCTGTAAAGCTGTACCCAATTTCTTATATGGATATATGGCATCTTCTTTTCACTTTACTTAATGCATCTGAAAAGAGGCTTTTCAATTGTATTGATTCTTTCTAAGAATCAGTCTTTAGTTTAAATGATTTTTTTTGTTTTTTTGTTTTGTTTTGTTTTCAATTTTATGGATTTCTGCTATTATTATTTTCTAAATTCTTTTTGTTTGGGAATTACTTTGTTCTTCTTTCTCTATTTTCTTAAAAAAGACTAACTTATTGATTCAAAATATTTTTATTCTCTAATTCAAAATTTTACACAATTTCAAACACTGTTTTGGCAGCATCCCACAAATTTGAATCACCATTTTAATAGCCCTCAAATCAAAATATTTCACAAATCCTTTGCTCAATGACCTAACTGAAAAAATTTGCTATTTAATTTCCAAATTCATGAAGGATTTTCTCTCATATCTTTATGCTCTTTGTTTCAAATATAATCTCATTGTAATCAGAATATAAACTATAAAATTTCAATTATTTTAACTTTCATAGGTTCGTTTTTGTTTCAAAATATGGACTTTCTTGATAATTTCTCCATGTGAACTTGAAAATAATGTCTTAGTATCACTGGTGTTCTCTAACTAACATTTTGTTTGAGACCACTTAGAGTTCAAATCTTCTGTTTCATTATGCATTTGTAATTTGCTTTCTGATCATCTTGGTGGAATGTGGAAAGTATCAAGTATAACTATAGACTTGCCTCTTTCTTTTTAGTTCTAGATCGATGTATTTTGAGGTTGTTTTATCAGTCCATGTACAATATGATTAATGCCTTCCTGGGAAATTAGCCCATTCACATTATAGAGTGCCATGGTTATTCCAAAGTCTAATTTGAAAGACTTATAGCACATGAACTTTTCTTTTGATTAGAACTGGCAATATTATTTTAAATTTCTAAGTCATTATATTTAACATAGATTTCTTCTAGGACTGGGTCTTGCTCATCATTTGTCTCATATTTATTTTCTAATATCGTATCTGTTAGTGCACCCCAGTGCCACCAGGAGGCAAGTTCTGGAGAGTGTCAATCCCCTTGTAGGACAGTTTGTCCCATTAAAACCCCACATCCAGAGTTTTGACATATTTCCAGGGGGGGCAGGAAAAAAGTGTGTAGACAGCCCCTGATTCACAATGACTTGACTTCACAAAGTCCTGGCTATACAATGGTGCCAGAACATGCTCAGACATGTTCCTGTCTTCATATTCAGCAGAGTATTTAATAAATTACACGAGATATGCAACTAGTTAAAATTAAAAGTGGCGTAATTACTAAACTAAGTGTGCATGTAGAAAGAAATATTAAAAATCACAAATATCAAAAAGAATGGAGAGGACTGGGTTGTGGCTCAGTGGTAGAGGGCTTGCCTAGCACGTGTGAGGCCCTGGGTTCGATCCTCAGCACCACATAGAAATAAATAAAGGTATTGTGTCCATCTACAGCCAAAAAATAAATAAATAAAAATTTTGCAAAAGAAAAAGAATGCAGAAAAGACAGGCCTTAATTGCATTTGAACAGCGCCCTCTCCAGTACAAATTCTGTGATGCAAAACAAGGGGACAGCGGCGGCTGGAGGATGTCCCTCACTGGACACATTCACAGGGCTGCCCTGTCCTGCGGGCCCTCTCCTCCCCATCCGTGAGGCAGAGATGCCTAGGGCTTTCCCACTGTCTCTGCCATTACAGGGCTTCCCTCCCGTGAGTGCCCTTGGACGCAAAGCCAGGTGTGGTTCTTGGAGATTCTCCAGTCATTAGCGTGTAAGGTCTCTGCACTGCGACTCTCTGGAGCCCCAGGACGGAGACAGCGCCTGAAGGATTGCCAGGTGCATGGCGGTTATGGCCTGTGTGCTCATCCAGCGCCGCCCCTCGCCCTGTCCTTGAATGTGGCCTCTCTGACAGTCGCCTGCCGTCCGTTGAGGTGCGCAGGACCGCTGAAGGAGGCCCCACTTCCCTTTCCTTTTGAAGCTGGGCGCCCACACGGTCTCATGATGGAGGCTGGGGGTGGCCTCCTGCTGACTGTCGCCACCTGTCAGGCAAGTCATCTACTAGAGCTCTTCTGAGAGCTGCATACGCAGCTGGGACCTCTGACATCTGAGTTCCATCAAGAGAAACCTTTCACTGCAAGATCTGATCTCTAGAGGCCAAGGACCCCCAGGGCCGAGGACCAAGCAGGTGCTAAGGCTGTCCCCAGATTTCTGATGAGCGCAGGCTTGGCCTGGCCTCCCTCCCGCACGCTCCACTCCTTGGGTTTCCCAGGAGCTTTCCATCTGGGCGCACGTTCCCAGATGAGCATCCTGTTCATCTGAGAGCTACCCAGGCTTCTCCCCGGTGTCGCAAGGTCGAGTGGATCTTCAGGACCCAGAGTTCCTGCTTCCCCGTGCCTTTTGTTTTCCAGGCAGCAGGGAAAGGGAGAGGGTGAGGGTGCTCCCCTGCCACGCCCCGCTGGGCTTCCAATTCCTTCCCCTTCTTTCAGCCCTAGCTGTCCAGCGCTTGCTTTGACGGATACTGTGAATTTCGCAGTGCTTGCTGTTTGGTTGATGATGTTGTTCTACACCGTCATTTTTAAATGCAACTACATTTTTAAAACTTTTTGTACCTATTGATTTCTTTTTTCAGACTCTCCATTTCCTTCTGTATTTGCAACTTCCCCTTTTTCCTCATATCTTCTTGTTCTAAACTTTCTTATAATGCAGATCTACTGGCAATGCATTTCTCACTTGCTTTGCCAAAAAAAAAGAATCATGTTTCCTGGACTTCTTGGATTCTGAACTTTATGCCAGCAGCTTTTCCTTCCCTCTTAGCACCTCACGTCACTCCAATCATCTATGGTTTTCAAAGTATCTAACAAGAATCCTGCCGTCTCACTCATCCCATTCCTCAGTAAGAAACATTTTCTTTTTCTTTTCTGGTTGCCTTCAATTTTTTCTCATATTTTCAGCAGTTTGATCATTACACATTTAGACCTGGTTTTTGTTTATTTGACATTTTCATCCTAAGCTTCCTGTATCTGTTCTTTTATGCTTTCCATTGTATTTGGGATATTATCTGTTATTTTATTACCCTTTCAAATATCTATTCTTTCCTTATCTGTTTCTTCTCTCTTTCCAGGAGGCCAAATGAATGTGAGTTAGACTATTTTATATTGCCCCATGGCTGTGCAATACTCTGTCATGTTTTGTATTTTTTAGCCATTTATCTCTATATTTCCATTTGGCATTTTCTATTCGTATATCTTCAAGTTCAAAGATTCTCCTTTTTTTCTTTTAGGATTGGAGACTGAGCTCAGGGCACTGTACTACTAAGCTGCATCATCAGCCTTTTTTTTTTTTTTTTTTTTTTAATTTTGAGACAGGATCTTACTAAGTGACTGGGGATCTCACTAAGTTGCAGAGGCTGGCCTCAAAGTTGTGATCCTCCTGTCTCAGCCTCCCAAGTTGCTAGAATTACAGTGTGTACCACCATGCCCAGCTAAATTCACAGATTCTTTACTCAACTATATAATTATGTAAAGTTTTCAAATAAACTCCTAATTTTTATATATGATGTGGATCTAGCACCTCTCTTTGCATCCTCATCATTTTCATTTTGTACTGATGTTCACATATCTTCCATCTTTCCTACTAAAATTTTAGCATACAAATCAAATATTTTAATTCCTATCTGATGATTCCAATGTCTGAATCTATAACATGTTTTCCTCTTTCCTTTAATTTTTATGCTTTATACTGCCTGACTGTCTTTTTGCCACCTACTTGAATCTTTGTTTCAGTTATGTTTGCTAATTAAAGCACTGTTGATATAGAGTTTTCTGAAGCCTAGTCTCAATGCATTTCTATATGTACCAAGACGGGTACATATGCTGTTTACATACAAGCCACAGTTGCATACTGCAGATCTTGAGTCAGCTAAAGGTCCAAATTCCCTGAATTATTTTACAATACTTGGCTTCTTGCTTTTGTCTGAAGACCCCTTTAGCCCTGCACTGGTAATCCCTGCACTGTCATAATATCAAAAGCATCCATAAGCCAACAAATCACTTGCTGAGACAGCCTAGATACAGATTATTCAAATGGAAGCAAGGAGAATGCATTGCACATTCTGCATGGCTGCTTGAGCCAATGCCTACAGCTGCTATGGTCTTCACCAACGCTGGAACCAGTTTTTCCATCCTGCAGCATGAAAACAACACACTTTGTGCTTTGAATGTTCTTGATCAACCCAACAAACAGGTCTTAACTCCCCGTGAACAGAGAGCAAAAAGAAGTTCCGGTTCATGTCCTGATACTGAAGTTACCAAGGCCAAAGCGCGTGACATGGACGGTTTAGGAAAAGTCCCTTTTCCAAGAAACCTACGCAGTAAAGGGGTCGCTCCTACTCTCTAGCCCAATGTGCAACCCTGAGCATGCAGCTTCTTCCCTGGATTTCTGCACATGAGGAAGAACCTGGCACTCATGTGACTTCCGTAGTGTCTGCAGCTTCTGGGGAAGGGCAAAGACAGGTGCTCTTATCCAAGCAGCATCTAATTCCTTTCCCATCAGTGGATCCTGTGATTTGAATCTCAGGAAGTTGACCAAAGCAGGTCATTTGCCATCCTCTACCTCTGGCGGATGGAAAGACCAGCCCTGCCACAGCCCCACCCCTGCCTTCAGGACAGGGGCCCTGCTTCTTCTGCCTGCTGTTTCACTTGGGGATGGAGAGGCGTTAGTGCTGAATTAATTCTCATACAAGCAGAGGTAGGTAGTCCAGGACTTTTCTGACTGTGAAGTCTCTGAGCTATTTTTAGAAAATCTTTTTAAAATGTGTTTTCTTAAACACGAATTGCAGATTCTTCTCGATGTTTTGATCTTAGCAACTTTTAGAGTTTACCTCAACCTTCTTCATATGTGACATGGAGCATATGAACCTTGACCATGGGTCAGAACATGACGATTTTGTGCACATTTACTTAACAGCATGTTTCATTGCCCAGAAAATAATCTTGTTTATGGCATCAAACATTCCTATTATTAAATGACAAGACAATAAAAGAGACACACTTTTGTAGCTTTGTAAATACTTTTTTTTTTTCTTTGTAACAGGGATTGATTGAACCAAGGGTCACTTAGCCACTGAGCCACATCCCAAGCCCTTTTCTTTTTAAATTTTTATTGAGACACCAGGTCTCACTGAGTTTCTTAGGGCTTCGCTAAATTCCTGAGGCTGGCTTTGAACTCTCGCTCCTCCTGCCTCAGCTTTCCAAGCTGCTGGGATTTCAGGTGTGTGCAACTGTGCCTGGCTAGTTTTATCCACTTGGTCCATTTCAGCTTTGTGTGAATTTTTAAAATAAGAAACTGGCTAGTCTTGAACACAATAGGCTATGTTTTATAAGACATCAATGATGTTCCCTCACCTTTGAACAACAAGATTCATTCTAAGTGGTAATGGTGGTGTTATTATTTCCCAGAAAAATAAATTATGGCTGTCGCAAAAATGTTCATTCATGTTATTTTTAAGTAGTATGTATTCAGATTTTTGTACAGCAATTTTCATTATTTGTACAGGTGTTATTTTAAAACATGTAAAATATGTCTTATTATTTGGGATGGTATGACAGGCATGCTTCCAACTTTAGGCAATAACATACATAACACACAAACACACACACACACACACACATCTTCAATTTTAAATAATCTGAATGATAACCCTGTAACCTATTTTTATGTTCGAAGTAGAAAAGTGAGTATAATGCATGAGAAATTGATGAATAAAATATCTTTCACATGCATATTTGGCTGGCTTGAATTATGAGATAATTATGATTTTTTTCAGGTCACTTAAAAGAAAATAGGGTAATCCAAATATGCAGTGAGAACAACAAAACATAAATTTGAAAATGTTTTATGAATGAATGCATGCATGCAAGATTGTAATTGCTCTAAGAACATCACATAAGACTATTTGAAATTTTTAATTATTTTTAGTATTAGAAAATCAGGGAACAAGTATATCTGTCCAACAATTAGAAATGTGATAGAACTTTTGGAGAGGATCTTTCAGTGTGACAATGAGACAATAGGGAGGTCATTCACCTGTGGATTTATTTATTTCTGGAGACATTGATGGTCATGATGATTATGACCATGGACAGCAACTAGGTTGAGGTCTACCTTCAACCCTTGGGTTCTTGCAGAGATGATGGCATTGCATGATTTGTAGTGTTATTATGATCATTAGATAGTGTAACCCAGTCAAATTATTCAGCAATTTTGCAAATCCTTGTACAATATCTGAAACCATAAATAGTAGCTTCTCTAAACATCATTATAACTGGTCACTTAACCTGTGTGTCACCTATGTTGTAGCCACCATACTGGCTGAGAAGTGAAGTTGAGTATCAGTTTCTGTCCTCAGTTTGGTTACAGTCCATTAGGTGACGTAGGAATATATAGGGGAGCAGCACAGATGAACCCCGGGAAGGCTTAACACTTGAAGCTTGGAGTTTCTCCTTGAATTATAGATAATACTGGCTCATAAAAGCTTTGACAATTCCAGGAAAGGAAATTTCCTTTTGGACTGAAAATTATAGTAGGCAAGGCCCCAGATGTAGGACCCAGAATGCTTGTGAAAGAATAGTAAGTAGCAGCCTATGTTTCAAGCATTCTTTCATGTGAGAAAGTCTGAATAGTAAACAGGAGGTTATGAAGAACGCATATGGCTATGCGTATGAACACATATAGCACATATTATATATATATACAGATGTATGTATAACACACATCTGTATACAGAGGATGTGTGTGTGTTTCATACCGTTACATAAAAGCCTTAAAAGCAAGAACTAAAGTTTCCCAAAGAAAGAACTCTGCTTTCAGAGGGCAACACAGAAATTTCTTCCTGTGTTTTGCTTTCAGATTCAACACTACAACATCAACCCTTACCTGCCAGTTTGGCCTACAGATTTTTAACATGCTGTTCTGCACACTTGTATGAAGCAAATCTCTAAAATAAAATACAACCTTAATATTTATGCATCAGACTGGTTCTATTTCTCTGGAAAAACCCAATACGCTAATACACTACTTCTATTTCTCAATAAATAATACTATTTTAAATAGCAGATAATAATGATAATTGATAATCAAAACAATTATAAAAAGCCATTGTCTGATTTTCCTTTTGTAAAAGAAATTGCATTTTCCATGTGTCTGAAGATCCAACAGATTTAAATTCTTAGCTCGTTTGATTCCTTATTCTTTTAAAACCATTCAGTGTTTCAGAAACTAAGTGCATAGTTAATGACTATTTTTAATTTAAAGTAAAGCAGGCCTATTTTTCTTAGCCCATTTCTTTTGTGTTCTCTAGACCTGAGTTAGTTTAATATTTTCTTATATAATGTAGGATTTTTTTTAACCTACTTTTGTTTAGTGCAAAAGAACTTTCACATAATAATCTTAAAACAATAGGAATGTGCATTGAATTATGAGGTAACATTTAAAACTCAAAATTTTTCACTCATACTTGTCAAGAAAACCATTGTTTGCCCTTTGTTTCAAATACTGCAGTAATTTTAAATGTGCTTATTCCTGTCTCACTCTGTAAGCTGTATTAAGTTAATCATTAAAACTTGTGTTTGATGAAGTTACTTTAAAATGTTTGCCAATAAAATACATAAAAAATGGAACATAAATCAAGCAGCTTTAAAATAGGCATCATTATAGAAATAAATCTATTTTTTGTTAATTGGAAAATATATGAAAATAATTGCAAATTCTTAGTAAGAAAAATATTATAAAATTGAGCATATGTTGAGATATGGTGTTATAATATCCTGTATGAGTTATTCCCAAGGAAGAAAAAGCATTTTGCTAATGTTATAAGAAATAAATATTATTCAGTGGCTACAAAGCTTAAACAATTTTATTTATATAGTCCTAAGAATCATCAGTAAATGTAAATTCCACATAGAATCAGAAATATCTTTCAATTGCTTGAATTGTTTCAGTCTGAAAATGGCATCAAGTACATATTAAATGGTATAGCCCAGAGTCTCAAAAAGATAATGCCATATACAAGGCATTCTAAAAGTTTTTCAATAATTTCTCAAGGATTTGTAAAATTAAATAAAGTACAGTTAACAAATTATAATTTCCAGATGAAAACTTATAGGAATTACAAACTTAAAAGAAAGCCACATAACTGTTTTCGTTTTCAACATTTTAAAATTTTGAAAATGAATTTATTAATTGAATATATGTTTATGGTGGGTCTCATGTATGCTGAGTATCTTGCTAACTGTAAAAACAGTGTAGGAATGAACAAGGTCTCCACCCTACCATTCAATGGGAAGATTGACAGTGGTCATTGGGTATCTGAAACTGAGTGAGAAACACAAACATTGCATCTTGACAACAGATAAACAAACTGATAAAATGATTTGATTTGACATTGATTTGACATTGAAGGATGAAAAAGTGGTTATCAAAAGACTTAGAATAATATCTGTGTTCCTGAAGAGAACTAATGGTTTTCAGTGTGCATGTATACATGTTCACACACACACACACACACACACACACACTTTGATATATCAGAATTAATCAGTCATACTGGTGTTGGGTTCCTGATATTTGTCTTTGTTAACTTTGTCCTGCTGTTCATATAAGAGTCTCTTCCTCAGAGGCAAAGATAATTTGATAATTATCTTCACTAAAAAATTATCACATGGTGCCCACCCCTGATTCTTATTCTAGGTGAATACCATAAAAGCTGGTCTAGAGTTTTATACACAAAATTTGATGTCTATGTCAAGGAATTGAGGGGGAAAACAAATATTCTCTGCTTATAGAGGGAAAGAGGAAACTGTTCATGTTCCCTCTTTGGAAATGTAATGCGGTTTGGGTCCTTATTTCAATTTTTTGGTGTACTAATAAATCTCTCCAAAGGTCAGATAAATGATGTGTCTCTAGGCAGAGAGGTCTCCAAAATATGATGTCTGTCCTCCTTGAAAAATGGAGCAGAGGGAAGATCTGTGGAGTTCTCACTCTCAATAAAGTTGTCAATCAATTGTAAGGCCTGCTTTTAGTCCAGAATCCCAAGTTTCAGTTAAGTTCACAGAACTTAACTCTGTAGAAACACAGAGATATTTTATCTATGATCCCACAACAAACAATATAATCATACTCATATAATAAATCATATAATAAAAATTTTTAAAAAATTATTAAGTGCCAGAATAGACATTAAAAGGGTGCAATATTTTTAAATGGACAAAGGAAGCACTCCAGAGTCAGTAAATAGTAAACGAATACATGAACATGGAAAGACACAGCTATGTAAGGACAGACTGTGGACCAGTAGGTGGAATCAATAGAAGATGAGAGAATTTCTGAGATAAGACAGACTTTTGTATGGGTAATAAGTATAATAATGATATGAGTAATAAAAATAATAAAATCATTGTAAATGAGCTAAGGTGACATATGCCATGTCAATGGACAGGTCTTGTGCTACAAGCCTCTTCAGGCAATGATTAAGTGCTGCATATTATTTTATGTGCAATATACAAGTATTTAATTTTTGTTGGTTTCAGAAATTTCAATACTATCCTCCTCAAGCCCATCTTCTTCATGCTTTTTCTGCCTCGTTGTTGGTTGAACATAGGTATACAATTTTGATGCAAATTGTTCAATGATTATTTTTATATTTAGTATGCAAGGGTCGTGATTAAGATACTTTTCACAATTTGAAGTAATGCAGATCATCCCCCTGATATTTTTATGCTTATATTTCATCTTTTCACATTCATATCAGTGGAATATGTTTTTATATGTGGTACAAGATAAGCACGTAGTTGTCCCCACATAATTGAGCTAATTATCCTACTTATTCCTAAATTGGCACATTTCCACCAAAAATCATGGTCTTCCACAAATGGGTAATAACCATTCTGTAGCTTCTAATTTTATTAATCCTTTTGTTATTTTTATTTCCTGAATCAGCACTATATTTTTATCACACTAGCGCTTTGTAAGATATGTCAGTGTGTCATAAGGCAATGCTCTAACCTGGGGGAGTATGAGCATGTGTAATCAGAAGTCTATAATTAATCAGATACCATTTTAGGGCTTTGTAGCAAGGATCTCTAACTGACTACACCTTCCATTTTCCCCTTCTTCCTTCATAACAACGATTTTTTGTAGCTGGGCACACTGCTACTTCTACTAAAGTCTATTTTACAACTTTCATAGAAACTAGGACAGCTTCAGAGCACGATGTAAGATCATTATTGCATGAACTTCTGTTTTAGTCCCTCTGAGACTAGAATGTGACTATGCTGCCCAAAGCTAAAACCACCACATTGTGGGAAGTTTACTGAGAACACAACATGCTGTAAAATTTATGACAAATAGTTCAAAACACATTCCTGATTTCTATTCTGGTAATTATCTTTCTCTTTTTATGCAATTTTTATGACTTTATATTAATGTTAATTTGGGTTATGAAATTAATTTGTAGATTTTATTAAAATTTTTAAAAGTTCTTTGAATTTATTCCCTATCTATAATTTAATTATTCTTCTTTACGATTTCCAAAAACTTTATTTTTTTCTTATTGATCCTTCATGGTATCTAAAAAAATGTCTTTTTATTAATTTTCCTTGAACATTTCTGTGGTTTATTCATAATTTATCTTCCTCTTATACTTTGGAATTAATTTTTATTTTGATATTTATTAATTCCTATCATTCTCTTTTTCTACATTTATCTTTTTATTTTACTTTCTATTTCAATAGACAGTATTTTTCATTCACTTTCAAATTTTTTTTAGGTTAATTAAGACTAACATTTTCCTCTTTGGACTACTTTCACTGCAATTTTTTGGTTGAAACAGAGAATTCTTTATTTGCCTTTATAAATCTTAAAATTAATAAGTAAAGGTTAAAATATTTTAAATGATATGAAGTTCTGTGGAGAAAAACAGGCCAGAAATAAGAATAAAATATATTTAGGAAAGAGCATTGGTTGGAATGATCAGGAAGTCCCACTGACAGGCGATATATCCATAAGTACCTAAAGAAGGTCAGAGAACAGGAAGGGCTAATTTTGGTAATGAGCATATAGACAAAGCATACAAATGCAAGACTCTGAGGAAGGAATGTCCCTGGCCAGCTGGAGAAATAATGTAAGGCATTGTTTTGATTTTTTTTTTTTTTATTGTGATCGAAACGAGAAATTATTTCTTGTTACTATTGAGAATCCAGTGGGTACAGGATTGTGGATGGGAATATGAAGAGGCTGAGATTGTGTTTTCTCAGGTAGACAGTAGCAGCAAAGGCAGAGAGAAGTGGTCTGAGTAGAGAAACAGTTAAAGTCTGGTAGAATCAATGGACCACCCAGGGAAAACAGCGAGGAACAGTGAAGGATGCCTGAAATTGGAAAAAAAAAAAAAAAAAAAATTGGAAGGCTTTCTGTTACAGGTGGTGACAAAACTTAAGATATATCCTGAGAAAGAGTGGTTGGGTAAGTGCAGAGGGCAAGATCATTCAGAGAGCTTGGAACTCAGGGCCTTGATAGGTTCAACTCCCCAGAGAGTGAAATTACCAAGAATGAAGACAGCAGTTTTGTAAGAGACAGTAAGTGATCCAGGTGATAAGTCTCATGAAAAAGGATACCAATGCAGGTGTTAGGGATGGCTGAGACAGGAAGGGTTAGTGAGTCACAGAGACTGAGGACCTGAGATTCAAGCAAGAGACGGAGTTTAGGAAAAGGAATGGGGGATGACTTGGACACACCAGGAAGAAAAACTAACGTAAATAATCCAACTGCAGGTCACCTAAGCAATAGCTTCAGCAAAAAAATACGATTTTAGGTAAAGCAAGTAGACGAGGAGAAGTGTACAGAATCAACTTATGTGCCCATCAAATGATAACTGAATAAGAAGGACAAGAAACTGGATAAAGAAAACAATAGAACTCTATTCCAAAATGAAGAAGAATGAAATCCTGTCATTTGTGACAACATGGATGAACCTGGAAATTATCAGGTTAAATGAAGTGAGCCAGGCACAGAAGACAAGCACTGTGTGATCTCACTCAAATGTGGAATCTAAGAACATTCATCACAAAGCTGAGGGGGGACGATGGCTGCCCAGGCTGGAGAGAGCAGGGGCCAAGGGAGGGCTGGGGAAGCTTGGCGGAAGTTTGCAAAGTTGCAGCTAGATAAGGGCAGGAAGTTCTGGTGTGTACTGCACAGAGGTCACCACAGAGAACTTACAGAAAGCCAGAACAGACTGAGAGTTATCACCATGAAGAAAGGATAAATGTGCGCAGAGGGAGGTATGCTTAACCTGACTTACATATTATATAATGTATAAATGTATCAAAACATGTGGTGCTCCATTAATATGTACAAATTTTATGTTTTTAATGTATCATTTAAAAGAGAGTTCTTGAAACATTTTTTTAAATATCTGGAGAGCAGATTCATTTCACAATGCATATTTGATAGAGTAAAATGCCAAAATACAGATGTTTAAGCCATCTGGTGTAAAAGAAAAAAAATCCTTTCAAAACTGTGATTGAAAGGATCATTAATAAATGAATAAAATGGAAATGGATTCATTACTATTAATTTATGTTTAAATCCACATGAAAAATTGGCACATTTCAGATCTCATTAATATTATGAAGACTACTTTAAAAAGAAAAGGAAATCAGTTTCTCATGAAATGTTAGAAGACAGAGCTCACTCAATAAAGAAGCAGGCTAAATTAATGAGTTCATTTATTCAATGAATGTATCTAACCACCCAATCTGTCCCAGGTTTATGCAGAGTTACAATCTGGTGCCTCTCAAGTTCAGACATTTGTTCACACTCTTGATAGTACAGTGCACAGTAGGATACCCCTATCCATTCAGCCTACATAAGGAAAGTTCCACTAAGTATGGAATCTTCATAAGTAGGATTTATGTGGTTGGAATTCAATAATTTCTGTCATTAAGATTTGTGCATCCTGCTGAAAGAGTGAATAACTGGAGAATTTACTGGTGATGCTACCTGGTGGTTTAGCAAAGATTTAGCAGAAAACTGTATGGGGCATTGTAGAATTCCAGAGAAAGACTCAGTGAAAAAGCAAACTGAATATGACCAGATGATCATACTTTGTCCTAAAGCTCACCCTGTTGAAATCCATAGAAGTAAACTTGATCCAAAGAATGTGACTTTTAAAATTCAAAGACCAGCATGGAAATTGTCCATCAACTTTGTCAGGATTACATCCAAAGCCAAATCCAATTTTTATCTACAATAAACATAATGTTGATTGAATTAAAGGGTTTATTAGGATGATTAAAATCTCTTGGGCACTGTAAAAAATCATAAAAGCATACTAAGTGAAAGCATAGTTATAAATTTTGATGAACACCAAAATTTATGACTAGATATATTAAAGAGAAAAAATTTTATTTAGAAAAAATTGTCCTTACAAATACTTTGTGGAACTAACATTATAACAGTGAAACTAAGAACTTTGTAGAAAGAAAAGGTATAATAAGAATTTCAATCATGTAAAAGTAAAGCCAAAATAAACTGAAGTATTCCTAATCAAACTTAAAAAGTATGTGAAAATAGAAGAACTTATTGAAAAATTTAAGAATATCAAGAAAGTGATTAAAACCATATTAAAAACTCAATCCACTGTTCAATGACCTTACTAATTTATTGTTTCAAATGAATGGGGCGTTTTCACATAAGCTAGTTTGAACCAAGTCACTGATCAGAAAGCTTAATTATTGATGAATGACATATGAGTTTGTTAAAAGTGTAACTATAATTCCAAAACAATAAACTTTTAATTATTGATTTAACTCCTGTCTCCTATGGAAGTCGTATCAACTTATTGATCCACATTTGCTAATTTAAAAAAAAGTAATATTAATAAAATTATCAAAATGGCTAATAATTACTGAAAACAATGACTTTAAAATATTTGGCATGAAACAAAACACTGAACATATGTAGGAAATATTATAACTTATAGTAAGGCATTCTGAACATATTCAATTCCCAAGTGTCCCCAGACCACAGGTAGCAGCCTGAATTTAATCTTTCTTTTCAAACTCCAAAAAACCCATACCGAGCAAAATGAAAAATGCTTCCATGCAATGAAACAAAGCAACATAAAAAGGAAAATCCATACCAAGAAGAGTAACAACATGATGAGAAGACAGACACTATCCCAAACTTAAAATAATGCCCAAGTGGGGAATAAATATCCAAATCCACAGAGCCAGCTCAGCAAGAAGCAAGAAGGGCAAGGAGTTTGCTATGGTTAGAATGTGTCCCCAAAATGTATGTGTTGGAAATTGAGTCACCAGTGCACTGTTTCTGGGAGTGAAGCCTAATAAGAGGTGTTCAGGAATAACTAATATCTTTATTATGGAAACAATTTTCTGTATCTACAGAGGTTTTGTTATAACAGGTAGTTCAGACCCTGCTTGCACTCCTGCCCCCCCCCTCTCTATCTCTCTCTCTCTCTCTCTCTCTCTATCTCTCCCTCACTTTTTCTCTGCCTCCTCCTAATTCCCTCCCTCTCTCATCTTCTGACATGGGACAACCTCACAGGAAGATCCTCACCAGATGAAGGAAACTCCATCCTGGACTCTCAGCCCCCAGAATAGAAAAAGAATTATTTTTTTCTTTATAAATTACCTATTCCATGAAAATCCGCTACAGCAATACACAGCAGACTAATATAGAAGCACTTTGTAGATAATTTTTAAAAGGGGAGAGGGACCGAGGAACAGTAAAATACAGATATGGTCACTCCACAATGATGCAGAAACCTGAGGACCGTTCTGAGACTGGTCCCACCAGAGTGAATAACAGGAAAGCAAGTGGCCGAGCTCAACCCAGCTAGCGTGGTCGTGTGCCCCTACCCATCTCGCTCCATCCAACTGTCAAAATGCGTGTCTTAGTCAGCTTTTCCCTGCTGTGACTAAAAGGATCTGACCAGCACAATGTAGAGGAGAAAAGGTTTATTTGAGGGCTCACGGTTTCAGAGGTCTTAGTCTTACTCCATAGGAGGCCGGCTCCATTCCTCAGGCTCGAGGTGAGGCTGAGCATCATGGAGGAGAGGGTGGCAGAGGGAAGCGGTTCCCAGCCTGCTGATGAGGAAGCAGAAAGAGACTCCACTCAGCAGATACAAATGTATCCTCAAAGCCATGCCCCAATTCCCACCTCTTCCAACCACACCCTGCCGTTTACCACTCAGTTAATCCGCATCAGAGAATTAAATCACTGACTGGATTAAGACTCTCACAACCCATCATTTCCCCTCTGAACCTTCTTGCATCATCTCATACATGAGCTTTTGAGGGACACCTCACATCCACACCATATTAATGTGCTGCTTTCTCAGATCCTTTGGGGGCTCTTTTTTGCACAGGCATGGAGAGTTAGAGGTGGCCCTCAATCAAGTATTGCAGAGTGTGGAGCATGGGGGGCCTGCCCCCTGCGAAGCGGCAGCTCTGCCAGGCAGCTCCGGCTGGCTTGGCATCCTTCCTTCCCTGACAGCTTTCTAAAGCTCCTACCAGATTCCCGTGAGGAAGTGAATCCGTGTGTGTGTATGTGTGTGTGTATGTGTGTGTGTGTGTGTGTGTGTGTCTTTTCTTTTTTCATTAATTTTTATTTATTCTAATTAGTTGTACATGACAGTAGAATGTATAATTGCATTTTGATAAATCATACATAAATGGAATGTAATTTCTAATTTTTCTGATTGTACATATTCTAGGATCACATAGTTCATGCTGTCATATAAGTACATGAGGTAATAATGTCTGTTTCACGGTACTATCCTTCTTACCCCATACCCCTTCCCATTCCTTCACTCCCCTCTACCTAATCTAAAGTAACTCTGTTCTTCCCTAGTGCCCCCACCTTATTGTCAATTAGCACCTGCATATCAGAGAAAACATTCAGCCTTTGGTTTTTTGGGCTTGACTTTTTTTGCTTAACATGATATTCTCCAACTCCATCCATTTACCAGAAGGGGTGTGTGTGTGTGTGTGTGTGTGTGTGTGTGTGTGTTTAAATTCAAATCAGAACAACTAGATTCTAAGGAATTGAGAGAGACTTGAAATTTCATGAGTTCTCAGAAGGGAATAGTAATAGGAGTCCTTTGCATTATATAAGGTATCCACTGAATGAAAAACATGAAACCTATCTGAATGTCAAGAAGAAGGAAGAGGAGGAGGATGGGGAAGAGGAGGAGGAGGAGGAGGAGGAGGAGGAGGAGGAGGAGGAGGAGGAAGATAAAAAGGGCACTATGGATAAATAAATATAGCTAAATATGCTTTAAAACACAGAAAACATCAATCTTTTTAACACAGTGAACTGACTACACATCTGCAGTGGGATATATCCTAATTGTAAAAGAAACTCCAAAGAAAGCTTGAACTGCATTAAAAGATTGTTGTTTGTACACGTTTTGTGTATCACAGTGTGAAGACATTACTGTCTGGGGAACCAGGTGAATATTGGGGAAGGTGTTTGACAGAATGGAGGAGAGGAGTCCTGAGGGGCTACGTGGACTTTGAAGGCATCAGTATGGGTTCAAGAATAGCTTTTTGTGGTATATATTTTTTTTTCCAGCTCAGTCTACTGAAGTGCCCTAGAAGCAACAATAGCTCAGTAGCCATGAGCACACCAGCTGCCCAGATACTGGGCTGTAGTACCATTCCCCACCACAAGCAAGAGGAGAAATCACAGAGTCCAGACAGGGCAGGGAAATGCGTGATGTGCCAATGCAGCATGTGCTAGAAAATAAGGAAATGCACAAAAATGAAATAGACACTTCAAAAGGGCACAGGAATCCAGGTCAGTGTGTTCCCACTTACAACACAGGAGAAAATAAACATTTACAAAAGAATGACTAAAATGGATTATAGTATATTTTAAAATAAAGTGTTTCCTATACCTAAATTTCATTATTTTTATTATAAATTGACCAATTATAGTGGCATGTATTTACCGGTTACCAAACAACATTGTGATTTATGACTACAATGGGTAAAAATTAAATCAAGTTAATCAACATATCCATCCACCCAAATACTTATTTTTCATGATAAGAATATTTGAAATGTACTCTCAGTGATTTTCAAATGTACAGAATATTGCTTTTAACTCTACTCACTATACCGTGAGGTACTCATCCAAAAACCGATTCTGACTTACTTATCTAAGAATTTGTATATTCTACCATCATCTCCCATCAGAACTTCATTACAATAAATTTAAAAGAAGAAGAGCAAAGATAAAGTTCATTTTTCCCCCAGGGAAGGATGGCACATGATAAATGTCAATTAACCAAGTAGTGATTCACTGTGAAAAGATCAGCCGTGGATACTACATAAATGAGTAAAAACTGTTAGGAAACAGGATAGCCTGTGTTGTCTCACTTTTGAGGTGTCCTCCAACAGCTCTTCCGCTAATGAAGGAATGTCGAGAAGTAAAACAATTGATTGTGAGAGCTGTAACCTTATCAGTCCTCCCTGTCTGCATGGATTGGATGAAAAGTAGGCAGATGGGGCATGGCTAGAGGAGGTGGGTCACGGGGTGCCAGCCCTGGAAAGGTGCATCTTCTCTGCCACCCCTCCCTCCCACTCTCGGCTTCCTGACTGTGTGACTGGAACACACTTCTCCACCATGCTCTTCCACCATGATGTTCAGCCTCACCTTAGGCCCAGAGCAACAGACTCTGCCAACCACCGACTGAACCTCTGAAGCTGTGAGCCAAAGTGAACTTGCCTTTGAAAATTTTTCCTGTCATGTGTTTTCATCAGAGCAACACCAAGTTGATTAACGCATCCTGTAACTTTCTGAAGAAAACCAATGGACCAACAATGATGGTACAAACTCACGTGAGATGAATTTAATCATGAGGGAACAGACAAATCTGATTGATGGACAACTGTCCTAGGTACTTTCACATAATTAATGCAGGGAAAGGGGAAAATAATTCTAGAGACATATTCTAGATTAAGGAAAGTTAAAGAGATATGATGACTAAATACAATGTATGATCTTTAATAGGATTCTATATTAAATGTCATAAATATTTTATTAGAAAATTTAAAAAGCATGAATATATTATAAACACTAAATTCCTTGACTGCTTTTATTGTACTGAGTATACTGAAAACATATCCTTAGAAAATTCACTCTGAAGTGTTTTGCTGTGAAATGTCATTATGTTTACAATCTAGTCTCAAATGCTTCACCCAAGAAAATTGATTATATATATTTACCTAGAAAGTTTAAACAAACATGGAGAATGTAAATTATTGTGGTAATAGCTTCATGAACTCCCCTTAAACTTGTCATTTAACCTTTCCTGTGTTTGAAATTTTCAACATAATACGTTATAAGCAACACACACACACATACACGCACACACTTGAACTCTCACCAGGGCTAGATGATATCTTAAGATAATGTTATCAGGCTCTTTAACTATTAAAACCAACTGGAAAAAAGAATAAAACATATATCATCAAATTTTCCAAAATAATATACAGATAATTCTAGGTTGGTTAGAAAAAAAAAAAAAAAAACATGACAACAAATAATTTGGAAACATTAAAATTATGACCCTTAAATGCAATGAATTTATTTCTGGATTTACACTAAAGAAGTACACCTTCAATTGTTACCATTTACATTTTTTTATTAAGCTGACTGAAAGCAAGGGTCTCTCAAAAAAAAAAAACAAAACCCTCTAGTGAAGAAATCACTCTGGACAACACTAAAAGCTAAGCTCTTCATAGTAGGGTTTATCCAAAATGTGGTTGGGATGTGGCAGTGGCACTTCTGGGGACTCTCTTTTCTTGTCCTGTGGGCACTATCACCATGACAACCCAGATTACCTGTACTTGTCAGCTAATTGATATTCCACTGGGCTTTAACATTTTCTTCCGAGCTCTTTTTCCCAAACATCACAACCTACTTCCGCTCTTAAAGGAGCAGTGCCTTGGAGAGCCGGACTCCAGACTCTGACCCAGCTCATGCCAACAGACCTGGGTCCTAACACTTTGCATAGGCTTTCTTGTCTCAATGGCTTGTCCATCAAATTATGCAAGCGTATTCATATGCCAATGTTTCAGTAAAGAAAGAGTAGATACTGCCCAAAGAAGTACTAAGGAAACTGTAAAAGTTAACTTTTTTTGTGCAAAAACATGTTCCTGCTCTAATCTAAATTAGAAAAAAATACAAAAATAATTAGTGGAATGGCTTTCTCTTTAATGTTGTTCATATGTTTTCAATTCATTTTAGAGAAACATTTTCTTAATTACTTTAAACTTTTATATTATTACTACTTTTTAGTGTGAACTGTGCAACAAAATTACATATATTAATTTCCTGTTGTTGATATACAATAATTATTTTATGGAGTTTTATGCCCATCATTTAGTATAAATTGTTTTTATCCTAAATGGTCCCGTTAGGATCTTTTAAAATTCCCACTAGAATGTAAAGTCGCTGAAGTCAGGGCCTTTGCCTTTCATAATCATAACTGAAAGCCCAGCTGATAGCACACTTCAGGATAGTCAGTTATAGGAGATGATCTGCACACTCAAAAATGCCCATGTCTTATCCCAGATCAACTCTCAGTTCTACCTTATATGGCAAAAGAAACTTGCAGATCTGTTTAAATTAGTGAAGGGGCTGTGGGTTACCCCACTGGACTCAGTGTGATCACAGGGCTTCTTTTAAGAGGGAGGCAGGGCAGTCAGAACAAGAGAGAGATCTCAATAGGTGATGCTGCTGGCTTTGACGATGAAGGCAGCCTCTTGAAGCTGGAGAAGGCGGTCACCGGATTCTCCCCTGGGGCCCCCAGTAGGAAGGAGCTCCGCTGGCGCATTGACCGCACCAGTGGGAGGCAGTACCTCCCAACTGTCACCGAGTACACCTGGGCTCCCTTAGGTCACTAGCTCGGTGGAAATTTGTTACAACAGCAATAAGAAAATAAAACGTCACTAAGTAAATTTTGAGGTTTTATTTTGGTTCACTGAGTTATGTACAGTAAAGTAACTCTTCTTAGCTCATAGAGAAAGAAATAACTTTCCTGACAAAGCACCGAACATAATTTCTATTAGATTTGCTAAATCTGATACTGTTTCAAGATCATTGTGTAAAAACTGGACTATGTGTTGGCTTACTAAATATTTTCTACATTACTTTATTCATTTTAGGTAAAACAAGACAAAATCTTCGGTAAATTCCAATGATGAATATGTGTGAGACTCTAGATAACATTTCTGATTCAATCATTTTCATCTGAGTTTGGTGAATTCAAAATCCTACTGATCTTAACATACTGGTATGATGTTAAGTTTTCTTGCTAATTAATTCAAATATTTGGTTTCAGATAAACATCATCAAATGAAGGATTGAATGTGAAATCTATTTTTATATATTAAATAACCTTTCTGAAATACATTTTAGGTCATTGCATTTATAATCACACAAATAATGGAACAATTTCTGCAAATATGGTACATCAATTTCTGTGTATGTGTAATATTATAATTTATTTTTTATTTCTTAACAACAATCAATGCAAAATTTTAAAATATAATTCACATTCAATAAATAAAGCACTTTTAAAGTGTGCTTTTTGGTGAATTCTGACAAATATGTACTTTTGCAGATTCATTACTACCATGAAACTATATGGTACTTAAACACCTCCCAATGAAGTTTCCTTACGCTACTTTGTAATAAATACTCTCACGCTCCAAAGCCTTAGTAACCACTAATCTGCTTACTATCACCTAAATTTTGATTTTCATAGAATTTTATATAAATATTATTGTGTTGTGTAGTCTTTTGTGTCTAGTTTCTTCCATTTAACAAAATTACCTTTGAGAGTCTTCAGTACTATTGCATGTCTCCGTAACTCTTTGTTTTTATTGCTGGGTTGATATCCGTCATATGAATATGGCTAGATATGTTCATCCATTCACTAAATAATGGACAGTGGGGCACTCCCCAGTTTTGGACTACTAAAAATAAAAATGTAATTAACATTCACATACCTGTCTTTGTGTGACTATATGATAAAATTTCTCCTGAATAAATACCACAAAGTGGTATTGATAGATCCCAGGGGAAGTGTATATTAAACTGTGTAAGAAATTTTCAAACTTCTTTCCAAATTGTCTAAACTACTTTGTTTTCCTCTCTGTAATGTATAATATTTTCTGTTGCTACCTATATTTGCCAAAACTTGTAATTGTGGTGTTTTAAGTTGTAGCTCTTAATGAATAGCAATGCTGAGCGTCTTTTCATGATTTTTTTTTTTTTTTGTTATTTGTATATCTTATTGTGCAAATGTCTGTTCGTTATTGCTGGCAGCTTTTAGGCAGGTTTACTGTGAGAATCCAAAAAGCAGAGTACAACAATTTGAAAAATTTGGCCAGAAAAAAAAGTGTAAAATTGGGTGCAGGAAAGGTGTGACTGATGGTAAGATTAGAATCACTAAAGAGAAGCTAAGTACTTTCCATTTTGACAATAACAAAGAAAACTTAAAGCCTTCTTAGAAATCAACAAGACCCCACCCATCCCTATCTCCAGGTATAAAAGTGAAAGTTTGTTTGAAAGATGTTGCTTTAAAGATCCCAGTACCTGGGCTCCTTGTTTACAGAAGGCCACCTAGGAACATGTATCCTGAGTATTCATTTTACCATGCTCAGCTATTCAGACACTCAGAGGCCATTGAAGCTGTGGTCCACTGGACCCAGTTACTGGTCAAGCTGGTGGAAGAACTTGCTGTGGTTTACTGCGGTGTTGGTTTTGCAAGAAGCAAAATACTGGAATTACTAGGTCATGGAGAATATCACTTATCTTTTGAAGGGAGGCCTGGGAGGTGAGGCAATGTGTAGCATATACTCAATCCCTGCAGGTACCTCCTGGGAGGTTTATGTGTGATCCTCTAAGAGTGAGGCTGAAGCTGCAATGGAGACCCCAAGAAGTGAGAGATGCCAGGAATATGAAATGTTGGATGAGGAAAGATGGAAGCATTGAGCAGAACTAGCCTAGGAAAGAGGCCTTGTGTGCTGCAGTCATCAAGCCATTTGTGATTTTGCACATTGATAATCACAAATTTGATATCGTAATGTGTGAGTTCTCTATTTTAACCATGGTTAGTATAGATGAAATATTGTCAAATTTATTGATCATTCATAACTTTGCGTTTCATTGTTTTTTATCAAATATTTGCTCATTTCCTCTTTTTGTATTTCAGTCAATTTAATTTTTTACCTTCCTTCTCCTCTCTTGAGGATTAAATTTTCCTCTTTCTCATTTCTTAAAATGAATATAAGAATTAACATATAATATTTTTCTTATTTCTAAATATAAGTAAATGAAGCCTTAAATTTACTTCCAAACACTATTTTAGCTAAATATTAAAAAAATAATTTTCAATTATTTGAAAATTTTCCAGGTGCTCTTTGCATTTTCAGAAGCATGCTTTTAATGGCCAGATATTTTGTGTTCCTTTAGATATCTTATTGTTTGATGTCTTGTCTCATTCATAATGCATTTCTGAGAACATACTTTGTAAGTTTTTGCTTTCTTAGAAAAAAACATTAACATATGTTTTATGGCCTAGCATATGGTATACTATGGTGCATACAAAAGAAAGAAATATGTATTTTCTAGTTGTTTGTATAGTCTTCTAAAAATATTGACTTGTTTGAGCTGTTTGCTACTGTTCTTCATACTGTTGTATGAATTCACTGATTTTTCATTACGTTTTTCTTTCATTAACTGAGAGAATGATTAATTCTTTTTCTGCCTTAAATTTGCCAGTGTTTGCCTCATGCATATGCACTTGTCATTTTAAGTTCCTCCTGATATATTGATACTTTTGTCATTATCAATTTTTTCTCTCAATCTCTGGTTGCTCTGGTTTAAATGATAGTGCCAACTCCTACAAAACTCATGTTGAAACTTTATCCCGCTGCAGTAGTATTACGACAGGTGAGCTTAGGGAGTGATGGACACTTGTACACCCACCCTCATGAATAGAATTAGCACTCATGAAAGGGCATGAGACTGGAGGGAGCACCCTCTGTAGAATGTAATCCTCCTGCCTCAGCCTCCTGAGTTGCTGGGATTACAGGCATGAGCCACCATGCCTGGGTAGGATTTATTACTTCTGTTATGCCTTGTCTAGCCTCCTACTCTCCCTACTTCCCCAACTCCTCCCAGCCTCTACTAAATACTATTCTACATTCAGAACATCACTTTTAGTTTCCACATGTAAAAGAGAACATATGGTATGTTTTTATATGTCTGACTTATTTCACTCAACACAATGAACTCCAGATCCATCCAGCTTGCTGTCCATTATACTATATTTATTTTCATTGTTGAATAATATTCTGTTCCTTTCAACCATTTGCCAACACCTGGACTGATTTCATATTTCCTATAATGTGAATAGTGCAGCAGTAAACATGCATATTCAAGTATCTCTCAGATTCTACTTTCTTTTCCTTTGGTTATGTATGCAAAAGTATGATAGGTGGAATCATGGGAGGCCAAAAAACTAAAAATATATATCACATGTTTCTATTTTTCTAATGAGACTTCCTATTTTTAAAAAAATGAAAGTTAATTTTCCTTTATATCTCTGATAATATTTGTCATGGTTTACAAAGTCCTTATTTTCTAATTTTAACCTCTGGACCATCTTGAAGTTGATCTTGTCTAATTTTCTTTCAACTGAGAATTGCTCCCATTTTCCTGATCTTTGTTGGATTGGTATACATGAAATCATGTTATAGGGAAAAATGTATTCAATGGAAAATGTACACTGTCTAGAGGATATTCTTCTGGCTATCTGATTTCAGCCTTTCATCTTAGAGGTATGTTCAACTTTCAGTTTTAGGTGACTTACAGAACTGGAACTTCTGCATTGTTTGGTAAAATTTCAATTGACTTCCCTCTCTGTCATGGGGTAAAACATGTTTGCCCCCATTTGAACATTCTTCTCAGTATTTCTGATATATCACTTGAACCAGTTATAATATCTGCCTGGCCCAATAAATAAATAGACGAAAATATATCTCATATGTTCATTTTTATCTTCATGAGGTTCCTGATTTTATATGTTCATGAAAATTATCTTCCGACAGTAACTTCCATATTATGAATATTAAGATGTGGGAACTCTGAAATCTATTGTTATGCTTTGTAAATAATGTTCCTTTTGTTTTAGCAGGCATCCTCTTGGTGGTCCACAAAATACCAATTGTTTCTTAGACAGTGCTTTGATCTCAGATCAGATACACTGTCTCAGTTGACTTTCTGGGCCTCCCTCCTATATGTTTGAAGGATCAGCCCACAGATGTCACCAGATGAGATCCCTTCCTTGGCCTTTTCAAATAACATAAAGTTGCAATATGAGATGTTGTTGCATGTTTGACTCTATTTATAATGTGACTGAATAACAGTGATTCCTCCTGGCTCCTGAGGCCCGAAAGTCTATGGTGCTTCTCCCTGCGCTTAAGTTCCACCTATGCTTGCTTCTCCTGAACGTCAGTGGAAACAGTAACAGAAAACTCACTGAACGACTTGCCCTGGAATGAATATTCAGCAGCAGCCTGCACTGGTTCCATCTCCTTTGCCTTCAGGCTACTATCTGATGTCCAAATGTCATCACTGTCGTCTGTGGCAACATCCATCCACTTGGATCTTAACTGCTATGGGAGGTGAAAGTCTGAATATGCTAAGGTTTCGAAAGAACGTGAGTTTCTTAAACAAATGAGCACGTTTGAATCTAATATGATTCCTAATAATGAAATACATGTACCTATATTTGAAACATACATTTAATATGCAACATTTTTATCCTCACAGTGTAGATGTAGTTTTATATTTGATAAGTGTGATCTTTACAATATATGAGTTAATAATCTTTTATATGTTTCTTTGAATCAGCAGTAATATAAAACATAGGTTCTCAAGGAAATAAAACAAGTAAAATTTTGAACTTTCATTTTGAAGCTGCTCACTGTTGTACTTTATTATAAAAGAAGAAAGAAAATAAAGCAGTGATAACAGTGATTAGGAATGGTTACAAATGACAGCCTCACTTACAAAAATAGACTCAAATTCTTGAGAACTCATCCATATCCCTGTGCTTCTGCCATGACCCTTTTCAAAATGCTCATCTTGCCTCTGACTGTGTCTCCCACTACCCCGTCCTGTAATGGCTCTGCACTTGTCCACGCTGTGGGACATTGCACTCATCACTTACACACTCCTGATTTCCATGATGTAACAAAACACAGTCTGTTGCTATGGCAATGATCAGCATCTTGCAGCACGAGCGGCTGTGATTACAGGCCTCTGGTGCCAGACTCTTTTTATTTCAATCAGTATTCAGAGCTCCCTTTTGTTCTCCTGCACACCCTAAATCCAGCATTTAATGTGCTTTGATTAATGTTTCAAAGTTAACCGGTATAGTGATAGGTTAAGTGGCAGAGGGCTTTAATCTGTGTTTTCCTTTAACGCTTTTTTTAGCCTATATGAATATTTTACTGAGTCTCAGCTGTGTATATCTGATGATTAAAAACCATAAACCAATCTCAAAATAGAAAATGCACATATCATACAATTTGCCTACATGTGAGCTAGCTTGTAGAATTAAAGCATGAGACATATGTAATGAATTGTAAAGGGAAAGCTTTGATCTTTATCAAAAATCTTGATAAAGATTTTTCAGTGTGGTATGTGACACTGAATTATTGTGTACTTGAGGACAGGAAGATCATTCCTACTACACCCGAAGCAGGACACTATTGAAGTATTACTTGTATGTTTCAAACTATAGTCGAACATCTAATTTTGAAGATTGAATACATTTATAAAATTAAAAACATATGTATGCTTAAATAGGACTTGCATTGCTAGGTATGTCCAGAAGTCAAAAGAGCTTTCTCGGGGGTATACATTTTCAGATATTAAAAATATAAAGATTATTGTACAGTTTTCTACTTTTTGTATAGACTACAAGTCCAAATAACAATAATCTTGGATTCCATAAAAATGATAAAGCATGTGCCAATTTTTATAGAAAGTACATTGTCATAAAGCTAACATACTGAGAATTTTCTAATTAGTCAAAACTTATTTTAACATTTTCTCATAATATTTAGATCAGTGTTTTTAGAACGAGTCAAATGGTTAAAAAATGTAAATTTGTTAACCTTTTCCATAGACATGAGAGGTCTTATTAGCCACAGTTGAAGAATAAATTAACCACCACTGATATGGAACTTCACTCAAGTACCCATGACTCTCCTACCTCAGATTCCATCTTGGATTCAAATAAATGTCACCTGGTAATTTGGGTTTCTATTTAAAGCCTGGACTTTATTATACTGAATCAAATTATTTCCTTTCTCCAAAATTACAAAGATAGTCCAGCCAAACTGCTGCTTAAAATTCACTAGATTAGAAAACCAGTTTTGCAGATTATCCTCTGTACTGTACATCTAACTCTCTTTTTGACAACTATCTCTATATAGACTAGGAAACTTAAATAGTTTGAAAAACCATGGGCTTTATAGCTTAGTTTATGCCCATCTATCGAGTCCTAAGTTTGTTCAGGATCAAGTCAATCTAAAGTACTAAACACTCTTCAGAAAGGAAGGCCATAGATCTCACAGGGTAGGGGGAAATATATCCGGCTATCACACTATGTTACTAAGTGACATAATTTTTTTTGGGGGGATACCAGGGCTTGAACTCAGGGACACCCAACCACTAAGCCACATCCCCAACCCTATTTTGTATTTTATTCAGAAACAGGGTCTCACTGAGTTGCTTAGCACCTTGCTTTTGCTGAGGCTGGCTTTGAACTCGTGATCCTCCTGCCTCAGCCTCCAGAGCAGCTGGGATTATAGGCGTGGGCCACCACACCTGGCTTAAGTGACATAATTTTGAATGAAAGACTATTGGATATTTGCAAGAATATGAGTTCAGATTAAACACGTATGTTGCCTGTTCAATCACTTGTCAGACCCATTCTTAAGCCTGCGTGATAACCTAGAACTGTATCCCCTACACCCAATGTGACTCCTTACCTCTTACCATTCTCAGACCTCACTCTCCAAAAATGACTTGCCAAACTAATTTTAACCCCCAAATAAATAATCAATAATCTTAACTTATTCTGTTTCCATTTTATTATGAAAAATCTTGTCTTACTGGCAAAGCTTTTCTAATTGGAATAGGTCTTTCATGGGTCAGCAGGTAAGACAGGTTGAGTCCATCTCAGTCAACTTAACCATCAGTTAAGATTTCCCCTCTTGTAGTCTCTGCTTCAGGGAAGTGAAAAGCTAGAATTAACATCCGACATAGAAGAAATGCAATAACAATTGTCATATATATAGTTGTTTGTATTACAAAATCTTACAGGACCTGAAGCAATCAGCCAAAGGTGATTGGTCGTAGTAGTTTATTGCATCTACTTATGAACATATGTTGCAGAGTGAAACAGCATTTATTTCAAAGACAAAATCTTTGACAATTATACGGAACGGAGCAAGAGTTTCAAATAATAAGGACAAGACCTAAAGCAAAACACATAGCTTCAGTTGGAACTTAAAAAGGATGCTGTTTAGATTAATGCAAATGCATTCTGTGGAGAAAGCAAGCACAGACTTCAAAGACAGTTTGCATGAGCCTCAGCTTAGTGACCATGTTCCCCATGGTCTCCCCATGGAGAGCCAGGTCATGCGATGTGCCGAGCGACTACATTACACTGCTCAGTATGATTTCGAGTATCTGCCCTCTTTTGTGGCATTTCTTCTGAATATCAAATGAGCCAATCTAAAACTTAGCTAAACATTTTAATAATTATTTTAATAATAATAACAAAGTTTACATTTATAAACTTAAAATTTGTTAACAATTTATATAAAATTTGTGTTTTGTGATTTGTTATATTAGATTTCTGTTTCTCAGATTTCAGACATTATGAAACAAAATTTTTAAATACTTAACTTTCTTACAATTGGATTTGAACTACTTCTAAGTGCTTGTATTCCGTTGTGTAGTAAATACTATAATGTCTTATTGAAAATGTACAAGGTAGTAAATTCTAGTCAATCATTTCAGAGGGGGTTAAAGATTTTTTTTCAGTTACATGTAAAATATTGTGCTTTTCCTGTGGTATTTCCCAAGTATTATTTTCAAAACAACTAAGCAATGATAGATTTAGAATACTATTTTATTTCACTTTGTTCTCTATCATCTTGAAATAAAATTAATCACCTGTCTTTGTTTTAATATATCTGTTTTGCCATCAATTTATACCAATAATTTTTAGTATACTCTCTTTTTTTTTTTTTTTTAAGGGCAGAAAGAGAGAGAGAGAGAAAAGAGGAGGGGGAGGGGGAGAGGGAGGAAGAGGGAGAGAGGGGAGAGAGAGAGAAGAGGAGAGGGAGGGAGGAAGAAAGAGAGGAAGAGAGGAGAGAGAAGGGGGGGAGGGGGAGAGGGGGGAGAGGGAGGGAGAGGGAGGACTAGTATACTCTTGATACAAAGATTCCTAAAGCTGTGTGTGCAAAATACTGCTGTAAGGTGAAGAAAATAAATATTAGGATATTTATTTATAATTATATTATATTTTACAAATTTATCACCTGTATTTTACATAAATTGTTAATGCACATTATTTAAGTCATATATTACTATAAAGAATATACAAAGGAGTTATGAACTGATAATCTTAATTTTGATTATCTTTATTTTAACTAAGAAGAAAAATTGAAATTGATAGTAAAGTACTTTCAAAACTTCTAAATACTTGAATGCAGAATGTTCTAAGTTGAGTTTGACATTTGAATTATTGGAACTGAATATTGAATTATATTGGCTATTCTCCAATTTGGGAGATATAATGGCAAATGGATACAATGGATGTAGTGACAAAATTTCTGGACCAAATACTAGGAAAATTTGCCTGTAAACCACATACTCAGTTTTAAAATGGACCCTAAAATCTGAACAAGTTAAAATCTAGAGTATAAACTTGTGAATACAATATGTAAATTCAAGTTATTTCCAATAAAGGCTTCAAGTAAATATATGGACTGTGGTATTAAAATTCTAGTTCATATGAGGGGATATTTCTGTTGGAAGTAACTCCAAAAGTAAATGTCACTTGGTTAGCAGAGTTCATTATTTAAAGGGGAACTTCATAAATATGAAAATACGTGGTTTATGCAGTACCCAATCTAATAACATCAAAAACAAGATATAGTGTTCTCAGAAAGTATTAATTTATCTTGTCAGGATCTGTTACTTCTTTTGATTTGAACTTATATTCACCATATTAATACCAAATAACATGCCAACCACAGAATGTCATCTATTGCATGGAAAGAACTTTTCATTCTCCTCATTCAACTTCCACATATTTGAACCTTAAATGAGGTCGCTCAGTTTGATCCCTGAAAAGCAGTTTTCACCTTAACAGTCAAAAGTGCTTCTTGTGTTACTCAGATTTTGTTTTGATTTTTTTTTTCCTGTGTCCAAACTCAGAGAACAAAAATTTTAGTTAGGTTCATGGTTTCAGAGGTCTCAGTCCATGGTTACATCTAACGTTGGTAACATGGTACAGCCATATTGCTCTGGGATGGAGGTAAGGCATGAGTCAGCACAGCATGGCAGAGGGACAGGGAGGAGAAAAGCTGCTGTTTATGGTGGCCAGGTAGGAGGGAGAGAGGATGGCAGAAAGGGTCAGAAGGAAGATAGACCCTCCAGGGCATCCCCTAGTGACCTACTTCCTCCCACTAGGTCCTACTTCCCAGTCATCCATTCAGTTGTCAATGGATTAATACATCGATGAGGTCAGAGCCTTCTCATCTAATCATTTACTCAAAGCTGCACCTCTGAGCACATGAGACTTTGGGGGGCATTTCAGATTCAAACCATAACACTGCTTTTAAAGTTTACGTTTCTGAATCTGTCGCTGAATGTGCCTGGCATTCTAATGTACCTTAAATTGTCATAAGAGTCCCAAGTGAACTTCCCATAGTCATGAAATTTCAAAGTTCGGTAGCCTTCCTTGATCAAAATAAAAGCTTTCTTTGATTAGAATTATTAATTCCAATAGCTGTCATTTTGTGCATAATTTGGAAACCCCTTTACAAATCTTTTTTTCCTCGAAAAATATGGACCTAGTCACAAAGAAGTTTAGATACATTTTATTTCTTATGCCTTGGAGACATGATTACCAGCATCATGGCTGTGTCACACTCTCTTGTGGAGTTCAAAAGAAGCACCACCACAGAAATCATAAATTCACACATAGTAGCAAATTTGATTCAGTGCATTATTATATTCATTTAGTGTAAATTTTAAAAATATGTGAAAAATACACTTTTTTAGTTCTTATGTTTTAATCTTTTATCATGAGTGGTACAATAGTTGCAAAGGACTCACCTATTTAGTGTTTCTAACATTGTGGCAGAGGGACTCTAAATAGCCCTGAATGGTCCCCACCTTTTGGTAGTCATACTGTGCGTACTTCCCTCCCATGGCTAGGACTGTGATTGATAGACTACTAATCATTAGAATATGACAAAGGTCTGGGCTTGTCACCTCCATAATTATTTAATGAGGATTTTGCCTTCCTGTTGATAATTTACTTGCCATCTTGCTGAACTGGATAAAGTACTTCTTCATGTTGAGAACCAAAACCGAGCTCAGGCCAACAACCAGCTATGAACTTGGACCCTCATTCCAGCAGCCCAAAAGAAAATAATTCTGCCAATAACCATGTGAACTTGTAAGTGGATCCAACCCCCATAGCAGGTACCTCAGCAGGTACCCCTAATTCTAACTAATGCCTTGCCAACAGCCTTATGAGAAACTTAAAACAGTAGATCAAGCTATGCTATGCCCAGATTAGACCCATAAATGTGTATAGTTTTAAGTTGCTAAATTTGTAGTGTCTTACTAAGCACTCAAAGACACCTAATAGAAAGAAAAACACTTCCTTGCTAATTATCAAAATGTATCCATGTAAATACGTGTGACTTCAATAGGTGAAAGTTAATATAGACTCAATGAAAGATTTCACAAAAATGTAGTTCTCACCAAATAGAAACTAAAGTCAGCATACTTTCAAGATCCTAGCATGATTAGTGTATTTTCCTGCCCATGAAACTATTTTAGAATATGCTAAGGACTCAGTATTTAATATGAAATGAATTCTTAAAATTGATTAGGAGTAAGCAAAATATTTTGATGGATACAGTCAATTCTGTATCAGTAAATGGTATCTGAGAAAACAAAGATTCTAATCATAGTGTCCATTATTTCATTTCCAAAAATTATATGAGCATGATTAGGCAATTATCTCATCTGTATTTTACTCATTGGCTTATACAATAGAGTGTAAGCACTAAGCTTTCACTCCAAGAAAGCTTTCTCATGGTAAACTGAGTCAGATTTTTAAAGGAGTACATCAAATTTAGATGTTGGTTTTATTGCCCATTTCCTATTCCTAGTTACAAAATAAGTCTTCATAATGAAAATCATTGCAGTATTCTATCTTTAAGACAATCTTTGTTAAATCCTGGTATTATAAATATGACAGAGATATCACATTGAATCTTTTGAATTGCAGGTTAGAGTTTTAAGAATTTCTGTTTCACTTGGAAATAGAATTACCCAAAGGCCAGTTTTTCCTTTATGCAAAAGAAATGCCTTTATCAACTGTTATAAACTTGAAAAAAAATAGGACAAAATAGCAAAAATTATTCTACTTTGCTTATTTAAGCAACTAGCTAGTTAAAATTTATCTAACGGGAAAAAACACTATTTTTGCTTAAAATAAAAGCAAAAAGTGAAGTAGACAAGTGAAGACATGCTCATAAGAAATAACTATGTGTCTTATAGCACAGAAAGGTGAAGATGAGCACGCAGTCAGGTCTTTGGTGAATTAATAGATACACCAGACTTCGCCCCTGACTTGTGTGAAGCAGCTAATGAGCAGAGAAGCTTCTTCTGAGGGCGGTCAGCACATTCCAGAAACTCACTTGCTTCTTAAAAAACATTATAAATAGCATGTTGATGTTTTCTGAAAACCAATGTATTTTCCTTTTCCTTCTACACTTAGAAAAAAATCATTAGTTTGTTTTTTTTTTTTTTTTTCTATTAAGGGGAAGATGGTAAAAAGGGAAAGATTAATGCCACACATTTTGTGTATTTTTGCATATTTTTTTCCTTTCCTTAATTTACCTTGTTTTTTTGCATAAACTTTACCACTAATCTCGATTCCCAAGCCCCTGTATCTATCCCAAGAGAAATGCACTTTTAAGAACCACCTCAATGACACTCTGGGATTCACCCTCAGGTGCTGGCAAGGACCCAGTCATGACTCAAAATACTGGGATTCATTACCTGGAACTCAAGGAGCGGATACCTCCTCTAAGGGTGAGTCCTCCTGCCTTTTACCACTTGTGTCCACGTGGACATGAAGGCTCAAAGCTGCTTGGCTGCTTAGTCTTCAAAGGCATCCACCTGTTTATGTGGGCCCTTCTGATTGGTGATTTTTATGTCATTGTTTTCATTTCACTATAATAAGATTATTTCATTGGTGCATTCTAATTTCACATAATAGTAAGATTCACTAAGATATATCTGTACCTGCATACAACAATTTGGTTGGATTCATTCCCCAGTACCCACCCTTTCCCTCTCCTCCTCACCCCCTAATCCTCTTCCTCTACTCTACTGCTCTCCCATCTATTATTCCAAGAATCATTTTTAGGGCTGGGGATATAGCTCAGTTGGCAGAGTGCTTGCCTTGCAAGCACAAGGCCCTGAGTTCAATCCCCAGCACCGCACACCAAAAAAAAAAAAAAAAAGAATCACTTTTATTACTTTTTTCCTCCTCCTTCTTCCACATATGAGAGAAAACCTACAACTCTTGACTTTGTGAGTCTGGCTTAGTTCACTTAGCATGATGTTCTCCATTTGCAGCAGTTTATCTGCAATTGACACAATTTCATTTATTGATACTTAGGTCAAACATTTTAAAATAATGTGAAGCACAAATAAAATATATCTAATTGCAAACGACATAATTAGTTATGAGGCAATATACCCTGCAGTATGTTCCACATGGTCCATTCTGAGCTAACCACCTGGTTCCCCAGGTGTGAGGGTTCTTTTTTTTTTTTTTTTTTTTTTTTCTGGCTGCATTTTGACTCATTTCTATGGTTGTGCATGATGTAGATTCACACCATTCGTGTAATCACACATGTACATAGGGTAATGATGTCTGTCTCATTCCACCATTTTTCATACCCCCCCTCCCTCTCATTTCCCTCTACATAAAGTTCCTCCATTCTTCTCTCAACCCCCACCCCCACTATATATCATCATCCATTTATCAGGGAAAACATTTGACCTTTGGTTTTTTGGGATTGGCTTATTTCACTTAGCATGATATTCTCCAATTTCATCCATTTATCAGCAAATGCCATAATATTAAAATGAGACTCGATACAAAATAGACCAGTTACAGTCACTGCTGGAGATATGACATATGATAAGAGACATTCAGATACCAGTTTGTCGGTGACAAATCATCTGATAAGAAACCACTAAAAAATAGTAGGAAAGTCCAAAACTCTTAGGAGGTACCTGATTTTTAACTATCCTTCAGTTGTTTAGGTGACTCCAGTAGTATGCCTGATAATTAACTTCTCATTACTTTTCCCTCAGGCAGCCAGAGTTGAATTTTATTAACCAAATGTGAAAATATGCAGAGGAAATAAAGGGGGGGAAAAAAGAACTTAATTGAGGTGGATAACAAGTCTTTTTTATTTAGATCCAATCACTTTCTTTTTTCGACTGGTTTCAATCAGGTGGGTATTTGAAGGAGTGGGCAGTGTTTATTTTTGGTCGTCAGTGTGTGGGTGGTAGATGCCACACACTCAGCCTCTCAGGGATGAGTTCTCAGAATTCTAACGCTGGAAACCACCCTACAAGAGGCGCAGTTTTAAACTTGAATAATTGCGCCATTCAAACATCTAAAGAAATGCTGTTACTGTTTCAGAGAGATTCCAATAGAACCATGATATACCTAAGACAATAATTGTTATTTCAAAATCTGAACTGTCTACTTGAGTCAGGCTCTGTGATCTGGTCAGTGGGGTCTCAGCTTTGCCCTGAGACCTCTCTGGAAGACTTTCAGACTGCTTTTTTTCTTCTTTATTCCTTTTCTTTCTTTCTTCTTTCTTGTCTTCACAGACATTGTCTTGAATGCCCACCATAGGCAGGAAGATATATTAAATGACTTGGACATTTTTTTAAATAAAAAGAAAGGGAAAAAAGTCTAGTCTCAAAAATCTTAGGTCCAGAGATTCTATTTGTACTTATTTCTTATTTTTCTGTTAGCTCTTACAGAATAGAATCTTATAGTTCATCTGTATTTTTATTTTGTAACTAGAGAGAAACCTGGAAATTTCTTCCCTTTTCCCTACCATTTATTTTTGGATCGCCATCTAAAATAAAATAAATACTTTTCCATTTGTTATTTAAGCAGATCATTAACCATTTTTAGCACTATGATAGCACCAGTTTATTTGGGAAAATGCATAATGTTTGTGTTTATATATATATATATATGTATCTGTGTGTGTATATATATTTATGTATACACATTCATTGATAAACCTGAGTCAAGCTAGTATTTTCTGTATTCTCCTCTCATTAGCCTTTCTTATTTAAATAAAATTGCTTTCCTCAACCAATCAACCTCCTCAAAGTAGCAGGATTGGTGAGCATGCTTATGAATCACCTGGCACATGCCGGAAAGCACCTCAAAGTTGCAACAGATGTAGGTCATTGATACAAGAATAAAGGTCTGACAGTCACAAGGGCACTGATGAGCAATACTTTTAATGTGGTTGGGGTGAATATTTTAATCAAGCCGAGCCTGGTGTCCTTAGACTTGCAGTTCTTCTCCTCTTTGTTACAATTGCACTGCAAATATTTACTTTCCCAACTGACATACGTTAGATTGTAAACGGCCCAGAACAGTCAGTGTCTCTCAGCTTCGTAGCTCCATGTCTAAGCCACTTGCCCGGTTTGTGGGTCATACTGAGTCACTGCTTGTGAGTGGAAAAACCGTTTTAAAACACTGCTTTAATCCAGTTCCCTTTGGACTTACCGACTTCTCATGAGTTTCCACTGCATTTGGAGCACTAGTTCCATCTGTCACAATAAATAAGGAAATCAAGAACTTGACTTTCTGTTGTTCATTATTTAGTTGGTGAATGGGAGTCTTCTTCTCAGACTGTGCCTAGGGCACTCAGAACATCTCATTTCCAGACCTATCTATATATAGGAGCCAAATTGCACAATGATAAATGCACAGAGGGAATTCTTTTTTTTTTTTTTTTTTCAGGGTTCAATATGTCTTTTTATTTATTTTTTTAATTTATTTTTATTGTAAACAGATGGGATACATATTGTGTCTGTACATGGAGTAACAGCATCCATTTGCATATTCATAAATTTACATAGAGTAATGATGTTTGATTCATTCCATTATTTTTTCCTTCTCCCCAACCCCTCCCATCCCTCTTTTCCCTCTATACAGTCCCTCCTTCCTCCATTCTTCTCCCACTCCCACCCCCCATTAAGTGTCTTCATCCGCTTATCAGTGAGATCATTCCTCTTTTGGATTTTTGAGATTGGCTTATCTCACTTAACATGATATTCTCCAATTTCATCCATTTGCCTGCAATTGCCATAATTTTATTATTCTTTATAGCTGAGTAATATTCCATTGTATATATATACCACAGTTTCTTTATCTATTCATCAATTGAAGGGCATCTAGGATGGTTCCATAATCTGGCTATTGTGAATTGAGCCGCTATGAACATTGATGTGGCTGTATCTCTGTAGTGTGCTGATTTTAAGTCCTTTGGATATAGGTCGAGGAGTGGGATAGCTGGGTCAAATGGTAGGTCCATTCCAAGTTTTCTAAGGAATCTCCACAGTGCTTTCCAGAGTGGCTGCACTAATTTGCAGTCCCACCAGCAATGTATGAGTATACCTTTTTCCCCACATCCTCTCCAACACCTATTGTTGCTTGTGTTCTTGATAATCGCCATTCTAATTGGGGTGAGATGGAATCTTAGGGTGGTTTTGATTTGCATTTTATTACTAAAGATGGTGAACATTTTTTCATATATCTGTTGATTGCTTGTACATCTTCTGTGAAGTGTCTATTCATTTCCTTAGCCCATTTGTTGATTGGATTATTTGTATTCTTGGTGTAGAGTTTTCTGGGTTCTTTATATATTCTGGAAATTAGTGCTCTATCTGAAGTATGAGAGGCAAAGATATTCTCCCACTCTGTAGGCTCTCTCTTCACATTGCTGATAGTTTCCTTTGCTGAGAGAAAGCTATTTAGTTTGAATCTATCCTAGGTATTGATTCTTGCTTTTATTTCTTGTGCTATGGGAGTCCTGTTAAGGAAGTCTGATCCTAAGCCAACAAGGTAAAGATTTGGACCTACTTTTTCTTCTATAAGATGCAGGGTCTCTGATCTGATTTCAAGGTCCTTGATCCATTGTGAGTTGAGTTTTGTGCAGGGTGAGAGATAGGGGTTTAGTTTCATTCTGTTGCATATGGATTTCCAGTTTTCCCAGCACCATTTGTTGAAGAGGCTATCTTTTCTCCATTGCATATTTTTGTCACCTTTGTCTAGTATTAGAAAATTGTATTTATTTGGGTTTGTGTCCGTGTCCTGTATTCCGTACCATTGATCTACCTGCCTATTTTGGTGCCAATACCATACTGTTTTTGTTACTATTGCTTTGTAGTATAGTTGAAGTTCTGGTATTGTGATACCCCCTGTATCATTCTTTCTGCTAAGGATTACTTTAGCTATTCTAGATTTCTTATTCTTCCAGATGAATTTCATGATTGCGTGCTCTATTTCTGTGAGGTACGTCATTGGGATTTTAATTGGAATTGCATTGAATCTGTATAGCACTTTTGGTAGTATGGCCATTTTGACAATATTAATTCTACCTATCCAAGAACATGGGAGATCTTTCCATCTTCTAAGGTCTTCCTTAATTTCTTTCTTCAGTGTTTTGTAGTTTCCATTGTAGAGATCTTTTACCTCTTTGGTTAGATTGATACCCAAGTATTTTATTTTTTTTTTGAGGCTATTGCAAATGGAGTTGTTTTCCTCATTTCCCTTTCAGCTGTTTCATCGCTTGCATATAAAAATGCTGTAGATTTATTTGTGTTGATTTTATAGCCTGCTATTTTGCTGAATTCATTGATGAGGTCTAGAAGTTTTCTGGAGGAGGTTTTTGGATCCTCTAAATATAGAGTCATGTCAGACCCAAATAGTGACAGCTTAAGTTCCTCTTTTCCTATTCGTATCCCTTTAATTTCTTTAGTCTGCCTAATTGCTCTGGCTAGAGTTTCGAGGACAATGTTGAATAGAAGTGGTGAAAGAGGACATCCCTGTCTTGTTCCCATTTTTAAAGGGAATGGTTTCAGTTTTTCTGCATTAAGAATGATGTTGGCCATGGGCTTAGTATAAATAGCCTTTACAATGTTCAGGTATGTTCCTACTATCCCTATTTTTCCTAGTGTTTTCAGCATGAAGGGGTGTTGTATATTGTCAAATGCTTTTTCTGCATCAATTGAAATAACCATCTGATTCTTATCCTTAAGTCTACTGACATGATGGATTAAATTGATTGATTTATGGATGTTAAACCATCCTTGCATTCCAGGAATGAACCCCACTTGATCGTAGTGCACAATTTTCTTAATATGTTTTTGAATACAGTTTGCCAATGTTTTGTTAAGGATCTTTGCATCTATATTCATCAAGGATATTGGTCTAAAATTTTCTTTCCTTGATGTGTCTTTTCCTGGTTTGGGTATGAGGGTGATATTAGCTTCATAGAATGAGTTCGGTAAGGTACCCTCCTTTTCTATTTCCTGGAATACTTTGAGAAGTATTGGAATGAGTTCTTCTGTGAAGGTCTTGTAGAACTTGGCTGAGAATCCGTCTGGTCCTGGGCTTTTCTTGGATGGTAGATTTTTAATGGCTTCTTCTATTTCATTGCTTGATATTGATCTCTTTAAATCGTGTATGTCCTCCTGGTTCAGTTTGGGAGGAGCATATGTCTCTAGAAATGTGTCAATGTCTTCAGTACTTTCTATTTTGTTGGAATACAGATTTTCAAAGTAGCTTCTCATTATGTTCTGTATCTCAGTGGTGTCTGTTGTGATATTTCCTTTTGCATCATGTATTTTAGTAATTTGTGTCTTCTCTCTCCTTCTCTTTGTTAGTGTGACTAAGGGTTTATCTATTTTGTTTACTTTCTCAAAGAACCAACTTTTTGTTATGTCAATTTTTTGAATAGCTTCTTTTGTTTCAATTTCATTGATTTCAGCTCTGATTTTAATTATTTCCTGTCGTCTACTACTTTTGCTGTTATTCTGTTCTTCTTTTTCTAGGGCTTTGAGCTGTTATGTTAGGTCATTTAATTGTTGACTTTTCATTCTTTTCTGGAATGCGCTCCATGCAATGAATTTTCCTCTTAGTACTGCTTTCATAGTGTCCCAGAGATGTTGATATGTTGTATCATCATTCTCATTGACCTCTAAGAACTTTTTAATCTCCTTCCTGATGTTTTTTGTTATCCATGTTTCATTCAATAGCATATTATTTAGTCTCCAAGTGTTGGAGAAATTTCTTTTTTTTCCTTTGTCATTGATTTCTACTCTCAGTCCATTATGATCTGATAGAACACAAGACAGTATCTCTATTTTTTTGCATTTCCTAAGGGCTGCTTTATGGCATAACATATGGTCTATTTTCGAAAAGGTTCCATGTGCTGCTGAGAAGAAAGTGTATCCACTCATGGATAGATGGAATATTCTATATATGTCTATTTAGTCTAGGTTATTGATTGTGTGATTGAGTTCTATGGTTTCTTTGGTTGGATTTTGTTTGGAAGATCTATCTAGTGGTGACAGCGGTGCGTTAAAGTCACCCAGAATTATTGTGTTGTGGTCTATGTGATTCTTGAAATTGAGAAGGATTTGTTTGATGTACAGGGATGCACCATTGTTTGGGGCATAAATATTTACTATCATTATGTCTTCCTGATTTATGGTTCCCTTAAGCATTATGAAATGTCCTTCTTTATCCCTTCTGACTAACTTTGGCTTGAAGTCCACTTTATCTGATATAAGGATGGAAACTCCCACTTTTTATTGAGTCCATGTGCGTGATAGGTTTTTTCCCATCCTTTCACCTTTAGTCTGTGGATGTCTTTTTCTATGAGATGAGTCTCTTGCAGGCAGCATATTGTTGGGTCTTTCTTTTTAATCCATTCTGCCAGTCTATGTCTTTTGATTGATGAGTTTAGGCCATTAACGTTCAGGGTTATTATTGAGAAATGATTTGTATTTCCAGTCATTTGGCTTATTTTTGGTTTTTAAGTTGGCTTGGTTTCTCCTTTGAGTGGTTTTTCTCTAAGGTAGTTCCTCCCTTTGCTGACCTACATTGCTGGTTTTCATTTCCTCCTCATGGAATATTTTGTTGAGAACATTCTGTAGTGCAGGCTTTCTATTTGTAAATTCTTTTAACTTTTGTTTATCATGGAAGGATTTTATTTCATCTTCAAATCTGAAGGTTAGTTTTACTGGGTATAGGATTCTTGGTTGGTAACCACGTTCTTTCAGGGCTTGAAATATGGTGTTCCAAGCCCTTCTAGCTTTTAGAGTCTGGGTTGAGAAGTCTGCTGCTATCTGTATTGGTCTCCCCCTATATGTAATCTGATGCTTTTCTCTCACAGCCTTCAAAATCCTATCTTTATTTTGCATGTTAGGCATTTTCATTATAATGTGCCTTGGTGTGGATCTGTGGCGATTCTGTGCATTTGGTGTTCTGTAAGCCTCTTGTATTTGATTTTCCATTTCATTCTTCAGGTTTGGGATATTTTCTGATATTATTTCATTGAATAGGTCGTTCATTCCTTTGGTTTGTATCTCTGTGCCTTCCTCAATCCCAATAATTCTTAAATTTGGTCTTTTCATGACGTCCCATAGTTCTTGGAGATTCTGTTCATGATTTCTTACCACCTTCTCTGTTTCGGTGACTTTATTTTCAAGATTAACTATTTTGTCTTCATTGTCTGAGGTTCTGTCTTCCAAGTGGTCTAGTCTGTTGGTGATGCTTTCCATTGAGTTTTTTATTTGGTTTATTGTCTCCTTCATTTCAAGGATTTCATTTGGTTTTTTTTTTTTTTTTTTTTGAGAATCTCTATCTCTTTGTTGAAATGATCTTTTGCTTCCTGCAGGTGCTCTTTCAGCTTATTGGTATTATCATTCATTGCCTGCATTTGCTCTCTTATCTCATCCTTTGTGTCACGAATCATCTGAATCATGTATAATCTGAAGTCCTTTTCTGACATTTCTTCTAACATACTGTCATTGGATTCTATTACTATAGAATCTAGATTTGTTTGGATCATTTTCTTCCTTTGTTTTTTCAAGTTGTTCATGTATCTTCCCTTCTAGCGCTGCAGATCTGGGATATTGCAGATTTCCCCCTACAGGCTTATAGTGGCCCTATAGGTGTCCAAAACCCTTTCTTTAAGGGGAGATCAATATTAGCAGTACCCAAATCAGACACTATGCAATCCTAGACCAAATAGCCCCTATGGGGACAATAACATCATGTAAATAAGGGAGAAAGCGACTCTGAGGGAACAGGTAAACAGAAGGAAAAGAAAACAAGAAACGTAAAGAAATAAAAACTTATTTTTTTTTTAAAAAAAGGAGAAGAAAGAAAATCTACTGTATAATAGTCATATACTAATGAAACCTCCCAGTGTTCAGTAGCCTGATGTTTGAGAGGTACCTGACAATGAGCTTCAAGCCTCCAGCAGGCATCTCGGAATGGGATTTGCCCCACCTGAAGATTGGAGCTACGGCTTCTAGGATTACCCAAGATGGCTGCTCTGGCTTCCAAATGTGTTGGCAAATGGGGAGCCGCAGCTCAGGGGTGGACGAGGTCAGCTGGAGGTCCTGGAGACAGGATGCAGTTGGTCCGGCAGTGATCCTGGAGGTCGGGTGTGTTTGGTGTGGTTGTGGGATCCAGGAGGCCGGGTGCAATCAGTTTGTCTGGGTTCCCGGTGATAGGGCACAGTCAGTTGGTCTGGGGGTCCTGGCGGCAGGGAGCAGTCAGTTGATGTGAGGGCCCTAGAGGCAGGGAGTGATCGGTTGGGCTGAGGGATCCTGGAGACAGGACTCAGTTCAGTCCGTCCAGGGGTCTTACAGGGCCTGGCTGTTGTCTCAAAATGGCAGCAGCCATGTGTAATCAAACCTGCAGGTACTGTAAGAGTGAACTTCTAGGCAGCAGCAGGCAGCTGGTCCTCCACTGGTGGTCTGCGGTCAATCTGCTGGCAGCGAGAAACAGATATCCTCTGCTTGAATTCGGCTTTGCAGAGCGACAAGGAACACAGCCTCCCTCTAGACCACCATCTTGGATACTCCAGAGGGAATTCTTAAAGGCAAAATGGTTTGCTATTGATCTTGATGTGAAATGCTAAAAGAAATTTTAAAAACTTGAAACAGAAATCCACATCAAATGCCAAATTGTATGACAACGTTTTATGGAAGATGCTTATTCTAACCAGAATCACAAAGGCAATGTGCTCGCCTGAGGTACAGCTAAGGCTTTTGTCAAGCAATAGCTCTGATGGTGGCAGTACTGGGAGAGAAAGCAACAGATGCTCTGGTGACAGACTACTCCCTAACTCTGTTACTTACAACTCACAGCAAATCTTTATGGACCATCTCCACTTTGCTCAATTTTAAATATTATAGTATTGTAATGTCAGTCTTCACTGATTTTACTTATAAGGAAGAACTTCTGCCCAGTGCCTAGCACATAACAGTTGCTCAGACACATTACTCCCTGTTGAAATTGAGCTGTTCCTGTGTATCCAACTTGCACTTTTTTAATTCCATGAACAACTGTTGAGGACCTCTCTTTGATCAATTATAGGACATATAAGGATGGAAGAGATAAAGGGTCAGACCTTCCGGAAATTGACAATGTGAAGAGAGAATCGATCAAATCATCCATAACTTGGAAAGAGGGCAAGTTGTGATCAAGTAACACTAAAGTTCGAGTACTATGGTGCAGGTGTACTGTAGAGGGTAAGGTTAATCTGAGCTGGATTAATCTCCACATGTTTCCTTGAGAAAGTGTAGGGCTAAAGCTTTGTATCTTACATTAATCCTTCCTTCATGGTGCAATCACCAGGGCAAATCTCTCCTTTTTACTTTATTGTTTCTTGTGTGCTAGACCTAATGCATGCGCTGGATTTTTAAGAATTCTTCCACTTCTGATTTCCATTACAGTATGAAGGCTAGTGCTGAGTTATATCACAGTGTGAAGAAGTTGGGAAAAAAAACAAATTGATTTGGAATGAAAAAAATGTATACAACTTTGTGTCATTTGCAGAATGTTTATATAATAAATTTATATTACTAATTTCGAAAGTTTGTCTCATTTAACAAGGTAGACTCTTCAGAACAGCAATTTATCTATCAACTAGTACAGAAATACTTGTTATTATAGTTGGAACTCAACTAGCAACTATCAATTGATTAAAACTCGCAGTTATATGGCTTAGAAAAGGATTTTCCATTGTGTAAGTGAATCACTGAAATGTTTCATTGAGGGCATCTAGATGAATTCTCAGCTTCCTATTTAAAACCAGTCAACCATACTAGTTTTTATATCTAGACAATTTCTAGAAAGTATTGGAAATATTAATATTTTCTTTAACTTCAATAAGGTCTCAACTTTTGCTGAAGTAAAAGGATGTTGTGTTTTGGTAAAATAAAAATTACAAGCAAATCTTCAACTCCATAGGACAAAGTAAAATAAAAAAACAGATAATGCAAACTTTGGCACTATCAAAGTAAGCATGATCCAGAGTTTAGAGCAATGGTCTTGCAAATGAGCAGAATTATAATTTTTCCTATTATTTCCACTAAGAAATATTCTATTTTCTAATTCCTTCACCCAGAAATTATACATCATTTAAAATAATGTAGCTATTATAACTATTATTGATTTGAGATCAATGGTCACCTGAAAGCCACAATCTGGATATGGAGTCAGATCTACCAGTACAGGAGTATATTATCTTGGGTAATTTACATGCTTACTCTTGCTTCAATATTTTATGTTGAAAAATGATGCAAAATAATGCTAGTTTTGCAGGAAATTTCCAAAGTCCATAAGATTCTATGATAAAGTTTATTTTAAATATTGACTTAAAGGTATTATCATAGGGACAACACATTTCCATGAGCCTTGAAAGTTTCAAATCACATACAATTTCATATTACAATTGGTCAAACACTGCTTAAGACTACCTTTGAATTTGCCAGTCACAAATATTTCTTTATTAGAACAATGCCTACCACACAAGTCATTCTTTAAAAAGAGCATAAAATTGGCAGTGGCATAAAAAGAGTCCACCATCTGACCTGAGATGGAGATTAGACCATGCCTGGAATATCCTAGATCTAAATCTGTCCTTACTATAATCCATGGTCAAGAGCAATAACTTCTATGCAATTCATTAAATTTTTTTCTGTTATTTAATATGTATTCATATAATATTCTTTAAGCCATTTCTGTTAGTTTTTACTGAAATATTTGTCCAGGAGGACAATGGCTTATTTGTGTCAATGTGACAGGGCTGATGGATGCCCAGATGGCTGGTAGACTGTCGTTTTCTGTAGGGAAGATGTGCATAATGCATTTTTTATTTCTGATATTTTTAATTATGATAGATTTATTAGGATGTAGCCCCATCCTAATTGAAGAGCATTTAATTTCATGGTATATTCATTTCATGTTCTGCATTTTTTCCTTCCTGTGTATTTATTAAACAGTTTTCTTATTTCTATATAGTCTTAATGATTACAAATTTTAATAATTTTAACATTATATTGGGACAAGTCCCACAATTGGCTAAACCAAATTTACATTCATTTGGGACCTTTTTAATATTTTGTTTGTTCTTTATAGATAACCCTACAGTGAAATATTCAAGTATGTGGATGTACTTTTTTGTTAAACTATTTCCTTAAAGTGAATTTCAGAGCAATAGGATTACTGAGTAAAAAAAGAAAAAAAGAAAAAGAAATGACATGAGTTTCAAAGTGTAGTTTTGATTGTGAATCAAGTGGCAAATATGGACCTTTGCTATCTCGTGTCTATGAATTGAAAAATAAGTCATATTTCTGCATCATTTCAGATAGACTTGTTTCAGAGTAAAATTCAAGTTTTAAAATCTCAGTAAAAGGACCAGCTCTGTGCTGACAAGAAGACAGAAGTGGGAGGCTGGTGGGCAGGCTCAGAGCCCCTGGCAGTGTTCTTGATTCTGTCCTCTGCCCTGACTCCATCAACCGGAAGCTTCAGGCAGAGCTTCCCTGATCTCTAGGGCTGAGCCAGGTGAAGCAGATGATGGAAGAGTTTTGTTTGGCAGAGCTCAGAAGTTTTTTCCTTTAAGTGGTAACAAGAAAAGCTGTAAGCATAAAATATAATTCAACAGTAATAAGTCCCAAGTATTCTAAATACCCAAATAAAAATCTCACCAATTAATTATGGGGATCTGGGATTACCAGGGTATTAAAAAATCAATATCAGGTAAAATAAACTAGAAAATGGGATCATGACTAGAATTTGAATTTAAAATAAATTTTCCTTCAACTTGAAATACCTTAGGCTAGACCTGAACTAAAAGATTGGAATATTCCCTTATCCAAATTCTTCACATCTTTCAGCACATGGTATAACTGTCCCACTTCCATAAATTCAATAGTTTCCTACTTAAAATTCTACTGTATTTAATATTTAAAGATTCATGGGGTACTTCATCATATTTGTTTTCAATAGTATTCTTTGAAGACTTTGATGATAGCAGAAATCACTGAAAAAATGAGAAAATTAAAGTTTAAATTATGTACATTGTTCATAATCAAAGGAAAATAGAAGAATTTATCTAGTGCATAATGACAACATGTTACCTCTTATAAGAACAATTTAAAATGTAAATATATGCTGCTGCATATGTAGTTTCTTTCCTTCATGTCATTAGATACAGGATGTAGAAAATAACACTATGCAGACACCAGAGAAAAAATCCTATTACCCAATACATGTAGTTTGTTCAGACATCATAAATTCTTTTTCTGCATATCTGAGTGCAATAAATCTATTTAATTAAAAGAGCCTCTTTAAATGTTTTTTTCTTCATTCGTATAAATAAAAACTTAAAGCATTTTAAATATTCTTTTTTTTTGTTTGTTTTTTCGGCGAGGTGTGGAAATACCAGGGATTGAACTCAGGGGCACTTGACCACTGAGCCACATCGCAGCCCTATTTTGTACTTTTTTATTTCGAGACAGCTTCTCACCGAGTTGCTTCGTGCCTCACTTCTGCCGATGATGGTTTCAACTCCGGTCCTGCTCTCTCAGTCTCCCAAGCTGCTGGGATTTCAGGCGTGTACCACCACACCTGATTAATATTCTTAAAAATAAACCATATTAACAAAAAGAAAACCATGACCTACATCCCATGGAATATAGAAAAAATGAAGTTTATTAAGTAAATGCTCCATAGTCTTGCTTAATAGTCTTTTAATCTCTATGATTAGGAAACATTTTGTGCCTAATAATATTGACCCCATTAATTGCAAGATCCTAAGGATTTTAATATGTCTTAAGTCATACCAATAATTATTATTCAAGTTATTTTTAGCGCTGTATGAAATAAGGATTGTATTTATTCAGATCCTACTGTATGCCCAGGAATTCTATTTACACCCTATTGCTCCCTCAAAACTAATATTCAGGTCAGCATTATTGCACCAACCTCCCGGACTGTCTTATTCTCTCAATTTTGTTTCATTCTGGTACACATACAAACACAGTGTTATTCACAAAATCTAAAATTGATCTTCAAATACCTGGTGACCATACTTTATGACTTTCTAATGCCATCAAGATAAATGGAATATTCTCAACTTATACACAGCTTTTTATGATCTTTCCCTGATGGCTTAACCAATTCAATTCTTCACATTCATCACCTATACTCTGGCTATATGTTAGCTAGATATGATTTTCTTAATGCAAATTAATTTTTAACCATTGTCCTCTGTACATATCCTTTTTTATTACAGCATTACAGTTATACATAGCAGTTCGGTACATTTTGACAAATTCACACATGCATCCAATCCCAATCCCGGTTTCCCACCACTTTCCTTCCCTTCTGCCCTTCCCCTCTTTTCCCTCCTCTACTGATCTTCCTTTCACTCATTTATGTATTTATTTTTGACTGGCACTGTAGTACTATTTATTTATTTATTTATTTATTTATTTATTTATTTACTTATTTATTTTTGGTGCCAGGGGCACTTAACCACTGAACCACATCCCCAGCCCTCTTATATTTTGTTTAGAGACAGGGTCTCGCTGAGTTGCTTATGCCTTGCTGTTGTTGCTGAGCCTGGCTTTGAACTGGGCATCCTCCTGTCTCAGCCTTCTGAGCTGCTGAGATTACAGGGGTGCACTGCCCCACCCAGCTGATAAGTGCTTTCTACATGTACATAAAGGTGAGATTCCCTGTGGTACATATAAATATATATGTGAATAACACGAGTTTGTTAATTTTCTTGATACATCTTCCTCTTTCTGGTCTTTCTTCCCTTCCTCTTGGTCTCCATCTTCTACTCCACTGATTTTCCCTACATATCTATGATATCTGACCCCCACCCCCCATGGTCTTTCCATTATTTTGCTCTAGCTTCTAATATGAGAGAAAATATTCCACCCTTGATTTTCTGAGACTGGCTTATTTCATTTAGTTTGATGTTCCCATTTCCATCCATTCACTAGCAAGTGCCATTAGTCTTTATGGCTGGGTAAAACTCCATTGTGTATATAGACCACAATTTCTTGATTCATTCACATATTGATGGGCACCTGGGTTAATACCATAGTTTCACTATTGTGAATTTTGCTGCTCTAAACATTGAATCAGCTATGTTGCTATAATATGCTGATTTTAGTTCTTTTGAATTAATACCGAGGAGTGGGACAGTTGGGTCATATGGTGGTTCCATTCCTGGTTTTTCGAGGAATCTCCATATGGCTATCCAAAGTGGTTGGAACGTGTACTTTATATTAAGGATGTGTCCACGATTTTTCATTTTTTTTTTAATCACAAAAGCCTATTGGACTTTGGCTCATGCCTTTTCTTCTCAACAATGGGGATGCTTGTCTAACTTTCTCCTTAGATCAACCAGTGCCGTTGAATTATAACTTTAGATTTCCTGTGATTGAAACAATCCTAGCATCCCTGCAGTAATTCCACTTTAGTCATAGTATCTCATCTTGTCTTCTTTATTCCTGATTTTTTTTAAATTTTTTTTGTTCTTTTTAGTTATACATAATGTTAGGATCCATTTTGACAAACTTATAAAAGCATGGAGTATAATTTCCTCTAATTCAGTCCCCAGTACTTTGCCTTTCCCTCCCCTCATTCCCTCTCTTTACTGATATTTCTGCTATTTACTTATAGTTTTTTTTTTTTTTTTTCTTAATTAGCGCCTGGTGGATATACATGATAGTGAGATTCACTGTGGTATATTCATATATGCACATAGGAAAATTAACTGAGATTCATTGATTTCTCCTTTCTTAAATCAACTTTACATCCTATTTGTTACACTGTAACTGAAGATTTTTGCATTAATATTCTTCATGAAGGGCAGCCTGTAGTTTTTCTGTTTAAGTCTTTGTATTTAGTTTAAGGTTCTAATTTATTCTTGTTTCATAAATCAAATCTGGACATTTTCTTGCTTTGTCTATTGTCTGAGGTAATTATCTTGCATTAGGATTATTTACCTGAGGTATGATGCACTTTGCTATTCATGCATAAATCTCTAATCTTATTTAATTTTTTTTCAAAATATGTGTTTTTCAATGAGGCTTAATCAAATCATCCTTTTAAAATTGTGGTTCATCCACTTTCCATCCACTGGATCCATGTGCTTTTTAGTTGACTCTACTTTTCCTTTATTTCAATAGCATTTTTCACCAACTGGCCTTTCTGAAGAGGAAAAATAGTATTTACTTTAAATTTCCTGCTTGATAAATAGGAGTATCTTTCTGTGTCCCTTCAACAAATTATTGGAATATAATTAGTATACTGTTCACCTCTACCAAGCTGAACTTCCCTCTAATAGGTGTTAAGCAAGGTTGTAAATAATAATCTTTGCATAGGCATAGAATTGTCACGCATTTGAATTTTTTCCTAGATTTGTAAATAATTTGTTCTGTCTCAGGTATTTGCCAATTTCTACTCTTTCCCTTGTGATAGTATCTTGAATGTTTTAAAAAGATTTGTAGAAAATTTTCAAGTACTAGTAAAATTTTCTACTAATAGGATAATATGCAAGTGAGTTAGCTCTCAGAAAAAAAATAGTTATTTCCTATTTATATTTCATATTATTATATCTCCAACAATAATTCCATTTGGTCACACTTGAGTCATTCTTACTGAAAATGGTGTTTCTGGCATGGAAGGCTCATCTCAGAATTCAAGGCTTTCAGGAAGTTCCTGTAGTTCCTTTCAAAATATGTGATGAGACCAAAAACAAAGTAGCAGATTTCTTTTCTCAATATCTTATAGTGGTCATCCATTGAGGCATGGATTTGATTAAATAGCAACTTTTTCTGATTTAGGACCATTAATTTGATAATCAGTTTGCCTAATTCAAGAGCAACCACTGATTTCCATGAATATGTAATGACATCCTTGTGGTATGGTTAGCAAAATTGGAACTATAAAATAAGTCTGGAGGGTTTTAAAAGCATCTAGAATTACTTACTTCATTTATTCACTCTGACTCTCACACAATTAATAAATTCATTGTCCTTCTCCTGTCAGTCCTTCCAAATCTGGTAGGATTCAGTAGAGACTCTATCTAGTCCTGAGCTTTTCTTTGTTGTAAGGCTTTTGATGGCTGCTTCAATATTATTATTTGGAATTGATCTGTTTAAGTTTTCTACATCTTCCTGGTTCCATTAGAGTAGGTCTAATGTCTCTTAGAATTTGTCCATATCTTCTTGATTTTCTAGCTTATTTTCAAAATAGTTTCTGGTGATCTGCTGGATTTCAGTAGTGTCTGTAATGATATTTCCTTTTTTTACCTCGAATTTTGATACTTTGAATTTTTTCCCATTTTTTTCTTCAGTTAGTTTGGCTAAGGGTTTATCAGTTTTGTTACCCTTTTAAAAAACCAGCTCTTTACTGATCTTGATGTTGGTTTGTTTTGGAAACCAGTATCTCCAAATTCACCAATGTACCCACCAAGAAGTGACATATTATACTAACTATAAGGCTGGATTCAATAAGCCTCAGAGTAGCAACAAAACTCCGTAGTGAGAAGAATTTAGAGTCATAATTGTGAGCTGTTAAATCTAATAAAATGGTATTTACTTTTAAATTTAACTTTTACATATGTATGGTTGAAAGAATTTTGTTGTTGTTGTTGTTGCTGCTGTTATTTTTTGTTTTTTACTTTTTTTGGTCTTGTTTTGTTGTTAAACTTGTCCAGATAACTACTTTGGATTCAAAATTTAAGTATACAAATAATCACTTGGATCAATGTTCAACCATTTTTGAGACAAATATTCATTAGTACATGTCATATTTTCCAATGAATAATCTTTAGGTTAAGTGTTCTTAATTTAGTAATTGACAATATAAGCATGATATTTCATGAGTATTTTTCATTAATGCTGAGAGATCAATTGGAAGAAGACAGTATACAAAATTGGGTTCATCCATTTTCCCCCCAATAGCTGCTTTTAAACTGGTGAATGACAAAAAAGAGATGTTTCTCCCATAGATGCAGCAAAAAATAGTACATTAAAACTATATCCATACTATTTAAAGATAATAATGACTATTAAACTGTTCTCTTTAGTTCCTTTCAGACCTGCATTACTAGTTCTTGTTCTGTTCTTCTGATCTAGAAACAACAATTTTCTTGATGAAATCATCTGCTTGTCAATACTCCTGAGAGAGCTGACTTAGTCCCCATGTTAGCAATGTCTGCCTACTGAGGTCAAGTCATCTGGTGTTGAGAATATGATTCTATTTCCTGTTTCAACCACCAAGAACACCTTATGTAACCCTTTCTCCAAGAGTGAAAAACTAGCATTATTTGGTGATACTCTACTTTGTAACCTGTAGGAGTTTTAAGCATTAAGAGATTGATGCTGACTACCTGTTCAGGCTCAGAAGGGAGGAAAATAGAATCTTTTATTGAGATATAAAACACTATATTATATAGAGTCAGTCAATAGTTACAGGGAGGATAAACAGGCATTATGACCAGTGAGGGCATCCACAAATTTCCCAGAACTTTCTTATCTATTTTATAAAGCATGCATTAAGATCTTGAACACTGACAAGTGTATATTATTCCTAGAAACAAAATTTTCCTGAAAATCAATTTGCTGAAGTTTACAGGTAAATTATGATGAATAGAATATACCTCCAGAAACACAAAAATATAATATTGCCAAAATATATGTGCATTATATTTAAGGTGTAAATGAAAAACTTCTCATTTTCCGGTTGAGCTAATTAAAGAGGTAGTTAGTTGCATTAGTCTGCATAGGCTGCTATTACAGAACAGCACAGACCAACCATGTGATTTAAACAACAGATATTTATTCCTCATGCTCCTGGGACTGGTAAGTGCAAGACCACAGTCAGCTCCCTTGTTTCCTTGCAAGTGCTTTCTCCTGGTGTAGATGGATGCCTGCCTTCGCACTGTGTCCTCTAGTGATAGAAGAGAAAGCTTCTCCATTCTTCTTCTCCCTCTTGTAATAAAACTGCTAATCACATCAGGAAAGCTTCATCTTCATGACCTTATCCAACCCTAATTTCCTCCCTAAGGCCCATCTCCAAATCCTACCACACTGCACATCAGTGACTTACATTTGAATTCTGAGAGGACAATTCAGGGTCTTGTGTTCTAATCCTGGCCCCTACAGTCTTGTCCTTCTGGGTTTTTGGTTTGTTTGTTTGTCTTATTTTTGTTTTATTTGTTTTTTTTTATTATAGCATTATAGTTATACATAAACATTGAGTTCATTTTGACAGACTCACACATGCATGGAATTTGATTTCAATCCCCATTTCCCCTTACCCTTCTGCTTCTCTCCTCCTATTCTTCTTTCTCTTTTCTACTGATCTTACTTTTGTTTGTGTATTTATTTTTGATTGGTACTTTCTATACATACATAAAGGTGAAATTCCCTGTGGTATATTTATGTATACATGTAATATGATTCTGTTAAATTAATTTCACATTTCCTCCACTTTTCCATCTTTGCTCTATGAAAAAAATACGTCAATTCTATTACCAAAGTCCCCAGAGTCTTCACTTATTCCAGTATCAACCCTGAAGTCTAGATATTACAAGTATCATTAAATAGTAACAGTAAGACTCTTGGTGTGAGTGGACCGCAAGTTAGGCACTTCCTAAACCCTAAGGTATGACAGTGAGAACAGAAGTCCCCATTCCAAAAGGGAAAAGAGGAAAGAAGGTAGGACTGGAGTCCACAACAAGTCTACAACTTAGCCAGGCAGATTCCACTCTCTCTTAAGGCTGGACGAGAACTCTCTTTGGTTTGTTCTCTCTACTGGACAAATAGTCCCAGCTCCACTGGATGCGGTTTCTACCCCCAAATCCCTGAGAGGTCCCAGCTCCAAGGCTTGGGTCAGAGGCTGTCTGGCCTATGGAAACCAAAGTATTGGTCCTAGTGTTCCCTGAGCTGGTTGCACCTGCTTTCTTTTTTCTTGAAGAAAACTGCACTTTTTCCTTCAAGTGTCTCAATGGCATAGGCCTGAAGGATCGAAGAAGTCGTCAGCATCCCTGTCTTTAGTCTCATTTTTATGTCCCCTGTAGTTCAGACAGGCAGTGGCACTGCTGGATAATCCCACCTCTTTTCTGTTTCTGCTGCAGTGGATAATCAAAGGGATGTTCGGCCACACCCCTGATGTTCTCTCAGAATCAATCCCTCAATTTTGCTGTATGGATACACTGAGAACCTTCCACATCTTCAACCTCTGGTTCCCTTTGGCCGGACAGTATCTCCATGGATTCCTCTCCCTCCTTTCATCATTTACTGTAAGCAGTCAGAAGAAACCAAGGCACTCATTCAGCACCCTGCTTTGCAATCATCTCAGCAAATACCATTCACAAGTTCTGCTTCCACAGAACACAGCCCAGCCAAGCTCTTTGCCACTTCAAGGCAAAGATTGCCTTTTCTCCGTGTCCAACCGCCTTCTCCTCGTTCCCCTTTGAGACTTGTCAGATAACATTTAATACCCATATCTTCCAACTCAAACTCTTACTATCACTACCAGTTACCTAGTTCTAAAGCTACTTCCACATGATTATAAAATATTTTTAAAAGAAAAATAAACGAATGTGTTACAAAAATTCATATGTTCTGCCTCTATCTTATTACAGATTATGACAGTATATTTTATACTTACCACATGGAAGAATCTCCCAAATTGAGGCAAGGAAACTAAGAGTCAGCAGCTGCTCCATCTCTTCCTTTCCTTTCTGTGCTCTCTTGGGTGGGCATTGTCACGTCAGGCGACAATTGAGCTGGGGTTTAGCTCTAGAGATAAACACCACCACATCCCAAATTGCTGAAAATCCCTGTCTTCACCTGTTCATTATGCATATTTATTTTGAATTTCCTTATTTCTTCCAGAAAAGAATAGATTGATCTTTGTCCTTCAACAGAGAATTACAAATTACATTATAAAATCTCTGAAATTCAAAGGAGCTCCTCTTTTGAGTGACTTAATAAAGTCTGATAAGCATTTACTGAATCTAAGATAAAGAATTCTGTAATTCTCAGAGAAAGAAAAAATTGAACATCTTATGGTTTAAATGTGCAGGTCATGTGACAAATACTCTTTTAATAAACATTTCCTCCTCATAGTAAGATAATTTAATGGTGATATTAGTTGCTCAATAAGAAAGTAAGGTGGTCATCAATACATACACACAGACAACTGAAGTTCTTATTTCTACAACTTCAGCCCTAGGTAAAAGAAATCTAAATACAATTATAGGAGAAAACCCTGCAGAAAAAATAAGTAGCACAATTACCAACCAAACTAGAAGACATTTTAAGAATATCCTATGCAGACAAAAGAGATTTATAACACTGGCACAGAGTTGGCACAGGGCAGATTCTCAATTGTGCAGTTGAGATAGCCTAGAATCTCACCAAACTAGTTTTCTGACCCACCTTATCTTGGTACATCAATATTTTCCACAGTCCTCCAGATAAATAATGTTGAACAAAGCCAATTGAAACTTCTCAGCATTTGCAACCAGTGGAGAACACCTATTAGCCACCAGTCTGGTTGGAAACAAGATACAAATCATGCAAGTAGTTGGTAGTATTTCCCCAACAGAAACAGACACAGCAAAGAGAAAAAGTTGTATTGATACATGTCAGACTCCCGTAAGAGACACAAAAGTAGGAGTCCTTGGGGAAGGCTTACAGGGAAAAGCATTTTAGATGGATCTGGTAGGAGATTGTGGTGGGACTTTCGAATTTTGATCAGAGAACAGATATGATTTAATAATGAGTGAAATTTCTACATGCAATAATAAGGTGTATTCCAAAGGAGTCCAATTTAAAGAGCTCCTGACTTCTTGAATAAACAAAAGAAGGTGTTATCTGTAACCCAGGTGATTATATGACAATTGAAAATTGCAACTGGATAACATAAGTTTAATTTAACCTGTTTTTACTATTACTGTGGCATATTTTGAAATATATAGCTTTTGAGATGCTCCAGTTATTCAGACCTTTAGAAACCTCTTATTATGTGTGATTTGCATCAGCATGAAAGACTTTTAGAATGCTTCTCCAGATTACATGTTATGCTCATGTAGTGCAAATCACTGAGACAAAAAAAAAGTGACATTATGTTGCTTTACCATTTTTTTTTAACTGTGAAAATATTTTCAACTGATAAAGCATAAAAGTTAACAGGTGATATAAATATTTACATGACCTAATCCTGAGTCACAGCACATTATTTTCAAATATTTTAAATACAGTGAAATATTATCATTTAGGTCAATATTTAATGCTGAAGTGCCATTATCTATGGAAATAACTCATTTGAGTAATAATGGATGAACAAATAAAGCTTATCAAAGATCTTCACTTAAGACTAAATTAGCTCACACAGAGTGCTGACAACTATTGGCAAATTCACTTCTCTTCTGTCTGTGGGGCCAGAAATATCTTCTACAGTTGTGAGAGTAAGCTGGATTTAAAATAAGGTAAAACGTTAAAGAAATAAAAAATACTGTGATTCTCAGGAAAACATTAGAAAACATGTATCCTAAGAACTTTTAAATTCTGGTTATTACCCACAGAGATTCCTCAGGAAGTACATTTATATGCCAAGCTTTCAGGCGGTCTCAAAAAGTTGAGTGCACATACATTTCTCAACTGTACACATTAAAAAAGAGATTAATCTCTACGTGAGCTCAGATAAATGAAGTCTGTGCTTGTTTTGTCAAATTGCTTTGTACTGGAATACTTCTGTATTTGTTTATGCATTACTTATGTTTGTGCTACCGTATCAGAACTGTGTGGCCTAAAAAGTCTAAAATACTTACTATCTGATGCATTCCAAAACAAAAACAAAAACAAAAACCTCTCTGTCCACTCTTCTATATTAATAATGAAAACTTTCAAAGTTGCTATAAACCATAGTAGGGCTAAAGTTTGAAAAACATCCTCACTAGTATTTAAGTATGTGTACATTATTTGATTTTCTTCTCTAAAGGTCAAGCAACATTACTTTGTCGTGTCCTGAGATTAATTTTACATATGCACTAATTATAAATTTTAATCTCAATTGTTTCAACAAGCTACTATGGTCATAGATAAAAATACTTCTATATTTTAAAACAGATGTATGACTTGGCTATTGTGAACAACCTGGAGACTCAGCAGCATAGAACAATAAGCATTATTATGGCTCCTGGGTCTATGGGTCAGTGAGACATTTCTGCTATTTGGCTAAGTCTGCCCATCTCTTCTGAGCCTGTTCCTGCACTGACAGTCAGGTGGCCAGTCAGCTGGGCGATACTGACAGTCAAGGGTGACTTCGGCTGGGTCGATTATCCTGCATATACCCTCACCTCCTCTAGTCTTTGTCTCATTATTAGCAGGAAACCAAGAAACAGCAGAAACACAACAATCCTCTTGATACCTCAGTACAGAACTGAGGAGTATTGAAAACCAGAGGACTTTTCCCAATCCACTCTTCACGGATGTTAAAATTACAATTAAAAGATGCTTTGTAACACTTTTTTGAGGGGACTAGAAAGAGGCAAGTGCATGTTATAAACAATATTGTAGAATTCAGACCACGTTTTCATAATTGATCTATTACATGTTATAAGTCAAACAGTAAATATTTGTATCATTTTAGGGCAAAAAAAACCATTTTTTGTTATTTTCCTTGTGAGTTTTTTCTCTTGAAATAATCTGACTTTAGAAAATGTTTTTGTTTTTTTTTTTTTAATTTAGGTCATTCACTAATGTTTTGAAATCATTTATATTTTCTTCTCTTGTGATTGGAAAGGTAAAATTATATGTTGAAGTTAAAACTTTTTTTTAAAATGAAAACTCTCCACAGACATAGTCCTCTAGACCTCCCATCAGGATCCGCCTGTTTGGTGTTCCTACAAATCTGGAGTACTTTTAAAATAGAAGATTGCCAGGCACACTGGTGCACACCTGTAATTCCAGACACTAAGGAGGCTGAGGCAAGAAAATCACAAGTTCTAGGCCAGCCTCAGAAATTTAACCAGATCCTAATCACCGTAATAAGATCCTGTCCCAAAATAAAAATATATACGGATTTTAGTTCTTTTGGTCAGACACAGAAAAGTAAAGGTTGAATGTTTTCACTCACCTACGGAATCTACAGATCAAAAGAGTAAAGGAATTAACAAAAAGGAATCTCATGAAAATAGAAAGAAGATCAACAGAGTAGAGGAAAAAGAGGAGGAAGGAGGGGAGGGCATGAAGGTATAGTGGGGAATGAAATCTACCAACTACCAAGCCTGTGTATGAATATCCCACAAAGAATTCTGAGTATATATGTAATTGCAATGCATGAATTAAAACAACAATAATAGTTGAAGGGAGAAGAGAAAAGTAGAGCAAGCAGAGGGAGAGGCAGTGGGGGAGGGAATGTGGTTGATGGAATCACGCTATCTGCACTTTTCAAGATGCATAATGGATCCCACAATCCTCTACGATCATAACGTACCAGCAAAAAATAAATAAAAAATAAAGGGCTGGGATGTAGCTCAGTGGCAAAGTCCCCCAAGTTCAGTCCCTAGAACTGTAAAATAATAATGAATTAAAAAATAAAATAAAATATGTAGTTTTTTGAGTTCTACCCCTGGAGATTTTCATTTATTCAATCTGAAATGGAATCTTGCTTTTGCTGAAGACCATAACTATTAAAATCTATTTGTGAGTATTTAGGAAGTGTGACACTGTTATTATTGGAGAATTTGCATGTTATCCTCTGCTTCATAAACCATGTAAATAGCAAGGAGGACGGGATTAAAAAAAAATCACCAAAACATGGATGTCTATGGAGAAACTACTGCAATTGATTTTTTAGCACTGCCTCTTCAATTAATACAATATTGATGACTCAATCAAGCAATTGTAGTCAACCCTAACAGCTGTACCAAAGGTAATATTTTCTATCAGTGAAGCCAGTGCAAATGGCCAGAATTCAGTGGGCAATGAGGTGAGTGGAATGGCATTTTCCCTACAGAACAGGATAATGGGATAGGACAAAATTAGCAACCAAATTTTGAAGAGTATTTTATAATTCATAAACAGTGATCTTCCCATTTGATACTCCAACCATACAATGAAGTGTTTACTGTGTTCCTCCCACATGGGGACTGTACAGTCAGATTCCAGAGAGATTGCTGGAGTTGGCTAAGAAATAAATTTCATGCTCTAGCTTTAAGACCACATCTTCTGACTCTGATGAACTGAGTAATGTTACTGCCTATAAAGAAAAACACCTTAAAGGAATGTATAAAGTAAGTTCACTTATTTGTGTGCAGCATGCAAGAACACACTCCTAAGGAACTGTGGGGCATCTCAGGAAGAGGGCTGGGGTGGAATTCATAGGGAATTTGAGTACATACTTGTGATTTCAAGGAAGGCGTTTTAGGAAAATAAGGCCTAATTTGAGATTTGATTCTGTCTTAGTTCATTTTATGCTGTTATACAAAATACCTGAAGGCTGGGTGATTTATAGAGAGAAAAGGCTATTTAGCTCACAGTTTTAGGAGTGCAAGAGGCAGTATCTGCTATTTCTGGTGAGGGCCTCAACAGATGGCATTGCATGGTAGAAACACATCAGAGAGTGGTGAGCGATTTTTGCAGAAGGTAAAACACTGTAGAAAACTTGCTTTATGAGATCCTACTCTTGCAGTCTAATCCAGTCCCAGGAGTCCAACTCACACACCAGAGACCTAATCCACTCTCTCCAAAAAGATAATCTATTCAAGTGCGCAGTCTGTAGGGCCTAAGGATCTCTATGGTTTCCACCTCTTCTCACATTGCTACACTGTGAATGAAATTTCAATATGATATACTTTAATATTTCACCTCTCTAAAATCTGTGCCTAACTTTTATCATACCTTTACTGTCACTTGTTACAGATTCTCTTAAATCTTTTGATTTCTCTAAATAAAAATATTAAAATGCATCAAATTAATCAAATCAAAACTAAATCACTTAGCACTCTAATTACTTTGATTAAATCCCTAAATTGTAAAGTAGCTTTTTCATTATCTAATCAATTTTGTCATCTGTCTGCAAAAACAAATAAATATGAAAGGGCAGTTTCTAAGTTCATTCCACTTAATTTATTATCATGTGTTCACCAAACTAAAATGAGAGAGGTTTCTAAGAGAGCAGAATTATATTTAAATTTTAAATTCTTGAGAAAAAAATAACACTTTTCTGTTGTTTTGGGCCCCAGTAAGATTTTGTTAACACAAAAATCCACATTTATAAATAGTAACACCTAAGAAAAGAACAAATTCTGAGGGCAGTATTTACACAGTATTTTTTACTTTAAGGAAAATAATATTGAAACACACTGGAAGGAGTCCATGTGATTTAGAGGATATTTGATTTGTATAGTAAAATAAAATCCAGTAACTTCTTTTATATTTCCTGTAGAGAACAGAATATCACCAGTGTTATACATCAGTATAGCTCAAACACTTTCCAACTAAAAACTTCAGTCTCCATGTATCATAATGAGGGAAACATAAAAAGCAAAATCTTTTAAAAAGCTTGGTTCAGAAAAAACTTCACATAAAATCCACTTGTATTAACTATTAACCCTTTCCACCACCCACACCCCTCCACCACCACCCCCCAAAAAAAAAAAAAAAAACTATTCCCCAGGTGAACTCTACCCCTTCCCAATTAATTTTGGAAAATGGTAGAGTAAGCTATTTTTGTTTTCATGAATTGGCAGCAGGAGTAACAGCTGAGTTCTAAGGTGTTAATTAGCCTACATTCTAATTTCAGAGGACCAGCTGAGGCACCTGACAGCTCTCCAGGGGCTTGCTGATACCTGTCATTTCAGTAAGACCAGCGACTAACAGTCCTCCCCAATTCCCTCCTGGTCCCAACTTCTATACTCTCTGAAAGCTGGGCTGATTTGTTCTCCAAATGTTACTCCTTCCTCCTATATTTTTGGGGTGTTATGTGTTCTGTCTGTTTAGACCTTACACTGCCTACTTTAACATTCGTAATTTGCTTTAAAATTTAACTTATTTGGAATTATGGCTTTATCTCTCATGTTTGTCCTTCCTTTTGTGCAATGTATTCAATTTTATTCTTATTTTTTACCAATATCTTTGTTTAGTGATCCTCCTTTAACAGGAGATGATCCATTTTTATGTGTAAGGAGGATAATTGGTGGTAAACTTCATTCTTTTTAAGATAGTTTTATTTTATTTTATTTTTTTATTGTAAACAAATGGGATACATGTTGTTTGTCTGTACATGGGTTAAAGGCATACCATTTGTGTAATCATAAATTTACATATGGTAATGTTGTTTGATCATTCTGTTATTTTTTCCCTTCCCCCCCACCCCTCCACCCTTCTTTTCCCTCTAAATAGTCCTTTCTTCCTCCATTCTTGCCCCCCTCCCTATCCCTAACCCTAACCCTAACCCTAACACTAACTCCTCCCACCCTCCCCCTTATGTGTCATCATCCACTTATCAGTGAGATCATTCGTCCTTTAGTTTTTTGAAATTGGCTTATCTCACTTAGCATGATGGTCTCCAATTTCATCTATTTGCCTGCAAATGCCATAATTTTATCATTCTTTATGGCAGAATAATATTCCATTGTATATATATACCACAGTTTCTTTATCCACTCATCAATTGAAGGACATCTAGGTTGGTTAAGATAGTTTTAAAAAATGTGTTCTGATTAATTGTACATAACATAATTTATTTATACATGTTGGTAGGTCATACATAAATGGAGTATAATCTCTCATTTTTTCTGATTGTACATGTTGTAGGAGCACATCAGTCGTGCCGCCATATATGTACATGGGGTAGTAATGTCTGTTTCACTCTACTAAACTTCATTCTTTTCTGAAAATGTCCTTATTTGCTTATTGTCTAAAAGGCAATGTGTCAGAAACAGAACTCAGTGTGCAATAGTTCTCTAGTTCAGCACAGATGCTCCTCCCTGATGTCCTACCTTCCCTGCCTTCCTCCTGGTCATGCAGTTGGTCCATCCTTACCTGCAGGCAACCACCTCTCCAAATTCTCCCACGGCCTTTGATACCTTTTCATTAGCCTAGCAGCCCTGCAGTTTTTCTGGAATATGCTACGGTTGGAATAATTTCTATTACTCAACAAATCTCAACTCCTTTTTTTTTTTTTTTAATCTAGGTGATTCTGGAACTTCTCTGTGTGTATCCAAGCATCATCCAAAATTCTAACATCAATATCAACATTTTCCATCTCTGTGCCTCCAGATTCACTTGAGATCATCTCATCAGATTCACATTAGACTTTTCAGACTATCTTCCCAACTAAGTAAATTGGGTACCTGAATCAGGCTGCGTTTTAAACCTAACAATGAAATTCAAGTTAATATTAAATTAATTTTCAATTTATTTCTAGAAGTGTTCCCTGCTTATCTTTTAATTTTTTAAATAGTCCTGCTTTTCCTTCTTATATTTTCTAGTTTCTGTAGCATTTCATCAATACATGAATATATTTTTATTAACTATTCTGACAATTTCATAAACTGGAATGCTTGCTGGTCTGCTGCTAGTCTTTGTTTCAGCTGATTCTCACCATTATTGTCTCTCTGTTCTGTGGTCATTGTTTGCTTTATTTTGAATTCGAGCTGATTATTTTCATTGAATTTCATTAGTGGGAATACCTGGAGGCCTGAGTTGAGGTCCTTTCAGTGTTTGTATTTAATTCGGTCAGTGTCTGGGAGCATTATCCACCCAGACTACTCCAGTTCTCCACTGACGGGTCCTGGGTGCCTACTCATGATAAAGATTTGTTTCGCAGGCCTATCTAACAGCCAGTTGGAACTGGTGAGTTCTCAAGTGAGGTATTAGACTCTTCACTTCCCTGTAAATTTGATAGGGGATGCTTAATTTATGTCTGCTGGGTGGCAGAGTTGCATTTTTATTCATCATATTTCACTGACCATATTGAGGAAATCCTGAGGTCATCCATCACCTGTCACAAGTGATGCCAGTGTGACAGGAGCCCTCTGAATGGAGTGAGTTCTGGGCTTCGTACCCTCCTAGACGTTGTGCTTTCACTGTATTCGCAGATTTGAAGATCTGTGGTTTTCATTCTCCTTCATCAACATATTCATTTTTGTAAAGAATGTATATTAATTGTTTAACTTAGAGACTCACTCATTCTCTTAGCATCTAACACACTGGAGTTTGGAAATGGAAATTTGCTTTTGTTTGTTTGTTTGTTTCAACAACATTCTGAAGGCAGGAGGAGACTCGGGACTTCCTTCGTTGAGAATGTAGGAGTCACACACAATGTATTTTGTCCTCCTTTCCCTTTTCCTCCTCTTCCGGTCCATGGAGTGCGGAGCAGGGAGAGCCCAGAGTTAGACTTCTTCCCTTTCATCACTGGTTATGAACAAACCAAGGAGAGAACATCCCATTCACACCCAGGAGTAGAACTCACGGTTTTCCATTTCCTCTTCTTACAAACACAGCTTAGGAGAATCCAGGGACAGGAGGCATTTGTACGAGATATATATTCACACCCTTATCACTACCACACTCAGTGACATCAAAACTCTCAAATGTCTCAACAATGGGGAAACTGAGACTGAGTAGGACTGAATAAAAATAAATCAAAATTGAATCAGGAATGAAGAGAGGCCTCCTAATCATCCAAAGTAACGAAAACACTGTGGGATTTACCCACAATGCTACCTTCTATCATTTTGTTTCTTGAAGTTCATTTCAAATTCCTGTTTGCAGACTCCGGGACTGACCTGCACTAGGTACCTACTCCTTAGTCAATGGACAGCAAGTATCATCAGGAATTCTATCAAAACAGGGTAGAGTAAGGGGATAGGTGTAAAAATGACAAAGGAAAAAAGAAAGTAGGAAGACAGGAACTCCATGAGACTTCAAAAACAGATGATGCTGAAATTAAGAACTTAGTCTATCAAGGGGAAGAAGGGAAAACCTGTGGAAAATATATGCCAGGGGGATATTAAAGAGGAATAATGTGCCTGTAGTCAGAGGAGGACATGAGAGATTGGGGACAAGTATTTGTGTTGCCGCCCGCAGCAACAATCCCGCGGGAAGGAATCAGAGGCGGACTGGGAATGAACTACTTCTATTTCTGGGCTACTTCCTTGCTCACTTGCTTGTTCGCTAGTTTATAGAGGAACAGAGGCTTTGCTTAGAGGAAGAGAGACTTTGCTTAGAGGAAGAGAGGCTTGCTTAATTTTAGAGGTGCTACGCTTTCAGAGAGGCTAGCTTTCAGAGGTCTACTGCTTCTTAGAGGTGGGTCGCTTCTTGGAGGTGCAGGGTGCGGCATGCGGCCTGCAGCCTGCATCCTGCAACCTGCGACCTGTATCCTGCATCCTAGAGGAGCGTGCTAGAGGTGCATGCTAGAGGTGCGTGCTATCAGAGGTGCTTCTTAGTGGTGCATCCCGCGTATTGCGTCCTTCATTCTGTGATCTAGAGGTGTGTTCTTAGTCCCTAGTTCTGCAATCTCCTCCCAGGTGAAGAGAATGTCTTATATACACTAAGGCAGCCAATCAGCTTAGGATTAGTAGCACGATTGGAGCACGCACCACGGTACCAATCGAGAAAGAATGAGGAACATCTGTTGGCCACTATCGCAGAAGAGACATTAACCAATCAGGCAGAAGGTAGATCATGCCATGTTAACACTAATTTTGTGCCACCTCTTGGCCCAATGCCAGCTGCCATCTTAGAGCTCTGTACATATTTGAACAAAAAATAAACTTGGATAAAATTTATGAATAGGCTATTTTTCTCATAAAGCCAACTGAAGATGCTGATTTTACAAAAGATGTCAAACTTGTGATGAGAGAGTCAAGCAGAAGAAATGCAGTGACTACTGTAAGCTAGGACGGGCTCGGCGGGCTCAACGGTGGGACCAAATGTAAACTCAGTGGGTCTCTGCGGGCACAGTTAGCAGCCAAATAAAATGGGACAGAAAAGTGGCCGAAGCAAGCTTTATTGGAATTTGGCTCTCGGGCGAAATTCCCAGACCCCCCAGGTACAGGGACCGGGAGAAAATTGCAAATGGCCCTGGCTGCCCAGGGTTTTTATAGACTAGGATGGGAGGGGGTCTTGTTGAGTGACTGGTGGGTGTGAAGGGTCAGTGGAACTTACCATCCACCTTGCTGTGAACTTTCTGATCACCTTTGGCGGGCTGGTCTTTGTTCTAGCTGCTTAGCTGTGTCCCCTATAGTCGCCTAATTTCCGACCTAACATCCCAACCTTTTTGGTGATATAGGGCGCCAGAGTCTGTCTTGCTACTTCCTGCATGTTAGGGGGCATCGTGGGGAGAAAAAGGTTCGGGTTCTAGGTTGGTGGGGAGGTGACTATAACAGTGTAGGAGCATCTGGTTGTAGGTCAGTTGCCTAATTTCCGACCTAACAAATACACGTTTGTGTTGATGAAAAACACAAGAATTAATTGTACCTTAGCCAAGGTTGTCTGTGTTACTTTTTCTTTAAAGACATACAAAACAATGCTAATATTTAGAATGACAATTTGGTATTGTACATGTGAATATATACAGGCATATGCTTAGCTATGTTTAGGTTAGGTTTACATAGTTCCTATAATAAATTATATTAGCAAAGAAGTGATTTATTCTGCAGAAATGGGGAAATGTTACAATGTCATATATCCCTTAATAAATTAATAAATATGTTAATTTATTACCAGAGTAAATTATATAAGAGCTATGATTTGACTTTTCAGTGCAGCTATATCCATTTTCTGGAATTAGTCATTGGCAAGCAATAGAAAATAGGAGAAATATGAAACTTACTTGTCTGTTATTTTCTCTTCCTTTTTCTTCCAAGACAGAACTGACAAGCTTTTTTCACTGTCAGTTAATATCTGAGACAGGCAAGGAAGTGGAGGTAAGTAATATAAGAGGTAATGAGCAAATTTATTTTAGAGTCCTATAATGTTAGAAAGTAAGTGATTCATAACAGAGAAATCAGGATAATGCAATCAAAATTTCCTGTGGTACCATTCTTGACCTCTACCTCTGGAGCTCATCTGCAGAACGGAAAACTGAGCAGGAAGTCTGCTTTCAAACACTGGCGCAGCTATGCTTGGCTCTTCACCACCGAAACAGTGCTACTTATAAATATTCCAGAGTCTAATGGAGCAAGAGACCTTTCTAACCAAAAGTCATGAGAAAAGGTGGGGAAAAGAGTGGTTTGAAGAAAGTCAACTTCAGTAATATTAATCCTAGCTATAAAAAAAATAGAGCAATATTTGGGAACTATTCAGAAAACAAGTTCCTAATGGTGGCCTTAACTCAGAAGCTTCAAAAAACTGTGATGTGTTATGTAATTTAGAGGACATAATGACATTCATGCTGCTCTGTGTACAGGAACTCACTTTCTTAAGAGCACATAGATGACCTTATGAATATTTGTGGAAATCAGAAAAACCCAAGACCTATAGACCCAAGGCAAAATCTTCTGGAATTAAAGTCAGAAACTGAAAGCATCTTTTCTTTTGCGCCTGTCATTGTGTTAATGCAACTCTCCCACTTGTCTCCAAACACAGGTGTGCCAAGAGATCTTTTCTGTTGGCCAGTGACTCTAGCATGTCCTTATATCCTCTCTGGATTTACATCTGAAAGACGACTCAAGTTCAGCATAATCCAGCAGAACTTCATAAAAGAAGAGTTTCATAAAAGCAGAAACAGTCACACTTATAGCGTATGCATTGCTTTCTTTGTGTGGAAATCCCAGTCCTTCTGTGGTACTCAGTGTGTTACATGGTACTAGAAGAAGAGGAGGAGGAAGGAGAAGAAAGAAGAAAATCAAGATGATTGGAACTTTCATTGGCTAGAGATTATTTACAAACTGTGTACAAATATAAAAGCAATTTGTACTACAATTAGTAAACTTAGGGTACAAATTTAATTACTTGTCCACCTACCTTATTTAATTGAACAAATGTATTTTACAATTAACTAGGTAGCTGTATTATGTTCTGTGATGTAAACATTCTAATTCCAAAAATATGTGGGGATAGCTATATTACTTTTAATTTTTTTACTTTCTTATTATTTCTTACTTTTCAAAGGATTGCCAGAAACTTCAAAAAAGCAACATGTAAATGACATGATTGGCCAGGATTAGAACAGCATTGAATTATTTGTGATGATAAAAGAGTTATAAAGTTACAAAAGAAAAATATCCAGGAAAGATTTATAGCAATTACACCTCAAAAAGTGACCTTATAATAAAATCGTGACCTTGACATGGACCAACTTTTTTTGTTCTTGTAAGGAATCTGGCTTCCCCCACCACCTGTCAATCTGCGTTCTTCCCGCCTCTCGTGTTACAGGAATTTCCGGCCTCCCCATCACCTGTCAGTCTGCGTTACTCCTGCCTCTCACGTTACAGGTCCGGCTTAGGCTGCCGTAATCTTCCTGCCTCCCGTTACCTTCTAATATGTCATTGGTCCATCAGTCAGTCTGTAAGAATTCTCCTCTGCGATTGGTTCCTCTCAGCCTGTGAAATTCCTATGTCTGAGAGAAACCTTGTGCCATCTTTCTCTTCTTTCTTTCTTCCCTTTTCCCCAACGGAGGTGAATCGTCTGCATAAAATAAAAGTTCCTTGTGTGAAACCTGTATCTGTGGAGCGTTTTCTGGGAGCTAGGGATGAACCATAACTGCCCCTAACAGTTCTGATATGAAGTTTGAACTAGATTCATTTGGTGGTCATTTATTGAGCACCAGCAGCCAGATGATACCTCGAACTAAAATAATACTGACTGTGATAAATGAAGCCCCCACCCATGGTATCAGGGAGCTGACAATCAGGGATAGTATCTTTTCCATCTTCTTCATTCTGCTTGCACAGGTATTTAGGGCAATGGTAGAACTGAGGGAGACATCAGATCTAATATCCATTCATCATGGGGTGTTCAAATCTGCCCTGGTGCAGACACCCTTCCACTGTAAGATCATGAAAGCTACCTACACAGAAGGAACTTAAAATCAGAAGAATATCAACACTTTCTATTAAGGGAAATCATGCTGAAATCCTGGGTTAGGCTCTGGAAAAAGCTGAACTATAGAACACAGAGCACATTTATAGACCTATCAATGGTTTTTGCTTCATTTCTAAACCCCAAATCTACATTGTGCTCACTGCCTCTGTCCAGTGGCATGATATAATAGGTGAAGCAATGAAGCCAAGCCATGAGAGGGCTAATCTGACCTATCTTGCTGCTTGGCTTGCTTTGACAGACAGAAGGGAGAAGCCATAAGTATTTGCAGAACTTGTACACACGGAGGATCTGTTTTTCAAAATGTTTCAGACCAGGATTGTTTCAAATTTTAGATATTTGTGTGAATTTTGTAATATTTACATACATATAATGAGTTATCTTGGGGATGGCACACAAGTTTAAACACAAAATTCATTTATGTTTCATAGAAACTTTATATGCACAGCCTGAAGGAAATTCTGTGCAATATTTTTAGTGTGCCTCTGTTTTAACAGTGGCCTGCCCCATAAGGGCAGGTGTGTAATTTTTCACTTGCAGCATTATGTGGACACTCACAAATTTTAGGTTTTGGAGAAGTTTTGGATATCAGACTTTTGGATTAGGGATGCTCAACCCACACTATTAAAAAGAGAAATGAAAGGGAATGGAAGGGAAAGTTAGGGAATAGGAAAGGGAGAAAAATAGCCCAGTCACTCTGTTAGAGTCCTAAACCAGGTCAGCAGGGCCTTATGAGGAAAAGCGGAGCAGTGTAGGAAAAGGTAGGCTTTCTTCATGTTACTAAGAATCTGAGCCCACAAGACATTCAGAGTTTGAATCTCCGCACGCACAGACGTTGCTACTACTCAAAGTCCACATTCCTTCCTATGATCTATAGAGCTCTTCCCGGCATCCCCACCAACCGACCTCCCACCTGGCCCCTCTCCTCCTGGCTGCACTGACTCAGGACTTGTCCAGATAGACCCGGGTGCTCCTTTCTCCTCTCCATTGGCAGGTCCTACCTTTCCCCTTCTAATGGACTGATGCGTACTGATCTCTTCAGCAGGAGATCAAGCTTTCTGACTCTAGAAACTTCCCTAAACAACACAGAAAGGTCTGGATGCATCTTCATCCATGATGCCTAAAGTGAACTTTACATAGCATTTAGAAAACCCTGATGTATCTTATATCTTTATTGTCTCCCAGATAAAATGAAGTTATTAAAAGTAAATAGTATACCATCTTTAAGTCTATAAAGTACATTGAATTATATTTTTAAGAAATAATGGGATAGCAACATACGAAAACAAGTAACATCAAATATTTAAGACATTATTAAATTTGCAACTGCCAATGAGAATGAATAAAAACAGAAATACTAAGTTTAAGTGTTCTCCCAGAACAATGGTTACCCTTTGCTCCCTGTCGTTGCAATTCCTTGCAAATTGTCTTTGCAATTATTCCCTTAAAATGTAGACTGACAGCATAACATGCCTTTCCCCTCGAAAGGCTGACTACTTTTTTTAATTAAAATATTTCTTATTTTTACAGACATATTTTGATTCACTTTACACAAATGGGGTACAGCTTTTAATTTATATTGTTGTACACAACGTATATTCACGCCATTCATGTAATCACATATATATATAGGGTAACACTGTTTTTCCATTCCCATTCCTCCCACCCCTTTTTCCTCTACACCATCCAAAGTTCCTTCATTCTTCTTTTCCCCCCGTCACCCCCCATCATTATATATTGTCATGCACTTATCAGAGAAAACATTCGGCCTTTGGTGTTTTGGTCTTGGCCTATTTCACTTAGCATGATATTTTCCAACTTCATCCATTTACCAGCAAATGTCATAATTTTAATATTCTTTATGGTTGAGTAATATTCCATTGTGTATATATACCACAGTTTCTTTATCCATTCGTCAATTGAAGGGCATCTAGGTTGTTTCCACAATCCAGCTGTTGTGAAATGAGTTGCTATGAACATTGATGTGGCTGTGTTACTGTAGTATGCTGATTTTAAGTCCTTTGGGAATAAACCGAGGAGTTGGCTAGCTGGGTCAAATAGTGGATCCATTTCAAACTTTCTGAGGAATCTCCATATTGCTTTCCAGAGTGACTGCACCAATTTGCAACTCCACCAGCAATGTATGAGTGTGCCTTTTTCCCCACATCCACACCAACACTTATTATTCCTTGTGTTCTTGATAACAGCCATTCTAATTGGAGTTTGATGAAATCTTAGGGTGGTTCTAATTTGCATTTCTCTAATTACCAGGGATGATGAGCACTTTTTCATATATTTGTTGATTACCTGTATATCTTCTTCTGTGAAGTTTCTGCCCATTTCCTTAGCCCATTTATTGATTGGGTTCTTTGTATTTTAGGTGTAAAGTTTTTTAAGTTCTTTATAAACTTTGGAGATGAGTGCTCTCTCTGAGTGTCTAGAAAAGATTTTCTCCCACTGTGTAGGCTCTTTTTTCACATTATTGATTGTTTCCTGTTCTGAGAAAAAAGTTTTTAGTTTGAATCTATCCCATTTATTGATTCTTGCTTTTATTTCTTGTGCTATGGGGGTCTTGTTAAGGAAGTCTGGTCCTAAGCCAACATCATGGAGATTTGGACCTATTTTTTAATCTATTTGGTGAAGCGTCTCAGGTCTAATTCCTAGATCCTTGATCCATTTTGAGTTGAGTTTTGTACAGGGTGAGAGATAGGGGTTTATTTTCATTTTACTGCATATAAATTTCCAGTTTTCCCAGCACCATTTGATAAACAGGCTATCTTTTCTCCATTGAAAGTTTTTGACACCCTTGTCTAGTATAAGGTTACTGTACATATGTGGGTATGTCTCCGTGTTTTCTATCCTGTACCATTGATCTACCTGTCTATTTTGGTGCCAGTACCATGCCATTTTTGTTACTATTGCTCTATAGTATAGTTTAAGTTCTGGTATTGTGATACCTCCTGCATCACTCTTTCTGCCCAGGATTTCTTTGGCTATTCTGGGTCTTTTGTTCTTCCAAATGAATTTCATGATTGTTTTCTCCGTTTCTATGAGAAATGTCATAGGGATTTTAATTGAAATTATGTTAAATCTGTATAGCACCTTTGGAAGTATGGCCATTTTGATAATATTAATTCTGTCTATCCAAGAACATGGGAGATCTTTCCATCTTCTAAGGTCTTCCTCAATTTCTTTCTTCAATGTTTTGTAGTTTTCATTGTAGAGATCTTTTACCTCTTTGGTTAGATTGATTCCCAAGTATTTTATTTTTTTTTTTGAGGCTATTGAAAATGGAATTGTTTTCCTCATTTCTTTTCAGATGTTTCATCACATATGTATAAAAATGCTTTAGATTTATGTGTGTTGATGTTACAACCTGCTGTTTTGCTGAATTCATTGATGAGGTCTAGTAGTTTTCTGGAGGAGTTTTTTGATTCCACTAAATAGAGAATCATGTCATCAGCAAATAGTGACAGCTTAAGTTCCTCTTTTCCTATTCGTATCCCTTTAATTTTTTTAGTCTATCTAATTGCTCTGGCTAGTATTTCAAGTACAATGTTGAATAGAAGTGGTGAAAGGGGGCATCCCTGTCTTGTTCCCATTTTTAAAGGGAATGTTTTCAGTTTTTCTCCATTAAAAATGATGTTGGCCATGGACTTAGCATAAATAGCCTTTACAATGTTCAAGTATGTTCCTTCTATCCCTATTTTTAATAATGTTTTGAGCATGAAGGGGTGTTGTATTTTGTTGAATGCTTTTTCTGCGTCAATTGAAATAACCATATGATTCTTATCCTTAAGTCTATTGAAATAGTGGATTACATTTATTGATTTACGGTTGTGAAACCATCCTTGCATTCCAGGAATGAACCCCACTTGATCGTTGTGCACAATTTTCTTAAAATGTTTTTGGATACGGTTTGCCAATATTTTGTTAAGGATCTTTGTATCTATATTCATCAAGTATATTGGTCTAAAATTTTCTTTCCTTGATGTGTCTTTGCCTGCTTTAGGTATGAGGGTGATATTAGCTTCATAAAATGAGTTTGGTAGGGTTCCCTCTTTTTCTATTTCATTGAATACTTTGAGAAGTATTGGAATGAGTTCTTTGAAGGTCTTCTAAGAACTCGACTGAGAATCCATCTGGTCCTGGGCTTTTCTTGGATGGTAGGTTTTCAATGGCTTCTTCTATTTCATTGCTTGATATTGATCTGTTTAAATATGTCCTCCTGGTTCAATTTGGGAGAAGCATATGTCTCTAGAATTTTGTGGATGTCTTCGGTATTTTCTATTTTGTTGGAATATAGATTTTCAAAGTAGCTTCTCATTATGTTATGTATTTCAGTGGTGACTGTTATGATATTTCCATTTTCATCACGGATTTTAGTAATTTGAGTTTTCTCTCTCCTCTTTGTTTGTGTGGCTAAGGGTTCGACTATTTTGTTTATTTTTTCAAAGAACCAACTTATTGTTTTGTCAATTGTTAAAATCATTTCCTTTGTTTCAATTTCAATGATTTCAGCTCTGATTTTAATTATTTCCTGTATTGTACTACTTTTGGTGTTGTTCTGCTCTTCTTTTTCTAGGGCTTTGAGCTGCAATGTTAGGTCATTTAGTTGTTGACTTTTCATTCTTTTCTTGAATGTGCTCCATGCAATGAATTTTCCTCTTAGTACCACTTTCATAGTGTCCCAGAGATTTTGATATGTTGTATCATGGTTCTCTTTGACATCTAAGAATTTTTTTATCTCCTCCATGATGTTTGGTTTTTTTAATGAAATTTTTTTTATTGTAAAAAATTGGAAACATGTTATTCTCTTCTTGTACATGGAGTAAAGGGATATCATTTGTGTAATCATAAATTTACACAGGGTAATGTTATGTGATTCATTCTGTTATTTTTTTTCCCTTCTCCCCATGCCTCTGACACCTCTTTTTCCTCTATACAGTCCTTCCTTCCTCCATTCTTGCCCTCCTCCCTAACCCTAACTGTAACCCTAACCCTAACAACTCCCACCCACCATTATGTGTCATCATCCACTTATCAGCGATATCATTCGACCTTTGTTTTTTGAGATTGGCTTATCTCACTTAGCATGATATTCTCCAATTTTATCCATTTGCCTGCAATTGCCATAATTTTATCATTCTTTATGGCTGAGTAATAATTCATTGTGTGTATATATATATATATATATATATATATATATATATATATATATACACCACAGTTTCTTTATCCATTCATCAATTGAAGGACATCTAGGTTGGTTCCACAATCTGGCTATTGTGAATTGAGCAGCTATGAACATTGATGTGGCTGTATCTCTGTAGTATGCTGATTTTAAGTCCTTTGGGGAGAGGCCAAGGAGTGGAATAACTGGGTCAAATGGTGGTTCCATTACAAGTTTTCTAAGGAATCTCCACACTGCTTTCCAGAGTGACTGCACTAATTTGCAGCCCCACCAGCAATGTATGAATGTACCTTTTTCCCCACATCCTCGCCAACACCTATTGTTGCTTGTGTTCTTGATAATTGCCATTCTAATTGGGGTCAGATGGAATCTTAGGGTAGTTTTGATTTGCATTTCTCTTATTACTAGAGATGTTGAGCATTTTTCTATATGTTTGTTGATTGCTTATAGATCTTCTTCTGTGAAGTGTCTGTTCATTTCCTTACCCGTTTGTCAATTGGGTTATTTATATTCTTGGTGTAGAGTTTTTTGAGTTCTTTATGGATTCTGGAGATTAGTGCTCTATCTGAAGTATGATTGGCAAAGATATTCTCTGACTCTGTAGACTCTTTCTTTGCGTTGCTGATAGTATCCTTTGCTGAGAGAAAGCGTTTTAGTTGAATCTAACCCAGTTATTGATACATGCTTTTATTTCTTGTGCTATGAGATTCCTTGAGGAAGTCTGGTCCTAAGCCGACATGTTGAAATCTGGATCTACTTTTTCTTCTATAATCTGCAGGGTCTCTGGTCTGATTCCGAGGTCCTTAATCCATTTTGAGTTTAGTTTTGTGCATGGTTAGTGATATGGGTTTAGTTTCATTCTGTTGCATATTGACTTCCAATTTTCCCAGCACCATTTGTTGAAGAGGCTATCTTTTCTCCATTGCATATTTTTGGCCCCTTTGTCTAGTAAGAGAAAATTGTATTTATTTGGGTTTGTGTCCGTGTCCTCTATTCTGTACCATTGATCTACCTGTCTATTTTGGTACAAATACCATGCCATTTTTGTTACTATTGCTTTGTATTATAGTTGAAGTTATGGTATTGTGATACCTCCAGCTTCATTTTTTCCTGCAAAGGATTGCTTTAGATATTCTGAGTTTCTTGTTCTTCCAGATGAATTTCATGATTGCTTGCTCTATTTCTGTAAGGTACGTCATTGGGATTTTAATTGGAATTGCATTGAATCTGTATAGCACTTTTGGTAGTATGGCCATTTTGACAATATTAATTCTGCCTATCCAAGAACATGGGAGATCTTTCCATCTTCTAAGGTTTTCTGTAATTTCTTTCTTTAGTGTACTGTAGTTCTCATTGTAGAGGTCTTTCAACTCTTTTGTGAGATTGATTCCCAAGTATTTTATTTTTTTCAAAGTTATTGTGAATGGGATAGAATTTCTAATTTTTCTTTACAAAGATTCATCACTTATGTATAAAAATGCATTAGACTTATGAGCATTGATCTTGTAACCTGCTACTTTACTGATTTCACTTATGAGTTCTTAAAGTTTTCTGGTGGAATTTCCAGGTTCCTCTAAGTATATAATCATATCATCAGTAAATAGGGATAGTTTGAGTTCTTTTCCTGTTCATATCTCTTTAATTTCCTTGGTCTGTCTATTTGCTCTGGCTAGAGTTTCAAGGACGATGTTGAATAGAAGTGAAAGAGGGCATCCCTGCCTTGTTCCAGTTTTTAGGGGGAATGCTTTCAATTTTTCACCATTTAGAATGATATTAGCCATGGGTTTAGCATAGATGGCCTTTACTATGTTAAAGAATGTTCCCACTATCCCTATTTTTTCTAGTGTTTTGAGCATGAAGGGGTGCTGTATTTTATCAAATGCTTTTTCAGCATCTATTGAAATAATTATGAGATTCTTGACTTTAAGTCTATTGATATGGTGAATTACAATTATTGATTTCCTGATATTGAACCAACATTGCATCCCTGGGATGAAACCCACTTGATCATGGTACACTATCTTTTTAATATGTTTCTGTATGCGATTTGCTAAAATTTTGTTGAGAATTTTTGCGTCGATGTTCATTAAGGATATTGGTCTGAAATTTTCTTTCCTTGATGAGTCTCTGTCTGGTTTAGGTATCAGTGTGATATTGGCTTCATAGAATGAGTTTGGGAGGGTTCCCTCCTCTTCTATTTCATGGAATACTTTGAGAAGTATTGGAATGAGCTCTTCTTTAAAGGTTTTGTAGAACTCGGCTAAGAACCCATCTGGTCCTGGACTTTTCTTTGTTGATAGGCTTTTGATGACTTCTTCTATTTCATTTCTTGAAATTGGTCTATTTAAATTGTGTATATCCTCCTCGTTCAGTTTAGGCAATTCATATGTCTCTAGAAACCTGTTGATGTCTTCGAAATTTTCTATTTTGTTGGAGTATAGATTTTCAAAATAGCTTCTAATTATGTTTTGTATTTCAATCGTGTCTCTTGTGATATTTCCTTGTTCATTCTGAATTTTAGTGACTTGGGTTTTCTCCCATCTTCTCTTTGATAGTGTGGCTAAGGGTTTATCAATTTTGTTTATTTTTTCAAAGAACCAACTATCAATTTTGTCAATTTTTTGTATTGTTTGCTTTGTTTCAATTTCGTTGATTTCAGCTCTGATTTTAGCTATTTCCTTTCTTCTACTACTTTTGGTGCTGGTCTGTTCTTCTTTTCTAGGGCTTTGATCTGTAGTTTTAGGTCATTTATTTGTTGAGTTTTACTTCTTTTATTAAATGTGCTCCATGAAATAAATTTTCCTCTAAGTACTGCTTTCATAGTGTCCCAGAGATTTTGAGATGATGTTCTTTGTACTTATTTACTGCTAAGAATTTTTTTAATTTCCTTCCTAATATCTTCTGTTATCCATTCATCATATAATAGCATATTGTTTAATCTCCAGGTAATGGAGTAGTTTCTGTTTTTTTACTCTTTCATTTATTTCTAATTTCAATCCATTATGATCTGATAGAATACAATGTAGTGTCTCTATCTTCTTGTATTTGCTAACATGAGCTTTGTGGCATAATATATGGTCTATTTTAGAGAAGGATCCATGTGCTGCTGAGAAGAAAGTGCATTCGCTCTTGGTTGGATGGTATATTCTATAAATGTCTGTTAAGTCTAAATTATTGATTGTGTTATTGAGATCTATGATTTCTTTGTTCAATTTCTGTTTGGAAGATCTATCCAGTGGTGAGAGAGGTGTGTTAAAATCACCTAGTATTATTGTGTTATGGTCTATTTGGTTTCTGAAATTGAGAAGGATTTGTTTGAGATACAAGGATGAGCCACTGTTTGGGGCATAGATATTTATGATTGTTATGTCTTGCTGATTTATGCTTCCCTTAAGCAGTATGAAATGTCCTTCTTTATCCCTTCTGACTAACTTTGGCTTGAAGTCCACATTATCTGAAATGAGGATGGATACTCCAGCTTTTTTGCTGAGTCCATGTGCATTGTATGTTTTTCCCCATCCTTTCACCTTTAGTCTATGGGTATCTCTTTCTATGAGATGAGTTTCTTGAAGGCAACATATTGTTGGATCTTTCTTTTTAATCCAATCTGCCAGTTTATGTCTTTTGATTGATGAGTTCAGGCCATTAATATTCAGGGTTATTATTGAGATATGATTTGTATTCCCGGTCATTTGGCTCATTTATTTAATTTTATTTATTTATTTATTTATTTTGACGTGACTTGGTTCTTCCTTTATTTGATAATATCTTTAGGATATTGTCTGATTTGCTTCTTTGTTAGGATATTGCTGATTTGCTTCTTTGTTTTTCATCTCTTCCTCATTGAATATTTTGCTGTGAATGTTCTGTAATTCCAGCTTTCTTTTTGTAAATTCTTTTAGCTTTTGTTTATCATGGAAGGATTTTATTTCCTCATCAAATTTGAAGGTAAGTTTTGCTGGGTATAAGATTCTTGGTTGGCATCCATTTTCTTTCAGGGCTTGAAAAATGTTGTTCCAGGCCCTTCTATCTTTTAGGGTCTGGATTGAAAAATCTGCTGATATCCGTATTGGTTTCCCCCTGAATGTAATTTGGTTCTTTTCTCTCACAGCCTTTAAATATTGTCTTTATTTTGTATGTTAGGTATTTTCATTATAATGTGCCTTGGTGTGGGTCTGTTGCAATTTTTCTGTATTTGGAGTCCTATAAGCCTCTTGTCCTTGATTTTCCCTTTCATTCTTCAGATTTGGGAAATTTCCTGATATTATTTCATTGAATAGATTGTTCATTCCTTTGGTTTGTTTCTCTAAGCCTTCCTCAATCCCAATAATTCTTAAATTTGGCCTTTTCATGATATCCCATAGGTCTTGGAGATTCTGTTCATGATTTCTTACCATCTTCTCTGTTTGGTCAACTTTGTTTTCAAGGTTAAATATTTTTTCTTCAATATCTGAGGTTCTGTCTTCCAGGTGTTCTAACCTATTGGTTATGGTTTCTATGGAGTTCTTAATTTGGTTTATTGTTTCCTTCATTTCAAGGATTTTTGTTTGCTTTTTTTTTCAGTATTTCTAACTCTTTATTGAAATGATCTTTTGCTTCCTGTATTTGGTTTTTTAACTGTCGATTGGTGTGATCATTCAATGCCTGCATTTGCTCTTTCATCTCATCATTCAATGCCTGCATTTGCTCTGTCATCTCATCGTTTGCTTCCCTGTTCATTTTAATTATGTACATTCTGATCTCCCTTTCTGTCATTTCTTCTACCATGTTGTCATTGGATTTTATTGATGTATCATGTAGATTTGTTTGGGGCATTTTCTTCCTTTGTTTTCTCATATTGTTCAGGTATCAGTGGACCGCTGAGATATTGCAGATTTCCTCTATTAACTTATAATGTCCCTGAATATTTCTAGTATATCCCCTCTTAGCCTTCAGTAGGCTGAAGTCTTAGAGGAAGTTGATAATGTGGTGCTCCACAAGGAAGCTGCCTCTCTATGGGTGATGGGCTTCAGGTAGAGTCTATTCCCTGCTAGTGGGCAGAGGTGTCTCCACTTGTTGACCAATGGTCATCCAAAGGGGAACTAGTCTGCGGGCTGAGGCAAGGCCTGTTTGGGCCTGTGTCTCTGATTTTACCGTCAGTGTGCGAAAACCTCACCTGGCAGGGAAGACTCACCTGGTGGTGAGGTCTCGCTGGTGAATTTCCCTCCTAGAAGTTCCCCTCAATCCACAACTACTGCCTGGGCTGGGCAGCCTTCCTCTGACACGTTCCCAGGGGTCTGGACCTACCTCTTGTGTCTGGGAGCCTCGCCCTGCACAGAAGATTCTCCTTAGGCTGCCACTCCTCAGAGTATATGCCTGCATTCCTGGAACCTTCGCTCTGCCCCTCAGCTTGTCTCAGTGAGGCTCTTTCACCAAGTAGCCGCCTAGGTCCTGAGACCCTGCTCTGCACCTAATCGGCTGGCTGTGCAGCCCCTCCTCTGAGCAGCCACCTGGAGCCCCGTACCCTCCCTCCAAGTCCCAGCAACCCACCGCACGCCTCCTCCTCCAGGCAGCTGCCCGGTGTTCCGTGCAGTCGCTCAGAGTCCAAGTGACCCGCCACTCACCTCCTCCTCCTCTAGGCAGCTGCCCAGAGTTCCAGTGCAGTCGCCACGAGTCCAAGCAACTCACTGTGCACCTCCTCCTCCCAACAGCCGCCTGTAGCCCTGGTGCAGTCATTCCGAGCCCAAGTGACCCGCTGCGCTCCTACTCCTCCAGGCAGCCACCTAGAGTTCAGGAGTGGCTGCTCTGAGTCCAAGTGACCTGCCATGCTCCTCCTCCTCCTACGGGCAGCCCCCCATGTTTGGGAGGGGTCGCTTTGAGTCCAAACAGCTCGCCACACAGCTCCTCCTCTCGTCAGCAGCCCAGAGCACCAGGGGGTGCTCCAAGTCCCAGCATTGTGCTGTGCGGCCTCCTTTACGATGATCCCAGTTGTCCGAGTTCACAGCTCCAGTGGGGGGAGGGGTGTCTCTTTGGGCAACTCTACTTCACAGTAGAGTTTCAGGACTACTGCCCCATCCGGGACGCCTCCCCAATGGGAAAGACTCACCTGGCGGCTTTGAGTTGATCCCAAGTCTCTCACTATCTCCTCTTCTCTAATCCTCAGTCCTGGAGCAACATGAAATGCAGCCACCCTCTAGTCTGCCATCTTGAAAATCCCTCCCTGATGTTTTATGCTATCCATGCTTCATTCAATAGCATATTATTTAGGCTCCAGGTTTTGGAGTGATTTCTGTTTTTTATTTTGTCCTTGATTTCTAATTTCATTCCATTATGATCTGATAGGACACAAGGCAGTACCTCTATTTTTTTGCATTTCCTAAGGGCTGCTATGTGGCATAACATATGGTCTATTTTCAAGAAGATTTCATGTGCTGCTAAGAACAAAGTGTATTTGCTTGTTGGTGGATGGAATAATCTATATATGTCCGTTAAGTCTAGGTTATTGATTGTGTTGTTGAGTTCTATGGTTTCTTTGTTCAGTTTTTGTTTGGAAGATCTATCCAATGGTGACAGCAGTGAGTTAAAGTCACCCAGAATTATTGTGTTGTGGTCTATTTGATTCCTGGAATTGAGAAGGATTTGTTTGATGTACAGGGATGCACCGTTGTTTGGGGCATAAATATTTACAATTGTTATGTCTTCCTGATTTATGGTTCCCTTAAGCAGTATGAAATGTCCTTCTTTATCCTTTCTGATTAACTTTGGCTTGAAGTACACTTTATCTGATATAAGGATGGAAACCCCCACTTTTTTACTGAGTCCATGTGCATGGTAGGTTTTTTCCTATCCTTTCACCTTTATTCTGTGGATTTTTTTTCTATGAGATGAGTCTCTTGCAGGCAGCATATTGTTGGGTCTTTCTTTTTAATCCATTTTGCCAGTCTATGTCTTTTGATTGATGAGTTTAGGCCATTAACGTTCAGGGTTATTATCGAGATATGATTTGTATTCCTGGTCATTTGGGCTCAATTTTGGTTTTTAAGTTGACTTGGTTTCTCCTTTGAGTGGTTTTTCTTTAAGGTAGTTCCTCCCTTTGCTGACCTACATTGTTTTTCATTTCCTCCTCATGGAATATTTTGTTGAGAACATTCTGTTGTGTAGGCTTTCTATTTGTAAATTCTTTTAACTTTTGTTTAACATGGAAGGATTTTATTTCTTCTTCAAATCTGAAGGTTAGTTTTGCTGGGTATAGGATTCTTGGTTGGCAACCACGTTCTTTCAGGGCTTGAAATATGGTGTTCCAAGCCCTTCTAGCTTTCAGAGTCTGGGCTGGGAAATCTGTTGATATCCATATTGGTTTTCCCCTATATGTAATCTGATGTTTTTCTCTCACGGCCTTCAAAATCCTATCTTTATTTTGAATGTTAGGCATTTTCATTATAATGTGCCTTGGTGTGAATCTGTTGTGATTTTGTGCATTTGGTGCTCTGTAACCCTCTTGTTTTGATTTTCCATTTCATTCTTCAGCTTTGGGAAATTTTCTGATACTGTTTCATTGAATATGTCGTTCATTCCTTTGGTTTGTATCTCTGTGCCTTCCTCAATCCCAATAATTCTTAAATTGGTCTTTTCATGACGTCCCATAGTTCTTGGAGATTCTGTTAATGATTTCTTACCATTTTCTCTGTTTGGACAACTTTCTTTTCAAGATTAAATATTTTGTCTTCATTTTCTGAGGTTCTGTCTTCCAAGTGTGTCACCGTCCAGCGGGACATAAAGACATGTATACCTCTGATTGTCATGAAGCAGCTTCTTCTTTATTCGAATCCCAACAACAACAACCCCCAAAAAGCAGTCTCACCCTCCATAGATAAGCAGTCTCATGCATAAGCAATTTTGATCAGATATGTCCACCCAATCCTGTTAAAGGTCAAGCAATCACATGCTCAAGTATACATGTAGCCAATTGTAACAGCTTCCTGTTTTTCTCCAGGCATACCAAGCATGCCCTTTGGCTCCCTGCCAGCCCACATCTCCCCCGTTTGTTTATAAAAAGACCGTGCCTGCCTTAGTTTGTCCATGACAGAGCAACATCCTTACCTGTCATCGGAAAATGAAGCTTATATCTTCATTCCCTGTCTTAGGTTGGTATGAGCTCTTCATGAATCTTACCCGTCTCTGACTACTGGTCTAGCATAGCCAAACTTTAGGGGAGGTTCCCACATAACCTGCTAAGTCGTAGGAGCCATTTGGGAAGGGTGCTAAGTCAGGAGAAAAGGGTACAGTAGGTAACCCTAAAGTGGAATTAGTGGTAAGAATAGGAGGATATAGATTGGAAGAGTTAGTAAGGGGCAAAGGGCAAGGCCACGCTTTCACTATACCCCATAGGTAACGCACGCTTCCTCCATTAACATGGTGAGGGATCATCAACAACAGCAGTTGGAGGAACTTCCACATCTTCCTGTTGTTATTGGTTTTCTATTGAGGAAGCTTTGACTAATCTTTTAGGCACCCAAATTGGCAATTGTGCATCCTGCGGGAAAACACAAACACATCCTCGGGACCAGATTAATACCAGATCCAGGCCTTTCCATTGCCCCGATAGAATGTCCTTCCAGAGCACTTGAGGCAGATGCTTTTTACTAGGCTCTGAATGATGGTCAGCAGCCGATTGGTCCTCAGAATCGAGATTTTAAAAATTTAAAATGAACAAGGCAACAGATAATTTGTCTTTTGGGGATCTGTATGATGTCCCTATTCCCCCTTTTTGTTTATAAAGCATGTTTTTAAGTGTTAAATTGGCACACTCAACAATGCTTTGTCCAGTAGGATTATAGGGAATTCCTGTGACATGTTGAATACCAAAGGTGGAACAAAATTGTTTAATGGCCTGGGACGTATATCCAGCACCATTATCTGTTTTAATTTGTTTGGGGACCCCTAGGATGGAGAAAAAATGTAAGCAGTGTTATCACATCTTTGGTTTTTTTCTCCAGTATGAACAGAGGCCATAATAAATCCTGAAAAGGTATCTATTGACACATGGATGAATTGTAGTTTTCCAAATTCTGAATAATGAGTTACATCCATTTGCCAAATATGATTGGGCTGAAGCCCTTTTGGATTTACTCCTAATGAGGGGTTAGGCATAATTGTAGCACATTTAGCACAAGACTTGACTATGTCCAGAGCTGTTCCCTTAGTAATCTGATAGCATAAATGTAGAGTAGAAGCATTTACGTAAAATTTGGAATGAAAATTTTTTGCATTTTCAAGTGCATCAAAGATATGTGGGTCTCTGGTGGCCAAGTCTGTTAAATCATTATGTAAACTTAGAGGACCTGGAAGGCCAGTATGAGCCCGAACATGCCCAATAAAAAAAGGGCTTTTTTTTTTTATCCCAAATAAGTTTTTGTAAAGATTGTAAATACTTAGTGATGGTGGAAGTGAGGGAGAGCAGACCAGTTAATTCTAAATTTTGAATAGCAATCAGAGAATAAGTTAAAGGGCTCATGGTGGGTTCTGAATACTTCTAAAGCTACTAATAGTTCTGTTTGTTGTGCAGATAGAGTATTAAACAGCAATGTTTCTGTAACATTATTTATAGTAATAGCACCCGTACCATTTTTTGATCCACCAGTAAATATAAGGGTAGCTCCTATAATAGGTTCTTTTCGGGTGACTTTGGGGAAAATTATAGGATGTTGACTCCAAAATTGGAGAAAAGGATCAGATGGCAAATGATTGTCAAACACAGCAGAAGTACTAGTAAAGACTATAGTCCGTGAATTTGAATTATTAATAAGATATTGTATCTGATCAGTAGTATAAGGAGTAGTTATTGTCGAGGGATGTGACCCAAAAGTGGAAAGGGATACTTTTAATGCCCTAATTCTGCCCCAGATTCAGTAAACAAGGATAAGACCTTGCTAGGAGCATAATTTGTGTGAACCCATAGAATAGGACCCTTTTGCCAAAACACTCCTGTGGGTAACTTATTTGTGGACCAGACAATGAATGATAAAGGCTTAGCTAGGTCAATACGATCAAGATGAACCTTTTCCATAGCTGTTTCAACAAGATTGAGAGTTGTTCGAGCCTTATGGGTAAGCACCCACTTAGAAAGGGGATCAGAATCACCTTTAAGAGTGTCAAACAGGGGGCCCAAACTTGAGGTGAGTAAGTGAAGGTAAGGTCTAATCCAGTTAATGTCACCTAATACTGCTCTGGCGGAGGCACAGAGGTCCAATCCTGCACTTTCTCTTGTTTGTCTAGTTGGGGAGTCCAGGGGTAATGCGTCCGAGGTACTGTCTGGATAGCCCTGTATATTTGTGGGCCCCAAGGCCAGGGGCCCTGATTCCCGTTTTTTGGAGGTAAAGGGTTACTATCTTTGTCTCTTGTTGATTTGCAGTCACTTGCCCAGTGTGTCCCTTTTTTACATCGGGGACATGATTTTGGCACATGACCCTGGGGACAGTCCTTTTTTATGTGTCCATATTGTTTACACCGATAACACTGTTGGCCTGGGCCAACAGTGGAAGTTGGCATTGCCTCTAAGACCCTGTGCAAGCACTGCAGCCATCACCTGACCTTGAATAAAAGCCTCATTAATATCCCTACAAGCCTTTAAATAGGCTCCAAGGTCTTTGTTTTTGCAAGGTCTTATTGCTTCTTTACACCATTTATTTGCTTGCTCATATGCAAGCTGTTTGACTAAAGACATAGCCTGGTCTACATCTCCAAATATACGTCCTGCTGTTTGAATCAATCTGTCTACAAAATCGGCATAGGGTTCATTGTTGCCTTGAATAACCTTAGATAACTGTCCTTGAAGATTGCCAGCACCTGAAAGCGTTTTCCAAGCTTTAGTGGCAGCAGCACTAATTTGTTGATACACACCAGGGTGGAAATTAGTCTGATTACCTTGCCCTTCATATGGTCCTTGGCCTGTCAGCTTGTCTAGATTCCATTGAGGATTGCTCACAACTGCATTACTACATTATTATGCAGTATCAGAACATAACTCCTGGTTGGCCACCTTCCACGTAAGATATTGTCTCCTAGATAAACATGCCTTTGCTAAATTACCCCAATCAGTCGGAGTAAGATTTTGACTTGCAACATTCTCTAATAAAGAAATGGTAAATGCAGCTTGTACTCCATAGGACATAACTGCCTCTTTAACTGTTTCACTAATTTTATATCTAATATTTGATGATATCTCTGATTGTTTTGATCTTCAAATACCAGGAATATTGGGAACACTGATCGAGATTCTACATCAGCCCACTCTCTGGGGGCCTCCCCTGTGCAGCAAGTACATGCACCCCTACAACTGGGAAAAGAGTGGTGACCTGAATTATATGCCGGAGGGTGAGGTGCAGTAGGGGCTAAATGCCACTGAGAAAACTTCTTTTCTAGCTCTCTCTCAGATAGTTCCTGTTCTTCAGAGTCACATCCCTGTTCTGAGTCTGAACATCTGCTTTCTCTTTCAGAAGCTCAACTTGATTGTTCTTCTTTTACAGTTTCTAATATCTCTTCCCCTTCTCTTAGCTGTTCTTGAAATTTGGTTTTTTGGAAGTCAGACAGAAATGAACTAATGTCCATATAGTCAAAGTACCAAGAGGGAGAGGCATTAAGAGAGCCTTCCATGTGAATCCATGAAATTTAAACAGAAGCCAAACAAGAAAAAGTAACAAATATACATATATATTTTATTTTATTGTAAACAAATGGGATACATGTTGTTTCTCTGTTTGTACATGGTGTAAAGGCATACCATTTGTGTAATCATAAATTTACATATGGTAATGTTGTTTGATTCATTCTGTTATTTTTTCCCTTCCCCCCACCCCTCCCACCCCTCTTTTCCCTCTATAAAGTGGTTCCTTCCTCCATTCTTGCCCCCCTCCCTAACCCTAACTCTAACCCTAACACTAACCCTTCCCTCCCCCCATTATGTGTCATCATCCACTTATTAGCGATATCATCTTCCTTTGGCTTTTTGAGATTGGCTTATCTCACTTACCATGATATTCTCCAATTTCATCCATTTGCCTGCAAATGCCATAATTTTATCATTCTTTATGGCTCAGTAATATTCCATTGTATATATATACCACAGTTTCTTTATCCATTCATCAATTGAAGGACATCTAGGTTGGTTCCACAGTCTGGCTATTGTGAATTGAGCAGCTATGAACATTGATGTGGCTGTATCTCTGTAGTATGCTGATTTTAAGTCCTTTGGGTATAGGCCAAGGAGTGGGATAGATGGGTCAAATGGAGGGTCCATTCCAAGTTTTCTAAGGAATCTCCACACTGCTTTCCAGAGTGGCTGCACTAATTTGCAGCCCCACCAGCGATGTATGAGTGTACCTTTCTCCCCACATCCTCGCCAACACCTGTTGTTGTTGTATTCTGATAATCGTCATTCTAATTGGGGTGAGATGGAATCTTAGGGTGGTTTTGATTTGCATTTCTCTTATTACTAGAGATGTTGAACATTTTTCCATATGTTTGTTGATTGCTTGTAGATCTTCTTCTGTGAAGTGTCTGTTCATTTCCTTAGCCCATTTGTCAACTGGATTATTTGAATTCTTGGAGTAGAGTTTTTTGAGTTCTTTATAGATTCTGGAGATTAGTGCTCTATCTGAAGTATGCTTGGCAAAGATATTCTCCCACTCTGTAGGCTCTTTCTTCGCATTGCTGATAGTTTCCTTTGCTGAGAGAAAGCTTTTTAGGTTGAATCTATCCCAGTTATTGATTCTTGCTTTTATTTCTTGTGCTATGAGAGTCCTGTTGAGGAAGTCTGGTCCTAAGCCGACATATTGAAGATCTGGACCTGCTTTTTCTTCTATAATCTGCAGGGTCTCTGGTCTTATTCCGAGGTCCTTAATCCATTTTGAGTTTAGTTTCAACAAATGGTGCTGGGAGAATTGGAAATCCATATGCAACAGAATGAAACTAAACCCATATCTCTCACCATGCACGAAACTAGAGAAAAATATTAACACAACTAACACTTTACACACATTCATTTACTACAGGACGTCCTTTGCTGTCTCTTGGGACAGCCTTCTGTTAAGTTCCCTCACTAGGGGAGCCTTCCGTTAGTACCGTAAGGCCACTGTTTCTTTGAATAGGGAAACTTGCTACTTGACTGTGCTAGTGAAAAATTTTCTCCTTTATTACTTACCTGAGCACTCACCGTTCTCTGTATGGGCCACCAAATGTCACCATCCAGCAAGACATATAGACACGTACACCTCTGATTGTCATGAAGCAGCTTCTTCTTTATTTGGATCCCAACAACAACAACCCCCAAAAAGGAGTCTCACCCCCAATATATAAGCAGTCTCATGCACAAGCAATTTTGGTCAGATATGTCCACCCAATCCTGTTAAAGGTCAAGCAGTCATGAGCTCAAGCATACATGTAGCCAATTGTAACAGCTTTCTGTTTTTCTCCAGGCATACCAAGCATGCCCTTTGGCTCCCTGCCAGCCCACACAAGTGGTCTAATCTGTTGGTGATGCTTTCCATTAAGTTTTTTATTTGGTTTATTATTTCCTTCATATTAAGTATTTCCATTTGTTTGTTTGTTTGTTTGTTTTTGAGAATCTCTGTCTCTTTGTTGAAATTATCTTCTGCTTCTTGCAGTTGCTCTTTCAGCTACTTATGGGTATGATCATTCATTGTCTGCATGCGCTCTCTTAACTCATCCTTTGCTTCATGAATCATCTTAATCATGTATAATCTGAAGTCCTTTTCTGACATTTCTTCTACCATACTGTCACTGGATCTATTAATATAGAATCTAGATTTGTTTGGATCATTTTCTTCCCTTGTTTTTTCATGTTGTTCATGTATCTTCCCCTCTAGCAGTGCAGATCTGGGGTATTGCAGTTTTCCCCCTCCCATAGGAAACCTATAGGTTTACAAAACCTTTTCTTTAAGGGGGAGATCAATATTAGCATTGCCCAGTTCAGACAGTATGCAACTCTAGACCAAATAGCCCCTATGAGGACATTAACAATATTGTCATAATAAACAGAATGAGTCTAATTATTATCTTCAGTATAACAAATATATTTGCAATAAGGTCTGCAGTTTCTAATGGAGGACAAAGAGGATGTGGAGGGGTGTAGGATGTAGCTGTCAATGGGATAAGAAAAGAATATATAGAAGTTCTAGATAATAGAAAGAGTGAGAGTGTAATCAAAAGAAATTGGTTGTTAGCATGCGAAAAGGGAGAAAGAGACTGAGGGAACAGGTAAACAAAAGGAAAAGAGAGCAAGAAAAGTAAAGAAATAAAAACTTAAAATTTTTCAATATGGAGAAAAAAGAAAATGTACACTATAGCAGTCATATAGTATTCAAACCTCCCAGTGTTCAGTAGCCTGATGTATGAGAGGTACCAGACTATGAGCTTCAAGTCTCCAGTAGGTGTCTCAGGTTGGGATTTGCCCCACCTAAAGTTCGGAGCTAAGGCTTCCAGGATTATCCAAGATGCCCCTCTGGCTTCCAAATGTGTTGGCAAATGGGGAGCTGCAGCTCGGTGTGTGGGTGTGGTTGGCTGATGATCCTGGAGGAAGGGTGAGGTTGGTTGTGCAGGGGTTCTGGAGGTGGGGTGTGGTCGGTCTGGTTGCAGGATCCTGGAGATGGGGTACAATCAGTTGGTCTGGGGGTCCTGAGGTTAGGGTGCTGTCAGTCCGTATAGGGGTCCCGGTGGCGGGGAGCAGTCAGTCGATGTGAAGGTCCTGGAGGCAGTGAGTGATTGGTCGGGCTGAGGGATCCTAGAGACAGGGCTCAGTCAGCCCAGCCAGGGGTCCTACGGGGTCTGGCTGTTGTCTCAAAATGGTGGCAGCCACGTGTAACCAAACCTGCAGGTACTGTGACAGTGAACTTTCAGGCAGCAGCAGGCAGCTGGCACTCCACTGGCTGTCTGTGGTCAGTTTGCTGACTGCTCTCAGACGATGGGGAGGTGAACCTCAGGTAGTGGGTGATGGGTAGGTGAAAGGCAGGTGATGGACAGGCAAGAGGCAGGCAAATGGAAGGCTGACTTCTGATCTCAGAGAAGCAAGCCCAGGAGAACCTTCTGGTGTCTGCCAGGTGAAGCTGAGTAGAACTCAGTCTTCACTACCTAGGTCTTCCCAAACCAGCTAGTTCCTAGTAGACCAAAAATTTTGCCACATATTAATAAGAGATGAGTCCAGCCCAGGAAAGACCAACCCAGTCAATAAAACCATGGAAACAACACAGAAGTAAAATAATAACTTGTATTTTTGTATGAATCAGTAAATTTTGGGTGATTTATTACTCAACAATGGTTAACTGATAGAAAACAATACAGAAATTCTAAAAGGAAAATAAAATTATTCCCTCACCTTTGAGACCAGACAAATGTAGCTAAGATCAATCTTGTAAATATTTAAATATTTTGCATAGAATACTAAGCATAAGAATCACTATAGGCCTGGGATGTACCTCAGTGACAGAGCGTTTGCCTACCATGAGGCCCAGTCCTGAGGAGGAGAAGGAAAATTAAATAATACTATATTATTCTTTCTCATAAGAATATTTTTGTCAGGTTATTCTGTGAAAAATAGTTATTACAACCTTGGTAGTAATTTTTATATGTCAGGATTTTATATTTACATGAAATCATTGCCAAAGCAAAATAATTTTCTGCATGAGAATCTAAACACTACATCAATACTCTATTTTTTATATTCCTATCTGGTATCCAATTTTCTTGTAAAGTTATATTTAGGTTCATTAGTGATTGAAAATACATCTCCTCATAGGATTACCTGGCTTGGCCGTTATTAAAGAAAAAATCTGAAAACATTAGTTTTGTTCTATTTTGCCTTTCTAACCTCTTGGATGAGTATCTTACTCAGGTCAATATCCAAGATTCACACAGCTATTTCATTATCTGTAGTATCAAACTATTCAATGATTAATAATTGTTCTAGAAAAGTCCTACTGCCTAGAAATGCAGGCGTGGGATTTCCTGTGTGCTGTGCACATAAATGTCATCAGACATATTACTAACTCAAGGGGTCAAAGTAGTTCCACGAGAGTCATGCTTTTTATCTCACAGAGACTAAAAGTTTCTGTACCATGTACTCTGTGGGGCCTTGAATATTAACTTGGTAAATCCCCCATCTGAGTCCTTTTGATTTCAAAACGATTTATGATTTATCTTTTATTCTTTTTTCCTAAAGTTTCAAGAGAAAAATTCAGATATTTTTACAAAGTTTTTGTTTGAGCAGCACATACTTTGTTTATATGACTATGTTCTGTGATCATGTGACTATATCTGCCAACTGATGTTTTGAAAATTTGTTTAAAAATTCATTTCCCACTACCTACTATTGTTTTCTCACTGCATTTTCTATTACTTTTTGATTAGCTAGTGAGAATTATGGAGGAAGTAGCATGAAAGAAAAAATAAACTGAAAATATCTGTTAACCACCTCCACAGTAAATATTAAAATTGCTGTGCTCAAAATAATAACATTTCAAATTTGTAACAATTGCTTGGTTTGCATTATATTCATTCTTTTCATTATAAGCCAGTTTTAATCTTACTTTCACATGGTGCTTGAGACATAATAAAGCACTTGTATATTTTTATTTATGGTCTACAAATCTCTAAAAGTGTTTTTTTAAAACACTTATCCATTTCCTTCAATGCTGACAATTGTGTAATATTTTTAAATAGCAACAATAGCAATCACAGAATAATATTATTATAGTTATTGTGCATGGAAACTAGTTTGAGGAACCTACTATGACTAAGGCGCTCCTGGAAAAGAGGAAGAGGAGAAAGAAGTAATAGAATTGGGAGAATGCAATAGTTCTATTTTTATAGTAACTTAACTGTCTTTCCCCATTTTGAAAGTGTCATTTTGATGTGCTGGCTTTCCTTTTTCCCTGTTCCTCCCAAATAATACACCAAACAGGGTTTTGATTTGAAGTTGTATGGGTTTGGAGCAGAAGAAAACCTATGTAAAACCATAGAAGAAAATGACTTTCAAGAAGATATCCATTGAAGGACATCTGGTTGGTTCCATAGTTCAGTTATTGTGAATTAAGCTGCTATAAACATTGGTGTGGTTGTGTTACTATAGTATGCTGATGTTGATATTACTCAGCTTTAAGGAAAAATGAAATTATGGCATGTGCTAGTAACTGGATGGAGTTGGAGAATAACATGCTAAGTGACATAAGCCAAACCCAAAAAGCCAAAGACCGAATATTTTCTCTGATATGTGGATGTTAATTCACAATGAGGGGAGGGGCACTGGCAAAGAATAGAGTTGATATTAAGTAGAGGGAAGTGAAGGGAGGGGAAGGGGTATGGAGTAGGAATGACAGTAGAGTGAAGCACATTATTACCTCATGTACATATATGACTACATAACTAATGTGGTCCTACAACATGTACAATAAAAAAATGAGAAATTACACTCTATGTATGATTTGTCAAAATGCAAAAATGCATTCTACTGTCATGTATAACTATTTAGAACAAATATAGTTTTTTTTTTTTTTTAAAGAAGGTATCTAAACCCACAAATAAGTTTTTGAAAGATAAATGTCCCTAGACTTTAAGTCATTTTTGAAACCCCTTAGCTCAAAGTGGAAAGCCACTCCTAGGAGATCAAGACCTGGCCCCATGTAGATAAAAAGATGTGGAAAGAGCTTTTTGAAGAGCACCTTCAAAGCATCTGATCAGGTCACCCACACCCAAGAGTCTGGAGGTCAGTGGTGATTCCATCAACTGTGGATGAGCATGGCGGTCCTTCCACAGGCCAGGCATCCATGACATAATAGTACTCTTCCGTGATAATGTTTGCCTTGCCAGAGCTGGAGTCCAGAAGAGCATTAAGCAGGACAACAGGATCGTTGCTTCAGGTAAAAGGAGCAAGGTGCCCAGTTGCAGACAATCACAAGGCACAAAGCAGGAACAGGTCAAGTCAACACCAACACCAGCTGATTTTAATCCAAATTACTCAGTTAGCCTAGGGTCCTCTGACTTGGGACAGGATTGGCCTGGTGTCTGCTGTTTTGTTGCAACAAGGCTTAGAGGGTTTGACAGCCGCGGTTAGGGATGGGAGCCGGACGTATCCTGGTTCTGCTGCTTCTCCCTCGCCTTTCTCTTTGTGAGTTAGAAGGCTGAAAGACCATCTGTAAGATTGCTTCTTGGTCTGCAAGTCTCAATTTTTTTTTCATCTTTCTATCTGTTTTCCACATAATATATTTAGAGGTCAGCACTTCTTAAGGTCATTCCGAACATATGATTCAGAAAATTCAGACTCATTGAAATAGCAGAATTAATCTAGCCGTAAAAACCGACAGAGGTCAGCATAGTGTCTGAGCCTAAAAGGAAAAACTGAGAGAAGCTGAGATGAGAAAATTGTACCTGACCTCACCTTTCTACTTCCTCTGGCTTTCGTTTTTATAGGATGCTATATTTCTGGAGGAACCATTCGCATTTGCTGAAGGTAAATGCTTGTGTTCTGAATTTATTGAGACAGACAGCATAGGGTCAAGGTAGAGGCCAAGGGTAACTAAAACAGAGAAATAGAGCATTGGAGAGTGAGGTAGACAAATGCAGACTTTGTGGATTAGGCACACACTGGGGTGGGGAGCTGGTAAGCATCTGCAGAAAAATACAACAGGCTTCACTGCAAGCAAACGAGGAGATTTGGATCCAATTTCATTATTTCTCTTGTTCATAAAGTTGTCCCCGGTTGTTACGAACAATTCTGCAGGCAGTATGCCCTTAAAATTATATTTGATCGATGTCATTATAATGGTTATGAATTATCGTCCCGTAAGATTTTATTAGTGGAGGAAGTTGGCACAGAGTCCATGAAACCTTCTTGCCTAGTACTCACAGTTGTAAATGAGCCTACAATCATACCAAAAGAAAAACTGTAAGGAAAGAAAAAGCTGTTTTGCTTTTCTTTGACAGTAGCTCCTCAATTTATACACCCAGGCAAATTGCATTCCTTTAGTAGGTAAATGGGCAAAGGTAAACACTCATGTCTGCATTTTTAAGAGCATCTCGCTTAAATTATGAACTCATATTCAAAAGAGTCTATTTGGTTTTTAAATAAAAGTCACCTATTATGGTTCTGTGATATGAAACACTTGGAATCAAGTGGAAATAATTGCATATTCTATAAAGGGTGAAATTAAATAGAAAAAGAATCCTCATTTACTATTTTTAATGTTTATTAAGAAGGAAAGCACTTTGGAGTTATTTGATCTAATAGTATATTTTTGTTATGAAGGAGGTTTCATAAAAATGTGCTGAGTTTAGACTTTTTTATTTCTTTTTTATTTTTCACAAGAACACGAGTATTTCATTGTGTGGAATCCAAGAGTGGATTCCGTCCACTCTTACGTGGGAAGAGTCCATATTCATCATGATCAAGAGAAAGAGCAACTCCATCACACACATCAGCCATGTTGTCCTTTATAACTTCAACATCATTTTTATACTTCCAAAAACACAGTGTTGAAATGGAAAGGAAAGCAAACCAGTTAAAGAAAATCAAGAAAGGAAGTATGGAAACAATTAGTAAGACACAGAAGAAGATAAGAGGAAAGAATCACACATCTGGGGTGTCCAGGCCTACATTTCTCCCAGAAAGCATAACATAGGCAGGAGCTTATATGTGAGTAATGTATGGGGAGAATTATTATATATTACATATGGGGAGAATTATTATATATATATCATATATATGGGGAGAATTATTATATATCAAGTCAAATATAAGAAACTTTAAAATAATCAACATGGATTTTTAAGCCTTCCTAGAAAATTGCCACACAGTATAAGCTAATAGGCTGCATTAAGTACGTTGGTGGTAGTTGAGGGTCAGTGGTGTCGCCGTCTGTGAGCAAGGTAGCCAGACGGGCCTCAGATAAGCAGGCCTTGAGCAGATGCTCCAGGCACGCTCCACTCCTGCTCTTCGAGGACAGCTGGGTTTCCTGAACAGGTCATTAATTAGGTGCACTTTCAAGCCAGTATTTCAAACTCTTCAATATTGTTCCACAGCTGTTCAGAATGGTAGCTGAGCAAGGACTTGAAGGATAAAAAAGAAAGGGCACTTTAGCATTTGCCTACCTCCTGTGGCAGGTTGAAGGAAGCACCCCAGAAAGTGTCCACGTGCTACAGCCTGAGACCGTGGCTAAAGGGACTGTGCCTATGGACTTGGGTGGGGAGGTTTTCCTTAATGATCAGGGAAGCTTACTGTGGCCCAGTGTAGTCACCGGGTCCCCAGAAGGTCAGTCAGACAAGGCGGCCTAACCGGGGCTGCGCAGACTGGAGAGGCTGCGCGGCTGACCCCTGGAAAGCCGAGACGCCCCAGCAGACACTTCTCCACAGCCGTCTGGCTTGGTTTTGCTTGGCTTTGTTTTGTTTGCGATATGTGCTGTGAAGAGAGTCCATTTGCTCTAGAATCAGGGATAGATGGCTCAGGTTGATCATTGTCAGCTTGTCCCTTCTTTAACAGAGCGGTCGTAGCAGAGGTCACTAGATAGGGTCAAAAGACACGAATGGCCTCTTACCAATGAGGCGCACACCAAATACCTGATTTATAAATCCCAACTCTCACGTCCCTTCCCTGATCTTACGTGGTTTTTAATATAGAAGAATATATTTTTAAAATTTCTTATTGGTGCCTGTTAATGATGCAGCTCAGGGGTTTTGTGGTGCCTATCTGTGCACGTGTGTGACCTACTGTGTCTGCTTCTCCCACTCTCCCCTCCTTCCTTCCCTGATCCCCTCCCTTCACCCGGATGGTCTCCCTTCTTTGTTCATGAGATCCCCTTTTCCCTTGTTCCCTCTAGCTTCCACACACTAGAGAAAAAATATGACACCTGTCTTTCTGACTCTGACAGTTCACTTAACATGATGCTCTCCAGTTCTGTCCATTTTCTTGCAGATGATATCATTTCATTCTTCTTTATGGATGAATAAAACATATATATAACCTATATATACATTACATATATTTTATATATAGAACACACATATATATGTGTGTATGTGTGTGTGTGTGTGTGTGTGTGTGTATGTTACATTTTCCTTACTTGTTCTTCTGTTGACAGACATCTACTTCCATAATCTGGCTATTTCCCATAGCACATTTGCCTTTTGATGTACCATGTCTTTTGTTTAGTACACTTACTGGGGATGCTCCCTCTTCCCACACTGGAATGTAATGCAATAGGCGAAGATGTGTTTCTGAATTGACACGAAGAGCCATATGAGTTAAATAAATGGATGGATTAATTAATTAACAAAGCAATTGCAGAGGTCTACTCAGGAGAAGCCGCTTGCATGGAGATTGCTCTGCTTGACTTCTGGAAACTGGATCTAGAAGTAGGTCTAAATTGGATGAGAGAGAACAAAGGTGTGGATGTTTCCATATTAGATTACTTGAGATAGGCTTCTCTGAAATTCTCAAACCTGTGTGGAAGACCCTCACTGCGTGGCAGAAAGAGTTAGAATGAAGACGTGGAGCAGGTCCCTGCTGACAGGATAGCCTGAGGTTTGCCTTGGCATGAGTACCTGACATGGCATTGCCTGTGCTAGGAACCTGGGTCACTACATGGTTAGCAAAAGCAGGGAACCAAGATGGGCTTGGTGGCATGTGCCTGTAATCCCAGTGACATCCCAGAGGCAGGAGGATCCCAGGTTGGAGACCAGTCTCAGCACATTAGTGAGACCCTGTCTCAAAATAAAATCAGTGAATCGATCAGGCTGAGGATGAAGTTCTGTGGTAAAGCAGCCCTGAGTTCACTCCTCAGTACACGTAGGGGCAGAAAAAGACAGAATTTAGCTGTGCTGTGGCCTGAATGAATGTTCTTGCGAACAGCAGAAATCAAATCAGGATCATGCCTGACTAACCCAGTTTTTAAGAAAGGTGGACTATCACACAAATAGAGAAAAGAAGATGCAGATGTCAAAATAGAGAAGCAGGAAAAGGGCACCCATAGGCAGACTCGTGAGGCAGAGAGGAGCCACTGCAGGGTAGTCAAAAGCTCATTAAAGCAGAAATTGGAAAGTTGAGTCACCCTGAATTTGGAGCATGGCAGGGGTGACAGGGGAAGCCTGGAACGTAAGAAGTAACTTCTGGACCTACTGCTGTTACCGGAGTCTCAGGCCCTCTGTACCAGCCACCATGTGCCGGGTGATGACATCCTGGGAAGGCTGTCCCTTCTGGCTCCCTGGGAGGCTATGAGACCATTTCTTGTCCCCATTGTTTTTATCCTGTCAAGTTTACAACTTAGAACACAAACTCAAATAGCATCCTTTATTATCTTTTACAATAACAGGCTGTATTTCTTTCTAGCCCCTATTTAGTTGGATAGAAATTTAAATGAGGTCAATCTCTCTTCTCTTCCCCACTCTTTCCCTAGGGTTGTGGGAAGTTCCAAAAGGCTCATGTGGGACAAGGATTTGGTAGCACCGTTGTTTGTGAAGAGTGGGTCAGGACCATGTTCACTGACTTCCTCTGATACACATGCACATATGCAAACACACATGTGTGAACATGCATGTGTGGATGAATGTACACACAGAGCCTTGACCTTGGAGCCACACAACGCTCCCCTCCTGAATCAAGATCTGCTCAGGTCTCCTAGCTATTTTCTGAGCCCCAGGCCATCTGAGATGGAACAGCTTACACACACTGCAGGTCATTTCCTCACTGGGGCCTTTCTACATGGCCCAGCCTTGGCTGTAGAGAAGTGACATATTTTTCTTTTATTCTTGGATTCTCCAAACATGTTAAGCCACCTGACTGCTGGCCTCCCAGGAGACCCCGGCATGGCAGTGTTTTGTGGAGTGGGTGACTCAACAGAGCTCCGTGTCTTTTCCTTCTGAACTCTTAGTCCCCACAGCCTGGGACTATTGTCCTGACTCAGGGTCAGGACACCTTTACTAAGTGTTCTATAAAATTCACTACCCAAGCCCACAAGCTCCCTCTTCCCCCAACACCAGGATTTTAAAAGGAAATACCATAATAATGAGTCATATATCCAGCTGTGGTGTCCCTCCTGTGAAGCCAGGAAGGGGGGAAATCCCGTCTGCCCGAATGGGGCAAAGGGCATGTGGCACAAGGCAATACGGAAGGAGGAGACTTTATGTCAAGGTAGTACCCTGAAATATTTAGGTTACCCGAATAAGCTGAATCTTTCCAAGTAAAAAGAAAAAAAAAAAAAAGGTACCAGCCAACTTCAGCTGAAATGTGTTCCTCTATGAATCTTGATAAAATTACAGTGTTCTAGCTGGACGTGGTGGTGCACGCCTGTCATCCCAGTGGCTTAGGAGGCTGAGGCAGGAGGATTGCAAGTTCAGGTGAAAGGCAGGTTCAAGGTTCAGCAACTTAGGGAGACTCCATCTCTAAATAAAAAAATCAAAAGAACTGGGGATAAGGCTCAGTGATAGAACTTCCCTAGGTTAAATCCCCAGTACCAAAAACAAACCAAACAAAAGCAAAAAATAAAAACAAATAAAAAAGGTACAGTGTTCCATGAATACTATTTGTCGGCATCAATTTTCTCTACAATGTTTCCTGCATCATCGATTTATACATACATGCTTAAATAAGAAACAAGGAAAAACAAAGTAGATCAATAGGTCATGAATCATAGGATAATTATTTCATTGTCCATGGCATTTGCATACCCTTACAATGATCTTCACTTTCAGTAGGAATTTGTCATTTTCCAAAGTTTGGAAAACACTTCAAATAACTTCCAACTAATGTGAGCCTTGTGTTTTAGTATTTGCAAAGCACCTCTTATTTTCTTCCACATTCAAGTTTACAGAGGAAATTGACTGGGAGCTTTGAGAGCATAATTTTAAGTAATAAATCATTTTTCCCTAAAATCAGGGATGTAGCTATGAGTACAATCAGTGGCCCCACTCCAGTTGTTACTTTATAGCAACTGAACTGTTAAAGTAATTTCCAAAGTTAAACAGATTTACCCCTCACCTTGTGAAAGATTTACTGATGTACTAGCATCAAATCTTTTCTCAATTTTACTCTAGGGACTGCCATATTTCAATCTGTGGACTATTTCAGCAGGTCTTTGGTTGACTATCCTCATGAGCTGGAGGACTGATAGTTACATATTGTATATTCATTTTTGAGTACTTTCATCTATGACTGGATTTTCAAATAATTGCTTTTATTAAAGGCAAAACTTTAATATCTTTTCTTTCTATATCTTTTTACAACATAATGCACCATTACTTTGTATTCTAAGAAGACATTCAGTTTTCCCGAGGGTTTCTCTGATTCCTGCTGCTTATGTTGCACCAATATTCAGAACTTAAAACAATCCATCAGGTCTCTGACACCTTGCCAGTCTCACAGGAAAGGCATCCATATTTTAATCAACAAAGTTTAAAGAGATAGAAGGAAAAGATTGACCTCCACTAGGGATTTGCTGTATATCTTCTTTTTTAGAAACAACTTCTCTCAGTCATTTCAGAAGTACAGGTTATATAAGAAATATATTAGTTTAATAACTACAAGAACAACATTGAAAAAATGAAGGTGCAATTTGTGGGCTTAGTGTATTCAGTGTGAACATCAATTAAAGTAATTAATTTTGCATTCATAAACATGAAATATGGCTACTTGAAAATATATGTATTGATATTTGTGGCATAATGATTTCTCTAAAATTAAAAAGTTATCTAGTACATTAAGTGAAGTAAATCAGTATAATGTACATTTCTGCACATAATTACAATGAAAAGAACAAAGAAGAGGGTGGAGGAAAGGAGGGAGGGACAAGAGAAGGAGAGGTGGAAGGGCAGAGAGGGAGGGAGGCTCGAATCTGACATTCTTCCACATTTACCTTTTCCCCTTACCCTAGATTTTTTGTTATTCTTTGGTCAGCTTTTCATCAGTGTCACCCAAAGACCCTGCAAGAACAACTCAGAGAGGGAACATTTTACTCGGCTCAAAGTTGCAGCGGTTTCAGTCCATAGATGGCCAACTCCATCACTCTGGGCCAGAGGTGAGGCAGAACATCATGGCACAAGGTCCTGGTGGAGGAAAGCAGCTCATGACCTGGCACCTGTAAGCAGAAAGAATTCTTCTCACCGGGGACAAAATATAAACCCATATGGCACACCCCCAGTGATCTACTTTCTCCAGGCACACCTCACCTGCCTAGAGTCCCCACCCAGTCGAACCATATAAGTGGATTAATCCACTAATCAGGTTATTGCATTCAAAAGCTAATTATTTCACTTCTGAACATTCTTGAGCTATCTCACACAGTGCTCTGGCAACACCTCATATCTCAGCCATAACAATTATTTAGTATTGCCATTTAGTATTATTTTTACAGTATTGAGAATAATGCTAGATTTGGTTCATTGATGTTCTCTCTCTCTCTCTCTCTCTCTCTCTCTCTCTCTCTGTGTGTGTGTGTGTGTACTTGTAAACATGCATGTGTATTTGTCCTTATGTTAGGAAGGGAGGGACGGGCACAGAAAATATGAATATTTACAGAATGTGGCTTTAATGAAGAAATCTCGTGTCTTTTGTCTCATCCTCTCATGTCTTATGATTGAAAGCAGATCTAAAAATCACAGCAGCAAGGTACCCCTGAATGGACATTTTTGCTCATTGTCTGAAAATTGAACTCTATGTTCTACGATTCCAACCTACTTCAATCACCTACAATGTCACTGGTATTGGTTCCAGCAGACTCCCAAACTTACAATTTGGTGAGGGCGACATATGCACAACATAAAGGTGTTCTCGGGAAAATCTGACAGTTGCCTTGAGAACGAAAGAAAACATATCCCTGTGGTGTGAGGAGGGAGGCAGTGCTCGGCTGACACGTCTGAGTCGACCGGGGCCTGGGGCTGCTTTGGTGAACTGAGGAGAACAAGCAATTTCATGTTGGGCTTTGCTCAAAGTTTTTACATTTCATAACTGACCAAGTAGGAGTATCAGACACATAAAATATGCATGGCAGTGGGAATCAGAATAAAGCCTCCAATGAGAATCTACCTACTGAGCAACCTTAGGAATAATCATGGTTGATTGGCTCACAGAGGTATCTTCTCAGCAGGGTTTCTTCCCCACGGGGCTAGCACTGAGGGGAATAATTCATTTTGGAACTAACCCAGTTTTGTGGTTCTAAGACTCAGCTTTTCATTCACTCTGATGCTTTTCAAAAGGCTTGTAAGACTCATACATACATGCACATGTGTACTGATGTGTACAACATGTGTGCAGGGCATCTTGTTATTGATGTCACTGTAAAATTAAGGAATTTATATTTCAACCTGATGTGACTTAAATATGCATTAGAGGAAAAATGGATCACTAAACCAAAGATTTGGGGATAAGTTTTTAATGTGACAAAAGCCTTATGACTATCCAGACCAAACACTGGGGGCAGAAGTCGGAAGTGTTTCCTAGTAGTCAACACCTGGAGGCTGGTTGTGGTCCAAATGTGACCCCAATCGATGTGTTGAAACTCAGTGACAAAATTGATAGTATTAGTACACGGGGCCCTTAGGACACAGACCTCACGGGAGGGAGGAGCACTATCAGGGGCTGAGGAAGTGGGTTTGTTCTCTTCTGTCATCAACCACATGAGGCCACAGAGTTCATGCCCATTTGCCCCTTGTGTCCCTTCCACCATGTGAGAACACCCTGACAGCGCCAACTACGAGGAAGAAGCTTCACCAGACACCAAATAGCCAGCACTAGATCTCGAAAATTCCAATCTCGAGAACTATTGGAAATGAATTTTTATTATTTATAGAATATCCAGTCTCAGGTATTTTGCTATAGAAACAAAAATGGACTAAGGTAAAGCTCATGTCTTTCTCCCTTGGCGATTCAAAGCTATTGTGACATCCTGACTGCAATAGTCCCAGCCATGCTCAGGAGCCTGGGTGTTGGTTACTAGTGGTTGGAGGGAGTGGAGCCGTGGGAGAGAAACATTTTTATAGCACTCAAGTTCCGGTAACTGAGTGAATAAAGCCATCAAATTATGTAGTGACTACTGGGTGATCCAGGTGAGGAATTTGAAGGGGAGAATGATTTCAGCCTAAAATTCTGAATTCAAATGGAAAGTGAAAGTATTCCCAGCAAAGTGTTGATTTAGACCTTTGGCACTTTTACACGCTGTAAATTCGAGGAAGGGTGTAGTAAGAGCTTACAAAGGCTTTCAGACAAATTCTAGAAAGACTTACGGACATAATTATAGGGCTGTGAATAGATTTTTATTGATATTAAAATAAAAGTCTAGATCTGAAGTCTAGATCTGAATTATCCAGTTCAGATTTCTCATTCTTCACATTCTAGCTGTGTGCCTCTAATGTGATAAGGTTGCCCTTTAATTGGAGTATTTGGCCCACTTTTAATTGTAGAGTGACTAATTTATTCGACTGAGTACAGATTCACCTTTCTCTGAGTCTTGTCATTCCTCTGTCCTCTTTTGGCTCCTCTCGTGTGGATTACTTTTTATCGACTCTATTTTACTCTCCCATTAGCTTGGTAGATTTATGACATGATGGGATTCTTCCCTATCTTTTTAATGATAACCCAGAGTTATAATACACGCCCTTCAGTTTCCAAATCGTGGAACCCTCGTTGCTTCCCATTCCAGGCAAAGACCTTTAGGCACCTAGATTTCTTTCCTCTTCCCTATTATATTCCACCTGTACCAGGTGATCTCATTCTTTTAATTCATAACTCCACAAGTCAAGGTCCACATTGTGTTTACCAGGAGGTACCCATCCAGGTGTATGGATGTATTTGCCATTTCAAATGCTTTTCTTTAAAATGCACATCTTCCGGTTTCATCCAGGATCACGGTCCTCCTCTTCAAAAGTACAGTTCTTCAGTGTAGCTTTGCTCTTCATTTTTGTTTTCATGAGAACATCTGGTAGAAGGCTCTTCTGAGGGTTTAAGATCCTGCAGTGACAGATCTCTGTGTTTCACCTGAAGGTGTCCTATACTGACCTCCACCCTCTGCTTCTGGAGGTAAGTCCAGCCTGGACTTCCTGCTCTTCCTTTAAAGAAATGTGTCTTTTTTCTTTGCCTTCTTTTAAGATTTTTTAAGAAATTTGCTTTGCGAATCTTGGGAATGTGCTTTCTAGTTAAATGTTCATTAAAATAAGAAAGAACAGCAGAAAAAAAGTTTTTTCCCTAAGTCTCACAGATCCCGGCATTATCTGTAAATCAGAGTGAGCGGCATGGTTCTGATAGCTGACTGTGCTAGAAACATGTTAGCTCACTGTTCCTTTGTGGCTACCAGACCAACAGTACGGTCTCATTTTCTCTCCTTTGTCTTATTTATGAGGGGGGTTTGAGCACAATCTTATATAATTTGTGTTAAGAATGATTACCCTTCTTTAAATCTTTTCTCAAATAAATTGAATTGAACAACTCCTACAATGAAATCAGTCCGCAAATTAAAATGCATGTTTTAAAAAAAAAAAATTGATATCAAAAATATTTGTCAATTTTCAGCCAGGCATGTTGTCACACACCTGTAATCCCAGGTGAGAGGCTGAGGGAGGAGGATCACAAGTTTTGAGGCCAGCCTCAGAATCTTAGCAAGGCCCTGAGTAACTTCCCAAGATCCTGTCTCAAAATAAAAAGGGCTGGGAACAGAACTCAGTGGGTACTAGATTTAATACTCAGTACCAAAAAGTATATATATGCATTTGTCAGATTTCATAATTATGTTATTGCTAATTAAATATAATCCATTCATATATGCCTTCTAGGTACTATTCAGTGAAGTCTGATTGCCAATGTCTGAAACCTCAGCAGAGCTGACAGGCCTTTGTCACATACCACTTCTCACAAGAGAAATGGGATTCTGAATGTGTTTTCTATAATGATGTCCCTGTGTGGCTGTGTGACTTCGTCTTTTAAGACTGCTCCACTAGCAACTTCAGCCTCCTGTCCAGCAAGAGTAGGTAAAAACCACATTATCTGTGAACTGAAAGTACTTTGAGCTCAACACTAGTTTGACTTCAATGTAGAGAGATGGCACTATTAAAGGTAATTTTTAAACAAATATGTAAAAATTCATAAATAATTTGATCAGATATAAATAAAATAATGAGATGTACAGAAGCTCAGGAATAAAGTTAAACTCGTGTAAATTTCTGTGATCCACCATTTATCATATCTATATTCAGGACTAGGCTTACTTCTGCAGTGAACAATAGGTCCAACAAACAAATATTAGGCTACTCTATAATAATCAAATTATCACGTTTAATACCTAAATCCAAAATTTCTCTCTCGTGGTATCTGATAGTCTCACTATCTGTTAGATAGTCTACTGTCCTGTTACCAGCTTTGTGACAGCATCCCAGAATTTCCCTTCACCTGATTAATGTGTAACCATCAATTTCCCAACAGCAAGTAGAATTAACAAAATTTGTGCATCAGTCTCCAGCCAAGAGCTGTCCACACTGATTTTCTTATAGCTTCCTTATGGCTCCCTCTCTAAATGACTCTCTTGCACCATTTCTATCACTTTAGGGCTGTATTCTAAACTAGTAAAACTGATGTGCTTTTCTTTTCAGTCTGTTCTTCCTAGTTTATCACATATACAATAGTTTTTGTATGGATATGGATGATCATTTTATCATTTGGATTAAAACAGTATTCTAACAAGATTTTCTGATACAATACTCAGCAGAGTACTCAGGAATTAGGTCTCTGCTATGATTTTGATAAGTGTCCCCTCAAGTCCCATGGGCTAAAGATGTGGTCCCCGCTTGGTGGCAGAACCACTTGGTAGTAGAACTTTACAGGTGGAACCTAGTCAGAAGAGGTGCTGAGGTCGTGCACTTGAAGGGGTCATTGGGACCCTGCCCTCTCCTCTTCATCTCTCTTCACTCTGAGGACAATATGAGGTGAGCAGCTTGCTCCAACATGTGCTTCCTGTTCCAATGTTTATTGCTTTCCTATGATACACTGCAGGTCCCAAAGCAATATGGTCAAGAAACCATAGGCTGAAACTCCAAAATGGTGAACCAAAATAAACCTTTCCTCTCTTTATGAGCTGGTTATCTTGGCTATCTGTAACAGTAATGGAAAACTGAGTAGCACAGTCTTAGAAACTGGCAGGACTGTTTCAATATCTACAGGTAATGCCCATTAGGCTGTAAATGTTCCTTTTTGGTAAGCATAAAATTCTAATCTTTGTTTCCAAAATTGTTTACCTGTTGTCAAGAGATTTTTTTTTTATCCAAACTAGTAAATATAATATTTAGTAAATGATTATTCATTATTTAGAATTCAAATTTTTCCCTACCTGTGGCTTAGTTTTTAGATCTTTGGGCCTGACTCAATTAAATACCTAAATTTTACCAATTTTGAGAAATTTGGTGGTTCATGGCAACAACTTAATGTGGATGATTTAGTAGGCTTGGGTTCAATAACTAGGAATTTTCAGCAATGATACAGGAAGGATGAGGACATTACTGCCATGCACATTTTTCACAGACCACAGCAGTGCTATTAATTAACATTAAACTCAGAAGAATGTTGGTACTTGAATTATGTAAAATCACCATTGATCAGGAAATGAATCAGAGTCAAAAACATAAGTATGGTTGCAGTCACCATTAAGCCATTACTGAACATCTTTATCTAAATGTTAAGGGCTTCTTTGAATAACGATCATAAATTCAGAAAGGTCGCCATGAACAGTAGGGCTTAAAGAACAGTTCCATGAAAAGGAATAAAGCCTTCACAGAGTTCATGGTAACGTCTAACTGAGATTTTGCTAAGTGAAGAAAACAGCGCCATCCTTGGCCTCTACCTACTAGATGGGCATAGTGTCCCTTCCCTGGTGACAAATGGGATGCTTCCAGGTATAGCCCACCTTCCTCTGGAGGACAACATTGTTCTGGGTTGAGAGTCATTGTATTTAGATAAAAGTCAAGAAAAGTATCTTAATTTCCTACTGTGTGCTGGACTTTCGTTTGTTAATTCATCTATTATTAAGACATTTGATATATGTTTAACAAGGAGCTAAATTTATGTCTTAAATGGGCACCTTTCTCCAGTAAAATGAGTGTCACTGAAATGTTTCCCCCACCCTTTCTGCCTAGCAAGTTGCTGTTCCAGAAGGTATTGCTTACTGGGAACAATAATCAGTCTTTCTCTGGTGAACAGAAGTACTCTGCTTACCACCTGTGATGACTGATTTATGTGTCGACTTGACTGGGCTAAGGATGCCCAGAATCCTCAAAAAACATTATTTGAAGAATGTGTCTGTCAGGTATTTCCAGAGGAGATGGACATTTGAATGTGAAGTAAAACCACATTGGTATCTAACTAGTAAAGCAGAGAGTCCACCTCAAAAGTCAGGGGGAAAGTTACTTCTGTCTCTTGAAATGAAACATCTACCTTCTGCTCTCAGACACTGCAACTCCTGATTTTGGGCTTTCGGATTCTGGGATTTATACTAGCAAGACATCCCACCACACCCCATCCCTGCCTTTGTTTCTTTTTCTCAGTTTACAAACAGCAGACTCTAGGAGTCCATACTTGAGTGATCCAATTACCATCATCAGCAAATAAGTGCACACATATATTTCTCTGGAGAATCTGCCTTACACACCACCATATGCAGATTTTGCTTATTGTGCGTATTTCATAAGTCCTTGCTCTTGATGATAACGCACTCCTACGCCCTCCTTATTCCACATGCCACCTTGACATATTTCTGCAACTTTCACAGTGCTTTCTCCATGCATGGACTCCCTCAGCCCTGAAATTATACTGGCCAGACAAGACCCACCTAACTGTGGACACATGTGCGATCATCTTTGCCATCTTGTGATATATTTTAAAACTGAGACCATTCAGTATTCACTGATGTGCCCTTCCCTGAATAGCCCATGAATTAGGAAATTCTTTCTTTAATAAATAAATTTTAACATCCAGATAAGTGAAAGTAAGTTAATTTAGCTCACAGTTCAAGAGCACAGCACTGGCTTCTGCTCAGCTGTGGCAAGGGTCTCTTGATGGATGGCACAGTATGGTGTGGAAGAAGTCACATGTCAAGGTGTGTTAGAGCTGAAGTTAGAGACTGAGGAGGGGACATACTTGTTCTTAAAAAAAAAAATTCACTCGAGTGGAGGCTGAGAAGTACATGAATCTTTTCTGCAGACTGTGCCCCCATGATGTAATCACCTTCCATTAAGGTCCCTCTCTTAAAGGCTCCACCACCTACATCACCACAAGCTTCCAATCCAGGAAAATTTGGGGGCCACTTTCAAATCATATCCAAACTTTAGCAGGGCACAGCCATAATCTGAGCTCTTCTGCACACCCTACAGTCACCAAGGAGAGGTATCTTGTTATGCTCAATACCTAGTGAAATTGTGCTCCTCTAATGAGAACACATGACTCTTACAATCTTCTAAATGTTCCACCTTAGTGAAGGACAATCCCCAACCATTAGGTGATACAGCCATATTCATTTAAATGAAATTATGATTTTTCAATGAATAAAATTTCTTCATTGTTCAAAGTATGTGCTATAGGATATAAAATCTATTTATACAGAGGTTATAGAATCATGAGTGCAAGATAGGCACTATGAGTAGATTCAAAAGAAAATCAAACTCCTTTTTGACCTTTGCCACAATTTTTCAGGATAAACCAAAAGTTTTCATGATCTTCTAAAACTTTCACAAGATTAAAATAAATGAAATGCAAACCACAAATAATGTGTAATACCATCACATTCATGTGGACTTAAAATCTGGCTTCAACATAATATCATTTTCTATTTTAAAGTTTCCAGTTGGTCATTTAATCCATTTTAGGAGAGTTTTATGCTATTTAACACACAGTAATCAATAAAATCAGGATGGAGACAATCTGAAGACATCAAGGGTACAAGGGTATTCCTAAGACCATCTGATTTGTTGGGTAGTAGGAATGGTCAGATCTAAGAATTGTCACTATTGTGAAAAACAAGGTTCCAAAGGGAAGTCCCTTTTGTTGCCCCTTCAGACATAGGTTCATTTTTGCTGTGTCATTGTTGCTGAAATCTAGGACTTGCAAATGGCTTTTCTGAATGTACACAAGTCGTGACAAGCATCTACTAAAGCTGGCATTGTGAGTACTGTAATAACCCTTAAGTGCATAAATGTTCCTTTTAGGGAAAAAAAAATTTTGAATCAGTTGGTAATTTGATAACTTTCAAGGCTCTATGCTTGAATAATTTAATAATTTAAAAGTATACTTCCAATTATGATGACTCATCAAATAACTGGTACTTGGCATGAAGTGAGTCAGTGCCTGTGATCAGGATGTCTTAGCCATGCGTACTCCAGAACCCCATGTCTTTTTGTGGTCCGATTCCCAAGAACAGGACTTTCTTGCCCCCACCCCAGACTTGCCCTTTTACACCAGCCAGAGAAGACAGCATGAAAGTAGAGCCACTGAAGGACGTCACTGACCCCCAGTCCTCTGGAGGAAAGGGAGGATGGGCCTGCGTCCCACTACAATAATCCCATTTTTTCATAAGGGTGTATTTTGCCCATAAACTTCATCAGTTTTCAGGCACACTCAACTGTCATACTCTCTTCCCCATCTTGCACAACCATGCAAAATTTCTTAAGTTACTTGAATATGAAGAAAGAAATCATCTAAAATACCTGCGTATGTTGTATACAGAAGCTTGGTGTGGGAGGCCAGTGTGAACCCCGACCTAAAAATAGTGTTATGTGAGGTGACTCATTTAATAGACCACCGAAAATACCTCTCTCTCTCTCTTCCTCCTTCTCTCTCCTTCACACACACACACACACACACACACACACACACACACACACACCCCACATATATTGACTTCGATGTATGTATATTAGGATAATATAAACTGAGCTTACTGCAGGAAGAGCAAATGCCGTATTGACAGAGATAAACTCTAAGAAAGGAAATGCTGAGAAGAATTTCATACATTTTAGCTTGGGTGAGTTAATGCAGGATACTCAAGATGGGGTAGAGACTATGACTGGACAATATCTGTGACCTAGTGCTGTGGGACAGGTAAACACAGATGCTTGGTACTGTAGCAAATTCCATTACTGTCTAATAAATGACTGCGTATCCAGGAGAACAACCTATCATATCAGAGATATCAGCCCAAATGAATTTATTCTTTGCCTACATAAATTGGATTGCAAGAATCTCTTCAATCAAAAATCAAGATTATTTTCTAATTTAAATATGTTTAATATCCTCCATGCAATAATTTCCTGGAACAAATGGGGAACTTTTACGTATCCTTTGTCTTTAACTCAGTCTGAAGTACCAGAATGAATGAAATGAGGTGAAATGGTTAAATCAAAGTTAAGATTTTAGGGTTTTGTGACACAGACTATGGTATATATATATATATATATATGTATATATATATATATATATATATATGTGAAATCTATTCTCTCTTCCCTCCATACTAACATCACCCTCATATTTTAGAGGGGACAAAATTGTCTAAAACTCTAGTCCACAAAACTTCAAAATATACCTCCCAGGCTGAGGTTGTGGCTTAGTGGTAGAGCACTTGTCTAGCATGTATGAGGCACTGGGTTTAATTTTCAGCACCACATATAAACAAATAATAATAAAATAAAGGCCTTCAACATCTAAAAATTATATTATAAAAAAAAAAATATATATATATATATACCTCTCAACCAATACCTCGGCCCTCCTCCCCAAAGTAAGAACTTGCTTGAGTTCTAGTAGTAAAAGTTAATATAACATGGTTTTTATTCGCAAGTTATACATCTATAAGGGCCTACCATCTAAAATATACAAGAAACCACTCAGTAACAAATAGATGACCCTATTAAGAAAAATGGAAAATGGATATTAATCAATAAAAGATATTCAAATGAATATCAATAAAAGATATTCAAAAATTATTTAAATATGCCAATAGGCATATTTAAAAAAAGTCCTACCTCAGGGAAATGTAAATCAAAACTACAATATCACCTCAATAGAACTGCTATTATGAAAAAGGACAAAAGATAACAAGAACATACAGAGAAAAAAGGGAAAACTTACATGTTGTTGGTAGTACTGTAAATAGTAAAACCATTTTGATATGTATTACAATGGTTCCCCATAGAAACAGAATCATCATAGGTATTAGTCAGCTCTTTGTTGCTATGACTAAAATAACTGACAAGAACAACTTAGAGAAGGAAAGATTCATTGGGGCTCATGGTTTTAGAGGCTTCTGTCCATGGTCACTTGGCTCCATTGCTATGGGCCTGAGAGGAGGCAGACATCAGGGCAGAAGGCTGTGTTAGAGGAGAGCTGCTTAGTTCATGTTACAGAAAAACGCTGCTTGTCGCCGGGGCTGCTCCAAATGGCTCCACTTATGGAAAACCGCGGCTTCTTTGCCTGGCTGCTCCAAGCGGCTCCGCTCTTATGGAAAACAGCGGTGTCTCGCTCCTACGGCCCGACCAGCAGGACAAAAGACACATACACTTCAGAGGTTCATGAAGCAGTTTCCCGTTTATTCAAATAACACCCTCAATATATAAGCAGTCTCATGCATAAGGAATTGTAACCAGATATGTCCATCCAATCCTGTTAAAGGTCAAGCGATCACTCGCTCGAGCATCCATGTAAAGTACATCTGTCCATGCGCTAGGCGGCTGAACTGATTATCATACAGCCAATTGTAAACACGTTCTGCCGTTCTCCATGCATAATCAGGACACCGTTTGCTCTCTGCCAGTCGCCATCTTTAGATGCATGTGGCGTAACCCTGGGCCCCGGGTTTCACCCACCACACATGTTAGTCAGGAGGCAGTTAGGGAAAGGGAGGGAGAGGCTGAGTATAAGAAATACCCTTCCAGGGTATTCCAGTGACCTGCTCCCTCCAACAAGGCCCCACCTCTTAAATCTCCACCACCTGCCACAATGCCAACAAGTCATTAGTCATCAGTGCTCTAGTCTACCATGAGGCCAGAGCCCTCATGACCCAATCACGTCCCAAAGCCCATTTCTGACTACTGCTGCATTGGGGACCAGGCCTTCAATACATGAGACAGTGGGACACATTTCAGACTCAGACTGAGACACCACGTGATTCAACTATCTCACTGTTAGATGTCTACCCCAAACACTGAAATCAGCACCCCTGAGAGGTCCCCACACGCCCACCTTTATTGCAGCACTGTTCACAGAGACCTAGTGCCCATCAGTATACCAGCGGTCTTTATAATGCTGTATACTTTCACAACAGAATACTATTCAGCTTCAAAAAAAACTAAAAAACAGGAAATTCTGTTGTCATTTGCAATAATATAGATGAAACTAGAGGACATTACGATAAGTGAAATAAGTCAGGCACACAGACACAAGTACTGTGTCATCTCACTTATATGTGAAATTTTAAAGAACATTACGTTTAACATAACTAGAAAATAGATGTGGGTAGGAATGGGAGAGTGGACAGAGAAGGAAGAAATGGACAATGAGTATAAAGTCCAATTAGGAGGAATAAACTCCAGCATTCTACAGCACAGAGTAAGGTGACTTGAACTAAAAATTATGAGTTTGAAATTTCAAAATAGCCAAAAGAGAGGACTTTACATGTCTTCAACACCAAGGAATACAAGCATCTGAGGTGATGGATGTGCTAATTACCCTGATTTAATTATTTTACAATGTATACATGTATTGAAACACTACTTCGTACCTCTTAAATATAGACAATTGTTATGTGTTGCTTAAAAAAAAACTTTTAAAGCTTTATAATTCATGAACTCAAATAAAAACAAATTTGTGAAAGTAGCAATCTATCAAAAATTATATGTCATATAAATACCACCAAATATTTATTATGCAGTTTATATAAATAACACTAAAACAGGAAAAAGAGGGAAAAAGGTATAGATACCATAACAATATAATTTTTATTATTTCTTTTCTCATTCAGTGAGTCAAAAATGCTAACTTCTCTGCCTTTTTTAATATTGTGCAGATAATAGGTGGATTGTTTACTTAATAGTGTTTAAACAGCAAGATTTATATTTTTAAAAAACATTGAAGTAATCCTTCAAAATCTCTAATTTTTATTTTCAGGTGGATTAAAGATCTATATGTATAAATAGATGCTTGAAAAAATATTAGATGAAGTTTTTAAAAACAACTATTTGAAGAGATTTGTGTGAACATAAAGATGAACAGTGTGCTCATATGAATAAAATCTGATTTTTAAAATAAGAGATTATAAGAAAAATGGGAAGAATAATATTTGTTACAGGAAAAAATAATGAAAACCCATAAAAATATACATATCAGTGAGAGGTAATTCAATACAAAACCTCCTCAAAGACTTTGGGCAATCCAGAAAACAAGGTAATGACCCATTAAACCAACAAGTGATTTCCAAAATTATTAGTATTTAGAATAATGTATCATAAAAATAACAAAGCAGCATTCCTAACATAATATTGCCAAATATTAAAATTTGGAAACTATCAAGAAGCTAGGAGGAATGTCTGGAAATGTATTATTGATAGACACTGCAAATACATCAGACAATAAAAAGGAAATGTACCCAAGGCCTGTGTAAGAGTGTCTGCAAAATTAAAAATCATATAAATTGCATCCCTGCATAATCTGCTTCATGAAGAGATTCTTCTAACAGATTTATATGCATGTGTGGAAGACACCCTGAACCCATAAATAAGAGAAGTGTAAAGATCCAGCAAAGTCCACACTGTACACTACTGGGTCAGAATTTTAAAATAACATAGAGCCAGGGGGATTTTCTATGAGTTTAAAAGAAAACAATTAGTTCATATATCAAATGAGGATTGAATTCTTAAACAATAATCAGAATAGAAAAATATTATGAAATGCCTATTATTGCTCTTTCCTACAGACTCCAGAAGACTTGCCTTATTTCAAAACCTCATCACAGAGCTACTGTATTTACCCTCACTGTACAACCAAAGATTCAGCTATGGGAGAGGTTAAGTAAACTGCCCAGCCTTGTATTATTGTAAATGGTGGAACCTGGATTTCAAATTACATACCCTGTCTCCACAATTCTGCTCTAACCTCTAGAGTGTCCTTTATGACCTATTAAAAGAACCCTGTGATATGTACACCCTCTGAGTTTATTTCATTTTAACAAACTAGGGGACATTATAGCAACAAATTATTAGGTAAGAATGATCAGCTAACCACTAAGTGAGAGTAAGTTTACAGGCATGCTTTCCTGACTGAGGAACATAACAGAGCAACTGTACCTGCAAACTGGGCATAGCATATATTTATTCAGATAAATGGAGCAATCACTTGTATGCTTCATGAATTTCTAGTTTACAAAAATAAATTTGTGTCCACTCTTCATGAAACTTAATTTATTACAGAACTTCCATATGCATACACCTGCAATTAGCAATCAATATTTAGTATTTGGGTCGTTGGGGTTGTGGCTCAGTGTTAGAGCACTTGCCCTAGGTTCAATCTTCAGTACTGCATATAAATAAATAAATAAATATCCATTGACAACTAAAATTTTTTTTTAATTTAGTATTTTTATATATTCATTTAATGATTCAATTGTTTCCCATAAAAAGATATGTTGGAATCTTAACCACCAGTACTTCAAAATGTGAACTTTCTTGGAAAAAGTATCATTGCGGGTATTTTCAGATAAGTAAAGGTGAGTTAATGACTAAGTGCTGTGGACATTTAATCCAATTATGATCAGTATTCTTCTACGGGGGAAATTTGGACACACACACACCCCCAGAGGACAGCACTGTGAAGACATGCACACAGAGAAGGTCAGCTGAGCACACAATCCACCTGCACCTTGACTTTGAACATCTGGTCTCCAAAAATATGAGAGAATAAATTCCTTCTGGTTTTAAAAATACTTTAAACATGCAAATACAAAAATATTATCTAACATTTAACTCTTTGTAAAAGGAACTCTCTAAATTGTTTCACTAAATTTACCTCAAGTGCACTCTCTGGCTTTGCAATTACACAAGAATGCACTTAATCGGTTCGTTATCAGAGATTAATAATAGATTTTAAAAAAATGCTATCTGACTAAAGACTTGCTGCCATTATATGAAGTGATAAACTGCATATCATAATGTTTGATGATGATTTTGAAAAAAAATCCTAAAGCAAATGAAATTTTTAAATGGAACATCACTACCTTTTTTCTCTATATTTGCAATACTGGGGATTGAGCCCAGAGTCTTGAACATACTAGGCAAGTGCTTTAACACTGAACTGCAGTCCCAGCTCTGACAACATTATTTCATAACATTCAGTTGTAAGGATGTGTTTGGTGTTTAGGCTCCTGATTAAATAATCTTAAACTTTAATATACTGGAGGTCAAGTGGTTGTAGGTAAGATGTAAGCTCCAGAAGTAAGATCTTCAGTCATTTAAGTGATTGCGTTTAATTTTATCAAAAAGAAACTCATTTAAAGATATATATCAAAAGCATCAAGTCTCATGACATGTAGAAATACTGCCAGATGTTGAACAAGAGGATTACCTAAACAGATGCTTAGAAAACCAAACTATGGCTTTAGGTATTTTGGCAAATATCTTCCTCTGTGTGTGTATGGAGTGTGAATGTGAGACACAGAGAGAACATTAGGTATTGCCTGATCATTTCAAGTAATCAACTAAACTATTAATGAAGGACTATAATTTCCCTCCAAAAGTTGTTACCCTATTTGATGTTTTGATGTTAATGTAGTATAAGAAGGCCAAGTTGGGTGTTGGAGGCAGTTGGGAACTTCCTGTAGTTGTATATACACTAACAATGGTGGCTTGGACCAGGGTGCTAGTGGGAATGTCAATAAATAAGGAGAAATGAAAGGTGTTTGTGAGGAAGAATAAAATGAACCTGATGATCAATCATGGAGGAAAAAGGACCATGAAGGACCCTAGATTTTTGACTGGTACAATCAAATAGATGGAGATATAATTCACTGAAATGAAGACCAATGAACAACAATGAGATGTGAAGTTCTCCACCTTTGCTTATCATAAAGGAAATGCAAAACAGCTGGATAGTGAGTGATTCTACAGCTAATGATATTCTACAACAACTGAGGAAAAGGGAATACCAACAGGGAGCAAGCAAAAATATCACTGATACAGTTTCACCAGGGAGCAATCAGGCAGTACTTGGTAAGTCAAGATGCAAACACTCTGACTAAGCATTTCTGTTGCCTCTTGCAGAGGGGCTCACACAATTGGCCTAGGAGACAGAGCCAGGCTTCTTCAGTACACACTGCTTGGTCTTGCACATAGTTCCTTGCTGCATAATTCCCTCTCAGCAGTAATCGCATAAGCAACTGTAATTTTTTCAAGCAACGGAATATTCTTTAGTACCAAAAAGAAATAAATTGGATCAATACGTATTACCATGGATAAATAACTAAAATGTAATATAAAGCTTACAGGTTGCAAGAGAATATGCACCTCATCATGCTGATTATATAAATGCTCAAAACAATACTGCATATCATGAATAATAATACAAACTTATAATGATATCTGACAATGATTAGCATCAATATTATGGTATTAATTACCAGTAGGGAGAAAAGAGAAGTTGTGAGGGAATTTTATGTATGTGATACTAAGCATACCAAAAAAAAAATTCGAAGTGAAATTTTGGGTGGGTGAAATTATAAGAGAAATTTATTTCCTTTACTATAATTTGCAGTATTTTTCATTTACTGATAAATCATTTAATAAATAATAAACGTGTTCACCAGTATTCCATGGGAACTATTTTTATCACATCATAATTAGCATCATTTCTAACTCTACACTAATCATGGTGTTTAGCAAAATGAAACACATACATCGTTTCAAGAAATGCACATACACTTGGCATCCTTGTCATATAAACGAGGATACAGCACCTGCATCTGCCACTGAACGTTCAGTAACTATGCAGGACAAGGAGCTACTGCTCTCATAGTCTCACCTTTCCACTCACTTCCATCAGCTCTTCAGCAGAACAAGGAAGAGCAGAGCAGTTATGTCAGATCTGATCAAACCAGACTTACCAATCTGCATCATATTGTTCTATTGGAGTTTGGAAACTAAGGGCAAGAATTTATGACGTCCTCAAAATAAGAGTAAAAGCCACATCTGGCAATGTTTGTAAATTTAGAAATGAGTGGCCAGGAATGAGAGAAACTTGATTCCTAAGCTTGTCTATGACTCTCATCCCCTGTGAGACTTTGCCGAGGTCAGCCTTGGCAAGGTACAAACCTCCTCAGCTAAGGTGCTGTCCATGTCTACACGTTCTATGTTCCTCATACCCTTTCCACACACAACTTGCTTAATGCCAAACAACTGTAAGAGGAAATATTATTGGCACTGTTTGATACACAAGCAAAGGTGCATTTACCAGCCTATTTCCCCAACTTGGTAAGTGGCCCAGCCAACATCCCAACGTATGTTTTCTGACCACCTGTCCCCCATTGTTACGATCAAGACACATCATTTAGTCTGTTGACTGCATTGACATACTTAAGCTACAGGTAAAGAAAAAGTCTTCAAGAATGAGAACTTTGAAGCATACTACAACTATTAGCTTATGATTCAAGTGATTGAACTAGACATAGTCTGCTGAAAGTCTGAGAAAAATTAGCTACACCTCAAGTAAAGCAGTTCACAGTTAGGCAGGTGTATTCACTCACTGTACATAGGAGTCCTTAAAATAAAACATTTCCTCATCAAGATTGTTTAGCAGCATCCAGTTTGTCTGCCAATTCCTCACCATCTCTACCATTTTTGCACTGCCCCCTCCCCCATTCCATGTATGCTTCCCTGGAGATATCGGTGGAGGAAAAGAAAAGCTCTATTATCACTAAATCATTTTGCCCTATGATAAACCCAGATCATAAAACATGCTCTGGGTCACACTTAAAATTAGGAGATCCACAGATATGCATGCATAGCACCAAGGTGCGAGTATTGAGGGGAGACCAAGGACACTTAATATGTAACTGTGTTGAATGGGGGAAATGCAAATGACTAAGTGCATTACATTTTTTAGTGATTGAATGCTACCTTTAGATTATCTTTGTAAAATATGTGACCTAAACATTGAAAAATTGTATGCTTTACAAAAATCACTATTACGCATTTAATGTATTCATCTTGAGACATTCTACCTTGAGTTTTTCCCTCTCCAGATCTAAGTTTTGAAATGCAATCAGTATAAATCTCTGTGGAATGGGTCTTCATAATTTATGTTTTTGATAATTTCTAAGCAAGCAAATTCTGCTCTAGGGTAGACAGTGATAAATTTCATGGTCCCAGAGAATATTGGTAGTTTAAGTTCTCTACACTCTGAAGTTCCTTATTGATTTTTCTTAACCCTCAGGATCCAATTTAAAATGAAATCTTCATTGCTCATAATGGAGATATGAAAAAAATGGAGAAGTAGTGAAATCATGGTAGATACACAGATATATAATTTCATCTTCTATTTGTCATTTCTGTCTTAATTCACTTATCTACTCTTCTTTTGTTTTTGACAGGACTGGGAATCAGGAATCCTGGAGACTTGGGAGATATTGGAACTAGCCTCAGGGATCCAGGCTGCCCCAGTGTTCAGCAACATTTTTCTGACCTCAGTAACCCTCAAGTTGGGAAGTCTGGGAAAATGTATGAGTATTGGGAGCTCTCGGGGCTGAAGGTATCTCCAGGTGAGAAAGAGAGTCCCTGCTGACATCTTACACCAAAATATAGTCCTGGTATATGGAATCATATGTTTTCCAACTATGCACTTTATGTTTATTTTTAAAGTTTATTCTAGACATTTTGCTTCGGAAAAGAAACTTGGCTATCACATTGTTCATTTCCGTACTACTATTCTCTCTGCCCCTTTTTACATTTTAACATCTAAGGAGTAGAGTGACTGTACAATTGCCTCCAAGGTCCTCCTCCTCTTAGAATCAAGTCCAGGCAACCTGCTCCTGGAATATATGCCCAGACTGCTTGAGCTGAGATGGAAGGTTACCTTCCTTGAGACTTTGGTGCACAGTGTCTTCTACCACGATCAATGATCGGAAATAAATTCAAAGTATTCTCCATGGTTTGAGAATTTTTCAATTTGATTTAATTTCCTCACCTGCTGCTTCCCTGCATCTTTGGTCCTGAAAGATCATGGGAAGTAAAAATGCTCACTCCGTGACGATGTGTGCAGAATTAATCTGCCACCGAATGCTGGCTCTATTCAATTTCTTTTTCTGCTACCCAAGTTTCTCCCCATCTATCATTGCTCACCCTTGTTTAAAGGCAATTTCAAATATCAGCACTTGGCTCCTGGCCTTAGAAAGATGACTGATTTTCCTGACAAGGGCCTGTAGCCCCTCCAGTCTCACTTCCATTGCTGTTCTTGGTGTGGGTCCCTGTGAGGACAGTATGCTGTGAACAGAGATGTTTCCTCTGCCCTAAACCCCACCTCTGCTGGACCCACCCTGCTGTAACCACGGTCTTCTTCCTCCTGGACACCTTTTCCTACCTGCGTGTTGTCTGACACTGACAGGCACCCTCTTTCCTACAAGATCTCACACTAATGCAAGAAAATAATTGTGTGTGTGTGTGTGAGTGTGTGAAAAGGAACAAGGTGCATACCATTCCAGTACAACTAGAACCTTCCTTCTGACTTTCTCTCTCCTCATTATGGTGCCTTGACCACCCAAAGTTACAGTACTGAAGTCATGATTCCTCATGGTCCTTTCTCCTGATGTGTTTCTGGATGCTAATTAATGAAGAGTACTCATTTAAACTTCCTCATCTCTTCTATATCCAGATGTTACTGTGTCTTTCCTGCACTGCCAATGTGTTAGTCGGTTTTGCATTGCTGTGACCGAAACACCTGACATGAACAATTTGAGAAAAGTCTAGGTACGCTTACAGTCTCAGAAGCTCAGTCCGTGGTCAGCCGACTCCAGAGCTCTGGGCCAAGGTAAGGCAGAGCATCATGTGGAAGGGTGTGAAGGAGAACTGCTCACTCATGGCAGCCAGGAAGCAAGAGTGGGAGGAAGGAGCTGCAGGGAAGATGAACCCTTCCAGGGCACACCTCAGGGGGTGTCCCACCTCCTCCAACCTGTCCACCCTTACTACCCAGTTAGTCCGTTCAGAGTAGGATGGACCGATCAGGTTACAGCTTTCCTAAAAATCTTTTTACCTCTGAATATTTCTGCATTAACACAGGAGGTTTAGGGGGATACCTCGGATCCAAATTATGGCAACCATAATGCTTTTTTTAAAATTTAATTTGTTTTAATTAGTTATATATGACAGTAGATACATTATGTATAATGGAGTATAATTTCTCATTCTTCCGGTTATACATGATGTAGACTACCACCAGTTGCATAGTTATATACGTACACGGGGTAATAATGTCTGTTTCACTCTACTATTCTTCCTATCCCCATACCCCCTCCCCTCCCTTCTATCCCCTCTGCCTAATCTAAAGTAATTCTATTCTTCCCTAGCTCCCCACCCTCCACATTGTGAATCAGCATCCACATATCAGAGAAAACATTTGCCTTTGGTTTTGGGAGATTGACTTATTTTGCTTAGCATGATATTCTTCAGCTCCATTCATTTACCTGCAAATGCTATAATTACATTCTTCTTTAAGACTGAGTAATAATCCATCATATTATATATATATATATATATATATATATATATATATATATACACACACACACCACATTTTTTTATTCATTCATCTGTTGAAGGGCACAATTAAACCCCCTGTTTCTCACCCTGCAGGAAACTGAACTCCCAGTGGATCAAATTCTTAGACACTAGACCAGAGACCCTGTGCCTAATAGAACAAAAGTAGGCCCAAATCTTCACCATGTGGGCTTAGGATCTGACTCCCTTAACAAGACTTCTAAAGCATAAGAAGTAAAATCAAGAATCAATAAATGGAATGGATTCAAACTGAAAAGCTTCTTCTCAGCAAGGGAAACAATCAATTACATGAAGAGGGAGCCTACAGAATGGGAGCAAATCTTTACCACCTGCACCAGTATATATAAAGAACTCAGAAAACTTAACACCAACAAAACCAAATAACCCAATCAATAAATGGGCTAAGGAACTGAACAGACACTTCACAGAAGAAGAAATACAATTAACAAATATATGAAAAAGTATTCAACATCTTCAACCATTAGAGAAATGTAAATTAAAACTATTCTAAGGTCTCATCTCACTCCTGTCAGACTGGCAATTATGAAGAATACAAACAATAAACATTAGCAAGGTTGCAGGGAAAAAGGTGAACTCATCCATTGCTGGTGGGTCCCCAAATAGGTGTGACCACTATGGAAAGCAATGTGGAGATTCCTCAGAAGACTTGGAATGGAACCACCATTTGACCCAGTTATTCCACTTTTCAGTTCATACCCAAAGGACTTAAAATCAGCATACCACAGTGATGCAGCCACATCAATGTTTACAGCAGCTCAATTCACAATAGCTAAACTATGGAGCCATAATGCTTTTTAATTGACTTACTTAAAGGCCTCTTTTCTCTATTCACACCCTGATTAATTTGATATTTCAACAAATATATTTGACATCAATTTTATGTGCATAGTCAAAGTTCTTGTTAAACTGACATAATATATTAGTCATCTCATTTACAAACTTTGGAGGTGTGTGTGGGTATGGTGCATATGGACTCATGCTTCATACCACAGCCACATTGTCCTTCCAAAAATGTGGATTTGATTTTTATGTCCCAAACAAAAATGTTAGTGAGTCCTCCTTCTTTCATTCATTAAATGAACACCCTCTATCCTGACTCAAGAGTTTTAGTTCTTACAACCCTTCTGAATACACCACCTGGTGACATGGGATATGTAAGCTAGAAGTTTTTCTGTTTCTGAAATACTTCCCCTGCCTTTCTGCTCTGTTTATAATGCAGAAGATTCTCCTCCCTGCCAGGTCCACTTCTCTGTCCCACAGTGGGCTGCTTCTTCCATCCTTCAAACATGGCTCCTTAAGAAAAAAACAAAAACAAAACAAACAACCTGCTTCAAACTGCAGTGAGCTCTGACCTTGCTGTATTCATGCAGCACTTGATCTCTTTCTTCAGACATGCTTCTGACTGCAGTGTGCCTTTTACAGGTTTTAGAGCCAGCAGGACAAACAATGGAAGAGGAAGGGGGATTACAGGAGACACGAGGAGGTTCTGGCAGATCCCGACTCCTCCTCCTCTCCCTGAAAGAAGAGAGTTTGACAATTACCTGACCTGTCTGTCCATCTGATCCTTTTCTTGCCTCTAAAATGCTGATAACACATTAGAACTCATCTGAAATTCTGCAGAAAGTTATTTGGCACGAATGAGGTGCTCAAGGAAAGATTCCTTCCTCTCTGTGCAGTGGGCTGATCTGTCTCCAGATCACTCCTTCCCAGGACCAGGCCGCTGCTGGAGGTGGGGTAGAACGCCCCGAAGTTCTCCACAGATACTCTGAAGATGCGGATGATCCAATGCCATGTTCCTGATTTAAACTGGAGCTAGTTTTGGCTCTAGAATGTATGTCTGAAATGAGAAAATTCACTGAAGAAGCCGAGGTTCTGTGCATTTTAACATGGGGAGGAGAAAGAAGTCTCACTGTGGGGAAAAAATAATCTTGTTTTTTAACTTTTCAATTCACACTGAAAGGATTCCCAGCCTGTGAAGTCATTACCAACTTGAGGTCATGATCACTGGGGCAGAACTCCTGTTTCATGCCAGAACTCATCCTCAGGGCCAGTCTGAAGTACGTGGCTTCCTTCCATATGGCACCTGTTCTCCACTGCCTGCACCCTCACTCGAGGCAGCGCCAGCCCTTGCTCCTCTTCCCCATCCTAATAAGCTGCTGATAGAGCTGTTGTTTCACTGTCCATACTCTGCCTAATTGTGTATTACCAAGATGCTAAGAACTGTCTTCCCTCGGTTGATGCGGAGGTGCCAACAAAAATGGATATCAGATGGGAACTCGAGGTGGGGCAACATCTTCTAATACAGATCTATACAGGAATAATTTTGACTGTTTATCTCTGGGGCACCATGGTGATATCCAATCCATAAAAAGAAGTCCGCAAGTGAAGAGAAAAGAAGAGTGAAGTCTTTGGAGAAAGCTATTGTTGAACTTCTGTCATTACCCAAGGGAAGGCATCCAGTGGGCCAGCTCATTTACAGAAGGCAAGAGCTTGGGCGTTGAGTAAGAGGGGGTCTCTTTGGGTAATGTGTTGACAAGGGGTTCCTGCAGTCAGAAAATGCAGACAACTGCTGGATTGCTGTTGCAATAAGCAGGAGAAGATAAAGGGGTCAAGGGGCAGATGAGAGACTGTGGGAGATGGTTTTGTGTTCCCTTCAATAGGATACCAGAATCTGGAGCAGAACTTGAGATACCTAAAGAATGGAAATGACTGCAAGTCAGCACCTGAAACAGACAGCTAGCCCAGTAAAGTGAGTGGCAGCAGAGCCATCTGGGTTGATGGAAATATCAAACAGATCACTCAAGTGACAGGCGAAGGTCAGTTTCAATAGCTTATGCACCTTTGCATTTCTTATCTGCCCCTGAGGGCATTCCATGTTGAACTTGAGTGATTTACCACAACCCTCTTCCCCATTTAGCTTTTACAGTGTGGCAACTCAAAGGGAAAAAGAAGGAATTCAGGATTTAATGACAGAGTTTGAAGTATCCTCATGGAAGTGGTGCCAAACTCAGTGGCAGCAATGGTCTGTGGCACAAGAAGAGAAATCTTCAGTTTTCAGAGGAAGTTCAAGGAGTGCAGGATCAAGGACGCCCTTTGAACTTTCAAGAGGACTAGGTTCCACCAAGGACTGGGAGCAGGCACAGTCAGCATTGCTAGCTGCCACCAGGAAGAGCTGATGCGTTCATGTGATGCTTGGTGGGAAACTTTGCAGCTTATGTTTTTGTCTTGACTTACCCAGGGATATTTAATTTCCCATAAGGGCTCTTTGCATTTTTGTTCCTTCTTCTGTAGCCTTCTGAACAACATACCTTTTAAAATCCTGTGCAAATATTGATTTGATTTATGTGTACAAAATCCCAAGGAAAAATTTATGCTTTGACTTGAAATGCTTACATAATCAGAAATAAAACCCAATAAATAAGTTGAAGAGAAAATGTAGCTCAGAGTTCCTGGCATGTGTTTGTAGCTATTAGGCCAGTTTTCCATACATCCTTCTATGGACATCCCATCTACCTCTCACATGTGCATGTACATGTGTATGTATAGACACAAAACTTACTGAGTTTTACCTGGATGCTGAAGATGCTAAGGTTTACACGATGCCAAGCAATTTGCTATTTCTATTCCATTTGTGGACTTGCATATTGGTGAATCATAGGAGTGTCCATAACCTAATGAGAACGTCCAATTTTAAAGAAGTATGTGCATTTTTCTTAATGATATTAATTTCATCACTTAATTAAGCATACCATTTAGAAAGATTCATTTCTACTTGTCAGATAACTAATAAAAATAGTATCAACCATCTCTGCTAGAATGGCCAGCCAATATCTTTTAGTTGTGGAATCTAATGAGCAGTTCCTCACTGACTCTAAGCAACCTTATATGGTTGGCACCAGAATTTGAAGGTAACAGTCTCAATGAGAATCCTTTTTATACATTTGACCAAAATATATCAATCACATCTAAAGAATCTTTATGGGCTATATTGGCAATATAGCTCATTCTTTCCCACTTACAAAAGGGGCAAAACAGGAAGATAAACTAAGATTACTCAATTCTACTGGAATTAAGTCTAGGATAGTTGACTGTTTTCCACAGTCAGTAGTATTTATAAAACAAGATTAACCACACACATAGACTCATGTAGACTTCTATGGATTGTATAATTTTAAATTGATTTATGAACAGATTTTTGATTTGTTTATAACTTTGAGCCTGTAAACCTAGAAGTAAAGTGTTAAAACAAGAATTTTGTTTAACAAGTGTGATCAGAGACTTCCTGTGCTGCCTGTACCAAGATAGCACTGTGGGGTTTACAAGCCTTATATCTTTTCTTCAACTTACTAAAATTTACCTGACCAAATATGGATAATGAGACATCTCGTCTCTGAATTTTTAAATATTTTATCTGCAAAAGAGAAGAGGTTGCATTGTTATGGAGCCAACTATCTTTAGCTATGAATACATTATTAAAATCATTTTAACTGAACAGAGTCACATAAAAAATGAATTATGCCTAAGAATAAGTTGCTCACACTGTTGGTGGAGATAGATTGGTAATTATTTTGTAAAAACAGCAAAGGAAATAAATGTAAGTTTAAAAATACAAGCCCACTGTATTTTTAAAAACAAAAATTAATTATCAATACAAGTATAGACACATGATTCCACATCTGTGATTATTTAATCACAGGCTTAGAGTGGTGTGTGCAAACACTTAGCAGGGAGGAGATAGTAAAGAATATTGCACTAATTCTATGCTGGATCAAATCTCCACAAACTTTGTGGCATGAAACAACACAGATGTATTTTCTTGCAAAAGTAGAGGCCTGAGTTCTGAAATCAGTCACACTGGGGTAACAAGGTGCTGCCTAGCAACTCCAGGGGACTCCACTCCTTTCCTGTTCCTTTCTAAAGCTGCCCACCGTCCCGGGCTCCTGGTAGCATCCCTTCGACCTCTGTGTCCCTCCTCAATTCCACTCCCACTGTGGGCAAGCTCTTCTGCCTCTCTTCCAAGGACATATGTGATTGATTAAGGATCCACCTGGGTAACTCATGATGACCTCCCATCTCCACATACTTAATCGCATCGATAAAGTCCCTTCATCATAGGAGAAACAGTGAGATGCTCTGGAGATTAGGATGTGAATAATTCAGGGTCCTTATTTAGTCAACCACAGAAATTCCAAGGTTATTCACAAGAGCAGGTTAGAAGATCCAGTTAGAATTTCCCAAATCTTTATTCATATAGACAATTGTTCACGTCTGTCTCCATCAGTAAGTAGCCTTGGCAATGTTAAAAATGTTTCCTTAGCTTTATGTCAATAATGTATTGAACCTGCACCATCACGAGAAACAGCTCCTGTCTAGAAACAGTGGATCGTTTACCTGTGAATCTTTCTGAGGCAAGCCCCTGGGAGGGAATTTTAAACTACATTAAGAGACTGCCAACATCGATCTTGAAAACTATTCATTAGCAAACTCATTATTTGCATGTAACCATTTCTGATTGAAAGAACAAGTCCTAAATGGTGGCAAAGGTAGAGAAATGACAACAAGAACCGAGAAATAAACCAGGCTTTTCAATAAATAGGTCAATGACAGAAAATCATGATTATTCAGCTTTATTTTTAATTGAAGTTTCAACTAATTAAAATATTGGATTGTGTGGCTGAGAGATAAATGATACCTATTCCATGTACTTTAAAATGAAGTGAGAATCCGAATTGTCAATAAATTAGGTAGAAAATTGAGATTTTTTATAACCGGGCACTACAACTGATGGTTCCAAGAGAAATGAAACATTCTATTCAGTAATATTTATTTTTCCTAATTGTGCTATAATTTTTCACTTTCTAATGTGGGTACAGCTTTAGCAAAACATATTGAACATGTCTCCAATTAAATAAGATGCTCACATTTACAAATATGAGGTACAGTTTGAGGCTCTCTGAGTTTCATGCTCCTGTAGGTACCAGAAAATCAAGTGCATGTAGCTCAAACTGGAAGCTGGTTGGCTAGGGCCGCATAGCGCTTGATGAAGAAGGAGAAGAGGGTAGAAAGGAATGAGGAGGAGGAGTTGGGGGAGGAAGCAGAGGAAAGAGCCATGCCTGAATCCTTCCAGAACACAGTCACCTTTCAAGAAAGGAAAGCGATTTTATGGCTTCAGGCAGCCAGACTCCCCGAGAAGAATGACTTGTACTACAATGGTGGTAGACAACTCTGTTCATTAAGAAGAGAGGTTTGTTGCTCATCCTCCCTGCACACCAAGTTAGTTTTGGAGGTAAGTCCACTCAAAATATTCAAGTGAACCGTATCTGTTCACTTATGATAAGAAACCCGGGGTCCTATCGAGACTGATAGAAGAGAAATATCTTTCAATTACATAGTCAAGGTGACAAGTCTTCCAGAACACTTTAACAGAACAGCATACTATATAGTTTTTTTTAATTGTAAACAAATGGGATACATGTTGTTTCTCTGTTTGTACATGGAGTAAGGCATACAATTTGAATAATCATACATTTACATAGGGTAATGTTGTTTGAATCATTCTGTTATTTTTTTCTCTTCCACCCACCCCTCCCACCCCTCTTTTCCCTCTACACAGTCCTTCCTTCCTACATTCTTGCCCTCCTCCCTAACCCTAACTCTAACCCTAACCCTAACACTAACCCATCCCACCCCCCATTTTGTGTCATCATCCACTTATCAGCAAGATCATTCATCCTTTGGTTTTTTGAGATTGGCTTATCTCACTTAGCATGATATTCTCCAATTTCATCCATTTGCCTGCAAATGCCATAATTTTATCATTCTTTATGGCTGAGTAACATTCCATTGTATACCACAGCTTCTTTATCCATTCATCAGTTGAAGGACATGTAGGTTGGTTCCACAATCTGGCTATAGTGAATTGAGCAGCTATGAACATTGATGTGGCTGTATCTCTGTAGTATGCTGATTTTAAGTCCTTTGGGTATAGGCCAAGGAGTGGGATAGCTGGGTCAAATGGTGGAACCATTCCAAGCTTTCTGATGAATCTCCACACTACTTTCCAGAGTGGCTGCACTAATTTGCAGCCCCACCAGCAATGTATGAGTGTACCTTTTTCCGCACATACTCACCAACACCTGTTGTTGCTTGTGTTCTTGATAATCACCATTCTAACTGGGGTAGATGGAATCTTAGGGTAGTTTTGATTTGCATTTCTCTTATTACTGGAATGTTGAACATTTTTTCATATATCTGTTGATTGCTTGTAGATCTTCTTCTGTGAAGTGTCTGTTCATTTCCTTAGCCCATTTGTTGATTGGATTATTTGTATTCTTCGTGTAGAGTTTTTTTGAGTTCTTTATATATTCTGGAAATTAGCGCTATATCTGAAGTATGGGTGGCAAACATTTTCTCCCACTCTGTAGGCTCTCTCTTCACATTACTAATAGTTTCCTTTGCTGAGAAAAAGCTTTTTAGTTTGAATCCATCCCAGTTATTGATTCTTGCTTTTATTTCTTGTGCTATGGGAGTCCTGTTAAGGAAGTCTGATCCTAAGCCAACAAGTTGAAGATTTGGACCTACTTTTTCTTCTATAAGATGAAGGGTCTCTGGACTGATTTCAAGGTCCTCGATCCATTTTGAGTTGAGTTTGTGCAGGGTGAGAGATAGGGGTTTAATTTCATTCTGTTGCATATGGTTTTCCAGTTTTCCCAGCACCATTTGTTGAAGAGACTATCTTTTCTCCATTGCATATTTTTGGCCCCTTTGTCTAGTAGGAGAAAATTGTATTTATTTGGGTTTGTGTCCATGTCCTCTATTCTGTACCATTGGTCTTCCTGTCTATTTTGGTTCAAATACCATGCCGTTTTTGTTACTTTGTTACTATTGCTTTGTAGTAGAATTGAAGATCTGGTATTATGATACCCCTGCTTTGCTCTTTCTGCTAAGGATTCATTTAGCTATTCTGGGTTTCTTATTCTTCCAGATCAATTTCATAATTGCTTGCTCTATTTCTGTAAGGTAAATCATTGGGATTTTAATTGGAATTGCATTGAATCTGTATAGCACTTTTGGTAGTATGGCCATTTTGACAATATTAATTCTGCCTATCCAAGAACATGGAAGATCTTTCCATCTTTTAAGATTTTCTTTAATTTCTTTCTTTAGTGTCCTGTAGTTGTCATTGTAGAGATCTTTCACCTCTTTTGTGAGATTGATTCCCAAGTATTTTATTTTTTTCAAGGCTACTGTGAATGAGGTAGTTTTCCTAACTTCTCTTTCTGAAGATTCATCACTTATGTATAAAAATGCATTGGATTTATGAGCATTGATCTTGTATCCTGCTACTTTACTGAATTCACTTATGAGTTCTAAAAATATTCTGGTAGAATATTCAGGTTCCTCTAAATATATAATCATGTCATCAGCGAACAGGGATAGTTTGAGTACTTCATTCTACTTTTCCTATTCGTATCTGTTTAATTTCTTTGGTTTGTCTAATTGCTCTGGCTAGAGTTTCAAGGACAATGTTGAATAGAAGTGGTGAAAGAGGGCATCCCTGCCTTGTTCAGTTTTTCACCATTTAGAATGATATTGGCCATTGGCTTAGTGTAGATGACCTCTAAAATGTTAAGGATTGTTCCCACTATCCCTATTTTTTCTAGTGTTTTGAGCATGAAGGGATGCCGTATTTTATCAAATGCTATTTCTGCATCTATCAAAATAATCATGTGATTCTTAACCTTAAGTCTGTTGATATGGTGAATGACATTTATTGATTTCCAGATGTTGAACCAACCTTGCATCCCTGGGATAAAACCCACTTTATCGTGGTGCACTATCTTTTTAATATATTTTTGTATGTGATTTGCTAAAATTTTGCTGAGAATTTTTGCATCAATGTTCATTAAGGATATTAGTCTGAAATTTTCTTTCCTCGATGTATCTCTGTCTGGTTTAGGTATCAGTGTGATATTGGCTTCATAGAATGAGTTTGGAGGGTTCCCTCCTCTTCTATTTTATGGAATACTTTGAGAAGTATTGGAATGAGCTCTTCTTTAAAGGTTTTGTAGAACTCGGCTGAGAACCCATCTGGTCCTGGACTTTTCTTTGTTGGTAGGCTTTTGATGACCTCTTCTTTTCATTGCTTGAAATTGATTTATTTAAGTTGTGTATGTCCTCCTCGTTCAGTTTAGGTAATTCATATGTCTCTAGAAACTTGTTAATGTCTTTGGGGTTTTCTGTTTTGTTGGAGTATAGATTTTCAAAATAGATTCTAATTATGTTTTGTATTTTACTCGTGTCTGTAGTGATATTTCCTTGTTCATTCTGAATACTAGTAATTTGAGTTTTCTCTCTCTTTCTCTTTGTTAGTGTGGCTAAGGTTTATCAATTTTGTTTACTTTTTCAAGGAACCCACTCTTTATTTTGTTAATTTTTTTGATTGTTTCTTTTGTTTCAATTTCGTTGATTTCAGCTCTGATCTTAACTATTTCCTATCTTCTGCTACTTTTGGTGTTGGTCTGCTCTTCTTTATCTAGGGCTTTGAGCTGTAATGTTAAATGATTTATTTGTTGATTTCTACTTCTTTTGTTGAATGCGCTCCATGAAATAAATTTTCCTCTAAGTACTGCTTTCATAGTGTCCCAGAGATTTTGATATGATGTGTCTTTGTTTTCATTTACTTCTAAGAATTTTTTTATTTCCCTCCTGATGTCTTCTGTTATTCATTTATCATATAATAGCCTATTATTTAATCTCCAGGTATTGGAGAAGTTTCTGTTTTTTAGTCTGTCACTTATTTCTAATTTCAATCCATTATGATCTGACAGAATACAAGGTAGTATCTCTATCTTCTTTTATTTGCTAACAGTAGCTTTGTGGCATAAAATCTGGTCTATTTTAGAGAAGGATCCATGTGCTGCTGAGAAGAAAGTGTATTCGTTCTTTGATGGATGGTATATTCTATATATGTTGGTTAAGTCTAAATTGTTCATTGTGTTATTGAGATCTATGGTTTCTTTATTCAATTTTTGTTTGGAAGATCTATCTAGTGGTGAGTGTATTAAAATCACCTAGTATTATTGTGTTGTGGTCTATTTGATTTCTGGAATTGAGAAGGATTTGTTTGAGTACATGGATGAGCCAATGTTCAGGGCATAGATATTTATGATTGTTATGTCTTGCTGATTTATGCTTCCCTTAAGCAGTATGTAATGTCCTTCTTTATCCCTTCTACCTTTGGCTTGAAGTCCACATTATCTGAAATGAGGATGGATACTCCGCTTTTTTGCTGTGTCCGAGTGCACGGTAAGTTTTTTCCCATCCTTTCACCTTTAGTCTATGGGTATCTCTTTCTCTGAGATGAGTCTCTTGCAGGCAGCATATTATTGGATTTTTTCTTTTTAATTCAATCTGCCAGTCTATGTGTTTTGATTGATGAGTTCAGGCCATTAACATTCACGGTTATTATTGTGATATGATTTGTGTTCCCTGTCTTTTGACTCATTTTTGCTTTTTGACATGATTTGGTTTCTCCTTTTTTTGGCTATTCCTTTAGGCTAGCTCCTCCCATTGCTGATTTGCTTCTTTGTTTTTCATCTCTTCATCATGGAATATTTTGCTGAAAATGTTCTGCAATGCCGGCTTTCTTTTTGTAAATTCTTTTAGCTTTTGTTTCTCATGGAAGGATTTTATTTCATCATCAAATCTGAAGGTAAGTTTTGTTGGGTATAAGATTCTTGGTTGGCATCCGTTTTCTTTCAGGGCTTGATAAATGTTGTTCCAAGCCCTTCTACCTTTAGGGTCTGGATTGAAAAATCTGCTGATATCCATATTGGTTTCCCCCTGAATGTAATTTGGTTCTTTTCTCTCACAGCCTTTAAACTTCTGTCTTTATTTTGTATGTTAGGTATTTTCATTATAATGTGCCTTGGTGTGGGTCTGTTGTAATTTTGTCTATTTGGAGTCCTATAAGCCTCTTGTACTTGATTTTCCATTTCGTTCTTTAGATTAGGGAAATTTTCTGATATTATTTCATTGAATAGATTGTTCATTCCTTTGGTTTGTTTCTCTAAGATTTCCTGAATCCCAATAATTCTTAAATTTGGCCTTTTCATGATATCCCATAATTCTTGTACATTCTGCTCATGATTTCTTACCATCTTTTCTGTTCAGTCAACTTTGTTTTTGAGGTTAAATTTTTTTTTTAATTTTATTGTAAACAAATGGGATACATGTTGTTTCTCTGTTTGTACATGGCATAAAGGCATACCATTTGTGTAATCATAAATTTACATAGAGTAATGTTGTTTGATTCATTCTGTTATCTTTTCCCTTCCCCCACCCCTCCCACCCCTCTTTTCCTTCTATACAGAGCTTCCTTCCTCCATACTTGCCCCCCTCCCTAACCCTAACTCTAACCCTAACACAAACCCTTCCCTCCCCCCATTATGTGTCATCATCCACTTATTAGTGATATCATTCTTCCTTTGGATTTTTGAGATTGGCTTATCTCACTTAGCATGATATTCTCCAATTTCATCCATTTGCCTGCAAATAATTTTGTCATTCTTTATGGCTGAGTAATATTCCATTGTATATATATACCACAGTTTCTTTATCCACTCATCAATTGAAGGGCATCTAGGTTGGTTCCATAGTCTGGCTATTGTGAATTGAGCAGCTATGAACATTGATGTGGCTGTATCTATGTAGTATGCTGATTTTAAGTCCTTTGGGTATAGGCCAAGGAGTGGGATAGCTGGGCCAAATGGAGGGTCCATTCCAAGTTTTCGAAGGAATCTCCACACTGCTTTCCAGAGTGGCTGCACTAATTTGCAGTCCCACCAGCAATGTATGAGTGTACCTTTCTCCCCACATCCTTGCCAACACCTGTTGTTGCTCATATTCTTGATAATCGCCATTCTAATTGGGGTGAGATGGAATCTTAGGGTGGTTTTGATTTGCATTTCTCTTATTACTAGAGATGTTGAACATTTTTTCATATGTTTGTTGATTGCTTGTAGATCTTCTTCTGTGAAGTGTCTATTCATTTCCTTAGCCCATTTGTCGACTGGATTATTTGAATTCTTGGAGTAGAGTTTTTTGAGTTCTTTATAGATTCTGGAGATTAATGCTCTATCTGAAGTATGCTTGGCAAAGATATTCTCCCACTCTGTAGGCTCTTTCTTCGCATTGCTGATAGTTTCCTTTGCTGAGAGAAAGCTTTTTAGTTTGAATCTATCCCAGTTATTGATTCTTGCTTTTATTTCTTTTGCTATGGGAGTCCTGTTAAGGAAATCTGGTCCTCAGCCGACATGTTGAAGATCTGGACCTACGTTTTCTTCTATAATCTGCAGGGTCTCCGGTCTGATTCCCAGGTCCTTATTCCATTTTGAGTTTAGTTTCGTGCACGGTGAGAGATATGGGTTTAGTTTCATTCTGTTGCATATGGATTTCCAATTCTCCCAGCACCATTTGTTAAAGAGGCTATCTTTTCTCCATTGCATATTTTTGGCCCCTTTGTAGAGTTGAAGATCTGGTATTGCAATACCCCCTGTTTCACTCTTCCTGCTAAGGATTGCTTTAGCTATTCTGGGTTTCTTATTCTTCCAGTTGAATTTCATAATTGCTTGCTCTATTTCTGTAAAGTATGTCATTGGGATTTTAATTGGAACTGCATTGAATTTGTATAGCATGTAGGTAGTATGGCCATTTCGACAATATTAATTCTTCCTATCCAAGAACATGGAAGATCTTTCCATCTTCTAAGGTGTTCTTTAATTTCTTTCTTTAGTGCTGTATAGTTCTCATTGTACAGGTCTTTCACCTCTTTTGTGAGATTGATTCCCAAGTATTTTATTTTTTTCGATGCTATTGTGAATGGGGTAGTTTTCCTAATTTCTCCTTCTGAAGATTCATCACTTATGTATAAAAATGCATTGGATTTATGAGCATTGATCTTGTAACCTGCTACTTTACTGAATTCACTTATGAGTTCTAAGAGTTTTCTGGTGGAATTTCCAGATTCCTCTAAATATATAATCATGTCATCAGCAAACAGGGATAGTTTGAGTTCTTCTTTTCCAATTCGTATCCGTTTAATTTGTTTGGTTTGTCTAATTGCTCTGGCTAAAGTCTCAAGAACGATGTTGAATAGAAGTGGTGAAAGAGGGTATCCCTGCCTTGTTCCAGTTTTTAGGGGGAATGCTTTCAGTTTTTCACCATTTAGAATGATATTAGCCATGGGCTTAGCATAAATGGCCTTTACAATGTTAAGGAATGTGCCCACTATCCCTATTTTTTCTAGTGTTTTGAGCATGAAGGGGTGCTGTATTTTATCAAATGCTTTTTCTGCATCTCTTGAAATAATCATGTGATTCTTTACTTTTAGTCTGTTGATATGGTGAATGACATTTATTGATTTCCTGATGTTGAACCAACCTTGCATCCCTGGGATGAAACCCACTTGATCATGGTACACTATCTTTTTAATATGTTTTTGTATGCGATTTGCTAAAATTTTGTTGAGAATTTTTGCATCGATGTTCATTAAGGATATTGGTCTGAAATTTTCTTTCCTTGATGAGTCTCTGTCTGGTTTAGGTATCAGGGTGATATTGGCTTCATAGAATGAGTTTGGGAGGGTTCCCTCCTCTTCTATTTTATGGACTACTTTGAGAAGTATTGGAATGAGCTCTTCTTTAAAGGTTTTGTAGAACTCGGCTGAGAAGCCATCTGGTCCCGGACTTTTCTTTGTTGGTAGGCTTTTGATGACTTCTTCTATTTCAGTACTTGTAATTGGTCTATTTAAATTGTGTATGTCCTCCTCGTTCAGTTTAGGCAATTCATATGTCTCTAGAAACCTGTTGATGTCTTCAAGGTTTTCTGTTTTGTTGGAGTATAGATTTTCAAAATAGCTTCTAATTATGTTTTGTATTTCAATCCTGTCGTGATATTTCCTTGTTCATTCCAAATTTTAGTGATTTGGGTTTTCTCTCGTCTTCTCTTTGTTAGTGTGGCTAAGGTTTATCAATTTTGTTTATTTTTCAAAGAACCAACTATTTATTTTGTCAATTTTTTGTATTGTTTCTTTTGTTTCAATTTCATTGATTTCAGCTCTGAGTTTAACTATTTCCTGTCTTCTACTACTTTTGGTGCTGGTCTGTTTTTCTTTTTCTAGGGCTTTGAGCTGTAGTGTTAGGTCGTTTATTTGTTGAGTTTTACTTCTTTTATTAAATGCGCTCCATGAAATAAATTTCCCTCTAAGTACTGCTTTCATAGTGTCCCAGAGATTTTGATATGATGTTTCTTTGTTCTCATTTACCTCTAAGAATTTTTTAATTTCCTTCCTAATATCTTCTGTTATCCATTCATCATATAATAGCATATTGTTTAATCTCCAGATGTTGGAATAGTTTCTGTGTTTTACTCTTTCATTTATTTCTAATTTCAATCCATTATGATCTGATAGGATACATGGTAGTGTCTCTATCTTCTTGTATTTGCTAACATTAGCTTTGTGGCATAATATATGGTCTATTTTAGAGAAGGATCCATGTGCTGCTGAGAAGAAAGTGTATTCGCTCTTGGTTGGATGGTATATTCTATAATGTCCGTTAAGTCTAAATTATTGATTGTGTTATTGAGACCTATGGTTTCTTTGTTCAATTTTTGTCTGGAAGATCTGTCCAGTGGTGAGAGAGGCATGTTAAAATCACCTAGTATTATTGTGTTATGGTCTATTTGGTTTCTGAAATTGAGAAGGATTTGTTTGACATACATGGATGAGCCACTGTTTGGGGCATAGATGTTTATGATTGTTATATCTTGCTGATTTATGCTTCCCTTAAGCAGTATGAAATGACCTTCTTTATCCCTTCTGACTAACTTTGGCTTGAAGTCCACATTATCGGAAATGAGGATGGATACTCCAGCTTTTTTGCTGAGTCCATGTGCATGGTATGTTTTTCCCCATCCTTTCACCTTTATTCTATGGGTATCTCTTTCTCTGAGGTGAGTCTCTTGAAGGCAACATATTGTTGGATCTTTCTTTTTAATCCAATCTGCCAGTCTATGTCTTTTGATTGATAAATTCAGGCCATTAACATTCAGGGATATTATTGAGATATGATGGTGTCCCGGTAATTTGGTTCATTTTTTAAATTTTATTTATTTATTTGTTTGACACAACTTGGCTCCTTCTTTATTTGACAATTCCTTTAGGATAATTCCTCCCTTTGCTGATTTGCTTCTTTGTTTTTCATCTCTTCCTCATGGAATATTTTGCTGAGAATGTTCTGTAATGCTGGCTTTTTTTTGTAAATTCTTTTAGCTTTTGTTTATCATGGAAGGATTTTATTTCATCGTCAAATTTGAAGGTAAGTTTTGCTGGGTATAAGATTCTTGGTTGGCATCCATTTTCTTTCAGGGCTTGAAAAATGTTGTTCCAGGCCCTTCTAGCTTTTAGGGTCTGGATTGAAAAATCTGCTGATATCCATATTGGTTTCCCCCTGAATGTAATTTGGTTCTTTTCTCTCACAGCCTTTAAAATTCTGTCTTTATTTTGTATGTTAGGCATTTTCATTATAATGTGCCTTGGTGTGGGTCTGTTGTAATTTTGTCTATTTGGAGTCCTATAAGCCTCTTGAACTTGATTTTCCATTTCATTCTTCAGATTTGGGAAATTTTCTGATATTATTTCATTGAATAGATTGTTCATTCCTTTGGTTTGTTTCTCTAAGATTTCCTGAATCCCAATAATTCTTAAATTTGGCCTTTTCATGATATCCCATAGTTCTTGTAGATTCTGTTCATGATTTCTACCATCTTCTCTGTTTGTTCAATTTTGTTTTCAAGGTTAAATATTTTGTCTTCAATGTCTGAGGTTCTGTCTTCCAGGTGTTCTATCCTACTGGATATGCTTTCTATGGAGTTCTTAATTTGGTTTATTGTTTCCTTCATGTCAAGGATTTCTGTTTGTTTTTTTTTTCAATATCTCTAACTCTTTATTGAAATGATCTTTTGCTTCCTGCATTTGCTCTTTTAACTGTCGATTGGTGCGATCATTCAATGCCTGCATTTGCTCTTTCATCTCATCATTCAGTGCGTGCATTTGCTCTTTCATCTCATCGTTTGCTTCTCTGATCATTTTAATTATGGACAATCTGAACTCCTTTTCTGTCATTTCTTCTGCTACGCTGTCATTGGGTTTTATTGATGTAACATCTTGATTTGTTTGCAGAATTTTCTTTCCTTGTGTTCTCATATTGTTCAGGTATCAGAGGACCGCTGAGATATTGCAGATTTCCTTTATTGACTTACAATGTCCCTGAAGATTTCTATATATATCCCCTCTTAGCCTTCAGTAGGCTGAAGTCTTGGAGGAAGTTGATAATGCGATGCTCCACAAGGAATCTGCCTCTCTAGGAGTGGTGGCCTTCAGGTGGGGTATATTCCCTGCTAGTGGGCAGAGGTGCCTCCACTTGTTGACCAATGGTCATCCAAAGGGAAACTAGGCTGCGGGCTGAGGCAAGGCCTGTTTGGGCCTGTGTCTCTGGTTTTACCGTCCTTGTTGGGAAACCTCACCCGGCAGGGAAGACTCACCCGGTGGGGAGGTCTCGCTGGTCAGTTCCCTCCTAGAGGTTCCCCTCAATTTACAGCTACCACCTGGGCTGGGCTGCCTTCCTCTGCAATGTTCCCAGGGGCCCGGCCCTACCTCCTGGGCCTGGGAGCCTCGCCCTTCGCAGATGAATCTCCTTAGGCTGCCCCTCCTCAGAGAATCAGCCCGCAGGCCTGGAACCTTTGCTCCGCCCCTAAGCCTGTCTCTGTGTGGCTCTTCCACCAAGAAGCCTCCTAGATCCTGGGACCCTGCTCTGCACCTAATCACCTGGCTATGTGGCCCCTCCTCTGAGCAGCCACCTGGGGCCCTGTACAATCACTCTGAGTCCCAGAGACCCACTACATGCCTCTTCCTCCAGACAGCAGCCCAGTATTCCGGTGCGGTCACTAGGAGTCCAAGCAACTCACTGCGTGCCTCCTCCTCCCACCCACCACCTGTAGCCCTGGGCAATCAATCACTCCGAGTCGAAGTGACCCTCCCTGTTCCTCCTCCTCCTCCAGGTAACCCCCCGGGTGTTCAGGAGCGGTCGCTCTGAGTGGCTCTCAATCCAAGTGACCCGCTGCACGCGTCCTCTGGGCAGCCGCCCGGAGCTCTGGTGGGGCCACTGGAGACGAAGCGACCCACCGCGCTTCCCCTCCAGGCAGTCCCCCTGTGTTCAGGAGCTGTCACTTTAAGTCCAAACAACTCACCACTCGCCTTCTCCTCTGAGCAGCCGCCTGGAGCTCCAATGCAGTCACTGCGAGTCCAAACGCCCTGCCGCGCTCCTCCTCCTCCTCCTCCTACTCCTCCGGGCAGGCCCCGGGGTTCAGAAGTGGTCTGAGTCCAAACAGCTCGCCACACAGCCCCTCCTCTGGCAACCGCCTGTTGCTCTGGTATAGTGACTCCGAATCCAAGCGGCCACACTCCTCCTCCTCTTCGTCCTCAGGGCAGGTCCAGTGTTCAGAAGCAGTCGCTCTAAGTCCAAACAGCTTGCCGCACGGCTTCTCCTCTGGCAACTGCCTGTAGCTCTGGTGCAGTCACTCCGAATCCAAGCGGCCACACTCCTCCTCCTCCTCCTCAGGGCAGGCCATGGTGTCCTGAGTCCACACAGCTCTCCTCACCGCTCCTACCCTAGGCAGCCTCCGGAGCCCCAGTGGTGGCTCCAAGTCCCAGCGCTGTGCTGAGTGGCCTCCTCTACGACGCTCCCAGTTGTCCGAGTTCACTGCTCCAGCGGGGGGAGGGGCGTCTCGCCGGCAGCTCTACTTCACAAAGTTCCCTGCGTTCCGGGACCACTGTCCCATCCAGGACGCCTCCCCAATGGGAGAGACTCACCCGGCTGCTTTGAGTTGGTCCCAAGTCTCTCAATTTCTCCTCTTTTGAATCCTGAGTCCTAGAGCAACATGAAATGCAGCCACCCTCTAGGCTGCCATCTTGAAACCTCCCTTTCAAGGTTAAATATTTTTTCTTCAATGTCTGAGGTTCTGTCTTCCAGGTGTTCTATCCCATTGGTTATGCTTTCTATGGAGTTCCTAATTTGGTTTATTGTTTCCTTCATTTCAAGGATTTCTGTTTGTTTGTTTGTTTTTTTCAGTATCTCTAACTCTTTATTGAAATGATCTTTTGCTTCCCATATTTGCTCTTTTAACTGTTGATTGGTGCGATCATTTAATGCCTGCATTTGCTCTTTCATCTCTTCCTTCAATGCCTGCATTTGCTCTTTCAACTCCTTGTTTGCTTCCCTGACTGTTTTAATTATGTACATTCTGAACTCCCTTTCTGACATTTCTTCTGCTGTGCTGTCATTGGGTTTTATTGATATAGTATCTAGGTTTGTTTGGGACATTTTCTTCCCTTGTTTTCTCATATTGGTCAGATATCAGTGGGACTCTGAGATATTGCAGATTTCCTCTATTGGCTTATAGTGTCCCTGTAGATTTCCAGTGTATCACCTCCCAGCCTTCAGTAGCCTGAAGTCTTGGAGGAACTTGATAATGCAGTGCTTCCGAAGAAAGCTGCCCCTAGCCTGCTGCTGGGTCCAGGGCTGGGGGCTGGTTCTGCGTGGAAATCCTCTCACTGGGCAGTCCTGCTCCTAGAAGCTGGCTATAGACAGGGCCTGCCCTTGCCTGAGGGAGCCAGGCTGCTCAGGGAAAGCCTCTCTTTGTCCTCCCTTGGTCCCAGAAGCCACCTGCAAGCTGGGCCCGCTGCTGGGTTCAGGGCTTGTGGCTGGCTCTGTGCGGAAAATCTCTCACTGGGCAGGCCTGCTCCAAGAAGCTGGCTGTGGACCCCACCTGCCGCCGGAGGGAGCAGGGCTGCTTGGGGAAGACTCTCACTGCCCTGCTCTGCTCCAAGAAGCTGCCCCTGTCCAGTCCTGCCACCCAGGCCTAGCTTCACCCGGTGGGAGAGAATCACCCCGCAGCTCTATGTTGGTCCGAGTCTCTCAATACCTCCCCGCCTGAATCCTGAGCTCTGGAGCAGCGGGAGATGCAGTCACCCTCTAGTCCACCATCTTGGATCTCTATACAGTTTTTTACAATTAACATTTTCCCCAAGCACACCACTTTATCAAATTATGTAGGCACAACAGTGTTACATGTAGATTTACAGCTCTTTTACAACTTTCTTTTAGTGAAATGTCAAGTACGATAACTAAATTCTACGTTTTATTAAAGTTTAGTCCACTACAGATTGATTTGTAGAAAAGAAAATAAGCCTGTTTTTAGGAAATGAACAACTTCCCAATAATCTGAATTACAACTGCTTTCTTCCCTCTTTGTTTTCCCTACCTAAAACTGTAAATATCACCAAGTCTCTGAAGACACATCCTGACCTAACTTCCTTCCCAATGATCCCAGCAAATCCTTCCTTTTATCCGACAGAAGTGAGACCCCAGTGGTTCTTAAGGGAATTAAATTAATTGTTGGTAACGTACTTAGAAGATAAAAAGCCCATAAGTGCTAACTATTAATTAGTATTTCTATTATAAGGATGACCTTGAAAGATGAAAATTGTAGCTCACACAATTAAATGTTGGCTATACTTTGCAGCTATAAATACATCTTAGTGAAGAATCAGATTTTAGATTGAACCAAGGCAAAGGATGCCTAAGCATGTTCATGTTTACCTTCAGAGGAGCAAACTATCTTATATGTATCATAAATACATAATACCATATGTGTATCCATACATAATTTCAGTCATAACTAATATTTTCTTAATTGTATAAAGACTGAGGTAAATTAGTCAAACTTCAGATAAACTAACCTATAATAAATATGGAGAAAATAAAATAAATTGTAAGAGCTAAAAGTAATTTCACAAGTATCTCTCCAAAAATACTATTTCATCATTTATTGTAACGGAACTTAAATTCCACTTTGATCTCCATCTCATAGAGGACAGATGAATTTAGTCAATTTAAGTTTCCTCCCGTTATGTCGAAGTTCTGAAGATGTAATAAATAACCACTAGTTGGTATATGCTGTGCATGTGGCGATACATTTTTCTGTTTCTGATGCATAAACAATGTTTGCACTACTGGCTGTCATCTGATATACAAGGATATCATCTGAACATCTTTGTGTTGCTGGATTTTTTTTTTTTTATTCTTGAGAGATGGACCCAAAGCTTCCTGCCCTCGTATTCACCAGCACCTCATAATCCACTTATCATTTCTAACAGTCACATAAGATTTTGTTTAAAGAAAACTAAGAAACATACTGCAAGCTCAAACATAGCATAAGACCCTACTTACTAATGACTCCACATTTATATCTGTTCATATTCTGTTTTATTATATTTTTAAAAGAATCTTTTCAAAGTATTGTACAGAAAACATCACAGATCAACTCCACATCAGATCTACCCCAAACACCAGTTTTATTTTGCTTCCCAGTTTGCAGATGCAAGTTTAGTCCAAATTAATGTTTCTACACAGACAAATGTAAAATGGAAAGATGTTCATTATAGTTTTCTACATAATATAAATGCTATCCTGGAATTTCTATTATTCTGCAACTTACCTGTTTTTAGTAAATATAATTTTTCATAATCTGCCCCGGAAAGTATATATACTTAGTGGATATTTTATTTATATTAACTATTGTGCAATCTTCTCTCATATTAATATAGCATCTCATATTAATATACAAAGCACATATTGTATGTCTTTTTCCTTATTAGTTAACATGATCTATTTCTATTTGTGTTTTGTTTTTATGATCACAATTTTATAATTGATGCCACACACAAAATTTTTGTTTGTCATCAGTCAAATATATAAGGCTTTTCCTGTAAAGCTTAGGAAAACTTTTTCAGCCTTGAGATAAAAATAGAACATATTCTTATATTTTCTTCAAGATTCTTAAATGACATACAAAATGTATATATTTATAGGGTAATATGATGTTTCAGTACATGAATGCATTGTGTAATGTTCAAATCAGGATAATCCTCCCACCTATCACCTTAAACATTTATTATTTCTTTGTGATAAAAACTTTCAAAATCCTTTTGTCTAGTCATTTTGAAATATGCACTAGATTATCATTATCTATAGTCATCCTACTGTGCAATAACACACCAGCACTTACTTCTTCTTTATAATTGTAACAGAACCCACTGAAATGTTAGATATCTATTCAGTTTGAATTTCATGTGTGTGTGATTGAGATAGGAATCTAGTTTAATTTTTCCCAGGTACCTAGCAAATTATTCCAATAGCAGCTGTTGGACAGGTGATCCTTCCTCCATGATTTATAAAACTACATCTGCCACAGGCGAATTTCACACACACACAGAAGGTGTTCTCTAGTTCCCATTTGATTGATGTGTTTGTCTACCTTTACTCTATTTCAACCAGTAGTTTTATGACCTGTCTTAAAACCGGAAATGGCAGCTTCCATTCCCCTCAGATACCCTACATATTCTGAACCATTGTCAATGGATTTTAAATTATTTTCTGAGTTCCACAGAATGTTCTATTGAGATTTGCCTTAAACTTTATTTACTTTATAGTATCAATTTTGTCTTTGAAATGGGTCCTCTTGCCCTCCTTGTGTAAAGTCTTCCATAACTGTATTTTTAATGTGAGGCACATACACAGGGTTTACACCCAGTCCCTAGGAGAACAATCCAGATTTTGTTGCTCTTGAGGATAGAATTAAAATGAAAGCTATTACTGAACTTTCTAAAATGTTATTGCTAATGTACAAATACTAATGTTTCTTTATTATTATGCAGCCATGTATTTATTAAATTCTCTTATTAGTTGTATTTTGTAGATTTTCCCGCCTCTTTGACTTTATATCACAATTTCAGTTACACTCTTATATCTTCTTTTGGGCTGTATTATGTTGCTCAAATTGCCCAATAATGATGTTAACTCATAGCCATGATATCAGGCATAAATTACTGTTCCTAATATCAGTGGAAATATTTGCATTTTATACAGTTTACAATAATTATTTTATAAAAAATTAATTTAATTGTTATATACAGTACAATTTTATCCTGTAGAACACTACCACCTTAAGAATGGTAGAATATTCTACCAATATTTGTTTGAAAATTATCAGAATTATTTAAATTTTTATCCTTTTTCATTTTATAATTACATATGACTACAAAAAGCATATGTAATTGGCTTACACTTTAAATAATGCTACTTGAAGGCTTTAACTATTTTACTTTTCTTTACATTTGCTTGTTATCTAAAATTAAATAATGTTAACTCTACTCATGTCAATATCCATTTAGTAGATTTCACCGATTTAGTTTAACCATACTTTTTCCCTGGGGTGTTGTGCCTGAGGCTTTGTTCCAGATTCATGTAAGATTTAAAATGTGCAAACAAATATACTCCCTAATATTTTGTTCTAAATGACATGCTATTCAAATGGACTAGTTACAGAACTGCAATGATAATCAACAGATAAAAAAAGGCCTTTTGAGTCATAAAATCTTATACTATCAAGTCTCTCAATTCAGTCCTGCAAGATCAGGAATGTGACAACTTATGAATTCTGATTATTCTTTCTATAAATATGCCAACAATTTATTAAATATGCTCGCTCATGTCCGATTGCATTTTTAAAGCACAGCGTGTAAGGAGTTCATGAAATTGACACACATTTCAATGTTAAACAATGAATAACTACCTAAATGTGTTATATTTTGTGTTAAAAATATCAGTGCCCTAAATATGCTAAATTGTTTTTGAGATGCTTCAGTGGTCTTGAGAATATTTTTTAACAAGCTAAACCAATCGATCTCTCAGGAATAAAATCCCATTCATAATTCTCTTTTAAATACAAATATGAAAGTACTGGCCAAAATAAGACTTATTTATCTGTGAACTTAGATTTTAATTTACTTCCAAGGTTTTTAAACAGTATAATTAATATAGAAATAAATAGCAAAGGTTTTCTGCTCCTACATATGAAGCAGTGGCTAAATTAATTCTCAAGGCAAGTTATACAATTATCTGAACTAAAAATATGTAGCAAAAACCTTTATTGTTTAATTATTGTCCAAATAATAAAGTTCAAATCCCGCAGGCTTTCCAAATCTGTTTTTCCTTCAAGTATTTTCTTTTTCACTTTTATGTATTCTAGAAAACATAAAGTCAAAATATTAGTAATCCTAGGAAGACTCCTTATAACTTTTCCCTGTGTTTATTTGCTCCTACTTCTTCCTCCACAAAAACACTTTCCTCTTTACCAGTGTTTGCAAGACAGTCTCTACCCAAATGTCAAATCATCCTCAGAAAATCCATTGCATTTATGAATGCATATAAGCCAGCTTTTCCAGATATTTATTTTAAGTTACTTGATATCAGATTTTAGTAAATAGTGTGCTTTTATTTCCCCCAAGATATTCAGATACCTTTCAGTTCTACCACTAGACCTCTGGCTGTTCCCTCTCTGCGGTGCCCATAGAGTCTCAGATGCCTACGGAGTGCACTTCCACACCATCCACACCATCTCCCACCACTCCTGGGAGCCTCAGAGTCCACGCATTTGCTAGGCTGTTGAAGAACTCCACCATAAGGTTGTTCAGGCAACACCAACTTAGAACGTCAAAATCTGAGTTCACTGCTCTTTTCTCATGTAATTCTTGCTGGTGGTGGTATCACTGAATTTAGTGACCAAAGCTAAAAATGTGGAAGTCCTCCCACACACTGTCACCTTCCTAACCTCTGTCACACACTTAATGATTACCGTGCATTGAATGTGTCCCTCAAAAATTCTTACATTGAACCCCTACCTGGTATTAGAAGGGCCACTCACAGGTAATTACAATGGGTAGATTAAATGAGTTCAGGAGGTGGATCCCCCATGGTGGGATCAGTGGCTTTTAAGTCTCCAGAGAGCCACTTCCTACCATGTGAAGAGGATGCAAAGGCAAGTCAATCACCTTCAACCCAGCAAAGAGCCCTCACCAGAATCACCCTGGTCTCAGACTGTGTCCAGAACTCCAAGAGAAAACTTGTGCTGTTTTTATCAACCCAGTCTAGAACAGTTTGTTATACCAGCCCAACTAACAAAGACAACCACCAAAATCTCTGAATTTCCTTTCTTGTCTAATCATCTCTCTTTTTTTAACACTATTTCAGCAATATTTCTTTATTTATTTTTAAATTTTTTATTATTATTTTTTGATTCATTGTACACAAATGGGGTACAACTTTCATTTCTCAGGTTGTACATGAAGTAGAATCACACTGTGCAATCATACATGTACATAGTGTGATGATGTTTGTCTCATTCTATTGTTTCTTCCCCCCAATCCCTCCCCACCCCTCATTTTCTTCTGCACAATCCATCCTTCCTCCATTCTTGCTTTACCCCCTGCACACCCCCCAGTTATGTATCACCATCCACTTATCAGAAAAATCATTTGGTCTTTGGATTTGGGGGATTGCTTTATTTCACTTAGTATGATATTCTCCAACTCTCCATTTACCTGCGAATGCCATGATTTTATTCTTCTTTATGGCTGAATAATATTCCACTATGTGTATCTATACCACAGTTTCTTTATCCATTCGTCCATTGAAGGGCATCCAGGTTGGTTCCATAATCTAGTTTTTGTGAGTTGAGCTGCTCTAATCATTGATGTGGCTGCTATTATTTCTTTCTCCATCACCATTGCAACTGCTTGGCTCGGGGCCTCAGTGTGAGCTTCTTTGATGAGCATAGAAGTGTGTCTCCTCCATTTTCAGTTCCACTTCACTCTACTTCAATCGATCCTACAAACATCTTTCATTGCAGTTCATTCGTAATCAGTCACTGTCATTTAAGAGATTTCGTTCAATGCAATAAGATTCTATTGCCTTCAGAAAATATTCAACCTCTATTTTCATGATCCTGAGTAATCTTTGTGTGTGCTAAAAACCTTATCAGACACACTAATACAGAAGCAGCAATCTTCTCAACTTTTTTTTTTTTTTAAAAAAGCTTGTTTAGAATTTAGAGTATGGGATAAAAATGTTCTATTCAAGAGTGGTGTAAAGATCATCCAGTTGCTGATTAAGGGCAATTTCTCATATATGAAATGTCACAAAAGAGGCACAGTTAATAAGTCTGGAATTCTACCAATAATTAAAACTATAACCATGATTTTCAGATTAAGGAGGTGATCCCCTACCCTCCTCAGGTGTTGGGATATATAGGTGACCTTTCTGGGTCCACACAAACTGAACAAATGATTAAAATCCCTGGTTTTGCACCTGACATCCCAACTTAGAGCATCTGGGCTGAAATCTTTAAGCAAGTGTTACCTGTCAGGAGACCTGGTGCTAGAAAAATCTCATTAATGAGCTCATACAAGTCCTACTTTTGTTCACTGTATCTCCAAAAGTAAATCACTGGTGAAATTCACTTGCCAACTACACAACTGTCATTAGTCCACATATAAACTAGTAAAAACATGGGACAACATTTGCAAGGCTCTTAGTTTGGGATGAGTTCATTTTAATTCATTTTGCTGAAAATATATAGATAAAATCATTTATTGATCGATACCTCTTTCCTCGCTATGTAAAATAGCATTCTAATCCCTATAAAATCGGGACATAAAGCCACTTGACTCCCACCGATTTTTCAAATGATAAAGGAAGTGGAAAGACTGCCAGAAGGTGTAGGAGAGAAGAGGCAGACTAACCTTTGGATAATGAACAATACGTCTATTTCCCACTTTCTTGAAAACAAACAATGAAAATTATGAGACAAATGAAAAGGGGAAAAACGTGCAACCCAAACACAGTATCTGTGTAGAAAAGTCTTCTGAGGACAAAGGAGAGGCTCCTGGCCTGTGGACTCTGTAAGTGGCCTCATTCAAAAGACAGAAGCCAAGACCTGTTGTTAGAAGCAGGTCTGAGCATGCAGAATGCTGTGTGAGCGCCCTGGGCCTCGTGGGTAGCCTGGCACGTCTTAAGGAGACCGACGAGAGGACAGAAACCTCTGGGCAAGCCGACTTTGCCAGGCGCGGTGCCAGGAAGCTCCCGAGGTGGGGTGGGGCACAAATCTGCACCTCTCTTTCTTTTTCTTTTTTCTAGATAGAGACCAGAGTAGATTTATTTGCACATGAATGGCCACTTGCTTTGTGTTCCTGCATTTGTCCTTCTCACTGGCTGCCAGAACATTCCAGAGGCAGTCGTTTAAGGCTTTTGCTGAAACAACATTTTCCCCAGGCTGGTTTTACAATTCTTACTGCTGCCTACCAGTCAGACCTGTTAGACGTCAAAATACAGTTTCCTCTCTCAAATCTTTCCACCTGCACTCTGCGTTTTGTCTTGTTATTCCAGCTGTGGTGGCATCTTTTACTTGAGAAATTCTGGGTGCTCAGAGTACCTGGTATAAAGGTTAATTGAACTGGAAACTTGATTGGATTAAGAGCTGCCCCGATTAAGAGGCTTTTGGGTGTGTCCATGAGGGCGTGCCTAGGAATGATTGGCAGGTGGGATAGGAACTGAAGTGGAGCCCCTCCCTAAGGGTGGGCGGCACCGCCCAATAGGATGGACTAGAAGCTGCAAGAACAAGGAAGCAGATGCAGATGGGAGCTCGGCTCTTCCTGGCCAGGTTCTTGAGCGCTGCTTCCATTGTCTGAGGATGTGGACTCTCGCTTCTTCACACTTCCAAAGTAGACCCTGCCAGTGATTCTCCAGGGAGTTTCTAGAAGCCTTGGTCTCAGACAAGGGTAGCCCTGTTGATCCCTCTTGTTCTGGGGCTTCTGTGTCTTGGACTGTGCAGCTGCTGGTTCCTCAAGCTTTCCAGCTGCAAAGGCCATGGTGGACCATCCAGCTTCTGGTCATGTAAGCCCATCTAATAAATCCCCTTTTATAATCACATTTCCTGTTGATGCTGTTCGTCCAGAGAACCCCAATACACATGGTAAGAGTGATCCTGTTCCCAATTCCTATCCCAGTGTAGAGTCCTGTCTCCATTTCCCTTCCCAATCCCAACGGCACCTTTTGAAGAGATGGGAGAACGGCTGCCCCTCTGGACTCCCAGGCAAGTTCTCAAGAAATCGGGTTCTTTCCTCGGCTGCTCTCTGAGCCAGAAGTGTGACGGGCAGGTCTGTTTCCCTGTTCCTCCCTCCCTCCTTGCCACAGTGTAGATCTTCTGCAGGTCAGTGTTGGGAAGGTGGAGTCACACTAGCAGCTTGTGTGAACTTCCTCTTACACCATCTTGACCAAGAAGAAGGATTAGTATTTAGGAGAGGGAGCCAACAAGCCACTGCCACGCAGTGACGGTGGCAACTGCACACAGAATCTGGTACTGACAGGATCAGTGCTGGACAGGGGAATGCACACAGGACTTACGAGCGAATTCCTGGCGCTCATCCACACAGCTGAACTTATTTAAATATGCACGTGTGCCACTCCTTAATTTCTTGGATGGTGTAAGTGAACACACTAGACAAACATCTGCCCCTCCGATTCCTCTCTCTTCCTCTGACACACACACACACACACCTCACATAGCACCAGACTTTAAAGACAGATATGGCATCTTTTGCATGCATTCTCATAGAGATAGCTATTCCAATAAGAGCTCCTGTCCTTCAAATTCAAAGAATGGAAAAGGAAATGGAATAGGAATAGGAACTCTCTAAGTATGTTGTCGGGGCTAAAACTGATAGTGAACAGAATAAACAAAAATCTAGGCTGCTATCGGGGAGAGAAGTGCTTTGTCATGGTGCTCAAAAAGGCAATTAATCAGTCACTTGGGGAGGCAATAAAGACAATGAAAATGACATCTGTAAACAGAGCTCCAGTTGTAAATGCTCAACAAGAAAATTATACAACAATATCACAGGTTAAACGGAAAGCAGACATACCTCAGGAAAGAAGTTCAGTAAACAAAGAAAGCCATCAGAGAACTTTTAGCCACTGCATAACAGGGACCTCAGGAACAAATGGGATGGGCTGACAGATCTGACTCCATGAGAATGTTCTAGGCCAGACTCTAAGGGGAACAACAAAACAGACTCCATTTTGCTCTGAGACTCCATGTTATGTAGGAAATAAGTTTCTCCCATGGGAACACCCCGCCTCTGTGCCCATCATCAGTTACTTAGTGTGACATGTTTAACAACACAGAATGACAATTCCTTTGTAAAGAAAAATTGCTCTCTTTTGATTCCTATTGCTCCTAAACAATGTACCACGTGAACAGTGATTGTGTGGATGTTAGCAACCATTCTTTAGTTTGTACCTAGATAAGGGTCATTCTGACCCACTTCCCCGTCTGTCGATGATCTCATGATGTTAGTTTGTAATTTAGAATCATAGCAACAGACACTTATGATTGATGTGATTTTTGGTATAAGAACCCCTACAACCCTGTGGTCGGGGCTGTTCTCCCAATAGCCATTTTTTGGGGCATTGTGTGAGACAGTCAGCTGGCCAGCTTAATAAAGACTCTCAAATTTGGACTTCTCAGTGGCGATTGGTCTGTTCTTAAGTTGCGCCCCATAACAAAGACATGATAGTAGGGCCGATTTGACCATATTAATTATGCCTGTCCAAGAACATGGAGGTCTCCCATCTTCTGAGTTCTTTGATTACTTTCTTTGTATTCTATAGTTTTCATTGTAGAGGTTTTAACCTCCTTGGTTAGGTTTATTTCTAAGTATCTAAGTTTTCTTTCTTTCCTTTTCTTGTTTTGAGGTTATTTTAAATGAAATCATTTTCCTGATTTCTCATCAGATTCACCATTAATGTATAGAAAATACAGAAAAGTGATTGATTTTTATGTTAGTCTTGTATCCTGCCACTTTGCTGAATTAGTTTAGCAGCTCTAGACGTCTTCTGCAGGAAATTATGGGAGTCGTCAATATACAGAATCATATCATTGACAGACAGTTAATCTGACTTCTTCTTTTCCTATTTGTATTCCTTCAATTTCCTTTTCCTGTCTGCTTAGAGTTTCAGAAACTACAGTGAATAGGATTGATAAGAGAGAACTTCCTTGTCTTTTCCCTTATTTTAGAGGAAACACTTTCAGTTCTCTTTCAGTAAGTATGATGTTGGCTTTAGGTTTGTCATATATACCTTTACAATGTTGAAGTATGTTTCTTCTATCCCTACTTTTTCCAGTATTTTTAAGATGAATTGATGCTGGATTTTTGTCTAATGCTTTTTCTGCATCTATTGGGATGATTCTCATCCTTAACTCTATTTATGTGGTGATTTACATTTATCGATTTGCATATGTTGAAACTACCTTGCATCCTGGTGATAAAACCTATTTGATCATGGTCCACTCTCTCCTTAATTTGTTTGTGAATGTGGTTTGCCAATATTTTATTAAGGATTCTTGAATCTATGTCCATCTGGTCTATATAGATTCACTGCAATCCCCATCAAAATACCAATGACATTCTTTACAGAACTAGGAAACACAGTGTTATAATTTAATTGGAAGGAAAAAAGATGTGGACTAGCTGAAGCAATCCTGAGTTAGAAGAGCTATACTGGAGGTATCCCGAAACTGTACCTCTAATTATACTACAGAGCTATAGTCACAAAAACAGCATGGTTCTGACATCAAAACATACATAAAGTCTAATGGAAGATACAGTCATCTGATAATAGACAAAAGTACCAAAAATCTATGCTGGAGAAAAGATAGCTTTTTAAACAATTGGTGCTGGGGAAACTGGATATCCATATGTAGAAGAATAAAACTAGATACATATTTTATATCCTGCACAAATGTCAACTCAAAGTAAATCAAAGACCTAGGAATTAGACTAGAAACGTGCAACTGCTAGAAGGAAACAGGCTCAACACTCCAACATTTTGGTGCTGGCACCAATTTCCTTAACAAGACAACTAAAATGCAAGAAATAAGACCAAGAATCAATAAGTGGGACAACATAGAATTAAAAAGCTTCTCCACAGATGGAAATAGTTAAGAGCACACGAGAGAGTCCCAGAATGGAAGATCTTTGCCACCTGCTCCTCAGGGGACTAGTATTCAAAATACATAAAGAACTTAAAATCCCAAAATAAATAAATGAGCCAGTTAATAAATGGACAAAGGAATGAAACCATACTTCTCAAAAGAAGAAACACAAATAAACAACAACCATATGATTAACGTTCAACATCACTGGCAATCAGGGGAATGCAAATCAAAACTATGTTGAGATTTCAACTAACTCCAGGTAGAATGGCAATAATCTAAAATACAAATAATAATACACATTAGCAAGGATGTGGGGGTAAAGGTACACTCATACTTTGTTATGGGACTGAAAATCAGCACAGTCATTTGGAAAGCAGTGTGGAGATTCCTCAAAAGTTTGGAAAATAGAACCACCATATGTCACAGCTATCCTACTCCTTGGTATTTATCCAAAAGTTCTAAAATCAGCATACTATAAGGAGAGGGCCACATCAATGTTTATAGCAGCACAATTCACAATAGCCAAATGATGACTGCTTCCAGGTACCAGTCAACAAATGAATGGTTAAAGAAAATGTGGTATACATACACAAAACAGTTTTACTGATCAATGAAGAATTAAGTTATGGCATTTGCTGGTAAATAGATGAAACATCATGCTAAGCAAGGTAAGCTAGGCTCAGAAAATCAGAGTCAAATATTTTCTCTCATTTACAAAACTCAGAGAAAACTAAGGAAAAGGAGGAATAGGAATTCCATGAAAATAAAAAGGAGATCAGTGGATTATAGGAAGGGGATGGGGGCAGCAGGAAAACGAAATAGGCTGGAATAATATTGACTAAATTATGCTGTGTGCACATATGAATATACCAGAGTGAACCTCTATATATCTATAAAGTGCCAATTTTATTTATTTTTTTTTAATTGTAAACAAATGGGATACATGTTGTTTCTCTGCTTGTACATGGCATAAAGGCATACCATTTGTGTAATCATAAATTTACATAGAGTAATGTTGTTTGATTCATTCTGTTATTTTTTCCCTTCCCCCACCCCTCCCACCCCTCTTTACCCTCTATACAGTACTTCCTTCCTCCATACTTGCCCCCCTCCCTAACCCTAACTCTAACCCTAACCCTAACACTTCCCTCCCCCCCATTATGTGTCATCCTCCACTTATTAGCGATATCATTTGTCCTTTGGCTTTTTGAGATTGGCTTATCTCACTTAGCATGATATTCTCCAATTTCATCCATTTGCCTGCAAATGCCATAATTTTATCATTCTTTATGGCTGAGTAATATTCCATTGTATATATATACCACAGTTTCTTTATCCACTCATCAATTGAAGGACATCTAGGTTGTCTCCACAGTCTGGCTATTGTGAATTGAGCAGCTATGAACATTGATGGTGGCTGTATCTCTGTAGTATGCTGATTTTAAGTCCTTTGGGTATAGGCCAAGGAGTGGGATAGCTGGGTCAAATGGAGGGTCCATTCCAAGTTTTCGAAGGAATCTCCACACTGCTTTCCAGAGTGGCTGCACTAATTTGCAGCTCCACCAGCAATGTATGAGTGTACCTTTCTCCCCACATCCTTGCCAACACCTGTTGTTGCTCGTATTCTTGATAATTGCCATTCTAATTGGGGTGAGATGGAATCTTAGGGTGGTTTTGATTTGCATTTCTCTTATTACTAGAGATGTTGAGCATTTTTCCATATGTTTGTTGATTGCTTGTAGATCTTCTTCTGTGAAGTGTCTATTCATTTCCTTAGCCCATTTGTCGACTGGATTATTTGAATTCTTGGAGTAGAGTTTTTTGAGTTCTTTATAGATTCTGGAGATTAGTGCTCTATCTGAAGTATGTTTGGAAAAGATATTCTCCCACTCTGTAGGCTCTTTCTTCGCATTGCTGATAGTTTCCTTTGCTGAGAGAAAGCTTTTTAGTTTGAATCTATCCCAGTGGTTGATTCTAGCTTTTATTTCTTGTGCTATGGGAGTCCTGTTAAGGAAGTCTGATCCTAGACCAACAAAGTGAAGATCTGGACCTACTTTTTCTTCTATAATCTGCAGGGTCTCCGGTCTGATACCGAGGTCCTTAATCCATTTTGAGTTTAGTTTCGTGCATGGTGAGAGATAAGGATTTAGTTTCATTCTGTTGCATATGGATTTCCAATTCTCCCAGCACCATTTGTTGAAGAGGCTATCTTTTCTCCATTGCATATTTTTGGCCCCTTTGTCTAGTATGAAAAAATTGTATTTATTTGGGTTTGTGTCCGTGTCCTCTATTCTGTACCATTGATCTACCTTTCTATTTTGGTACCAATACCGTGCCGTTTTTGTTACTATTGCTTTGTAGTAGAGTTGAAGATCTGGTATTGCAATACCCCCTGTTTCACTCTTCCTGCTAAGGATTGCTTTAGCTATTCTGGGTTTCTTATTCTTCCAGATGAATTTCATAATTGCTTGCTCTATTTCTGTAAGGTACGTCATTGGGATTTTAATTGGAATTGCATTGAATTTGTATAGCACTTTAGGTAGTATGGCCATTTTGACAATATTAATTCTTCCTATCCATGAACATGGAAGATATTTCCATCTTCTAAGGTGTTCTTTAATTTCTTTCTTTGGTGTTGTATAGTTCTCATTGTAGAGGTCTTTCACCTCTTTTGTGAGATTGATTCCCAAGTATTTTATTTTTTTGGAGGCTATTGTGAATGGGGTAGTTTTCCTAATTTCTCTTTCTGAAGATTCATCACTTATGTATAAAAATGCGTTGGATTTATGAGCATTGATCTTGTAACCTGCTACTTTACTGAATTCACTTATGAGTTCTAAGAGTTTTCTGGTGGAATTTCCAGGTTCCTCTAAATATATAATCATGTCATCAGCGAACAGGGATAGTTTGAGTTCTTCTTTTCCAATTCGTATCCCTTTAATTTCTTTGGTTTGTCTAATTGCTCTGGCCAGAGTCTCAATAACGATGTTGAATAGAAGTGGTGAAAGAGGGCATCCCTGCCTTGTTCCAGTTTTTAGGGGGAATGGTTTCAATTTTTCACCATTTAGAATGATATTAGCCATGGGCTTAGCATAAATGGCCTTTACAATGTTAAGGAATGGTCCCACTATCCCTATTTTTTCTAGTGTTTTGAGCATGAAGGGGTGCTGTATTTTATCAAATGCTTTTTCTGCATCTCCTGAAATAATCATGTGATTCTTGACTTTAAGTCTATTAATATGGTGAATTACGTTTATTGATTTCCTGATGTTGAACCAATCTTGCATCCCTGGGATGAAACCCACTTGATCATGGTGCACTATCTTTTTAATATGTTTCTGTATGCAATTTGCTGAAATTTTCTTTCCTTGATGAGTCTCTGTCTGGTTTAGGTATCAGGGTGATATTGGCTTCATAGAATGAGTTTGGGAGGGTTCCCTCCTCTTCTATTTTATGGAATACTTTGAGAAGTATTGGAGTGAGCTCTTCTTTAAAGGTTTTGTAGAACTCGGCTGAGAAGCCATCTGGTCCCGGACTTTTCTTTGTTGGTAGGCTTTTGATGACTTCTTCTATTTCAGTACTTGAAATTGGTCTATTTAAATTGTGTATGTCCTCCTCGTTCAGTTTAGGCAATTCATATGTCTCTAGAAACCTGTTGATGTCTTTGAAATTTTCTATTTTGTTGGAGTATAGATTTTCAAAATAGCTTCTAATTATGTTTTGTATTTCAATCCTGTCTGTTGTGATATTTCCTTGTTCATTCCGAATTTTAGAGATTTGGATTTTCTCACGTCTTTGTTAGTGTGGCTAAAGGTTTATCAATTTTGTTTATTTTTTCAAAGAATCAACTATTTATTTTGTCAATTTTTTGTATTGTTTCTTTTGTTTCAATTTCATTGATTTCAGCTCTGAGTTTAACTATTTCCTGTCTTCTACTACTTTTGGTGCTGGTCTGTTCTTCTTTTTCTAGGGCTTTGAGCTGTAGCGTTAGGTCGTTTATTGTTGAGTTTTACTTCTTTTATTAAATGCGCTCCATGAAATAAATTTCCCTCTAAGTACTACTTTCATAGTGTCCCAGAGATTTTGATATGATGTTTCTTTGTTCTCATTTACCTCTAAGAATTTTTTAATTTCCTTCTTAATATCTTCTCTTATCCATTCATCATATAATAGCATATTATTTAATCTCCAGATGTTGGAATAGTTTCTGTGTTTTACTCTTTCATTTATTTCTAACTTCAATCCATTATGATTTGATAGAATACATGGTAGTGTCTCTATCTTCTTGTATTTACTAACATTAGCTTTGTGGCATAATATATCGTCTATTTTAGAGAAGGATCCATGTGCTGCTGAGAAGAAAGTGTATTTGCTCTTGGTTGGATGGTATATTCTATAAATGTCCGTTAAGTCTAAATTATTGATTGTGTTATTGAGATCTATGGTTTCTTTGTTCAATTTTTGTCTGGAAGATCTGTCCAGTGGTGAGAGAGGTGAGTTAAAATCACCTAGTATTATTGTGTTATGGTCTACTTGGTTTCTGAAATTGAGATGGATTTGTTTGACATACATGGATGAGCCACTGTTTGGAGCATAGATGTTTATGATTGTTATATCTTGCTGATTTATGCTTCCCTTAAGCAGTATGAAATGACCTTCTTTATCCCTTCTGACTAACTTTGGCTTGAAGTCCACATTATCGGAAATGAGGATGGATACTCCAGCTTTTTTGCTGAGTCCATGTGCATGGTATGTTTTTCCCCATCCTTTCACCTTTAGCCTATGGGTATCTTTTTCTATGAGGTGAGTCTCTTGCAGGCAACATATTGTTGGATCTTTCTTTTTAATCCAATCTGCCAGTCTATGTCTTTTGATTGATGAGTTCAGGCCATTAATATTCAGGGTTATTATAGAGATATGATTTGGTTTCCCGGTCATTTGGTTCATTTTTTAAATTTTATTTATTTATTTGTTTGACACAACTTGTTTCCTCCTTTATTTGACAATTCCTTTAGGATAATTCCTCCCTTTGCTGATTTGCTTCTTTGTTTTTCATCTCTTCCTCATGGAATATTTTGCTGAGAATGTTCTGTAATGCTGGCTTTCTTTTTGTAAATTCTTTTCGCTTTTGTTTATCATGGAGGGATTTTATTTCATCATCAAATTTGAAGGTAAGTTTTGCTGGGTATAAGATTCTTGGTTGGCATCCATTTTCTTTCAGGGCTTGAAAAATATTGTTCCAGGCCCTTCTAGCTTTTAGGGTCTGGATTGAAAAATCTGCTGATATGCGTATTGGTTTCCCCCTGAATGTAATTTGGTTCTTTTCTCTCACAGCCTTTAAAATTCTGTCTTTATTTTGTATGTTAGGTATTTTCATTATAATGTGCCTTGGTGTGGGTCTGTTGTAATTTTGTGTATTTGGAGTCCTATAAGCCTTTGAACTTGATTTTCCATTTCATTCTTCAGATTTGGGAAATTTTCTGATATTATTTCATTGAATAAATTGTTCATTCCTTTGGCTTGTTTCTCTAGGCCTTCCTCAATCCCAATAATTCTTAAATTTGGCCTTTTCATGATACCCCATAGTTCTTGTAGATTCTGTTCATGATTTCTTACCATCTTCTCTGTTTTTTCAACTTTGTTTTCAAGGTTAAATATTTTGTCTTCAATGTCTGAGGTTCTGTCTTCCAGGTGTTCTATCCTATTGGATATGCTTTCTATGGAGTTCTTAATTTGGTTTATTGTTTCCTTCATGTCAAGGATTTCTGTTTTGTTTTTTTTCAATATCTCTAACTCTTTATTGTAATGATCTTTTGCTTCCTGTATTTGCTCTTTTAATGTCGATTGGTGTGATCACTCAATGCCTGCATTTGCTCTTTCATCTCATCATTCAGTGCATGCATTTGCTCTTTCATCTCATCGTTTGCTTCTCTGATCATTTTAATTATGTACATTCTGAACTCCTTTTCTGTCATTTCTTCTGCCATGCTGTCATTGGGTTTCATTGATGTAACATCTAGATTTGTTTGCAGCATTTTCTTTCCTTGTTTTCTCATGTTGTTCAGGTATCAGTGGACCGCTGAGATATTGCAGATTTCCTCTATTGACTTACCATGTCCCTGAAGATTTCTATATATATCCTCCCTTAGCCTTCAGTAGGCTAAAGTCTTGGAGGAAGTTGATAATGCGGTGCTCCACAAGGAAGCTGCCTCTCTAGGAGTGGTGGCCTTCAGGTGGGGTATAATCCCTGCTAGAGGGCAGAGGTGCCTCCACTTGTTGACCAATGGTCATCCAAAGGGGACCTAGGCTGCGGGCTGAGGCAAGGCCTGTTTGGGCCTGAGTCTCTGATTTTACCGTCCTTGTGGGGAAACCTCACCCGGCAGGGAAGACTCACCCAGTGGGGAGGTGTCGCTGGTCAATTCCCTCCTAGAGGTTCCCCTCAATTTACAGCTACCGCCTGGACTGGGCTGCCTTCCTCTGCAATGTTCCCAGGGGCCCGGCCCTACCTCCTGGGCCTGGGAGCCTCACCCTTCGCAGATGAATCTCCTTAGGCTGCCTCCTCCTCAGAGAATCTGCCCGCAGGCCTGGAACCTTCGCTCTGCCCTAAGCCTGTCTCTGTGCGGCTCTTCCACCAAGAAGCCTCCTAGATCCTGGGACCCTGCTCTGCTTCTAATCGCCTGGCTATGCGGCCCCTCCTCTGAGCAGCCTCCTGGGGCCCCGTACAATCGTTCTGAGTTCCAGAGACCCGCCACACGCCTCTTCCTCCAGACAGCCGCCCAGTATTCCGGTGCGGTCACTAGGAGTCCAAGAAACTCACTGTGTGCCTCCACCTCCCACCCACCACCCGTAGCCCTGGGCAATCAATCACTCCAAGTCGAAGTGACCCTCCCCGTTCCTCCTCCTTCTCCAGATAACCCCCCGGGTGTTCAGGAGCGGTCGCTCTGAGTGGCTCTGAATCCACGTGACCCGCTGCACGGGTCCTCTGGGCAACCGCCCGGAGCTCTGGTGCGGCCACTCGAGACCAAGCGACCCACCGCGCTTCTCCTCCAGGCAGCCCCCCTGTGTTCAGGAGCTGTCACTTTCAGTCCAAACAACTCACCACTCGCCTTGTCCTCTGAGCAGCCGCCTGGAGGGCTAATGCAGTCACTGCGAGTCCACATGACCCGCAGCGCTCCTCCTCCTCCTCCTCAGGGCAGGCCCCGGTGTTCTGAGTCCACACAGCTCTCCTCGCTGCTCCTCCCCTGGGCAGCCGCCAGAGCCCCAGTGGTGGCTCCGAGTCCCAGCGCTGTGCCGAGCGGCCTCCTTTACGGGGCTCCCAGTTGTCAGCGTTCACTGCTCCAGCGGGGGGAGGGGTGTCTCGCTGGCAGCTCTACTTCACAAAGTTTCCTGTGTTCCGGGACCACCGTCCCATCCGGGACGCCTTCCCAACGGGTGAGAGTCACCCGGCTGCTTTGAGTTGGTCCAAAGTGCCAATTTTAAAAAACAGTAAATTAATAGGTACTAAAAGAACAGGAACGGGGGAGGGCAGAAGGGAGGGAAAAAGGAAGTACTCGGGATTGAAGTGGAGCTAATTATATTCCATGCATGTATGATTATGCCAAAATGAACCCTAATATTTTAAGTATAATGCGCTGATAAAAACATAATTAAAGAAACAAACACATGGCAAATGAGAGTCAGAAAGTGAGTTAAATGCAAAGAACAGACCAAAAACATAAATAAATAAATTCAATATAGGCATAATTGATATACCTAAGGAATGCAAAAAGAAATAAGACCAAAAAATCCAATATGCAGTTCACAAAATTCTTTTAAAATAAAAAGGTTTAAATTTACAAGTGAGTTACTCCAAACATCCTCAGAATTCTTACATGATTACCCAGACTGAATTATATTTTATAACATTCACTTGAATTTAAAAATATATAATCAGAAATATGAGAGATTGCGCTCCATTTATGTATGATTTATCAAAATATATAAATGCATTCTATTGTCATGTACAACAAATTTAAAAAATTTTAAAAAGACAAAAGGAGAAAAGTGATCTACAAATGGATGAAAGTCAAACTGCAGCCAGGATTCTATGAGCCATCTTCTGATAGTATGAAATCATGGAGAAAGTCTACCATGGCTTTAATTTAAAAACGTGTTATTCATGAGTATCCTCTGGTCATAAAATAGAGCTAAAAATCTTAAATATTTGGTAAAAAAGGCAAATATTTCCAAGCAGGCATTAACACAAGAACTCTGGTTACCATGAGTGACTTTTTTTCTATCCATACTTTTTTTTACTGCTACGTTATGAGTGTACATAAAGGTGGGATTCCTTGTTATGCGTTCCTACTTGCACACAATATAACAATATGATCTGGTCAACATCATTCCCCAGTATTGCCCCTTACCCTTCCCTCTTCCCACCCCAGTCTTTTGCTCTACTCTACAGATCTCCCTTGGATTTTCATAAGATAGCCCCCAGGCCTTCCTTTTCCTGCTTCCTCGCTAGCTTCCACATATTGAAGAAAACATACAACCCTGACCCTCTGAATTTCAGAACAATTAAGGACAATGGTCACCAACGAAGGAACATGTAGAGATGTGTTTTCAAAAACTTGGCAGTAAATTCACTTCTACTTACATTGAGGCAAAAATCAAAGGAACTACAATACAAAGTATAAATGTCATAAACAACAACAATGCAAATATAGCATGAGTGAAATAGTTTTAGACTTAGAAAGGCAAGAAAAGAAATACCCTGAGAAAGAGGGTGCTAAAGATGAGGCCCTCTCTTATGAAAACTACCAAAGAACAAAAGAAAACAGGAAACCCACGTGAACTCATGCTCTCAAGTAAGGAAAATCTCTTGTGTTCTAGAAATATCCAGGAGCTTGCCATTATTAATAAGAGCAGAACCTACCACACTAGTCGATTCTCTGTAGTGTTGCACACATATGGCCCTGTACTCTTGGATTTTAAATCTATTGTTGTTTGATGAATACGTATTATACTATTCCTTTATGAGATGGCTCTGCATGGTGTCTTCTAGGTTGTTTTTCCTGACTCTCCTTGAAGATGGCAGTAGCCACTTTCGCCTTCTGCTTGTGGGTATCATCCTATTGTTTTACTTATGCTATGTTCTAAATCAGTCTAGTGTATTTGCCTCCCGTTAGACTCAGTCGTTTCTTCTGTGCAGGACATGGACTCTGCTGTAGGGGATGGGTCTGTGTAGATCCTATGTCCCTTTTGTCCTGAACCTCACATGACCAGTTCCTGTTGGGCGATTATGATATTCCTCCCAGCACTGGGGAAAAAAAAAAAAAGTCTTTTCATGCGAAAAACAGCAGAAAGCATGAATGAAGGGAATCCATCACCTGATAACATAAAAAACATTGATTCATGTTTGTCAAACTTCCATGTGTTTATGATAAACAGACAAGAATACTTAGGTAGCATTTATCACCTATTATTCTATTTTCTGTTCATTATGATCTTATTATAAGTCAGATATAAAATTCTGCATACAAATCTGTACCATTACAATATGCATATGTGTTAATATGTGTGTGTATGTGTATGTGTGTCTGTAAGTATGTGTGTGTCCAATCTACTCACAACCTGAGTAGAAAAGAATCCATACAGATGAGAATGTTAAAGGATAGAATGCTAAGGTCTGCGGCACACGGTTGGGAATACAATGTGCTTAAAAATATAGTCTTACTGCATGAATTTTTCATTCAAGTGCATATTTAATTATTTAGGGATTTTCTGCGGATCAGCAATGCCCTTTGTTACACCTCGTCCTCCCGCTTGCCATTTAGACATTGCGTGCTTTCTCAACTCCTCCAGGAGAGAGGGGACTGGCGAGGGGAACTACTTCTCTTCCCTCCGGCGGCTCTCGTTAAAGGTTAGGAGGTAGAAACATTTAATTTACTGGCCAAAATACTTCTCGGGAATTACTTGTGAATTTCAATTCCTTCGCACATACTTCATTATTTTTTTGGATAATTGGAGTTAGCTGTATGTTTCCATGATTCAGAGTGAGTCTTGGCTTCTGTGGATTAAGTCAGGACAGAACAAGGGATAGATACCCACAGAATTTGGAATTTACTGCCCATATTCACTATCCATTAATTTATAGAAACAGTATGACTTCTATGTGTATATTCTTACACACCAGTAGTGCTTAACTTTCTACATTATAAAGAAATGGCATTTCGCAAAATGGAGAGTTGGGAATAACGAATCTGTCGTGAATTCATTAATGACCTGCCATCTCCTCAACATCTGCTTAGGTTTTCCACAGCTCCTCCTGGTCCCCAGGTCTGGGTACAGCAATGGCAAGAGCCCTCTGTGGTCTCAGAGCCCGCGCTCTGCTCAGCTCTCTTAATATTAGGCCCTTTCCCTGTCGGAGCAGACATTCTGATTTAGATGAGGAGAAACAGAATTAGCATTATTTTCATCAAAACTGTGCCTTGAAGAGTTAAAACATAATTATGGATATTTAAAATATTGGTGCCTACTAAGGGTGAATACTCAGAGGTAGTGGAATTCAGTAAAATATCTGATAAAACAGAATGAAGAGGTTTATTCCCCTGCACAATATTTCCTATCTACATATAAAAATGTTAAGAAAAGCCCCAAATATTTCTTTATGAGGTATTGCTTTTATATGAATGTTATTTAGAGCACAAAATATGACAACAATAAATGATAGGGTTAGTGTTCAATTTCCATGGGGACAGTAAAGAAGACTTAAAAACTTTGGAGGACAAATGAGCTTACATCTAATAAGGGTAAAGTACAAACTCCAAATGCCTGTCAGAACAATACCTGTGCAAACTACCATTGCTTCTAAGTAAAACCATGATTTCCTTAATTAGAGCTAACAATCATAAATGCTTAATATGTGCTGGGTAACAAGCCTCTTTACATGTACCATCTCCTTCAGTCTTCACAAAATTAGGGATGGGGTACCCTTTTGTCTATTTTTTTAATTTACTTCCTTGTTTTGTTCTTTTTTATTTGTTGAATCCTATTTAAACCTGGTCATGCAGGTTGAAACAACAGTTAGGGTATCTTTATGTTCAGCCTGAGACAGATTTTGTTTTCTTTGACTGACTGCATGATTTTAAACCAAACAAATCAATATAAGGTTGAAATTTTTTTTAGAAAATTCAAAGATGGGGGGGAAATCACAGACAACTGCTTGAGTATTGCCTATCAAAACCAGACATATTGTTCAAGTGATATAGTTCCTTCTTTTTCCTTCACATGAGCAATTATTATAGTATAGTTCATGAATGACATTTTATGTTTTCAAAACTTTTTGGTGAGGTTGTGTTCTTATGAAGCTAACTTTTAAAAACATGTTTGAACTACAGCAATTCTGAAAACTAACATGATATTTTTGATTACTTACACTAAACACATCTGGTGGAAAAATAATAGGTCTAGTTCAAAAGAGCAGAGGGAAATTTTTGTCTTGGAAATTAATTTTTTTCTTTTTTTTATTTTTACAGACCGCATTTTGAATCATTGTACACAAATGGGGTACATCATTTTGTTTCTGTGGTTGTGCACGATGTAGATTCATACTATTAGTGTAATCATACATGTACATAGGGAAATGATGTCTGTCTCATTCCACCATCTGTCATACTCCCATCCCTCCCCCTTCTCATTTCCCTCTACATAATCTAAAGTTCCTCCATTCTTCTCTCACGCCCCACCCTCCCACCCCCATTTTGTATCATCATCCACTTCTCAGGGAAAACAATTGGTCTTTGTTTTGGGGGAATTGGCTTATTTCACCTAGCATGATATTCTCCAATTCCATCCATTTATCTGCAAATGCCATAATTTTATTCTTATTTATGCCTGAATAATATTCCATCGTGTATATATACCACAGTTTCTTTATCCATTCATCTGTTGAACGGCATCTAGGTTGGTTCCACAATCTAGCTATTGTGAATTGAGCTGCTATAAACATTGATGTGGCTGTGTAACTGTAATATGCTGCTTTTAGGTCCTTTGGGTATAAACCAAGGAGTGGGATAACTGGATCAAAAGGTGGGTCCATTCCAACTTTTCTGAGAATTCTCCACACTGCTTTCCAGAGTGGCTGCACCAATTTGCAACTCCACTGGCAATGCAAAAGAGTGCCTTTTCCCCACATCCATGCCAACATCTATTATTCTTTGTGTTCTTGGTAATGCCATTCTAATTGGAGTAAGATGAAATCTTTTGTCTAATTTTACATGAGGAAATTGAGGATTAACTAAGATGTTTAAGTTGCTCATGGGTAAACATTTATTAAGCGGTGGAATAGAAATATTGACCCAGGCATTCTGACTAAAGAACCAAAAACCTGTTAGGAAATATGACTGAGGTACCATGATTATATGTGCCAATGAACATCCCACACTCTAAAATTACTTATAGAGTCTCATTTAACTCAAAAGTGTACCACACTGAAATATGAAATACACTATTGATAACTGTAGTCACCCTGCAAGAAATAGAAAGTCAAAGCTTGTACCTCCTATCTTGTTGTAACCGCACCTGTTGACAAGCCTCTCCCCTCTCTCCAGTCCCTCAGCCTACAGTAACCATTAATCTGCTTTCAACTTCTATACGTTTGATGATTTTAGATTTCACATGAGGGAGATTATATGATATTGTTTCTTATGTGCCTGACTTATTTCCCATAACATAATATTCTGCAGTTTCACCTATATTATTACAACTGGCAGGATTTCATTCTTTTGTGTGACTTAATATACTTTGGGGTGTGTGTGTGTGTGTGTGTGTGTGTTTGTCACATTCTTAATCCTTGCATCCATTGATGGACACTTAGGTTGTTTCCGTCTCTTGCTTATTGTGAATAGTGTTGCAAAAAACACAAGAAATGCAGATATTTCTCCAACATACTGATTTTGGATATATACTCAGCTACAGGATTGCTAGGTCATATGTTAATTCCATTATTCATTTTTTGAGGAAACTCTACGCTGTTGTTTGTAATGACTGTGCTAATTGACGTTCCCATCAACGGTGTGTTCAGAGGCCCCTTTCTGCCATTTGTTTTCTGTTTTTTGTCATTTTGAAAATAGCTGTTCTAACTGGGATGAGGTGATAACTCACTGAGGTTTTGAGTTGCATTTCTCTGATTTCAAGCATTTCCTCATATACCTATTTCCACTTGAATTTTCTTTTGAGAAATGTCTGTTTATGTCTGTTATCCATTTTCATCAGATTATTTGGTTTTATAGTGAGTTGAGTTCCTTATATATTATGAATATTAAGTCGTCATCAGATGTACAATTTCCAAATATTTTCTCCCACTTTGCAAGTGGATTCCTGCTCTGTTGATTGTTTCATTTGCTAGGCATAAGCATTTTACGTCGATGCAAACTCATTTATGTATTTTTGCTTTTATGGATAACTAGAAGAGAGGATTTTGAAAATTATTAGCACAGAGATATCATAAATATTTGAGGTGATGGATATGCTAATTACCCTGATTTTATCATTACACAATATATATGTATTGAAATATCATAAGTATATACAATTATTATTTGCTAATTAAAAATAAAATAAAACTTTTAAGGTAGAATTTTAACCAATTTGGATAATAAATACTATAGTCATAGTATAGATAATAAACAATTCCTCAGCCTCCCACAAACTAAACAGATGGACATACAATGCAGCTGTGAGAGTCCTTCATGACAGACACAGGGACACTGCGGGTAGAGTGGACATGCAGCGCTGTCCAGAGCACTCCAAGTGGGCAGGTGGGAAGCTTCGCAGGACTCAGGGAGGCTGCATGACTGCCCTGCTTCTCGTTTCTACGAGGAGAAACCTGGGCACAGGGAAATCCTCTTCCCCTTCAGGCAGGGGAAAGGAAGGGACATTTCTACCCATCCGCTTCAGTCTGCATTCAGATCTGATGACCACACAGGTGTCCCAGGCTTCTTTCCAAACACTGGAGCCTTCTGGTGGACATTCTGGACTGGAAAGGACTGCTCACTGAGGTTTCTGCAGGCGGTGGTGAAGCCAAAGCCATCTTCTGCCATCTTGTTGGATTCCCCAGGTATTCATTCCTGGTTCATGATATTTAGACTGGAGAAGTTTTTTTCTATTCCTAGTTTAATGATCTTCATATTAGTTTAATCATAAACAGGTGTGAGATTGTTTCTCCAATGCTTTCATACATTATTGGAATGATTTTTTGGTTTTTTTCCCATATTCTCTTAATGAGGTAAATTACATTGATTGATTTCCCAATGTTAAATCAGATTTGAAATCCAGTGACAAACTCTATTTACTGGTTTATGATGTGTTGATTTTTTTCGCACATTGCTGGATTCAATTTGCCAATATTTGCTAAGTGATTTTCAATCTTCTCTTTCCTCCTTCAATACTGTAGATTTTGTCACAGATTATTTTGAAATCTCTGTCTTTAAATGTTTATATCTTTAGGTTGCTATTGACAGATTTACCCTTTTATTATTAAATAGCCCATTTTCCTTGACCATAAGGAAATGTCTTGGAGTCTTTGCATTGTAGTGTAGTGCATGTTCTAGAGATTACAATATGTGCCCTTAACTTTTCAAAATCTACGTAGAAGATATATACAAGTATAGTTAGGAGGAATATAAAAATAAATGTCCAGAATGGGCAAATGAATAAAACAGAAAAGAAACAAGTGATTTCGTAGAATTGGGAGACCAGAGAGTGTATCGGTAGTAGAATGGAGAAATAAGGAATGACTTTTAACGACTATGGAGTTTTTATTTGGGGGTAATAAAAATGTTTAAAAACCGATTTTGATGAGAGCAAATTAAAAACTGCTGAACTGAGTGCATTTTACTGAATTGTATAATATGCGAATTATATTTTAACAAAGCTAATTTTCAAAAGATACTATATCACTTTACAATAACGATAGAATCCTTGTAACTGTATAGGTCACTTACTCCCCATGCTTTATCTTACAGTTTCCAGGGGTAGTACATCTATATATATATATATATATATTATAAGGAACCAATATAATGTTGCAATTTTACTTGGAACAATATTATGCATTTTAAAGAAATGAAAATGGAAAACTTATATTAACCTCATTGCTTACTAGTTTTGAAGCATTTCATCCTCTGAAGATTACAGTTTTCCTGTGGCTTTACTTTCTTTTTGCTAGTGGAACTTCACTTAGAATTTTTAACAACCCTTAGAACTTCAACTTATGGCAATACATTATGTTAAATTAATTTTTCTGAAAGCATTTTAGTTGCCTTCTTATTGAGAGGTTTTCTCTGCACCTGGATTTCTGGGATGATACATCCATTTTCATCTGCACCAGATGATAATATTGCACTGGTAGCCACAGCTTGTAAGAAGTCAAGATTCCTGCAGAGCACAACTTTCCAATGCATTCCTTTTCTCTAGTTATTTGCACATTTTCTTTTTATATTTTGATCTCAGTAATTTGATCAGGCATGCCTAATCATGGTCTTCCTATTAATCTTTCAATCTGTATATTTTCACCTTATGCACGACATTTTCATCATTTCTTGACATTTTGAGGTGCTAATTCTTTCCTAACCTTCAGCAATTACTATTTCATATGTTCTAATCTTATTTAACTGCTTGTTCCACAGACTCTAATCATTTTGTTCTCAAGCTTTTTTCTCTGTTCTCAGAGTTGGATAATTTCAGTTGTTTTATCTTCAAATTAATGGTCCTTTACCCTCTGTCAACACTTACTGTCAAGCCCATTCTGTAACTTTTTAATTTCAGGTATTATATCCTTTAGTTTTATAACTTTGATTTTGTTTCACTTCATAATTCTTATTTATCAGCTGAATGGTGCTATATTTTCATTCACTACAAACATGTTTTATTTACTGTATTAAGTATATTTATAATAGCTACTTAAAAATCTTTGTCTGATAAGTCAAATATCTGAATCATCTTTTATTTATTGCCTTATTATTTGAAGCTGTGTCATATAGTTTTGATTTTTCACATGTGAAGGAAGTTCAGATCATAAGCTAGACATTGTGAATATGTTTTAGAAATTGTGCATTCTGTTCTAGTCCCCATAGGGTATTTAAGTTTCATTATTGAACATGATTAACTTGCTTAACTCAAACTCTGAATCCTACTTCTTGGGCAGAGCCTAGATTTCACTTTAGTTCTGCCTTAGCCATGCTGTTTGAGTCCACCCTGCAAACGCTGATTCTGGAGTCAAGCTGAAGGACAGTCAATATTCACTCACAGAGCTGGGGTCACCCCCTATGGCTTCTCCTGAGGAGTCTCCATTACTCCCAAGTGGTTATGGATTCCCCAGACTTTGTCTTTCAATTCTTCAAGCCAAAAGTGTCCCAGGTGTCATAGTGGAGATTTCCCCACATTACACAGAATTCCCAGCAGGCTGCCTTCTAGCTGGAAGCCATATGAACAGGAAGTTCCTATACTACTCCTTTTCCCAAGCGTTGAAACTCCTCGTCTCTCTGCTCTTTATCTTTATCATTACGTGTTCTTCCACTCACTTTTGTTTGTTCACTGGGCATATCAGTTTGGTTTTTGCTATGAATTTATAGCTTTTATTACAGGAGAGGGCGTTCTATTAGAATTCTACAAACTGTATCAAAAAGGTGAAGTGCCGGGCACTGCAGTGCACACCTGTAATACTAGCGGCTCAGGAGGCTGAGACAGGAGGATTGGAAGTTCAAAGCCAGCCTCAGCAATAGCGAGGCACTAAGAAACTCAGTGAGACCATGTCTCTAAATAAAACAAAAAAAGGGCCGGGAATGTGGCTCAGTAGTTGAGTGCCCCTAAGTTCCTGGTACCAAAAAAAAAAAACAAAAAAAAAAACAGAAAGTAAGGTGTCCCTTTAATGTAAAAAGAAATTATAGTTGTATGATTTAGTCAAAAAGTGTATCAAAACTTTTATCCATTAAGTCGCCACCTTCTGTGTTCCAGGAAATGTTATTTGTTGCAATCAAATTAAGAAAGAGAATGAAGACTCCGCTTTCTCTCACATAATTTCACAATGTAGCTGTAGAGGAAAACAGCCCAACCAGAGTTAAAATTTGGTGTGATGCGTGCCGTACCTGAAGTTAACCACCATGTAATACGAGAGCACGAAGATAATGCGCCTTTGCACAGTGGTGAGTCTTGAACTACTCTTAAGTTTCCTCTAGCAATGGTGTGCACAGGATCTGCTTTGTGGATTTATCCAAGTGTCACTGTCCCAGATTAAAGCATCTGCCTAGATTTAAGTAAAGATATTCTTTCTCCAGGATCACCAGTGTGATGACATTGAGATGATACATGTCATCTAAAAATCTTGTCTGGGAATAAATAAACTGATCTCTGTATATCATTCTTTTAAAAGAGGATTTCTGAGTGCCTGCAATCACATAGCACAGATAATTAATAATATATAAGGTAATTCCAAATATAGTTCCTGTTCTTTAAGGTAGAATGTTTTGACTGAATTGTTACTTATCATAGATACCATTCGTGCAGAACAGAATTTTGATTCATTTGCTAGGGAGTTGTGATCTTGTAAGTTTGCCAATGCCATGAGTACCTGGAGGGAAGTAAGACAATACAATCTGATTTCTTTCTTGAATATCCAAGAGCAATTTCATGTGCCTTCACATGTGAGTTTCAATACCTTTCTAACCAACTGCAGAAGTATGTTGTAAGTTTCATTGCTTGAACAGACAGCTGTCAAGAACCATATTGAGAATGTGTGCCTGTCTACAGGTAGTTATAAAATAGGCAGTAATATAATGATTCTGTCACCCAAAATCATCCATCATATGTCTCATCATTAAGATAGCTTAATTCCCATAATCACTAGATTGCATAATCACTTTCCAATGCAAAATTATCAAGTAGTGTTGAGCATGGCTTGGGAAAAGCATCCAGATCGTTGGTTCCAGGCATTTCAGTGCCTTAAAGTGAGGCCAGTGACAGCGTCACGCGGGCAGCAGCATCTTTCTAGAAGGAATTAGCAATTGAATGGAAAGCATGATATCTGAGTATTATAGATTGCATGGTTTTCTGTAAGCTCCAAATTGGTACATTCTGGTTATTTTACACATCATTTCCTCCTTTTACGACCATTAAAATTCACTGAACTGATCATTCTGCAAATCCCTGGAAATCCGCAGCTTTCGCCTGAATGAAAATTTATGTAAACTTATCTTTTGGCAGTTAAAAGGTGGTAATAAATCAGGACGCCTATACATCTTTGAAATTTTAGAGATTTTATAAATATGATTATTGAAATAGATTTATGATATCACTATGCTCAAAATATATATTGCATCATAAAGTAAGTGATTTACTTAAAAGTAATGTAGCTCATTTTTTTCTTTTATCATGGGACCACAGAAGTTTCTAAGAGCAAAAATACGGTGTTTTGACATGACGGCTTTTAGCCATTACTTAACAGGACACCATCAGCTTCTTGCGTCGCTCATCAAACCTGCCATTTCTCACAGACTTTTGATGCTTTCTGAGGGGAAATTTTTTCTTCTTCTTGATTTATTCTGTCTATCTAATATCCAACCTTAACTCTGAATTTTTATGAGGCTTCTTTCCAACATCCATTGGTATAGTGAGTGATGAGTTGATTTTTTAAATTAATAAGCTTTTTCTGAGTCTTATGCAAAAATGGGGTTCTTGAGTTTTCTCTCTTTTTTCTCTTGAAACACAACATTGTGTGTAACAATGTGGAGAACAAGATTTTATGGGAAGAAGTTTGAATTAAATACATCAGCTAAAGAACAGTGTAAAATTTATGTTTTCCCTCAGTGTTTTATGAAACTTCTTAGTACCACTAGATAACATCTGGATGTACCAATCCTAATTAAGCAACCACAGCAGGAAAAACTCCTCTTAGTGCTAACCCATCTGACACCTGCAAATTCCTCATTAAACTATACATACCAATGAGGAGGTCTGAGCCTCAGCAAAGCCTACCTCAACCTTCACTTCCAAACCTAAGGATCAGGGAAAATCAGATCTAACATGAGCTTGAACATAGACACTTAACCACTCTGCTTTTCTTTTAAACATTGGTGTGAACCACATTTTATAATTTTCATGAACAAAAACTACTGCACTTTTTTCACAGTAGTTTTATCGTGTAACTATTAAATTCATTGAGTCACTTTTTATTTGAATTTACATTATTTTTAATAATACCAATAATTTTCTCTTTTGTAGTGTGCTCTTTCTTAAGAAATAGAATCCAAAAAGGACTACACATGACTCTACCTAAGAAATCTTTTCTGAAAGAAGAGTTTTGTTTAGAAATAAAATTGGTAAGCACTAAATTACATTTCATGATAATTTATCCATGTCTCTGAGAATTATTATACAAAAGAGTCCTGTTTCTGATGATGAAAAAAATTTAATTCATTGATCTACCTGTTAGAAGAACAAACTCTGATACAAACTCTCCTAGAATACTCACTGATCTTAATTTCACTTGGGAGAAGCTCGGGTAGTAAAGTTACATAGCTCTGCTTGTGATAACAGAGTTCTGTCTGTGAAGGTTGTCCTGTCTGGGAAAATATGCTGAGAAGACACGGAATACCTCCACCATCTGACAGCTAGAAAACTAGTAGGAAAGGTAGGACATCTCTTCCCACCCCTGACTTCTCACCTCTCCCAACTAAAAATTTTTAAAAACTTAAAAATTGGCAATGTTCTTTATTCAAATGCAATGCTAAGTAAGCATCTGTCTAAATAACCATACCGCCAAGTGCAGTATCAAATCTGTTCAAACTACCTCATTTCCTTGAGTTTGGTGGGTTGACAAATTGCAGAGGTCCTTATTTTTCTTTCCAGAGTCACTTATTCATTCTGCAGATGACAAAATAACCTGCTTTGCAATTATTAGCAGTTGTGCTGTCTTTTGTGCCATACTGTCAAATTCTTTTGATGCAACATGCAGTTGAAGAATAACATCCATCACAAATTTTTTTTTTTTTTTTTGAAAATTTTTCTGGATTTTTTTTCTCATGCTGATTTTATTTCCTCATTAGCAAATAGAATTTAAGTGAACCATCCCACTGGTTTTGAAAAATGAGTAACATCCACATTACTCGCCCTCCTTTAAGATAAAAACTTGCTTTGTGCTGTTCCAGAGGTTCCTAAGACCACTCTCAGGTGTGACGATTTGCTAGGACTTCCAAAATTCAGTGTATAGTCACATTCATGGCAGTGATTTATTAGAAAAAGGATAAAAAGCAGTATCAGCAAAGGGAAAGATCGCAGATGGCGTCAGTGCCTGGAAGAAACCAGGTGCAGGCTTCCGAGAATCTTGTCCTGTTGGAGTGACACAGAAGAGCTTAGGTGCTCCACCACCGAGTGAGAATTACTCACGGGACACAGTGCACGGGACACTGGGACTCATCATGCTCGCACACTCAGCCTGGCATGTACAAAAATGTCGGACTCCAAGAAGGAGAGCAAGCATTCAGCATAAACCAATAGTTTGCACAAACTATGTAGGCCAGCGAACCATGCTTATGACAGAATGGTGGGAAGCTTTCTGAAATTCAGGTTCCCTGTTGCCAGTCAAGACCACACCTGCAGGCAGGCCATTCTGAGGATCAGAATCTCAGGCCTGCCACGGTAATTCTTATCTGTAGGTGCCAATGCCAGTCAGATCTACTTTCCATCAAAATAAATCTTGCCCCAAAATGGAATCACATAGTGTCATGGAACAGTTTAATTTTCACAGATATTTGATAGCTCCTAAAAATGTTGCTTTTGAGTTATTCTGCACTTTATGCTACAGGATTTTGCATCTCAGTAACCATGGTCATCAGCAACTCCAGATTCACTCTCCCACATATCGGCAGCCACGTGCTCATTTGAAAACCACCAAAGAACCCTGATTGGCCTCAATCCAGTGATGGCCCACTTCTGACTGAGGCTTAGTGCAAGCAAGGCAGGTTTGGCTTTCATTCAGAGACAGAAGAGAGGTGATTAGAAAGATGTGGTCTATACAAAGAGCGGGAGCCAGCCCCTAGGGGACATGACACTGCGGGAGACAACCATCAATGTGACCATATTATGTTTAATTTTTCAAGAGGTGTATACATTTTAAATACCAAAACAAGACACTTTATTCAGCATTGCTCTCGCTGTCCTAGGCAACAGGAGGATACAAGAGTGAAGAGGAGGATTTCCGTCTCCCCTATTTCACCACGTAAGCATTGTGCACCCTATAAAGTAGACAAAAGGCCCCCATTCAGAACTTACCTATTCCACCTTCAAATCCAACTCTTTTCTGACCACATTTGCATCTTCTTTAAAGTTTAGTTAAGGAAGCTTATTTGCAGTTACTAAGTCAGAAAGTTAAATGCCAGGGTTCAAGCCTAGAGTACCCATGACTTTGCCTCTCCTGGCAGACAAGAGACTTCCTAGAGTGTACTTGGAAATCGAAGCAAAAATAGATGCCCTGTACCTCACTTATTAGCTGCTTTTTAAAAGCATCATGATCTTAATAGCAGCACTTATTTCAATTGAGAAACCAGGTTGAAGATGCTCATAACCAACAACCTTAAAGTGTTTTCTTCTCAACGAATTTTGTTCCGACAGTCTAACTTGAAATTCTTGCAGAGGAACATTTGCACCCCTGGAGAATGGCTTCCTGGTATTGGTTTGATGCTGATTTTCAGTGCAGCTACAGAGCTTTGGCTTGAATGTCACACTCCTCAATATTCCCCATGCATACAGAATACATCATTGCTCTGGATGAATTTCAAAATCTTGATCTGATATAGTACTACTCCTGAGTTTATTGTGCAAAAAGAAAAAAAGGGTCAGTTATATTAAATTTATATATTAAAAATTTAAGAGTATTTCATTTTTGTTTTCTACGATTTCTTTTTTCTGGTACTGGGGAAACTCCACCAACTGGGTAGCCTTTCAGCATTATACCTGGCTCTCTCCTGTCTCTCTCGTAGAGTAGAATAATTTTCTTTGATTCTTCCAAAGTCATTCCTTCCCACTGTGATCTCCATTCCCAACACTCTTCCTTTCAGGAACTTCATTTCTTTAAATGTTTTTGTTCATCCTGAGTCTTCTGAGGAGCCCACTTTTCCCTTGCCTCTCCTCCTTGAGAGTCCCTCCAAGTAGACATGGCCCCATGAAATGCTTCCCTGAATTTGCCTGCTGAAGTTGAATGCTTTGCATTCTTTTTCCATGAAATGTCACTATGCCTTTTACTGTATCTTGCCCTTCCTCAGACAGTGAATTTTAAGCTTCTTGAAGGTGGTAAAGGAATTTTTTTAATCTTCATATTTCCCACAGCTTTAAGCAATAAAACCTTGCAAATGATAAGTGAGAAGCAAAGATTTACATCAATATTCCATTCATATTTCATAGACTATATATTCATTAAAATGACTGTCCCCATTAAAATGACTGTCCCCATTAACATACTTCCAGTAAACGAGCTAATTTTCCCCATCATATGAAAAATCTCACTAATTAAGTGAATTTTTCTAATCTTGTGTTTTAAAACAATAATATCCCCTTCCTGGCTCTGATAGTCATAATATTTGAAAATATTCATGTCTTGATAAGGAAATGCCCTTGGAAAAATTTTAAGTGGGTATTTGGGGTTAATAATTTTTAATACTATTATTCTTACAGATATTCAGATTCAGTCCATAAAAATCCTCTAATTTACAAAAAAATAAGACTCAGCTACTTTCTTAGACTTAAAAATAAGTACACCTTATGACATAATTTTTAATTTCATACTTCATCCTTGAAATCTCCAGCTATGTTGATAAATTGTTTTTATCGATTTGAAGAGCCCAATTAAAATTTTGTCAGGACCTTGGTAGCTTATCCCTGTGCCAGTAATCCTGCTTAAGGTCTAATAATTAGGTTTAAGAAGAATATAAGTACAGTAAGTAATATAAACTTAAAAGCTTAGCCAAGGTTATAAGGGGGAGGACCTGTGCAGGTGATTTCCTGCCTTCCATCATTTTTACTCTCTAGGATTTCATTCAGCTTAGGCTGAATTTTCAATGTTAATTGCATCTTTATTAAAATGAAGGTTAAGGCAGGGAATAGTTATTAATAAAAGCTATGCATTCACCATACACTATAATAATCATCTTTATTGCCAAATATGTGTTTTTGTGATCAATTTCAAGACCACAAAGTGTTTGAATCATGTATTTAATCAAATACATCTTAGTATAATTACTTATGAATAATTTATTACTCAATTTGTGAATTGTATTCTTATGTGTAAAACCTAGAATTGTACCTAAAATTATGCATATCAACACATGCATCCATCGGTATGAGGTTTGGTATGGTCAAGTTTTATAACTACATCATCATTCTTTTCATTGAGCATGGAGGTTTTTAAATAAAATTTATGAATGAGTCAACACTTATATAGGCAGCAAACACAGCTAATGGCATAAGCTGCAAAGATATTCTGAGGGTTCAAACAAATGGTAAAATCTAATGAGATGAGTTTCTTAGATTAAATTGAAGGCATTGCTTCAGTCAAAATTTCTACATCCTGAATTACTCACTTACAGGACATAAGCAAGTTACTGATAGCATGAAAATACTGAGTGATTTTCAGCATAATTAAGTGAATATAAAACATTTTGAGACAGTCTTAAGGCATTGGGAGAACATCAAAACCTACCTCCTCCAGGACACGGATATGAAAGATTCATATCAAACAAAGTGTGTTTTTCAGGCAAAGTGTGATTTTTCAGCATAATTAAGTGAACATAAAACATATTGAGGCATCTAGATTATAAATTAGCATAAAGGTATTTTGAAAAAATGCCTAATGAGCATATAGTTTTCATTAGTAGAAGTAAATTATTTAGAAATGTATTCTCCAGAATAAAGTGAGCAAGATCATTCACTGAGAGAAAAAAAAAAAAAAACATATAATATTACTTATCTAACATTATTTCCAGGAAAGTTAAAGTTTTTACTGAAAATTTTAAAACTCACTGATAATCAGTCAAGTATACAATTATTGTAACAGAAAAACTTCTTTCCATAGTAGATTGTTACAACATTTTGTACGGTTACATTTTTTATAATGACAGATTACTTAGTTCCCAGCTTATAACTGTACAATTTTGTTTTTATTTCTTTCAGATGTCGACTTAATCTGTATATGGTTATGAAATCAGACTGCACTGAAGTTAGAGTCTACCATCAGAAATTTGACTCAAAATTTAATAAATCTTTAGAGATGAAAATGCTGTGGAAATATATTTGACTTTAACTTCAATTCATTTATGCACTTCTGTTGATAAACACACTATGAAATACACAATGTTCTCAATATTACTATACAACGCTGACATTTAAATGACTCACAGATGACTATTCTGCAAAATCTACAAAAATCCTATTGTTTCAAAGAAGAGTAATAGTTTCAGTTATCGTACCAAAACAGGAATGCACGTATTGATCTAACATCAAAACCATGGCTGACAAACTTGTTTCTGGCACTGAGACCACAGAAATCTGGAAAGAGCATTGCACCCAATCTTACAACAACAAGAAAAATAGCTGAAAATTTTTGCAAGATATTAAGTTTTCTTGAATTCCTAAGAGAGCTTAGGTTGCAGGATTGTCACAACCCTGAAATTGAAGGGCATGCACATATGTCCAGAAGGGAGAGGACAGAAACACTAGCCTCCTGGAAGCAGGTGCTGGATGAAGCCGAGTTGGTGAGTTCACTGAAGATTTTAGCAAGTTGCTAATGGCAGACTGTGGGCTGCTGTGAGATCCCTCAGAGCTGGTATAGAGAAATTCACTCCCTGACCACAAGAAAGACTGAAGGATGAGTGAATGAATCTATTGAAGATGGTGCAAGCTTCAGGAAAGAGAACACACAGCTTTGGGAATGACAGTCTTAAGACATTGGGAGGAGAACATCAAAACTACCTCCTCCAGGACACTGGAAAGATTCATTTCAAACAAAGTGTGTTTTTCAGGCATAAAATCTCTTTACTTCAACCAATAAAAACTAGACACAAACACGTGATATGAAGACTACTGAAAGCCATAAGATTAAGAGAAAACTTTAAAGGGACCCAAAGATAAAGGTTGTGTCACAACCAGAAGAATGAAGATAAGAATCATAGACGTCTACCAATGGGAAAATATGTAACTCAATACTGGGGCAGAATCACTGAAATACTCAATAGGAGTCAACCCAGAATTTTACATGCAAAAAAAAAAAAAAAAAATCTTTCAAATTGAAAGGAAATTGAGACCAAAAAAATGAAAGACATCTCCTTAGCAACAGACCTGCATCAGAAGAAATATCATGGAAAGCTTTTCATTTAGATGGAATGATGCATTATGCATTAAATAAGCATGAACTATAAAATCATCTTTTTTATGTTTAATTGCTTTAAGATGTATTTCTGCAGATAATGAAAACTTAGCACTGAAATGTTGTGTCCTTAGAGCATACACAGAAATATGACCACAATTGCACAGGATGAGGGGATGAATTAAGAAAAGCATCACACTTTCTGGTTTCAAAACACAGTCATTCCTCACTTTGTGGGATTGGTTACAGGACCCTCCAGGATGCCAGAAACCATGGAGGATCAATTCCCTTCTATAAAATATTAGTATTTTCATAGAACCTAGAACATCTTCCATTACTCCTAAAATCATCTCCAGATTATGTATGTATAACACCTAATAAAATAGAAATGTTATATGAATAGTTCTTATACTGTATTGTCTAAGGAATGACAAGAAAAATGTATGTATGTATTTAGTACAAACACTTTTTCTTTTTTAAACTGGAGAGTGAACCCAGGGGCACTTTACCATAGTTATTTTTATTTTTTGAGACATGATATAATTAGTTGTCAAGATTGTCCATGAACTTGCAATCCTGCTTCAGCTCCAGACTTGCTGGAATTACAGGCATGCACCACCATGCCCAGCCTGTTCTTGAATATCTTCTACCCATAATTGGTTCAATTCATAAATTCAGAAACCAGGGATACATAGGGCTTTCTATATTACAAAACTACAGTAATCTAAACAGCATGGTACTTGTACTAAAACAGACATATAAACCAATGGGACCAAAAATAAACTCACACATTTGCAGTCAATATATCTTTAACAAGGATGGCAGGAATTTAAATTGGGGTAAAGGACAGTCTTCAAACAAGTGTTGGGAAAACTGGGTATCCACCCTGCAGTGAATGAAGTTGGACCCTTATCTCGCACCATAAAACTGTAAATCTACTTGAAGAAAATATAGAAGTAAAGTTCCTTGGCATTGGACCTACCAACAATATTTTGAATATGAACCCCCAAACCAGGTAACAAAAGCATAAACAGTCATATGGGATTTTATTAAACTACAAAAGTTTCTGGACAGCAAGCAATTCACAGAGCAATGAAAGACAGATTTTACAATGGAAGAAAATATTTATAAATCACGTATCTGAGAAAAGGGTCACTGTCAAAGCCCAAGCAACTCAATAGCAAGCAAACAAGTATTCTGAGTTTTTTTAAATGGACCTGAATAGACATTTCTCAACAAAATCATTCGAATGAACAATAGATACATGAAAATATGCTCAACATCCCTAATAATCAGGGAAATGTAAATTAAAACCACAATGACATATTTCCTTATACCTTATTAGAATGGCAACCATCCAAAAGGCTAAAGAAAAGTGTTGGTAAGAACACAGAGAAAAGGGCATCTTTGTACAATGTTGGTGGGAATGTCAGCTAGTACAGTCATTATGGAAGACAGTGTAGAGGTTCCTCCAAAAATTGAAAATAGAGCTACCATATGCTCCAGCAATCTTACTTCTGGATGTCTATCCAAAGGAAATATAATCAGTACTTTGAAGAGACATCCACAACCCTGGGCTCACTGCACCATTATTCACAATAAAACCAGAGATGGAAACAACCTGAATGTTTTCCTGTGGATGAACAGACAAAGAAGATGTAATATATATGCAAGGTAATATTATTTAACCTTAAAAAAAGAAGGAAGTCTTGCCACTTGGAACGATATGGTTGAACATGGACTACATTATGCTAAGTAAAATAAGCTGGACACTTAAAGACAAGTAGCACATGATCTCACCTGTACGAGGAATCTGATACAGCCAAGTCCAGAGGGAAAGAGTAGAACAGTAGTTTCAAGGGAGTCAGTGTGAGCAGGAGGGATCAGAAATATGCTGGTCAGGGCTACGTTGTCTCAGCTACACAGGATGAATAAGCTTTGGAGATAAATGGTACAACATAGCGACTCAAGCTAATAATGCTGTATTAAATCTTGGTTTGCTTTAAAAAAGGGAAACCAAATGTACCATGTTAGTTTGATTATAATGATAGAAACATTTCACCTTCCATTTTTATTTGTCTAAAAAGGAATACATGGTTATGAAGTAGTAAGCCTTCATAAGTGATATAGTGAGTAAAAGTAAACTGCACTTAATTACATAAGTATATTATAAAAATTGTAGCCATCAGTATCTTTTTAAAAAGAGAAATAAGAAGTCAACAAGGGGGATAAAATTAAATCACAAAATAGTCAATCCACAACAAAACAGAAAAAGATAAAGAACATATGGAAAAAACAGAAAATACCTCAGAAGGTGGTAGGTTTAAACTGAGGCAGTTGAAATACATTCTAGATGAAATTTTCTAGCATTAAATGATTATATTGTAAAAGAAGAAATGACTGAAAAAAATGATTCAGCCTTCACCCAAAGGATTAAGAAAGGCAAAGAAAATCAAAATAGAAATGAAATAATTAATATTTCAGAATTAACAGCAGAAGTCAAAAAGCCAATGTAATTAAACACAAAAATGTTGAGATCAGTTTAACTAAAAGTTAGTCCTTTGAAACAATAAATGTAATAAACATGTAGCCAAACACTCTGAGACAGAGAAGCACAACACAAATTACATAGAAAAGAAAGAGAGGCTATTGCTACACTTCATAAATGTAGGGATTTCAGGCCAGTCAATGGACACAGGAGCAAAAGTCCTTCGAGTCGATCAAACTCCTTGGGACAAAATGTGTCCTGTTTGAATGGCTTAAAGACACTCTGCAGCTCCTCTGTCCTTGAGGCCTGGAGATATTATCTTGTTATAATAACCTTTGGTACTAGTGAACTCTGAGAAGCAAACAAGTTGTGTGATCTGCACATGCACAAAGCTAACTGCACTATGTAGCCTAGTGTAACTTGATATGACCCTGGATATGGCTTCCCATGGAAGCCACTTCTTGCTCTTTGTCATCCTGTGTGCTTTATTAGCTCTCCCCTTAACCCTTATAGCTGGACCCCAATTAACCTTTACACATAAACACTCCAAAGCTTATAAGGTAAAAGTACAAACAATTATATTACTTCAACAAATGTAATAGACACATTCCCTGAAAGATACAGCCTGTCAAACTCCTTCAAGAAGGATTAGGTAATTCAAATTATCTCCTTATCTCTATTTTGAATATGTAGTAAAAACGAAAGGATAGAAAATAAACAATAAAAGAGAGGATAGAAAAAATAAAGGATAGAAGCAAAATTTTCAAAAAGTAAAACTCCAGACCCAAATGGATTTCCTATTAAATTTTACCCAATAGTTAAGGAATAAGTAGTACTCATTCCATACCTCTTTTCCAGAACACAAAAATAAAATTTAAAAAAAGTGAGGGAATATTTCTAAACTCATTTTATTAGGAAAACAATACCTTGCTCTAAAACCAAAAAGATATTTAAAAAGTGAAAGTACTAGACTAACAATTCTTTTTAAAATAGTGAATATCTCTAACAAATAACTAGCAAAACAAATCCAATAAGTAAAAAATAAAAACAGTTAATAAATCATGACCAAGTGGGCAATATCCTAGGAACACAAGTCTGGTCTAAGTTTTAAATATCAGTGTAATTCACCATATCAACAGAGTAAAGAAAAAAATTCTGTGTTTCTCTCAATAGTTGCAGAAAAGGCCTTTGACAAAATTAAACTTAACTTCACTAAAAAGTCTCAGAAATCTAATAACAGAGGAATTTTCTTATTACAATAAAAAGAAATCTAAAAAAAAAAAAAAAAATACCTACAGCTAGCCTCACACCCACTAGTTGAAGGTCGTTTCATGCTTGGACCAGGAACATGGAAAGAATGTTCTTTTTCACCACTCCTAGTTAACATTGTACTGGAGGGTTTACCCAATGCATATGTTAATAACATAACATTAGTTATGTTAATAACATAACATTAGTTAAAAAAAAAAAAAAAAGCACTCAGATTGGAAGGAAAGAGTTAAACCTGTCTTCTCAGATATCATGATTACCACATTGAAAAATCCTAAAGAACCAGTTGAAGTAATAAGTGAGTTTAACAATGACAGAGGATATACACAGATCACTTGTCATGTAGTATACTTGTGATGAATTATAAATTGATTAAATGAAAAATACCATTTATAAGATCATGAAAACTGAAACTCTAAGATATAAGAGCCCAAAATGAATAGGTTACATGCTGAAATCTCCAAAACACTGATGAAAAATTTTAAGAAATACCTAAAGAGAGCTATACTACATTAATGCTTCAGAAAACGTAATATTGTTAACACAGGCATACTTTCATGAAGTGAGAATATATATATTTCTATCAAAATTTCAGCATAAAATGATTTTATATATTAACAAGTTGGTTCCAAAATTTTGTGAAATAAATTACAATAGCCTTAATAATTTTGGAAAAAAAAAAGAACAAAGTTTTTCCCAATTTCAAAACTTACTGAAAAGTTACAGGTAGTTCAGTATATTAATGAAGAAAACATAGATATATCAATCAATGTAACAAAATAGAAAGCCCAAAAATAGACCTACACATATAAACCGTCAATTGATTTTTGACTAAGGTCAAAACCATTCAGTAGAGAAAAAAACAGTCTTTCAGCAAATAGTGCTGATGCAATTAGATATTCATATGAGAAAAAAGTTAACAGAAATCCTTACCTCATATATTATAAATAATTCATAAAAACTATTTTAAGGAGATAAATATAAAAGTTATATCTATAAAATTTTTACAGGAAAACATCTTTGTGACTATGGGTAAGAAAAGATTTCTTAGGCAGTATACAAATAAATCAATAATTGAAAAAAAATATTTTTAAATGATAATGACACTATCAAAGAATATACTGAGAAGCCATGAATTGAAGAAAATACTAGAAAACAACTATTAAACTAAAAAGGCCAAATTTTTCTGTATCACATTTATAGCTTGATTTTTAAAATGCAAAAAGGAAATTGTGACTAAATTGGAGTAAAGAGACGAATGTGCAAAGAAATATTTCACTTGTTTCTTTGAAAAATGTTCTCGAACTGTGAATCAAAAATTATAAATGCCAAGCTGATTGAGAAGCAGTAAGATGATCTCCTGTGAATAAAAATTGTATTATGCTTGTTTATAGATAGATGGTAGATGAGAGTTGGATAGATTCTTAGATGATAGATACATACAATGTTGATGTGAAGACATATATTCATCTTTAACCTGTTTTTTCTCTTAATTTTTTTAAAACAGCAATTATTAAGCTGAAGTAATTGTTGAGAAGTTACAGTCATGTGAACCAGGCTAAGTAGAAGTTAATAAAAGAAGTAACAACTGCAACTCAAAACAAAACGAAAAGAACATAATGTAAATTTCCCCTGAGACAATTAAAATAATGAATGACTTCTCAATATTTTGGTAGTAAAAATATTGGAATGAAAAAAGTTTGGTCATGCAATGAAGAGTAATAAATGCAAAATTTCCTTCAGACTATGTGTGCCTGAACCTCTATTAACCATTATTCCGAAGATCCCATGTGTATTTCAGATGGCCTATTTTTCTCCATTTCTACTTTTAAAAATAATCACGTGTTTTCTACTTTACATTTGACCTTTACATTTTATAGAACAGTGCAACAATTCACAGAAATTTCACTGAGATGGATGATCAGTAACAGAGCTAGAATTTGGAAACAGGCAATTTGAATCTAGGGTCCTGGCTCTTGAAGAACACTGCGGAAAATTCACTGTGAATGCTGCTGTGGAGAAATATGTATTCCAGTCTGTGTGCTGTTTAATACTTGACCCTGTGGTTCTGAGTGTAAAGGACACAACTATCAATATACCCACCCATTAAAAACGTTTTGGAGATGGTGAATGAGAGTGCATCAACGTGACCAAAATACACAAGAATAACTTGACAAGGAAAAGCTCATCTCGTGACCATGGTTTCAGAGATTCAGTCCATGGTCAGTCAGCTCTGTTGTTCTGGGTCTGCTATGAAACAGAACCTCACAGAGAAGGCTGTGGTGGAGGAAAGCTGTTCAGTTCATGGCCAGGAAGGGGAATATCAGGACAAATACAGTCAAAGCCTTGCATCCAGTGACCTATTACCTCCAACCATGCCCCACCTGCCTATAGTTAAAACTAGTAGTCCAACCAGCAAATGGATTAATCCAGTGATGGGAACACAGCACTAATCTTTGCCTGAAAACCCCTTCTCTGCACCTTGCTGCATTGGGTATCATGTTCTCAACACCAGAGCTGTTCTGAGACATTCTGGAACAAAAGAGTAACATATCCCAAGGAAGTTTAGCTTTCCAGAGGGTCCAAGAAGATGGGAAAGACAATTCAAGACCCAGAAGACAATATCTCCAAGAGCCTAGCACCTGGGGAAGCAGCCAGTCTTGGGGAACAACTGGCAGTGGAAAGGTCAGTTGTTGGGACAAAATATCAATCAAAGCAGGTAGTCACACTAGACCAGGACTCTTGAGCCCTCCTACTTCTAATTAGTTAGGGGATTCATCATAAAATGAAATATATGCATGAATGAAATAGCCATTTTATCATATCTACTATTACATAGTATTTTGCATTGAACAAGATAATGGAGATATTTTTACCTCTAATTAATGCTGAAGAAACTGAGGTTCATTCACTGCCCAAGTTTATAAATTCCAGAAACAGAGCCCAAACTTGGCTCTTTGAACTTCAAAGGAAGTATTCTTTCCCCTTTGCTAAATTACTTCTTGTTTGAGAAATTCTGAAAACATAGACAGCTCTTCCTTAATGTAGAATTAATTCTTTATTGAGGCGTCTGTACTGTCACATTTAATTAACTCGGTGTTTCAGAAAGAAGGTGTGGAAACACTTTAGAATACTGATATTTTTGATTTTAAACTTGGCTGGTGCTTTTGAAAGCCTTAGATTGATTTTCTATAGGATATAGTATCTTGGAGTTAAGAATTAACATTGAGATTGTGATGAAACCAAAACCATTTAGATAATCAAAAGTCTAAACAATGAAAATGTTTAAAAAATATTTGTTGTAATCTTATTTTTTAAGAAACTCAGTACGACTTCAGTAGTTTCTCTCTCATTCATACATATGCATATACTCAAGATTAATCTGTTGTATTGAATTATATGTGCATATTTCACATGAGTTCATTTATACTGAAACACACACTGTGTTTGTTCACCCCCCGACCCAGCACTGCTCTCCAAATTCATTCAAACTCCATTTGCAGCATTTCATTAAACAGAACGTAATTGAACAAGTTGATTATTCCAGGAAATTGAAGTTTTAACTTCTTTTTTTTCCCTAGGCAGGGCTGACATTTTTATTTTTATTTTATTTTATTTTTTTTTTAAATTTTTTACAGACTGCATTTCGATTCATTGTATACAAATGAGATGCATCATTTCGTTTCCATGGTCGTACACAATGTAGAGTCATACCATTCGTGTAATCATACGTGTACATAGGGTAATGATGTCTGTCTCATTCCACCTTTTCATACCCCCTCCCTCTCACTTCCCTCTATGTAATCTAAAGTTCCTCCATTCTTCTCTCACTCCCCACCACAACTCCCATTATATATCATCATCCACTTAGGAGGGAAAACATTTGGCCTTTGGTTTTGGGGGTTTGGCTTATTTCACTTAGCATGATATTCCCCAATTTCATTCATTTATCTGCAAATGCCATACTATTTTTCTTCTTTATGGCTGAATAATATTCTATTGTGTATATTTACCACAATTTCTTTATCCATTCTTCTGCTGAAGGGCATCTAGGTTTGTTCCACAATCTAGCTATTGTGAATTGAGCTGCTATAAACATTGATGTGTCTGTGTTACTGTAGTATACTGATTTTAAGTCCTTGGGGTATAAACCGAGGAGTGGGATAACTGGATGAAAAGGTGGGTCCATTTCAAGTTTTCTGAGGAATCTCCATACTGCTTTCCAGAGTGGCTGCACCAATTTGCAACTCCACCAGCAATGTATGAGTGTACCTTTTTCCCCACATCCACGCCAACATCTATTATTGTTTGTGTTCTTGAAAATACTCATTCTAATTGGAGTAAGATGAAATCTTAGAGTTGTTTTAATTTTCTAGACCAGAGACCCTGCACCAAATAGAAGACAAAGTAGGCCCGAATCTTCAGGATGTTGGCTTAGGAGCAGATTTCCTTAACAAAACTCCCAAAGCACAAGAAATCAAAGCGAGAATCAATAAATGGGATAGAATCAAACTGAAAAGCTTTTTCTCAGGAAAGGATACAATCAATAATGTGAAAAGAGAGACTACACAGTGGGAGAAAATCTTTTCCACACGTACTTCAGTTAGAGCATTAATCTCCAAAATTCATAAAGAACTTAAAAAACTTTACACCAAAAATACAAAGATCCCAATCAATAAATGGGCCAAGGAACTGGACAGATACTTTACAGAAGAAGATATAGAGATGATTAATAAATACATGAAAAAGTGTTTAACATCTCTAGTAATTAGGAAAATGCAATTTTTTTCTTTTTCCCTTACTTTTCTTTTTTTAAATTTTTAAATTTTTTTATATTTTAGAGACTGCATTTTGATTCATTGTACACAAATGGGGCACATCATTTCATTTCTATGGTTGTGCAGGATGTTGATTCACACCATTTGTGTAATCACACATGTACTGAGGGTAATAATGTCTGTCTCATTCCACCATTTTTCATACTCCCCCTTAACTTCTTATCTCATGCACCAAAGCATCAGAATGTTCTTCCTCCAGAACAAACTTCATCTCATCACTACTCACCTTTGGCCAAACTGGACTTTACTAGTCCAGGCTGGGCCCTGCTAGTCACCTCCCACATGACCAACTCTAACAGCCTCTTTCTGATTCCTCTTTTCTCTGCCTTTGAATCAGTGTAGTTCAGACTGTAAAATCACCAAAGGGAACGTTGTAAACTATATCTTGTATGCAGTCCTCCCACTTATCACTCCTGAAGGGCTTTTCATTATGTACATTATAGTTGAAATAAAATTCAAATACATACCCATGGCCAACAAAGTTCTGCATTCATATGCACCCCTGCTAACCCTTCTGTTCAAATTTCTCTCACTCCACCTTTCTCAGTATAAATCAATAGGGCATGGCTATCCTGATCTCATGGTCTTTACAGTGGCTGCAAATTTCACAGCAAACAATATCCCCTAAATCTCCCAAAATCTAGATGTCTCAAACTCCAATCTGTGCTTGAATGTTTGTTCCCTTTACAGAGAGGTTGTCCATAACCAATTTATGAAAAACATTCCCAAAACTTTCCCACAATCACTATCCCATTACCTTACTTCGTTTTTATACCAATTATCATTATCTGAAGTTTTGTTATTTATTTTTGCTTTTGTTAACTGCCTTGCCTTCTAGATGGTAGGCTCCAAGATGGCAGCAAACCATTTGTCTTGCTCCTTATTAAATGCACAATACCTTGAACGATGCTCAGTTTCTTCAGTAAGATTACTCTGGACATCAGTGGTAACCATTCCCTTCCCTCCTTCTAGCAAGGTAGAGTGTGTTGGCTGGTAATAGCTGCCTTCTCTAAGGAGTTCCCTCATACTCACTAAGGATGCACACAGTCCCGTTCACACATGGAATTCTGCCAGCGAGAACTGACATGGGGTGAAGACATCTGCCCATCCTGAACCGCCATTGCATGATTAACACTCGGTTCAATGTGCACTTTAGGGTTTCTCTGTGGTTGAGTGAGGCCAGTCACCAGCACACCACTCTGGCTTAGCTCCAGCTCTCTTCCTTGTTCTTCTCCCTTATTCTTTTTTGTGAAAGTATTCCTTCAATAAATCACTTAAAATAGAATCAGCTGTGGAATCTAGGGAAAAGAAGATGACGGGAAAGTCACAGGAGGACTGTTGGGGAAGGGAAGGGAAGCAGGTGGGGTTAAAGAGGGTAAGAGAGAGGGTGGGTGCCATCCAAGTGTGTTACATGCATGACTGACAATGAAACTCATTATTATGTACAATTCATGTGGTAATCATTGTAATTAAAAAATAGAATCAGTCTGCTTCCGGGGAAGCTGAGCTAAAACAGCATTCAGTACATTTTTGAGTGAATGACTATGGAAACATCCAGTGATGTACAAGGCAACCTTGACGCACAGCATCTTTGATATTGATTTAACTCAGTTTTTCTAAGAGTCCAAAAGTCCAAAAAGAAACATCATCTACTTTAAAAGAAAAAAAGAGAGAGGAAGGAAGGAAGGAAGGAAGGAAGGAAGGAAGGAAGGAAGGAAGGAAGGAAGGAAGGAAGGAAGGAAGGAAGGAAGGAAGGAAGGAAGGAAGGAAGGAAGGAAGGAAGGAAGGAAGGAAGGAAGGAAGGAAGGAAGGAAGGAAGGAAGGAAGGAAGGAAGGAAGGAAGGAAGGAAGGAAGGAAGGAAGGAAGGAAGGAAGGAAGGAAGGAAGGAGAAATAGTTTTCCTGGCCACATATTCTTGTGAAACGTTACATAGTAAAATCTCCCCACAGGAATGCTTAGGGCTTAGCCAGGCACGATGGCACGTGCCTGTAATCCCAGCTGCTTGGAGGCCGAGGTAGGAGAATCTAGAGTTCAAAGACAACCTCAGCAATGGCAAGGCACTAAGCAGCTCAGTGAGACCCTATCTCTTAAAAAAATACAAAAAAGGGTGGGGGAAGTGGTTCAGTGGTTGAGTGCCCCTAAATTCGATCCCCAGCACCCCAAAATAAATAAATAAATAAATATATAAAAGAATGCTTAGGGTTTAATATAGCCTGTTAAAGGACCTAGTTTAAGGAAGCATGTTAGGTAAAACAATAATAAGAAGAAGTGTCTACAAGATACGCATGCCCTAATTTCTGCAAATTATGTCTATGTTATGTTGGGTGGCAAGGGGGAATTGGGGTTGTAGGTATAGGTGGAATTGAGTTTATTAATTGCCTGATCATAAAATAGAGATTATGCTGAATTATCTGGGTGTCCCTAAAGTAATCATATAGGTTCTTTAAAGTGGAAGAGGGAGGCTAAAAAGCAGGTCAAAGTCAGAGAAAGATTTTCTGTCTGCTACTCTGCTGGCTTTGAAGAAGAAAATGTCAATCTTGGAACGCAGGGGCCTGGAGAAACTTGAAAGCAGAGTGGATTCACCCAGAACCTCCAGAAGAAGCACAGCCCTAGTCACACCTTGATGTTAACTTGGGGACCTCCAGAAACATAAGATAATAAACTTGGGGTGTTTTGAAAATCAAAATTTACACTACCTTATTACAGTAGTAATGTGAAACTAATATGTGCCATAAATAAACTGGTTTACTTTTGCGGAATTTTATGTTGATTAAACACCTTGGAAGACAAATCATATTTTCCATAAACTTTTCTAATGTTTCTGTCTTAATATATGTTTAAGATACAAAAATATTATTGTTATGCCTAAATTAAATCTGATTTTCCAAAATTCAGAAAAGTAGTTTTTTTTTTGTTTTTTTTGTTTTTTTTTAAGATAGTGTTTCCAATTTCTCTAACTGTCCACAAACTGCATCATAAAAGGGAAAATCAGGGTTAAATATTTAATGGTACACAGACCAATTCTTTGTTTGGGGTAAATACTGAAAATACATTTTAGTAAAACTTTTGTAACATGTGGATCTAGAGTTACTTCTTCAGAATGAATATTTATTTAAAATATTATATATTATATAATATGTAATATATAGTATATATATATTTTATATTTTATAGAAATCTTACACTCCTTGCAAAATAGAAAGAGAAACTTTACACCAATACTCAGTGTGTTCAGTTTTGGAGGCCTTGGACATGGAGGGAAAGTCAAGGTCGCCACCTTACCAAACCTTGTCCTTTTACCTTAAAAAATGCAACACACAATGAAGAAAGTCAACTATACCCTCTAATACCAATAGTGTTTGTCATTCCAGGGCATCTTTATTCCCCTCCTCTCTGAAAACATTTTTTTTTAATTGATTTTCCTTGATCTTCAAACTACCTGCTTTTCTCTGCCATGCCTACATTCTTGGAAAGGTGACTTGTGGCCATTAAACACCTATAGCCTTCACTCTCCCCACATTGGTACCTGATGTTTGCTCACCCTCTCTGTTTACTCTACTCTTGCAACCATCACCCCAATCAGGCTTCCTACTGGGAGATAGCCAAGTGACATTTGGCGTCCACCAGCACACCTCCAGTGAACTTAGGGCAAGTTGCAGGCTGGCCCACCATGTGCATGAAGGTCCTGAGTGTCCTGAAGCACCCTGAGGTCCCCCCAGTTCAGGAAGACCACAGCCACCTGGGCTGTTGTGTTGGGCCTGGGAACCACATTGTCTCATTCCTGGAGTCTCAAAGACCGGTTGTGGATAGTTTGCTATTCTTGATAATTTTGGGAGCAAATAATTACATGTAAGGAAATTAGATTGCTTATATAATTTTTTAAAGAATTTTTAGACATATGGAATTTTTACAGTGAGTAACTATTTTGAATCTGAGCTCATTTAAATATGTTTGAGACTCAGTTTGTACCGGAATATTGTAGTGTCAAATGCATAATAAATTTTCAAGAGCTCCAGAGCATGTATAATCGTGTAAGTAATTCTTAAAGACTTAATCAAGTAGCCAGGTATTCATTTTGAGATTATTAAATTTATTAAATGATATACTTGTCAGTTTTCTTCTGATGTAACAAAAATACTACAGACTTGGTAACTTATAAGGAAAAGAAATTTCTCACGTTGAGAGTCAAGACCAAAAGGACATATCTGATGAAGATCTTTCTGTGTCCTAACATGGAAGAAGGTTTCACATGGTGAGAGAATGTGTACGTGTGTGTGTGTGTGCAGAGATGGGGTGGTGGGGGCGCGGGGAGAGTGAGAGAGGTGGGGGGCGGGGAGAAAAGCAGGGAGCCAAAACCCACCTTTCAACCCTAACTCACTCCTGAGTTACAACCTTAATCCATTCAAGAAAGCAGTGTCCCATAACCTGATCACTTCTAAGAGTATCCACTTCCAACACCGCTGCACTGGGATTATCTTCCCAACACTGAAATTCCGGGGACATACTCAAACCATAAGCTGACGCTAAGTAAAAAGAGTGTCAATTCAAAAAACAAAATTACTATGGTGTGATAAAATCCACTGATCACTGAATTGTAATTGTATATCCTCTGAATAAATGAGAATTTGAAAAAATGTACTCATTAAGCAAACTTATATCTGCCATTTTTTGAAGTAGTGAAACTTTCGTCTTTAAAAACTTTTAGCCAACTTTTTCTTTGAAATGACCATACTTGGACTTCCATGCAATTTATACTGGAGAAAACTTTAAGCATACTTCCAATTTCATGAGAAAAACTAATATTCAAGATGTCAAAATTATTGATAATATGTAATAGATGATCTTCCAAAAGACTAACACACAGCTGGTCATGCAATTTGTCACATCTCTGCTCAAAATTAAAAGCCATATCTTTGGCATGTTGTATCTTTCCACAACTACATTTTCAAAGTAAGCTGTGAAGTTAAAATGCCCAAGCAATTGCTCACTGTTCTTTTCCTTTTTAATCTATGTTCTTATTTTCTATTTAAGATAGTGTGTTTAATATAAAATGGTTAACATTATTAATAAAAATATAATCCAAAATTTGCATTTTTTACCAAGAAATAGAAATCAGACTTCACTTCAACACATGATGTTATTATATACTTTAATTTCTAAATGGACGGATACAATTAGCTACGTTTCAAACATTGCGAAACAGTATATTTCCTTCAGTATTATGTGAAAATATCACAAGTTGAAATAATGATTTCATTTTCTACAGTTTCAAGGATAAAAGCATTTGTGGAAGTAGACAAATGAAAATGTGAGACATCTATGTAAGTGAAAATGATTAAATCAGAGTGAGGTTGTAGATATCAGCATTTGTCTGGTTTATATCTTTCAAGTAGCACCTGCTTGATAATGTTATTTACAAAAATTTATGTAATTCTTTTTTGGGGGGGGCGCCAGGTACTGAACCCAGGGGTTCTTTGCCACTAAACATCTTAGGCTCCTTTTATTTATTTACGTTTTACTTTTAGAAGGCTTCTTGCTAAGTTGCTTAGGGTCTTGATAAATTGCTGAGGCTGGCCTTGAACTTGTGATCCTCCTACCTCAGCCTCCCAAGTCACTGGGATTATAGGCATGTGCCACCACACCCAGCAAATTTACATAATTTTATTTTTGAAAAAAAAATTAAAGAAAGAGAAAATAAAACAGGACAAATATTTAAAATGTACCAAAAGAAAATAAGATTCCAACTATAAATTACAAAGTACGGAAATTTACAATCCAAGGACTCCTAAAGAAAATCTGAGAGTATTCTTACTCTTCAAGTTACTGAACTTTGCAATTGCATTCCTGCTGAGCAGAAGGTAAATTGACCTAAATTTTACCGGCTCTCCAACTCTGTGTAGGAGAGTGGCTAGGGGGAAATAGAGTTGCAAAATTATTGCCCAATTGCTTGGGGAACATGATTTCAATTGGTATATTAGATTTATTAATATTGACTTTATAACAACTGCACAAAGAACATGTTTATTTGCCACTTTAAAATAAATTATCCCTGCTTTCTGAGAGTGTGGATTTGTACTTTAAGTTTTGCAGATGAATTGACATACAGAAAATACTGAACTAATATTTTATAAAATCTCCAATGTTAGGTCTGGGAGAGAAGAAAAGAAAAAGACAGGAGCAATCTCCGATCAGGAAGCATGAACTGCAGTGGGAGAGGTGAGCACAGAGTACCTTGCAGGAGGGCTGGAAGCGGAATTGAGGGCCAGGAGACTTGGTGCAGCAACACAGGCAGCGGGGCAGGTCTTAATTCTGACTGGGATCAAAAGTGATGAAAAATAAATAAATAATTTAAAAAGAAAAGAAGAAAAAAAAAAGTGACTTAATGATGAGGTTTTGTTCCAAGATGATGAAGATGGAGTGTCAGAGCATTCTGAAAAAATATTACCAAGAAAGACAGACAGACAAACAAGGCAGCTATGCAGGGTATGGCCTGTGTTCATCTGTGGTAGGTGTGCATGGTACACAGCTTGTGTTCCTGAGTGGTCTAGACTGGCTGGTGCAGATGAAAACAACACAGTCAGAGACTAGAAAGCCTTTGGGGTGAGGGATACAGAAGAAAATCACATGTTAAACAGAGCAAAAATAGTGGAGCTAACACTGTGTGGAGATAGCATCGGCTGGACTCTTCCAAGCGTGTGTAGACACAGTTAGAGGACCACAGTTGGGAAAATATGCACTCCAGCATTCACTCTTGCATCTATTTCAACTTCTCCCAAGTTCCTTGGGCCTTTTATATCAGACAGCACATATACGACCTACTTCCCTCCAAAAGTCTAAATAAAACTCAAACCCATCAACAACATCCATCCTCAGAGCAAGTCCCCTCAAAATGACCGTTTTCCATGAATAAACATCATGGCTCTGGCCTTTCATAAGTTGTTTCCAGGCCTCTGCTGACAGAGGAGAGATGATCTTGTGGACTTTACAAAATAAACCAAGAGTAGGTACAAAGATTCAGGGTAATTTTAAGAATATCAGTGTGCAACTTGCTAAGAAACCAAGTAAGGAGCAAAGAGAAGGATTGGGGTGGGGGAAAGTGTGCAATTAAGTGTAAAGAGATGGGGAAGGAAGAAAAAGAAAGAAAAAGGAGAGGCAAAGAAAACACCCTGGGAGAAACAGAAGGCTAGGGTAAAAGAAGGAACAACGACCAAAAAAAAAAAAAGACAACACATTTCTTAAAATCCATTTTGTATTTCCAAAATGGAAAATCCAGTTTTCGATTGGCGCTGGTTATCATTGGTGCATCCCAATCTTAGCTCATTGGTGGCTTAAAGAGCATGCATACTGCTGTTTGGGGCCACAGCTTAGGCATTTTGCTACAACCTAGCTAGGTGTTCTGTTTCACTATTTCTCAGGTGCCTGCCGCCGTCAAGGTCAACCACAGCCTGGTCTCACTGAGAACTCAGCATAGGAAGGATTCACTTCCATGTTGTAATGCCCTTTCTAAAGGGTTGCTTAGCGGGGGGCCTCATTTCCTTGCTGCATTTGGCTGCAGGCTGCCCTGCATTCCTTGCTAGCTCTGACCCAGAGGCCATTGTCCATTCATTGCCAATTGGAAGCCAAGAAGGCAAGAGAGTGTGTGCTAGCAAGATGGAATACCCAGCGTAATGCAATCTCAAGGGTAACGCCCATTCTCTGTCACATTGTCCTAGTTAAAAGCAAGTCATAGGTATTACCCACACTCAAAAGGAGGTTGCTTGAGAGTCTGAAACATATATTTTAAGTTTCAGTTGTAGCTATCATTTCACATGGAAATGTCCAATGTATAAGAACTGAAATAACATGACCCACTCTCCCTGAGCTGAGGAGATTGGTACCAGATGAACTTTCTTATCGCTGTGTTAAACAACACAAGTAAAAATAAGCTTCTTGCTCCAGAAGACACCTGGTCCTAAATGATAACATGCTAAAAAATTTCTTACTTACCAAGACTAACAACGCTTGAGACTCACTTTGAAACCCTGTCTTGCTAGAGCTATAAATCATAAACTCTGCCCAATCACAATTAATTCCCCCTGACAAGAATGATCTAAAATCACATAATTCAGGTTCTACAATCCTATAAACATCTTACTCTGAATTCATGCTAAAACACTGCTAAGATTCTACCAAAGTTACATGCTACCTTAAAGCAGCAAGCTTTGCTCCATCAATATAATTTTTAGAAAATTGAGTCAGTACAGCCAATGAATAGATGCTGGAAAGTCATTTTCCTTGATCTCCTGATCTTCATTTGGCTGTATGGAGGGAAAAAAAAATGTAAAAGGGATACCTGTACACAGGCAGGCTCACCCTTTAGACTTCTCTAAGTAGGCTCAGTGAAATACTAGGCTGCTAGTTCTGAGAAAGTTTTTTTTCCCCTTCTTCTTTTGAATTGATGAAGTCTTCATTTGAAAGAAATAAGGCTAATATATTTTAAAGAGAAATTCAAATCCATAATCACATTACTATTTGAGTAAATGTATTCTAACATGATTTTGCATGAATTCTTTATTCAATGTCAACCTTAAATTTCATGTTCTTCAACTTATGTCAAAGTTGATACTCAACATTTCTTCAATCTCACTTAATTGTACTTTACAAGTTTGCAGGAAATTTTCCTTCTTAAAAAATACTAACGTGAAGGACAAGTAGTTGGTATTTCCAGGTTCTCCATTTGGTATTGTCTAATTTCGGTCCAAATGGAAATCAATGACACATCATTACTGAGAGTTCAGAAATCCTGGAATGCACTGAAAAGAAATGTGATAAAGGGGAAATGTCAACACAAGTTCAGATGCTTTGACATGACTGTACAAACAACAAAACAACTTGCATTAATTAGAAAATTTGATGATGTTTTAAAGAAAAGTTTTGCATTCATTCTACATAAATTATATTTACAGTAGAAAAGCTATAAGCTATTATTTATTTTAGGTAAATATTTCTGTCCCAAACAGGTATCTATTAAGTCAATCACCATATTGAATGCTACATTGCTTCTATGGACAAAGCGGTATGCTGCACCAGTAACGATAATTACTAAGCAATTAACATGAAAATTCACTGTAGCCCTTTGAAGTAGGCAATATGAGTATCCCCTGTTTCAGTTGAGAAACCAAAGTTTAAAGTTTAATTTGCTCACCTAAAGTCATATAGTTAATATATTTGCCAGGTTTGAAATCTAGACTGTGTTGCTTAGAAATCGAAGCTAGACACCTACTCTACCAGATACTCTATTTAGTAGTGCCCTCAAATGCCAGAGCCTACTGTGCCTTTAGTATTTACTTTCCAATTCCGAAGAAAGGAATGAATGAATTCTACTAGTCTTTATTCACACAATAAATTACAATACAAACCAAAATTTTGTCAGAGATTATTTCAAGAGTATCTCTCGATAATATTTGCCCTCTGAGAAGAATTGATATGATTAATTTTAGAGTTTCAGATGATAATTACATAAATATAATTTAAATTTAGGGAGTTAAATCTCAGAGATTACAAGTTTATTCATGAGATTTCTTGTTAATACCAAATCAGTATTCCTTTCCTCATCTAAATCAGCACATTATAATGGCAATTGCGACTATTCATTTATTCCAGGATGTTACTGAATATTTCTTATACACTCCAATAGTTTCTAGGAATATCCAACCGAATGCAAACATTGAACATTTAAACTCACAGATGAAGAATAAAGAACTTGCTAGAATTTAGGGGGAAAGATTAATACATCAACATACTTCCATTCATATATCAATTGCCATAAAAATTACACAAATATCTTCAAGCCTGTATTCCTCTTACTTCTCAATGACAACAGAAGTCCCTGGGATGTAAATTCAGAATGCAGGTGTATGAAGTGGCCTCTGCGTATCACTGAGCCACACTCCTCATGTCTCCTTATAAGACAATCTACCTGCCAATGTTTCAAAAGGTATTTCTTGGTCTAGTTGTTGATAATGAGGGTTTTGTAAAATCCCTTCAGAAACTATGAGATGAAGGCTTCCTCCAGGTATTAACTGCTAAGCAGATGAAGCTCTGGCCTAAAACAACTCCGGGAGCCAAGACTGCCTGCTCAGCGCTTTCTTGCCTTGCTTGCTTGTTCCTTGGTGGGTCGGTTGTATTTCTTACTGTTCCTACAGGCCATTCCATGAAGAGTTTGAGCTCAACAGTAGAGAAAGAAAAAGGAAGGTCAAGATATTCACCGGAAGCACTTGCCAACAATTAACTGTCCTCTTTGAAAAACAACAGGATTAAACAAATGCAACTCTCTGCCTGTGACTTTTCACCACCTTCTCAGGGGCTTGGCACCAGGGAAATGCTCTTGAGGATGGTGTTTTGTACTATTGTACTTCCAAGTAACTTTCACTTGAATAATTTACTTTTCTTCTAAATTAAACCTAACAAAGTCACTACTTCCTCATCTTTTCTCTAGGGTATGCAGAACCTAGAGCTATTATAAATGCTTTTGAAAAGGAAAGGCAGAAATCACACGCTCACACACACACATGCACACACACAGGCACATTTCAAAGAGACCCTGATGCCTAAGAAGGTGTCCTACTTCATTGTTTTGCATGTGGGCTCCTCATTGTCCCAGCTCTGTAGCCTGTCCTTTCTTGACTGATCTGCACGAGTAAGCCAGCTGGGTATCTGATTGACGTGCCTCTGCACCCTTTGTAGTCGCTGTGCTACGGTCTGTTGCTCGACATGCCCGTTGCCGAGCCCATACCAGACTGCCCTAAGTATCAAACTTAATAATGCATCTTCATCCCCAGCAGACCACCTCCCTCAACATTTCCTCTTCCCTGGGACAGTATAGCGACTAGCATCTTATCACTGATCGCCGCAGGAGGGCCAAGATCTAATGTGAAGAAGCCATTGGGAAGAAGGGTGAAGTGCACTGTAGGAAGCAGGACTAGGAGGTGACAGGCACTGAAAAGACAGACCAAAGGACACATAGGAGGCCAGAGGGACATGATACTGCTCGGATATGTTTGGTGGGGAAAGACGTGTGTGATGGATAATTTCAGCATTTGTGTTTGAAGAAATGACAATGTCATGACTGGAGAAAAAGAAGGCTAAAGACAGACGAGCCTCCCAGGTGGTGTGCACGCCTATGAGCACAGCACACTGAATCTCACCAGCATGCGCATCCCCAGGACACTAAATAAAAATAATAACTGTAAGGAAATAGCAGAAAGATCAGCAGAGTGCAGGGAAGGGAACCCAGGAGGGAGGAGGGGAGGAGGAGGGAAAGTGCTGGGCACTGAATTAGAGCAAATTATGCTCCATGCTTTTATAATTATGTCAACACAAACCCTAATGTTATGAATAATTAAAAAAGAACAAACAAACAAAAAAATAAGACCTATTAACTGTTTAGGACCTAGCACCTCACCCTGTGTGACTAGGGTTTTACCAATAGAAAAATAAAAAACAAAAACAAAAATAAATAAATAAATAAAACAGCTTGCTGCTTCCTGACTCCGTATTTCCTAATTGCTAACTGTCCCTTCACCCCTTGTACTTGCTGTTAAGAAAGAGTGCTAGTGAGTGGAGACAGCTGGAATACATGAGCTGTATACGAAGCAAAGGATCAACAATTGACACTGCGGATTGTGGTGTTATTTCTTAATTAAATGGCTTCCTTTTTGAAAAAATATATAATCTCTACAAGACACTTATTTTATAATTGTCCTAACCAGACTTCCTGCTGTTCCAAGCATTTAATTTTCAAGAGATTCCACTTCCTACATGATTATTCTACTCACTAACACTTTAAGAAATTAGGAATTGTACCATGTTTAAAACAGAAGAAACTTAAAGATTGGGAAGGTCTCCTCCAGCCCTACCCCTTCCAGGGAAGAGGTTGTGACACACGGGTGAGAGGTCACCCTCCAGGCTGGACTGCCTGGTTTCAGTCCTTCCCTAAATGTTGCCTGGCACAGAAATTGTTAACTCCCTCTCAGGTTTCTCAAACCAAACAGGCGAAGTTATTACTACTTCATAGGGTTGTGATCACAACTAAATATGTTTATGCAAGTGACAGTCCAAAATGTGCCCAGCACAGAGTAGGTGATCAATAGCGCTCAGCGTTTTGATACTGATTATACTTACATAGAAGAGATTTATGAAACTCCAAACGACTGCCGATTGCCAATCATCATGTAGCCAGTCAATCACATGTGGAGTTAGGACCAGCATCTTCTTCTTTTCTTCCCTATCTAATGTTATATTTTCAGAACCCCAATGATTACATTTTTCCCTCCATGCAACATACATGCATAGGTGTGAAATACCTATGTCTGACAAGCCAGTATTTTTATTCACTTGCAAATCTTTTATTGCTTTCCATTCATATGCCAGGAGGTCATGATAAGGGATAGTAGACACAAAACCTATAACAGGTGAGCTATAATCTAAGGGGAGAATTGATGCTGGAAAAATGGCGGTTCCCACAGGTGCTCCTTTCTGAAGAGGAAAAGGACTTCCACGATCATTTCAGAATGAAGCCAGGAGTGAGCATCTCACCCCAGACACAGAGCAAGGAGGTTTCCAAGTCAGGCCGTAAAGATAATCACAGAATGCATCCAAGACCTAAAGGAGGAGAAAGTGTTAAAACATAGAGGGACAGAAAAAAAAATACAGGTTTGAGGTTCCCCTGTGTAGGACCAGCTAGGAGTGAACAAGAGAAATTTTGGAGATAGACTGTATCTGGATGTTTGTCTAGACTATGTGGGGCTGCAGAATATGGTTCCAGGTCTATTACATCATTTCACCATAAGCAGAAGTATATATTTTCAATAAGATTAACATACTTTTAAAGTAGCCCAGTCATTTCTCTTGTGTAAGAAATGAAAATCCAATCCAGAAGGATACATTTAATAATGTATATAAATTGCTAATCTGTGGAACATAGCATAGTTTCTAAATCTTCCCTGTAATGTGCCTTGTTGCTGGTTGCAAGGACTGAAGTGTTAAAATAAGTTTTGATATCCATTATTTTTTAAACATCATAGAAGTGAGAGTGAATAAAACTAACAGGCAAAAACATTAATCTTCTTCCATCAGCTTTAATGTAGGAAGGCAAGATGCATTGTGTTCCAAAAAGAAAATTCCATCCAAGATTCAGGTATAGAGAATCACTGTTATTAGGAAATCAAGAATAAAAGCAAAACCCCACTACCACCCCATTCTAAAAGTTCTTGTTGTTCTACTGGCCCAGTCCTATTTCGGGAGGAATCACATTTCCCACAGGTGTGGTGAACTTCAGCCATCTCCATGCAAAGTAGTCGTGACATAGATCTTACAAGAAAGGTCCAATTCTTGATCTCTGTAGAAGGTTGTTTGCTGGTTATTAACTTTAGATTTTTGTGAGAACCATACCTGTGGTTTAATGGTGATTCTTCCACTTACTGTGAGCTTTGGTAATTAAATATTTTCCTTGTCTACAAAATGAAGAAAATAATACACACCACCCAATGTAGTTTTAATTACTAAATGAGGGCATTTCTGAAATGTCCTTAAAAACATTCATACTTAAAAACACTGAAAAAATTCTGAGTACCTATATGAAGACAATATTATTTCTACTATGTTCAAATCACATAATTAGAGAATGTGTATGCCCAGGCAGAGAATTTTTTTTTTATTATTATTGTAGGTATTTTTCATCTGCCAAATGAATTTGCTAATGCGTCTCTCTCTTTGATATTTCCTAGTTTCACCGATCCATCCAGGCTTAGATGATGTTTTTATCTTGCTCAATATTCAAAGCACTCCTTTGATGGAGAGAATCAAGTCTTTCTTCACATCTTAATGAAGTCAGAGTTTTATCCCTTGTGTAATATCCCTCCGAAAATTTTTACATTTTCTTCTTCTGATATTCCCAACTGATAAAAGGCAGTACTGTTTCTCTCCTCTGTATTTGCCTCTAATGCATTTAAGTCTCACATTTCCCAGCTCTGCATAGGTTTGCATTATATACTCCTTTAAGTTTTCTCCTTTGCTCTTGTGGGATCCTTTGTCTTACCTGCGTCAGACTATTTTCCAGACAGCGCCTTCGGAGGCCTCCTCTTGAAAGCCAGCTGCTGGTTCACCCTTCAAGCCTTTGAAGGGTCTGGGAGATGAGACACCTTGTAACATGGAAGAGGGACAGAGATGAGCACCCCCAAGGATCCAGACAGGGCGATGGGCCTGTTGCATCCTCAGCAATCTCCCCCAGCATGGGCCCGAGAGGATGATTCCCACTTTAAACTCCTCCCAAATCTCAAACTCTCAAAAATATGAACAAAATAAAATGACTATTTCAACACAGTGATTTTGAGGGAATATATCTTTACTGAGCAATTGCCATAAATGAGACTGCCACCCTAAATCCCTTCATCCACGTTCATATTGTATTAGAGCTTCTTCAAAGGTGCCTATGATTTCACATTCCTCTTTGGTTGATGGTTGTCTTTCTGTGAATGGGTTTCTTTCTGTAGCTTTTTGGTCTGGTTTCTTTTTTATTTAAGATAGTTTTTATGGATGTACTTACTTACCTACTTACTGATTTATGTAATTCTTGGAGAGGTCTAGTTGCCCCCCAGCCCCTGGTTTGGAGCCTTGGGTTTCAATGGTGCTTCCCTTTTCATTGTCATGCTAATTTCCGTGCAGTGGCTCACGCCTGGCTTTCTGTGCTTGCAGTTGTCCCTATTCCACTGAAGGATTGTTTAGAAGCAACTACCCTAGCTATTTCCCTGGGCCGGTGGTAGCTTTTCCATAGTCCTTTTATGGTGGACAGGAATCAGCTTGGGCAGAGTTCTATTTTAACCTCCCCACCCACCCCTTGCAGGATCAAGGATCTTCCGTTGCCTCTTCCCTGAACAACAAGCCCCCAAGCACAGCCCCAGGCTCCTATCTGGGTAACAGACCCCCTGATGGCCCCGGCAGCTGGGCTCACTATTCTGCTTCCCTCTCATTGCTGACACTTCAGGACTTTCTTTCTTTGAAGTTTGACAATGACGTTTTGACAAATCTCCTTGAGAAACTTCTTCACTTACATGCACCAATGCGGAATGAGTGCCACTTCACCCCAACAATTAGAAAATGCTGGCCCTACACAAAACCTCCACCAGAGATGTGAATGCATCTAACAGCAACGAGGTCAGTCCAGGATCTCCGTCTTCAGAGAAAGTAGGTGAACTTTCTCCGCAGAGAGAACTTGTGTAGTTACCACTTCTTAAATTCTACTATCCACATAAAACCATTTTAGAATTTCTACTTCCATGTCAGGAATGACAAAATATTGAATAAATAAGTCTCAAAATTTTGTATTTTTTTCTTTTGCCTTCAAAGTATATTCTATTGACAGTATATATGACTAAAGATATAAACTATTCAAAAATTATTAATATTGGTTCTGTGTTTCTTTCTTATTGGTACATTCGAGTTATACATAATATTGGGGTTCATTTTGACATAATCATTCAAGCATGGAGTATAATTTTCTACAGTTCAGTCTCCAGTACCTCCTCTTTCCCTCCCCTCCTTCCTTCCCCTGATCCATTTTCTATACTTTACTGATCTTTCTTCCATTTATTTGTAGCTTTTTAAATTAGTGCATTATAGATGTACATAAAGTTGAAATTCAAATTTCCTTTTTGAGACTTTACAAAGTGATATGCAGTTAGTTTTAAGTTTTTCCAGTTCTTGTTGATTTAAATCTACATAATTATATGTAATTTCATTTGTTTTGCTTTTATAAGATTCAAGATTATCCTTGTTTCATATAGCTTTGACAGTTAATTTATACCCCACCAAATTGCCCCATTTTTATGTATACAATTCAATAACTTTTATTAAATCGTAGAATGTCACGACCACCGTCACAGTTTGATCATGGAACATTTCCAAATATCCAAAAAGAAACTTCTCCTGTCAAAAAGAAACCACTGGCGTCACCCTCTTGCCACCTCCGCCCCCAGGCATCTGCTCACTGTCTCTGTTGCTTCCTCAGGATGCTTCACAGGAACAGAATCACACAAGGTGTGCTCCCTGCAGTCTGGCTTCTTTCTCTTGTCACGATGAGCTTGGGTTCTACCCACAATGCCGTATATGTAGCACCTGGTTCCTTTATGTTGCCAAATGCTCCTTGGAGTGGATACTCCACCTTTCAGTTGACATTTCTTCACCCATTGACAGACATTTGGGTCTTATGTTTTTAAATGGCAAATACAATCACAAGTCCAAAAGATGAAGGTGTACAACAGCAAATCTCCATACACCTGTCTCCTGGGATCCTTGCCTTCTCACTCACTGTTTTAACATGTCCCCTTCCATTGCTCCTTTTCTCATAGGGCCTGTGTTTCTGTCTTACCCACTGATGTGCAGAGGTGTCTCTGTGTATGTGTCAATGTGTGTGCATCATTTTGAGGTTTATTTTCATTTTCTAAATTTTGAGGGACTTTTTATAGAATACAGATACATCTTTACTTGTGCTACATGTTGCAATCTATTTCTGCTTTGCCTTCATTTAAGTTTATGATGATATTGCAATGAAACCTTTTTTTTTAATTTAACAGAGTTTACTTGAGGAAGCAAAAGATGTTAGAACTGGATAACATTCCACATCAAAGATTGTTCAAAGGCCCATCTCCACTGTGCAAAGGTTATATTCCTACCTAGAGAGAAACTGGTAGGTGTGGCCAACCAAAATAATTTGATGGACTACAGTTGGCATTTGCTTTATATGAACATGATCTGATCAGTTGGCAGCCTGACATTGACCGAAGCGTGAACCAATGTGATTGCCTGAGACTAAAGCTGCCTAGTTATAAAACTATGTTCTTAGTTTACAGTTTACATTTTTTTTCTTTTTTTAATTAATTCTCTTTAGATATACATGACAATAGAGTGAGTAAAACTTATTCTAATTAGGATTCCATTCTTGTGGTTGTGCATGAGATGGAGTTTCACTGTGGTGTATTCATGTATAAATACAGGAAAGTTATGTCTCATTCATTCCACAGACTTCCTTATTCCTATCCGCCTCTCTCCCCCGCATACCCCTTTGTCTAATCCAATGAACTTCTATTCTTCCTCTCATCCACCACTTATTGTGTGTTAGCATCTTCATATCAGAGAAAACATTCAGCTTTTGTTCTTTGGGGGATTGGCTTATTTCACTTAACATGATATTCCCCAGTTCCACTTACCAGCAATTTTCATAAAGTCATTCTTTTTATGACTGAGTAATTTTCCATTGTGTATATATACCACATTTTCTTTATCCATTCACCTGTTGAAGGGCATCTAGGTTGGTTCCATAGCTTAGCTATTGTGAATTGAGCTGCTATGAACATTGATGTCATGGTGTCACTGTAGTATGCTGATTTTAAGTGCCTCAGATACATGCCAAGGAGAGGAATAACTAGATCAAATTGTGGTTCCGATCCTGCTTTCTTTTTTTTTTTTTTTTTTTTTTTTTTCTTTTTTTTTTTTCTTGGAAAAATCTTCATAATGTTTTTTAGAATAGTTACACCAATGTTTAGTCCCACCAGCAATGATGAGTGTACCCCTTTCGCCACATCCTTGCCAACATTTATTGCTCCTCATATTCTCGGTAATTGCTATTCTGACTGGAGTAAGATGGAATCTCAGTGTAGTTTTAATTTGCATTTCTCTAATTTCTAGAGATGTTCAACATTTTTTCATATATTTGTTGACCAATCATATTTCTTCTGTGAAGCGCTTGTTCGGTTCCTTTACCCATTTATTGATTGGGTTATTTGATTTTTTGTGTGTGTTATGTTTTTGAATTCTTTATATATCCTAGAGATTAATGCTCTATCTGAGGTGCAGGTGGCAAAGACTTTTCTCCCATTTGGAATCTAGTTGAGGAAGTTGGTTCCTAAGCTGACATGATGGAGAGTTGGGATACATTTTCTTCTAGTAGGTCCAGGGGGTCTGGTCTTATGCCTAGGTCCTTGATCCACTTTGAGTTGAGTTCTGTGCATGATGAGAGAGAGGGGTTCAATTTCAATCTACTACACATGGATTTCCAGTTTTCCCAGCACCACTTGTTGAAGAGGTTATCTTTTCTCCAATGTATGTTTAACCGTGCCTTCATCTAGTTTGAAATAACTGTATTATGTGAGCATGTCTGTGTCTTTTGTTCTGTTCCATTAGTCTCTATGTTTGTTTTGCTGGCCATACCATGTTCTTTTAATAATGATGGCTCTGTAATATAATTTAAGGTCTGGTGTTGTGATGCCTACTGCTTCACTTTTCTTGCTAGGGATTGCTTTGGCTATTCTGGGGTTCTTGTTTTTTCAAATGAAATTCATGACTGCTTTTTCTATTTCCATGAAAAATGTCATTGGAATTTTTATAGAAATTGCATTGACTATGCATAGCACTTTCGGTAGTATAGTTATTTTGACTATTTTAATTCTGTCTATCCAAAAACATGGAAGAGCTTTCCATCTTCTAAGTCTTCTTTCTGTAGTGCTCTGTAGTTTCCATTGTAGAGGTCTTTCACCACTTTTGTTAGATTGATTCCCAATTTATTTTAGGCTATTGTAAATGGAATGGCTTTCCTAATTTCTCTTTCAACTGTCTCATCATTAGTGTATAGGATCGCAACTGATTTATGGGTATTAATTTTGTATCCTACTACTTTGCTGAGAAAAATTTTTGGTGGAATTTTTTGGGATCTTCTAAATACAGGATCATATCATCAGCATATAGGGATAGGTTGAGCTCTTCTTTACCAATTTGTATCCTTTGAATCTTTCTTTTGCCTAATTGCTCTGGCTAGAGTTTCAAGAATAATGTTGAACAGAAGTGGTGAAATAGGGCATCCCTTTCTTGTTTCAGTTTTTAGAGGAGATGCTTTCAGTTTTTCTCCATTTACAATGATGTTGAGGTTGGATTTAATGTGTATATCTTTTAAAAAGTTGAGGTATGTCCCTACTATCCTTAGTTTTTCTACTGTTTTGAATATGAATAGATGCTGTATTTTGTCAAACAATGCAATCATTTTTTATATCGTCAAACTGACCTATATTTTGTAACTAGATTGTTCCTGAGTAGAACGGTATTTATCAGAGTTTCTTCACATTAGGTTCATATCTTCTTGGACTTTCATGGGTTTCTATTATTTTTTGCGTTTATTTATCTGATCCACTTGAAGTAGTTTAAATTTTCATAGTTACTGAGGTTGATTTCTAATGTTTGTATTCTATTCAGCTAGTTCATTCATGTGCCCATAACAGATTTTTTAAGATATTTTTTATTTGTAGATAGATAAAATACCTTTATGTATTTATTTGTTTGTTTGCGTTGTTTTGTGTGTGTGTTGCTGAGGATCATACCCAGTGCTCACACTGGGTGAGTGCATCACCACTGAGCCACAACCCCAGCTCTCCATACAGACTTTTAAATACAGAATATTTAAACTGTGTTTCAAGGTAACGTAAGTCTACGTTACCTGTTCTATTTGTTCTACATTCTCATCAACTCTTGAATGTTTATTTCTCTCGGTAAACATTACAGTCATTTATTTAATTCTGAAAAGACTAACTCTTAATTTTATTGATATTTACTAAATGAAAAAATTGAAGTGCCCAGAACTGACATCTTTTTGATAATGTTTGATCCTGTCCAAGTAATTACACTTTGAACAGAAGGGCTTATGACTGCATAAAATCTGCCATGATGCCTAATGAACCCATAGTAAAATGTAAGTAAGAGACATTTGATTAGGTAAAGTGAATTTCCTTTATTTATTGACTTGAATAAGCAAGTGTCTGGGTCTGTGGAAGGATGACATTTGAAATCTGCACAAGCACTGTTGAAGTTTCAGTCTTTTTAAAACTGGATCAATACTTATAAAAATCCATCAGGAAATGATCTCAGGAGTTTTCTCTCTCAAGTGAATTTATTCCTCATAGATCTGCATGATGTGCAGTTACTTCCTATTACTTTCACTACGTTTTATTCCAACACACTTTAAAACTCATTCCATGTGCCTTATTTCTTAAAACTGCAGTTGATTGGCATTTTTTCTTCAAAATGAATTATACCATATTAAGAGGCTTTGTTCACCTCTTACTTTTGTTACTTCCCTTTTATTCCAACATGTTTTAAGTTTAATTTTATTTTTTTATTGCTTAAAATCTTCATTTGCTTAAAATTTTTTTGCAAATTGTTACTGATTTTTAATGGGTATCAGATGTGATCCTAAAATATGTATAACCAGAAAAATGAGAGATTACACTCCATTTATGTACGATCTATCAAAATGTATACTGTCATGTACAACTAATTAGAATTTTTTAATTAATTAAAAAAATTTTTTAAAAAAGTAAAAAAAAAAAAAAACATTTACAGGTGACAAAGACCACAAAGTCCTTCAGATGGCAAGATATCTTAAAAAGTACAAGCCTTAAATATAGAAAACTTTTCACAATTTGATTTAATGTATAGGGTAGATAATGTGTTGTTCAGATTTTCTATTTCTTCTTCTGTCAGTTTTAGTTCTCTTTCAAGGAATTTATTTCAATGAAAATTTTTTTCATGATTTGTCATAATATATTCGATTTTTACTACCTGAAGGATCAGTGCACTTAATGAAAAGCATGGATTCTATGATTCTGGGCTTTGAGTTCACACACCCACAGCAGATAGGTTAGGTCCACACCTTCATCAATCTTCCACATGCCTGTGCTGTCGGCTGTTGTGCTGCCCACCATACATGTGAATTTGCTCTTTTCTCTTTGAATTCTGTCAGTTTCTGCTTGATATCTGTTGAAGCTGTGTCAGTACATGCATAATACTATGATTCCTTCCGGTATGGCCACCTCTTTTTTCTCATTTCTTGCCTTTTTTGAATCCATCATAAATATTTTTGCTAATACTTTTTCCACAATGAAATCTATTTAACATTCTTCTAATAGTTACTTTGGAGATTATAATACATTTTCAGTACTGACCTCTGCTCTTACTTTAAAGGTAATATCTTTTTTCTCTATTGCCTTTTAACACTTTTCTCTTTGACCTATTTTAGGCAGTTTGCTTATTTCATTTTTATTCATTTTTACAGCTTTCTAATTTTTTAAAAAAATAATCTTTTAAATAGACTTTCTAGTTCCTTTCAATGGGAGTGTATAAACCCGTTCCCTTTTCACATCTGCAATTATAACACAGAGTAATATCTGCAAGTGTATGACACTAAAATAAATACGGTCACGGAAAGATCAGTTATAAATACAGCAAAATAAAAACTATGATATGATGAAGTATGTGCTTTATAACTAATGTATTAAATAATAGTTTTGGTTTTAATATCTACTTCAAGTTGAAAATAATTATTCATTAATGACAATTTGAGTATCTGCAATGAATGTGTGAAACAAAAGTAAAGATGATTTCTATTGGTGATGAAATCTCAACTACTTTTTCTAATGTCTGCCTACTCACATGCATAAGTGAAGGAAATGCTAAATTTTAGTTATGTATTGTAAGAAAATGGACATCGTGCTTCTTATCCTTGGTTATGGTACAGTACCTGTGTTCTCTCCGTGTCCCCTAAGTACCCCAAACAAAGACTTCCTGCTGTAGAAGCACAGGAAGCACTTTGCAAGAGTTGGGTTTCTGTCTTGGAGAGACCAGGTATGTGTGTGCATGTGCACATGTGTGCACGTGCATCTGCCAGGCACATGAGCACCAAGAGTGAAGAGGCAAGATCCAGCCAATGAAGGTGACTGTAAGATACTGGTGACTAACATCATGGTTAAATTCGTTATTTGTAGGATGTTCACTGAATGTAACATTAGTGTTCACAATAGCACCAGGAAAACTAAGTAGATGAAATTTTTCTCCAAGCAAAAGTGTACGGCCTCTACCTGCACCCTACCACTTTAAAAATAAATTGGTACAATTAACAGTCTTATACAATTAACTGATACAAAAAATGATACAATTAAGCACTCTGAAATTCATATAATAAAGCTCTATATGGGATACAACTTTATTGAATCATTACGCCAGATAATTCTTGTAAATCTTGCAGGGAACAAGATCTGTGAACTTTGACTTTGGGGCTAGAATATTCTTTTCAATTAAGAAGCCAACAAAAACTGCTTTTAGACAATAATCCGGCCCTGGCACCCCATTGCTCCCAGATGGTGAACCCCTTATGGTATCCTCAGTGTTCACAGGAGGGTGTTAATTCTACCTTGGTTCAGCTGTTTTTTAAAAACCATTTGCTACCTATCAAGTACAATGGAACATCACTGAAGGCGCCCGTAGGGATGTGATACAGAACAGACTGCCATCATCCAAAAGTGTCATTGCAACAAATACTAAGATGACATGCAAGATTCTAAAAGACATGGACTTTGTTTGATTTTACAACATGAAAATGATGTAGAAAACTTATGCTGAGTGTTTCCTGCCACTTCGGAAAGTTCTGATATCACAGGCTGACCGTATTATCCAACTTGCTCCATTTTTTCATTTTCTGATACAACTAATCATATTTTAATAGTTTTCAATATTACTTAGAGTTATTTTTAAGAGTACAATGAATTTTTTATTGAATAACTTTCTTTCAAAGTAAGAGATAATCATTACCTTCTGGTTATGATATTAGTTCAGAAACCCATGCCACATACCATATCAGTAGGAAAAAAAAAGAGAAGAAATACATCTTAAAGTCTCATCTGTGTCCTAGAGAAACCATACCTAAATTCAAACTATGCCCTATCATCATCCAAATATAAGCTGATCCTAAATGTAATTAAAGTTATGAACACAATTAAGCTATGAATAAATTAAAAGATTAAACAATATTTATTTTTACTTGCCAAGCACCAGCTCAAAGAAAGCCCTTGAAATTAATGCCAATTTGACTTTAACTTCATTAACTATTAACTATTTAATAATACAAAATATCAGTTGCCTCAAAAGGGTCTAAGGTCAGATCTAGGATTTCTTACTTTCAAATCAAAGAACAAGTTCATTCAAAACAAAAGTAAAGGAAGGAAAAGATGTTTATATGAATAAGTTGAAAAGTCCCATATTCTATAATGATAATTCTCAGTCTCTTCATCCTATGAAAATATTACATAGTTGAATTTGCATGATCTTTCCATGTATCCTTTACAAAGTTGCCCTTCAGTAATTAGAATCCATTAATAACATCAGGTTTCTCTTTGCCCAGTAGAGGGCACTGCTACATACAGAAACCAACACATCTCAGTACTAGGTTCTTCAAGAGCTTGTGATTGAAGGGCCCCATTAACTCCTGTACCTAGAAAACCTCAATTTTGTTTCTTGAAATGGAGAGCTCCAGAGGAACTAAGTGACAGTAGACATGTGGGGAAGTAAAATGTGATATTATCTAAGAAATAACTACAGCGCTGCTCAGCATTGGTAGCTCATATTATCATTGACTATGACTTACGGAAGTGATTTTCAATGAGCCAGGTGAAAGCCAGACATCTGTTGTTTAGAATTAATATTCAGCAATAACATTGAAAATGATACATTATCTTGTTTTGTTTTGTCTCTGTTTACTAGAATTCCAATAGGTGAAGTTCTTGAAGACCAATGCTAAGAAAGCCACCATGGTTTGGGATGAGGTTCCTCCTAGCTTTGAGACTCCTACTCCAGTAGAATTGAATCAGTGATTCATTCTTTTGAATCAGAAATTTCCAATGCTGACCCAGTTTTAGTTCACTATATATCTCATGATGATATCAGTATCCTACCACTAAAAATTGAAGTCGTGTTTTCTAATAAACCTTCCGACAGCTACTGAAATAATAAAATAATGGATATTTTTTAACACCAGAGTACCTTGGTTTAAGAAATATGCATGTCTAATACTTAAAGGAGAACACATCTACTTTTTGCTACTAAGCATAGAATAATTTGTTTCCACTCTACAAATTTATCAAACCAATTATCCAAAATTGCTATGTTAATTTGTCGTTCATATAAATTTGACACATATCATCTTAGATGGAATATTTACCTCCAGAGGTTTCCCCGATATTTCTTCATTTTAAACACATTTTGTAAAGCCTATTTGATTTTTTAAATCTCTCAACAGAAGTATAATTAATTATTTGAAAAAAGACTTAATTCTGGATATTTAGACTTTAGACCCCTTTTCAATCTTAAGACCCTTTTTCAATCTTAAGATTTAGGGAAAATGAAGGGGATTATGTGTTAAGTGCTTAGAAATAAATATTGTTGGGGGTGGTGAAGAAGATGAAGTCGATGAGATTTCTGTCCACTCTATTATTTAAATCTTGACTAAGAAGAATGTCTGAAAAAAATTAAATAAGTGTGAGCATGAGTTAAACATTTCCAGCTCGTTGATTTTGTAGCCCCTAAGTCAACACAACCATGTGCCAACTCTCCTATTACAGCACTCTGCAGGGAGGAGAAGAAATTGGTAATTTGACAGAAAATTACAAGTCAAAATAGTTTCTTTATAAAAAGATACTGCCTACAGGAATCTCCAGGAACCAACTCTAAATTATTTTACATTTAAACATTTGACCTGAAAATATGAATCCACATTCTTCTGCCATCATAAAAATGTCATTGTTTAGACTATGAAATGAGGGGCAATAGGTAATCTGAATGAGGGAAGCTATTTTTTGACTTAGTGTGGATGTTTTTATTTTGGTTCTAGGCTCTGCCTAAGCACTTAACACATAGCTCCCTTCTACCTTTTTCTACCTGGGCTACTTCAGTCACCCAGTCAGTTGCCTGGGAACTATGTCCTCTTCCTTGGAAGGTTGATGTAGTACAACCGTGTAAACACGCAGTGCCTATGAAGTGACAGTGACAATCACTTGTTATTGAATATTGTGCAAATTCTTTTCTGTTTTTTTTTTTTTTTTTGCAGAATTTATTGGGGCAAAACTTACAAATAGACAAATAGGGAATGAGTGGATCATGTGTAGTCCCAACTGGGCACAGATGGTCTGCAAACACCACAACCAAGCATCCTATGAAGAAAGGTCCCAAACCTATAAATTCTTAACTTCTTTGAATCTCTTCCTTGTGCCTCAAGTTGGAATTATAATGCCCACCTTACTTATCACAGTGTTGTTAATTCAAAATGAGACCATAAAAAAAATGGAAATGAAAACACTCTGCAAGTGACAAAGTGCTATATAAATATTAGGATATATAATGAATTGGTAATTTAACACAGGAATTAAAACTGGCATAAGTTACTCCATCGCATACACTGTCATCTGGGGAAATTGTTTAGAAGGATAATTTTGAATGAAAAGTTCATATTGGCTTATAAAGAGCACATCATTATTTACTACACAATTATAATTTCTTATTTGTTCTGTGGAAATGATGTTTACATTTTTCAGAGTTTTGTCTGGAAACTAATGGATTTACTTAGTGGATCATAAATAATAGTGTCGGGTATATTCCTCAAATAAAGACTTCCAAGACATATTTACATTTTCCTTTCAAAGTAAATTTTTATTTTTTAATGGTAAGTTTCCAGTGTTTACTCCAAAGGAAAATTTTACTATGTGCTGATAAGAAAACCCTGTTCAATACACAGGGGTTCTTATCAGAGTTGCTCCGTAGATACACATGTACACATCTTGTTTGGGAGTGTTTGAGGAAATGAGGACATGGATATCTTAAAACCCTTTTGTCTGAAGCAGGTAATGACAGTGTGGAAAGACTGATCTTCTGTCCCTCTGGAGGGCCATCTCATGACAAGCACACCAAGAGCTAAGCCTGCCTGAGGGCCACCTCACAAGAGCAGCAGGGGATAGCTTGCACCTCTCATTTCCTTGCAGCGCCATTCCCACCAGAAAACAACGGACTCCCGCGTGCTCTGAGAGTCCTCCCAGGGCTGCCTTCCGCAGGTGGTTGAGACACAGACTGTTTCTCTGCTTAAATGAACGTGTCTAGTGCTCTGAGAATGTTAGCAATACTCCGTTCACTGGTGCCTGGTTTATCCATGTCCTTGTTCAGTCTGCAAGTTCCCAGCTCCCTAAACAGCACGTTCACGCTGACCACGCTAGCTTTCCAATCTGTCTATATCTGGATGGATAGGTAGGTAGGTAGGTAGGTCTTTGAAACTTGTGGAGTTGCTAGGATTCATCCCTTTAATGGTCCATGTTCACAAGAACAAATGTGCTCTGGGAGAAAGTGTTCATGATGGTGAGGGGAAAAAAAAAAACTAGACAAGGGTACTTAGGGTACCAGGGTACTATACCCTGAATTGTCTGTTCAAAGACAGATGGATGACATCAGGGCCTGGTTCAGCTCCCTAACTGTCACTCGGGGCTTCATGGTTTAGCCCACACACAGTTTTCTCTCTCTTCCACCTGTAGATACACATTTCCCAGATGCTGAGACTCCTCATTCTGCTTTCCAACCACAGCACTGTTCACATCCTGCAGCCTGGGGTGCAATCCCTGGCATCTAGGTCTGGCTCCCTCGGTTGGGGCTGGCAGTGCTAGATGAGACCCTCCGCTTCAGGGACCTCTGTCTGAACATGCACCATACAACTATTCCATGAATCCTTGCGTCCTTTGCCCCAGACTGGGAACCACATAAGAGGCAGGGCTGGTGTCTCTTTTCTTCTCAAGGGTCTTGTCCCCTTTCTGCAGTGCCAATCTCAGCAGGAGCTTGGTGAGTACGAAAGAGTAAACAAAGTCCAGAAATATAAGGATTTTAAGCAGAGAAGCAGGAATTCACTTTTACAAAACTTTGGAGTTATTTCATCTCAATTTAAACAGCAGAAAGTGTTATGGGACTGCCTTATATTATCTCATGTGCGTATACGACTGCAAGACCGATGTGATCCTGTGATATGTACCATCAGCCAAAGGAGAGATTGCACTCCATGTATGTGTGATCTATTAAAATGCATAAATGCATTCTACTGTCATGGACCACTAATTAGAACAAATAAAATAAAATAAAACAAAATAAAAATTTTTTAAATAAAGGAAAAGAGGTGAACTAGGAAATAACGACACACTGGGAACCTATCGTGTGTGAGGGATATAGCGGCGCAGACTGCCACGGAAAGGCAGAAGAGTGTGGCGGCTCACTGAGAAAAAATGTGGTCACATAAAAAGGTGACTTCTGTCTGAGGAGAGTTTCTAAAGAAACAGACTGTGTGTAGACAGCTGATTGTGGAGAAGTGAGAGGTGACGACGGAATGTTCCACAGACCATCATCACTACTGTGAGGCACTCTCTCAACTCTCTCAGTAATTATTGTAACCAGCTGAAAATGATTGCATGATCATATCTGAATGAGATGGGACCAAAAATCCACAAAGCACAGCACACGCAAGGTCACCTTCTTCCCCTCCTGCTTATGGTGGTGAGGAACTCAGAACCACAGTTAAGCACTTTGCACCCATGACCAGGGGAAAGACTGGGACAAAGCTCAACTCTTATGTCCTCAAATCTTACACCAACTTTTATAAAGGCACATTATCATTTCTAATATATTTTCAGCATTTTTAAAGGAATAACAAGTAAAATACTCTGTTTCTGCAAATATTTCTTCTAGTAGTTAAACCATAATTAATTAAAACCATGTAATTCTATTTAATTTTAATGATATCCCTTTATTCTTCAAAATAAGTATTTCTCCAGTTATACTTACATTTTTCATTTGGTAAGTATCCAAGTACAGCTCTTTGCAAGTTATGTATAATATAAGCTAAAAATAATGTCTGGGTATTTGTTTCAGAACAGAAGGAATTCTAGACTAATGTGACAAATGGCATTCCCCCAACTGCACCCATTTTGGTTTAGAGTCAGCTCCAAGACTAGTTAGAGACTCAAAGTCTATCTCCATGCACTTTTAGTTTGTGACATTCAAAATTGAAATACAGTTGCTACTGTATAGTTTAGTGCATAGATAAAATGGTGAATTCCAACAGGCTCACTTATTTAAGCACTATTTAATGGTCAGCCTTATGTACAAGGTTTGAAATTTGAACTCTAGAAGAAAGAAATATGCATGCAGTGCACAACACTGAGGTCCAAATTGTTGTTGTCCAGTAAAGCAGGATGACATGGTGTACATCTTGTTCCTTCTTTTAAATTCATGCATAACCTCTTAGAACCCTCATGGATGTTTTGGTATTCCAAATAAGAATAGAAAATCATTATGATTCAGGTAACTAAGAATTAAATAACATTATAATTACATTTATTAATGTCCAGAATTAAATTGTTTCTTTTTAATATGTTCCTCTCAAGTATGACCGTGTCTTCAATTAGAATAATGAAAGACATAATTTCTAAATGGTAGGGATGAGATTCTAAAGAACATCAAAAAGACAAAAGAGATTACAAAATTGTTTCTTAAGGCATTTTTAGACTTTTATTCAAAACATCCTTTTCCCATCATTTCAAATAAATCATTCCAGCCACCCACGCCTATTTTGTCAGGAATGGGCATCAGAGTACTATGAAATATACCATCCTATATGTAAAGGTAATTGCCACGGAAAATTCCTTATTTTTACCAATTCAAAGAGGCAGTAGATACATTTAAAATAGTGGGAAGTGGGTGTTGGATAATCACTGGGAGTAATGAAGAGCTCAACAGTCTTGCTGATTGTGACACGAACTTTGTCCAAAGGGAACACATTTTATTTTGGTTAGAAATGGGTTGGCAAGAACTCAACTCCGAGCAAGCAGCCCCATGGATACTCATTAATTTTAATTGAATGAATTGAATGTCCAGTCTAGATACAATTTTTCAAACCCAATTAATGAGGTACTTAGGTGTTGGCAAAAGTCACTGCAAGGCTTCTAGCTAATTTTAAGAATTTGGAACATGGGCAAGATGCCTGGAAATTATAAAGAAGTCAATGCAGTAATTTTATTTAAAAAGGGAAAAACAGATGATACTGTATGCACTAGGAAGCTCAGCTAATTTATGTACTCGTACACAAGAAAAATGAGTTAAAATGTCAGTTTTAAAATACCTGGATAAGAGCAGGCTATAGGAGAGAGCAGACGATGTTGCCTAAGAAAAAGATATGTCAGATATCTGTATTTCTCACTGTGCACAGAAGCCAAAATTCACATCTTCTCTTGAGATCACCTTTATCTTTTCAAATATTATCTGACTTGAAAATACTCATATTTTTCTTCCTTTGGCAAAATGGTTAATATTTTCTCATCTAAACTGACCCATTACTTACATTTAGAAATTACTCCCTAGACAAAATTTTACTGAAAGATTAACTTTGCACAGAAGAGCATGCATTTTTAAAACTTCTATCACAATATGTTACATGCTTTGCTGTTTAATTTAAAATAAATATCTTCACATCGATTTACTTGTTCAGTTTGATCTGCACGTTCTCGTGTGCAACGCAGTGTTGGCTTTGCTAAGTCAATTTGAAGAGAGAAAGTTCTGTGAGTTCCCGTGGTGGAAGTTAGATAAAGCTGGCAGAAGCCAGGGAGAAGAAAGAGGAGCAGGGGGCTGTAAGCTGAGGTTCAGAGCAGGAGGCATATCATGTGAGACCCTTGTGCAGAGCAGCAGTGAAGGTGAAAACACTGCAGAGCAGCCTGAAGGGGAGGACCAGTGGAGGAAGGAGGGAGGGTGTCCCTGCGTCATGTCCAACAGGCAAGAAAGAAGAATGAATGGCAGAGCAAATGCGGCCCACCGTGAGCCTGGCAGCAGAGCAGGCGCCGAGGTACAGAGCATGGCCAGAGTGAACATGTATGATTGACAGGGAGCGCTGGCCCCATGACAAGGACTGCAGACAACAGCAAGGAGGGTGCCAGGAAGACCCATTCATGTTGCCCCGGCTACAAGCTTTAGGGACAGTGTTAATGATTTATGAGGCCCTCAGAGGGCAGAGAGACTTCACCCCGTAAAAGTGCAAATGTCAATTGTCAACTTCTGGAGTTACTTATACATAATGTATTGTATGTTATATAATATTTATAATTATATAATGGCATATATTTTAGACCGAAGAGGAACCAGCATGCACATAGTAATATGCCTCGCTGTTGATCGTTTAAAATAAAAAACCTATGTTTCTAATGTTCACATTTGCGATTGAATTTGATCATAATCCAGTGGAATCGGTGGCTCGGCAGTACCTGAGGACCTCAGGGGCCCCATCAGTGCCACCTGCTCAGAGCAGGGAGCACCTGAGGAGCAGATGGCTGGTCTCCGGGATGCAGCGTCAGGGGGCCACGCCCTGCAGTAAAGGGCTGAGGCCCAGGCTGGAATCCTCTCGAGATTTGCACCTTTGGTCTGGCTCTCCCAAATCCTTTTATTTAATCCCTCCTCCATCATGCCTCTTGCTTCTTCTGTGGCCTTTTTTTTTTCCCCCCGCCATATGGAAGATAGAAACACGTGTTCACCGCCCTTTGCCAAACTTACAGATGTAGCCCAAAAGTCAGGAGGAAAATATTCTGTCGGGCTGGGTGTGGGTCCCTCAGTTCTGCATAGGGTGGGGTTCAGCGCATCAAAGGCTGCTGCCTGTGCGCCTCTGCCATCTACTGGTAGAAGGGTGGACAGGCATTTGATACAAAACTAGAACTAGTGCTCACTCCCTTTAACATGATGTGTTTTTTTATATAGCTCTCACATGTGGATACCATTTTTCTCAGATGCTCTCTTCCCCTGATATGTCTGGGATTATCAAAAAACATACTGTATAAAAATGAAGGCATCCAATGCTGCTTAAAATCTCACGGTAACTGGGCGGGCTTTGTCAAGCAGCCGCCTGCAGGGCGACAGTTGCAAATCGGCAGGGATGTTAACTAGCACACTGTGACAGTTCTGCCTGAAGTCTTTTTTTTTTTTTTTTTTTTTTTTTTTTTTTTTAATGAAATTTTTCCACCTGAAAGGTACCTACTCTGTGGGGTTTTGAAGGCCCTGGGCTGGAGGCTCAGTGGTCTATAACTCTCCTCACCCCCACACCCACGAGGTCCCTGCTTCTCTGTGCCTGGCACTTTGCAGTGGTCTCTTTTCCTGAGGTTGGTAAGGGGGCAGTTGGGTCCCAGCTCTTGGCTTGTTCCCCACTACTTCCTCCAGCAAGCTTCCTAAGGATCACTGGTCTGCACGCTTCCTTTTGCCCAAAGCGGTGCCACATTGGCTCTTCCATTACTGTCCAGCCCCCATCCCCTGCGTGGCCATTGTGAGACTGTACCTGTGCTACACAGTCCTCTGTCGTGTTTATCAGGGTGGAAGATGGGAACTGGAAGGGGCTTGGAGGACCCAGCCCACATTGGTTTGGTGACTTCCCTGGGAGAAACTCTAGCGTACTGGCTGTATCCCTTCCCACTGAAACTGCTTGTAGGGTTGTTGTCCTTGTTTGTACCCTCTTGCCGTGGGTTTGCCCTTTTACGGAAGTCTTCCTGTAACAATTTCTTTTGTTAATTTGGTGAGGGGTTTTTACTGTGGAGGAGGGTCAGATGTACCCGCTGCCCAGGGTGTTTCCTATAATCACAACACTGTGTTTAGAACAAGGAACCCCAGGCAATAGCACAAAAACAAACTTGGTCCGTGTAAAGGCAGAAGGAAACCGTTGTGAAAAGCCAAGTTCCCAGATGTCAACCAAATGGCAGCCCCACCCAGTGTGACCTATAAAAGCTCAGTCCTGCTATGTCAACTCTTTTCTGCCTAGCCAAGAGGGGAGGTAGACATATGTAAGGAAACAACTTATTAGCAAAAACTAAGAACCTTGGAACTAAGAAGTCACTCAAGTGCAGGGTTATGCCACACCAAATTCATAGTAAAATGCATAGTAAGATGTAGTTCTGGGAGTCGGGAAATAGGTAATTATTCTGATCTCTGTCAGCAGGGTTCAATTCTGAGATCCTTTCCTTGGATTTCTAAGCATAGGGAGAGTGCATAAAACAGCATAAATTAGCATGTGATGTTTGGCATGAGTGCTTATTATCAGGCAAAAATTAAAATCATCCTAGATAAATGGAAGCACATAAGAAAGATTAGGGGAAGGAAGAATTTATAGGTCAATAGGAGACAATGTCCAACCATAAATTTTGGCATTCTTCTATAAGCAAAGGCAGGTATAAATACCATTTTTGTAGAAGAGAAATATAGCAATTATATTGTAGAGAATTAACCTGGCTTGGAGTCTACAATGGTTCTCTTTGAGTGACAACACTGTCTTATGTCATACACATGTGCAATTCCTGAGATAAGGCTACAAAAAAGGATTAGGTAAGGTTTTATTCCAACTAAAAAGCTAAATGCATGGAGGGATGATGACGGAGAAGGTTGAAAAAGAATGAATAGAGGAGTTTAAAGGAATGACAGAGGAAGGAGAAAGCGTTCGTTCGAATTTACTGGCCTGCGAAAAATCATCAAGACTTGCTATAGGTTACTTGTGTGACTTCCACGTCACTGAACGAGAACACATTATCTCCCTGGAGAGCAAGAACAATTCCCTGGATATATCTGTGGTCCTAATCCTTCATCCCCAGGAGCTTCATCCAGGATGCGTCTCTGCACACCATGCAGGCAAGTTCTTACTTACAGGCAGTTGGTTTCCCCCCCCTGCAACGCTGCCCTCAACACAACAGTCCCTGGAGAAAGCCGCCAAAGCATGCTCAGCTAGCAATTCTGGCAGGCTTTCAAGGACCATCTGGTCCCCAGTAATGTAATTTCTCATGGTCAATCCGACTTCATGAATGGATTGGAAATCGCAAGGGATAGAGAGTCAGCTTGATCTGCCACGGTTCATCCATGAATTATAAACTTCTCTCAAATCATCCTAGGACGATGCTAGAGAGAGACAGTTCCAGGATGCACTCTGGTGAAGGCTGATGGTAAGTTAAGCAAATCTGCCCATTGATAGTTGACTCTTTTGTTATATCATTTTAAAAGATTATTTTTTAAAGAAGCAGTCTTCTTTAATAGCATTAGTATATTTTTCTCTTGTGCTACATAGAATTTTGAGGATAGAGAGCTTTCTATTTAAAAAAGAGGAAGGGAGGGAGGGAAAGAGACAGAGAGAGAGAAGACTATATTCCTTGGAAAGCAAGGCCCATGCTTTCTCCATGCAGGTTTCTTATCATTCCTTAACTTGTGTTCCCCTTCTGCGGACATCCCTCCTCTGTGAACCACAGTGAGCTAGTCTAGGACTGGGCTCCTGGCAAGAAAGTGCTGTTCATCAATGATATGTGATCTGCTTCACAATGTTCAGCTGAACCGATTGTAATCTCTCTTGAGACCATGAGCCCAAGAGGCAAAGGGTCAGGAATGAGGATGTGAGAAGGCGGGCGATAGCATTTTGAGAATGAGACAGAGTTCGCACCAAGCAGTAGGCCAGGCACAACTGGTAAGGAGAGGAGAAAGAGCAAAGCAGAGGCACGAGGAAAAGGGGGAGAGGGGCTGGCTAAAAGAGATGGGAATAAAGCCGCCATGCGAGTCTGCTCAGGGAGCTGTAACAGCATGATCCAAGACTGTGGACACAACAGAAATGTCCCATTCACTGCTGGAGGCTGGAAGCGCGACGATCAGGTTGGCAGAGCCCTCTCCTGGGTTACAGACTGCTGAGTTCTCACTGTGACCTCAGATGGTGGAAGGAGACAGGTATTATCCGTCGAGCCTCTCTAAGAAAAGGTACTAACTCCATTCAAGGTGGCCCATTCTCATGATGTAATCACCTCCTGAGGGCCCCCACCTCCTACCACGCTCGCCTTGTGGGGTTAGGAATTTCAGCATACGGGTTTTGGAAGTGACAGATTTCGGACATCAGCAGCTGCTAATGGCCTCAGGAGCCCGTTAGTCCTGCATTCCAAGCCATTCTTCGTTCGACTTTCCCAGGTCAGTCAGTTATCTCTGCTGTTTTAAGCACCAGAGAATCTGAGCAAAAGAGAAGAAAACGCATCAGACTTGTGAAGTGAAGCAAACAAAATACACTTGAAAGAGATCTTCAGTGCCTGAAAGAGGAGAGGAAGCCAGTCAGGGCTTGCTTCCCAGATCTCAGGCCTTGGGAACCCTCCTTATGCTTTTTCATGAGACGAGTCCCTACAGTAACTCTCCCCCTGGCTTTTCCTGAGTTTGCTCTAGAGGGTCTCTCTTCCTGCAGGAAAAAGAAAGTCAATGTTAGGTAGCAATACTTTGTTTTATAAAGGTAATATTATATATTATATTTAATTGTGAAACTTCATTAGGTAAATAATCTCAGATGTTTCTTGATCATTTGCCTTTTATATCAAACACTATATCATTTAAAGCTCTAAAATCATTCTTATTTTTTTTTTGGTACTAGAGATTGAATCTAGGGGTTTTTAATCATACTGAACTATATTCTCAGACCATTTTTTTAATAGTTTGAGACAGGGTCCTGATAAGTTGTTTAGGTATCACTAAGTTGCTGAGGCTGATCTCGAACTTGCAATCCTCCTGCCTCAGACTCCCCAGTCACTTGGGATTACAGGCATGCACTACCAGGCCTGGCCCAAATCATCCTTTTTGCAATGAAGAAATTGAGAAATTTTTTTAGTAGTATAATTTTTTTAAAAAAATTTCACTTAAAAATAGATCTTGTATAGACCTAACAGTAAAATACCAAGAGGAATAAAATAGGAAACTATTCATAGCTTAATTCCAAATATGTATTAAATTTATTTAAATTATACCCTAATAAAACATGAAAAGTAAGTTTGACTTTACATTGTGAAATTTTAATATACGTATGAAATAAAAAGAGTTCATGTATGACTTCCTCATATATAATAATATCCTATTAAAAATCCAAAGTGCAAGCATTTTAATTTTTCCCGACTATACAATATGTAACTGGTTAATCCTTTGGTTGTAACATGAGTGTATATTAACATACTTGGAAATACATAGATTCTTACTACAAATATATCTACATAGGCATATTTACATTTGGTAGACTCATTTTAATCTAACCCTTATTCCCATTGACTGTATAAACTGTATCAGTCTCTTTGCAGTGTGATGACATAACTTTCCATAATCCATTGTTAGGGACAGGAAGGGAGCTCCCCCCAGAGCACTTGCCTACCCTGCAGGGGGTCCTGGGTTTTATCCCCAGCAGTAGCAGTTGCTCTGGGCTTCTGTGTTCTCTCTCTGCTCTTCAGTGTGGGGTACACTCTGAGGATATTGGGAAAGCAAAGTGTGTGGGCAAAGGAGTGAGGCAGAGAAGCAATGGTCCTTGTATATTCCTTAAACTTGATATATTCATAGTGATATGCACAGAATATTACTTGATAAATACAAGCCTGATATATACAAAATACAATGACTATACTTGAAACTAATTAACAGAGTAAATTTGACAGCTGGCGATACCATCAAATATGTTTCTTCCACATTATTTTTAAATAATCTAAACCATGATGCAACTACTCACTAAGAATACATTAAATTCCTAAAATTTGCATAGATTTCAGAGTTCCCAGGAAGTTTGTGTAAGTATAGAGACCAAACAGACTAGGGTGTGTCAAAATTTTAGTGGTTACTATATATCAACAGTTAAAACTTTAAGCATATCCCACATCTTGTTTTTCTGGAATATGTTGGTCAAATCAACTAACCAAGTACTATAAAGGAAATGAGGCAATTTCAATCACATGAAAGGGAGTAGAAAAGAAGGTAAATAAAACCTTTCAAGATTTTCTGAGCTCTACTGTGGACCTGGCACTCCAAAGAGAGAATTTTTGAACAAGGTTTAACTTAATATTTATAAATATTTTATTAAGTATGATTATACCCATTTTGTAGATTACTGAAGTGAAGTGCATAAAAAATAAAGTACTTTCTTTAGATCACACAGGTAGAAAGGGGCTAAACTTTTCTGAAATCATAATCATATTCTAGGCTGGGTTTGGGCAATGACCCCAAAAGACAATCCCTAATGCCATAATCCCAAATCTTGAAATCCTTAAAGTCTAAAATAGTGCAAGATCAAAATTCCAAAACTTCTCAAAAAAAATCTAAACAATCTTTTAAAAGATTTTCATTTACACTTTAAAAAGTGGATTATTTGAAAAACTTTAAAACACAACAGAACATTTCATAGGCCACTTGCACAATAATAATGACATATATTTTCTTAAGCATACACATTCAGATATACTAATGAAATTACACTGGTATAACAGTTACTAGCAGACAACCCATAAAAGAAATGGGTTAAAAACAAAATGTGTAAGCATTCATCATGGGGTTTGGTAACTGTGTGCACCCAGATTTGTAACTATAGTCACCTGAAATAAAGTGATGGGCTACCTAATTCTTTGACCAAAAAAAAAAAAAAGAAAGAAAGAAAAGAAAAGTCATCTACAAGCAAAGACGCCAGGATACCAGCAGTGTGGCTTGGTCCAGGTCCAGAAGCCTTGGAACCTCGAAGCTGAGCCTGAACTCTCAGTCTGAACATCTGAGAACATGGACAGGGTCAGGGGTGTAAGTCCTGCCGTCCTAAGAGTGGTAAGGCTGGAGTTTGAGTCCAAGGCTGCAGAGGAAAGCACTGTCTCACCTCCACGCCAAGACCTGATGGCTTCTGTGTTTGTTTTCCTCTCCAGGCATGCTGATTGGATGGTGCCCACCCACATGAGGGCCGATTTCCCACCTGGTGCACCTGGACTGCCGTGCTAACCTCACAGACACATCCAAATAATGTGGTTCTAGGTATACGTTCCACCTAACACGGTGGAGCTATCCTGCACAGAACCAAACTCGCAACAATCCCTGTCCCAGAATCCTACTTTCTACATTTTATATGACTTTTTTTTTTTTTTCCCCCTAATGGGAATTGTGATTTTGGGGGATTTTAACTTTCAGAATTTCAACATTTATGATTTTCATCTTTCGGAATTGTGATTTGGGGAATTTAAGACTTTAGAGCGTTTGGACTTTAGGAATTCCGATCCCCGAGGATTTCACATTTAGGATTAGAGTGTTGGGACAGTGTGGTTTTTCCCTTATGATTGACATGGGTAGAAGCCAACCAACAAGCTACTTTAGAACTGTTAACTTTAAGACAAAGGACAGCTATTACCTCAGTTTTAACCAGAAAAACAACTTTGACATTTCAGGATCTTCAAAATCAACACTATTAAGAAATTGATTGAGAAAGTGGAAATCAAGAACTACCAGGGCTGGGGAGAGAGCTCAGTTGGTAGAGTGCCTGCCTTGCAAGCACAGGGCCCTGGGTTCAATCCCCAGCACCACCCCGCCCCCCCCCAAAAAAAAAAGAACTACCAGATACCACCACCTCCAACATTGTGATAAAAAAGGGTATCTCTTTAAACACAAATACATTAAACATGCTTAAATCCATGAGTTCAGAATGGCAGAGAAAAGTACATGGGATACCTTTAGATGTATCAAGAAACCAACTAATTCCAAAATTCATACATAACAGAATTAATTTTTTTTCCATAATTTTTCCTTTCCTATACGAATTTTATCTTAAGGTATCAAATACTTGATGTGAGAAAGTTTCTTATTACAGAAGTATTACAGGCTATAGGTAAAATCAGTGGAAGTGGCATATCATCATTTAGTAATCTATAATGAATTGAGAGTTTGCATTCCTTACCCATTATTATGTAATAAATCTTTCCAAAACATCATGTCATGTCATCATGTCATGTAAAAGATCCTTCATGGATTCGTTTACAATTCTTTGGACAGGCAACTCTGTGACTGAAAGGACTCAACTGTGCAGAACTTCTGCTGGTCTCTCCTGGATCACACACGTGGAATCAATCGAAGGAGATGGTGGCAGAGGAATTCACTCACACATTGTCAGCTGGTACTGACTCTCAGCTCAGCTTGTCTCTCTACATATCATATAGAAGGTGGCTGCCCTCAGCTTTTTCAACCAGCAATTTTAGGATGGAAGTTGTCTTGAGTGCTAGACTAAAAAACAAAACAAAACAAAAAAAACAAATTCACAAATCCACAAAGCTATTGAGTTATGGCGATCAAATCTGCTCACACCACCAGCCAGTGTCAAGAGGGCAGAAAGTACATTCTATCTCTTAGAGGTGTGGTAAAGTCCATGGCAAAGAACACAGAACCAAACGTAGGGGAAATCAGCAACAGCCTCTTGAAATGCACCAAATAGCTGTAGGCAATGGCCACTGAGTATAACTAACATCCCCCAAAGTGATATGCAAACATGAGCCTCTAAGTGTAAGTATATATCACCACCGAAGAGGAAAGAGTAGAGAAATAAAGCAGGGAGCACAGGAGAGATGCCCAGCCAGCACCTGGAAAGGGGAATCTAAACCTGAGCAAGTCTCCTATCTTACTAACTAAGTTGGGGATAGGAAATCCAAGAGACAGAAAACCAAGACCCACAAGAGCAAGTGGAAATTGATACTGTAGTAAAGTTCAAACAATCTGATTTCTCCTGACCAAAACTGCAGGAAAAATAAAAATAAAAATTTAAGGAGCAAAATGGAAAAGGAAAAAACAAAACTTTCTTATCTTCAGAAATAATGATTCCCTTTGTAGGAAATCCAATATAATCTAACTACAAAATATTATGAACAATAGTTGCCAGATACAATATCAGTAGAAAAATACATCTCAACAAAGCAATAAGCAGAAAACCTAATTAAGAATGTCCTTTTACCATGGTAATGAAAATAGAGCGATCTGAGGAAGAAATCAAATAAAAGATAGCCAAGAACTCTATGTAATAACTTTCAAAAGACCAAATAAGAAAAGTCTTATGATCAGAGGATACATTGAGGTCTTTAAATAAGACTCAAAATACATTAACCATTCTGATCTGTGGATTAAAAGCAATTTCAAGTCTGAACTGAAACTTGAATAGATGTTTTCAAAATGAGTATGGATGAGCAAATGTCCACAAATGGTCTGGATACTCCTAAAGAAAGCGAGATAAAGGTATTTGACTGCCAGGCAATGGGAGAGGCTGCAAATGTGTTGCGCAAGAACAGAAGTAATGCAGAGTGGAGTAATAAGGCATGGAATGTGTGTGAGGCACCCCTCCAGCTGCAAGCAGACCGGTAATGAAATACTGCACAAGGCACAGTCTGGGAAAACATCAGCACAGACCTCTTGTCCACACAGGACAATCGATCCAGCTGGATCACGCTAACTTCCCAAGGCTCTCCGTGCAGATATTTGTAAAAGAGAATGGAAGGGAGGGTTTATGTTCATGGGATGGGTTAAGATGACTCAAGTAGACAAGCATTGACCAAAAATTAAAATAACATGAAGCTTGACTTAATTAATAAAAAGTTAAAAATGTGCTTTCGACTTGAACTCTATAAGGAGAAATTAAAAGAATAAGACATTCTTTACGAGATCATTTCAACAAAGGTAGTTGGTTAAGGTTAGCATACAGAATGTATAAACATTTGCAACTCATTAAAAGAAATAAGCAAATAAAGATAAACAAAAGACATAAACACTATTTTCAGAAGCAGAAAGAAATATTCCTAATAAGTATATAGAGATATCCTCAAATTCCATAACAATGAGAACACACTAAGAAACAGGCGAGAGAGCAATTTATATGAGCTAAATGGGTCAAAGAAGTAAGAACTGTCAGTACAATATATGTTAAAGTGCAAAGTCCTCAGACGTTAGGAAACAGTTTGGCATTCTATTTTAGAGATAAAGGAGTATATAATTTGTGACCCAAAGATTTTATTTCTAACTATATGCCAATTTTTAAAAGGAAAGAAGAAAGGAATATAACAAGGTAGGAAGGAGGGAAGGAAGGACAGAAGGAAGGAAGGAAGGAGGGATTGAGAGGGAGAGAGACTAAGAAAAACTAACATTTGCATACTGAGTAACTTACAGAAGAAAATTTAATGCAGTGTTTTCCTCAAGTTAAAAATCTTGAAAATATGGGGTGATCCAAGATGGCGAACTAGAGGGTGACTGCATCTCCAGTCGCTCCAGAACCCAGGATTCAAGAAGGGGAGGCACTGAGAGACTCGGACTAAAATAGAGCCACGGGGTGAGTCTCCACCACCCGGTGAAGCGCTGCCGGAGCAGCAGGCCCGGATTCGGGTGGCTTATTACAGTAGGGCAGGGCAGCTAGAGTCTTCTCCAGGCAGCCCTGCACACTTCGGCGGAGGGCTCCTCCCACAGGGCCAGATTCTCCAGCATCTCTGAGCAGCTCCCCAGTGAGAGCCTTTCTGCACAGAACCAAGTTTCAAGTCCCTGAACCAGGGCGGCGAGTTCCTGCCTGCAGGTTGCTTCAGGGACCAGGACAGGGCAGCCAGGGACTTCCCCAAGCAGCCCGCAGACCGCCCCCTCCAGCGGGAAGAGCCTTTCCAGGCTAGCTTCTCAGAGCAGACCACCCAGTGAGAGCCTTTCCACACAGAGACAGCTCCAAATCCTGGAACAAGTAGCAGGCTAGGGGCAGCTTTCTTCAGAAGCACTGCATTATCAAGTTACTCCAAGACTTCAGGCCACTGAAGGCTGGGAGGTGATATACTGGAAATCTTCAGGGACACTATAAGCCAATAGAGGAAATCTGCAATGTCACAAAGTCCCACTGACATCTGACCAATATGAGAAAACAAGGGAAGAAAATGTCCCAAACAAACCTAGATACTATATCAATAAAACCCAATGACAGCACAGCAGAAGAAAAATCAGAAATGGAGTTCAGAATGTACATAATTAAAACAATCAGGGAAGCAAATGAGGAGATGAAAGAGCAAATGCAGGCATTGAAGGAGGAGATGAAAGAGCAAATGCAGGCATTAAATGATCGCACCAAGCAACAGTTAAAGGAGCAAATACGGGAAGCAAGAGATCATTTCAATAAAGAGTTAGAGATATTGAAAAAAAACAAACAGAAATCCTTGAAATGAAGGAAACAATAAATCAAGTGAAAAACTCCATAGAAAGTATAACCAATAGGATAGAACACCTGGAAGACAGAACCTCAGATATTGAAGACAAAATATTTAATCTTGAAAACAAAGTTGACCAAACAGAAAAGATGGTAAGAAATCATGAACAGAATCTACAAGAATTATGGGATATCATGAAAAGGCAAAATTTAAGAATTATTGGGATTGAAGAAGGCTTAGGGAAACAAACCAAAGGAATGAACAATCTATTCAATGAAATAATATCAGAAAATTTCCCAAATCTGAAGAATGAAATGGAAAACCAAGTACAAGAGGCTTATAGGACTCCAAATACACAAAATTACAACAGACCCACACCAAGGCACCTTATTATGAAAATACCTAACATACAAAATGAAGACAGAATTTTAAAGGCCGCGAGAGAAAAGAATCAAATTACATTCGGGGGAAACCAATAAGAATATCAGCAGCTTTTTCAATCCAGACCCTAAAAGCTAGAAGGGCCTGGAACAACATTTACCAAGCCCTGAAAGAAAACGGATGCCAACCAAGAATCTTATACCCAGCAAAACTTACTTTCAGATTTGACGATGAAATAAAATCCTTCCATGATAAACAAAAGCTAAAAGAATTTACAAAAACAAAGCCGGCATTACAGAACATTCTCAGCAAAATATTCCATGAGGAAGAGATGAAAAACAATGATGCAAATCAGCAAAGGGAGGAACTAGCCTAAAGGAATAGCCAAATAAAGGAGAAACCAAATCATGTCAAAAAACAAAAATGAGTCAAATGACTGGGAACACAAATCATATCACAATAATAACCCTGAATGTTAATGGCCTGAACTCATCAATCAAAAGACATAGACTGGCAGATTGGATTAGAAAGAAAAATCCAATAATATGCTGCCTGCAAGAGACTCACCTCATAGAAAGAGATACCCATAGACTAAAGGTGAAAGGATGGGAAAAAACATACCATGCACACGGACACAGCAAAAAAGCTAGAGTATCCATCCTCATTTCAGATAATGTGGACTTCAAGCCAAAACTAGTCAGATGGGATAAAGAAAGACATAACAAACTGCTTAAGGGAAGCATAAATCAGCAAGACATAACAATCATAAACATCTATGCCCAGAATATTGGCTCATCCATGTACATCAAACAAATCCTTCTCAATTCCAGAAATCAAATAGACCACAACACAATAATACTAGGTGATTTTAACACACCTCTCTCACTACTGGATAGATCGTCCGAACAAAAATTGAACAAAGAAACCATAGATCTCAATAACACAATCAATAACTTAGACTTAACCGACTTATATAGAATATACCATCCAACAAAGAACGAATATACTTTCTTCTCAGCAGCACATGGATCCTTCTCTAAAATAGACCACATTTTATGCCACAAAGCTACTGTTAGCAAATACAAGAAGATAGAGACACTACCTTGTACTCTATCAGATCATAATGGATTGAAATTAGAAGTAAATGACAGAATAAAAAACAGAAACTTCTCCAATACCTGGAGATTAAATAATACACTATTATATGGTGAATGGATAACAGAAGACATCAGGAGGGAAATAAAAAAATTCTTACAAGTAAACGAGAACAACGACACATCATATCAAAATCTCTGGGACACTATGAAAGCAGTACTTAGAGGAAGATTTATTTCATGGGGCGCATTCAAGAAAAGAAGTAGAAATCAAGAAATAAATGACTTAACACTACAGCTCAAAGCCCTAGAAAAAGAAGAGCAGACCAACACCAAAAGTAGTAGGAGACAGGAAATAGTTAAAATCAGAGCCGAAATCAACGAAATTGAAACAAAAGAAACAATCGGAAAAATTAACAAAATAAGAGTTGGTTGTTTGAAAAAATAAACAAAATTGATAGACCCTTAGCCACACTAACAAAGAGAAAGAGGGAGAAAACTCAAATTATTAAAATTTGGAATGAACAAGGAAATATCACAACAGACACGAGTGAAATACAAAACATAATTAGAAGCTATTTTGAAAATCTATACTCCAACAAAACAGAAAACCTTGAAGACATCAACAGGTTTCTAGAGACATATGAATTACCTAAACTGAACCAGGAGGACATACACAACTTAAATAAATCAATTTCAAGCAATGATATAGAAGAGGTCATCAAAAGCCTACCAACAAAGAAAAGTCCAGGACCAGATGGGTTCTCAGCCGAGTTCTACAAAACCTTTAAAGAAGAGCTCATTCCAATACTCCTCAAAGTATTCCATGAAATAGAAGAGGAGGAAACCCTCCCAAACTCATTCTATGAAGCCCATATCACCCTTATACCTAAATCAGACAGAGACACATGGAGGAAAGAAAATTTCAGACCAATATCCTTAATGAACATTGATGCAAAAATTCTCAACAAAATTTTAGCAAATCGCATACAAAAATAAATTTAAAAGATAGTGCGCCACGATAAAGTGGGTTTTATCCCAGGGATGCAAGTTTGGTTCAACATCTGGAAATCAATAAATGTCATTCACCATATCAACAGACTAAAAGTCAAGAATCACATGATTATTTCAAGAGATGCAGAAAAAGCATTCGATAAAATACGGCATCCCTTCATGCTCAAAACACTAGAGAAAATTGGGATAGTGGGAACATTCCTTAACATTGTAAAGGCCATCTACACTAAGCACATGGCCATATCATTCTAAATGGTGAAAAACTGAAAGCATTCCCCTAAAACCTGGAACAAGGCAGGATGCCCTCTTTCACCACTTCTATTCAATATCGTTCTTGAGACTCTAGACAGAGCAATTAGACAACCAAAGAAATCAAAGGGATATGAATAGGAAAAGAAGAACTCAAACTATCCCTGTTCACTGATGACATGATTATATATTTAGAGGAACCTGGAAATTCCACCAGAAAACCTCTTAGAACTCATAAGTGAATTCAGTAAAGTAGCAGGTTACAAGATCAATGCTCATAAATCCAATGCATTTTTATACATAAGTGATAATCTTCAGAAAGAGAAATTAGGAAAACTACCCCATTCACAATAGCATCGAAAAAAAATAAAATACTTGGGAATCAATCTCACAAAAGAGGTGAAAGACCTCTACAATGAGAATAAGAAAACCCAGAATAGCTAAAGCATCCTCAGTAGAAAGAGCAAAGCAGGGGGTATCGCAATACCAGATCTTCAACTCTATTACAAAAGCAATAGTAACAAAAAACGGCATGGTATTTGTACCAAAATAGACAGGTAGATCAATGGTACAGAACAGAGGACATGGACACAACCCAAATAAATACAATGTTCTCAATACTAGACAAAGGTGCCAAAAAATATGCAATGGAGAAAGATAGCCTGTTCAACAAATGGTGCTGGGAAAACTGGAAAACCATGTGCAAAAGAATGAAATTAACCCCTATCTCTCACCTCCCTGCACAAAACTCAACTCAAAATGGATCAAGGACCATCGGAATCAGAACCAGAGACCCTGCATCTTATAGAAGAAAAAGTAGGTCTAAAAACTTCAACTTGCTGGATTAGGATCAGACTTCCTTAACAGGACTCCCATAGCACAAGAAATAAAAGCTAGAAATCAACCACTGGGATAGATTCAAACTAAAAAAGCTTTCTCTCAGCAAAGGAAACTATCAGTAATGTGAAGAGAGAGCCTACAGAGTGGGAGAATATCTTTGCCATTCATACTTCAGATAGAGCACTAATCTCCAGAATCTATAAAGAACCCAAAAAACTCTACACCAAGGATACAAATAATCCAATCAACAAATGGACTAGGAAATGAAGAGACACTTCACAGAAAAGATCTCCAAGCAATCAACAAACATATGAAAAAATGTTCAAATAGCTCTAGTAATAAGAGAAATGCAAATCAAAACTACCCTAAGATTCCATCTCACCCCCAATTAGTATGGTGATTATCAAGAACATAAGCAACAATAGGTGTTGGCGAAGATGTGGGGTAAAAGGTACACTCATACATTGCTGGTGGGGTTGCAAATTAGTGCAGCCACTCTGGAAAGCAGTATGGAGATTCCTCAGAAAACTTGGAATGGATCCACCATTTGACCCAGCTATCCCACTCCTTGGCCTATACCCAAAGGACTTAAAATCAGCATACTACAGAGATACAGCCACATCAATGTTCATAGCTGCTCAATTCACTATAGCCAGATTGTTGAACCAACCTACATATGTCCTTCAACGGATGAATGGATAAAGAAGCTGTGGTATATATATACAATGGAATGTTACTCAGCCATAAAGAATGATAAAATTATGGCATTTGCAGGCAGAATGGATGAAATTGGAGGATATCATGCTAAGTGAGATAAGCCAATCTCAAAAAACTAAAGGACAAATGATCTCACTGATAAGCGGATAAGGACATATAAGGGGGTATGAGGGGTAGCGTTAGGGTTAGTGTTAGGTTTTAGGGTTAGGGATAAGGGGGGTGGTAAGAATGGAGGAAGGAAGGACTGTAGAGAAAGGAAAACAGGGTGGGAGGGGTGGAGGGGTGGGGGGAAGGGAAAATAATAACAGAATGAATCAAACAATATTGCCCTATGTAAATTTATGATTTTTAATTAAAATAAATTATTTTATTAAAATAAATTAAAAAAGAAAAAAGAAATAAAATCTTGAAAATGGGTTGGGGCGGTGACTCAGTGGTAGAGCACTTGCCTAGAATGTTGTGAGGCACTGGGTTCGATTTTCAGCATCACATATAAATAAATGAAAATAAAGGTCCATTGATACGTAACGAAATTTTTTTTTAAATCTTGAAAACACCCAATTCCACCATCAAGGAAGATGATAAATAAATTGTAGAATTTTCATTGTATGGACAACATAAAGTACAACAATAAAATTAAATTCCATTGCACATATTAACATGGTTGAATTGCAAAATTTCATGTAAAATAGTGACAAAAGAAAGTGCACAAAAATTTTGAAAAGCTCATGAAAGATGAAAACATATATTAAGAAAAAGAAAAATATGCTTAAAATACTTGAAATATAATAATATGAACGTGCACACACATACTGCTAGAACCAATAATGGGTCCAACAAGTAAGACCTATGTACATAAATCAATTGAATTTCTATATACTACCAAGAAGCAATCCAAAAAATTAAGAAAACCATTTTATTTAAGAGTTCTAATAGTACATATGTATGTATATATGGCTATTCACAACACACACATATATATATATATCAACATGTACTCCAAATGTACTCCAACTAGATCGAGCATTTGCATCTCTAAGCTGGCTTCTTCAGATCCTCAGTATATATGCAAAGAATTTAAAATCAGTGCAAGATCATGACAACAGCCACATCAATGTTTATAGCAGCTCAATTCACAATAGCTAAGCTATGGAGCCAACGTAGGTGCCCCTTCAACAAATGAATGACTAAAGAAAATGTGGTATCTATACACAATGGAGTATTACTACTCATTAAGAAGAATAACTTTAAAACATTTGCCTGTAAATGGATGAATCTGGAGGCTATCAGCTAAATGAAATAAGCCCCCACCCCTCAAAAAATAAACAAGGTGGAATTGTTCTCGCTGATCCGTGGAAGCTAACATAGAACAAGGGGGTGGTGAGGGGAAGATTAGAAATTCAGTAGATCAGATAAACAGGAATGAAGGAAGTAAAGGGGAGGTAGGAAAAGGAAAGACTTGGAATGCATCTGATATAACTTTCCTATGCACATATATGAATACATCATAGTGAGTACCACCATAATGTACATCCACAGGAATGGGATCTAGTTAGAATCAGATATATTCCACGTGTGTATAATTATATCAAAATGTATTCTACAGCCCTGTATAACTAAAAAGAACAAATTTTAAAAAAATAATTTGCAATTTTCATGATTCCCCACCTACTCACCAAGCGCCTAACTGCCAGGTAAAATCTCCGAGATACTTTAGCTTTTCCTCTTTCAAAACTTTTCAAAGTTCTTTCAACTGTATCACACATGTAAACCAAGATTGGGCTTTTGTATTTATCTTTTGTACACATTTTGAAGGATAATTACAAATTTAGAGAAGTATCTAGAAAATAAACATGGAACACACTAGAATCTACCTCGTTAAACACCTACCTGGTTTATTACTCCCAGTCTTCTTTTGATTCATCATATTCATCTTTTATTTTTTATATTTTTAAGATTTTTAAACTTTTTAAAACTTACACATAAAAACGTAAAAGTTGGACATATTAATGGTGTACCAAGTAATGTCTTGATGCTTGTCTACATAGCCTAACATTTAAAGCAACCTGGAAGGTACTGATTTCCTCAGGTATCATTTCTGTGTGGTGAAAACTTTCAGAATCCTTCCTATTAGCTTTTTGAAATGTGCTGTACATTCTTGTTTTTCATAGTCACTCTACTGTGCTGGTGCCTGCCAGAACCACTTCTATCTAACTGTGATTCTGTATTCCCTAGTCAACCTTGAACTGCTCCTCCCGCTATCGCGCTCTCCGGGGGCCTCTGGCGATCACATTCTAACCTCAGCTCCCATGAGATCGACATTTTTAGATTCCGCATATACATGAGATCATCCAGGACCACTTTTCTGTGTCTGACTTCTCTCACTTAATGATCATCGGTTTTATCTCTGTCCCAGCAAATGAAAAGATTTCATTCATTTTTGGATGAATTCTATTCCTTTGTTTCTGTGTACCACATTGTCATTATCCATTAAAAGTTGATGGACACTTAGTTTATTTCCATGTGCTGGTTACTCTGTACAGTGCTGCAGTGATCACGGCCTGCAGATGTCTCTTCAACAGATGGGTTTCGTTGCCTTTGGGTTTATACACAAAAGTGGGATTGCTGGATCCTACGACAGTTCTATTTTAACTTCTTGAGAACCTCCTTGCTTTTTGCATGATCACTATATCTTTAACTTTTTCGGTCATGGATTTGATGACTGACATTACCTTTTCATAGATTTTAACTCCATGGAGAATGTGTGAAGGCAGATGTGAAAAGAATCACAGCAAATCCCTGTGTCCAGGATTAACCGCCTTATCATTAAATCTCTGCCCAATATAATGTTAGGCATATAAGACACAAAATAGATAGATAGGTACATTTTAATTTTAAAAGCAAAACATAGATACTATTATAGTGAAGTATATTACATTTAAATGTAACAAAAATGAATAAAAATTAAAGATTGAAGAACTTCAAATAAATTCTGTGTTATTAAAGGAAATACTCCTTTCTGAGTAATGTTTCTGAAATTCCTTTATGGAAGTAGGTGTTTCTTTTTTTCCTGGTTTTTTGTTGTTGTTTTTTTTTTTTTTTTTTTTTTTCCTTTTTAAATGCCCATTTCAAGTTTACACACACTTTATTCTTAATACCTGGCTATCAAAGTATTATCTTTTTACTCTCACATCCTCCTCTCATCTCTTGACTTAAGACTTTTTCTATTATATCATGAGAGTTGAAATTCTAAAACACTTAGAATTGTGTCTGCAATTAGTAAATGTGCAAATATATATTTGTAAACTAAAACTAGGTAAAATAAAAACATTGTCAGAATTAGCTACCTGTATTCTCTTCTACAGTCACAATTTTCATAGTTGTTAAATTCGTATCTAAATTTAATCAATTAGTGTTATGGTCTGAAAAATTTATGTCCCCCCCAAAATTCCAACATTGAAAGTCCCAAGGTCACACTATTCAGAGGTAGGGGCTTTGGAAGGTGGTTATGTCCATGAAAGAGCCCTCAAGAAAGAGGCTATTCCTCTCACAAAGACAGGCCCAGAAGTAGGCTTGCCATCTATGAACCAGAAGTGGGCTCTCAGCAGACCTCAAATCTGCAGCTGCTTTATTTTGAAATTTGCAGCCTCCAGAACTGTGAGAAATAGATTTAAATACATTTATGTTGTTTATAAACTACACAGTTTATGATATTTTTAGAACAGCCTAACTGCCAAATTACAAAAACATTTAGTAATGCTCCCACTGTGTCTTACTGGCTTATTTCTTTTTTTTTCTTTTTGGAGGAATAACTCTTAATGGGTAGATGTAAGGGTCTATTGATGTTTTTTTGTATTGTAGTATTTGTTTTCTTCTTTGGGATTTTGTTTCTGCTTATTTATTTTTATTTTTATTTGTTTTTTGCTATACCAAGGAGAGTTTATTGATTGAGTTTATGTTTTCAAGCTTCTACTTCAGGTCAAATTAATATGTAAATAATGATTTAAACAAAGTAAATTTTTTTCATTTTTATTTTTGTCTTGGTTACATAAAATATGTTGGGATTAGTTCTTCCCCTGAGAATTTTAAACATTTCTCCATTATCTTCTCACACCAAGAATTCTGAGTGGAAATCCTTTTATGATGAAAAACAAAATACAACAAAACCAAAATATCTTTTAGAAAATTGGGACAAAAAGAAACTGCCCTAATGATTAAAAAAAAGAAAGAAAAGAAAAACAGCACATACTGTACCCAATAATGGCAAAACAAAAAGGCTAGAATGAATTTAATAAAAGATGTGCAAGAACTCTACAGAGAAAATTATAAAACTTTTTTGAATGACATTAAGAAAGACTCAAATAAGCACAGAGCTAATTTCTCAAATCTCTCCACTCTTTGCATAAAACAAGGAGTGCTTTTGCATCCCAAATGCTCAGGCTGATTCTAATTCTGGGACATTTTGTTCGACTTGTGCTAAAGAGTTGTTTCTTCCAGGATGGAGGAGATGAACAAAAGGAGCTTAAAAGAAGGAACAGGCTCGGTCAGGCCCGCACAATGTGACTTTTTAAAATTAACTGTAAATTTAAATCCCAAAGCACAAGTCCTATCATATTCTAGAGAATTTAAAAGTGGTATCACATCTAACCATTCTAACTCCCCTCTAGGATTGGACGGCCCCCCTGCAACGCCTTGCAAACTTATCAATATATGCAGCATTGACCAGAAAGAGGTCAACTAAGAGCAAGAACTCTTTTCTATTTGTGTTTAGCAAACACAGCTAGCAGAGGGAAAGGGCCACACAGACATATAAAAATCCGGCATCCAAGGTCTGACTTCACGACCAGACACTTGAGATAATAGGAACTATTCAAACTTCGCTTCTCTCCTTTATGGATGAAGTTAACAATCCTAAGACCCACTGCCAGGTGGATGTGGAGAATCAGGAGCTAATGAGTAAAGGGGGGCTTTTGACCCAGAGTACCACACCCAGAGGAAAGAACTGTGTGGTCTGCTCTTTGTAATTTATGCTACAGTTTATCAGCATTGATTTGTTATTGATAATATAATGATTTTGTTGTTATTGATAATATAAACTCCAGCAGTTGAAACTTATACAAAAATGACTAAATTTTTATAAATAATTCCTTGAAACATGTATTACCACTAACGTTCAAAAATTCAAGTATTTTCTGATTTCTTATGATTTTGCAACTGTGGCAACTCCATGTTAGAAATATTGTAGTCAGGTATTTAATAAATATTTACAAAAATGAATTGAGAAAAGATACAATAATGAAGGATCATTAAGGGGATGGTGTGAATAGGCTGACCTTTCCCTTCTATACTTAGTAATTCATAAATTATTAAATAAAGGGAAGAAGCTGTTTCTGTTGGTTAAAGGTCATGAAATTTCACTGCTGCTATGACCTTGGAGCACTTGCTGAGAGAAAATTAAGATCTTTATTAGCACTAACTACAATACATCATTTTCTCCTGTTAGGAACAGACAACAAACCACAGTGGAGTCAGACACTATCACAAAGAACTCACAGGTCCTGTTATATCCTAACACGTGGCTTCGGAAATCTCAAGATCTCACTCACAAAATTACAGAGGTTGTTACTAGATGTTTTGTTAGTCTTTGTCATTTATTGCTAATACTGTAGCACATAGACTACTACGTAGCAGGTTTTTAAAAATAGTTGATGCTGGTATTTTCATAAAATATCTCATTTTTAATCTTCTTTTATAAGTTTTGTTACATTATTTTGAGAAAGGCCCATGAATTTCACAAACCTGGCAAAGGAGTCCATGATTCACATCAAGGGGGAAAAATAAGAAATTAAGAATTAGATGTTTTTGAGGATATCAAATTCTACCTCCCAGACTCTGTGCCTCCCTACTGAGGGATGACCAGCAGCACCCACATTGTCAGGGCACCTGTGACTGCAGAACCTGCTTCCCCATCCCAAACTACCAAATCAGAATCTGCACTTCAAGAAACACCTTCGGGCAACCTGGACATTTCTCAGTGCATTGTTCTGTAATAACAAACTTCTTATAGAAATTTGTTGGTACTTATATACTTTCACAACAATATGCAAACATTAGTCAACTTCTTCTAAGCAAAACAAATAAGAAAAAAATGGCAGTAGCCATTCTATTACCAGTAAGCAATTCATTTTCAGCATTCATCTTGGCACAAAACTTCTTAACTCATTTTTTATGATATTGAATCCACGAGGGAAATCATCTTTTCAGGCTCCAAAATAAACACATTTTGCTTCTATTTGTTCTTATTCTAAGAGTTAAAACTGCATGAAAATATGTGTTTGTCTTGAAAAGATAAGTCACTTCAGAATGTTGAGCATCTTTGTTTAGCAACAGCACCTATACTTCAGACTTGTGAAGCAAGAAACAAGAGATGAAAGAGATAGCCAAAGGTAAACTGACATTTGAAAATTACTATAGTTCATTTACCATTAAGTTTTGAAGTTAAAACAAATAATTTGGGAGGCTAGGGTTGTGACTCAGTGGTAGAGTGCATTCCCAGCCCATGTGAGGCACTGGGTTTGATCCTCAACACCATGTAAAAATAAATAAAAGGCATTGTGTTTACCTACAATGAAAAAAGTATTTTTAAAAACTGAAAAATTTAATATATACTAATTTTAACGGTTCTTAAAAGTAGCAGAGGTATTTAAATATTTTTTAAAGAAATCCAAAACAATTCTAAACTTTGAAACATGGAAGTTCATGGAACACTCAATGATGCAATATCTTTCTTTGGAAATGTTGACAACAATTTCCTGCCAAAAACCTTTTTAGCAATACTGTCTTCCAAGAATATAGATAAAATGATTAAGCAAAGGATAACTGCAAAATATGAGATAAGGAAACGTGAATGTAATGGCATTTTCCAAAATAAAATTGATTGCATTTTTATTATTCCAGTGCAGCGATATTTATTGACTATGATGTCAAATTCTGAGCCATCCATGAAGAAGTGTGTAGGTAACAAATACTGGTACAGCAACTTCTACTTGTTTTACTTCACTAATTAAAAATTAAAAGCTATATTCATCCTGATCTTTAAAAAGTCACATATGCCCAAGAATGCTTCTACTGTTTTGTCAGTAGACTTGATTTGGGATTCTTTTACTAATTGCAAGTGTAACTTTAGAAAAGTGTATATTCTAAGAAGAGGAATTTTCCTACAAAAAAACATAATTTATTGTATCAGAAACTAAGACTATTTTGTCACATGAAAAAGCAGAGGAAAAAGTGATGAAAGATACTCACTTGGAAAAAGAAGTGAATATGCACCACTATTTTAATTATTATCGAAAGAAGAGCTGCATAAATTAACATAAACAATGAGCAAATTTATTGTCATTTTTTCCAGGATATAAAATCCAGACTCAGAGTCATAGGAGCTGAGTTTTTACTGAATACCAACCACTTGGAAAGTGAACAATGACTCAAAACTACTACTTTTCAGGGGTGACAGTTTGCTCAATGGTAAAGAACAATAGTGACTTTCTAACCTTCCCACGATGGTATTTTGTCCTTATGACCTCAGGCTCAGAAACTTTCCAGAGTAGTCTGCTATCTTGGAATTCCCTCTTGATTCCTATTCCTATCATCCATCTGCATTAATTGATATTTGATTTTCTTTAATCATCAATCATCTGCAGTAATTTTGGCATTCTTAATAGGTGTTGAAATCTTTGAACTTTACTGAGACACAAAAAGAATAAACTGTGTGCTTGAGGTGGGATACAGTGCATGGGATCCATTCAGAACCCCCCCCCCCCCCCCCCCGGGAAGGATGTTTGTTTTCAGAGTTGCTGGAAACACCAAGATTTCAGCTAAGAGATGCTTCCAGGATTGCTAGTAGTGATTTTTCCAAGAGCCGATTGCCAGGGACTGGCCCATGTCCATATATTTCTGAAGCAGGGATACAAAAGCCATTTCATCCAACGTGAGCAACTCTGTCAGGCCATTGTCCTCCCGCGGGTACTTGGGGGAATGGCCAAATCTTCTGTCTCCACCATACCTTTAACTTCTCCCTCTACCAAATGAACTCTGCTTCCTTTCCCTGCCATAGGTGCTGTTGAACCAACTCAAAGGCCCACTAAGACTCTTCCCACTTGCTGACTCCTCCATTTCAAAACTACCTCCCACAGCTGAGCAAACCTAAGTCTCTCTCTCTCTTTTCTCTCTTTCATTTTCCTCCCTCCTCCTGGTAAAATTTCTCTCTCTAGCTGAGGGTTATTTTAAACATATTCCACTTAGTTGCCTATTCTGTTGTTGGCTAAATACCTTCCAAGAATGCATTTTAATGAGGTTTTTGAAACTGACATTTCCTTCACCACCCAAAGGAGTAAAACAATGATAATAGAAAAAGAGGTAATGGTTAATATTTCTCTGTCCAAAAAAATTCTTAGCATTGACTCTGCTATCACCATTAGGAAGCATCTAGTATAAATGCCAGGAAAAGCCATATTCAGAGAAAAGTCCTGGTCTATATCACAGAATTACCTCATATGGAACAATCCAAGAAAAAATTGCAGAATACAGAACAAGGAGGCAAAGGAATCTCTGCATTCAGTCTCCATTCATTCCTTGTATTCCTTAAGGATTTTTAGGGCAGAGTGTCACCCAAAAACCAGTCATTCTCCAAATATTGCCACACACACTTACCTCTTCTTAAGGCATTTACAAGGGGAAGTTCTGTGATGTACTTGAACATCCTAACACAGCACAGATGCAGGATGTTTGCTGATTCTATCCTTCTCGTCAATTCCTCTGCCCCCGATTTTCCATTGGTAATGACCATCAACTTAGCTGGACCCTTGGCAACTGTCCCAAAATAAAAAGCAAAAAGGACTGGAAATATGGCTCAGTGGTGAAGGGACCTGGGGTTCCAACCCCAGTATCAAATAAATAAATAAACTAATAAATATTTTAAATGGACTACATAACTTAAAAAGTTCTATGTTCCCTCAATCATGTCTAAATATATCATTTCCATTGCATCATTTGAATATATTTTCATGTATTCTTAATATGTATTCTTTCTTGGGTTTATAAATAAACTGTGTAAAATAACAAAAAATCTGTATTCAGCGAATTAAATGATATCTTTGCATACAGGTACCACTTCAGAGAAAAGCACCCTGTTTAGACAGAATAATTGTTTTTCTCATTTTAGACGTGATTATATTTCTTTTATTTTTATATTGAAAAGAATGAGTGATCAAGCAATAGAAATTCATAACCACTCATACATTCAACCACTTAACTTTGCATTCAATATTTACTAAAGCATTGAGCTCTATGTACTGGGACTAAACATGAGTCAAAGGGGTTTTTCTTCCTAAGTCATCTAATATCCTTGAAAATAATAAAACAAGTGGCATGTACATAACTGACTAGCACTTAGCTATTGGAAACATATTCAACAGATATTTTTAAAGAAAGCATGCTAAGAGGAGAATTTCTCGATGCCATGAGCAAAATAAAAAAGTGAAATATTTGCTTTTGTGTGGTATAAGGAATGAGCAATTTATTGAGTTCATCCTATAGAGTATGATTTTTCCTCGTAATGTCAAAACTCCCTTTGATCTCACTGAAACAAGATAAATTTTTCCATAGTTAATTTTTGGGGGACGAGATCTTAAAAAAAAAAAAAATCAGTATTCAGGGTCAATTTAGAGATAAAATTATATTAAGTTCACTTGGTTTTTAATTTTAACTATTACTAAAAATATTTGATATTAATGAATTGAATCTTATCTACTTTCAAGTTTAAAGAACTTGCAGGAAAATTAATATGAAAGATATTAAAGGTAATTTTAAAGCTTTATTTCATAGAGTTAGAAACAACTCAAAGTGATTATACAAGAACTCTGCATTAATTTCACAATAATAGTTCACATTTGGGCTAGAACTGTGTGATTCAACCAGTGATAAGCATCTAACAGGTTAATGCAAAACAACCGATGAAGTCATAACAGCATATTTTTGTGTTGTTTGAGGGCTGTTGTCTACTTCTTATGTCCCACAGCCTGTCTACAGTATGTGCTTGCCGGCCCTGTGGCAATTATATTCCCTGAGAACTGACATCACTCTCAGTCACTGTCATCCGTACAGTCTCTGTTCAGTAACCAAAAGGTTCTTTGCGATGTATGAAATAGTACACTGATACAGCAAAGCTCCAAGCCACCTCCAAGGCAACCATGCTGCAGGCTGAAAATCCCGGGAAGGAAGGGAGGGGGTTGAATCCATCATCATATTCTTTTGCCTCTCCTCCCTCCAGTCCAGTCGGAGCCCTGGAGAGGCCCTGACTTGAGGGATGGCATCTCTATTCCATGCCTGGAAGTCTTTCCACAACCCAGCCTTCCCCCTGAGTATGCCCAAGTGTCCTCAGTCCCCTCTGCTTTTCAGAGTCTGTTGTGCAGAATCCTAGATATCACTGTGGGTCATTAGACCTTCCATTAGACCAAGAGAGGCTGTCCCGCTGGGTTTGAGAAGCAGGATCTGAAAGGACCAGGGAAGCAGGACTCGTGTCTTGGCTTACTCTGAAGATCTCCTAACAAAGTCTCACTCTCCACTATTCTAAACACATAGGTATAGATATTCATATGGATACATAGATGGACAGAAATTTAACTTAGGATTTCTCAACTCTGTGATTGTGTGAAAATAGTATACATTCAGTAGAAACTATACTGTGATTTTGGAATTTTAAGGCTAGCAATGTTCAATAGGACCCTGTCTCCTATTGCTGGGCAGAGGTAGCTAGCTGCAGCTCCCAGTCAGCCATGCAATCGGGAGGAGAAACATCCCATATTCTGCAGTGTATCAAGCTATGTTGCTCAGCTCTGGTGTTCAGTAGGTCAGGGGTATTAAATGCATTGGCACTTTCTATAATTTCAGTGTACAGGGATCTCATCATATTGTGACATGAAGAGCTCACGTGTGTATACTTAGCGTGTCTACATATATTCACACACTAAGGACTGAATAAGGTTTTTTTTTTAATTTTTACAGACTGCATTTTGATTCATTGTACACAAATGGGATCCACCATTTCGTTTCTATGGTTGTGCACGATGTAGATTCATACCATTCGTGTAATCATACATGTACATAGGGTAATGATGTCTGTCTCATTCCACCATTTTTCATACCTGAATAAGGTTTTCAAGCGCCTTAGAACATGCTTTCAAATAATATTATCTTCCTAGGGCAACTTGTGCCTCACACACTTTGGACTCTAATATCCTTTTTATTTGAATCAAAATTTAAATTAAAGAAGAAGCTAATCAATTCTATTTACTGCACAAGTCTCCTACTGCCATATTAAAGATCCATTACAAATAGGCACAAACAGCTAAATTTAATAATGATGTTCTCCTTCATTTGTGCGGGTTGGCTGGGGTTTGGTCGACTTGGGGTGGGCTCTTACAGGCTTGGCCACAAACCGGGGCAAATGACTAAGTCTGTTCCAGAGATCTCTCATCCGTGATTCAGTCAGACCATGTTCTTGACACAACCTTTGCCAAAGCGTAAGAGATCACGCCAGAGGTACCAAGCCTGCTGTGAGCTCTCAACCTGTACTGTCACCAGAGTTCAAGAGGCCAAAGGCACTCCTCAGCAGAGCTGTGCTGTCTCCACCAACTCTAATGGGATGACCAGCAAAGTCGTGTTAACCACATGACTCATGAACCTGCAGATTCCCCCCCTGCAGATCAAAAACATTTGAAGTGTGTACAGACATTTGTCCTCCTCATCATTAGTCCCTGAACAACACAGTATAACAACCATTTACCTGGTCTGGATATTGTGTTCAGTGTACAAGTACTCTATGAATGATTTAAAATATAAGGATATGCCATTTTACATAAGAGACTGAGCTTCTCTAGACTCTGGTATTCTTGAGGGTCAGGAACCCGTCCCCCATGGGTGTCAAGAAGTCACTGAGTCATGGACTCCTTCTACTACCACAACCCTGTCTTTGAAAGTCACATGTCTCACCTAAGTACTCAGAGCCTTGGCAGTTACATTCACAGCTACTGTCTTCAGACAAGAATGTCAACTCTAGAGATCGAGGTCTTCTATGGTGATCGACACTGTGGACCAAGACGCCCTCGATCATGAACGAAAATAAAATATCCCTCCCTAGAAACAACTCTGCCGTGTTTCCCTCTTGAATTCCATTTCCTTTCCTTTTGCTTACGTTTTTGCCTTCCACATGACTATAGCATCTTCTTTAGAACTTGCTTTCACATTTAATAAATTCCTCTGTTAGTGTTTACCTAGCCATACAACATAAAAGCCATCAAATTCACTTTAGCTAAAATTGCCCTTGCCTGTGTATAATTATTTTTTGACCTCTAACCACTCTTAGATAATGCTTATCTTTCTACATATCTTTTGACTTTTCTTTGCATCCTCTGTACATACCTTAATTAGATATTGTTCAAAACACAGTGTATAATTTGGTTTCTATTCTTTCAATTCTATTCTATCACCTATCTACATATAAATTATAGACAGATAATAGAAATTCAGGTAGTATGGAGAGACTATGCACTTAACTTTAGTTTCTTAGGTATTTTTTTAAAGTGGGTTTATTTTTATAGATTTTTAATTTAAATTCATTTAAGACTTCCAAATTAATTGCACAGATCATAAAGAGATTTTCTGTATACACTTTATATATGTTCTGATCATGGTAAGAGCTTATGTTCATGGGAAAATGATTAAAAGTAAGAAGCAAATATTGACACAGTATTTTTAACTAAACTATTGACTTTATTCAGATGTCCCAGATTTCCTGCTAATATTCTTTTTATGTTCCAGGATTCAAGCCAGGATATCGCATTTGCCATTTTTTCTTATATTTCTGCAATCTAGGACAGTTTGTGAAACTTTCCTGTTTTTCTTTTGATAATTTTAAAATCTTGGAAGAATGCTGTCAGATATTTTGTAAACTGTCCTTCAATTTGTTTTTTTTTTTTTTTTTTTTTTTTTTTTTCCTGTGATGAGAAAGGTCATACAGCATTTGGAAAGAATACTGCAGATTGCCCTTTGCATCACATATTAGGGCCACAGCACATGATATCTATATATCTTATGACTGGTAACACTGGCCATGTTCACCTGTAAGGTAGTATCCCCAGGTCCACTGTAGAGTCACCGTTTTTCCCTTCGAGTGGTATAGTCAATAAAACAGGCCACTCAGTCCCACCTCCTGGAAGAACGAGTTTCAAGGTGTCTGTAGCTTATATGAAAACCATATTTGAGGGAAATAATTTGAAGATGAAAATATTCATTTATCCTTAAAATTTAGCCTAATGATTTTAACATTCCTTGCTGAATCTTGGCTATAGCAATTGTTACTGTTGGATTCTAATAGCATTTTCTCTTTTCCCTTTCTTGTCACTTTTATTATAAAGAATGCTTCTATAAGAAGAGTGGACACTCTTGTCCCATTTTATGTATATATTAATTTATTCTTTATATCATCATAGACTTACAGATATTATTTTTATTGGGAGATAAAATTCAAATGCTATAAACACCATATTGCTCAAATTGTTCTGGACACTCCATTGAAAGCTCATTCAGGTTGCTTTTTGTCCTTCAGACTTAAAAAGCCTCACTTTCTGTGTTATTATTTATTTTCCTTTTAAGTAGCTCTGCACTTTCACAAGGCTCTCACTGATGTCTGGTGCTTTTCTCCTCCATCCCGTTTCTCCAAGGAGACTGCTCCTTTTTACTGGGGCATGTGCTTGGAAGCCTGTCACCAGGAGACAATTCATTCCCAGGAATGATGAAGGTTTGTGAGCTGTCCTTGCCGTCCGAGGCTCCTCTCCACCTCTGTCTTTGTGCTACTCTGTCCTCCTGGGAACTCTTCCCTGATCCTGTGACACCAAAGTCCACAAGACTTCTCTTACTTCTGGATTTGCTTTTCTCAATTCTTATGTCCAAATATTCTGGAGATTCTAAAAATTCCTTCCTGCATGACTACTCTTTTCTCTTCAGTATTTAACTATGGAAACTTAGCTAATTTTGTAGCTCCACTGTCTACCTAAAGCGTTGACCTCCTTCTGGCATCAATTGCCTGTCATTTGAACCTTCCTTCATGCCTCCCTTGAGTCAGTTGTTACAGTGGCCATACCCAGGCTCAGGAATCTTCAATAATTCCCCAATTTTCGTCACTAGATATTCACCAGGTCACACAGAGATGATCACCCAACAGTAGTTTAAAGACTGAGTTGACATTTTTAAGGACTTTTTTTGTTCTTTCCCCAACTCTTTCTGTACGTCTTTGCAGGATATCAATGTGCAATAAGAAAACACAAACCCTGCCTACAGACCTCAATGCCAGTCTTGTATTCACAGCCTTGGTCCTCTCGAAACCCATGCCATGATAAGGGAGACAATACCAGGAAACGTCAATCTATAAAGGCTAACATAGTTAAAATAAAGGTCATACGGCATTATAACAGACACCCAGATTCGCGGTGGTTTAAACTACATGGAAATTTACCTTCCGTTCCCACACATTTCAAGGTCTAGTCCAGGGCAACATAGTAGTCATATTTTACAAAGTCATCAAGTGACTGGTTCCTTCTGACTCAGGGTGGTGTGCCACTTTTAGGATGAACACAATGATTCAAGATGGCTCCAGGCAGGTGTGCACCCCAGCATACAGGAAGGGCGAGGACAGAAAGGAGAGCAGCTTATTTCCACTACCCTGAATGCAAAGCTTCCTCCCCACACCTGTTGGAACACTCATAGGCCACGTGGTTCTGCTTCGCTGTCCACAAGACTGGGAAATGTAGTCAGCATGGAACCAGCTAAAAATTGGAGGGTTCTAGTAGAGTAACAGAAGGGAGAAGTATCTTTGAGGACTGCTAATGTTTATTTATTCCAGAGATAACAAAACCTCCTCTCATTCTCTTTAGCATGCCCATTCTCTCCTCTAACCTCACCCAAATTCCTTCTGTCCTTCATTCAAGACCTCACTGGTGGATTTTGTTAACATGTGCAAATCACACTCCCTGTGCTCAGGATTTCCTAAATGTGTTCTCTAGTGATCTCTAGTCTTCTGATTCTGAAGAACAATTGATATGTGTAGTAGTCTGCACTATACACTTCTGCAGATATTAATATTGTGAAATTATTGGCACAAAAGCTATAACTCTACACTTGTATTGTCCCCTCAATAAATATCACCAGAGTTTAGAATTCTCTTATTTTTTTCATTTATACGAAGATAAATTTTTATTTCTCTTCACTGGTAACAAAAAATATATAAATGTAAAAGCTACAATATCACTGAAAATAGATGAAAAAAAACCAAAATATTCAGTAATAGCCAAATATGTTCAATATATCTACAGAGAAAACAACAAAATTTTTTTTATTTTGATTCATTGTACACAAATGGGGTACAACCTTCATTTCTCTGGTTGTACACGAAGTAGATTTGCACCATTTGTGTAATCATACATGTACATAGTGTAAGGAAATTTCCATGGAACCACGCCGGACATGGGAAATCACATAAGGGAGTTTATTAAGCAAACAGAGTGTCTCCCTGCAGAGTAAGAGAGAAAATGAGAGGAAAAGAGAAAGGAAAAGAAAGGGCGTGCACTAGGGAGTGTGGAAAGCCAGGAGGATAGAGAAAAGTGAGTAGGACAGACAGAAGAATGGAAAAGATGGCGCGGAAGCTACAGTAAAGCAGCTGAATTCCGCTGGGCTAACAGGGGACCAATATTGGAGAAGGATACTTGCAAGCTGACTGATGAACCAATAGCTAGCTAGGATGTTCACAGATTGACAAGTGGTTGGGAGGCAGGGACAATGACTGCACCTGATGGGCGGGGGAGCAGCTTTGTACATTACACATAGGGTAATGATGTTTGTCTCATTCTATTATCTTTCTTTCCCCCTACCCCCTCCCCACCCCTCATTTTTCTCTATACAATCCATTTTTTTTTTCCATTTTTACCTTCCCCCATTATACATCATCATCCACTTATCAGAGAAATCATTCGGCCTTTGGTTTCTCAGGATTGGCTTATTTCACTTAGCATGATATTCTCCAACTCCATCAATTTACCTGCAAATGCCATAATTTTATTCTTCTTTATGGCTGAGTAATAGTGCATTGTGTATATATACCACAGTTCTTTATCCGTCCATCAGTTGAAGGGCATCTAGGTTGGTTCCACAATCTGGCTATTGTGAATTGAGCAGCTATGAACATTGATGTGTCCTTTGGGTATAGACCGAGGAGTGGGACAGCTGGGTCAAATGGTGGTTCCATTCCAAGTTTTCCAAGGAATCTCGACACTGCTTTCCAGAGTGGCTGCACTAATCTGCAACCCCACCAGCAATGCATGAGTGTACCTTTTTCCCCACATCCTGGTCAACACCTATTGTTACTTGTACTCTTGATAATAGACATTATAATTGAGGTGAGATAAAATCTTACAGTAGTTTTGATTTGCATTTCTCTTATTACTAGAGATGTTAAACATTTTTTTCATATATCTGTTGATTGCCTGTAGATCTTCTTCTGTGAAATGTCTGATCATTTCCTTAGCCCATTTATTGATTGGGTTATTTGTATTCTTGGTGTAAAGTGTTTTGAGTTCTTTATAGATTCTGGAGATTAGTGCTCTGTGTGAAGTCTGTGTGGCAAAGATTTTCTCCCATTCTGTAGGCTCTCTCTTCACATTGTTCATTGTTTCCTTTGCTGAGAAAAAGCTTTTTAGTTTGACTCTATCCCATTTATTGATTCCTGCTTTTATTTGTTGCATGTTGGGAGACATGTAAAGGAAATCTTGTCCTAAGCTCACATAATGAAGATTTGGACCTACTTTTTCTTCTATTAGGTGCAGGGTCTTTGGTATAATTCCTAAGTCCTTGATCCATTTTGAGTTGAGTTTTGGGCAAGGTGTTTACTAAAGTATTACTTGAAAATATTATTATTTCATATATTATTGATAGTGAATTACTTTCAACCTTCTGTAAGGGAATCACTATTATATTATGAATGCCCCCATATTCTTAATAATTACAAAAGATTATTGATGTCCTCATTTCTCTGTGCAAAAGTATCAATTGCTTTTCTTCTGGTGTCCAAGACTAAATTCTTTTGACCCATTTTCATGGATTTTCCTTTTAGAACATGGCTGTGGAGTATACAAATAATTGCTCCTAGACATTTACTCAATCACTTCTTCCTGCTCTATTGTAGTTCTTTCTCATGCCTGAACTCTTCTTTGAACTGCATCGTTTGCTCACTGGCACAGGGATACAAGAAAATTGTACTGTGGTATATATTGTGCTTATTTTTTAGAAGCATCCTTTCTATTTCCCAAGTCAGCCCAAATGTAAAATGCATGCTTCCTTGCTGAATGAAGAATGCACAGTCTTTGATAAACGGCACAAGAGATTGATTTCTTTACTTCCAAAGTTGTTTTGTTGACTTGTTTCATTTTCATTTAGTCTAGATTGCAAAAGACCTTATCTCCCTCTCTAAGGAAAGTCCTGCTGCTTAAGGAAGCACATGAAATATGTAAATAATGACAATTTTTTTCCGAATATTCATTGCACATTGTTCTTTTCATATTCACAGTGTAGAGATTTTCCCCTTAAAATATCTATATTTTGCATATTTTATATGTACATTATGAGTCAAAGTATAGCTCAATTATGATTAATTTTATGTAAAGATAGACTAATAGATCCCTTGCTTTCCTTCTAACTTATACACCAATATGGAATTTTAATAGTTTTTATCACTTAGCTCCTATTTTGATTAAACAATGAGTCAAATTCACCTTGAGTTTTCTGGAAACAAAACCATGTATGTATTTATTTACCTTAGAGTTCTCTTTTTAAATTTTAGTGTCCATATAGTTTTTCCATAAGGATCACTCTGTTCTTAATAAGTCATATATATAGAACTTTGATGTCCCTTTCTTGTATAAATGCCAGAATGTCTAAACCTTGAATACACATATGTATCATTTATGTCTATCATTCCCTGTCACCTCTCTTCTTATTTCCAAGCCTTATTCTGAGTTTTTCCATGACAGTTGCATTACTAAGTCTATCATGTGCTTTTTCCAGTTGCCATTCATAATGTGGCACCATTGCAAAATAATCCAGTTCCACCATGTGAAACATTCACTTCCAAGTCAAGTTAAAATAGCAACATCAGGTGTGGGAACTAACATTTTGGGTCGATAAGAAGAGGGAAATGACCGTGAAATGTGTATGTCAGTCATTGCCTGGATTGAGCATAAGATTAAATATGCTGACATTCTAAAGCACACTGGACCAAAATGGAACCTCTTCCATGATTCCCCTTTTCTTAGTCACAGTCCAGCAGAATTGCCTGCAAAGATCCAATGATCTGGCTTAATTGGAAGATGCTATTCTGTCCATAGGCTTTCTAAAGGCTATATAATTGATACACGTATTAAAACAAGTCTGCAGTCTTCGCCAGTTTATCCCTCTTTTAAAACCATAAACGTCTATTTGTTATCATGCTCAGCGGGTGAGAGATGGGTTGTTATTTGGAAAAGCATTACAAGAAAAATAGAATAAATCAACTTGCCCCTGTGACATTGGTCCCTTGTCCTGGAAATATCTCCCAAAGTTTTAGTACTCTCTTAGAATTTAATAATTTTCTCTGCAAGGCCCAATGTTTTCTTCAGACACATGTCAAAAGATATTTCAGAACGTTCCCTCATCTGAAACCATCAGACCTAGTGAATATTAAGATCGCATAGGTCCTGCCTGAAACTGTGGGGAGGTTCCAGCATTATCAGAAAATGGAGTGTCTGAAAAGCAGGCAAGGGAAAGAGAATGGGGTCCAACACTAATGGCTTCACATTCAAGGAAACGTATCGCCCTCAAAGTCTAAGGTCAAGAAGGCTTAGCCATGTTCTCAAGTAGACGGCAACCCTGGAGAACATACATAAAAGATCCAGCTGATCTTGATTGAGGAAAAGACAGGAAAGGGTTGTTTTTTTTTTTTTTTTTTTTTCCTTTCTTTTTTTTTTTTTTTCCTTCAAAATAAAAATTCAGTACAAAGACTAAGAAGAGAAAAAAGTGGCCTCTGGAGAAAAAAAGCTATAAAAATACAAAAAGGGGAGGGTTTGGAGGAAGACTGTAAAAATGAATAGAGCAATGAAGTTAAGCAATAACACGGAAAGGTGGTAAATTTTGACATATCATATCTTGGCCAGCAACAGAATTTGGCTTACTGGGAAGAGGGGAAGATGACCCTGGGGAGCAATAGCAGCAAGGAAGCAGAGAAAGAAAATACACTGTGCATAGTCTGAGTTCGGAATCTATGTTTAATTTTTAAAAATCAGGTTTCTGAAGGCAGAGATACACAGAAACAAACAAAATAGAGTTTTTATGCACAATCAAGTATATCTGAAACTCTACTACTCTTGTTTTTTTTTTTATTAAATATAACTTTAAGTCAGGAGTTTAATTCTAGATTTCACTACAGGATATGAATTTTTAAAGCAACCCACTCTCCTCAACATTTACAAGAAGCCTTAGAAAATGAATGTAAAAGCGTTGGGTAGTTTTTATTATTAATTTGATGTTCATGAAGTCCAAGAGAAATTCGTGACTATAATTCCATCATGATCTCTTTTGTCAGGAAAATAAAACTTGTTGACATTCTTAATGAAGAATAACCATCCAGAATTTCATTTGTTGATGGTTAAGAAACTAAAATAGTAAGTATACTTATGTCTATATTCATAAATCCTACACTCCTTCTGTTTTTCCTAAGTGTCACCTCTAATTCTAAACTGATTTTATAATTTCTTCTCTGCCAACAAGTACACTTTCACTCCAGTTATATTTTTCCACTAAGCCTTGGAGCATCCATAGCTGTAGCACAGGTGAGTATGTGAGAAATATCAGTCCAACGTGGACGGTGGGATGAGGACCAGGACTTCTCCGCCATCTACCTATGAAACATAACATAGAGTTATGTTCCTGCAATGAGTTTTGTCTGTGTCATCTTTCATTCAATGTCTAATTTTTATTGATTATTCATTGTACCCCATTCCCCATATTATAACTGCTAGAGAGAGTCAATAGGTACAGCTCCCTTGAGGGAAGGTGATTGCACCAGGGCCTGCACGTGAGAGCCAGGATCGTGGGGGCCACCACAGAGCTGCATCATGTGACCTTTGCCAGATTCCCTCTCTGGGTGTGGTGACGATGATCCCACACTCCATGGCCTACATAACAGTCTCCTCTTTGAGTGTGAGTAAACCTGTAGGTGTGGTGAGATCCAATTTTAAGAATTATGGTACAGTATAGGACAGAGCGGACAGTAAGTAATGTGGATTATCTGTGTGGATTATCCCAACCACATGGCCTTTTAAAGGCAGATAAGTTTCTTCATCTGGTGGCAGAAAACAGAACGTGGGGAGGGATTCAAGAAAGAAGATTCTTGATGTTGTCTTTGATGCTGGACAGAATCACGTAGAAGGAAATAGAAACCAGCCCCAGGGGACTTATGGGGCTATAGCCTCACAGTTTTCAGGGCGTGGGGCTTCAGTGTGCAGCCAGAGGGAACAGACTCTGCCACAGCAAGACGGGGCGATGAAGGAAGTCATACCTGGAGCCTTCAGATGACAGCTCAACACAGCCTCGATTTCAACTGGTACCCGCAGTAGGTAACTCATGCACATTGTGCCAGACTTCTGACTTTAAAAAACTGGGATCTTGTAAATGACCATTATTTTAAGCCAGGAAGTGTAAGGTAAATTGTTATGCAACAATGTTAACCTTCTGAGGCAAATTTTCCCCAGATATTCTTCAGAGTTAAGATGATCCCGTACGATGATAGGCATCTGTGTATCTGGGGGGCAGGGAGTTAAACGCTATTTGTAATAGTACACATTGTTATCCTACACACACATATGTATACACAGAGATGGAGATGGAGATACACATATGTACATATTTAATGTATTTAATAATTAATAGAAATAAGATATATTCATTTTTAATTTATCTCTAAAGAGTTCTTTCATATTCATTACAGGCTGGTGATTGCACCAAGTTTTTAGCTAATCTAAATCAATAGATCTTAGCGCTTTTGAGCTGTCAAAACAAAATACTGGAAATGAAAATGACTTCTAAAGGAGAGACATTTATTTCTTGCAGTTCTGGAGCTGAGACATCCAACACCAAGGTGGCAGCAGATTTGAGTCTGTGAGGACCTGCTTTCTGGTTCAGATGATGTATGGTTTCTTCTTTCTCCCTCCGTAAAAAGGAAGAAAGAGCGCCTGCAGGCCTTTTTTGTAGAGGAGCACTAATCCCATTAGAAGAGCACTAACCACCTCCCCAGAGTCCCCACCTCCTAGTACCATCACACTGATGGCTAGGATTCCAGCATTTCTGAGGGGACACGAGCCTCTCAAGGTCAAAGTTTTGTGGGTGGTTGATAGCAAGGTAAAAAAGACTTTCAGAATACCAAGATGAGCTGGTTTCTTCAGCCTCATTCTCTTGTAGGGGTAGAGCAGAATTTTCCAGAGACTACGTGGCAGGGGATATCTCAACATAGTGAATGTAGAGCAGCGAGCAGCCATCCTCTCTGAGGGCAGAGACTGCAGAGCTGTTCACAGTTCAAACCGTGCCACTCTTCCCACCAGGACTGACTTTAGAAAACATAGTTCTTTCTTCCTCTTTTTTTTTTTTTTTTAATGTAACCCGGTTTAATTTCTCAATCTTATAGTCCTGGACATTTACAGCTTTGTTGAATAGGAAATAACTTTTTTTCAGTTATTGAATTTTTAAAAATTTATCCTAGTTATACATGACAGTAGAGTTGTTGCTAATAAAAAGTTATTTATCATAGTATCTAACAGGATGACTATTGAACATTTTAAAAGAATTAATACATGACTGTTTTAAAAATTAATCAATATCAATTGCTTAAATGGTAAATATCAACACATACATGTCATTTAAATGAAGGCTCTTTGGGTTCTCAATATTGTTTAAGAGTGTAACATAATTCTGAGACCGAAACATTTGAGAACACCTAAACTAAATCTTTTCTTCTGGAAGATGCTTTCATAGTTTTCTGAGCAGATTGAAACACGTTTTATACAGAATTCCTTGTTGACTTTGTGACTGTGAATTCCTCCACCTTTTATTTGAAAGTACTTTAGTAATGTACAGAATTTCAAATTTGCACACTTTGATCTAGCAGTTTCAACCTGGATATTTTTTCTAAGGCTATTAAAGTTTGTTATAATACAGAGGAAAAAGTTTAGTAGTTATATTAATAAGGGAAGGCTAACCTTTTACTCCCGTAACAAACAAATCCAAACTATCAAGCATTTAACACAGGAAACATCATGTCTGATTCATGCTGCATGTGCAAATGAAATGAATTAGCAACTATGCAGAATATAAATCAGTTTGGATTCAGAATATAAATCAGTTTGTCCAAAATGTAAGGCACTGTCACAGTTGTTACATTAGTAAAAACTTAAATATGCTATGGAAATACGTGACCAAGATGAATTACTTTATACAGAGGGGGTAAGAGAGAAAAGTATTTGGGCTGTGTTTTTAATAAGACCACTTATTAAAAACAGGTAGAACATACTGTTTCAATGACTTCTTCTTTTATTTCATCAGCCCAAATACCTTTTTATTCTATCACTCTGAATAGAATTCTGCAAAATGAACCCATACTTATCTTTTATATCATAAAAATTTTTAAAGAAGTGTATTCTAGAAGATTTGGGATGATGTTCAAAAAAAGGACACTTTTGCAAAGTTGTTCTGACAAATAATTAGATTTGAAAAGTGTATTTAAGTTTCACACTGGCAATCATTGCATAGCAGATTTTTTAAGCCAATAAAGCATAAGTAAATTGTACAGATGACAGATCTAAAAGTTCATAACTTTTTTAATCTAACAGTCTATTGTTGATACAAGGGAAAATGGTTGACATATTTTTGAATAGTAGCAAATTTTTCAGAACATGAGATTCTCAATTATTTTTTCAGTGTAGAATTTCAATTTTAAGGTGAAAAAAAAAATACCAAACAACATTTTTTCCTCAGGGTTTGTACATCAATTCAATGCTCAAATTAGAAAGTAACTCATCTGCTGCATATATAAATCACGAGAAAGTACAACTCCCCCAAACAATTCTGGATTTCCAAGTCATCTTTTATGCCAAACTATTCTTATCAAGGAAGATTTATTGAAAAATTGGTCTTTCAATGTTTCCATCCGTGGTCACTAGCCCCCTTTGCTTTGGGCCTAGGAAAGACAGTACATAATGGCAGGAGAGTGTGGCACAAGAAACTTCTCACCTCATGAGGGCTGAGAAGCAAAGAGAGAAACAGAAATGATCCAGATTCCCAATCTCCCCTCCAACTACATGCACCCAATTACCTAACTTCCTTTCACTGGGCCCCGCCTACTACCACTTCCACCACCGTCCAATAGCACCATAGGCTGCTGCCAAGTCTTTAACATCTGGGCCTTTCAGGGGACTTTTCAGATCCTTACCATAACAATTTTTCACAGTACAAATTATGACTTAGGGACGTGGTTTTATCCAGTTAATAATATCCTACCACAAACAATATTCCCAGTCTCTGTTTTGTGCTTTATATGTTGCTATTGTAGAAGAAGATTAAAGATTAGAAGCATACAGTCCTGATAAAGACACTGCCATTTGATAAATGGTATAGTAATAATTGTTGCAGCCAAAAATCATTAATGGAGGCTAAAATAATAAAGTATTATGACAATCAAGGTATCCGCCTAGTCTCAAAGTATAGCCCCACAAGATACTGTTGATTAGAAAGGGAAGAAAAATAAAATGATAGTGGTTGAGTTTGTAAAATACCAACAAGTGATGAAAGGTAGTTAGGAATTGCATGTGGAAAGTGGCATTATGGTCTTCCTGACGGCATGCACTCAGAAGTAGACATCACTCCAGAGCACTTATGCCAAAAGTGCAGAACCTGAACTTAATCACAAGAAAGTTTTACACAAATATATGTTTAGAGACATCTAATAAAATAATCAGTACCTGACAAAAGTGTCAGTTCATGCTAAGTAAAATAAGCCAAACTCAAAAAACCAAAGGTTGGATGTTTTCTCTGATATGCGGAAGCTAATTCACAATAAGGGGGAGGGATAGAGAAGAAGAGAGTTACTTTGTATTAGGCAGAGGGGAGGAGTGAAGGAAAGGGGGTATAGGAGTACGAAGGATAGTAGAGTGAAAAGACATTATTAATGTAATGTATAAAGCTGCTCCCCCGCCCATCAGGTACAGGCATTTTGCCTGCCTCCCAACCACTTGTCAGTCTGTGAACATCCTAGCTAGCTATTGGTTCATCAGTCAGCTTGCAAGTATCCTTCTCCAACATTGGTCCCCTGTTAGCCCAGCGGGATTCAACTGTTTTACTGTAGCTTCCCTGCCATCTTTCCCCATTCTTCTGTCTGTCCTACACACTTTTCTCTATCCTCCTGGCTTTCCACTCTCTCTAGCGCGTGCCCTTTCTTTTCCTTTCTCTTTTCCTCTCATTTTCTCTCTTACCCTGCAGGGAGACACTGTTTGCTTAATAAATTCCCTTATGAGATTTCCCGTGTCCGGCGTGGTTCCGTGGAAATTCCCTTACAATTACTTCATATACATATACAACGGATGTAATCCTACAATATGTACAATCAGAAAAATGAGAAATTACACTCCATGTATGTATGATCTATCAAAATGTATGAATGCATTCTACTGTGGTGTAAAAAAAAATTTTTTTTACAAGTATCAGTTTATGAAAGAAAAGGAAGAGTTAATTTGAATAGAGACTAAGGAGATAAGATACATAAATGCAGTACAGAATCCTGAATAATTATTTGGACCAATCACTGGAATAAACAGTCAAAATGTGAATAAAGATAGTAAATTAGTCAATAGAAATGAGTCAATGTTTATTTCCTGGTTTTGTCAATTATACTATAGTTTTTTAAAATTTTTAATTGGAAAAACTGGATGGTGGTATAAGGAAACACTGTATTACATCTGAAACGTCTTAGAGGTCTGAAATTATTTCAAAGTACATAAATTTTTTTAATGGTCCTATTTTGAAAAGTATGTTGGCAGACCAATGCATATGAGTGCTGTAAGGCTACAGCATATTACTCTGTACTAAGTAAAAATAAGGAGAGAACAACTAAATGTAAACAAATTCAAATATATCTAGAAAATGAATGTATGATGAAAAGTGTTGAAAATATTATTTCATGATATTTAGTGCACTACCTGTTTTGAAAGGGAAAAGAGTGGTTGCTGTAGAATTTAAATGTACAAAATTAACTATATTACAAGAAGTATTTATAATATGAAGTGGAAGAATCCTTTCAGAGAAAGAAAGAAAATTTTAAATGAAATGAGAAAATGCAGGAAAAAAATGTAATGAAGGATTAAAGAAGAAAACGAACAGTCTGTGTTATGGCTCATCTGGAATGTGCCCCAAATCCTCATGTGTACAGAGGTAGGACTTTCAGCAATGAATAGACCATGAAGGTCTGACCTCATCAGTGGATGAATCCATCAAGTTGATTAACCCATCGACAGGAGAAGGGACTACTAGGTGGTAGGACTTTTTGGAGGAAACGGATCACAGGGATCATATCCTGGAAAGGATTATCTTCCCCCAATCCCTTTCCTCCCCTGTCCCCTGCTTCCTAGCTGCCATGAGCTGCACAGCTTTCCTCTGCCACACCCTCCTGCCATGATGTTCTGCCTCAGCTCAGGCCCAGAGCAATGGAGTCAGCTCACCTTGGACTGAAAACTCTGTAACGGTGAGCCAAATAAATCTCTGCTCCTTTAAACTGTTCATATTGGGTTCTTGGGTCACAATGATGAAAAGTTTAACTGTTCATGGGAGAGACATATAAGACCATAGGCCATGAATATCCCAGGAAAATTAACATAGCAGATGTATGAAATAAATTTACCCATAGTTAAAGAAATGCAAGCTAAAATGGCATCAATATGTTAGTGTGTTAGTTAACTGTTACTGTAACAAATACCTGAGATAATCAACTTATAAAGGAGAAGGTTTATTTTGCTCATAGTTTTGGAGGCTTTATCAATGGTCAATTGGCCCCATTGGTTTAGGCAGTGGTGAGGCAGCTCATTATGGCTAGAAGCCTGTGCAGAGCAAAGTTGCTTACCTCATGGCCAGAACGTGACAGAGAGAAAGAGCAAGGGGCTGGAGTTCCACTCCTTGGGGAGTAGAAGACCTCCCACAGGCCCCACCTCTTATGATTTCTACCACCTCTCAAATCACAAGATAAGGACGAAGCTTTTATCGCATGGGTCTTTGGAGGATATTTAAGGTCCAAACTATAGCAGATAGTTCTAGGAATTCAATCAGGCCAAAGTTGAAATAAAATTTTATAAATAATAGTGTGGATGAAGTGTGGGAATGTGGGCACTCCCTTACATGGCTGACAAGCTTTTCAAGAGAGGTGACCCTTTTGTTCAGTGGTTTAACAGTTTCTAACAGAGTTTGACAAGCACATACTCTTCCAAGCAACAGCTTCCCTGCTAAGAATAGATTTTATTTGTCTTCTCTCAACAGACCCTAAGAATGGCTCTATCCTGAGAGTTGGAATTCCATGAGCAACGGAATTGTCTGCTTATTCCTTTCCACAATCCTAAAGAACCTGACACATGCTCAGTCCGCATAAGTGTTTGGTGAGTAAATGAACAGGTCAATCAGTCAACCAATTATAGCATTGTCTGCATAGCAAAAGCTGAACAGAAATGTTCATTAAGTAATCTATGATACTTTGCATAACATAGTATTGTGCAGATGTTTTGTTGTTTTGTAACGGCAAGAGTATGTTTCTGACCTCCTAGATCTACAAGTTAAAGAACTGTTTGTTAATTGTTTATTGGAAGAACATTACTCAATAGTGTGCAATCGATCATTTTTATTTTCTTGTTACTGTCCCTAATCCCACAATACAGATTATTTCTTATTTCTTCCCCAAAGTTAGGGTGAAAGTTTGAACAGATAAAAAAAAAAAAATGGCCTTGAGTCATTTTCAGACAAACAATATTCTTGTTCATGAATTGAAATCCTGAAAGCCAGCTGAACTATTCAATATTATGGCATGTGCTAATATATGGAGGCTTGTTCGGATAAATTCTCCTATTATTATTTTTTTTTCTTTCAGACTCAGTATGATGAACGAATGTCAAATCACAATGATTTAAACTAGTTTGGCAGTTGCTATTCAATCCTCCTCCCACTGGAAACTCCCAGTCTCCCAGCAGGAGAGATTATTCCTTATTCCTCCTTGGGAAGAAGGGACCTGAGAGGGTCCGGAGTGGCTCCTCTCCCTTTTGCCTTTCTGCCTCACCCCCAGCACCTCCCAAGAGAGCAGGCAGGGAGAGTGAGGCACAGATGGAGCCCTGGCTGCCCTCTGAGCACAGCTGAGGCTCAAGCTGATTGTACTCTCCTTCGTCCTCAGAGGGGACTGGACCTTGCCCAGGACCAGCTTCCCCTCCGCCTTTGTGAGGCTGGTGGCCCACTCTTACCCAGGGTGCCTGGCCATGCCAGGCAGGCTCTGCAGGTAACCTTCAAGGAGGCCAGCCCCAGGACAGACGCTTCCCAGTGTCAGGACCTCGTGGAATTCCTTCGCATGCTTCCCCAGGGGCCTTCTCCCCATGGTCTCTGAGACCTACCCCATTCCCACACCCACAGATACCCACTCACACCCCCACCTCCACCTGGGTGTACAAAAGGACCAGTTGCTCTTTGTGAAAGAAAAGAGACCAATTAGACACCTACTGGAATTAAATCTTCATATCCAGAGTAAAGCCCAAGAACGAAGTTTCCCTGGGCTTTTAAACAATCTCACATTAAAAGTGACATAAGACCTGACATGTGCTACTGAAATATGTGGAGTTTCATTTGGATAAATTCCTTTTAGTTTTTTTTTTTTTTTTTTTTTTTTTTTTTTAAGCAGTAGGATAAAGTAATTGTCAAATTATATTAAATTTAACTAGTGTCGGCAGTTGCAATTCAGACACTTGGCACTATAATCCATATGGTTAAAAAAATGAAGAAATTCTGTGCTTTTAACTATCAATTTGTAGTCATTATAAAATATAGGTTTTGTTTTTTAAATTAATAATAAGCATAATGCATTCAATAACCTAATTTTTACCTATTGCATTTTGATGAGGGTTTTATAAAAAATAAAAACAAGTGTTTTTTTTAATGCCAAACACTGGATCTGGCATTATGTCGTGTCTAATGGATATAGCTACAGAAGGAAGTGTAGGATGGAATGTGTTTTAAAAATTCTATTTTCAGTAACTGCAATAGCAACAAAAGATATGTCTGAAATTCCTCCTTCTCCTTAGCAGTCCCAGCTGGATTGTATGTGTTCACCTGCCTAAAATTACATTTTAAAATTGTTCATTTATAGAATATTCTTAGCAAGTAAGGGACAGAGATAGAGCTAATTAATAAATTAATAAAAGGACTGATTAAATTTGACATAATAAAAATGTGAATGCTGAGGTAAAACATTTCATGAGAGTCTACATAAAATCCTATAAAGTTAAGCAATTTAGATACCTTTAAAATTCATTCACTTTTTTTCTATAATTTCCAAAATTTATGCAATGAATATCCATTACTTTAAGGATAACATTTTCAAAGATTTATTTGCTGGCTAATACATTAGAAGTAATGAGGTAGGGACAAAACCAACACAGAAGTACTTTTAAGGAAAAGCATTGCTAGATGAAAAGTGTAAGGCCATTTCAAAGTATTTTTCTCATATTATGTTAATAATAATTTAAAACTGACTTTAATTTCAATAGGCTCTGGTGTTTTCATGTAAAAGAAATACTTCCTACATAAATGTAATATAGAGCTGCTATTTCTAGCAATGTGGCAGTCAAAATATCCAGAAAGTCTGTTCCTGATATGGTGGATGAAACATTCAAATATAATTTTGAGTGCAAAGCTAAGGAAAGAGAAACTATCAGGAATCCGAAAACTCACATGGAACTGGAAATAGGTAGTAGGGTTCTGTTACCAGTTCTAAGGATGCTGTCATTGCAGCCATTTTGTGACTTCCCAATTAAAAGGTCAAGTGTCAATTCTCTCATCCCGAAGGTAGGTCTCTGGACATGCAAAATTGGACTTGGAATTGAGAGTCTCTTAAGGAACTGTACCCTGGGTGAGAGGATGGATTTCAGAACGAAGAAATCTGCCTTTCAGAAAGGAAGAGAAGATACTCTTCTGTTCCCGAGGAGAAAAATAAAATAGATGCTTCTCTGAAATGTCCTCATGACACATACTCCTCACATCAGTTCAAATGCCCAAGCAGGTGAGTAATATCCCTGAGTGTTAGGACCCAAACCAGGTCCTCTTAGAGGGCCATATTCACACCTGGTCACATAACATCCCCACAAATGAAACTTCACTGAGCCTTCAGGTCACAATAAAAGAAAGTTAGAAAATCAAAGGAAGTACATCATTACTGAGAATCAGTACAAATAAAGAAAATCAAGCACCCCTTTAAGAACTTTGGATCATTTAAAGTTTCATATATTAAATGAAAAATACTAATGGAAAAACTATTTTTAAAAATATAAAATGAAATGTGAAAAAGAATACATACCACCAAAAAAAGAATAGAAATAACTTGAAAAGCAGCCCTTATGACTAGAAATGAATAATGCAGTCAAAATTGAAAATTAAGTGATAATGCTAGACAAGAGAAGAGAGTTCGTAGATTCAAAGTTGAAATTGAAGAAATTATCCAGGATTCAGCTTAGAGAGTCAGAGATGGAAAATATAAAAACAATTTTTAAAAGTGGAGAGTAGAATAAAAGCATTTATCAAATTTACTTGGTGTTTAGAAAATTGAGTAACAGCTTATTACAGCGGGTCGTGTGCACAAGGATGCTTCTAGTGAAAGACTTATCTTCGGACCCCTTGACGGTGCTCCTTGGCGGCTGCATTGAGAGGTCAGTCTCTCCCAATTTCTTGTAGCCTGTCCTCCTGGTTTGCTTTGACAAATAGAGTGTGGCAGAAGTGACATTTCATGAATTGCAGAGCAGATTCTGCTCCTGACCAATTGAACAGCTGCCCTGAGACTTCGGTGTACAGACTGTCGTCTGAGCCCCTATGCGTGGGAAGCCACGTGGGGGGAAATTAAAGTAGTCAAGTGGCTGCCGATGCCCTCTGCTCGACCTGTCCCTAAGACCACCCTACCCACTCTGCCTCTCATGCCTCTCAAATGACTGCAGACACGTGAGTGACTTCAGGAGAAGGATCATACAGCTGATCCCAGGCCAGGTCTGGTGAACAGTTGCCATGTGAAAATCAGAACGTTTTGAGGTGATATTATTTAGCAATTGACATCTGATGCATTTGTTAATATTCTACAACTGATAAATGTCTCTAAACTTACAGCCAATACCACATGGGGAAAAAATCGAAAAAAGTATAAATTCAAAACTACAAAATTAAGTAAGAACATCAGTATGTATTTAGAATGAGAAAAAAGTATTAATTTTTAAAAGGTTGTGATAATATCACAAACATTACACAAGGCAAGAAAAAATAATACTGTTTAGCAATTGATGATCACACACATATTTGACTACTTTTTCATAAATTATCTTTTCTAATGGCAATGTCTTTGTAATAGTTTCAATGACAATATCAAAAAGACAGTCTTTTCTCTAATTCAGGGTTTATCAATCTAAATATTATTTCCATTTTTAGGCTAGATAACTATGTTTTGAAGGGCTGTCCTGTGTATTGTATTATGTCAATTACCACCCCTGAGCTCTAGCTACTAAAACCTAAACATTGTCAAATGTCCCTAGGTGGGCATGAGCCCTACGCCACACACAGTTTAAAACTACTCCTTAAGGTAATTGGCGATCACTTACTTCCACTGTTTCTTGATGACAGCTTAACTAAACATGTCACTTCACTCACAGACATACCTACTTCATTTCGTATTGTCAGATGGTTAGAACATACAAATACAGGAGCTGGTAATTCTGTTTCATGAATCCCCACTTCAAAAACACATTACTATATAAATGAATCATGAACTATTATCCTATCAGAAGATGAACGCTGCTTTTACTGGTATTGTTGAAAATCATATTATCTGCATATAATTTTACCCATCTCACTGTTAGAAAAATTTGCCAGTCTGGCTTCTGATTCTAATTATTTCACCTTGTTCCCCATCATTACTCAAGACTTTTAGCACCGTGTTATAAACCACACTCCCAGACCAAGATACAACCCCTGTCCTTCCACCTGCACATCTTCTTTTTAATTATTATAATTACTAGTACTTATTAATTATATAAATTAATGACTTATTGTGACATTTCCATACATGTATGTAATGCAGGTGAGAAATAAATATGTGCAAAAATGCTCAACATCTTTAACTATCAGGGAAATGCAAATCAGAACTACATTGTACATCTTAATTTTGAACCAACAACCTCATTAGGTGGGAGATGTTCACCTGGAGGCCTGTCTACTTCAACATGGCAAGCAATTACACAATTAGATAAGAGAGGGTTAAACCATAAATACAAGTGACTACTTGTCTTAGCCTTTTGTCATTACGACAAAATACCTGAGAAAAATAACTTGGAAAGATGTATTTCAGATCACAATTTCAGAGGTTTCAGTCTATGGTTGACTGGCTCTCCTGCTTTGGGTCTGACGTGAGGCAGAGCATCATGGCAGAGGGTGTGGAGGCAGAAAGCTCTCATCTCATGGCAGTCAGAAAGGAGAGAGAGAGAGAGTGTGTGTCTTTCCATTGACCCACTTTAATACATGAGCTTTTGGAAAATAATCCAGATCCAAAGCATAACACAACCCAAATTAAAACAGTCGTCTAATTTATTGTTCCATTTGCTTGATCTTCAAAATGCCCATGATTCCTCCAAAGCATCCAAAGCATAAAAGGAAGATTAGAGAGAGAACAATTGACTTAAAAATACAGTATATTACTTTTGCAAATGTGATGAAAACATGATGGGATCTTATAGTTGTGAAAGACATGTAGCTCTCAGTCTTCCATACAAAATACCAAAGATCGTGGGCATAAGAAGAAAGAAAGAAAGAAAGAAAGAAAGAAAGAAAGAAAGAAAGAAAGAAAGAAAGAAAGAAAGAAAGAAAGAAAGAAAGAAAGAAAGAAAGAAGGAAGGAAGGAAGGAAGGAAGGAAGGAAGGAAGGAAGGAAGGAAGGAAGGAAGGAAGGAAGGAAGGAAGGAAGGAAGGAAGGAAAACTTTTTTTTCTCATACTGGAAGCTAGCAAGTCCAAGTTCAAAGTGCTAGCTGATCTGATGTCTGGTAAGACCTATATTTCTTGTTTTCAGTCCACAGTTACCCACTCAGTTCCAAACTTCAGCCACATTTTTAGGTATTTGTTATGGTAGTACCTGTTTTCTATCTTAATCCACTGGGCTATTATAACAAAACACCGTGGGAGGCTTGTAAATAACAGGGGTTTCTTCCTCCCAGGTGTGCAGATTGAGTGAAGACCACGCCGATGGCAGATTCAGAGTTTGGTGAGGGCCCACTTTCTGGATCACACAGGGCCGTCTTGCTGCATCTTCATGTACCCGGCGGGGAAGGGAGCTCTCTGGGGTACATGTTTAAAGGGCAAAAATACCATTCATTAGGTCTCCTCTCTCAGGACTTAATTACCTCCAAGACCCCATCTCAAAATATCATCACATTGGTGATTAGGCTTCAACTTGTTCATTTGTGAAGGCCCTAAATACTTAGTTTGCAACAAAGTTTCAGCCCCAGGAATTTCATTACAAAGGCATCTGACTACAGTAAAACTGGAAAAAAAAAAAAAGGGAAACAGTATTCATTTATTTATTATTTGTTCTTATGAGTTATACGTGACAGTACAGTATATTTTGAAATGCTATATATTCACGGAGTATAACTTGTTTTAATTATAGGCTCCCATTCTTTTTGGTAGTACATGATGTGGAGTTTCACTGTGTTGTATTCATATGTATTTCCTATTTCATAGGAAAGTTATGTCCAATTAATTCCACTGTCTTTCCTATTCTTATCCCCCTTCCCTTCATTCCCCTATGTCTAATCCAGTGAAATTCTATTCTTCTTCTCCCTCCATCATTTATGAATTGGCATCCACATATCAGAGAAAACTTTTGATTTTTTTTTTTTATTGGTTCACTTAACTTATCATGATAGTCTCGAGATCCAATTATTTACTGGCAAAAGAAATGAAGTCGTTCATTTTTATGGCTAATGTTCCATTATGTATACATACTACATTTTCTTTATCCATTCATCTGTTGAAGGGAACCTAGGTTGGTTCCATGACTTAGCTGTGATGAGTTGAGCTGCTTATAAAGACTGATATAGCTGTGCAACTGTGGTATGTAACTCCTTTGGATGTAAACCAAGGAGAAGTATAACTGGGTCAAACGGTGGTTCCATTTCTAGTTGTTTGAGGAATATTCATGCTGATTTCCATAGTGGTTGAACCAATTTGCAGTCCCACCTAAAATGTATGAGCGGACCTTTTCCCTTGTCAACACTTATTGTTGCTTTTATTCTTGATTGTTGCCATTAGAATGAGATAGAATCTCAGTGTAGTTTTAACTTTAATTTATCTAATTCATAGACATGTTCAACACTTATTCATATATTTGTTGACCAGTTGTATTTCTTCTTCTGTGAATAATGTGTTCAGTTATTTTGCCAATTTATTGATTGTTTTTATGGTGGTGTTTTTTGAGTTCTTTATATATCCTGGAGATTAATGCTCTAGTTGTAGGTAGCAAAGATTTTCTCCTATTCCACAGGCACTGCGTTCATACTCTTGGTTGCTATGAAGAAGCTTTCTATTTTGATACTACTCCATTTATTGATTCTTGATTTCACTTCTTGTGCTTTAGGAGTCTTGTTGATGAAGTCAGTTTCTAAGCTGACATGACAATGACGGAATATTGGGCCTACATTTTCCTCCACTAGGCAGAGGGTATTCTGGTCTAATGCTGGTCTGCTGGTCCTTGACCCCTCTGAGCTGAGTTTTATTCAGGGTGAGAGATAAAGGTCTAATTTCATTTTATTATGTGTGGATTTCCAGTTTTCTCAGCACCATTTGTTGAAGAGGCTCTTCTCTCCAATGTACTGTTACGGTGCCTTTGTCTAGTATAAAGTAACTCTATTTCTGTGGGTTTGTCTCTGCGTCTTCTTTTCTGTGACAGTGGTCTTCGTGTCTTTTTTGGTGCCTATACTATGCCATTTTTGTTATTATATCTCAGTAGTATAATTTAAGTTTGGTATTTTGATGCCTCCCGCTTCATTTCTCTCGATAATGATTGTTTTAGCTATTCTTGTCCTCTTTTTTTCCCAATGAATTTCATGGTTGCTTTTTCTATTTCTATGAAAAATGTCATTAGGATTTTAATAGGAGTCACATTATATCTGTACAACGCTTTTGGTACTATGGCCATTTTGTCGATATTAATTCTGCCCATCTAAGAATCTAGGAGATCTTCCCATCTTCTAAGGTCTTCTTCAATTTCTTTCTTTAGTGTTTTGCAGTTTTCATTGTAGAGGTCTTTCACCTCTTGTTAGATTGATTCCCAAGGTTTTTTTTTTTTTTTTTTTTTTTTTAGGTTATTGTGAGTGGAATAGTTTTCCTAATTTCTCTTTCAATTGCTTCACTTTGCTATACAGGAACAAATCTGATTTATGGGTGTTAATTCTATATCCTGTACTTTGCTGAATTTGTTTATGAGTTCTAGAAGTTTTCTGGTGGAATTATTCAGGTATTCTAAATATAGGCTCACGTCTTCAGCAAAGAGGAATAGTTTGAGCTCCCCCCATTTATATTCCTTTAATTCTTGTTTTGCTTAATTGCTCTGGCTAGGTTTGTGAGGACTGTGTCAAATACAAGTGGTCAAAGAGGGCAATGCTGTCTTGTTCCAGTTTTTTTTTTTTTCTACAGCCTGCATTTTGACTCACTGTACACAAATGGAGTACATCATTTTGTTCCTATGGTTGTGCACAATATAGAGTCATACCATTCATGTAATCATACATGTACATAGGGTAATGATGTCTGTCTCTTTCCACCATTATTCATACCCCCTCCTTCTCATTTCCCTCTAAGTAATCTAAAGTTCCTCCATTCTTTTCTCACCCCCCCTCATCCCCTCACCCCCATTATATATCATCATCCACTTATCTGGGAAAACATTCAGCCTTTGGTTTTGGGGGATTGACTTATCTCATTTAACATAATATTCTTCAATTCCATCCATTTATCTGCAAATGCCATGATATTATTCTTCATTATGGCTGAATAATATTCCATTGTGTATGTATATCACAGTTTCTTTATCCATTCATTTGTTGAGGGGCATCTAGGTTGGTTCAACAATCTAGCTATTGTAAATTGAGCTGCTATAAACATTGATGTGACTGTGTTACTGTAGTATGCTGATTTTAAGTCCTTTGGATATAAACTGAGGAGTGGAATAACTGGGTCAAAAGGTGGGTCCATTCCAAGATTTCTGAAGATTCTCCACACTGCTTTCCAGAGTGACTGCACCAATTTGCGACTCCACCAGCAATGTACAAGTGTGCATTTTTCCCCACATCCACATCAACATCTATTATTGTTTGTGTTCTTGATAATAGCCATTCTAATTGGAATAAGATGAAATCTTAGAGTTGTTTTAATTTGCATTTCTCTAATTACTAGAGATGTTGAACACTTTTTCATATACTTATTAATCACCTCTTATCAATCACTTCTGTAAAGTGTCTTTCCAGTTCCTTGGCCCATATATTGATTGGGTTCTTTGTATTTTGGGTGTAAATTTTGTAAGTCTTTATAAATTGTGGAGATAAGTGTTCTATCTGAAGTGTGTGTGGAAAAGATTTTCTCCCACCCTGTAGACTCTCTTTTAACATTATTGATTGTATCCTTTGCTGAGAAAAAGCTTTTTAGTTTGAGTCCATCCCATTTGTTGATTTTTGTTTTGCTTTCTTGTACATTCGGAGTCTTGTTGAGGAAGTCTGATCCTAAGCCAACATGATGAAGATTTGGGCCTACTTTATCTTCTATTTGGTGCAGAGTCTCTGGTCTAATTCCTAAGTCCTTGATCCATTATGAGTTGAGTTTTGTGCAGGGTGAGAGATAGAGGATTAATTTCATTTTACTGCATATGGGTTTCCAGTTTTCCCAGCACCATTTGTTGAACAGGTTATCTTTTCTCCATTTTATGTTTTTGGCTCCTTGTCTAGTATGAGGTAGCTGTATTTATGTGGGTTCATTTTGTGTCTTCTATCCTGTACCATTGGTCTGCCTGTCTATTTTGGCGCCAATACCATGTCGATTTTGTTACTATTGTTCTGTAGTGTAGTTTAAAGTCTGGGATTGTGATATCTCCTGCTTTACTTTTCCAGTTCAAGATTGTTTTGGCTATACAGGGTCTCTTATTCTTCCAGATGAAGTTCATGATTGCTTTCTCTATTTCTATGAGGAATGTCATTGGGAGTTTAGTTGGATTTGCATTGAATCTGTTTAACACCTTTGGTAGAATGGCCATTTTGACAATATTAATTCTGCCTATCCAAGAACCTGGTAGATCTTTTCATCTTCTAAGTTTTTCTTCAATTTCTTTCTTTAGTATTTTATAATTTTCATTGTAGAGGTCTTTCACTTCTTTTGCTAGATTGATGATTTTTTTTTTTTTTTTTTTTTTTTTTAGTTTATTGTTAATGGAGTGGTTTTCCTGATTTCTCTTTCAGAGGATTCATCATTAATGAATAGAAATGCATTAGATTTACATGTATTGATTTTATATCCTGCTACTCTGCTGAATTCATTTATGAGTTCTAGAAGTTTTCCAGTGGAATTTTGTGGATCTTCTAAATATAGAATTATGTCATCACCAAATAGTGACAGCTTGAGTTCTTCTTTTCTTATTCATATCCCTTTAATTTCTTTGGTCTGTCTAATTGCTCTGGCTGGTCTTTCAAGGATGATGTTGAATAGAAGTGATGAAAGAGGGCATCCCTGACTTGTTCCAGTTTTTAGAGGGAATGCTTTCAGTTTTTCTCTGTTTAGAATGATGTGGGCCACGGGCTTAGCATAGATAGTCTTTACAATGTTGAGGTATGTTACTACTATTCCTATTTTTTCTAGTGTTTTAAGCATGAAAGGGTACCATATTTTATCAAACATTTTCTCAGCATCTATTGAAATAATCATGATTCTTAACTTTGAGTCTATTGATGTGATGAATTACATTTATTGATTTCCAGATGTTGAACCAACCTTGCATCCCTGGGATAAGCCCCACTTGATCATGGTGCACTATCTTTTTAATATGTTTTTGTATGTGATTTGCCAGAATTTTGTGAAGGATTTTTGAATCTATGTTCATCAGGGATATTGGTCTAAAGTTTTCTTTCCTTGATGAATCTTTGGTTTTGGTATCAGATTGATACTAGCCTTATAGAATGAGTTTGGAAGGGTACCCTCCTTTTCTATTTCCTGGAATACTTTGAGGAGTTTGAGGAGTATTGGTATTAGTTCTTCTTTAAAGGTCTTGTAGAATTCAGCCGAGAATCCATCTGGTCCTGGGCTTTTCTTGGTTGGTATGCTTTTGATAGCTTCTTCTATTTCAGTGTTTGACATTGATCTGTTTAAATTGTGTAGGTCTTCCTGATTCAGTTTCTCTAAAAATTGGTCAATGTCTTTGATATTTTCTGTTAAATCCAGACCATCATGAAATTGGAGCTTAAAAATACTGAAAATTTGACAAAATAGCATTTATATTTAAAATGTCAATTCAAAAACCAGGTAAAAATTGTGAAAGTTTTGGAAAATCTAAGAAGTACTCATTATCAACAGGGATATAACAAGGGACTTTTCGAAGTCTGTGTTTTGAGAAGAACAATACTCCCAGAAAGATTTGGTGTACAAAAACAATAGGGAAAAAAAGAAAAAATAAATAAATTTGAAAGATGAATATGGAGAAATGTATATTTTTAACTACCACTCTATGTAGTTAAATATAAGGTATTTGGCTTTCTTAAGATCTTAAGAAGTGAAGTCAGAGGGGAAAAATGAAATAAAAATGAGAAAAGTGAACCTGATGTAGTAAATTATGATGATATCCAGATGAATATAAAACTATCAATAAATGCAAGAATTCTCTAAACTAATTAAAATTGACAAGATAATTGATCAAAGGTTTGGATAAAAGATGGCTATACTAAAAGGAATAGCAGATTACTACTTGGAAGAAAAATTTAGAAAATATAATTTTTTTTTGGAATTCCACTTATAACAGCAATAAAACAAGAAAATCTAAGAATAAGTCTAACAAGGACTTAGAGGTATTTTGGAGGGATAAGTCCAATTCAAAAGTTTTTGAATTTTATTGAATTCATTGAAAGATGGGATACTGACAGTTGCTAAGACATGAGTTACTGCTGATTCTCAGTTACAGACAGACTGGAAACATGGTCAGTGTGTGTGGAGGGTATCTTCATGACCCTTAATGAGAAGGTGACTCTAAAAATAAGCCAATCACGAGCAATGAAATAAAACTAAAACATCTTTGCCTAAAAACAGCTTTGCCTTTTTTTTAGATATGGAAAGGAAACTTTCAGAATAAAACGTCTGTAATATTTACTGTAACAAATAATTTATTTCTAAAAAGCAATGAACAATTCTTAAAAATGAAACATTCAACAATCAATTCAGTAGGTAAGCCACGAGGAAAAATCTAGGCAAGTCAGAGAAGAAAAGTAAATGAACAACAAACCCTTAGAAAGTTGTTATTCCTCTCCATGGTAATAAAAGACTAGCAGATTTAAACTAGGGAACAACACAAGGAACCCTAAGCAGGTTGGCACAGTTCAATTCTGAAACTACCCTGTGCTTATAAGTTTATGAGCAATCCGATTCTTCATAAGCTACTGTCAGATGTATCAACTGCAGAAGATGTTTGAGAACCATTTAGATGGTATCTAGAAATTTGTATTTGCACGTATACAAAAGTTAAAAAGTTCAAGATTTCAGTATATACTAAAGGATCATATGTGGACATGTAACATGTGTATAAATGCTCATAACAACATTAGTTGTCTTTAGAAAATGTCAGAAACAATGTTAGTGCTTCTCAGTAATAAAGTAGATAATTACAATATATTCATGTAAAAATAGAGTAGACTGGGGGAGTGCTAGGTTAACTTAGATTAGGTGGAGGGGAGTGAAGGTAAGAAAGGGTTAAGGGGGTAGGAAGAATAGGAGAATGAATCAGACATTATTACCCTATGTACATATATGACTACACAACCAGTGTGATTCTGCGACATGTACAATCAGAAGAATGAGGAATTATATACCATTTATGGATGATGTATCAAAGTGCATTCTACTATCATGTGTAACTAATTAGAACAAATTAAAAAAAGAAAAAAGTAATTATAATAATAAATAAGTATAGTAGACTCTGAAATTTAGCATGTTACAGCCCATGTATCCACATTAATGAATACTATTTGACTCAAAGAAAGAGTTGAACACAGAAAACTAATCTATAAACTTTAAAATGTGCAAAAAACTGTACATTGTACATAGTCAAAATTAAAACAAAGTAGAGTAACTGGTTATCATGGGAAGAGGGAAAGATTTTGACTGCATTTTTATGTTTAATTCTCAAATATGTCCTGAGTTATTTTAAACTATAACTCAACATAAATAAAATTCATACAACCTATATAAAATTATAATCTAACAAGTTTTCCCTTTCCTTCTAAATATTTAGGATATATGCAAAAATTCTAAATTATTTAGACAGATCACCCTGAGTTTATGCTTTATCTTTTTATCTTTTAATATAAAAAGATACAGAAATCACCATAATTTTGATTTTATTATTATTTTCTTCTATTAAGAAGCAACAATCTCTCATCCTTTTTCCATGGATATTCAGGAATTAAAATTTGCAATATTAAAATATTGCAAATTTTCTTTGCAAACTTCATTAAACATTAAAATCAGGCTCTATTCCAGCTACCTGAAAAGTAAATAAAATGCAACATGAGTTGACAATTATAAAATAAGAAGTTACACATAGCTGGAAACACATGATCATAATTTTGTGCCATTTTTGTGTACAGTGTTAAATAATTGAGTATAATTTTAATTAAATCAATATTGTCATCTATGAATTATATAAATGTTAATCATTTGTACAGTGGCTAAATCTGAACTGTAAAATAACATCTGAGGGAAAAACCTGAAAGATGTTAATATCAATTATATATAATATTCATCTGAGAATATAATTCTGATTTTTGAGTCAAACATGGTAAATATAAGGTTGCCTCTCTGGAATCAATAAAAGATCACACAAACACACACACACACAAACATACACATACACACACACATAAAGTTTTTCCTTTTCCACAGTGAATAAAAACACACCTCTTGTGCTTCTTTATATGCCTACAGTGTTGTGCCAAGGGTGTTGAAGGATAGCTGAGAACATCAGATGTGGAACAACCATTTCTTTCCCTAAGAAAGTAGGGATGAGGACAGCACTATTCACTGAGGTGGAATTCGGGACAAAGACTTTTCAGCAGAACATGGAGGTACACTCTGTAGTGCTAAATGCTACAGTCTACCTAGGGATCTAAAAGTAAGCATTGCTTATTAAATTAGATAATGCTATCATCTGTGAAGTGGAAACTTGCAACAGTGTAAGGAGAAGCTAACATAGAAAAGTAGGAAACCTTATATAATTTCTATTAACCTGGGGAAACATACAACTGGCATAAAATAATTAGACAAATCTAATTGATGTATTTATATTAACTAATCTACTTGTACTCCTTGGTATAACTTCTGAGAAATTACCCACTTACAAACATTTTAAAAGATTGTCATATATTAACATACAAAATACTTCACTGGATCTTTAATAAAGCAGGAAACTAAAAAACATGAATGAAATACTGTTTCTCTTAGAAGTTTTTATGCTATGGAATTCTAATACTAAAGGAAATCAAACTAATTCTCTTAATATATAGAAAATAATGATAAAATATGATCTACTGTAAATTACAGAATAACAACAAATTTGAACTCAGAGACACAATCATTTATCACTTAACACAAATGAATTAAAATATCAATTAAACATTCAGTTTCGAAAGTTGGAAACAGATCCCCAAACCAGGCCTGAGAAAAGTAGAAGGAACAAATTAGGGATGATTAGAACAGAAAATAGTAGGAAAACAAAAGATGTTTATTAAGAATAACAGGAAAACCTAGTGACAAATTCTTCAGGAAGTACAGAGCATCGATCCTGCAAGGTGAATCAGGTCTAGAGCTTATTGCGGAGCATGGCGACCTCAAAGCAGCACTGTATGGTACAGACCTTCTAGACAGCTCCTCACATGGTCACCACAAGGACAAAGAGTTAACCATGTGAGGTGATGGTACGCTAATTAGCCTGGTGGTGGCAACACGGTGACACTGCCCAGTGCATACATGTATAAAACATCCTTTTGTTTATCTTAAATGTATACAATTTTTGTTTGTAAATTATACCTCAATGAAGTTGGAAAAAATTCAGAGAAAAATCTAGTAACTCTTTCCTTGAAATCAAATAATAGAGAAAACAAGATAAAGGATTAAAAGATTTATTCTAGAGAAAGAAAGCATAAATCCCCAGAAACATTATAATCCAGGGTCCTATGTAAACATATATTTGAGTAATATAAATTAAAATTAGAAATGTAAATCCAGCCATGCATTACAGAGTGTCATATGATATGTTATAGGTTTTTTCCTAAGAAGACAAAGAAAACTGAACATTTAGGAGCCTAGCCATAAAATATACAATTAATAAATAGAAATAAATTATGAAAATAATAATGAAACTTTTATAAAAGGTGGAGAAACACTAAGAAATACTCAAAACACATTTATAATAAGTTGTAAGTGAAGAAGCCCTGAAACTCCCTTATAATGACAAGTCTATCCAATAAAAACCCAGAGTCAAGACCATCCTTCCAGGGAAAACTTTAAAGTGTTTTTTAAGGTCAGGAACAAGATAAGCATGAGCACTTTGGCCAATAATATCAACATAAAAAGACAGTAAATACTATCCTGTACAATAAAATAAAAGGGGAAATAAAATATTTGAGATGGGAAAGGAAAAAACGAAGCTATCATTGCTAAGAGAAATATGCCTATCTGAGAGTGTTAGAGACAGACCCAACTAATGACTAATTTAATCAGTGTTACTGGTTACAAGTTAGATATGCAAAACTAAGTAGCCTTTGGCAAAACAACTGTAAAAACTAGAAAATGTATTCAATATGACAAATGTCTCACTCTGACAGTAACTTTAAAAGAAAGCACCTACATACAAATCTCAATAAATTCTATGTAAAACTTCGAAAGAAGAAATTATAAAGTCTAGATATAAATCCAGGTGAATATAACATCAAAATTTATATGCTAACGTTGTGTGTTACTGGAATTTGACAGTTTTTCTTTTATAATTCCATTGTACACGGGGAGCTGGTTGTAAAGACACTATTGGTGATGATATCAAACAAAACATTTTAAGTTGTCTGCTGGCTCCTTGACTCTCAGGGATGTTCTCAGCTTGAAAACAGTATGCTCCAAAAGTAGCAAGACGGTAACATACTGTCTGATGCATGCTTCCTCTCTCTGTATTTCAACATGAACCACCCTATTTAGTTCATAGAGGACAGGCTGAAGGATTTTAAAAGTGACACACAGGCTCTGCAAAATGTTTTCTGCTTACGGGCAACCCTGCCAGCCTTTCATTTAGTTGCCCTGCAGGATCTGATTCCTGAATATTCCAAACCAGACTGACACCTCTCTTGCTGTTTTATCTCCTGCATCTCACTGGTGGCCACAATTCTGTCCTTCTTTCTTAATTTTTATTTCTTTTTCTCTTTTACAAAGCTATAAAACCAAGGGTTTCCCTGTCAGGGTGAAGTTATTTGACCTGCAGGCAGGCCCTGGGGGCAGCTTGGCTACTTCTCTGTGGGGTTTCCCAAACTCTTCTGATCTGCTCCAGTCCCCAGGGCTCCTGCTGTAGAGTTGATTTTCATACAGGACATGTAAAGAGAGATTTTAGCCAGTGAATTAAAAGTAAGGGGTTCAAAGGTGGGCACTTTAAAGGGGACAATACTTTGGATTGATAATGTCACTCCAGTTCAAAAGTAATTTTGGAGAACTTCCTTTTGGAAGCAAATAAATTCTCCAACTCTGCTGAATGCATTGAAACACACACACACACACACACACACACACACACATCAAAATAGATCCACCATTGAGTTTTCATTTAATTATTTATATAAATATTTATTTACTTGCATTTCATTGAAATTGAGGTGTGCTTCTTTTTGGAAATGTATTTTCCTGCATGATGAACTCATGCACCTGAATACAGAACTGTGATATTCTGAGGTCATAAACGAACTAGGATTTAAATAACATGTTACAGAATTTAAACAGCAAGTATAAAATGGATCTCAAGATTGCCCTCTATATTAAATCCCCTGCCACCCATGACTGAGATATTTAAAGGAGTGACCTCAACATGCATGCTTTGAAAGTAACAAAGGGCAGATAAAAATCCCAGGAGACTCTTTATCCAACGGGATCTGTGCACCTTTACCGAGGGGCTCTCTCCTGAGAAAACTACCTCTGCCACCATGGTCAACCTAAATTCACTAAACAGAAATGTACACCCTGGTTGACCACTTAATTGTAAACCATGAAAACAAGCAAGCAAACAAACAAACAAAAACAGTGGAAAGAAATGATCCATAAAGGAAACAACAAAGATAAGTATGTGATTTCAGAGGTGCCTCCAGGTTTTAATAGTTCCAATTGAATGTTTTAGTAAAAATTCAGGAAGTCTTTCATTGGAAATGGAAAATCTATAAGATTACATACTTACAATTCCATCAAATATAAAATTAAGAGTGCTAAACTAAAATACAATGTAAACTAGAGAACAAATTTGTATGCACATGCATTTATTTGCACACATGAAAACTAATGCAGCTCTTTGCACGACAGGATCATGAAAATTTAATGTGTGGTAAGGCAGGCTGTTTTCAAATTATTTCAAACCAATTTTGAACCTCTTCGAAAAGAATAGCCATATATGGCTAGATTGATTCTCCTGTTTCTAGAGGAGACAACATTAATTCTTTACCATTATTATATCTAAAGATTTGAAGAAAGAGATTTCTTAAAAACCAGCTCTTTCAAAAATATTGAAATCATGAATATTCCAGAAAGATTTGAGATGATTGATTTATATGTACATAAATTACTTTTCCAGAATTTTTTTTCATATTCTGGTAGTATCTTAATGTGATTCTACTTTAAATAATATATTAATGCCTGTTTGTGCAGAAGTTCATTCATTTCAGATGCTCAAAATTTTACTGCCAAAATTCTAATGGCAATACTAATTTCTTTGTTAGGTACAGTCTTCCTAATCATGTGAACATCATTTTGGAAGCAGTAAAAAATAAAACTACTTAAATAATTTACTTTTACTTCCCAGAAAACCTGAAATAATAGTGCTGACCAACAGTAGATAAAGTACTTATAGTTTAAAAATAGTTCTGGCTAATTTATATTTACTTTATGTGGCTGATAATCCCCAACCTCGATTTTTTTAAATGAATATGGCTTTATTTTCAAAGAAACAATAAAACAAACTGACTGCATTTTACATTTTCACATATCTTCATAAACAGCATTTAAATTTTTTTAAAAATTTTTAACCGATACATAACATAAAAGTTGTACATTGGGAGATCCAAGATGGCGGACTAGAGGGAGGCTGCATTCCTTGTCACTTCATAACTCTGGTTTCAAACAAAGGATATCTGTTTCTTGGTGCCTATCATCCACCATTTGCCTGCCTCTCGACTGTCCATCGCCTGCCTTTCACCTATCCATCCCCCAACGCATGAGGTTCACCTCCCGATCGTCGGACAACAGTCAGCAAACAGATCGCCGACCCCCAGTGGAGCACCAGCTGCCTGCTGTTGCCTGGAAGTTCACTGTCACAGTATCTGAAGGTTTGGTTACATGTGGCTGCCGCCATTTTGAGACAACAGCCAGGCCCTGTAGGACCTCTGGCCAGAATGACTAAGCCCCATCTCCAGGATCCCTCAGCCCAACCAATGACTCCCTGCCTCCGGGGCCCTCACATTGACTGACTGCTCCCTGCTGCCAGGACTCCCAGACCAACTGACTGCGCCCTATCACCAGGACCCTAGACCGACTGATTGCACCCAGCCTCCAGGATCCCACAACCACACCAAACACACCCGACTTCCAGGACCCCTGACTGACCAACCTCACCCCACCTCCAGGACCTCCAGCTGACCACGTCCACACCCTGAGCTGCAGCTCCCCATTTGCCAACACATTTCGAAGCCAGAACAGCTATCTTGGATAATCCTGGAAGCCATAGCTTCGATCTTCGGGTGGGGCAAATCCCATCCTGAGACACCTGCTGGAGGCTTGAAGCTCATTGTCAGGTACCTCTCATACATCAGGCTACTGAAGACTGGGAGGTTTCATTACTATATGACTATTATACTATAGATTTTCTTTTTTCTCCTTATTGAAAAAATTTAAGTTTTTATTTCTTTACTTTTATTGCTCTCTTTTCCTTTTGTTTACCTGTTCCCTCAGAGACTCTTTCTCCCTTTTTTGCATGCTAACATCCAATTTCTTTTTATTACACTCTCACCCTTTCTATTATCTAGACCTTCTGTATATTCTTTTCTTATTCCATTAACAGCTACATTCTACATCCCTATGCATCCTCTTTGTCCTCCATTTGAAACTGCAGACCTCATTGCAAATCTGTTTGTTTTAATGAAGATAATATTTGAACTCACTTTGTTTATTATGACAATTTTATTATTGTACTCATAGGGTCTAGGATTGCATAGTGTCTGAATTGGGCACTGCTAACATTGATCTCCCCTTAAAGAAAGCATTTTGGAAACCTATAGGGCCCCTATAAGCCTATGGGGGAAATCTGCAATACCCCAGATCTGCACTGCTAGAGGGGAAGATACATGAACAACATGAAAGAACGAGGGAAGAAAATGATCCAAACAAATCTAGATTCTATATTAATAAAATCCAATGACAGTATGTTAGAAGAAATTTCAGAAAAGGACTTCAGATTATCATGATTAAGATGATTCGCGAAGCAAAGGATGAGATAAGAGAGCAAATGCAGGCAATGAATGATAATACCAATAAGCCGAAAGAGCAACTGCAGGAAGCAAAAGATAATTTCAACAAAGAGACAGATATTCTCAAAAAAAAACCAAACAGAAATCCTTGAAATGAAGAAAACAATAAACCAAATAAAAAACTCAATGGAAAAGCATCACCCAAAGACTAGACCACTTGGAAGACAGAACTTCAGACAATGAAGACAAAATAGCTAATCTGAAAAATAAAGTTGCGCAAACAGAGAAGATAGTAAGAAATCATGAACACAATCTCCAAGAACTATGGGACATCATGAAAAGACCAAAATTAAGAATTATCAGGATTGAGGAAGGCACAGAGATACAAACCAAAGGAATGAACAACCTATTCAATGAAATAATATCAGAAAATTTCCCAAACCTGAAGAATGAAAGAGAAAATCAAATACAAGAGGCTTACAGAACACCAAATGCACAAAATCACAGCAGATCCACACCAAGGCACATTATAATGAAAATGCCTAACATTCAAAATAAAGATAGGATTTTTGAAGGCCATGAGAGAAAAGCATCAGATTAAATATAGGAGGAGACCAATACGGATAGCAGACAACTTCTCAACCCAGACTCTAAAAGCTAGAAGGGCCTGAAACAACATATTTCAAGCTCTGAAAGAACATGGTTGCCAACCAAGAATCCTATACCCAGCAAAACTTACCTTCAGATTTGAAGATGAAATAAAATCCTTCCATGATAAACAAAAGTTAAAAGAATTTACAAATAGAAAGCCTGCACTACAGAATGTTCTCAACAAAATATTCCATGAGGAGGAAATGAAAAACAACAATGTAGGTCAGCAAAGTGGGGAACTACCTTAGAGAAAAATCCATTCAAAGGAGAAACCAAGCCAACATAAAAACCAAAAATAAGCCAAATGACTGGGAATACAAATCATATCACAATAATAACCCTGAACGTTAATGACCTAAACTCATCAATCAAAAGACATAGACTGGCAGAATGGATTAAAAAGAAAGATCCAACAATATGTTGCCTGCAAGAGACTCATCTGATAGAAAAAGACATCCACAGATAAAGGTGAAAGGATGGGAAAAAACCTACCACGCACATGGACTCAGTAAAAAAGTGGGGGTTTCCATCCTTATATCAGATAAAGTGGACTTCGAGCCAAAGTTAGTCAGAAGGATAAAGAAGGATATTTCAACTCCTTAAGGGAACCATAAATCAGGAAGACATACGATAGTAAATATTTATGCCCCAAACAATGGTGCATCCCTGTACATCAAACAAATCCTTCTCAATTTCAGGAATCACGTAGACCACAACACAATAATTTTGGGTGACTTTAATGCACCACTGTCACTACTAGATAGATCTTCCAAACAAAAACCAACCAAAGAAACCACAGAACTCAATAACACAATCAATAACCTAGACTTAATAGACATATATACAATATTCCATCCATCAATGAGCAGATTCACTTTCTTCTCAGCAGCTCATGGAACGTTCTCAAAAATAGACCATATTTATGCCACAAAGCAGCCCTTAGGAAATGCAAAAAAATAGAGATACTGCCTTGTGTTCTATCAGATCATAATGGACTAAGAGTAGAAATCAATGACAAAATAAAAAACAGAAATTACTCCAACACCTGGAGACTAAATAATATGCTATTGAATGAAACATGGATAACAGATACATCACGGAGGAGGTAAAAAAATATTCTTAGAGGTCAATGAGAACGACGATACAACATATCAAAATCTCTGGGACACTATGAAAGTGTTACTAAGAGGAAAATTCATTGCATGGAGTGCATTCCAGAAAAGAATGAAAAGTCAACAACTAAATGAGCTAACATCACAGCTCAAAGCCCTAGAAAAAGAAGTACAGAATAATAGCAAAAGTAGTAGAAGACAGGAAATAATTAAAGACAGGAAATAATTAAAATCAGAGTTGAAATCAATGAAATTGAGACAAAAGAAACAATTCAAAAAATTGACAAAAAGTTGGTTCTTTGAAAAAGTAAACAAAATAGACAAACCCTTAGCCACACTAACAAACAGAAGGAGAGATAAAACTCAAATTACTAAAATTCGTGATGAAAAAGGAAATATCACTACAGACACCACTGATATACAGAACATAATGAGAAGCTACTTTGAAAATCTGTATTCCAACAAAATAGAAACTACCAAAGCCATTGACAAATTTCTAGAGACATATGCTCCTCCCAAACTGATCCAGGAGGACATACACAATTTAAACAGATCAGTATCAAGCAATGAAATAGAAGAAGCCATTAAAACCTACCATCCAAGAAAAGTCCAGGACCAGACGGATTCTCAACTGAGTTCTACAAGACCTTCAAAGAAGATCTCATTCCAATACTTCTCAAAGTATTCCATGAAATAGAAAAATAGGGTACCCTACCAAACTCATTCTATGAGGCTAATATCACCCTTATACCCAAACCAGGAAAAGACACATCAAGGAAAGAAAATTTTAGACCAATATCCTTGATGAATATAGATGCAAAGATCCTTAACAAAATATTGCAAACCATATGCAAAAACATATTAAGGAAATCATGCACCACGATCAAGTGGGGTTCATTCCTGGAATGCAAGGATGGTTTAACATCTGTAAATCAATAAACATAATCCATCATGTCAGTAGACTTAAGGAGAAGAATCATATGGTTATTTCAATTGACGCAGAAAAAGCGTTTGACAAAATACAACACCCCTTCATGCTCAAAACACTAGAAAAAATAGGGATAGTAGGAACTTACCTGAACACTGTAAAGCTATTTATGCTAAGCCCATGGCCAACATCATTCTTAATGGAGAAAAACTGAAACCATTCCCTTTAAAAATGGGAACAAGACAGGGATGTCCTCTTTCACCACTTCTATTCAACATTGTCCTCGAAAACTCTAGCAAGAGCAATTAGGTAGACTAAAGAAATTAAAGGGATATGAATAGGAAAAGAGTAACTTAAGCTGTCACTATTTGCTGATGACATGATTCTATATTTAGAGGATCCAAAAAACTCCTCCCAAAAACTACTAGACCTCATCAATGAATTCAGCAAAATAGCAGGCTATAAAATCAACACGCATAAGTCTAAACATTTTTACATGCAAGTGACGAAACAGCTGAAAGGGAAATGAGGAAAACAACTCCATTTACAATAGCCTCAAAAAAAATAAAATAAAATACTTGGGAATCAATCTAACCAAAGAGGGAAAAGATCTCTACAATGAAAACTTCAAAACATTGAAGAAAGAAATTGAGGAAGACCTTAGAAGATGGAAGATCTCCCATGTTCTTGGATAGGCAGAATTAATATTATCAAAATGGCCATACTACCAAAAGTGCTATACAGATTCAATGCAATTCCAATTAAAATCCCAATGATGTACCTTACAGAAATAGAGCAAGCAATCATGAAATTCATCTGGAAGAATAAAAAACCCAGAATAGCCAAAGGAATCCTTAGCAGGAAGAGTGAAGCAGGGGGCATCACAATACCAGATCTTCAACTATACTACAAAGCAATAGTAACAAAAGCAGCATGGTATTGGCACCAAAATAGAAGGAAGATCAATGGTACAGAATAGAGGACATGGACACAAACCCAAATAAATACAATTTTCTCATACTAGACAAAGGTGCCAAAAATATGCAATGGAGAAAAGATAGACTCTTCAACAATATGGTGCTGGGAAAACTGGAAATCCATATGCAGCAGAATGAAACTAAACCCCTATCTCTCACCCTGCACAAAACTCAACTCAAAATGGTTCAAGGACCTTAAAATCAGACCAGAGACCCTGCATCTTATAGAAGAAAAAGTAGGTCCAAACCTTCAACTTGTTGGCTTAGGATCAGATTTCCTTAACAGGACTCCCATTGCACAAGAAATAAAAGCAAGAATCAATAACTGGGATAGATTAAAACTAAATAGCTTTCTCTCAGCAAAGGAAACTATCAGTAATGTGAAGAGAGAGCCTACAGAGTGGGAGAATATCTTTGCCACTCATAATTCAGATAAAGCACTAATTTCCAGAATCTATAAAGAACTCAAAAAACTCTACCCGAAGAATACAAATAACCCAATCAACAAATGGGCTAAGGATATGAACAGACATTTCACAGAAGAAGGTCTACAAGCAATCAGCAAACATATGACAAAATGTTCACCATGTTTAGTAATAAGAGAAATGAAAATCAAAACTACCCTAAGATTCCATCTTACCTCAATTAGAATGGCGATTATCAAGAACACAAGCAACAATAGGTGTTGGCGAGGATGTGGGGAAAAAGGTACACTCATACATTGCCAGTGGGCTGCAAATTAGTGCAGCCACTCTGGAAAGCAGTGTGGAGATTCCTTAGAAAACTTGGAATGGACCCACCATTTGACCCAGCTATCCCACTCCTTGGCCTATACCCAAAGGGCATAAAATCAGCATATTACAGAGATACAGCCACATCAATGTTCATAATTGCTCAATTCACAATAGCCAGACTGTGGAACCAACCTAGATGTCCTTCAATTGATGAATGGATAAAGAAACTGTGGTATATATATATACAATGGAATATTACTCAGCTATAAAGAATAATAAAATTATGGCATTTGCAGGCAAATGGATGAAATTGGAGAATATCATGCTAAGTGAGATAAGCCAATCTCAAAAAAACCAAAGGACAAATGATATTGCTGATAAGTGGATGATGACACATAATGGGGTGTGGGAGCCAGGCAAGAATGGAGGAAGGAGGCACTGTATAGAGGGAAAAGAAGGGTGGGAGGGGTGGGGGTAAGGAAAAATTAACAGAATGAATCAAACATCATTAACCTATGTAAATGTATGATTACGCAAATGATATGGTGTTACTCCATGTATGAACAGAAACAACATGTATTCCATTTGTTTACAATTAAAATAAATTTTTAAATATAGTTGTATATTGATGTGGTATCATGTAATGTGTTTGATACATGTATACATTGATTAATGTTTAACTCAGGTTAAACGAATTCGTCTTCTCAGACATTTATTATTGCTTTGTGGTAAAAATTTTCAAAATCTTTTCTTATAGGTTTTTGTAATGTACAGTTAAAATTATTACCTATGGTCACCGTACTCTGTAATAGTATCTCAGAGCATCTTGTGCCCAACTATAATTTAATACCCATTGATCAAACTTTCCCATCCCTCCTCTGCCTGTTTCCTGTGTCTGACTTCTGGTAACCACCATTCTCCTCTCGATTTCTATGAGATTGAGTTTCATATATTCCATGTAGAATGTATGAGTGAGCTCATGCAGTACTTAGCTTTCTCTGAATTATTTCACTTCACACAATGATCTGTAAGTCCACCAATGTTGTCAAAATGTTAAACAATTTCAATTTTCTTGAAAAATGAAAATAGTAAGCAATATTCCTTTGAGATAGTACAATGCCTACAATATGTTCTATTTTATTTGTTATGTATGGTCTTTTAAAACTCGAGAAAGGAAATATTTTCAGATTTTTAAGGAATGATGAATTTTAGAGTTTAGTGGACTCCAGACACCCCTCCTCCCTAAATTTAGCACAATCCAGTGGAGTTGTCCATGATGTGGAAACACGGATGTGCAAAGTGCTCGTTCAAAGGGGCACGTGTGGATTCCTAGAAGATTAATTAAATATGCAGTAGATGGAAGGCACGTTGAAAGGCAGCGGGATGCTATGCCCTATGCACGATCCGCAAGGAAAATATCTATACAAGTTTTGCTCACTCAGAAATGGTGGTTTTTCTCAATTATTTACCATATTATGGATCTTTCATTGATCATGTCAAGGCTGTGCAGAGCTATATTTAAATCAACCTGGGATTCTAAACAAGATAAAAGTCAAAATACTACAGTAGTAGCATTATCTTCAAAAACATTAAAAATTCTAAGATATGATATTCTCTCACTTGGTTAAATTAAAATGATGTAACAGATCTAAGAATAGTTGTTATCACTTTAATAAGGAAAGTACTTTATTATAACAGAAGTGTAGAAATCAATATAGAAATGTATATGTAGGTATATTTAAACACATGTATATATATGTGTGTGTGTGTATATATATATACATTTCTGATGGATGGGAATAGATGGAAATTAAGAAATATTAACGAGAAATAAGAGCTCTCTGGATAACTTATAGATAATTTGTATCTTTTCAAACAGGAAAATGGCATGTTTTGAGAGTATTACAGAAAAAGACTCTTTTAACATTCTGTTTCCCTTAACAGTAAAAAAAAAAAAAGAATAAATAGCATACTATAAAACACACTAAAATTATTAAATTTTGTCTGCTATCTATCTGGGCCAAAGCAATATATCCCTCATGAGCGAACACGTTCCTGGACTCCATACTCCTGAACCTGCACTTCACATTCATTTCTGGGCTGCCTGTCTTGGGTGGGAAACCTCTAAGTGACTGGTGGGCATCTGTGGAAATCAAGAGTTCTTTCATTATACTAAAAACAGGAATCAATGTTTTGAAACGCAAAGTAGTGCCTACTTTGTTTTTCCAAAATTTATGCTGCTCCAGTGATTACAAGTTAATTGATCTTTTCTCCTCTGTGAAATACCAGCCTAAATCCATGGTTCTCTAAGGATGCTCTAATGAGAAATTTTCTTTCCTTTTTGGAAGCACATGATTTAAGCCAATTTTCTGAAAAAGATTTCAGGGTAAAAGACTCCATCATTTTAAATACACAGTTAATTTTCTCAGTGATTTCATTCAAATCTGAGCCATAGAAATATTCTTCTCATAAGGTGTTTTAAAATGATGCTTCAAAGAAAGAATTGGAGAAATTTTAAAAATATACTATCCATGAAAGCAAAACTTTAGAATTTTATTGTCCTCCTTCCTTCTTGTTTTGCAGAAAGACATGAATGAAGGTGGCTAAGTGTTTTCTATTGAGCTGGGGTGTGAGATTTAAGTATTCTTTTCCTTCCTTTGATCAGTAGCAATAGAAAGAAAGAAAAAAAAAAGAAGAAGAAGCACCTCTTGCAGAGCATCATGTGAGAGAATTTAATCTAAGTACCAGATAGTTCTGGACTTTCAAATTTCTGACATTTCTGCCCCAGGACTCTTTCCCAGCAATTTCACTTATTTCTGTCAATGGAATTTAGCATCCAGTATAAATACGCTTTTATTAAGAAAGACCTAGGAGTAAATGATAGCTACCTAATTAGATGCCGAGAGTGAAATCACCAAAATAAAGCTAATTCTGGATTCCTTCTAGGAAAACAACGTCTTATATGTAAATTTTGTGTTATTTATACTCACATGCTTTATAAAATTAACAACAGTCACACAAATCATGGAGTAGGATTGTTCAGTTTTCTATGAGCAGCTTAAGTCCTGATACTTTCCTTTATAAAGACATGTGAACAGTTTTAGAATTTCACCTGTAATGATATTTGCAGGAAAAAAATTTTAAATCCTGTCATCTCTGTTAAGAGAAGGTAGCACCAGGGAAGGGAACCCAGAGTCACATGTGAAGTACCTGAATTATTTTTCAGAAATGACATGAATTATAGACATTCTGACATTTTAAATATTTTCTTTCAAATTTGCCTTCAAAGAGAAAAATTTTCTCTGATGTTAGTAAAATATTTTTACTTCATTATTTCAAAAGCAAGTTGAGGGCTGGGGAGACAGGTCAGTCGGTAGAGTGCTTGCACTGCAAGCACAAGTCCCTGAGTTCGATCCCCAGCACCGCAAAAAAAAGAAAAGAAAAAAAAAAAAAAAGCGAGTTGAAATTTTCTAAGAAAAATTATTTCAGTTCATGATATAACTTAATTATTTGGTCTCAGATTTGAGTTTTTATTTAAATATATATACACATTTATATTTAAACACCATATTTACAGCTTCATGGATATGAATGTTGCCCCCAAATTAATTCAAAACCATTATTTTATTGACAGGAAAACTGAGGCATACAGATAAAAATACTGAATTTGTACTCAGATAACTGCTGACAAAAACAGGAATATAATAAACTCCAAGTACAATGTTTACTTTATTGTCTGATGAGGTAATGTACATTCCAAATGAAATACTTGTTGTTTTGCACAGGTTAATAAGTATTGAGAATAGTCATAATAATTGGATTCATGCTATTTACCTTTTGTGTTTGTTTTGCTGCAGAGTATTTCACAAACATGCTTGAGATGAAAACAGATTTGTCTAATGTCAGAAACAGAAAAAATACAGAGAAAGTATCAACAGTAGGGGTTCAAGTAAGATTTACAACTTAGGAATCTGGAAAATTTATTTTAATTCTAAGCTACTTATTAGATAATGTCACTGTCTATATAAGTATTTTTGTTTAACATCACCACATTGCAACCACCTAAATTGCCAAATTTGCTCCCAATGAATGGTTTTGTTAAGGTTTTATATAATAATAGAAAATCCATCAAAATAAATATTTATTCTGTCTTAATTTAATTTGTTAGATAACATTTTTTACGTGCCTGAATATGTAATCTTTCTTTAAAATAAATTTTAGGAGCAACAGATACACTGAACCTTCCCAAGAATACTGGAATAACATTAGTGCAATTAATAGGATTGTTTCATGGCATTAACAGAGTATTCATGTAGGGGTGCATGAAGACAGGAGATTATGGCAATCTTAAAAGTTATAATCAGCAGTCAGTAAAAATCACATTTAGGCTCCTAGGTGTAATGCTGCAATATCATCTGAACCCAGTTCCCAAAGGGTAGGACACATTTAAAGCAATTAAAAAAAAAAAAAAAAAAAAAAAAAAAAAAAACAACTCCCTTTTATCTCATCAAAGGGTGAAAATCTATTTTTGCAATTATATGCAATTTTTGGTCCAGTACCCATTTTCCGCTCTGAGGATTGCTCATGGTCTTGGACCTCCTTAAGCACACAGGCTCCCACCAAATCAACCTTCAAGGAAGGGTCACCTGAATGAAGAAAGCTGGGTCTGGGCTTGTGGCTCAGTGGTAGAGCACTTGCCTAGCACATGTGAGGCACTGGGCTTGATCCTCAGCACCACATAAAAATAAATAAATAAATGAATAAATGGATAAATAAAGGTTAAAAATGTTTTTGTTTTCATTTTTATTTTTAGAGGAAAGCTAGACAGTGGACCCCCATGAAACAGACAGCAGTCAGGACAGACTGCATGAGAATAAGCAAGTAAATGTGGACGTGAATAAAACTCTTGCAGAGATGCACACCAAAATATATGGACACCAAAAAATTTGCACACCAAAAAATATATACCGACTATAGCAATGTAAATGGCATTTGAGGAGTTGTGACAGAAACCACAAGAACTCACTTTTGGTGACTGGTGCATAGAAAACACAGAGTGCCTGCCACTCACAAAACACAGGTGGCGACCTGAGCCTCAAAGTGAAGAGCAGAACTCTACCTGCGAGAGATTTAGTGAGGAGAAGGTCGGACAGGTGATGATTTCAAGGTGAGATGTGATTAACTTCCTGTAAGTGGGGCAAACCATGCTGGATGGTTATTGTCCCTTAAATCACTCCTGGCTGGAATAGCCAGGGAACATCTAATAATAGAAGCATTTTGTCTGAATTTTATCCTTGCTGGGGGAATCTCAAATATACCTAGAGAAGTTAAATTTATGTCAATGCCTTTTCTGATGCAGGTCAGAATGAAGAGGCATCTCTATGACCTGTACACCTCTCTGTTTCAAGTTATTATGAAAAAGGATTGAGACATTAATCTTAGGAAGGAAGCATAGCTACAATTTTCAATCTAATAGGTGTATGGTATTAAATAACAGGGTATCCTTTAGTTGACAGAGGCCAAAAGATTGTTCTGTATCCCTGATAAGCTTTACTACTTGATGTTTCTTGGGGTTAGGTGAGAATTAATCCCAGGAATCTGAAGTCCTATGGCTTAGAGCTATTTCTTGGGGTTGGGGTAAGGCATCCCCCTTCTAATAGCATTAATAGGACAGCCTTGGTGAAAGCTGGCTGGGTCCAGCTACTTCCTGAAATGTGATCCTGCTGGCTAAAAATTCCCAAGATGGAAAAACAGTCCTGGATATCACAACTGTGCATTTTGTTTTACCCAAGAACTTCCTCTCCAGGTATTGATCCAACTGGCTTTTCATCAATCCCTGGAGCCTGCAGTGTTCAAAAACACTGCAGGACAGAGCCCAGTTCTAGCAAAGAAGAGAAATCAGCCATCAGCTGGAGTTCTAATAATCCTCTTATCTTCACAGTCATATCGAACTTTTCCATTTGTTTTACAAAGGAATATTCTGGTTAATCTAGGTTTAGTTTTACAAAGCATTCTTTGGAACACTTCCTTCCTACTAAATTAAAGAAGTATGATAAGGGGGTCAAATTTGCATATATATCTTATTTATGCCAAAACATGGATTTCCATCAGAAAGACTCTAAAGTGATAACTTTAAAGTTCTCTCTTATAATACTATCTACAATAAATAAGCTGTCACTCTTTTCTTGAACTCAGATGAAGAGGAAATACACTTGTCAGATCCTCCTTTGTTCTCTTTCCCTAGTTGGAGGGATAAAGGTACATTTAAAAAATTCATTAACTATTGTTTATCACATTTAGTGCAAAATATTTAAATGTACAAGTTTGAATTATAATGACATTTAATTTATAGTTTATTCTGTGTAATCTTGATTCACCTGTTTCAATGTTTTAGAAGAAAGGGAACAAAAAAGGGAGAAATAAGTATTCATGCTCACGATCTACAAGATTCCTTGTTATCTAACTAGATAAAGATGCTCGTTCTAACTGCACATCAAAAATGTTCCTCAAATAATTTCCTCTGCTCAGCCTGGTGTTTATACTATTATTATTGTATAGAAAGTTCTACAATATTTTTTAAAGATTCACCTCAATTCCAAAACCCATTCAAAATTTTCACTCTAAAAATCAAGCACTATAATATTATAGTATTTGATTTTGACACAAACAACATTTATCAAAGTTTGCATTTTGCCATGATTGCTATATTTTTTGTGATTTCTACATACATCTACCTTTTAGAATCAATTATTTGATTTTTATAGGAAATTACACCAATTATTTCAAGTACTGTGAAGACAATAATGAGTCAGACACAGACATGGTATACTCAAATATTTTTCCTTAATAAAAAAGATGTACATAGATTCCTTGGATGTGGAGCTCAGCATACAAAATAACAGGCAAAATAACAGGAGTCACCCCAGTACTGAAAAAAAAAAAAAAAAAAAAAAAAAAGAGTTGTAACAGTTCACAGCAGGAAAACAAGTATCAGAATACAATGAAGAATACAGTGTGACACGTGGGCTTTATTTTGCATAATAAAAAGAATAAGTGAAGCTTCTCAGCAGGAAAATAAAATGGTCAGGTCTAGCCCTGAGGAAAATTAAGTTGATAGCAATGGTTCTGTTGAATCGGAAGGTGACTGGCAGGCCTGTGGGGAAACTTTATCCTGGGTGAGTTTAATGGGAACTGAAATAAGAGAAGTGTCAGTGCAACCCAAGAGGAAGACGTAGTCGCAAGATCTATTTTCCATGGATGTTTGGCTGTACTCAGGCACTGATGGGTGAGGTGGCGTTGGAGAGCGGGTAGGAACATTTGCTTCAAGGGAGGTCCTTGCCTCAAGTGTTGAGAACTGAGTGACAGATGTTGAAGGGGAAAAGAATGGGAAATATGACAGAAGAGGCCTCAGGTGGCAATTTCAGACGGGACGCAGAGTCCAAGTTACAAGGAGATGGATCCAGGTTTTAAGAAACATGTTTGCATTTCTATCCAAAACACAAAGAAAAATTTAAAATCACAGCAGATGTGAGACTTTGATGTGATGGACTGGTAAGGGAAACAGGCAGAAGGAAAGACAAGGCAGGCCCAAGGCCCTCTTCCTTTTCAGGGAGACCCTTACAAGGAAATTTAATAATTACCCCTGGACTGAATGACTAGATGGCAAGGGCAAATGAGAGATTTGAGAGATTTTGAAAAACAGACATTTTTTATTTTTTAAAAATTTGTAAATTTGTTCTAATTAGTTATAGATGATGGTAGAATGCATTTATTCATTTTAATAAATGATACATAAATGGAGTATAATTTCTCATTTTTCTGTTTGTACATAATGTAGGTTCACATCGCTCTTGCAGTCATACATGTACATGAGGTAATAATGTCTGTTTCACTCTGTGAAACCGCATTTTCTTTATCTATTCATCTGTTGATGGACAACTAGGTTGGTTCCATAGTTTAGCTATTGTGAGTTGAGCTGCTATAAACATTGATGTGGTTGTGTTACTGTAATATGCTGTTTTTAAATCCTTTGGGTATAAACCAAGGAGTGGGATAGCTGGGTCAAAAAGTATGGAAAGCAGTATGGAGATTCTTCAGAAAACTTGGAATGGAAAAACAGACTTTCAAGACATGCTTATGGTATTTAATCATTTTAAAACATATGCCAAGGATTTTATGTGTGGTGCTATAGAACAATTAAGAGGAACCAGTCTGTGCTCCAGATGTTTCTGCCCTGATGTTGGCTTCTTTCTTTGCAAGAAGACTGGAGCCATATTATCTGGCTCATGATATTACTGGTATTGATGATGGAGGGCCTGAATGTGAAAATGGACACAAGCCAGACCATGTGTAACAACAGAACTCTGACTCGCAACCCTCAGCAACCAGCTCAGCAAGCCAAGCAACAACCTCCACAGCAGCAGGCCCAAAGATCAGGACTTGGGCAATGACTGCCAGCTTGCTAATCCTTCCTGCAGCTTCCTATCCAGTTACTAATTAAGGAAATCAAACATGCTCCCCAAACCAATCCCACAGACGCTCCACTTCCAATAGCCCCCCTCCATTTTCCCCAGAGGACCCTCAGTCGGTGCACACCTGAAGCCTCCACCTTATTTGTGTTTTCCTGTCAAAGCTGTGTTTGCTGCCAAACACTAGTGCTTGTGAACAAACTATAACACACTCAGTCAGTCTCATCGATTCCTGGCAGATTGGGTGCTACTCTTTCTGCCTAAACTCTGCCTCTTCCTTAGAGTAAATATTGCACGTAAGTAGAAGGTATTTCAAATAAATCACATGTATTTTGTGTCTGCCAGCCCCTAACTCTAATACTTGAGCCCTGACCCTTGATGAAATACTTATCATAATAATAATAATATCACTGCAAATTCAAAAGGGAGAAACTCTGCAAATGAAATCATGATGTTATATGCCCACCAGAAGTTCAGGGATTTCTTGAGGTTCCAGAAGACTCCTCTGTTCATGAACAAGTTACAGGTGTACTCGTATATGCCTTTGCCTTCTCCCTTATTATTATTATTATTACTTTTTACTTTTACTTTTTGTGGTGCTGCTAAGGACTGAACCCAGTGCCTCACACGTGCTAGGCAGTTGCTCTGTCACTGAGCCACAGCCCCAACCCACTCCCTTATCTCAGATAGAAATCTTCACACCAAATCTGACATTCTGTAGGCTACACAGGAAAATCATTGACCTAGAACTTATTAAACCATTACTATCAAAGTGCTACCCAGACTTCCCCCAAATTCCTTGAAGACAGGCACAATGAAGAAACCCAAACGTATTGGTCAAGTTCTTATATCCAAAGGACTTCTCATATTCTGCCCTGGCCCTTATAACATTTCTATTCAGAAAAGGGGGACATAACACAAACGAGATAAATGGGCAAGGATATCTATTTGTTCAAAAACTTAGGACCATCAACAAAATTGTTATCCATAACTTCTCACTTCAAATTCCATCCTGTTGTTGATTCCTCCAAAAGCCTCTTACTTCATTATAGCAGATCTGGGCTCTGGTCTTCCCAGAGCACTTCTTAGACCAAGAAACCCAAGGTCTTGACTTTGCTTGGGAAGATGACATGTCAGGATAATGACGCTGCAGAGGTTCACTAAAACCTCCCTGTTTCTTCCAATACCTCAACCAAGAATAAAAAGACATACATTTACTTTTGATTTGGTTGTTAAGTAATATGCTGGTGATGTTCAGTTTTGTTGAGAGAACAAAGGAAAACTATGAAAAAAGAGGAAGGAAAAAGGGAGGAGAGAAAGAAAAGAATCCATGTACTTGCTCTCGGCTTTGGTAGAAAATTATCAAGAGAAATGTATCAAGAGATTAATCATGATTTTACCAAAACACAGTTAGTATAGGCTGTGATATATCTAAGGAAAAAGAAGCATCCTTTTTAGACAGAATAAAGACTGACAAACATCCTAAACATCTTAAAAATCAACAATTTATAAGACTACTAGGTTAAACTGGAATGAGTAAAACCTGGATATCAATTTTTCCTGAAATTGTAGCATCTCTTTATGAATTTGGCAAAATCCTAAATAAGATAAGCTTTAGGATCCAAAACCAGAGTAAGCCTCTAGAACCCAAAGATGGCTCTTCAAATGTATTCTTCCCTAAGCCTCCTTAACTATGAAAAGCTCTTGTGTGTGTTTGTGAGCGAGTGATTCCAACAAGCCCCTTTGCCCTTCTATGATGCACGGGGAAGCTTCAAAACCCCATGGCTTACTGTAGCCTCTCCTTGGACTGGAGAGGGCTTAATGCTGCTTTAGGACAACCTCCAGCTTGTCACTGTGTCTGCTGAATTAGTTCTAGGCTCCACGCTTGATCTCATAGTTCTCAGCCAGACTACCAGATCCTGAGTATCGGAGTTCTATCAGTCTCCTGCCCCTGCCAGATAAGGAGGACTCAGAACTGTCTGACCTGAGTAGGGAACTATCAGCACCACACTCAGATGTGTTAGACTCTATCGAGAATCCTGACCAAATACTATTTGTTGATGCATTTTATCACGAAACTAAAACCGGAGGTCATCCAACAGAATATGTCACCGTTAGTTTAAATCCTCCTTTAGAATAGAGTCATCTACATGTGATACAATCAGCCCACATGGCAGAACTTACTGGGCTTGCTGAGTTTCTCAGATGACTGAAGGTCCAGCGTGTGGCACATACTGTTGGAGGATTTGCTTCTGGAGTACAAGACGTGGTTATGCCTTGGAAACAAGGAAGTTCCTAGTAGCTATAACTCATAAACCACCATCCCCCCAAAAAAAGAGTAGTTAAGGAAGTCGATATCATGAATTCTTACTACTTAGAGAAATTACTTTTAAAAATTTTAATTCCCTGCAAATAGAGATAATAAGGAAGGTAAAACAAATGATCTAGCTGATCATTATGCCAAAGAGGTTTTCTTAACCAAGGCTATGATCCTATATAAACCCTCAAAAGAAAAATCTCTAGAAGAATTCAAACAGGAAATTAAACCATTGCAGCCGTTCACTCTCTGTTATTATAAGGAAAGAGTTCAAACTATGGTTTCACCCTTCACTTGGGTGATCTCTGACCTCCCAAGGTACCCTCATGGTGGCACCAGATTTTAAATGGATAGTAGATAAATTTCTTCATAAAAATTCTCCTCATGATACAAATTGGTTACTTTCTTAGAACAGCATTGGTGAAGAAACCAGAGAGATTGCCACGTGTCATCTATCAACTGTAAAGGTGACACACGGTCTGGAACCAGCACTTCTAGTCCTTTCATTTGGACTTTTATCCACATCCCCGTCTCCATGGAATTTGAAGATGCTCCTAGTTACCATCAATCTATTTTCAGTATGTGTGTCTTAACATTTTGTTGCTGAAAAGCTACACAATTACTGTTGCTGAGAATTTGCTTGATTTTGTTCCCATCTCAGGCATACCTTCTTTAATGTCAAGTGACTAAGGAATGTCCTTTAAAAGAACAATTATAAAATAAATCCATAATGCATCATTGTGTACTCAACAAATACACTACTCTTACCACTTACAGTATTCTAGAAGGTTGAAAGAATTAATGACATCCATAATCAGTTACAAACCATTGATCTCTCTTGTCTAAAGGAACTTCCACCATACTTCATGACCATATGACCCGCTCCCTGGAACTCACATCATCCCCTGCACATTGGTGACTGGAAGGCCCATACCCTCAGAGATTCCCCTTCCAGTCTTAGACCCTTTCCTGCTATATGCAGACATGACAAAATGTTTCAGGAAACTGATCGGATAGGCTCTGTCCTATCACCAACTTACCTATCACTTTACCAAAACATCTTTCTGTGCAGCCTCTTCATAATCCTCAATAGGGAGATTTTATATGTTGGGGAAAAAAAAAGAGAAATCTCTTTAAATTTATTGAACAGACCTTTGAGCACTTTCACATGGATGTTATTGGCTTCCATTCTCCTTGGGATTTGAATATGTTTTAGTTAGTATACCATATTGGTACTATTGACAACCATACAGTAGTGGAGTTACAGGGAGTTGAACTTTAGGTTTAAATTTTACAACCAAAGAATCAATTCAGGATTAAACAGAATTTGAAGAGTATTTCAACAGGGAGGCCACACTGAGGATTAATAAAGATGCCCTGGTCTAAAGAAGAAACTGATCCAAGACCATGTGACAAAGTTGCTGACCTCAGATAGTGAATAGTGTATACCAAGGACAGAACAAGACCCTTTTTTATTTCCTGTTTTGTTTTTTTGTTTTTAATCATACTTCTCATTTTCTACAGACTTCTATGCATTCACTATTTGAAGCCCTTTTCTCTTATTTATTTTTTCTCCTTATTACCACTGTTATTGGCGGACGAACACATCCTAACACCATTCTTAGATTATCCCAATTGCAGCTACTGCCTGCATTCTGACAGACTGCAGTATGAGCCATCTATCACCAGGTCTCTTTGGAAAAAATTGCCGCTGGGCAATTGTGGTCTCATCAAGTGAGACAAGCTGATAACATTTCAATTTGCACTTACACTGATAAATGACCTTAAACAAACCAATCTATAAACAGAAAAAAATCAATTTTACAATCTATTTATTAGACATTAGGTAATTGTAAATTTAAACTTAACAATCTTCATAGGACAATGGGATAATAGCTTGTCACCTGGAAGAGGCTAAAAGAGAATCAAATATGTAACCCAGGTAATATAAGACTTTGATCTGACCTCATGGAATGAACATCTCTTTTCCTGGATCTCTTGGCACCCCTACCCAATACTACTTCCTTTTTGTCCAGGACACTGGATGCATTTGCCTCAGCTCTAAACCTCATTCATTTTAGGATGGAGTATTGAGATTTGTCTGTGCGCAGCAACACTAATTCCACAAACAGTCATGACTGGAGATTGCATCTCAAAAGTGAGCTACAAACAAGGTCATTGTCAATTATGAAGTCTCTCTACCTGGGAGAAATGCAGACTCATTTATGCAATAGAGCAATGATCTCAATGGTGAGTGTCATACACACAGGAAAGATATTACAACTGAGAACCAGTGCTGGCAGTTATTAACACAATGCCTCTGCACTAGGTGGATGCATAGTGATCTCAGTTTGTTTGCAAAAGTCATGATGAACAATTTTGTCACTCTGAACTTCATGTGGCGTAGTCAGGATGATATCTGTGCCTTCACTGATACTCTAGTGTAGACTTAGATCGATGGAAAAGGCTCGGTGCAACTGGCTCCATAAAGCCTTAAGGAAAACCATGTGGCCTATGAGACTTGTTCTCTTGTCTTGAACTGGAAAATTGAAGTCCACTCTTCCAAAGCATCCAATAGGAATATTGTTTATTCTTATTGTCATGGTGCTGCCTTCCTTACCAGAGACTTGATGTTATTATTATTACTGATGTAATACCGTTCTCTCCAGATGATCACCCTCATCATACAGCAACAAAAAGGTCAAAAATATTTTACAATATGTTGGTTTGAATATAAAAGTAGATAATAACCAGACCACATGTAACACTACATTTGACTCACAGCCCTCCAACTTAGGAAGCAAAACCACAATCTCTGAAGCAATCAGTTCTGAGGAGATAATTCAATAACACCAGCTTCCCTAATTTTGTCCCTGCTTCTGACTCAGGGCAAACACTCGTGGTGAGCTCACTTGCAGCCTCAACATATCAACAGCCTCCTGTGAGAGCACTCCCACACCCCTGCTTGGCTTGGACCCTCTGCCACATGAGAAGGACTCGCCACAGGCCAAGTATTGTTTTACACATCACCTGAGAAGCAGGTGCCAAAATAGAATTCAACAAGTAAGAGATTTTTCTGGGAGAATTTTCTTTCTGCTGTGACCAAAAGACCTGATAAAAACAATTTTAGAGGAGGATAAGTCTTTTGGCCCTCACAGTTTCAGAGGTCTCAGTCCACAGAAGGACGGCTCCATTCCCTGGGGCTAGAGGTGAGGCAGAACATCATGGTAGAAGAGCGTGGCAGAGGAAATCAGGTCAGGACATGACACCAAACAAGCAGAGAAAGGCCCAGCGGGTAGGAGGTGGGAGACAGAGAGAGAGAACATGAGGGAGAGCACTCCCTTACCATGCACAAAATATATACCCAAAGGCACAACCCCAGGGACCCTTCCAGCCACACCCAACTGCCTATAGTTACCACCCAGTTAATCCCTATCAGGGGGATTGATGAACTGATTAGATTGGGGCTCTCATAACCTAATCATTTCACCTCTACACTTTCTTGTACTGTCTCACACATGAGCTTTTAGAGGACACCTCATATCTCAACCATAACAATGGGGAAATGAGAGAACTGAACAAGACCAAGGAAGATCTCCGAAAGTAATACCAATGATACTGAAGGGAAGGAAAGGAAGGAAGGAAAAGAGGAAGAGAGGGACAGAAGAATAAGGAAGAAGGGGGAAGAATAGAAACTTACAATGCAGTGCAGTTCATTTGATTTTTTATATGTGTATATATGTATGAATGTATTTATTCCTTTGTTTATTTATTTTTGTGATAATGGGGGTTGAATCTGGGGACACTCCACCACTGAGCTACATCCCCTGCTCCTTATTTTTATTCTTTTATTTTTCAGACAGGGTCACACTAAGTTGCCAAGGCTGACTCCTGACTTGGCTTCCCAAGTCTCTGGGATTACAGGTGTGCACCTCTGTGACCAGCCGGTCTTAGAAATTTCCACAAAATAAGGAGAGTCCTTAAGTCCTTCAGAAATGAATGTTTATTAGCACTGAGATCAGGCTCAGCCATTGACCAGGAGGCAGCCCACCTGTGAGAGTTGTGGCTTCAACATGATGTGTTTGGGACTTCAGAGTTCAGCTTGTGCCTTTAACCTTTTATACTCCATAAAGTAGGATGTCCACGAGGTGTTTCATGAACAGAATTGTACTCCCCTAAACTCACATGTTAAAGTTCCAACCCTTCATATATTAGAATGTGAGCATACATAGAAATATTCTTCAAGGACTTGATAGTCAGGATGAAGCTGATAGAGTGAGTCTCCAATCCAACAGGACAAGTGTCCTTATAAGACAAGGAAGAGACACTCAAGAAATTCAAGCCCAGAAAGAGGACTTGGGAGGACTTGGCATGAAGATGACAACCACCAAGGTAAGGAGAGACTTCAGAAAAACTAATCCTACCCATAACCTTCTTAGACTTTCAGCTTCCAGAAATGTGAGCAATAAATGAGGTGTTTCTATAGTGTGGATCTGAAATATCCCCCCGAGACCCTTGAGTTCAAAGGCCTGGCCCCAGCCTGCAGTACTCTTGGGAGGGGGCAGAACCTTTAAGAGGTGAGGTCTGCCTGGTGGAGGTTAGGCCATCGGGAGTGCGTCCTAGAAGGGAAAATTGGGACCTTGGCCCTTCCCTCTCTTCCTTTTTGCCTCCAGGCTGCCATGAGGTGAGCAATTTCCCCCATGTGCATTTCCACCAGGATGTACTACATTGCCACTGGCCCAACAGCAACAGAGCTATCCAACCCAGACAGAAACCTTTGGAACCATGATCCAAATCAATCTTTCCTCCTTAAAAGTTGTTCACTTCAGTATTTTTCACTCTGATGGAAGGCTGACTAGCATGCTCTTGGTAAGTCCACTCGTCAGTGGTATATTGTTATGGTACATTAGTTAACTTAAAAAAAAAGCATTTTCAGAATTGCCTTAGCACTGCATTGGTCTGTATGTGTGTTGATTGATTTCATCCACACAGAACCCTGCTATATAGATACTATTATTCTCCTTATTCTTCAAATCAAACATAATTTAAATTTGTCCATACATATACTGCCAGGAAGCAGTGAAGTCAAGATTTGCATCTGGATACTGTGGACCCAGAGTCCTCTCAACCTCGTGGTATTAAACTTAGTGTCACCATTGAAAATCTAAAGCATAGTGATCCCTCCTTAGGTTTTATGCCTCTTTATGACTAGCTTTAAATACATTTTACTTTGCTTCAGTGACTTCTACTTAGAAGAATCTGTGATTTATATAACAAATGAATGATTCTTTTTTCAAAATATTTTTAAACTTTCAGTAATGTGAAAAATTCAGCAGTTTTTAAATTAATCAATTTTGCAGTCCAGGTGGATTTATTTCCATGCCAACTTGTTAGCGCATGAAGATATTTATTTATATTTATTTATTGGTAACACACACCATGGTATGTGCTACACAAAAGTCCTTATTTTGCTCTGATTCCTCATATTATTAGATTATACATGACATAGCAATTTCCTTTCTTCAGTAGTATTTCCCCTATTAGGAGATAAAATGAGTAGTGGCTTGACCTCTATATATTTCTCCATAATTTCTTCTACTCATACCTCTTGGACAATGATAAGATAGTGGATCAAAAAGAGCACTACCCTAGAGCACAGGCTGTTAGTCCCCTGGTTAATTACCTGCTAGTCTCAGGGAAAACATCTTCCTTCCCTGGGGTCTATGTTTTTCTTATTTCCTTCATCTATAAAATGAAGAACTTGGGATAAAATGAACCAAAAGACAACCCAGGAGGTAAGCTCCAGCCAAGACTACCACCACACTCACCCCAAACTGCCAGCAGCGTTCCTGACAAACTGTGACATCTCACTCGCCAGCTGCTGACCCATTAATCAGACTTTTGCGTCTCACAGAACCATCTTGGCTTTAACGTGTGTGCAATGCTGAAGCTCTGTATTTCAAAGGCTTTCAAAGGGTTGGGGCTTCCATGAGCACAGAAAACTCTTAGGAAAAATGACACCCGGGTGCATCTTTCCTAATTAGATATTAATGCTAGGCTGGAGTCAAGACACTTTTCTGACAAGTAAAGCTGTCATAATGATGTTTGAATACTAATAAGTTAGCTAAATATGGACTTATGATTGTCATGTTGATATCAGAATTTTATTTACCATAAAAAGCTTATAGCTTAGTAGTTATTGTTATGGTTTAGATATTAAGTATCCCCCAAAAGCTCATGTGTGAGAGGATGCAATAAAGTTTAGAGATTAAATGATTGGGTTATGAGAGCCTTAACCTAATCAGTGCACTAATCCCCTGATAGGAATTAGCTGGGTAGTAACTCTAGGCAGGCAGGGCGTGACTGGAGGAGGTGGGTCATCGAAGGTATGCCTTTCGGGTAACTATATTGTCCTTGTTGAGTGGAGCTCTCTTTCTCTCTCTCTGCCACCTGATCATCATGTCCTGACCCATTTTCCTCCACCACACACTTCCACCATAATGTTGTGCCTCACCTCAGTCCCCCAGGAATGGAGGAAGCCATCTAGAGAATGAGACCTCTGATGTCGTGAGCCCCCACATAAGTTTTTCCTCCTCTAAAATTGTTCTTATCAGGTCTTTTGGTCACAAAAGTGAAAAAGCTGACTAAAACGGTAATCCATCAGGAATTATGTAAGTGTGAATTTTGTATTATTTTTCACTGCTTTTAAAGATGTGAAAATTTCTGAAGGATACTCTGTCACTTCACACTCAATTCCAATCATTGTAACTACTCTCGTTCATGTATATTGGAGCCATAAAATGGAAGAAATGCTAAATTAATTTCATGTGAAAAAATCCATTTAAAAATTGTCATAGTTATATAAACCTTGGTTTAGTTTCCATGTTAATAACAAACGCCTGTGTTGAATATTTCCTTTGCTTTCAGTAATCACATTTTCTATAGAATTGGGAGCAAAAGTACAATACTAACTCATTTACAATTTGTTGCGAGTGTTCCTTTTGATTATGCTGCTTTTTGTGGTAATTACACTAATAAAAACTGTGCTAAAATTCAACAGCTTTTCTTTTACTGCCTGAATTCTTTTTTTTATCTTATCCAAAGGCCTATTTAAATCACTTTTTAAAATATTCTCCCTACATAATAACTTTTTAAGTTAATGAATGTGATCTACCCTAATTTTCAATTTATATCAAGATCAAATATATGAATATTATGTTAGAACTTTCAGATTTCCACTAAGGTATGACACCCTTGAAATCATTATTCATGAATCATTTTCCCTGGAAAAGGCATAGACACCAATAAGCACATAGCGTCTGATGAATAGTTCCTTGCGGTAGTGGTGATGATGATGATGATGATGGTGATGAAGGCAGTTCCTTTCTTCCATACTTTGAGAATATCGTCCTCCTCACTTCTGACTGGCAAGTTCTTGCCGAGAAATCTGTTGACATACTTTGGGGGCTGCCTTTTCTATGATGAATTGGTTTTCTCTAGCTGCTTTCAAAATTCTACCCTTGTTACTTTTTGAAAACATTGATTTGTTTTAATTAGTTATACAGGACAGTAGAACGCACTTTGATACATCATATATAATGGAGTATTCTTTCTCATTCTTCTGGTTATACCTGATATAGAATCCCACTGATTGTATAGTACTATATGAACAGAGGGTAATAATGTCTGTTTCACTCTACTATCCCTCCTATCCACATACCCCTTCCCCTCCCTTTGCTCCCCTCTACCTAATATAAAGCATCTCTATTCTTCCCTAGCCTTCCCCCTCCACTGTGAATTAGCATCCACATATCAGAGAAAACATTCAGCTTTTGGTTTGGGAGGTTTGGCTTATTTCACTTAGCATGATATTCTCCAACTCCATCCATTTATCAGCAAATGCCATAATTTCATTATTCTTTAAGGCTGAATAATATTCCATCATACATACATACCACATTTTTTTTTAATCTATTCATCTGTTGAAGGGCACCTAGGTTAGTTCTATAGTTCAGCTATTGTGATTTGATCTGCTATAAACATTGATGTGGCTACATCACTGTAATATGCTGATCTTAAGTCCTCTGGGTATAAACCAAGAAGTAGGATAGCTAGGTCAAATGGTGGTTCCATTCCAAGTTTTCTGAGGAAACTCCATACTGCTTTCCATAATGGTTGCACCAATTTGCATTCCCACCAGCAATGTATGAGAGAACCTTTCCCCCCATATACTGTTGTTAGTATTCTTGATAATTGCCAGTTGGACTGGGATGAGATGAAATCTTAGAGTGGTTTTGATTTGCAATTCTCCAATTGCTAGAGTTGTTGAACATTTTGTCATATATTTGTTGATCAATTGTATTTCTTCTTCTGTGAAGTGTCTGCTCAGTTCCTTAGCTCATTTATTGATTGGGTTATTTTTTTTTTTTTTTATTGGTGTCAAGTTTTTTGAGTTCTTTACATATCCTGAAGATTAGTGCATTATCTGAATTGCATGTGGTAAAGATTTTCTCCCTATCTGTAGACTCTCTTTCACATTATTGATTGTTTCTTTTGGTGAGAAGCATTTTAGTTTGAATCCATCTAATTTATTGATTCTTGATTTTACTTCTTGCACTTTTGGAGTCTTGTTAAGGAAGCCAGCATGGTAAAGATTTGGGCCTACTTTTTCTTCTGTTAAGTCCAGGGTCTCTGGGCTATCTTTGTTACTTTGTTATTCTCAAAGGTCTACCTCTGTTACTTTTGACAATTCGGTTATAATGTTTCTTGGTTTATATTTCTCTGGGTTCATAACTTTTGGGGCCCATTGAGCTTTATGAATTAAAATGTTCATTTTCCTTCCCAAACTAGAAAGTTTTGGCCATTATTTCATTATAAAAGTTTTCTGCTTGTCCCCACCCTTCTATTTTCTGAGAATGCTATAATGTGTACATTGACTCACTTAATGGTGCTACGTAAGTTCCTTGAATTTTTTCTCTCTTATTTAATCCTCTAACAAGGTGATATCAAGCAACCTATATTTGTGTTTTTTGATTCTTCTGCTTGAGCAACTTGGCTAATGAAACTCTTTAGTGTATTTTTTGGTTTGATTATTATATTCTTTAGCTTCAGACTTTGTGTTTTTTTAGTAGTTTATATTCTTTTGTTGATATTCTCATTGTGTTCATGTATTGTTTTCCTAAATTTGTTAAATTATCTATCTCTATGATCTTATAATTCACTAGGCTTCGAGACATTTGTATTCTTTTCTGGCAATTCATAGATCTCCGTTTCTTTAGGTTCAGTTACTGAAGATTAATTTTCTTGCCTTCTGTCATTTTTTCCTGATTATTTGTTTTTGTAGTTTTGGGTAAAGCCTGTGCATTTGAAGAAATAGTTACTTTTCCCAGTCTTTACACACTTGTTTTGACAGGTGGAGACCTTCGTCAACCAGTCTGGGTAGAGCTTCTGGGAGCCTCTCACACCTCTTCCATGAATGTGCCTTCTCTTTATTGGTGTGTGTAAAATTGTTAAAAGAGAGCTTCACTGAGGAGGGAGTTGTGTCTGCTTTGGTTTTTCAGAAGCATGCAATCCCTTGCTCCTTCCGTTGTCTGACTGCTGGACCACAAACTGGGACCCTGGCGGAGGCATGTTCCACTTCCATCTCTCATTCCCAGTGGAGAAGCCTCCTTCTCCCTGTCTTGCAACAGAGTATGTGGTATGCAGGACCACCTGCCCTTCCCTTTCACTGAGGTGATACCATCAAACTCTGCCAGCAATGCTCAGTGATGGATGAGTCAGAAACCACCTCTTGGAGAAGAGCAGCAAAAGACCAGGGCTCTGGGAAGCACAATCTTCTCCATCCCTTCTGAGAGAGAATTCTCAGTTGTGTGCTTTCTAGCAATCTCGCAGAGCCCTGGAAGCAGTAGCAAAGCCTCCCATCTCTTTGTTGTTAATCTTACAGTCCCCAGAAATCTGAGCTATGCCACTTCCGTCAGTGCCTCAGTGAAGTGAGAAAGAATCTGGCCCCTTCAGCAGTGAAATAAAAGGCCAGGATTTTTAAGGCACAGTCCATTCTTTTTCCTCATGAGAGAGAAGTGCTGAGTCATACTGGTGTGGAGGAGGACCTGACAGTGGTAAAATTTCTATTACCTGCCTTAGTGCAGCTTTTCTCAATTTCATGATCATCTGAAATACTATGATTTCTTAACTGGGATCCTGACCTCTATAAAGATATTCAGACCAATAATATTTGGTCCATATTGTTAACCTGAGGTTTCTATGGAAGAATAAGAGTTGAGACTTATTTTACCTTCATGTTAATGTCCTTCTCACTGATACGTTTAGTTTCCTTTTTCCTGCAGTGTTCTGCTGAGTCCTCTCTGTTCACTATCCACTTTAACTCTGTTTTGATCCCAGTTTATACTTTCTATTTATTATTACATATTATTTTAATGGCATTAATGAGTTTTAAGAATAAAGACTTTTACTTGTAAAAATTGGCATATTTCTTTTCTACATGAGAGATTAATACTCTAATTGCTTAGTTACCCTGACTACCCCCAAAGGAAACCTGTTACCACTCAGGCTTCCTTAACAAAATATCACTGACTGGCATAACCAGGATAAATTTATTTTGTCACAGTTCTGGACACTGGAAGTCCAAGATTAAGATCAAGGGGAGTCAGTTTCTGGTAAGGGCCTTCATGACTTACATTTGGATGCCTTCTTACAGTATATTCACATGACCTTTCTACTGTGCACATGGAGACAGAGACCAAGGAAGCTTTCTGTTAATTCATCCTCTCATTTAAAGATGCCATCCCGTCAAATTAGGGCCCACCTTTATTTTCTTATTTATCCTAATTCCTTTCCCAAAGGCCCTATTTCCAAACACTATTATATTGGGTATCGAGGCCTCAAGATAGGAATAGTTGGAGGGTTGGCCTGTGTCAGTCCATACAAAACTTAAGGAGGTTTGTGTAATTATACTTGAACTTGATCTGTGAGTTTTTGACTTTATTCATTACCTAACGTCAGAGCTGCACATGGCAGACACATTCTAATGATGTGCAGGTTGTCTGATTAGTGATACTTCCATGCATGCTGATACATTAATATTCATAAGCCAACATTAGCATTTCCTCATAATTTATTCAAATTTTTAAAACCAGTATTTGATTCATAGTTTAATTAAAACAAAATAAATTGAATTGCAATAGATTATTTGATGAATTTGAAAATAAAACTTTTTGCATTCTTTGTATTTTACATCAAATAGGTTTGAGTAGGTTGGGAGCATCTTTCTTTGGCTAATATTAATTTTGGCTATTTAAAAAAATGTCAGTTATTCAAGACTGCCATTTCATAAAGTGTTAAAAGTAACTCCTGATTTTCTCTGATTACTCTCAAATGTGAAATATATACATAGTTGATGTCTTATATACAGATGTCTTATATACATTTTTCAGAACTGTAGTCACTATTTTACTCATTTTACTTTGAGCAACAAAAATGACCACTAGCATTTACTGTGTCTTCTGTAATACATCATTTGCAAGGATAAAACATTTCCAACAGAGACGTCATCTTGATGGCTATTAATCTAAATAAACTGGTCCTAGCGAAGTTGCCACCAGTCTTCAGAAATGTGCACACATGTGATTTTATTTTTCCGGCAAATTGAGACCTCTGACTTAGCTTCCATTGATATCATGGTTTTGAAATAATATTTGGATGCATCAAATTTCATGCTGAAATCTAAATTGTTAACAGCATTTCACGATTGTTTTCATAGTAACCTTCTGCTTTTTCAACACATTAAAAATTTTTGTATAATCTTTTTGACTGAGAACAGGTGATGTCTTTCAACAAGTTACCCCATTATGCAATAGTAGGTCTACAAAGTAAAAGGATGTATGTCAATATATTGTCATATTTTAAGCATATTTGCACTTATCTAAACAAATAATCTATATTCTTTATGCTTGAGATGCAAAATAAAGGAGCTCACTCAAATGATTTACAACATTCTTTTAGATAGAAGTCTCACATATATATTTATGCTGGATATTGAACCCAAGAGAGTTTTACCACGGTGGTACAGGCCTAATACTTTTTAAATTTATTTTATATTTTTTGAGATACAGTCTCACTAAATTGCTGAGGGTCTTGCTGTATTGATGAGAGTCATCTCAAACTTGTGATCCTCCTGCCTCAGCCTCCTGACCTCTGGGAGTACACGTGTGTGCCACCATGCCTGACCCTATAATAATTCTATGGAATTAAAAACTAATTTCCTTCAGTCAACAAGCATTTTTCTCACATTTTTTATTTGTGCATTTTAGTTGTAGATACTGATGGGATTTTTTTGTTACATATTCATACCTACACACAATGCACAATATAACAATATGATTTGGCCAATATCATTCCCCAGCACTTAGACCACAAGCATTTTAATCAAACTCATCTAAAAAATTCTTTGGTTTAGTGGTAACCTTACAAAAAATATGTGATTTTAAAACTTCTTTCCCTTTCCTTAAAAAAAAAAGTCATAAACATTTACATCCAATTACCTTAAATACATGTATCAAATTTAATAAAAATGGCAATCTAAAATTAAAAAGCAATTATTAATTAGAAGTCCACTTTCCATGTCCATATGGTGTAAACAGGAAATGCAAAGGGGTGAGCCCTCTGGTGGCTCCCCTAATTATCAGCCTGGTGAAAGAGGTTTGAAATGCAAAACACTTGGCCACATCAGATATGTTTAAATGTGCATTATATTTATACATGAAATTTTGCCAAAAAGCAGAAGGGGAAAAAAGGATCTCTCAGCACTTGCCCCATGGAGTTGCCATGAGGAGTCAGTAAGAAGTGTGTTTGGAACAGTGCAGCGTCGGGCACAGAAGCACACTGAGCGGGGGCTCCCTCGTTCCTGGGCACAAGGTAGGTTTCAACAATGGCCGCAGCAGTACGTCTCTTACAGTCTGAATGTGAGATGTCCTCCAAAAGCTCATGAGATGGAGGAGCAATAGGTGAAATGCTTAGCTTACGAGACCTGTGACCTAACAAGTAGATTAATCCATTAATAATAGGAAAGGACTATTCCACCACATGGTACCTGTTGGCAGGTGGGGCATAACTGGAGGAAGCAGGTCACTGGGGTCATGCCTTGGGGATTATGTTCTTTGTCCCTGGCTCCTCACACCTTTTCTCTCCCTGCTTCTTGGCTAACTTGAGGTAAGTAACCTTCCTCTGATAGGTACTTATTTTATGTCACTCCTCCTCATCTTGGGCCCAGAGCAATGGACGCAGGCAGCCATGGACTGAGACTCTGAAACCATAGACCAGAATAAACTTTCCTCCCCAATTTGTTCTTGTCAGGTCCTCGCCAACATCCCAAGTGGGTGAGGGAAAGGGTTCCTGTCAGAGGGATGGTCGGATGCAAAATAAAACTATGAAATGTATTTATCAGAATAATGACAGAAGACAGAATTAATTATCTTAAGAGCAGGGGAATGAGCGATTGAGCCGTCCAGAAGGGTCTGGACAAAGGAAGGAGTCCGCATTTGCTTTATTTACAGCAGTACAGATCAAAAAGGACCTGTTGGGGCTTCTTCCATGAAAAAAAGAATGGGGGGTGGAAGTAAGCAATTCATTTGACTCTAGTGATTCATTCCCACATCTGATGCTTATATGTGAACTTGAGTGGTAAGCAACAATGCAGGATAACCACATGACTCGGTGTTCTCCAACAGTTATCAATAACTCTGAGTTCCTGAGGCCAGACCTCCATTAACCAATGGCTCAACCATGCTTGGTTCTCATACAAGCCATGGATGGCTTTCTGCACCATGTACTGTGGTCACAGTGATGAAAAACTGACTGACACACTATCCCACATCTATTAGAGTGCAACTGAAGCTTGCCTTACACACAAGGGCACACTGTGTTTCTCCTGCTGACCCTGCCTGGGCCTCTCCAGACAGACAGGGTATACTAGTCCCCTATTATCCACAGTCTCACTTTCTTTCATTTAAGTTGGCTGATGTCAACCACTGTCTGAAAATACTAAAAGGAACATTCCAGAAATAAGCAATGTGTATTATTTAAATAAGTTTTACTATAGTATATTATTAAAATGTTTCTATTTTACCATTGTTGTTAATATATTACTGTGCATAATTTATATATTAAACTTGATCTTTAAGTATGAATGTATAGGAAAAAAGAATATATGTAGAGTTTGGTACTGTCTCCACTTCAGGCATCCATTGAGGTTCTTGGAAAGTATCCCTTTTGGGTGAGGAGGGGATGCATTAGAAATGAAGCCCTTTATCTTCTGTGGCAAAGTCATTCATGGAACACAGCATCCTTTTGACTATCTTTTGTGCTCACATTCTTACTCTCTGGGAACAAACCCCCATAGTGTGAGGAAGCCCAGTGTATGTGAAGAGACCATATGGAGGTAGTCCAGCTAATGGGGACCCATAAGGTTCAACTGTCAGACAGAATCAAACCCAGACACCCAGGTGAATAGGTCTTAAGTTGCCTGGTCACCAGACTTTGTGACTTCCTCCACATCTCCCTCTGGGAGCACAGACAGGCGGTCCTTGCTGTTCCTGTTCAAACCCTGTTCACAAAAACTATTAAAGATCAATAAATGACTACAATTGTTTCAAGACACAAAATGTTGTTACCATTTGTTATACAAAATAATAATACATATTATTTTATTAAGTGATAGACCATTTAGAAAGGACTGTAGTATTCCTACAGGATTGTTACTTAATAAATCCTGATGAAATTGAATTAATGCAAAATTCATTTCATAGGCATAGATTAGGGTGATTCTAACTCATCATCATAAGATAAAGTTTTTAGATGATGATTATTCTAAGGCAGATAAGGATAGTTTTTATAGTGAGCCACAAGAGTGGGAAAGTAGTAATCATAAGCACAATGTAAAAAAGTAGCCAGTCATAATGTGAATGTTCTGTACTTCTTGTTAAATGTCAGTGGAAATATATATTTTATAATAGTCACATTATTATTTCACTTCCATTATTACTGATACAAAATAATAACCTAATACAATGATTTATCTCCTCTATTTTCTTGCCATTCTCACTGAGCCTCAGCTAGTATCACTGTAGCAACTGGGAATCTCACATAACCTGAGGTGCAAACAGAGCATCTTGTTCATAGCAAAGAAGGTGGAAGAAAAGGCTCTGTCCCAGGGACTGACTTGTCTTATTGCATTCCAGTTGGCCAAGTGACTGGGCAGAGCTAGTGATGAAGCGAATCAGTTGAGGCACAGATTGCAAACTGGATTCTAAGGAAGATTCAAGGATGACCCTCATCTCCCTCGGACACTCCCTAGGCCTTCACTGTCCATGGGTTCAACCAACTGCAGATGGACAGTATTTCTAAAATACTGTAACTCTTTATGTTCAGATTTCTTTCTCATCATTATTCTCTAAATAATGCAGTATACCTACTTTTTTACATAGCATTTACATTGTATTGTGCATTGCAAGTCATCTAGAGATGATTTAAAGCATAAGGAAGGATGTGTGTAGGTTATATGCAAATATCATGACATTTATATAAAGGAGCTGCACATTTTCAGATTTTGTCAATGGTGGGTCCTGTAGCCCATCCCCCGTGGATGCCCAGGGATGCCTGGATACACTTGGAGTCAAGGGCATATATATCTATGCTCTCACAGACACATACGTCCGTGTCCCTGGGGAGATGAGTGCATGAGTTCAAGGATCAAAGGGTAAAAACTGGCCCAAGCATCTCCTTTGATTTCTGTTGCTGTCCCTGTGATGCTGAATGTCCTGGTCCCCAAGAGGGAACACTTCCATGAGGGGATACATCACATCGTCTCTGTCCCCAGGATCTTTTGAGCAAGAAAAGGAGTGCACTAGTTTTCTCAGGAAGCCATACAAATTGTCACAAGCTGAGTGATTTAAACCAATGTCAGTTTAGTCTCCCACAGCTCTGGAGTTAGTGTCTAAAATAAAGTCCTGGCAGGGCCTCGGTCCCAATAACGGCTCCAGGAAAGAATCTCCCCTCTGCTGTTCCTAACTTCTAAGGTCTTCCACCCCTGTGGTGTCCTAGGGATCCCTCCACTTTCTCCCTCCACTTCCATGTGGACTTTGTCCTTGTATTTATGTCCTCGCCTCTCCTTGTAAGCATAGCTGGCATTGAATTTAGGGCCCACCTTAATCCCATATGACCATACCTTAACTTCCTTACTCACACTCACAAAGACCCTGTTTCTAAATAAGTTCCCTTTCTGCAGCTTCTAGTGGATGAGGATATTGGGGGTTTGTGAAGGTTGATTTTCTGTGTCAACTTGACCATCCTTGGGGCACCCAAATTAGACACTGTTTCTGGGTATGTGTGAGTAAGTATTTCTCCTGCCCTCAGACTAGGATTTATACCATCAGCTCTGTTGATTACCAGATCTTCGGACTTAGCCTGAATTTTATCACCAGATTTTCTGCATCTTCAGCTTGTAGGTGGAAAACTGTGGGACCTCTCAGCCTCCATAACACATGAGCCAATTCCTCATAATCAGTCCTAACTTTCATACACATAAGCACGTGCACACACACACACACACACACACACACACAAACACACACACCCAGTTTCTGACTTAGTTTTTCAATTTTACAATGATGTGGAAGCATGCCCATATAACCAATCTGTTTTTCACTTATAGCATAGTAGTCAATAACTTATATGGGATATTCAGTATTTTGTGTCCAAATGAGCTTGTGTGTTCAATAATTTTGCCTAACAATAGGCTACTGTGCTGTGGGCACATTTCAGGGAGGTCAAGCTAAGATCAGGTGTAGTAAGTGCATTTTCAACATAATGATATTTTCAATGTACAACGGGTTTATTAGGACACAATCCTATTAATACAAACATTTATCTGTGGATTCTGTTTCTCTGGAGAACTCTGAGAAACATGAAGAGACACTATTCAGCATACTATGCAGAGTCACCCTCCTGGATGGAGTGACTAGGATAATTGGGGGTAAGTAACAGTGAGAGTCCAGAATAAAAGTAAAAAAATCAAGAAATTCCTTAAATATGATTTTATTAACATGCTGTCAATATTGATATGGGCAATGTTGTCAGATATATCAAATATATTTTTTCTATTGAGGTATACTTTATAATTATAATTTAATAATTATATAATATTACTTTGGTAAAGATAACTTGGGGGATCCAAGCCTATCACTTTTGACAAATTTCCTGGAAAATTTTATGAGCTCAAAGAAAAATGTGACTTCCAGAGTGATTGAAGAGGAACATGACTTTGTATCTCTAAGTCATCCTGGTAACCCATACGGTGTTAGCTGTAGTGGCACATACTGTTTCAAGGCAGGGTGCTCATATTTCATATGGATGAAACCTGCAAAAGCCAGGCTCCATTGTAGAGAACTGATGTTAAAAACTGCATCCACACATGAGGTCAGCCTTCCCAATAATAATTCTACAAAGATAAAGAAGAGCTTTACATGTTCCTTCTCATATATTAGCACAAATCTACATTTGGATGCCATAAATACACTTCCCTTTGCTCGGAAACAGTATCGTTGTCACTAAGTTACGTGACCACATTCAGGGAATGGTCTTCAAAATGATGTGAGAAACTCGGGCACTGGGCATATCAGGGATGAATTCAACAGTTCACAGAAATTGCTTCCCAGTGTGGCCTTTGGACCAAACTTCCCAGCACAAAACATGGAACCCAGTGTGTTTGCATGTGAGTCTTCTGAGGAGTTGCTCTTGCAACGTCTGACACTACTGCACAGCAGTATTACCTTACCCCACAAGTGTTCACAGGGGCAGGATGTGACTGTTTGATGAAGAGGGTTGATTAAACAGTTTTTTAGAAAAGAATGTGACATGAGTAATTGGTAACTGGAGAATGCATAGACTGACTTTTGCTTTTTCCACTGTGACAAATCTAGAATTTCATTTTCCAAGTCTAAAGGAAGAAGAAATGCAAAAGAAAATACTAGTTGAAGCTTTTAAGTTTTGCTCTCCAAGAAGCTGAAAGTCTACTCCGCACATGCCTAGTTATTCTGAGCATTGTTGTCCCTCACTCCTGATGTGCAGGGCTGTGCACAAATTCTTCTCAATTGTTGAGTGAGCACTTTGCTATACTCTGGGCTCAAGAAACAAGGATCACAAACATAGGTACAAGCAGGATATTACAAAAACCCTGAACCATAGAAAGGTAAATGACAAATAGCAAGTGTTAAGATGAATTTCTTTTTTTAAAATTTGTTCTAATTAGTTGTACATGACAGTAGAATGCATTTATACATTTTGATAGCTCATACATAAATGGAGTATAATTTCTCATTTTTCCAATTGTACATGTTGTAGGATCACATTGTTCATGCAGTCGTATATGTACATGAGGTAATAATGTGTTTCACTCCACTATCCTTCCTACCCCCATACTCCTTCCCCTCCCTTCACTCCCCTCTACCTAATATAAAGTAACGTTTTTCCCTAATGCCACCCCCTTATTGTGAATTAGCATCCACATATGAGAAAGAACATTCAGCCTTTGTTATTTTGGGTTTGGCTTTTTTCACTTAGCGTGATATTCTCCAGCTCCACCCATTTACCAGCGAGCACCATCATTTCATTCTTCTTTAAAGCTGAGTAATATTTCCACATTTTCTTTTTCCTTTCATCTATTGAAGGGCATCTAGGTTGGTTCTATAGTTTAGCTATTGTGAGTTAATCTGCTATAAACATTGATGTGGCTGTGTCACTGTAATATGCTAATTTTAAGTCATTTGGGTATGAAGCAAGAAACTGAATAACTGAGTCAAATGGTGGTTTCATTCCAAGTTTTCTGAGGAATCTCCATACTGCTTTCCATAATGGTTGTACCATTTTGCAGTCCCAACAGCAATGTGTGAGTGTACATTTTTCCCTACATTCTTGCCAACATTTATTGTTGCTTGTGTTCTTGATAATTGCCATTCTGAGTGGAGTGAGATGAAATCTTAGAATAGTTTTAATTTGCATTTCTTTAATTGCTGGAGATGTTGAACATTTTTATATATATATATTGATTGTTTTTATATCTTCTTCTGTGAAGTGTCTGTTCAGTTCCTTTGCCCATTTATTGATTGGGTTATTTGTTTCTTGGTGTTAAGTTTTTTGAGTTCTTTATATATCCTAGAGATTAATGTTTTATCTGAGGTGCATGTGGTAAAGATTTTCTCTCAATCTGTAGGCTGTCTCATCACATTTTTGATTGTATCTTTTGGTGAGAAGAAGCAGGTTTTTTGTTTTTTTTTTTGTTTGTTTTTTTTTTGCAAAGCTTTAAAGTTTATTAGAGAAATAATGGTATTTTCAACAAATGGTGCTGGAATAATTAGACATCATAGGCTTTTTATTTTGAATCCATCTCATTTATTGATTCTTGATTTACTTCCTTACACTTTAGGTGTCTTGTTAAGGAAGTCAGCTCCTAAGCCGACATGATGAAGACTTGGGCATACTTTTTTTTTTTTCCTAGTAGTTACAGAGTCTCTGTTCTAGTGCCTAAGTCTTTGAACAACTTTGACTTGAGTTTTGTGCAGGGTGAAAGATAAATATATAATTTCATTTTGTTACACATGGCTTTCCATTTTTTGCAGCACCATTTTGTTGAGCAGGCTATCTTTTCTCCCGTGTATGTTTTTGGCACCTTTGTCTAGTAGGAGATACCTGTATTTATGTGGGTTTGTCTCTGTGTCTTCTGTTCTGTACCCTTGGTATACATGACTGTTTTGGTGCCAGTACCATACTGTTTTTATTACTATAGCTCTGCACTACAGTTTGAAGTCTGGTATTGTGATGTCTCCTCCTTCATTTTTCTTGCTAATGATTGTTTTGTCTATTCTGGGTCTTTTATTTTTCTGAATGAATTACATGATTGCTTTTTCTAGTTCTATGAAGAATATCATTGGGATTTTTAACAGGAATTGAGTTAAATTTGTATAATGCTTATGGTAGTATGGTCATTTCAACAACATTAATTCTTTGTATCCAGAAGCAGGGGAGGTCTTTCCATCTTCTAATTTCTTCTTCAATGTCATTCTTTAGTGTTCTGTAATTCTCATTGTAGAGGTCTTTCTCCTCTTTTGTTAGATTGATTCCCAAGTTCTCTTTTTTTTTTTTAATTTTTTTTTTGAGGATACTGTGAATGGGGTAGTTTTCTTTTTTTTTTCTCTTTCAGTGGATTCATTCCTGGTGTATATGAATCCATTGATTTATGTTTATTGATTTTATATCCTGTTACTTTGCTGTACTCATTTATTAGTTGTAGACTTTTTCTGGTGGAAATTTTTGGATTTTGTAATAGAATCTTGTCATCAGCAAATAATGATAGTTTGAGTTATTCTTTACCTATTTTTATACCTTTAATTTCTTTCTTCTGTCTAATTGCTCTGGCTAGAGTTTCAAGGACAATGTTGAATAAAAGTTGTGATGGAGGGCATCCTTATCTTGCTCCAGGTTTTAGAGGGAATGCTTATAATTTTTTTCTGTTTAGAGTTATGTTGGCTTTGGGTTTAGCATATATGGCTTTTACTATGTTGAGGTATGTTCCTACTATCCCTAGTTATTCTAGTGTTTTGAACATGAAGTGGTGCTGTCTGTTGTCAAATGCTTTTTTCTGCATCTATTGAGATGATCATATGATTCTTGTCTTTAAATATATTGATGAGATGAATTATATTTATTGATTTCCATATGTTGAACCAACCTTGCTTCCCTGGGATGAACCTCGCTTGATCACAGTGCACTATTATTTAATATATTTTTGTACGCAAGTTGCCAGAATTTTATTGACAATTTTTGCATCTATGATTATCAAGGATGTTGTTCTGAAGTTTCAGGGTGATATTAGCCTCATGGAATGAGTTTGGAAGGGTTCCCTCCCTTTCTACTTCATGGAATAATTTGAGGAGTAGTAGTGTTAATTCTTCTTTGAAGGTCTTGGCTGAGAATCCATCTGTTTCTGGGCTTTTCTTAATTGGTAGGTTTTTGATGGTATTTTCTATTTCATTGCTTGAAATTGTTCTGTTCAAATCAAGTATGATCTCCTGATTCAATTTAGGTAGGTCATATGTCTCTAGAAATTTGTCAGTATCTTCAATATTTTCTATTTTATTAGAGTATAAATTTTCAAAATAGTTTCTAATTATCTTCTGTATTTCGGTTTTGTTCATTGTGATATTTCCTTTTTCATCACATAGTTTAGTAATTTGGGTTTTCTCTCTTTTTCTCTTTTTAGTGTGGTTAAACATTTGTCAATTTTACTGATTTTCTTCAGAGAACCAACTTTTTGTTTTGTCAAATTTTTCAGTTGTTTCTTTTGTTTCAATTTCATTTAAGTTCTGATTTTAATTATTTCCTGTCTTCTACTGTTTTTGCTATTGATTTGTTCTTCTTTTCCTAGGACTTTGAGATGTAGTGTTAGGTCATTTATTTGTTGACTTTTTATTCTCTTAATAAATAATCTCAATGCAATGAACTTTCCTCTTAGTACTGACTTCATGATGTCCCAGATATTTTGGAATGTTGTATCAGTATTCTCACTAACCTCTAAGTATTCATTCATTTCATCCGTGATTTCTTCTACTATCCATTCATCATTCAGTAGTGTATTATTTAGTCTCCATGTGTTAGAGTAGCTTCTATTTTTTATTTTATCATTGATTTCTAATTTCAGTCCATTATGATCTGATAGAATGCAAGGTATTATCTCCATTTTTTTGTATTTACTAAGAGTTGCTTTGTGGCATAAGTTTGGTTTGTTTTAGAGATGGATCTATGTGCTGCTGAGAAAAAAGCATATTTACTCCTTGATGGATGAAATCTTCCATATATGTCTGTTAAGTGTAAATTATTGATTGTATCATTTAATTCTATAGTTTATTTAGTTTCTGTTTAGAAGATCTGTCTAGTATTGAGAGAGGTATGTTAAAGTCACCCAGTATTATTTTGTTATATTCTATTTGATTCTTGAAATTAAAAAGTGTTTGCTTGATGTAGATAGATGCTCAATTGTTTGGGGCATAAATATTTCAATCATTATGTCTTGCTGATGTGCAATTCCCCTCAATAGAATGAAATGACCTTCTTTGTCCCTTCTGATTAACTTTAGCTTGAGGTCCACTTCATTTGATATGAGAATGGAAACCCTTGCTTGCTTATGCAGTCCATATGAGTGGTACATTTTTTTCCATCCTTTTACCTTCAGTCTTTGGATGTCTTTGCCTATGAGGTGAGTCTCTTGGGTGAGTCTCTTGTTTTTTAATCCAATCTGCAAATCTATGTCTTTTGATTGATAAGTTTAGGCCATTAACATTAAGGTTATTTTTGAGATATGATTTGTATTCCTGGTCATTTTGTTTTATTCCTTGCTTTTAATTTGATTTAATTTCTCCTTTGACTATTCTGTTGGTGTAGTTCTTCCCTTTGATAGTTTTCACTTTTTATTTTCACTAAGACTTTCTTAAAGACACCAAGAAACCCTTTGCCAAATGGAAAAGAAGAAGAAGAATAAAAAGAAGAAGATGAACAACAACAACAACAGCAGCCTGGATCTAAAAGAAGCTGTGTTGCCCCAAGTAATCAGATCAAGTAGAAGAGAGAGTGAATTGAAGAAGATCATTCTAGAAACGTCATGAAAAAGGACACCAAAAATTATGACCCGATCATGCAAAATCTCATACCAACCATCATAACTCATGGTAACTTCCTGAAAATATTACGATCTGGAACAGAGTAAGCTGTCCACTATTAATACTTCTTTCAAACTTCGAACCAGAATTCCCAACCAGAGCAGTGAGATTTATAAAAACTAACAATAATAAACAGACATAGAAGATTTCAAATGGGAGGCGTTTACCTATTCTGCGTGTTAACAGTACAATTGTTCTTTTTAATCCAATCTGCAAGTCTACGACTTTTGATTGACGAGTTCAGTCCATTAACATTCCGGGTTATTATTGAGATATGTTTACTTCATTGTCAATTGAAAAAGTCCAAACGAATTTCCACCAGCAACTCTTATAAATGATGAGAGAGGCTAGGTTGTTGGTTTATGTCATTAGTGTGTGATTCAAGGTTGTTGGTCATATTTGTTCTTCTAATTCTAATCCTTTCTCAGTTCTCTACTTTCCCTCCTATCCACACAATCTAGTAGGTCAACCTCAGTTTTCCTGTGTAGATTTCATTTTTAATTTCACCATTACTTTCACTTTGTGTATGTCAGGTCGATATTTATATGATCTATGAAACCATTTTCTCTGATGCAAAAGTGAAATAATCATGACCCAAGTTATAAAATTATGTGTGCCATTTACTCAGTCTTCTACACTGTCTCTTACACCAGATAGCAGCTAATTGATATTCTCACTGTGGACCATTGTTCTGCAAATGTTGCACTTCACAGGGAAAAGTCAGCACTCCACAATAGATTCCACTTGACAGAACCCAAGTAGCATCCATGTCTCTAAGGGCAGGACTTTGTCACTTCATACAGGAGCCCTAATTACATGAGATTATAAGAATACTCCAATCAGGTAAATGACAGACTGGGCTTAGGAAGAATCAATATGGAGAACTTTCTCCAATAAAAAAATTACAAGCTCCATTTCCAGACCAGAAATGCCCTGCCTTGTTTCAAGAGTCCCAAACTGCTCTCTGTTCATGAAGGCCAGAGTCCTTGTCTCTTTCACAGTTAGCTACCAACAGCAGAGAAAATCTGATCAGACTTGTGGACAATATATTCTCATACACATTGTATTATTAGTTGGATGTGCCACATCTAAGTACCATGGAATGGGTGGATTCCACAATATTTATTTTTCTCACAATTCTAGAGGCTGAAAGTCTTACTTTAAAGGTCAGTTTCTTCTGAAGTATCTCTCCTTGACTTGTCTTTGCTCTGCGTGGCTGTGCTCTGATCTCTTCCTATAAGGATCCAAGTCATGTTGACAGGTATCCACCATAGGAGAGGAAGAGATGGTCTCTACCTTTTAATACAAGCCAGCAGCCCAGGGGAGTTAGGATCAGAGTTCACTATGCTAGAAAGTAAGCAAACGAGCCCCAGGCTATACGTAGCTTCTAAGGCATGTTTAAACTCAACTATTCTTTAACTCAGGTTACCAGTAATTTTCTCTCAGAAAGTCCCATTCATGCAGAAACATGCAAAGATTCATAGAGAATTGCTTTCCAGCAAAAATGCCTCCCTCCATTAAAACCACCAGCAGAAAGGGATTGGATACACTGCAAGATGCTGAAATATCATCCTTTTGTGGGACCCAGGGGTGGGGTCCATCTCCTTTGCCACCACTTCCATTTTTGTCTATATTTGGCCAGTTCAGCATACGCTGTTGCCTGAAAGAAGGGCGAGTTTTACAGTCTTGCTTAATGCCACATCACAAGGAGCAGACCCTGCAGACACCACTCAATGGAGCTTGCTGTTACTGGAAAATCCTGGGTCTCATACCTCTTTCTAATCTTACCTCTACTGGTAGCAGTCTCATCCATGTTACCATTATCGTTGTCCTGGTATGTTCCAGAGTATCCTAACACCTACTTGCCTGCCTGTATCCTGTTCCCCACACAGTGACCAGAATTCTCCACGTAGGCCCTAAATCAGGTCTTATCATGCACCTGGGTGAAACTCTCCATGGGCTCCAACCATTCTCAACACAAAGCAAAGGTTTTTCCATCACTCAAATGCTCAGCAATATCCTGCATACTTTGCCAGACCTCACGTTGCACACCTGTAATCCCAGCAACTTGGGAGGCTGAGATAGGAGGATCACAATTTCAAAACCAGCCTCAGCGAAAGTGAGGTGCTAAGGAACTTAGTGAGACTCTGTCTCTAAATAAAATACAAAATAGGGCTGAGGATGTGGCTCAGTGGTTGAGAGTCCCTGAGTTCAATCCCTGGTACCAATAAATAAGGAAATAAATATATAAGACTCTTGATTACTTAGATGGGGATTGCATTGAATCTTCTGGTAACATGCACATTTTGACAATATTGCTTTTGTCGAAGAACATCAAATGTCTTTTTCATTTTCTAATGTCTAATGTCTTCTTAAATTTTTTTCTTCAGAGTTAAATAATTTTCACTATAGAGCTCTTTTATTCTCAAGTATTTTATTTTACTTTTTTATTAGGCTATTGTGAATGGGATTGTTTTCCGGATTTCTTTCTTAGCAGATTTGTTTTTGAAGTATGGAAAAATAATTGACTTGTATATGCTGGTCTTATACCCTATTACTTTGCTGAATTTGCTTACCAGTTCTAGAAATCTTCTGGTGAGATGTTTTAGGACCTCCACATATAGGATTGTGTCACCCACAAACAAGGATAATATGACTTCTTGCATTTCTATTTGTATCCCTTTATTTTTTCTTTTCTTGTCTGATTGCTCTGAATAGAGTTTCAAGAACTATGTTGAATAGGAGAGGTGACACAGGGCATTCTTGTCTTGTTCCTCATTTTAGGTAAGTGTTTTCAGATTTTCTCCACATATAGCATTTATGATGTTGAGGAACATTTATGATGTTGAGGAACATTTCCTATATTCTTAGTTTCTTTAGTTTTTAGCATGAATGGGTGTTTTTTAGCATGTTGGGTTTTGCTAAAAGTTTTTTATGCATCTATTTAGTTGATTCTGCTTATAGAACTGGAAATAAACAGTCCTAAAATTCTATGGAAGAATGGAAGGCCGAGAATACCAAAGCAATACTGATCAATAACAGCTATGCTGGAGACATCAGAATACCTCATTTCAAATGATAGTAGAGATGTAGTAACAAAAACAACACAGCATTGGCATACAAACAGATATGGAGATCAATACAATCAAATAGAAGACATAGATATAGTCATCTGGTGCTCAACAAAGGTGCCAAAAAACATGTTGGAGAAAGGGATTAAAATCAGCATACTATCATGACACAGCCACATCACTGTTTATAGCAGATCAATTCACAATAGCAAAGCTATGAAACCAAACTAGGTATCCTGCCAAAGATGAAAGGATAAGGAAAATGTGGTCTATATACACAATTGAATATTACCCAGCCATAAAGAAGAATGACTTTAAGACATTTGCCTGTAAATGGATGGATATGGAGATTATCATGCTCAGTGAAATAAACCAGTCCCAAAACACTAAAGAATGAATGTTCGTTCTGATATGTGGATGCTAACATACAATATGGTCAGTGGAAGAAGAAGAGAATTTCACTGGGTTAGAAAAGGAGAATGAAAGGAAGGGAAAGGAGATGAGATAAGGAAAGACAGTAGAATGAATCAGACATAATTTTCCCATGTTCGTATATGAAGAAAGGATCAGTGAAACTCTACATCATGTACAACACAAGCATGGTATCTAATTAGAAGAAGTTGTATGCTATATATGTATGATATGTCAAAATACATTCTACAGTCACACATATTTTAAAAGATCAAATAAAAAAGATAATAAATAAAATTTAGTACAAAAGCTAAAGAAACAAAAGTTGGCGAAAAGATAGTCTTTTAAACGACTGTTGCTTAGAAAACTAGGTATCCACATATAGGAAAATGAAACTAGATACCTCTTTCTCAAACTGCATAGAAATCAACACGAAGTAGCCAAAGATCTAAAAATTAGATCAGAAATACTACAAGTGCTAGAAGAAAACACGGAGTCAACACTCCAACATTTTGGCACAAGCACCAACTTCCCTAGTAAGACCCTTTAAGGTCAAGAAGCAAAACCAAGAATCAGGAAGTGGGGTGGCCTCAAATTATAAAGCATTTGCACAAAAGAAAAATCATTAAGAGTATGTATGAACTATCAAAATATATAAACACATTCTACTGTCAGATACAACTAATTAGAACAAATTACAAAATTTTAAAACAAGAGTATGAAGAAAGAATCTATAGATTGGGAGAAAATCTTAGCTAGTTATTCTTCTGATGGAGTATCCAAAATTTATAAGGAACTCAAAAAACTTAATGCCAAAGAAAGCAAAGAACCCAATCAATAAATGGGAAAATGATCTGAGCAGACATTTCTCAAAAGAAGAAATCCAAATAATCAACAAATATATAAGAAAATGTTCAACATCTTAACAATCAGGGAAATGCAAATCAAGACTATCTCACTGTCGCATTGCCACCTGCCACCGCTGCCCCACCCCGGGTGCAGCCTCCTCCATCTTGGATCATCACTACCACTGCCATTGCCAGCTCAGGACCCAGCTGCCTCCATCTAGGGATGCTGGACAGGGCCTGGAGGTACTCATCAAGTTTCTTGCAGATTTGGTGACATCCGGGATCTCCCTGTTAGGTGTGCTGACGAGGAACGTCTTGCTCCAGAGGCTGGAGAAAGCCAAGCTCTCCTAGCTCTGATTCCTGCAGAGGGCAGGGACAGGGCAGGCTACAGCAGATGGGAAGTTTGGAGAAGGGTGTGAGGGCATCTTGTTCTTTGTTTGCCCAGTCAGCCGGTCCTGCACCCACTAAGTTCCTGGGGCCCACGTGGGCCAGCACTCACTGAGTCCTAGCACCTAGTCAGTCCAGGCCCTGACTCCCTCCCCAGTGCAGCGTCCACCAATCCCCTGGTTTCACCAGTCTGGCTTCAGTCAGGCACTCAAAAAGGTCCTCCAGCTCTCTAACCCCCAGGATCCAACGTCTCCCAGGCCACCAGCCTGGCCCAGTGCTCACAGCCCCTGGTCCTCATCTGCCTCATATGGAACAGCACTCAGCCTTGGGACTTCCTGGGAGAGAAGTGCCTGCCATTTTAATGGGAGCTATTTGTTTTAAGTTTATATATTGTTTGCATTGGGTGCTATTAATATTGATCTCTTCCTTAAAGGTGAGGTACTGGAAATCTTCAGGGACACTATAAGTCTATATGATAGAAAATGTACTACCTCAGATCCACAATGCTAGATAGAAAGATACAGGAACATCATGAAAAAACAAGGGAACAGAGTGCCCCAAACAAACCAAGATGATCTAATAACAGAATCCATTGACAACACAGTAGAAGAAACATCAGAAAAGGAGTTCAGAAGGTACATAGTTAAACTGAGTCACGACATAAAGGATAATGTAGGGAGTGAAATCAGAGATAAACCTCAGGAGGTGAAAGATCACTTCAATAAAGAGAGATTATGAAAAGAAATCAAGCAGAATCCATAAATCAAGTTAAAAATTCAATGGCCATATCAATGTTTATTGCAGCTCAACTCACAATAATTAAATTATGGAACCAACCTAGGTGCCCTTCAACAGATGAATAAAGTAAATGTGGTATATTTATGTATGATGGAATATTACTCACCCTTAAATAAGAATAAAATTATGGCATTTGCTGGTAAATAGATGGAGTTGTAGAATATTACACTAAGTGAAATAAACCAAACCCAGAAAGCCAAAGGCCAATGTTTTCTCTGATATGTGGATGCTAATTCACAATAAGGGGGGGTGGGGCTATGGAAGAATAAAGTTACTTCACATTAGGTAGAGGGGAGTGATGGGGGGGAAGGGGTGTGGGGATAGGAAGGATGGGAGAGTGAAACAGACATGATTACCTTATGACATATATGACTGATGTGATCCTACAAGATGTACAATCACAAAAATGAGAAATTATAGTCCATTTATGTATGATTTATCAAAATGTATAAATGCATTCTACTGTCACTTACAACTAATTAGAATAAATTTTTACTTTAAAAAAATCCAATGGAGACTATCACCAACAGACTAGACCACTTGGAAGACATAACCTCAGGCAATGAAGACAAAATATATAATCTTGAAAATAAAGTTGACCACACAGAGAAGATAGTAAGAAACCATAAAGAGAACTTCCAAGAATTTTGGGATGACATGAGAAGGCCAAATTTAAGATTTACTGGGAGAGGAAGGCACAGAGATGCAAACCAAAGGAATGAACACATTTTTTTGAATGAAATAATATCAGAAAATATCCCAAACCTGAAGAATGACATGGAAAATCAAATACAAGAGGCTTATAGGACCCCAAATGTACAAAACTACAACTGACCCACACCAAGACACATCATAATGAAAATGCCTAACATACAGAATACAGATAGAATTTTAAAGGCCACAAGAGAAAAGTATAAAATTACATATAGAGAGAAATCAACTTGGATCTCAGCTGCTTTCTTAACCCAGGTCCTCAAAGGTAGGAAGTCCTGAAAAAATATATACTAAGCTCTGAAAGAAAATGGATGCCAATGAAGAATTTTATATACAGCAAAATTAAGCTTCAGATTTGAAGATGAAATAAAAACATTCCATGATGAACAAAGGTTAATAGAATTCACAACTAGAAAGCCTACTGCAGAACATTCTCAGCAAAATATTCCATTAGGAGGAAATTTAAAAAGAAAAAACAATAGAGGGAGGAACTAAAGAAAAAGACAATCAAAGGAGAAACTAAGTCAAATTAAAAACCAGAAATAAACCAAAATGACCAGGAATACAAATCACATCTCAATAATCACACTGAACATTAATGAATTAAACTCATTCATCAAAAGGTACAGACTGGCAGACTGGCAGATTGGATTAAAAAACAATATCGAACAACATGCTGTCTCCAAGAGACTCACCTCAGAGGCAAGAACATCCATAGACTGAATGTGAAAGGATGGGAAAATACATATCACTCACGTGGATCACATAAACAAGCAGGGGGTTCCATCTTCATATCAGATAAAGTGAACTTCTAGCCAAAGTTAGTCAAAAGGGACAAAGAAGAATATTTCATACAGTTTAAGGAAATTATTCATAAACAAGACATAACAATCATAAATATTTATGCCCCAATGAATGGAGCATCTACATGCATCAAACAAACCCTTCTCCATTTCAAGAATCAAATAGGCCACAACACAATAATAATGGGTGACTTTAACACAGCTCTCTCAATACTGGACAGATCTTCTAAACAAAAACTTAATAAACTTAACAGATGTGCATGGAATATTTCATCCATCAAGGCATGAATATACTTTTTTCCCAGCAGCACATGGATCCATCTCTAAAACAGACCACAAAGCAACTCTTAGTAAATACAAACAAATGGAGATAATACCTTGCATTCTATCAGATCATAATGGACTGAAATTAGAAATCAATGATAAAATGAAAAGTAGAAGCTACTCTAACACATGGAGACTAAATAATACACTATTGAATGATGAATGGATAGTAGAAGAAATCATGGATGAAATGAACAAATACTTAGAGGTAAGTGAGAATACTAATACAACATTCCAAAATATCTGGGACACCATGAAGTCAGTACTAAGAGGAAAGTTCATTGCATTGAGATTATTTATTAAGAGAATAAAAAGTCAACAAATAAATGATCTAACTTTATATCTTAAAGTCCTAGGAAAAGAAGAACAAATCAACAGTGTCGCTGGCTCTTTGCGGTACCAAATCCACGAATATTTGTCACCGCTTGCAGCAACAATTTGCACGGGTCTTATGGGTGGTGGACTGGAAACTGAGCTACTTCTATCTCTGGGCTGCTTCCTTGCTTGCTTGTTTATAGAGGATAGAGGAAATGAGGCTTACTTGATTTGATAGGAGAGAGAGAGAGACTTTGCTTAAGAGAGAGACTTTGAGAGAAGGACAGGCTTTACTTAGAGCTTAGAGGAAGAGAGACTTGCTACGCCTTGCTTAAGGTCTGCTGCTTCTTACTGGTACATCCTGCATCCTGTGAACTAAGGGTGCATCTACCTAAAGTGCTTTAGTGATGTGTCTCAGTTCTCCGCTCTGCGATCTGCCTTCCACCGCTTTCTGCTAGCTGCTGTTCTGCTATCTTTTCTGCTAATGGCTTCTCTGTGCTTCTTTCTGCTAGCTGCTGCTCTTTCGCTGTCTCACTCCGCCTACGCTTATATCACCTCCAGGAGGCGGAGAGCAGGGCCACGCCTCTTACGCAAAGATTAGCAAGACGCTAGATGTCGGAGCAGGCACGATTAGGAGTGCTTGAGAACACATGTGCATACATTGTGTGCGTGGATGATAAATCACCTGAGTGTGCTTATGTCAATTAACCTCCTCGCTGCCGATGTGATCAGGCACCGTTCTGGCACTGTCAACATGGCACAGCTCCCAACAAACAGAAAAACAGAAGACAGGAAATAATCAAAATCAGGGCTTAAATAAATGAGATTGAAGCAAAAAAAATTCTTAAAAACTCGACTAAATAAAAATTTGTTTTTTTGAAAAAATAAATAAAATTAATAAACACACTTGACCATTCTAATAAAGAGAAAACCCAAATTACTAAAATTTGTGATAAAAAAGTAATATCACAACGGACACTATTGAAATACAGAAGACAATTAGAAACTATTTTGAAAACTTACAATCTGAAAAATAGAAAATCTGCATCAACAAATTTTTAGAAACATGACCTATCCAAACTGAATCAGGAGGAAATACACAATTTAAACAGATCAATATCAAGAATGAAATAGAAGATGCCATCAAAAGCCTATCAACAAAGAAAAGCCTGGGACCAGATAGTCTTGCAGTCAAGTTATACAAGATCTTCAAAGTAGAATTAACACTAATACTCCTCAAATTATTCCATGAAGTAGAAAAGAGGGGGAACCCTTCCAAACTCATTCTATGAGGTTAGTGTCACCCTGAAACAAAACCAAAGTCACATCGAGGAAAGAAAACTTCAGACCAATATCCCTGATGAACATATATGCAAAAATTCTCAATAAAATTGTGGCAAATTCCACATAAAAACATTAAAAAATAGTGCACCATGAACAAGTGGGGCTTATCCCAACAATGCAATATTGGTTCCACATATGTAAATCAATAAATGTAATTCATCACATCAATAGACTTAAGGAAAAGAATCATATGATCATCTTGACAGATGCAGAAAAATCATTTGACAGAATATAGCACCCCCTCATGCTCAAAACACTAGAAAAACTCGGATTAGTAGGAACATACCTCAACATTGTAAAACCTCACATCCATGCTAAGCCTATGCCCAACCTCATTCTAAATGGAAAAAAAATGAAAACATTCCTTCTAAAAATGGAACAACACAAGGATGTCCTCTATCACCACTTCTATTCAGCATAATCCTGGGAACTCTAGCCAAAGCAATTGAAGAAAGAAATTTAAGGGATATGAATAGGAAAAGAAGAAATCAAAGTATCACTATTTGCTGATAACATGATTCTATATTTAGAAGATCCAAAAAACTTCCCACCAGAAAGCTTCCAGAACTAATAAACGAATTCAACAAAGTAACAATATATAAAATCAACACCCATAAATCACACACATTCCTATATATCAGTGATGAATCGTCTGAAAGAGAAATTAGGAAAACTACAACATTCACAATAGTCTCAAAAAAAAAAAAAAAAAAGAACTTGGGAATCCATTCTAACAAAAGAGGTGAAAGACTTCTACAATGAAAACTACAGAACACTAAAAAAATAAATGAATAAAAATTAAAGAAACCCATAGAAGGTGGAAATATCTCCCATGCTCTCAGATAGGCAGAATTAATATTGTCAAAATGACCATATTACCAAAAACATTATACAAATTTAATGCAATTCCTATTTAAATTCCTATGATATTCTTCATAGAAATAGAAAACGCAATCATGAATTCATTTGTAAAAATAAGAGACCCAGACGAGCCAAAGCAATCTTATCAAGAAAACTGAAGGAGGAGGCATCATAATGCCAGACATTAAACTATACTACAGAGCCATAGTTACAAAAACAGCATGGTACTGGCACCAAAACAGACACATAGACCCATGGTACAAAATAAAAAGACACAGAGAAAGACCACATATATACAGTTATCTCATACTAGACAAAGGTGCCAAAAACCTTTACTGGAGGAAAGATAGCCTCTTCAATGAAAGGTGCTGGGGAAAACTGGAAATCCATATGTAACAAAATGAAATGAAATTCTTCTTACCCTGCATAAAACTTAACTTAAAGTGAATCAAAGATCCTGTGCCTAACAGAAGACAAAGTAGGCCTAAATCTTCACCATGTCAGCTTAGGAACTGACTTGGTTAACAAGGCTCTTATAACACAAGAAGTAAAATCAAGAATCATTAAATGGGAAGGATTCGAATTAAAATGCTTCTTTTCAGCAAAGGGAACAAACAAAAAGTGAAGAGAGAGCCTACAGAATGGGAGAAAATCTTTACCACATGCACCTCAGATGGAGCAGGATATACAAAGAACTCAGAAAACACGAAAAAACCAAAAAACCCACTTCACAGAAGAAGAAATATGATTGTTCAACAAATATATGAAAAAATGCTGAACATCACTAGCAATTAGTGAAACACAAATCAAAACTACTCTAAGATTTCATCTCACCTCAGTCAGAAAGGCAATTATCAAGAATACAAGCAACAATAAGTGTTGACGAGGATGTGGGGGAAAAGGTTCACTCATACATTGTAGGTGAGATGAAACCACTCATGGAAAGCAGCATAGAGATTCCTCAGAAAACTTGGAATGAAACCACCATTTGATCCAGTCATTCCACTCTGTAGGACTTAAAATCAGCATATTATAGTGATGTAGTCCCATCGATGTTTATAGCAGCTCAATTCACAATACTAAATTACGGAACCAACCTAGATGTCCTTCAACATTTGGATAAAGTAAATGTGTTATATACACAGCTTTAAAGAAGAAAGAAGCTATGACATTTGCCAGTAAATAGGCGGAGCTGGAGAACATCATGCTAAGTGAAATAAGCCAATCCCCAAAACCAAAGGCTGAATGTTTTCTCTGCTATGTGGATGCTAATTCACAAGAGGAGTGGTGCTACAGAAGAATAATGTTACTTTAGATGAGGGGAGTGAAGGGAGGGGAGGGGGCTTGGGGGTAGGAAGGTTAGTGGAATGAATCAGACATCATCACCCTATGTACGTATATGATTACATGACCAGTCTTATTCTACATCATGTACAACAAAAATGAAAAGTCATATTCCATTTATGTGTGCTGTGTCAAAATGCATTCTACCATCATGTATACCTAATTAGAACAAATAAAAAACTATCTTACAGTAATTAGAATGGCAATCATCAAGAATACAAATGATTGCTGGCGAGGCTGTGAGGGAAAATGTACACTTGTACATTGTTGGTGGGACTACAAATTAGTACTACTACTTTGGAAAGCAGTTTGGAGATTCCTCAAAAGAGTAGGAATGGAACCACCATATGACCCAGCTATCACTCCTTGATATTTATCCAAAAGAACTAAAATCAGCATACTATAGTTATTCATGCATACCAATGTTTATAGCAGCACAATTCACAATAGCCAAGTTACGGAAAGCCTAGATGTCCCTTAATAGATGATTGGATGAAGAAATTATGACATATATACAAAATGGAGATTTATTTAGCTATGAAGAAGAATGAAATCCTGACATTTGGATGGAATTGGAAAATATCTTGCTACATGAAATAAACCAGACTTAGAAGGTCAGGTGAATATTTTCTGTCATATGTGGAAAGTAGAGCAAAGAATGGCCTTTAGCTTTAACTAAAGTGAACTGAATTAAGTACTATTTGGTCTACTATTCTCAGTGTAAAATAACAGCTACTGTAAATTTATCTATTAAAGTTGGTATTTAAATGCCTTCTCAAGACTTCCATGTACTGAACAATGTAGGTAAACAGGAGTGATTTATGCTTAATGATGAACAATGATAAATCATATGTAAGTGCGAAGATTATGAAACTTAGATTTAACACCTAAATTTTAACCCGAAGAAAAGTCTCAGTAATTTGCACAAACGAATGGATTTTTAATAGTAAAATTAAAATCTATAAAGAAATAATTCAGGGTTTCTTAAATTCATATTTAAGCCAGAATTCCCAGGGAAGATTACAGAATTGTGAGAGGGTAACAATAAAAAGCAACTTGACCAGAGGGCTTGAATTTTAGGTGGTTGCTGAAGGAGGCAGTAGGAAAACTCACATGTGGGGGGTGACATAGTCTCAGGTTTCTGGGAGGCACAGAAGACTGACAGATGTTCACTTCTGCATAGGATTACCTCCAGCTAGCCACAGTTAGGAAATTCAGCCTGCCTTTGAAGATGGTGAAGGGAAATTTCCCTGAACAGATTGAAGAGAATGAGTCCAGTTTCCAAGGACTGGGAGTGGCCAGGGCAGCCCAGGCAGGTGGGATCAGTTCAGAGTCCACAGTCTCCTCGCCTGAACTTGTTCATGCCCTTATTTTGACCTAAGGGAAAGACTCTGTATTGTATTTCTCTACAGTGAATTCATTTTCTTAATTTTAGACCCTTGTATTCATCTCCTAAAATATGCTTTGAGACTTCATGCTGTCTTTCAATTCTTTGTCTTTTCTTACATGCCCAGCTTGATATCTTAGTATTTTTCATTCTCGTTTATCTCTTTAACAAATTATTTTATAATATGTTCTACAAAAATAAAGCTAGAAAAGTCCTCTTTTCATTTCTTCTAGTACAAGAACTTCTGTTACAGAAGGAATCACGTGTTTGTGTGTGTGTGTGTGCGCGCGTGTGTGTGGCCTGAAACCAGACACTCACTTAACCTATATTGATATTAAGTTCTTGCTTGATGACAGCTAAATGTCAGTAACTAGGGTAATTTAGTATGGGGCAAGAGACACTCTAGACACCTGAGACTATCTGGTACCATGGCAAATTAACATCTATGTTACTGCTCTGACTTACCAATGAAAGATTTTTCTCATGCCCTGCTTAATAGAAACAAAATGAGTCCTTCAAAATAATTTTCCATAAAATAGACTAAGTTAGGGGTGCTCTTCAGAATGTTGACATGTATTACCAAACCAGCCCCCTGGAAACAGAGAGACAAAGGGCATTCCACCAGCATCTCTCCCTTTGAACCTGCATTGATTATCATAAGTGGAAAAGATTTTGCAAAATTGATAGGGGGATATGGACATCACAAAACTATTTACTTAATGTAATCATAACTATGATTATTTCTATGATTATATTATTCTTTTTTATTTTATGTTTCACATATTTCTATTTATGAATTATCAATATTCTATATTTCATGTATGATCAGCAGACTTCCAAGTGAATCGATCTACGGATATTCATGAAGTAGAAAGAATGAAAAAACTTCCATCTACTACCTGTGAATCATCCTAAGAACTGAGACCTGACAAAGGCTACAGAATCTCCCCGGGTGAAGTGGCAATCTTTGTCCTGACAAGACACGGTACTCCTGATGGTCCACCCTGCCCTCCAAGGGCACCGGTCAGTCTATGTGCAGATGAGTCTCCAACTGCCAAGGCTTTGACTTCCAGTTTTGGGGGTTTGGCTTTGTTTTTTTATAGTCCTGGGAGTTGATTTCCAGGGGAGCTCTACCATTGGGCCACACCCCCAGTCCTTTTTTTAAAGTTTTTATTTTGACATAGGGTCTACGTTGCTGACAGGCTTGAACTTGCAATCCTCCTGCTCAGTCTCCCATGTCGCTGGGATTACAAGCATGCACCAACTGTTTGACTTGCTGTTTCTTTTTTCTTCTTTTTTTTTTTTTTTTAACTTTTATGATGGCACAAAAAGATAAAGTGATCTGTACTTCCAACTTTGAATTTTGATCTTTCCCACGGCTGGGGAAGGATACTTCCTCACACTCTGGGCAGCAGCAATGAGCTGGACCTGCGGTGAGCTGCGGTTCCAAGTCAGCCACTTCATTTGAGGGGAAACACCTGTGCTCTGTGGCAAAGATGTGATGTTTGATAGCTTAGGTGTATTTAGTGCATTTTCAACAGGCTATTTTCAATTAATGGTGGATTTATCAGGACATAACCCTACTCTAAGTCAAAGGGCATCTGTACAGTTTTTCCCTAAAATTTGTATTGGCAATAACCTCTGTGACACAGGAGGAAAGCTTCCTTCCCTGCTCCATTTCAACATGTCTCCCTTCTCCAACTCCATAAAGGAAAAGTGCTTCACTTACTAGGTACGAACCCTGCCTCTGTGATTGTACTTCTGTCAACTCATGACCCTTTTGGCCTGAGTTAGGAGACCATATGTGTATGCCAGTTTCTGAATTCTATCCCATTCCTTGTCCTTTATCTATTCTTCTGCAAACATCACAGTATTAATTACTAAATATTTATAGTAAATCTTGTATCTGGTTGAAAATATACTGGAACTTTATTCTTCAAATTCAACATCGACTTGATTATCCTGGGTATTTTTTACTACTGTAAAAATAATAGAATCGGCATGCCAATTTTTAAAATCCCAGGATTTTTGTTGCTGTTTCACTGACTATAAAAATTAATTTTCAGAGAATTGATATTTGAACAGTATTGACTCTTCTAATCCATAACCATGAATATATATAACTACTAAAGAAACTATGGTACTTAAGAAATTTGTCTATTTTTCAACTGTTTATTGTAAGTTTATAGAAACACAATTGATTCATCTCAACTGAGTTGACTATTATTGCTAAATTCATACATTAAATCTGTGCACTGTTAATCTTGGATATATACAATCCTTTCCAGTTTAGTTTCCTATTGTTGCTATAATAAATTACCACTAATACTGTGGCTTCTAGGAGCAAGTATTCATTAGCTTACAATTTTGGAGAAATACGTAATGGCTTCCACTTTCCTAAAACCAGGCTGTTGACAGGAAGAGGTTCACTGTACAGACAATAAGGAAAAGTCCACTTCCCTGCCCTTCCAGCCTCTAGAGGCCACTTTCACTCCTTGGCTTCGGGCCACTTCCTCCATGGTCAATGTCAAGAGCTCAATATCTGTAAATCTTCTTCTCACTCTGACCCTCTGACTTCACTCTCTCACTTGTAAGGGCCCTGTGGTTATACTGAGCCCACCTGGATAATCCATGACAATCTCCCCATCTCAGGTTCCTTAACTTCAGTCACACCTGTAAAACCCATTTTGCTATGTAAGAAATGTATTTACAAGTTGCAGTGATCAGGATGTGGAAATCCTTAGGTGGCCATTATTATTCTCAATGTACTTTCTATTTTTGTGACTGTTCTTTCTTCCATTGACTAACATTTACAGTAACATGTTGAACAACAGGATGCTGTGGTATATGCCTGTCATCCCCAGGACTCAGGCATCTGAGACAGGAGGACAGCAGATTTGAGGCCAGTTAAATACAGTTAAGCTACCAAAGAAATAAGACCTAACTTTAGGATTTTTAAAAAGAGATCCTACCTTACTGTTCTCCCATATTAATAGCTTGTAGCCTTCAGTCCTAAATTGTGGTTTTTCTTTACTCTTAGTATTAGTGTGCTGGGGCTGCTGTAACAAAATACCACTTAGCAGTGACTTAAGTTCATACAGGAGTCGGAACAACTATCATCAAGAGGTTGGCAGGGCATATTTCTCTGAGGCCTCTCTCCTCGGTTTGTAAATGACCACCTTCACCTTTTGCCCTCAAAGGGCCCATCCTGGGTGCATAGGCACCCCTGGTGTCTCTTCCCTTCCTAAAATGACAGAGGTTCTATTGAAACCATTAACATTGGAGGCTATTGGAAGCTCATAATCTCATTTAACCTTTGTTACCTCTTTAAAGATCTCATCTCAAGTACAGTCACACCAAGGATTAGAGCTTCGACATATCCATTTGGAGAGAACACAATTCTGCCTTTAACGCCACAGCAGAGGGCCTTTCTGACCTCTCAACTCACTCTGGCCTGTTTGTAAGTATTCTCTGATCTGGTTAGGCCTGACCGCCAAAATCTCCATTTCACTGACAAAACTCCCCAATCTCTCCAGCTCCCTCCCTCTCAGCATGGACTCTCCCTAACTTTTTGGAGTCTTGTTCCATCCACGTGAATTGAGAATTTGATCACAGGACCTAGTGGGGAGAAGGATCTCTATCCAAACATCTTCATTTCTGTCTCAAAGGATCCTCCTCCTCCAGTGCCCTCTCTCATAAGTCAAAGTCACTTTATTAAACCCAGGTTTTAGTCCTTACCTTCTGTGTCCCAGTAAAACACAACTCTTGTATGCATGCTCTACAAAGGCACTGCAAACCAGAAAATATTCCTCGGGAGAAAGTCTGTGTAAAAAGTAGTTGGTCCTTCTACAGCCTCCTCACTGTTAAGGATAGAAGCCTTAACTTGAGCAGTGTCCGCTGTCTGCAACAGCGTATCATAGGTATATTTCACCAGGTAGAATAATATTAAAAATAATTTTGTGGCATCTCACAGGTTTTGTTATATACTTGTGTTTATTATCATTTAAACAATTCAACCTTTCTGAGTGCATTTGTGAAGTGACGTTAATTAAATTCCTGACAAGGCAATTTTCTATTTCCTTTTGGGTACTTACAGTAAGAAAATATATTCTCATAAGTCCGATCACTTCAAACTTCTTGTCATTTGCTTTATAACTCAACACAAGTTTGATTTTATGGAATAAATCAATAGAATGGACACTAGAACATGTTTATGTGTAGTAATTTAAATAAAATTTTTAATTTTAAATTGAAATTTTAATTTCTGTTACTCTGAGTTCTGGGCTTCCCCATGGATTCATTCTTATAAATCCCCATATTTTTGTGAATTTCTCTCTTTTTGTGCTTTTTCTCTATCTTTGCCTACATTTCTGTAGTCTTGTGAAAATATTGATTATTATCATTTAAACATTTTGTCTACTAATTCTAATATCTACATCACCTTTGGGTCTGTTTCTATTATATGTTCATTAATTGGTTATTGGTCATGTTCTGCAGGATTATTCTTACCCTTATATAATAAATTTTACTGAATGTTGGGCAACGTACATAAACCACTGTGGAAGTTTGCCTTGATGGGTTCACTCCTGTTTCTCTAGGTGGATAGATTACCTAATCACGGGCACGGGGCCAGCAGTAGCTCTAGTGTCCGTCCTCTGCTCTTTACCTCAGCTCTCAGGGTGCAGTCCTCTGGGGTCTTGAACTGACAACTTGATGTGTCTCCCAAGGTCACTATCTCAGGCAAAATGTGAATGCTTTTCCCCTCTACATAAAGATTAATAAAGTTAGACTCTGATTTTTCAGCTGCTTTATGCTTAGCTGTTTAGTTCTAGGCAACTTTATAACTTTGTATTTTAAGGAAGTTTTGAGAGCACTCTCAGTCATTCACTCTCAGTACTCTGCTCTTTCTCTGGGGGCATCTTGATTGCTCAGGTTTTATTTTGGGTCCTGTGAGACCAACACAACCTCCTCCACCATCTCTCAGACAGCGGCCCTCTACCCACGGAGAGCCTCAAAATGCCTCCTCTTTCACTGTGTCCAGATTGGCAGAGCTTCCTGGAGGCAAAGCAGATGTGCCGTGTCAGCTCTATCCTTCTCTCTTTCCCATCTGGGATCTTCTCTCCTCTGGTTCTTTTTGCTTCAGCAGGATTCTGATACTTTACAGAAATATTATGGTCCTTTATTCAAAATCTCTAGTTATTCTCAGCAGAAGCATAGAGCTTACGCAAGCTATTCCCTCCTACCCAGAAGAGGATTCTGATCTAGTTGTCAATGGGGTGTCTATCTTCTCAAACAACTTGAAAAGAATAATCTTTATTAAACTTTTATTTACCATGAGAAAAATCATGTAATAGCAGTCAAAATATATTAAATGAAAAAATTGGCTACTCAAAGAATATTACAATCTTAAACTAGGAAGTGTGTGGAAAACAACAGAAAAGTTCAAGAATACATTTTTTGGTGAACAAGAGTATAGACCCTTGTATATTATGTCTCAACATAAGAAAAAAATAGGAGAAGGAAATTAAACAAGCTTCTTTAGTTCTGGGAGGTGGCATTGTGATTTTTTCATAATTTTATGTAATTTGTTAATCATATGGATGAGAATTTGGTATTTTTGTAATAAGCAAAACAATTTTTTTTCTTTTATCAGTGTTGGAATCAAACCCAGGCTCTCATGCATGCTGGGCAAGGGCTGCATCACTGAGCTACATCCCAATCCCTAAACTGAACTATATCTGCAACCCCCAAACTGAGCAAATTGTAGCCCCTAATATGTATGTTACTATATATGACTGCAGAAAAACAAAATCTATGAGACTATGAGGATCATTAGATAACATGGTTATCAACAGATAAACCAAAGTGATACATTGTATGGAATAGACAAAGAACATATGAAATTAGACATACACCATCATGACATGCAACAAAATGGCAATCTACTTAACTCTGAAGTGTGTATTCATATGCCTTTTAATTTCTTAAAATTGAGTAAAGGCATTAAATAATAGTGTACAAAATGGAGATAAGGGCAGGCACAATGGCACATGCCTGTAATCCCAGTGGTTCAGGAGGCTGAAGCAGGAGGATCACTAGTCCAAAGCCAGCTCAGCAACCTTGAGGCACTAAGCAACTCAGTGAGACCGTGTCTCTAAATAAAAATACAAAATAGGGCTGGGGATGTGGCTTAATGGTTGAGTCCTCCTGAGTTCAATCCCTGGTACCCCTCCTAAAAAATGGAGACCAGTGTAAATATTCACCATTAGTCTGCAAGATATAATTACCTGTATGTAGGAGAAATTCAGTTAATGCTTATTTGACAAAAAAAAAAAAAAATTTTGAAAAAAATACATTGAAAAAATTTATTGCAAAATAATGTCTTCTTTGTTTTGAAGACCAAATGAGGTACGTACAATCAGATGAGTGTTTTTTGACATAGGAAGATGTCAAAAACAGCAAAAATAAGGGGCCTTTTAATGTGATTACTCCTATTAGCCATCACTTATTGATTTCTTACTAGGAGCAGGCACAGTGCCATTTGCCCACCATAGATGGATTCATTTGATTCATTCTCCCAACAAACCAAGTGGCCAGATTTTGCTCATTTATAGATAATAAAATGGGAGCTTTGAGGATTTTATTGAAACAGGTAAGCTGATTTCAGAATGGGTACAGTGTGCAACATTGAGAGTGACATCTGAGTGGGTGGAAAATGTTAAGAAGACTCTTGTTTGAAAATGAAATATTCATTTTGGAAGATGGCTTAAAAATCTTTGGGGCACACTCATTAAGCAAAACATCGTGGCTTCCTCCATGGGTTAGACACCCCAAACCCCTCACCATTGTCATTCATTGATTTGTCTTTTCATACATGTTATTTCAGACCATATTCATTTACTCATTTCATTGAAAAACCTTCATTTTCAGAGAAAATATATTATGAGAGAACTATTTATAGTGATGAGTCTGTAGTAAGCAGAGGAGAGGAATTACAGAGAACACATGTTAACTGCCCCCCGTTTAAAATATTTTAATTTTGAATTTCAGGATAACAACAGGTTTTAGCATATACTCTTTGCCCAGAGTTCTTAAATGTGAACATTTGCTTTAGCATTCTCTCCCTGACCTTCTCCTTCACCACACATAGAAACACACACACACATACATAATAATAATAATAAAAAAAAAGCACAAAAAACCCTACTGAGATTTTTTGTTTGGATCACATTCAACCTATAGATAGATTTTTGGAATTTTAACAATATTAAATATCCCAATCCATGAATGTGGTATATCTTCTTATTTAGTTCTTCAATTTCTTTCTTTAATGTTTTTACCTCTTGACATAAAATATATTTCAATTGAAATTGCATTTGGCTGTAGGTATCAAACACCAACCACCATTCTGGCTTAATAAAATGTTGATTTTTCTCTCATAAGAAGCAGCTCAGGGAGCATAAGTCTTAGGGTGGTAGGGTGACTGCAGAAAACTTTTATTTATTTCCCTGGTTCCTTCTATTGGAGGCTTCGACACCTTGATCTGTGGCTCTCATTCTCTCTGTCAATGTACATTCAGCCTGCAGTTTGCAATCAGGCTGTAAGGAGGAGCAAGAAGCAACCACTAATGGGGAGCTCCCCTTTTGCAAAAGTAAAATGCGCCTTGAACACTCCACCAGACTGAGACTTTTCTAACTGTCAGATTCTGTGTAGCAGTCTGGGAATCTGGGAAGTAGTACTTTGTAGCTGGTCACACAGCACACTGAACAAAATTGAGGTCCTGTATAAAGGGAAGAAGGGAGGATAGATATTGTGAAGGGAGCCAGCAGTGATTATGGGTATGGGCTTCGTCAGAAGAACCAACTAAGAAAGTAGAGAATAAATAATGAAAGATCAGATGAAAATTCTAAAACAAAATGACACAATGAGATGGTGATGGGGAGAAATGTTTATGACTAAGAAGCTGGTACTGAAGTTATAAGGCTGAGAAAAAAATTCTCATTGATTTGTAGATTCTTCCTTTGCATGCATAGTGATTTTGATTGCATTGTTGATTAACCATTCATCATTATTATTACCAACTACTTTATTCAACAGAATCGAAAGTGGGGTTCAAACTTTTGTCAATGGATCCAGTCTTGATTTTCTTAAGGAAAATATTTGGGCATTTCATTCAATGACCTATTGAAACTAAAATGGTACATTTTTATAATAAATATTGTTGTAATGTTCACATTACTTTCCTGAAAAGCAAATTCACAGGTATTAACTGATTTTGAATATTGACATAATCTCCTAACAGAAATATTGAAAATAAAAGCAAAGTTATTTCAAATACAATATTATGCCTTTCTTTGTATAACTACATGGCTACAACTTTCTTAAGAGTTAACCAAATACTCAGATTCTTTATCTGTAACATCAACATAAATGTTATGCCATTAAACAGAGTGATGCAGGAATTTTTTTTTGTCCTGAAGTATGTACTACTAGTTGTTAGTCATAGGAATATCTTTGGTCAATATCTGAATAAAGTAACATTAAAATGACCCATAATTTACATTCTCATTAAATTTAATATGTATTAAAATGATACAAAATGCTTCTTGCTGGTACATAAAATATAGTAACATGTGTTAGGTACTTGTGAACAGACCTGCAAAAAATCAGGAAGGATGCTGGCAATCCCTCCTTATTGTAGAGTTGTCCCAGATTTTCAACATTTGTGTTTGGGACAGATGCTAGTGACAATCAGAAAATTCCTTCTCACACATTCTGAAATAGCTCCTGGAGGGCAATAATGAACCACTGACCATGAAAAACCCTTGACCTAGAAGTTTAGCATGAAAAATGGAAATTTGGATGATGATATTTTTAGGCTAGATCAACTCTTTCTTGAAATGTGTCTAGAACATCTGGATGAACCTTAAAAGAACTTCCTTCTTCCATTACTTGGGTCTTGTTTTATGCAGTTCCTCCTTCCTGTTTCTGTCTGAACACCTCAAGCCAGCCACTGTGGGGAGTCCATTCCTTCATCCATGGGACATCCATTACATCTTTATGTGTTACTGTCAAATCACAACATAAAGTTGGCTTCTCCTGTCACGGAGATTCTGTGCCCAACCTCACAATCTATTTGAGATCTTTCTGTATAGGTAACTCATCAAAGACTGTTGATCTAGACTTCCAATGAACAATGCTTTTCCTTTCCTACATCTGACCAGGCTACATGGAATTCAGAGGTTTTAGTACCAGGTTGTGATAATTGTAGGGACATCATGAACCCCTCAGATCTCTGAGTCCTCCACCCAATACATGGCTTTGTTCTACCTTCAGGAAACACAACTCTTACCAAATGTACACTCTCCACAAGCCTTTGCTTGAGGATTTCAGATCCTATTTCCTCACCATGCTACCTATGTCCTGGCACAAAAACCAAAATTTCTTGAAGAAGCAAAAACAGTGAGGAAACATTTTAAGAAATGGAATTTGAATCAACTCCCAAAAGCGCATGCATAATCAGAAATAAATGGGGATATTTCAGTATCTTAGGCTTGTGGTTACTTTCCTGGGGTTCTGTCTTTTTTTCTTTTACTCAGTCCAATTTTATAGTTAAATTCTATAAATATGTAGAATTAATCATTTTATCTATTGTTTGCTATCAATTCTCCAAATTTGCCTAGGACTGAACCACACTATATGTTTAATAAACATTTGCTGAAAACACATCAAATGTATTTTAGCCGTAATGAAAGGCAACCTGCATGAAGTGTGAAGCTTTGAATCAAATACTGTAGTGGTCCACAGATTGATCTTAAGTAAAATGTTCAATGCAAATACTTAACCATTTTTCAAGTCTTTAAATACAATAACAACATTTTTCAATATCAAATGCTTTATCTTTAAGGATCAACACACAGTGGTGTTTATCAGACTCCCAAACACACATATCCATCATTGTAATAAAACTACTGGTTGCTATTCCAGAAAATTTTATTTAAAATTTAGATTGTGAATTTTAAAGATGTATTGTTATTCTGCTTATGTGTGGAATGGCAATAATAATTACTTACATAATTTTATTTTTCCAATTTGAAATTTTCTGTGTGATTATCAATGGGTAGTATACATTGAAAATTATAGAAATATTATCTTCTATTTAACCCTCAATAGCAAGACACAATACTACATTAAACAACTTTGACTCACATAAGGATATCATTCTCCTAAAATATGACGCAAATTTATAAAAATATTTTGGATCATTAGTTCTTATTTCTAAAAATTAAGTAAAACTTTTATTTATAAACACATCTGTTTCAAAATTTCAAGTTTAAAAATCAAGAGATACAGTAGTCAGTATTTATAGGTGATTTCTATATTATAGAACTAATAATGCATTTGCAGAAAAAATACAATAAAGATTTTTCATTTAGTATTAATTGCTATAACTTGAAAACAATAAAATAATAATTTTCTGGTCTTATAGGAAGTTAGTGAATTCAGAATGTTCCTTTTTATAGGAACTATCAGAAGCAGGAGGCAAAAGATGGCAGCAGTGAGTCATTCCAAGATCGAACACTACACATGATCATTTTACTTTATTTTTCAAAATTACCTATTTGTGAATTTATAATATCTTGAGTAATACATTATTTTAGAAGAATATAAATCATAAATGTTTCAATGACATGGGGCACAGAGCAAATTAAGTCACCCTGGTCATTACTGCTCTGTTCAGGCACCCTCTCATCCATCCCCAGTGAATCTAAGGACTGCCTATGGGTCATTTTCAAGGTACATAATTAGTGAATAGTATTTTCACCATTGCTCATCTCAAAAGTAACTCTAAAAAAGGTTTTGAAAATTATTTCCATATCTTGGATTTCTATGGGCATAAAACACACATAAACTTTTCTATGGATATTATCTATGCACCTACCTCAATTTTAACCCAAGGGGTAACCTGATCTCCCTTCATCATTCTTCCTCTTTCCCCATGATTTCCTGAGTTAAAAGATGCAAAAAGAAAAACAAATAGACAAACAAAATTAAAAAAAAAAAAAAAGACAGAGGCTAAGGTTGGAAATGAAGAGCCTCTTTTAAAATATAATGTGGTCTAATACACATGGTGCCATTAATTTTTCTTGTACCAGGAACTCAGTGTGATGGACCTGCCATTCTGAGAGCAAAAATTAAAAAAAAAAAAAATAGAGTTAACTATATGATGAAAGGGCCTTTGCATGTCTTTCCTCGCAGGAGTCAGGCCGTTTTAATATCAGACCAGCTTTACCGCTTAGAGCCACATCGGAGAACTATTTTTGCAGGTAAGGCAAGCCTATGTAAGCATGTGCATCCCTGAGGTGCAGGTAATAAAAATGTATCTGTTGTTGTCAGTAGTCCTTGCTTAATCTACTGCTCCATTCGTTTATGTTTACCTATGTAACCTGTTTAAAACCTTTTCTTCTTTACTCCAACTTATATTTTGACTTACTCCAAGTATATTAGAGATTAGCACTGATTAAATATTCAAGTCATTTTAACTCTGTTGGATAATCTTTTCTAACACAAAATAGAAGCACACTGCTACTGAGATTCATAAGCCCCAAATCCCTCTTATTACGATTTCCAGTATTCTGTCATGCTTATCTGTGTTTCAGAACGAGCCCTGGTTGAGGGTTGGAGAAGAGAAGATCAAAACCCCTTACAGTCTGGGATCTCCAGGATCAGGGATGCTGAGTGGGGCATAGTAGCAGCATTGATCCTGGCCCCTGGGTAAGTTGTGCTTTGCCGTGGCCAGGTCTTGAAAATGTGGTAGGGATGTGCCCCTCATGACTTCTGAAACAGGAGGTTACAGGTGCAGACCCTCAGGACTTCCTTGGCATATGACAAGGGTCTTGTTTGCAACAAGAATTTCCGTAGGGTGTCTTTAGTTGCTAAATTTCACAGCAAGAGGCACACTGAGAAGTCTCAGTGGGATTAATCAGCTGTCTGATCCTGAGGAGATTTGGAAAACCCATCTAAAAAAAAAAAAAAAATGAAGAATGTAATGCAGTCTGTATGGGACGACTGTGGGGGAAGGAAGATTTGAGTGTTTCCATTTTAGTTTGAAAAGGGGGAAGAAGAGGAGGAAGCGAGGGTGGCAGAGATGCAGAAGAAAACACCTAAGAAAGAAGAGATGATTGGAGAGGATGAGGAGAACTCAACACTTGTAATCAATTCCAGACCAGACAAGGGTCCTTGATGCAGAATTTTTTTTTTTTTTTTAAAGTCATTTCACCTGTGAAAATCATGGAACCAGAGCACTGGAGGTGATGGTAAGATGGGGCGGGCACTGTGAAAAAGACATCTCACCGATGTCACGTCTTCTTTGCTCTAGAACCACAGGGTCTACAAGAGCATCCACCTCAGTCCACCAGCATGATGGGCGAGCCTGGTCCCCCTCCCCCAACTCACAATCTGTTCTAGATTCCCCCCTCACCCTCAGCCCTTTGCAGACCGACATCTGCCCCTCCAGAATCAACTGTCAGCAGCTTGCACGTGAATGAAGGACCCGACCCCTTGAGAAGCGGTCCCTCCTGGGGTTCCATCCTTCCCTCATCCCTTCCAGATTTCGCCTGCTCCCCAGCATCCTCCCATCTCTGGTCCAGGGTGTGCACTCCCAAGTATGCCCGGCCCTCTCCCAACCCGCGGCCTCCTCCCTCTCTGCTGCTGCTGCTGCCGCGAAAACCAGAAGTGGAATTCGCGTGGCGAAGCGCCGCGCTCTCGCGGCGGCACTGGGCATGCTCCGCACCCAGGGCAGGTTTCGGTGGTGGGGCGGACGCTTCCTCACTAGCCGGGCGCCGGAGCCCGCCGCCGAGGCATAGGTGGAGGCTGAGGCTGCCGCGCGCCGCGGGAGGAGCCTCGCCCTCGGCGGCGGCGACGGCGGCGGCGACACAGGTGGCGCGGGCCGCGCGCGGGGCGCAGCACGGGAGCGCTCGGCGCCGGGCGCCGCGGCGGCCCCAGGCTCGCGCCCGCGGCGGCAGCCGGCGGAGCGGAGCGGCGGGCGCGGCTGCTGCTCTTCTAGTCCGGCTGGCAGTGGCGGTGGAGGTGACGGTGGCGGCGCCCAGAGCCCGAAGGAGCCCCAAGAAGCCCGCGGAGCCCGCGGAGCCGGGCAGGGGGCGCTGCGCTCGTCGCGCTCGGAGGGGCCGCCGGGCCGGGCGCTGCGCACTCGCGTCGGGAGCCGCCTCTCGCCCGCGGCGCTCGCCCCAGCTCCCCGCTAGCATCACTTGTCCCGCGGCCGCGTTCAGACAACAAAAGCGGAAGATGCTGCAGTTGGGCAAGGTCAGGACCTTGCCCTGAAGCCGGGCGGCGGCGCACACGCCTTTTCCCGGACTGAGGAGCGGTAGCTGGCGGCGGGTGCATGTTCGCCAGGAAGCAGTCGGGCGCCGCGCCGTTCGGTGAGTTGCTTTTGCTGGGCTGCTGGGGCCGAGCGCATCCTCCTGCTCGGCGTCGCCCTCCTCCTCGCCGCCGGTGGGGGTTGGTCCTCGGCTCCCGGCCGGCTGGCGGTGGCGGTGGATGCTGCGCGGTCCTCCCTGCCCGGGGGAGGACCGCGATTGCTCCGGGTCCCCTCTTGGAAGACGGGTCTGCCTGGAATGGGGTGCAGGGTTAGTGCCTTTCTTGGAGCGGTTACCAAGTGGCTTCTCTGCGTGCTCCCCCTCCCTGCCACCCATCTCCCCCGGAGGAGGCGTATATAGGGCAACACCGACAATACTGCTACCCGCCACCCTCAAGAACATACCCGTTGCGTTCATGACGTCCCTAATATATGGGAGAGGACGGGGTGGGGGTGGGGAGGACTTCCCTCCAGTCTTTTGCCCTTATGTTCAATGTCATTACGATGTTTGGCTAGAACAAAATGGAAAGACTTATTCATAAGCGTCCATGGCTGTTTCTTCAGTCTACCGCTTCTTGCCAGACCCAGAGACCCTTTGGTCTATATTTAGCGGTTTCCGAGGACGCATTTTCAGCTCCATTCACAGGTTTCGGGGGCTTCTGCGTCCTGACAATAGCTAGCGAGGCTCTGAAAAGCGCCGCCTGAAACACAGGTTTGGAAAGCTGTGCATGTGCATGGGAGATATGTGATGCGAAATTTGGGTGATTCGTAATTAATGGCTGAAAGCAAAGCTGCTTTTCTTTACCCCCGACCTTCCTCTTCTTCTGGTGTGTAATGTGTTCATCGATTGCTACTCAGCAGGTTTGAGCCACTGTGCTGAGAATTAAGTCACTAGAAAGGTGGTGTATGTAGCCTCTTCGGTTTGGGTGGTAAGATAACAGACTTCAGAATTTTGGGGGTGTGCGTGCGTGTGGTTCCACAAAGAACAGTTACTTCCAAAATGCCCAAAGTTGTGTTTCACAGTAAATACGGGTAACGAAGGGTGTGGAAGATGAGAATGAGGGGCAGTTGCTCCTTTCAAGGTGTTCGTGTTTCCCCCATTGGAGCTGATCGGATTTGCTTTAGCTCTGAAAGGTATTATGAACGTGTATGCCTAGTGTTCTCAAGCAAATGTGTTGGCTTAGAAAGAGATACGTTATGAGCATAATATCATACCTGACAGACATAGACTTTTACTTTTAGCAACTGTGTGACCAAGACCTAAGAGGCTGGGAATTTTCTGAAATGACTTCCATGGAAATGGGGAGGTGCTGAAACTACCCAGGAGTTATCTCATTGTGCATCCTTCTGATGACAGTTGGGTTGATCTCTGCTGGTGGGCATTCACCTACATAATGAAAAGGCTTCCGAGCCCCACTGCTTCTAAAAGCCCATGGAGAAGTGTTTGATATGACATATCAAATTGCAGAGACGGACCTGTGCGTGATTTGGGGGGTTTGCTCCATAGAAGTATGACAGATAGGGGTGAGTAGTCTCACATATAGACTGGAGGTTTTAAGCCCTGAGACTTCTTTCCAGAGCATATCTCCGCCACATGCATGATCCATTGTTAATGTTGTTGGGAAAAATGTTAAGTGATATCCTTACTGGTTTGTGGGTTATAAGGTCTCAGGGCTTGAATGAAGATGATTATGTTCGGAGTTAGATGTTGAAATTTGGGAGGCCTGTAATTATACTAATAATAAGTCGATGATGCAGAAGCACTAGCAGGGTCTCCATGACTCGAGTTAACTGAACACTATGATTAGTTCTACCAATATTGCCTGTTTCGCATTATTAACATCCAGAGAACTTTCCAAGAGCACTTTGGACGCACTATTGTACCCTTGTCATTGTTTTAATATAAAATTTCTTCCAAAAGAAGCATTAGATGAAGTAGATATGCATTTCTCCTTCCATTTCCTTTTCCTTTTGATCCAGTGTTTCAGTTTTAAAGATGATTCTTAAAAGATTAGTCAGTATCACTCTGTGCCTGTGTGTGCGTTTGGAGAGCAGCTGATGGGCTTGAGGAAAACTCCGTATATTGTCTATATGATGTTGGTGTTGTATTGTGGGTTGAAAATGATAGTACCTGATTGAATGGCAACTGTAATAAGTACATGAGGTTGTTGCTCTAATAAAATTGTCATCTTCTTATTGAAGGGAGTTAGTTAATTTGGTGTATGTTTGTGTAGTTGTATAACCCAGTCATCTGAGATGTCACTAATGTTTTCATTGTTTTGTAATAAAAGTCAAGCACTGTCAAATTACAGTATTTCCATCCACTGCACATCTTTCACAATAGAGAGAAGCCAATTTTTTCTCCCAGTGAAATGGTTCATCAGGGAGAAAAAAATATGAAATTCAAATGATATTAGTTGCAAAGTACCATTCATAGTTTTGTCAAATAATTTCTATGGATAATGCTACTTTCTTAATGGACTCTAAAAATGAGGTTATTATTTTCATTTTTATATAATAAACATCATATTTATTGCTTTTGGCATATCATTGAATGTACAGTACCTTTACTGAAAATGTTGTAGAATTCATTATTTTCTGTTGTGCTTTATCAAAGTTCTCTCTTATGTGGCATGATTAATATGGAATCATTGGAGGCTTTTGCAGATGCATTTCATCAGTTGTCCTTATCTAAGAAAGCATTAAATTTACATTTGAAGTAATTTATGTAATTTGTTTATATTGTGTATCAATATTTCTAGTTGTGACAAGCCAATGAAACTGGTATATTTTGAACTTCAAAAGTTGTCTCTTTCTCTCATGATTATCTACAGGTGATGGAAACATCCATTTCTGATTGTTTCTCTGTGTGAGCATTATTTTCACTTCTTTAGAGGGGATAACTGATGCTAGTATTACTATTCCTAACAGAGACTTTTATTTTTAAAGATTCCCACGTGGTTGGGAGTACTTAAACTAACTTACCATAATACAGGCAATGAACAGAAACCAAGCATAGACTGCCAATACTGTTAAGTCCACTATTTTGGTTGAAGGTAGGGTACAAGGGGTCTCTGCTGGCTGGTTTGTGAGTCAGGAAGTGCAGTTTCAAGTCAGATTCTTTCATTGGCTTCTGAGATGGTTTTCATCAGCCGTATCTCAGAGGTGTCCCCAGGGATGCAGTCCTTTAATGGCTTCGCAGTGGCTCATGTTGTTGTGTGTGGAAAGTTAATTGAGTAGGAACAGTTCATGATACTTGTTGCTCGCTTCCAGTTTATCAGATTATATGCCAAAACAACAGCTTTTTATAGTACTATAAAATATTAAACATGTCATAGATAAATAGTTTCTTTCACATTGTCTGCCAATCCAGCCTACTGATTAATAAACTGCCTGGTTGGGTTTAATGAATCCAATTATATTCACAAACAGTACCTCCAACACAGGAAACTCACAGAAATATTTTATCATACTGTGATTTTAGTCCATTAAATATTAAGACTCATAACAAAAATGTGTAGTTATGACACCTCCAGTTGTTTATCTTTTGATCACAGAAGAGCTCAGTATAATTTCAAGCCCTGTGTCATGGTTAATTGATCTGTAGGAAATGTCAGCTGTATTAGGATATTGAAGTTATACTTTGTATCAATTAGTTTTTGACAAATTGGAAATAATGACTTTATAAGTGAAACAATACTTCCTAGAAGCTTTCTATCTTAGATGTTCTTCTGTGTCCCATGAAGCTATTTGCAAAATGATATTTATATTTATGTTCCTGTATATTACATATTCTAATAGTCAGTATTTCGCATAAATATAAACATGCACATACGTTGTGGGGCAAAGACCCAATTTTTCTTTGAAAGTGTATTTCTGATCAGAAATGGCAATGTAGGAAAAATAAGTTTCAATAGTGCAATGCTGTTTTGGTTTCTGCTGCCAGTGGGTAAGAGAATGGGGAATAAACACTGGCTTTGAGTGGATTCCAACTCTTGACCATGTGATCCTGAGTTATTAACTTAGTTCCTTCAGCTGTAAATGGGTACAGTAAGAGACTATCTCAAAATATTGAGGACAAAATAAGTGCTCATGAATAAGTGCTTATGAATTATAAGCACTTATGTAAACATAACAGATGTGTCTACATATGAACAGATAACTCTGTTTCATATCTGTGTTAAGGAGGTTGACACACCCTCTGTATCAAAGACCATTCAGTAGACACCATCTCCTTATTTTGTTCTAACATTATTTTATTGTCTAGATTTTCATATAAAACACCATATTTCTACTCTAAAACAGAATTCCTTTACATATTGAAATATATAATAGTTAAGCTAGAAGAGATATAAATTATATCTCCCTGCACCATTATTTTTAAAAGATTTTAATCAAACAGTCAGAAATTGCTAAACTTTGATACTTTTTGTTAGTGGTCTGTTAGTCATCTGATCAAGATCAAACTTTACACAAAGTTGTACAGAGATTAATGTTGTACAGAGAATATTATAGATAGTTTTATAAGCATCACTTAGTGAGGTCAAATGTTAAATAAACATCTGCTCAGTTTAGAATCACAGAATATGGATGCCAACAAAATACCATTGAAACAGAGTCAAAGGAAAAGTTGGGCAGGAAAAAAATTGGTGCACAAGAAGAAGACACCCCTCCTGTTAAAATCAGTTCACTGGAGAAAATAAACCAAGTGTGCACATTGGTACTTTAAAAAAAAATACATGATTCCTCCATTCTTCTCTCTACCCCTCCCGTTTTGTGGGAATCTACATCGTGTACAACCATAAAAATTAAAAGTTGAACCCCATTTGTGTACGATGAATCAAAGTGAAGTCTGTAAAAATAAAAAATAAAAATATAAATATAAAAGATAAAAAATATATATGGTCATTTTTTACTTGTCCCTTAACCGTCTGAATCTGCAGTGAAGGAGTTGGATTCCTCCAAGTTTGACAATGTCCTGGTCCTTTATCTTCATCAAGCCTAGAGGAATCTGATGTAAACACTGATCTTTAGCAATATAATTTTTGGGATAATCACACTTTAATATATCTTAGAATTTGTTACAGAATCTGACCTGTGTAACAGGGAACTGATTTATCTTCAGTAAGAAAAATATTTGACAATAAATGTGGTTATTTATATTCAAATTTATGTTTTGTTGTGGGAAATTCCAATTATATTACCAGAGTAAAGCACATATTATAATAGTAAAAGGCATTTCTGTTTGTTTGTTTTTTTCAGATAAAAGTGAGCAGGTTAGCCAATTATGTTTGGTTAAATGGATGATAAGTGTCAACAATTCTATAACTTTTGAATGACACAAATATGGTACTTACTGAAAGGGGTGTTTAAATTTTAGCATTAGATAATGAGGAACAATTAATTTTATTGTTGAAATTATAAATACATTTATTAATCATAAGTAGAGGGCTAGAATTTTCTCACTTGTCATTTTTTTTTGTGATTATCACAACTGTTATTAGACATTTGATTTAAAAGGTATGAATTAATTAAATATTTTGTGCATGTTACATATAATTCATCCTTTTGTTTTAGGAGCCTCTTTATAATCTTATAATGCTTATTGTAATATCTCATTTAAATAGCAACATAAATCACAAATGTATTTACTTTAAAAATTCTAAAATGTACAGAAATATGAATTGTTGATATCTTTAAGGAGTCAGATAAATATCAACCCTCAAATCCCTGCCCCAGGTCCTGAGCAAATTGGGTTATTGGAAGGAAAAAAAAAAAAAAAAAAAGATACCAGAATGGGCACCATTCTTAACACATAGCTTGGTGCGGCTGCTGAATGACATTGCAGGTTCTTGGCCTTCCTCCATTCCTCCTTCCCCACAGGGACAGAGCTGCCTCTGAACTGGTAGAGGCCAGCCTTTCTCTCTGCAGGCAAGGAGATCTCCAGAGGAAGAATGAAGAAACAAGGCAAGATGCTCCTTCATTCTTCAGAGGCAGAGAAAGTAAAGGGTTGGAGAGAGGCCAGAAGTGTTTCATTAATTAAGTTCCCTTTACCTGGAAGGAAATAATGGAAGTGGGGAAGAAGTGTTCCCCATGACATGCTTTATAAAGAATTCTGGTTGATAGAATTCTGGATATAGTATCTTCCATATTACTTCACTTAGTAGTTGAGCTCTTTAAATATTTCATTATATTTTGACACTAAATCAGGAATTATCAGGAGACTGTCTAATGCCCTGACTGATTTATAGTGAGGATGATCCATGAAATTCAATTGATTTATGTATAGCTAACTTTAAAATAACATATCCTTAGTGTTTTTTCCCCACTTCCCATGTTAGTTTTTAACTGCCAATCAATGAATGGCTTATAAGTGGTGAGCACTGAACATAAAAAGGATAGTGTCTAAATCTGACTTCTTAAACCATTTATAAATGATGATCCAGGCTAGCTAGTATCCATAGCATATTCTACCTCAGGATAGATAATTAGAGTTTGGTGTTTAATGTTTCAGTAATAATGGGATCAATCACAGACACAGTTAAGAAAGAAAAAAAAATGCATTTCCAAATAGATATGACGTTTTATTTGGCTCGGAGCATGACTACTCAACCTAAAAATGCCCACTTCTTAAAATAAATTTTATTCTTCTCCATCAAATATTTTATTTGGACTTTCAAATATTAGAGTAACATAGCAGACATTACCTTCAGCAATATAGAATAATTTAATTTCCAGGAAGAGCAATTTCCTTGTCAGCAAACTAAGTTATCCAAATTTAAGAGCCACAGTGCAGACTCCATTTTTAACACAGTTCTTACTAGGGCAGAGCATGGTTCTTGGAGTCATAGGGACACTGAGCGAGAAGAAGAGGCATATGGGAGAAATTCAGAAAGGCTCAGGGGCAGAACAAATTATATCACTTTTAACCAGGACATGGCAGGTGGTTCAGAAAAGTCTGACTGATAATAACTAGATCAGGTTGCTTGTGAGATGAGTTGGTTGAAAAGAGTAATGCTGTGAGGTACATCGGTAGATTATGCTACTTCTAGCTAAAGAAATACCATGTAGGTATGAGTTATATTTTCAAAGAATAGTCACATTGGTAATATTCATCAAGGGAAACAAAACAAAACAAAAACAAACAAACAAACAAACAAACAAAAAACCCAAGAAACCTCTGCTGATATGATACCCAGCCCTCATAGCCCAACACATACCCACATGAATTCAAGAACACAGTGTTCATGACCTGGTTTCAAGTGTTTCTTTATATAGTATTTTCCCACAACATGTAGTTTATTACATATTACATAACCATGCAAAAACATGCTTTTAGATTTTAAAATTATATTTCCTTCAGGGTATTTCTTTATTTAGCTGAATACATGATTTAACAAGGTTTATTCTTAATAAGGTGCATATTGCACTTGCCCTAGTCAGTCATACTTTTGTTGTTTCTACTTTAAATTTGAGATGTATTGAGTAGATTTAGCCATTTTGTATCTTCTTGAGAAATCTACAGCATGTTAGTGAAATGTTTTTTCTGCTTTTCACATTACATTTTATTTTTTTTTAAAATAATTCAGGTGCACTAAATATTTGGAAATACATGTGATAAAAATAAAGTTCACACCTGAATTCAAGCTCCATGGATAACCCTAATTGTGGCAGAAATGGTAACACATATATTTTTAACTTTGAAATAAGATTGCTCATATTTCATTTTTTTTTACCTTTTAACATGTAAGACAGCTTCTCTCATATAATTAGTATTCATTTTTAGCATCTGTTTCCCATGCCTTTATGTAACATTTTTCACATAAATAACTCTCTAATTTTGAAGATTGATGGTGTTTTCAGTTTTTTGGCAGTGTATTTGATGGTCTGATTACATTCCTGATAGCTAAATTCTTTCTATGGGGTTGTTTGCTTCAGAAGTACCTTAGGACTGGATGTTGTCACCATTGTTGATACCTGTTGTCTAGGTGTCCTTGAGAAAGGTTATGTAATTTGTATTTCTCTCAGCAAAGCAGGAGTAAGCCAATTTCCCATGACTTTTACAACATTGGATATTATAATTAGGAGAGAAAAGAAGCCCAAAGTTTCCAGTTACATAGGGGAAAATCATACTTTCCTGTGATTTCATTTGCTAATTTAACCTGTGCTGAGCTTAAATATTTCATGAGTTTGTTGTCCATTTTTATTTCTTCTAAGAATTGTTTTTTCATATCTAATGCATATTTCTTACTTAACTAGATACTTCTTTTGATTTATGTTGTTTGTCTATACTAATTCCTTCATTCTTTGCCATGTCTTACTGTATATATTTCATTTCATTTTATTAATGATTTCTGGTGGCAGGAGCATAGTTCTTAGGTTCAAGGTTAAATTTATCCACCTTTCCTGGAAGGATTTTTCTTTAAAGAAACATTATTTTGCTTACTGATTTTGTGTCTTAGTAGTAAATATGACAGTGGAACAGATAGTTGAGGGGACAGCTCAAGAGTCAGTCTCCCAATTACTGCACCATGCTTTTAGCAAGTGGGTGGGTTACTACTGAATGTTGTTGTTGATAGAGGGGAAATAATAATTATTGGGTGTTCAGGCTGTGACTGTGAATTAAGAGACTATGTACTTAAAATACATCGCAGGGTACTTGGTGTCTTAGTTACAAGACCTTAAGCATATTAGCTGCTGAGAAAAAAGTGCCACATCATTGTCTACAGTGTCCCCCTCTGCTTTTCTCACAGGAAGTGTAATTAGACCTCCATACAGACCTGGGGACCTCTGTGTGCAAAGGCCAGGAGCTTGTGGCAGTCTGTGTCCACAGGTGGATGCGTTTGCTCACAGTATAGACATTCACTGCATTCTTCCGGAGGCCCTGCTGCATACATTTTAGTTTGTTGGGAAGGGTCAGTTGGGACCCTGTTACTAATGAGTCAGATGTTTTCCATATTCTGCTCTGTTCCAAGAGACACATTCCTTTCTTTCTTGTCACATGGGACCATCCTTCTCCCCAGCCCTGTCCCATATTGATAATCTTTCTATCATTGGGCCTCCAATCTTAGAATAGTAATTGACACAGTAAATGGTGATTTATCATTTTGGGTATCGATACACTATTGTTTTCATTGTCAAATTGATTCACAAACCAAGGTTTGTGTTATGGTTTAGATGTGAGGTGTCCCCAAATAGACTGAGAGCTGTCACCTAACTAGTCCATCCTACTTTGAGTGGACAGACTGGGTTGTAACTTAAGGCAGGTGGGGCGTGGCTGGAAGAGGTGGCTTCTTGGGGGGACACCCTGGGAAGGTTCATCTTCCCTCGGCCCCTCCATCTCTCTCCGAGTTTTCCAATCTCTGAATGAAGCAGCACTCCTTTAGCAAGCTCTTCCGCCATGCTGTTCATCCTCACCTTGGGCCCAGAGTGCTGGAGTCAACCCACCACGGACCATGAGCCCGTACTACAGACTTTTCCTTCTCTAACATGTCACAGCAACAAAAATCTGACTAACACAATTTGTTTACTTTGGGTTCATTTTGGGTACTAGGCCTGGAGCCTGCAGAAAGGCACCAGGTTAGGATTCTGGGTTCGGAAATCCTAATTGTGCTTAGCATTTGCTTTTTCTTGCAAACTTGCATCTGTGCCTCTTTTGTCATTGAGATAAAAACTCACGGGGATTTTGTGAATGCTATAAGATATTTCATGTGAAAATGCCATGGGAAGCACAGTCATAATAAACACTTAAGTATAAACTGTATTCATTGGAGCTTTGATGTACTTCAAAGATAGGTTTTTTTTTTTCCTTTTGTATGAGTTGAAGTCAAAAGCCTTTCTTGCCTGTAAAGTGAATCTGTGACTTCCATTACTTATATGGATATAAAGTGTCCAGTTTCCTGATAGTTGTAAGACTTTGTTACATTCCTTCCCATCTAGTCCTTTCCAAAGGATTCCCTCTCTTTTACCCATCAATGGAAGTACTTCTTGTTATTTCTTAATATCACTTCAAAACTTGTAAGCTATCCCGAATTGACTGAAGACATTTTCCCGTATTTTTTTCTTCTGGCATAGATGTTTGCTGCTTGAAAGAAGGGGGTGGCTTGAAGCCCTTTTGTTCATCAAGAGTGAAGTCTGTAGAGCTGTCTTCAGAATATTATTTTATCCTCTGGTGGGCTGCTGAGTCTGGCACCTATGAGGCTTTATCAGAACAGTTTTAGAAGTGTGAACCATAGTTGGCTTCCATTTTTTGAACACATTCCTTAAATAATTTGACAAAATTGCTGAGAATTCTTATCGCTCCAACTGTAGCCTATCAATAGGAAGAAATCATGTGTAAGTTACAAAAATTTAATTGTTCCCTGCTCTCCAAACTTTTGAAGGACATACAGGAGTTAAAGTTCCTGGTTGAGGATGTAACTTAGTGAGTAGCATGATTTCAAGTACTTGAGAAGTAATGCTAATCATTGTTTTATGTTTTTAGCAACCACAGATATGATCATTTTCCTTGTAAAGCTGAGTTTTTTCTGTAGTTCGGAGCAACCCATGTGGTACTTTTACAGTGATGCCATTCTTCCTGTTCGATCAGTTTAGGGGATTCTTGGGGGTGTGCTTAGATTTCCTTAGTGGACCCAAGAAAGAAACAGCACGAAAGGTAAGGGTCAATAGGATTGGTGGGGGAATTGACACTCGGGTGTCATCCCTTCTTCCTCTGCACAACTTGTCCTGTGGACACACAAAACAATGTGTCGTGGTGAGCTCTGAGCTGGAACCTGAGGCTTGGTAATACATTGCTACAAAGTACAGGAATTTGAAGAGGTGGCGGGGCTCAGGTAACTTAAACTGGCTTGGCAACAGATATTTTTTACCATGGGCTTCTCAATGGCTCATTGGTTTACTGTTCTGTCCACAAACTGGGCAGAACTAAGTTTTGAGGGAACAAGAAGTTATAAAAGAGTAGCATGCTATGCTCTGACAGCGTTCCTTCAGATGAACTGCCCCCTTCTGAATACTTTAGTGTTTTCTAGTTGAATCATAGCTGATTCTCTCCTGTGCAAACTCAGATTTCAAATGCAGGTGGCTCTTCAGCTGCATCTCTGAAAATCTGCCTTTCCCTCTGGGCCAGTTCTCTTGATATGCATGAATTGCCACTGGAACTCCAGATTTTTCATTATTGAACATAAATACTTGTGCATACCCAATATAACACTATGAGTTCGTGCGGCTTCCTCAGGGCTTGACACATGGTGCATTTTGCAACCGCTCAGTTGTACCTGGGGAATGGCAGGTGGTGTGTAGCTGTAAGTGGGTACGCAGGTGACTGAGCCTGAGAAGGACTGTCTTGAGTTGTACAGGATGTGGGAGGAACTGGAAGCAAAGTGATTTGAGTTTCATAGCATATTAGTTTTTACATGTGCTTTCTCATTTTCTCTCTTGAAAGTGAGGAAAAGAATTTTAACAGCAACATAACCAATTTTTGGACTAATAAATTTTTGTTGTGTTCGCTGAATCTCAGAATACCCTGAGGTACTGTTCATCTGATTGCCAACAGCATGCGGTCCCTTACAGTTATTTATCACTGTAGCTAATTGAGATGGGGTGGGCCAGGATTGAGTGGCTCTCTTTGTTTTTAGCTCTGGCCCAGAGAAAATGCTATCTCCTGCTGAAAGCTGTTTCTACAGTTTCTCTCAGTGTCTTTTATGTTTGAATAGTTATGCTTGTTGCTCATTACCTTTCCTTCTTTGTGTTTAAATCAAATTGTTTTATGGATAGTTTCTGTAGCTTATTGATGATCAATGCATATAATCATGATTTATGTTAACTAGTTGCTCTTGTGCTATGGGAGTGATTTTATTTTTTCCTTCTGAGTAGTTTTCACAGAAGTAGAGCATCATTACCTATATATTTACTGCTGACTTATCTGTGAAGATAGATGCTGTTGGTCATTTGGCAAGAAGTAGAGCATCTTCTGCATCCATTTTGAGGCACTGAGGAGGACACTAGGGGTGGGCAGGTCACCTTGGGTCACTCAACACTTTGCAGTGATACTTTTGGCATTTGGAGAACTTTAGCATCATTTGATCATGAAGCGAAGCTGCATATGCATTCTGATTTCAAAGCACAGATACAATAAACAGCACAGGTGTTACAGTGTACACATGGGCGATGTTATAGAGAAAATCGTGATGTCAGAAGAATTTTTGATGCTCTTCAAATATTACCAGAAGATGGTAGAACATTTTGATAACCTATCTCTGGACATTCTTTAGCACTGAGCAGATATCTGAGTTCAATATTAAATTGCATAGGTATCCATAAATCCAGACCTAAGAACCCATGTGTCCCCATACCACAGAAATTAGGCAAAACATGTCCAGAGATGCTTGCGTGTTATAGGGCAGCCTGACTGTGGGAGGGATTCACTAAATCTAAGTAGTGTAAGAGACTCAGCTCAGGCTGCTCTAACAAGATGCTGTAGAATGGGTGGCTTAAGCAGCACATTTCTTTCTCATGGTTTTGGAAGTTGGGCAGCCTAAGGTCAAATTGTGGGCCAATTTAATTTCTGTTTAGGGCTTTATTTTTTGGCTTACAGATGGCTGCCTTCTAGATTAGTCTCACATGGATTTCTTTCTGTCCTCCTTATAAGGCCACTCATCCCATAATGAAGGCCCCACTCTCAAGACCCATCGAACCCTAATTACCTACTAAAGGGTCCATCTCCAATGCCACCATACCAGAAGTTAGGGCTTCATCATATCAATTTGTTTTTTGGGGAACATGTAGTCCATAACAGAGATCACAGGACAAAACTGATGAGATTCTCCAATACTAAGAAAAGCCAATCTCTATGGCAAGTTTAGATTTCGCTATTGAATTGTTCTTCAATGAATGAGAATTTCCAGTGGGTAATGTGGGTCATTCTTTGAGCTATTTTGAATTGTTCTTCAGTTCACTGTTCAGTGTTTTGCTTTGAGTGATTAAATACAGAAGGTGACACAGAATAATGTGCTGTGGAGAGCACCTAGATAAACATTTGTTTTTATTCTCTCATGGTCTCTAAGTTATTTTTTGCATATATTTTTCAAAATTGCGTGGATGGTTCTCATCTTGGTTGATACCCACTTCTTACTACCTTCACTCTGAAGCTGCTGACCCACTTGCCTCATGTTTCATCAGAATTGCTGTTGCAGGCGCTTGGTGGGCCGCCTGCCTTCGACTCTGCCTGCCGGTAGCTCATCATTTGCTCAGTTGCCAGAAGCTTTCTTCTCCTGACTTACATCTTGCCTTTGCTTATGACCCTGGCAATGATCGTCAATGATCGTCAATGATCTTGTTTTTCTCATTTCCCTTTTCTATCTCCTTGGTCTATTAAGCTGGCACTTCCTTGACTGTCTTTCTGTCTCTCCTGATCATCCTGCTAAAGCAGATGTTTCCCTTGTCAACAATGAGGTTTTAGCTCTTCCATAAGATGTCTGTGAACGAGAAGTCATCTCATTACTAATTGGTTTGCTTGGTTGTTTTCATGGGTTCTACAATTCACATGCAGCCTCTTTGAGGGTTGGTCATCGTTTAAATGACTTTAAAGTGGATTCTGTACTGACATAGTGCAAATAGGAACTCTTGAGCATGAGTATGCACGCCCAGCTTCGAGGAAGATGCCTGATGGAAGAAGATAGGTGGAGTTTTAATATATGATCATCATGGAATACTGTCGTTGATATATGTTGGAATGGGAAGACAAGGTAGAAGACAGTAATCTCTCACCCAGTGGGTATGAGAGATCAATATGATGATTAGTTAGCCAGAGCTGCCTGCATTTCCCATGTGGCTCAAACAGTACTTTTGTCTGGTAAGTTAGCTGCCATACATTTCCTGCCATGCTCAGATACAGCAGCCATTTCTCAAAGACAGATTATCTCAGGTAAATGTAATATAAATATGCAGGTATGTTGCTGCTAGATGATATTAAACATACTTTTAGAACCAAAAAACAGAACTGTGCCAAGTTTATATTTTCATGGTCCAGCAACCATCATTTCAAAGAAAAGTAGTGGACTATGAAACAAAAATATTGATTTAGATGAGTTTTCAGGCTGTTTTTTCAAGACTTCAGAGAAAACATAGATGAAAAACAATACAAGTTCAAGTAATTAGCATGTATAATTATCAAAACTAGTTTTAATTTCTTAGAGTGAAAGCGCATTTCCCATTATATTAAATTGAAGATACTGTGTATGATTTGGAATATTGTCAACTGAAAGGAAATTATTTTAAATAACTACAGAAGTATCCAAATGCTAATTTTTAGATGATGCCTTGATGTATATATATATTGAAGACATTGGGATGTCTTTTATAAAGAATAAATGTCAATGTGTTTGGGATATGGAGGTTTTTTTTTTTTTTTTTTTTTTTGCAACTACAACATAATTAAATGTTAGAACCTAATTATGTGGCTTCAAGAGTGAAATTCAGTAATTTCATGTTTATTTTTGTTTCATCTCATACAGATAATGTAACTCAAAGTTAATATAAAATGAAGTTATTTGCTTTTATTTTATAAACTTAATTTCTCTTGTTTGGACTCCACTGTTAGAGAATTTCCTGTTTTATTTAAATTAGCTATGCCTTCAGTGAATTTTATTTGAAATATTAAACCTACACAGTGAAAATGATTGAAGTTATTAAATATGTCATTAGATCGGGGACATTCCTCTTACCTCATAAGTGTATTTTGAGGTGCTTCCCGCTGGTATTTCAATTGTGGCTGTCCACTCAATAATTTAAACTATTTCTTTCTCGGAACACTCTGCTGACTGAATATTTGTACATCTTAGCTTTTGAATCTGTCTGTTCTTGAAGAATAGTCTTGGAGAGCACTTTGGGGTCTGTGAGTATGTGCCACTGAGGCTTGTGCCTGAGACAGGCCACCTCAGGGCTTGGTGGAAGGGGGCATCCTCACCCCGCCTCACCATCTCTGGTAGCACTGTTGACAGTCTCCATTCTGCCTGATGATTTTAGCTTTTGTTCTTTGAGCTTTACAGAAAGCTGGAAAGGAGACCCTCCCTCACGCATTCAACAAGGGTTTGGCCTGCCTTGAGAAGACTTCTATTTGTCATTCTGGGAATTTGAAAAATACACAGCCAGGCTCACTTCACCATGTTGCTGTTGAAATATGAGGTAGGACCATGTGGAAGGCTGATGTGCCGCCATCTCTGGCCTACAGGATGATGATTTTACTCTAATGATGTTCATTCTCCTTAACTGAGGAATTAGTAATTGTAAAATACTGTTTATGCCTTCCCCACATCCCCTGAAATTCTCCATGTAGTGGCTTAACAAATAAGAGACTTGAGAATTCTCTTGTATTTTCAAATACTAAGGGAGATGTGCCAATTCTTTGGTCATGGGGGAAACTATTTATTGGATTAAGGTTGGCATAGCTGGAAAGAATTAACTTAAATCCCTGAGCAACTTAAAGAACTCTGGGCTGATGTGTTTGGCCCTGGGGAGTGGGAAGCACGCAGTCCCTGTGCCTCAGGAAACTATTCTTATCTTCAACAACAATTCTGTCTTTCCTGGGTTTTACAGCCCAGCTGTGAGCTGTAGCTTTGGCCTTTAAGTTATGGAGGATTTAATTAATGGACCAATGTAATATTCTAATATTTTTATGAGACTATTTTCCAAGTTTTTATTTTTAATTTTGCATTTTAAGATGTTTTATGTTCATTCTAAATGAAGCTGGAGTTCATATCAGGTACTATTCATTTGTATAATGAGTCTGGTTTAGATTTTTACTTCAAATTGGATACATTGGCAGTATAGTTGCCCCTCTGTGAGTTCTGCATCTTGAGATTCATCCAATCTGAATGGAAAATATGAAAAGAAAAAATGTATATGTACTAAACAGGAAGACTTTGTTTTATTATTGTTTCCTAAACATTACCATATAACAACTACTTACATAGCATTTACATTGTATTAGATGTTGTAATAATCTAGAGGTGATTTAAGCATACAAGAGGATGTGCATAGGTTACATGCAGGCACCATTTTTTATAAGGGACTTGGGACATGAGCATTCATGCACCACGAGGAACTCTGGAACCGATCTTCTATGTGTACCAAGGAACTACAATACTAAGTTGGAGGCATTAAAATATAATTTAGTGTCCACAAATATGAGCAAGCAGTTAACAAAAGTTGTTACTTTTCCTATGTGCTAATCTGAATAGACCACAGTGAATCTCACCTTTATGTATATCTTACAAGGACTAATTAAAAAATTATAAATAAAAAAGTGTCAATCACAAACGTGCGTGTGTGTGTGTGTGTGTGTGTGTGTGTGTAATTATACCCTGGTTATGATGTGTTGAAAAGGGCACTTTTTGACTTCCCCCCAAAATTAAACCTTAGTCTAATCATGTGGAAATTATCCTTTATAATATCCAGCCAATATTGCTCAAAACTATTAAGGTCATCAAAAATGAGGAAGGTCTGAGAAACTGAAAACAAATGACTGAATGTACTCTGGTATCCTTGTTGGAGTCTTGGGACAGTAAAAGGACATTAGGAACAAATTAAGTAACTCTGAATTAAGTGTAGAGTGGACTTCAGTTAATAATAATATATTAACACTATTTCATTAATTGTCACAAAGGCAACATATTAAAGTTTCAATAGAGGGTAAATTGGGTCCTAAAAGATCAAGGCCATTTCCTTTTTGAATGTAATTATTGACACTGGGAGTTCTTAAAATGCCTATTCAAAATTTTTAAAGATGTCAGTAAAAGAAAATATATTTTATTTTGACAGTTGTGGTCTGTCTCCCAATATTTTAGAATTGTTAGTTAAATTGATCTGTAGTTATTAAATAGTAAATCAGCATGAAATATTTTTACCCCTATGTCATGAATTTCTGGCTAAGAAGGGAGGTGAATAATAGAAACTATTTTAAAAATTGATAAATTCCTCATTTTCTTGTTTATTGATAACTTGGAATAATAAAAAATAACTCAAAAGTTAAAAAAATTTCTTAAGTATTTCTTCGAAGTATGACTTTCATAAGAGCAAAGGGCTTTTCCAACGTTTGTTTTGAATTTGTTTTAGTAAGTGGAAATATTTTCTTCCTAACATTTACAAAGTCAAACATGTAATTTGTCTTTATTTCATGAGTCATATTACTGATATTTGAATATAAGCTTTTAATGCCCCCAACGTCAGTCCTTTTGCATAAAACATGCATTCCCACATGGTTAAGGTTGCTAGATTTAGCAAATGAAAATAAAGGATGCTTAATGCAGTGTGGATAAACAAATAGAATTTTTAGCAATAAATTTTGATTTTATAAAACAATATGACTTGTTCAGTGTTAGTATATTCTGAATAGTGCATGGGGCACACATATATAAAATTTTATTTGGTGATTTTTTTTCTGAAATCCAAATTCAACTAGACCTACCCCTGCAGTCTCTTGGGCACAAAGTGACTTGTAGTTCTTTAATTCCACTAGTACTAATAATGACAATAGTAATCACTGAGCTCTTATTGCGGGTCATAGACCTGGACGTCTTACTTGTGATAGGAGGCCTGCTTCCTGGTCTGCCAGTTCTTGAACATCACTGGCTTGAGTGTTACTTTCCTATTGAGGCGTCCAGTGTTACCTGAGCCTGAAGGAAACTTCTGCAGAAATCTGCTCTTCACTTACTAATGGAATATTTCATACATTGCCTAATAGAGTAATCATGTGCTAAGGTGGTAGAATATCTGTCATAATTCTCTAGGCTGAAAATATAAAGTGACATAATGTCTTAATTAAAATATTGTATAACTGAACGAGGAGGTTGTATGTCAGGATGAACTAAAGTTATTCTGCCTTAATAAATAATTGCCAGTTAGTAGCTGAAAACAATTTTAAAAGTTGGTAGATTTTTCAGCCTGGATTGTCAAAAGGTTGAGGATGGAGCTTTGGACAGTTCCAATTACTTTGGGGCACAGGCTAAGGGATTCTCCACCTTGGCAAAGTCTCCCATGACCACAGAGGTCAAGAAAAAAGTGGGAATATGAAACATTATCACTTGGTCTTATTTCATTAGTCAGAGCGAGCTACATAGCTGTACCCAACTTTACAGAGAGAGGGATACCCAGGATGTCCTCCAGGATGAAGAAAACCGGGATGCTGGTAAACTGTCCTAAATGAATCATCAAAAATAGAAAACCATTGTGAAGTCTTTGAGAATTGGATGACTGAGATATTCCTTAACTTGAAGAGTTACTCTTCGTGAACCTATAGGTTTTATTTATAAAAGAGACCTTTTTTCTGAATTCTTGTACTTAAGATAGAAACTCAGATTTTTGTAAAAACTAAGACAAAAAATGAACGTCAAAGCCTCATTAATGGTACAAAATAGTATGTGAATCATGATTGGGAATCAGTATTATGATCATGTGCTCCAATAAAATGGTAGCATGCTCCAAAGCCATCTCGCTGTTTGTCAAGAAATGCAGTTCTCAGACATTGAGGCAGATCAGACCTTCATTTGAGTGTGTGTGTAGACATATGCATGTGCACGCACAGGTGCATGTAGACCTGTATCATACAAATATATTAAGATATATTTTCCTTAACTAAGCTTGAGGACCCGGTTTCTGTTTCATCCTGGTAGTAACGTGATTGGTGTCCGGAGGCTCCTGCCAGTTTTAAATGCTGCCCTGCCACCGCTGCAACCCTCGCCCCCAGCTGACATCCCCCTCAAGGACCTCAGGAGTGGCAGTGCGGCAGTCCTGTTCCGCTGCTCCACTTGGCATCCGCCTCACCCTCTCTCTTCTGTGCGGGCACCATCTCCATGGCAACCACGGGCTGCTCAGCAGGCAGCTGTGCCATGGGGGGCGGCTGGAGCTGGCAGAGGCAATCAAAGAGCGAGAAGGCCTTGAAGAGCCCTGGAAAAAGCTTCCAGTGTAATTGCAGAGACAGAAATGAAAAATGTTATTAATTTGAGACATCCAGGCTATCAGTGAAACCCCCAGGAGGGCCCGTCTCTCCTCTGCACCTTGCTAACGATCTGCTCCCACCTCCACGTGCCTCTTTCTGCCTTTGGCTGCTTTTCTGTGTTGGCGTTTGAGGAAATATGGGGTAGGCAGATTTTCGGCCCGGGGAGAGCATGTCTCCACCTTGGATGACTGACTGATCACATGCGTGGCAAAGCAAGGGCTCTTCTGAAATAAAAATCTGAAAAGATGTAGACCCCAAATTCCAAGGTCAGTGAGTCTTCAGCTGAGGATTCTAGAAATAACCTGTAGTCACTTGAACAGCCATACCAACCTTGGAGGAGGTTTTTGATGCAGTTGTACTCAGTTTGGGGTCTGGGTTTTAGAGCACTGCTGAGCATTTGCTGCTCCTGTTTTCTCTAAGCATTGATCTGCCCTCAGGATGTGATGTAAACTCAGGTACCAATGCCCTTTGTTCTTGGGCCTCTCTGAACCTTGCCCTACTTTCCTTTTCTCTAGGGAACTCATCTCAAAGACAAACTGGCAAACTTTTACAGGAAGTAATACATATTGTTGAGGAAAGAGAGCAAAGAAGAGCTAGAAGAAATCCTTTTGAGACCAGAACTAAGAAAAATGTGTAATATTTGTAATCGAGGTTTTTTTTTTTATATATACCGTATATAAATTTGTTATGCCATGTTTGTTAATACTGTAGATTTTCAAGTATAACATGAAAAACAGAAAGGATATAATCAGATTTTTAGTACATCTCTGATTGTTTCTGAAATTTGTTCTTGCATGTGTGTCCGCATCTATATGTAAAACTGTTAAGGTGTTCTCTCCTGCATTTTTAAAGGATAAAGCTTGAATAGCAGATAATTCTCTTCTGCATTTCTTTTATCATACACAAGACTCATTCACTTAATTGTGCCATAAGGAAGTTCTCAGGATTTTGTGTGCTGCTCTTTAGTGCTTAAATAATTTTGATTATTAATTAAATAAAGAGATTTATGAAATTCGATGTTTATAGTTTTATTCCACTTGCACCAGAGCATGTCTTCCCAGTGAAATAAAGTAGCAGTCCTTTCGTTTTTCAGAATTTGATGCTCATCATGTCTTTGTCTTACAAGGGGTACTACTGACAGACTCTGATGATCATAACAATAGCCGTGATCATTATTGAAAGTGAGAGGTTTCTTCCAGGCCCCTCTTTTCTAGCCACGGGATGGGCAGTAATATGAATGGTTCCCAACCATAGGCGTCACCTCCAGGCACATTTGAATATTGTTATTACTGACAGTTTAAAAATGATTTCTTTATCTTTCAAAAATGCTTCCTTTAAAAATTAAAATACAGCTTATTATATGCTTGATTTATAATGACAGTTCAAAAGAAGTTTACTTTTAAAAGTTAAGTTAGGAACCGCTGTGGTGGGGGCACATCTGTGATCTCAGCCACTTGGGAGGCTGAAGCATGAGAATCGTGAGTTCAAAGCCAGCTTCAGCAACTTATTGAGGCCCTAAGCAACTCAACGAGACCCTGTCTCTGAATAAAATATAAAAAGGACTGGGGATGTGGCTTAGTGGTTAAGTGCCCCTGAGTTCAAACCTCAAAACAAAAAAAAAAAAAAAAAAAAAAAAAAAATTGGGGATATTATGAGTTTTAAAAACTGTTTATAACTACATTTCCATTGCACAGTAAATAGCAGAACTTAAAGAAAGTAGCTAGTTTAGTACCTAAAGAGAATTTATAGTATTGAATGTATGTATTAGAAAGAACAACAACTGGGAACAAATGAGCTAAGTGCTCATCTCAGGAAATCAGAAAACAAGGGCAGGGAGGAAAGTTGAAGAAAGCAGATGGAAACCAGCTCTTGCAAATATGAATAGTATCGTTCCTAAGAACAGCTGTACGATTTCAGAGTTGACAGTTGTTTTGTCAGTCACAAACCACTTCAGTATTTACAACAGAGGGAATTTAATGTAGGGGATTGTATGCATAATTGGCAGAGAAGCTGAGAAGTTAAATAAGGGTCAGAGACATAGCTTAGGAAAGAGTCTCAGGGTCGTCAGCTGGGGCCTGTGTGATACCTCCTTCCCTCCCTGTCAGGAGACACTTTATGCGTGTCATGACTGTGCGGTGGGTGTTACTGGTGTTGTGTACAGAGGCCAGTGCTGCTGCTAGGTATCATACAGGCCTAGGACAGACCCCATGGCCACTTCTGGGGGCTAACACTGAGACACCATAGTGAACTTCAGAAAATGTATGTAATTCAGGGTCAGTTAAAGCACATGAATGTAACCTGAGGCTGGGCTAGCTTTGAATACTTGTTTCTATCCATAGCATCACTAAAAGTTCCTAAATATGTGGTATGTTTCTGCTTGGGTTATTCTTAGAAATAACCTTTTATGCCAGTCAGTTCACTGGGCTGTTTTAGCTTCTCTCCCCATGCAAAGTTCCTTCTCTTTTGTTTGATTATCCATATGCTTTTACATGATTTGTATCTGAGTACCTATGTACACACACACACGTGCACTTTGTTGTGATTATGAAGTACTGATTTTAAACAAACTTGTGGAGTTTTAGATGGAATTCTTTTTTTTTTTTTTTTTTTTTTTTTGCAGTGCTGGGGATCGAACCCAGGGCCTTGTGCTTATAAGGCAAGCACTCTACCGACTGAACTATCTCCCCAGTCCGATGGAATTCTTTTCTACAAAATGCACTTGTGACCAAAGACACCTTCTTAAAAATTATATATACAATACACTTTATGTCTATCTAAGATCATAGTACAGCATTCCATCCATTTTGTCAGGGGACTAGGGAGAAGGAACGGATTATATCTTCTGCTTCTTTATATAACTAGCACCAGGTTGAGTAATATAGACATTGGACTCATTAAGTAACATTATTCAGGCATGGTGTGCATGTTAGGAAATGAAGAATGCATACACGATCTTCACATTTTGTCTGTTTAATTCCGTATTAAGGTTGCAGAAACTTGACGGTGAACCAGTGTTAGTTCCTGGGTACCCCAAAGGCTTTCTTCCAGTGATCATGTGTTGTGTCTTCATGTACTTTCGAATCTTTCTAGTAAAATTGGGACTTTATTCAAGATCATTGTTAGTCTGCTTGAGTTTGAACCAGTGTTAGTTCCTGGGTACCCCAAAGGCTTTCTTCCAGTGATCATGTGTTGTGTCTTCATGTACTTTCGAATCTTTCTAGTAAAATTGGGACTTTATTCAAGATCATTGTTAGTCTGCTTGAGTTTCTATAGAAAGATGGCAGAGACTGAGTGCTTACATTTAACATTTATTTCTGTCATTCTGGAATTTGTTGATAGACCTTTATTTTATTTGTTGATTTGTATGTGGTGCTAAGAATCGAACCCAATGCCTCACACATGCTGGGCAAGTGCTGTACCCCTGAGCCCCAGCCCCAGCCCTGGTTCTGGAATGTGTGCAAACAAGGAGAGAGCACTGTCTGGTGTCCCTTCTCCAGTAAGAGCACCCGCCCATCATGACCCCACCTTCCGGACCTCATCCACACCTCATTTCCTCCCAGAGGCCCTGCCTGCCCTGAGTTAGACCTTCAGCGTATGACTTGGAGTGGATTCAGTCCACTGCCGTCCCTGATGCCAGAGGCTGAAGTGTTTGGGGCGTCAGTTCTTCTTTCCCAGATCTGAAGGTTTGGGTTGAGTCACGTATGCCTGGAGTGGCAGCCTCAAGGAGCAGTGCGCTTGCACAGCCCTGTAGTAAATTAGGGGTGAGGAAGCAGAAATCAGGCTCTGGGGTGAGGGAGGTAATTTCGAAGTTAAAGAACTGAAGATAACAATAGGGTAATAGCTACTCTGACTCAGGAATTTGAAACTCAGAGAAGTCTGGTTTCTACCAGAATGATTAAACAATTTGGAATAAAGTCTTTGCAGTTCCGCGGGCAAATTATTTTTAAGTTATCTACCTAAGTGAAGGATAGAGCCATGAATACTATATGAGGTCAAAAATCTTATTTGTTTTCTACCTGTGCAAACCAATTTGGGATTAGATAATTACCTCTTTTTTTTTTTTTTGGGTAATAGTTTGAAAGAATCAAATGAATCACTGCTACATATGCTTTCTTTCGTATCTAACTTAAAAAATAGTTTTCGTTATATTTTCCTTTGAAAATTAATGATGGGATTTACCTTGCTGTAGTACAGGCTCTCTGGATGACAGATTGTGGTGCTAATTTTCCGAGTTAAACATTATTACATTTCATCTGTTCTGTGATATTTGATACTTCTGCTGTATTTTTGTGCAGTGTAGAAGTATGAAATGTTTCTCAAAAAGAGGTGATAAGAACAAGAGTATTTTAATTGTTAAAATTTGGTGTTTTAACATGATAGGAGGAAGAGAGGGCTTCAAGTTCTGACTAACGAATTCCAAAATTTCCACTTTTTAAAAAATCTTTTTCCCCTGAAAACAAGTCTTTAAAAGTACACCGTATTTCTATCCCCACGACTAGCAGGGTCTGGACATCTATGTTGGGAAGGTTCTGTGTTTCTCCATCCCCCCAGCTCCCCTACAGTAATTTTAGATTTTGTTTTCTGGGCTCCCTCTCAATTTGCTTCTAAGTAGTACCCCCATTATCTGCAGGAGATGTGTTCCAAGACACCCAGAACATGCCTGAAACTGCAGATAGCACGGACCCCATATGCTCGAAAACTGAGATGGCTACTAAGTGACCATGGGATTGGTAGTGTGCGCAGCATGGGTGTGCTGGGCGAAGCAGTGATTCATATCCTGCGAGAGATAGAGCGAGATGGTATGAGATTCCCCAAGACTACTCAGGAAAATGTGCAAATTAGCACTTATGAATTGTTCACTTCTGGAAGTTTTCATTTCATAGTTCACCCTTCTGTTGACCAAAGGTAACTAAAACCACAGCAAAAGAAATCCACAGGTGGCACCAGTGTGGTCACACTACCTGGGGTGTTGGATGGAATGAGGGCTGCTGTCAGCTGCTCTTCTGCTTCAGCTGCGTTGGGCAGGGGGTGCAGGTGTGGCCTTCATTCAGGACCCTTTTTAAGTCTGGTTCTGCTAAATAGGGAAGTTGTAGGATGGCTACTTTGGTGACTAGCCCAAGCTGGTAATTCACTACTATCAGCAGTAAGTGGGTGCTCTCTTTAAAAAAATTTCTTATCACATTTCCTAATTGGTTTAGAATGGAGAGGTGACTTTTATGCAACCTGTGTATATTGATTTTAATATTAGGATAAGGTGTTAAACTCATAGATGGTCAATAAAATCTCTTTGTGACCCATTCACCTTGAAAGATGAATCCCTAGGGGCTGATAAGTAATCTCAGTCCTCCCAGCGAGCTTCTCTCTACGTGTATTAACTAGTCTTAAGTGCAGGTGCACTGTAGTTTAGTGATTTGCATGCTGCCTTGTTTGGTTTGGAAAAGATGGTCGTGGTTTAGTATAACCGTTTTCATCTTCCAGCCCCAAGTCTGGTCCTTTCAGGGAGTATAATGATGTTGATTAACTTCTTAATATCCATGCTTCAATATGCTCTGCCTTAAATACTATAAATTTCTTGATATTACCATTTACTGTTTTTGTTACTGCATGATAATTTTGGGCAGATATAAGTCACTATTGAATAACAGTTTAGGAGTGGGTAGGTTTTTTACAGGCAGTATGGAGGAATTATCAACTAATTCCTGGTACATCTTTTTCCACAATCCCCCTAAATCATTTACCTTCCCAAGAGTGGAATGGGACGTTTTCCAGTGGATACTCGTCCTCCTGAAATGATGTCTTATTCTTGATGAAGCCCAGGTCTCTCGATGTGCTATGAAGATTTCCAGCACCGTAAGTTACCAAAATGCTGACGGAATTGTGAAGAGGGACTACGTAGTCTAAGAAGCTAATTCAGAGGCCAACATAAACTTAAGAGGATGCTACAACGTTTTCTTTACAAAAGCAGTGACAACTTGGAAACTCTGGTAAACTTTTAAAGATTTCACCATTGTTTCTTTGTTAAAATACAGATTGTTATAAATGTGATAATTCTGAAAGAAACAAGATGGTGAGCAGAAAGGAGAGAATGTATGCAGTATACCTTCAGTGAACACACTTGGTAGATGTGTTTCCAGTAATGCAGGGAAGAATACAAGTAACAATAAATGTTGGCAAGGATGTGGGGGGAAAGGTATGCCCATACATTGCTGGGGGACTGCAAATTGGTGCAACCACTCTGCAAAGCAGTATGGAGATTCTTCAGAAAACTTGGAATGGACCCAGTTATTCCACTCCTGGGTTTATACTCAAAGGACTTAAAATCAGCATGCTACAGTGATGCAGCCATTTCAATATTTACAGCAGCTCAATTCACAATAACTAAGTTTTAGAACCAACCTAGGTGCTCTTCAACAATGAGTGGATAAAGAAGATGTGTTATATATGTGTACAATGGAATATTACTCAGCCATAAAGAAGAATGAATTTATGGTGTTTGTTGGTAAATGGAATGGATGGAACTGGAAACTATCATGCTAAATGAACTAAGCCAATTAAAAAAAAAATCTTCTCTCTGATATGTGGATTCTAACCCACAACCAGGGTTTGGAAGAATAGAAGTTCATTGGACTAGACAAAGGGGAATGAAGGGAAAGGAGGGAGGATGGGAATAAAAAAGACAGTAAAATGAATTGGACATATCTTTCCTATTGTTATATATGAATACATGACCAGTATAACTACACATCATATAATCCTAGCTGGAACAAGTTACACTTATTCTTTGTATGTGTAATATGTCAAAATACACTCTACTATCATATATATCTAGAAAGAACAAATGAAAAAAGTACTGCAGGAAGATGAGCTTCCTCAATGCTCTGAATGCAAATTTTACCCCTTGTAAAACCAAAACTATACCATAATGATGTGGCAAGTTAGAATAAATAAAAAAGTTTTAAAAATGGAAAAAATATTTCATACCTCAAATTTTCCAATCTCTCTCTCTCTCTCTCTCTCTCTCTCTCTCTCTCTCTCTCTCTCCTCTCTCTCTCTCTCTCTCTCTCTCTCTCTCTCTCTCTCTCTCTCTCTCTCTCTCTCTCTCTTCTTTGTAAAGAAGACTTTGTGATATTCGATGTCAAATTTCTGGCTTCCCAGATCTTCCATTTTGATGTCCCCTATAGTCTATAGATACGGGGACATGGGTATCCTATCCAAGTCTTCTGGAGGGGATTCTTTCCAAAATGATGAGGTTGACTGTCATTAAGTACTATGTACAGTCTTTATTTTATAAATATGTATGCAGCACTTCTTATGCACCTGATATTACTTTGAATCCATTACAATATTAACTCCTTGAGCCCCCTAAGAACACTGTTTTGTAGATAAGGAAACTGAGGCATAGGGAAGTTAAGAAGCCTGGCTGCCGTGTGTGACATCCACAGTCCAAGGTATAGAGATATGAAAGTGACTCAGGGAAGCTGCCAAGGTAAGTTTAGGCTGCAATAAAAAGTGCCACAGACTGGGTGACTTATAAAAAGCAGAAATTCATTTTTTGTGGTTCTGGAGGCTGAGAGTCTGGGTTGAGGGGTTCTGGTGATGGTGCTTTTGGGTCACAGTCAGCTGATGTCTCATAGGATGGAACTAACTCTTGGGCCTCTTCTTATTAGGGCACTAATACTGTTCGTGAGTGCTCTACCCTTATGACCTCATCTAAGCCTAATTACCTCCCAAGACTCCATCTCCAAACACCTTCTCATTGGGAGTTAGGGTCAACATATGAATTTATAGGGTGGGGGGACAGGTTTTCCATCCATTGCAGAAGTCATCTTCTTTACTCACCACCAAAGTGTAACTTCCCATAAATCCATGTTACAGATTTACATCTTGCGTAGTGCATAGTAAATTTGACCTCGGCTTGTGACTGTTCAGATATGCAAGTTTCCTCCAGATACTAGCTTCCATTTTCCCGCCAGTCTTGGCATCTGCAAGTGCCAGGGACCAGTGGTCCATGACAGAACTGAGTGAGCACAGTGGTAGCAACAGGCAGGACGATTCCATCCTCTGTTCCTGAGGAGAGGTGGAGATGACAGGTTTCTTGCTTTTCCCTGCAAAAGCCAACCTGGCACTAGATAGATTTTAGCATTTCCTTCTTACAGGTAGTTGAGCCAAGGGAGCTTCTGTTTATCATCAAGAGTATGTAAGTCAGGGAATCTTGCAAACGTATTTGTTGTAAGCAGATCTGAGTCTTCAGCTCCGTGACTGTGTAGCTTGGTCATGAGTGTCCTTGTCATTCCAGTTTAACTCGGTTGCCTGCCATGGAGAAGCTCAGCTTTTGAATTGGTCAAAAGCTACCCCTATTGAGGGTATGGCCGGATCTCCCTTTGCTGTGGGACTGTCCGCATGGCAGGATGTGTAGAGCATCCTCAGCCCCTACCCACTAGAACGACAGCCGTAACCCACCCCAGGCACTGATCCGCCACGGAGCCTTGCAGTGGATCCCGCCCCTCAGCAGTCTCCCTCTGGCCCCCGTGGACTGGCCGTGGTGCTGGGGGAACGGGCTGTGGCTCGACCACTTCTCCCCCGAGGCAGTCTGCTTGTGTCTGCCTTGTGGTTATCACGCTGCATCCCGGCCCCGCCAGCCGCGGCATTTTGAGATTTTCATCCTAATGCAGATTAACTGCTCTGTTAGGGGAATCAGGACATTCCTGACACCCTTATGTTTTCCTGAATTTGTTCTTGATGCCTCAGGGGCCCCTTCTGGCGCTGGAAGAGGCAACGCGCAGCGAGTCCACCCAGACTGGCTTTTCCCCCCACCCTCAGGTGCACGTCCTGGAAGATGCTTTAGAAAATAGACACGTTTTTATTTTAGTAAAATGTACAAGACACGGAGTACACCAGGGTCACCAGTCTTAAGCGTGCGATTCAGTGGCCTTATGGAATTTCACAGTGTTGTGTGGCCACCACGCTATTCTCTTGCGGAACTTTGTCATCATTCCAAGTAGAAGTGTTGTACTGCTGGACAATATTCCCCGATCCTTGCAGCCCCTGGCAAATGTCATTCCCCTCACTATCTCCGTGAATTTGTCTTTTCTGCATACCTGACGTTGGTAGAATCAGACACTGTTTGTTCTTTTGTGTCCAATGTGTTTCTCTTATGATACTTGCAAGGTTCATCTACCCTGTTGTATATATCAGAATTTGTTCCTGTATGTGTGTGTGTGTGAGAGAGAGAGAGAGACAGAGAGAGAGGGAGAGAGAGAGAGAGGGAGAGAGAGAGGGAGAGAGAGAGGGAGAAAGAGGAAGAAATGCACATTTTGCCATTTTGATTATCCAGTCATCCATCAGTGGACAGTTAGTTGAGCTGCTTCTGCCTTTGGCTGTTGTGAAAGATGCTGGTACAACACCGTGTGCAAGTATCTGCTGGATTCCCTCTTTTATTTCTTTTGGGGAAATGCCTAGGAGTTCTGGGATTGCTGAATCACATGGCGATTTCTTGTTTAGTTCTTGGGGGGATACCATCAGACTTGTTCCACTTCATCTGACCTTTTTCAGTTCCTACCTTCTGTGGCACTTCTCTCTGTGCTCTACTGTTGTCTGCAGGAGAAGTGACCTGTCGGAGGCCAGTCCTTGGGAACATCAAGGCTAGTGCTCATCTTAGAACTCTCTGTTCCTCTGCTCTGGGTTCCCAAATCTAGCTGTTATGGGTGATCAAAGATGGCACTAGGGTCAGGTGTAAGAACCAGCTCTGTGGTTGGGGAGAACGTTCTACTGCTTTAGATCATGGCATGGGGAGGCACTTCAGATGCCCTGCATTGCTTAGATTCTCTTTCCATTTTTAATGTATTCTTATAATTTCAATTTTCCAGTAGCACATTGTTTTTAGTAAGTCACAGTATAAGTTGATATTTTAATGGTATATTGATTCCTTTGATCTGTCAAATTCTTGGCTTAGAATCATAGGTTGTGCCACAGATATTCTGGGTGATTCAGGTTCAGTGTCTTTGACTAGTTGAGACCTTCACAGACCTTATAAAATATGTGATTGTATAAGAAATTAGTAAATCCAGAGTCTCCCATTGTGTAACAAATGCCAAAAGGTGACAGGTCTTTTGAGTTACTTAGATCTCTGATACACAGTAATAAAGTGATAATCCTCATCTTTTACACAGTAGCCACTGAGTCTTCTGCCTGTGTGACGGAGCATCCTGCTAAAAAGACAGAACATCATCTCCATGTAGGAGGGGAGAGAATCTCAAGCCACTCATTAAAGTTCTGATTGACTGATTATAATAATCTAAGACATTCTTCTTTGCCTATAATGTTTTCTGTGATTTTGTATTTTCTTCTCCCAAATAAAAACAAAAACAGCGATTATTTCTTGCCTCAAATAATTATTGCACTCTTTTTCTTCTGAAATCAGTCCAAAGTCTGAGCAAAGGGCAATTTTCCTGGCTAGAATTAACATGATATAAAACCAGCACTGCAGCCTGGAGCAAGCTCATGCTTCTCTGGAGCAACTTGACTTGTTGAAATTGTCCCTGGCTTCAGAACATTTTGCACCAGCCAACCAACTGGACATTGTAGGCAAGGTCACGGATGCCTTGGCAAGGCAGAGGGAGTTCAAACCCGAGTTTGGATCAGAGTCATGTAGGATCTCGCACGGACTCGAAATGTTAAAGCCAGGCTGCAGGAGAATGTATAATGCCGTGTCATGCATTTGTCATGATGATAGATGTGCTTGCAGATACCTAGAAAAATGGTTACAGCTTATCTGTGGCTCCTGATAAGGTGTCAGAGAGGCAGCAACCCGCAGTGAGTCCATGATGACTGGAATCAGGTATTGATCGAGGCCACACAGAATAGCATGCTGCTATTGATCATCCTAAGAATTCCGAGGGAGGCCTACTGGCCCGCGTGCGAATGTGCCCTGCATTTTGCATGAGTAGTAGCGTCGCTTGTGACGAGGCCATCATGGGAAAGACTGTTCCTTGGAGGGGGCAGAGCTCTCCTGTTTGTCTAGGCAAAATGCAGGAGGACATCCCTGGCAGGCATTTATTTAGCCCTTGGGATGTGCCAGACGCAGGGCCGCACGCAGACTCTCTGAAGATCCTCCCAACGGCCTCTGATGTTGGGTCCTGTTTATTTCCTACATCAGAGTTGTCAGCAAGGACGTCCTGATTTTCGTATTGGGTAACATTGGCCCATACTTTATGGATCTGGGCATTGAGGTCTGGGCAGGTTCTGATGGTTCCTGGCTCAGTCTTCCCTTTAGCCGAGCCTGGGTCCTGGCATGCGACTGTTCCCCTTCTCCTGCTGCTGTGACGAATCACTTTGGAGTCGGCAGCTTCAGTCAACACAAATGGATTGTCTCAAACTCTGTAGGTGAGAAGCCCAATTTGGGTCTTGTCTAAAATCGAGGTGTCAGCAGGGGTCTACCCTCTGAAGGCCCCAGGGAGATCCATTGCTTTCCTTTTCCAGCTTCCGCGCGCTGCCACATTCCGGGACTCCGGGCCCTTCCTCCCCTTCAAAGCCACGACTGCAGTTTGAGACCTTGTATTCCATATCTGCCCCCTTTGTGTGTAAGCTTCCAGCTGCTTGTGATGACACTTGACCAATCTCGTGTTCCGCTCAGCTGGCGAGCGCTTCAGTGCTGTCTGCGACCTTCTTTCCCTTTTGGGTGTCCTGGACCTGTTCACAGGTTCCAGGGATTAGAGTGTGGACAACATTGGGTGACATCTTTTTCTTCCTGCACTGACTCAACCCAGAAGTGAAACGTCATGCTCCTTTGCTGATCTCTATTAATAAAGCCTTTGATCTCAGTTATATCAAAGTTTACTGAGTTTATTCCTCCTCACTTCTTTTTGTCACTTTTCCATCCTGGATGGATTCCCCCCTTTTTTCAAAGCTGACAGTCCTTCCCATCTTGGCCTCTTTATTTATTTATAGTACTGAGGATGGAAGGGCTCTCCTGCTGAGCTACTTCACCACCCCTTTTAATTGTGACCCAGGGTCTCACTCAGTTGCTGAGGCTGGCCTTGAGCTTGCCATCCTCCTTCCTGTACCTCCACAGAAGCTGGGATTACAGGTGGGCACCCCTGTGCCAGGCTCCCATCTCAGTCCTTTGGAAATCTCTTCCTTTCAGAAGCAGATAAGCTACCAAAGATTGAAAAAGGAGCTTTAGACCAGTACAGTACTCATCCTGACTGTGAATAGACTGCTCAATATCTTGTCATATTAGCCTGTTCTACAGATTGGAAAAACAGCAAAAACAACTGAGGCTGGGCAGGTTTGTAATTGGCCGTAGATCTGTGATTCTTGACTGGGGGTGCCTTCCTTTGTCACCGAGGGAATTTGTGGCACTGACTGAGGCACTTTGCTTGTCACAGCTGGGGGAGATGAGGTGGCAGAGCCCCTGGCCTCTGGGTTGTAGAGTCCAGGGACACTGCTGATGTGTACAGTGCAAAGCCTGGGCAGCAAAGAGTGACCTGCGCTGCAGTGTTGGTAGTCCCCTGACGTGGACTGCGCAGCCAGGTGCTCGATGCAGGAGAGTCAGCCTGAACATGATCTCCTGTCCACCCGACAGCCACCAGAGGGCTGAGACCCATAAGCTTGAGCTGTCCTTCCAGACAGGAGAAGTGACACTTTGAGATAAAAATCTCACCTTTTCTTGGTTATAAGATTATCATATATATTTTTCATGAATCATGATTTTAATATTTGTAAATATACCGAATGCAGCATTTTCTTCTGCTTGATGTGGTTTTCCATATTTCTTGGTAATATAGTAATAATTTCTACTAAATAACCTTAATAGAAATTTCTAAGAAGAGTAACATCATTTTTCAGACACATTTTAATGAACGCCTATGAATAGAGTCTCCCCCACCCGCCGCCCCGGAAATTAGAAATCCATATATACCCTTGCTGGTGGCATCCCTTGGGTTGACTCTTGCAATCTTACCTTTCATTGAAAAGGCATGTATTCCTGGAAGTGGAAAAGGGAAATCAAGTCAAGGAACAATTAGGAAGGCGGGATGCTGACCAGAGCATGCAGTGAAAAATTGTGTTTGTGATCCAGTTTGTGATGGGTCCATTTACAAGCTGGTTACAGTAGACTAGTGGAACAAGCCTGAGCTGACCAAAGAACGGAGGGCCCTATTCTAGGTGGGTCCTAAATAAAGTCTGGAATTAGAGGATGTGAGCACAGATGTACTTCTTCTGTGTCAAATACTGTTATTCCCCTTTTACTGAGATGTTGAAGAGAATTATAGAATTTGGGGATGTGAAAGCATCCTTTTGTCTCAAACATCCTTGTTTTTTACTAGCCTTAATTATGTACTATCTTCTGTTTATGATGTTGGCTTCAAATATGTGATTATGTTATTCTTAAATTTAGCTTGGGCAGAAGTGTCACTTTGGTAGAAGAAGCAGGACATGGACGGTGATTGCAATTTTAGGTTGATTATGTGCTTGGGGCACGTTGATATCTGCATAGCGATTGTTAAGTTGGGCTTCCAGGGCTTAGATTTGATTATTTTCATAAAAATCAGCTTTAAAAATGAAGAACTTCTTTGTCTTCTTGCTCTACCCATGTAGCACAAATAGAAGAACCTATTATCTTAATAATTGAATTTACTGCCAGAAATTAATAATAATTGTATTGTCCTGGTAGCATCTGTTCATGTAATACTTACACCAATCAGAAATAATTGGTTCCTAAGCTAGGGAAGCTACTCTGCAAGGGATCCTGGTGTGATATTTCTGGCCCTGTAGTTTGATTCATCCCCATTGAGTAAAATCCTTTGAGACTCAACCCTCATATTCTAAAAGAGAATTTCCACGATATATCATTTATGATAGGAAACAGCATTTGTTTGGCAATCAGTGGTTTTATTATTGAGCATCTATTTGCATAACAATGTGCTGGGTACTTTGGAGAATTCAGATGATATCGGCTTATAGATTTATTTTCTTAAAGTGAAAGTTTTCAACTTTATTAGGAAGACGTAATTTAAACCCATGAAAATGTTCTTATAAGTTTAAGGGTTAAGTGAAATATGAGAAAATAGAGGGGATCAGTCTGCCCTGAGAAAATAACAGGGATAAAGTTGTCGAGGCACTCCTGAGCCTCCGATCCGATTCTGAGCTGTGTAACTTGAGTCTGGAAGTCTAGTTCATCTATGTGCTTATTTGAGTCCTAATTTTTCTATTGAATGGACTACAGAAAACTTTTTATTTTTGTCTTCAAGTGATGTACACTGGTTTGTTCACATTCAATCTAATATTGCTCTTGTTTGTATCACCTCTAATGTATTCAAAATGAATTTACAGGAACCGTAAAGCAGTTCTGAGAACAGTCAGGAGGCTAAGAATGGAAGAGTTGGCTCATGGGTCCAAGGAAATGGGCTGGAGTCTAACCCAGAAGCGTATTCCAACAGGATGATGGAGGAAGGCCCTGGGGGAAGAAAGGCCCAGAGGCTTTGGTGTGATGATGACTTTTTGAGTAACTCTTCAAAGTGTCAACTTTAGGATTGTGAGGCAAAGCTCTGAAATGTCTACTTTGGTCAGAATGATAAGGAATGCATCTGATCTCTCTGTTTCCTAATGCTGTACTCACAAATGTCCTTTTGGGGTGACCTCTTGAAATAGATGGAATATAAAGTGTGTGTGTGTGTGTGTGTGTGTTTTAAACCAGGGTGCCTTTGAAGTAGAAAAAGGTCATGTTGTTTATGCATACATCAAAGGTTTCCAGGATTTTAATGGGAACCCTGGCATCCTGAAGTTACAGTAATAAACATCAATAACTGTAACAGATACCTTCATATTCTCAATGAAAAATCACGTGTATACTACTGGATAAGACAGGACAGTCTTTGAGGAAAGTTTCATGACAGCTGGAACAGAGTCGTATGATGCAAATGTGGAGATACGGTTAAGTCAGCAACTGGAAGAAGTATTGACCCAGTATGAGTGTGGAGTGTTGTAGGAGATGGTCATTGTGATGGAGAAGCACCACGGGATTGGGTACCCACAGAGGGGAGGGGTGTTGGAGGTTCTGAGGGGGGCAGTCAGGGGAGCTACCCTGGGAAACAGTTTCCAGAAGGTGGGGATGGCAGCCTTGCAGGTAACTGTGAAGAGCGCAGGAACCGCAGCCTGGGCCCCTGAGGTGTGGGAATGCTGGTGGTGTTCACAGATGCCAGGGAAGCTGGTTGTGGCTGTAGCACAGGAGGTGGCAGGTAGCTTGAGGTCTGTCCATGGTGTCAGACTTACAGACCAAGCTGTGAGAAGCGACATCACCCAGCTCACATTTTTTCTTGGTTCTTTTCAGTTATATGTAACATCAGGACTCATTTTGACTTAATTATGAAGGTATGGACTATAACTGGCTCTAATTCAGTGTCAGAACTGCCCCTTTCCCTCCCCTCCTCCCTCTTCTCGTTCACTTCCCTCTACGGAGCTTTCTCTGACAGTGTAAAAACCTGGAATGCGTGTCATCTGGTGCAGGGGCCATGCTGGCCTTCTCCTTATCCTTCCAAATTCAGTAACCCCAGGTCACACCTTAAAAGCCCTCCTCAGATTGCCTTGCTAAAGTCAGAGCGGGAGGAGGGTCAGGGAGCTCAGCTAGGAGGCCCTTGCAGGAATCCAGAAGAGGCTGTGTAGGTGTGCACGCTGGAAGCAACCATGTGCTGGGTATGTTCAGAAAGGCAGAGGGTTTGCTGACTAAGGGGACTGCGTGCAAGGACTGGAGGGATAAAAGATGATGCCAAGTTTTTGGCACAGCAAAGGAAAGGCTGGAGTTGCTGTCCACTGACAGAGGAGCCTGTGAGGTTGGGTGGGGGGAGTTCTGTGGACCACTTTCATGTGGCTGTGTGGCGTTCTGTCCTACCATACTGTACTGTGTCGTGTTGCAGAGGTTGGTCAGACGTCTAGGCAGAGGAGCCAGCAGGCACAGAGCGTGCATCTGGAGCCACGCATGCAGGGCCAGAGAGACTCTAAAACATGAACGCAGGCAGTGGGTTATCATATCATATGGAAATGGAAGAGGGCTCTCTTGGTGGGAATGTGTGTGGGCGGATTAGTTGTTTCTGTTTAGATCATGTTCTGCACTTTGCAATGTAGACGTTAGTGCAAGAGGACCATTCAAATATATATGTGTGTGTATATTTATTACATATATCTAAATAGATCTATGTATACATATATACATATACCTCTATTACATGTCTGTTTATCTATTGATCTATCCATGTATCTTCTTATTACATATATCTAAATATATATATATACATATATACATACACCTCTGTCTGTTACATGTCTGTCTGCCTATCTATCTGTCTATCTATCATCTATCTATCTATCTATCTATCTATCTATCTATCTATCTATCTATCTATCTTTTGATCTATCCATCTATCTTCTGTACTGGTAATTGAACCGAGCTCAGTGCACTGGTAATTGTGCACTAAGCTACATCCCCAAACTTGTTATTTTTTATTTTATACTAAGACTGGACTCTGGAAATTGCCCAAGCTGGTCTTGAACTTGGTGATTCTCCTGTCCTAGCTTCCCTAGATAGCTGAGATTTCAGTCATGTGCCATCACGCATCCTAACACCTTTTAAAAAGCTCTTGTCTAAAAAACATTGTTGAGATTCTGATTTGTAGTAAATTTCTGAAAACATGATTTTGATTACCCTTTCACAACACAAAAAGAAATTATGTTTTACTGAGAGAAAAATTCTCATGAAGTAGGAATGTGTTGATATCAATTTGGCAGACTCTCTGCGATTCTCTATACTTTATTATATTTGTGGGGTTGGAACATTCTACAGGAGATCTTGGAATCACGGGGATTTGCCAGTCATCTTTAGGAACTATTATATTTAAATAATAGCTGAGGTCATTGATTGAGCAAAGGTAAATTGAGGATTCTAATTAGTATCTAAATTACCTGGTTTTGCTTGTTTATACATGTGTCATAGGTAAATTATAGCACTTGTATAAAACAACCAGCCAGTTGACCTCTGATTTCCACAGGAAGCAATTGTTATGACTAGTGAAGCCATGTGACTTATTTCTACTTTCTCCTAGTTTGTAATTGGAACACTTCATGTGTACATTACAGGATTTTAGCTATAATTGTAAGAAATCCAATCAAAAGGAATTGCTGAAATGGTTACATAACTGTTAAAAATTATAGATCTTTTGAAATGTTCCAAAATACAATATTATTAAAACAACATTCACACCTGAGCTCTAAAGTTTAGTAAGGAGGGGGTTGTCCAACAACTGTGGTTATAGAATTACCCAGAAGTTGAAACAATAGTAAATCTAAAAAAAAAAAAAAAAAAAAAAAAAACACAGCAGTCGTTGGGTAGGGAAGTGTGTGCTCTTTTCTTTAGAATATTTAAGGTGCCACAATAGGAGAATTGAAAATGATTTTAAAGTATGATATGCCTGTAAGTCTTGGTTATGAAACATCCCCATTTTACAACTTCATTGTGTTTTATTATAAATACCACTTATGCATTTGTATTCTGTAAGGAATCAGAGACATTACAGTAATATATAACATTTAATAAAATCACTTTCTAGTTAATTTCAGTGTGACTGAGCAAGAATAAGAAAGAACACTGCTCAAGAAAATAAGTTTTAAAACAAGAACTGGTTGCAAGAATCAGCGATTTTTTATTCTCAGTACTTCTGCAGTTTCTGCTTCCGAGGGAAGCGGAGGGAAGTGCTGAACTACTGGTGGACTCTTGCAACAGCATTTGCTGGTAGATTCGGCCCACAAAGCACCGTCCAGTTTTTTAGTACATTTATACTTCAAATTTACTGTCCAATAACGTTGTCAAATTTTCACTATTTTTTATTGTAACAATGGAATTGGACCTTAAGTACCTGAGATTTAATCTGATTCCTTGTGATTCATCTGATAAATCCAAATATGATCGACAGTTGGATACAGGTATAGCAATAATTCCAACTATGTATCTTTTTCTTATTGTGATGGTTCCTTAAGCAAATGGCAAATAAGGGACTGGAGGAATATCAGCCACTGCATTTCTGATAGGTCTAGCCTGTGCTTATGCTGTGGTTAGTGCAGGCAGTGAGGACAGGGTACTGAATACAGAATAGGTAGGGCACCTGCCATTGTAGTGCTCAGAGGTTTGTTGAAAGGCAGATTCCAGAACATTAAATGTTTGCAGCTGAGAAACAATTTTAAATGGGAAGAGGCAGGGTGCTGGGGAGAGTGATGGACGTGAGGTACGTGTATGACAGGTATGTAAGCAGGTGTAATGGAAGGACATGGTTGTCATGAGTAAGAGCAGGAGCAGGTTCTGAGAAAGCATGAACAGACACTCGGGGGCAAGAAAAAGCCTGGACTCTTGGCTCAGTGGAAGGAAGGTGCTTGGACAGTATTACGGAGACTGCAGAAGCCTCAGGTCTGTACGGAGATGGGGGGAGGCCAAAACCTGGCAAGACCATATTTTCTTATAAAACCAGGTGTTGGGCTGGGATTCTGGCTCAATGGTACAGCACTTGCCTAGCGTGTGTGAGGAATTGGGTTCGATTCTCAGCACCACATATAAGTAAATAAATAAAATAAAGACCTGTCAATGTCTAAAAAAATTTTTAAAAATAAACCAGACATTGATTTTTCACATAATAATTTTGTGATCATACGGTCTGGTGACTGGTGAAAAGACATTTTGCTTACTACCATTGTGGTCTTGTTAAGTGTATTTGTTGTTGTTTTCTTAGACCTAGTACCATAGGAAGGTCTGCATGTGGAACTTAACTTCTGCAGAGATGTCAATTGCAGTATAAGGCACGTGTTAAGTATAATACGTAGGCACAGGAGTGAACTGCTCAGTCACTCAGAGGAAAGAGACATTGTTGCTGAATGAAAGAGAAGGCTCCTTCTATACGGGAGTGGAACCCACAGGCCTGAAGGAGATGCTATTGCGGCAGTTTGGAGGATGAGGCTGGGGTCAGGCAGGATTCCATCAGCCTTGCAACTTGAGCTTCATCAACCTTACATCACTGGGTTTTTTACATTAACAAGATAGTACATACAAAGCATGTAACCCAGGGAAAGCATAGAGAAACTTGCTGAAATATTAAATATTCTCCTCAATTTTGCTCTCAAAACGTTTGTTACATTATTTGATTGAGCTGGAAACCATGAGTGGATGGGCATAGAATATGTGATGCTTTGGAGCGAAGAGGGAGCAACCACGCTAAGGTTTTGGATCAACAGACCGTGTGCAGTTTTCATGCGATACAACATTAACAGGTAGGATTATGAAGAATAGGAAAATGGGGGTATTTTATTGATTATGAGGTAAACTTGCACCTTGAATTCACTCACTGCACCCCATTTCCTCCAACTGGAAATTTATTGTTGAAATTATGGGGATTTCTCTGTGTGCACGCGCATTGACGTCACTGTGAGGAGTCATGGAACAAACCCAGCAGGACTCCTGTTTTCGTTGTTGATTGCACGGAGTCCTGTGTTGTAGATGGCATTGAAGGAGGCGTCAGGGATGCCTCATAACAAGGAGGATCAGCTTAAAACTGGAGGAAAGGAGAGCAAAGGACAAGCATGGGCATCCCGATGAAGTCACTTTGCCAAGCGGCATGGAGCTGGGCGGAAGCTGCACTGTCTTTAATTCTGTTCTGTCACAGTAACTGTGAGGGAACAAATCCAGCCACCCAAAAGCTTGCCACAAGGAGGCTTAGGCTTGCTGCTGGCCCCCAAAGAAAGTATTACCAAGGTCCCAGCAGCTTGTAGATGTTTCCCATCTGAAAAGTCCCCTCTGTCCTTTCAGGACTGTACCAACCACAAACAGACCTTGTCACTGTTTGTCTACTGTGGCTGAAGGACTGTGTTAAAATCATGATCTCGTATGCATTACATTACATATTCTTCCTTTTCCTAAATGCACATCTACTATCTTAAAACACATCACAGAGCAGACAGGCATAATTTCCCTGACATAGAGATGATAGTTTTTCTTTAATAGCATGGGGAGTCCCCGATCAAATATGCACATTTGTAGCTCAGCTCAGATTTATTAAACATGACACTAAGTAGGTTAACCCACACTTAATGTATATTAGCTCTTCTGCTTGTTGACCCCAAAGATCACAGACACCCTATGAGTCAAGAACGTCACATTATTCTGGGTCCAGATTACAAGATTTGAATGTCTCATTAGAACACAAGTGTACACTCATTGGCACAGGATAATCAGATCATATTAGCCTCCTATACACGACTTCTCTTGCTGTCATATTGCACAGAGAAGAGCATCTTTACCATGGCTAACAACGACACAGCCCCAAGTGACTGATGTACCCCAGCCATACTGCTGGTTTCCTGTTGCTCAAAAGACCAGTACCCCAGTGCCTTTGCACCTACAGATGTCTCTCAGAGGACTTCATACCTTGATATGGCTGCTCACCTGTGGCATCCTGAGCTCCCTTTGAGGATTTCCTTCATGAGGAATCCCATTTTCAAACTTGTATTCTTAACACATGACTTAAATTAACCATTTGATAGTATAGAAAGATGCAGTGTGAAAACCAATATCTTTAATATTTGGAATACTATTTATCAGGATTTAGGAATTAAATCTTGATATCAGTAGTATCAGAATGGTTTTTAAATATAGATATCTAACATGAAGGAAAGTTTAAAAATGCACATTCACTATCAACATACTGGGCATTGATTTATCTTTGAACAAACATTTCAACAAGTTTTTTGGGGGGAATTTATTAATTTGAGAATAAATAGTCATTTAATATGAAAGGGACTTCCAGAATCATGTTTCCCTATGGTTGTGATATTCTAAGCTGCTGTGCTTTGGGTTTTATTTCTTGTGCATGTAACACTCCAGTTCATTCCAGGCATTTTAAGGGTGCATTTTAAGAATACCCTATGATTCAGTTTCTGTCTTGTTGTCAGAATTGCTTCACATGCTACTTGTTGATGGGAGATGCATATGTATGTTCTTAATGTCCATCCTGCCCTTGAGTGGTGAATGCTTCATCTCCTCCTTGCCTTGATACTTTGTTTCTTTACCTAAACTCTGTAGTTCCTTAGGTAGAAATGACACTTAGCCAAGAACTGAGAAGGTGCCCAAGAATCGAGGGGAGGCTGCTTTAACCCGCCGGATGCAAACACTAAACGATTCTTTTGTCTGTCTCCACACCCTTGGTTGTGCAGAGGCGATACTGTCAAACACAGGTGTTCTCAGCAGGTTGTAGATGGCAGTTAATTTAATTCTCACAAAAATAATCACACGGATTGTTTCTGTGTATCAGTGGAGGAGATGATCGGCACAGGAGAGGTCAACGACCCAGGATTTGAACCTGGGGTTCAGTGGTCTGTGAGGCTAACCACTCCCCCAATACCTCTCTGGGCAAGACAAGCTGCTGTTGTCCTTGTTTCAACCTGTGGGTTGATGCTTTTCCCACAGATTCTTTTGGCATCTCCAGTTAATCCCTGGTTTAAGCCTGCCCTGTGGGCATCGTGAGATTTTTATGCTTGAATGGGAAAACCCAAGGAACCATCACTCTTTAAGGAACTGTGTCTTAATCAGATTTATTTAGGTCTTTGAGTGCAGCTGCACATTACAATTACAGTGTATTTTTATTACTTACTTTATGAAAAGTGACAGTGTCATAAATGGCCCAGATCAGAAGGGAATAGTAGGCTTTCTTATCACACCGTCTTGCCCTTTTGAATGTAGCTTTACATGTATCATCATGTTTAGTTTTTTTTTTTAATTTTTATTATTTAAACAAATGGGATACATGTTGTTTCTCTCTTTGTACATGGAGTCAAGGCATACCATTTGTGTAATCATAAATTTACATAGGGCAATGTTGTTTGATTCATTCTGTTATTTTTTCCCTTCCCCCACCCCTCCCATCCCTCTTTTCCCTCTATACAGCCCTTCCTTCCTCCATTCTTACCACCCTCCTTATCCCTAACCCTAAACCTAACCCTAACCCTAACGCTAACCCCTCCTACCCCCCATTATATGTCCTCATCCGCCATATTTAGTTTTAAAAACAGCAATAAAAAATCCCTGTGAAACATTATCCTGATTTTATGGAGAAGGGACTGATTACCAGGGCAACTGAAGAAATTCTTCAAGGCTAACCCTTTAGAACAGCATGTAAGCTCAAGTGCGGGATTTTCATTCCTGCGTCAGCCCTGGTTGTCCTGCGTATTAGACATTTGCATTCAGAGGGAAAGTATTCCTTTTACTGCCTTGAGGAGAGAGATTTCATCTGTGGAGTACGCGTGGTAAATTAGGGTTTTGAGTCTTCCTATACTCAAATAAGTGTTTGCTGAGCTCCTTCTTTGAGCCTGGCACTTTTCTGTGTGCTTAGAAGACATCCGCACAGGAAAAGGAGACCGTTCCCGTGAAGGTTGCAGCGTGGTGGTGGGAAAGCGGAAGTGAACAGAAACAAGTGTTGTGGGTTAGAGGTCGCTGTGAGCTGTGAGAAGAGAAGGTCAGGGAGAGTGGAGACCAGGCAAGGGGAATGTGGAATTTGACACTGGTAGTAGCTCCTTAGAAATGACCCTGAAGCAGGAAGTAAGGCAGGTGAGGAAGTCGGCCCTGATTTCCTGGGGGACACTGTTACAGGCACAGTGAGAACAAGGACCACATATGGCAACGTGCTTAGTGTGCTTCATGAGCTCAGGGAGGGTGCGGGGCACCTGGGAGCCTGGGAGGTTACTTTAGGGGACTACAGGACAACCAGACTTTCTGGGGTCTTGTAGCCCATGGCGGGTTTTGAGCTAGGAGTGACATGGTCTGATGTAGCCTTAGCTCATTCCAGGGCTTCGGGAAGACTAGACTCTAAGGAGGGAATTGTGGATGCGTGGAGAGATGGTGTCCTTAGTCCAAGTGAGGGACGGTGGCAGTTTGGACTAGGGAGGTCGGCTGGTGGAGTCAGATGTCAGATGTGGCCACCTGCTGGGCCTATCTGAAGGTTGAATGGACTGAACCAGCTGGTGGTTGGGGTGTAGACTGGGAGAGAAAAGCTGGAGTTCAGAATGACTCCTAGACTCTTCACCCCAGGAACCGTGAGGGGTGGAGTCAGCACCAGGTGAGAAGGAGGGGTGCGGGGAGCGGGCTTGAGAGGTGGGTCCGCATCAGGTCAGGTTCGAGTTCAGAAGTCTTGCTGGGCAACCAAAGTCAGTGTGAAGTAGGCAGCCGGATCTGGGAGCTGGGTTCAGCTGGAGACAGGGACTTGGGCCTCGTCCTAATACGCATGATTTTTAAAGCCACCAGCCTGGATGAGGTCCCCCAGGAAGTGGGTGTCAGTAGAGAAGAGATTGTAGGGGTTCTGAGTCCTGAGATTGCAGGGGTGGTTGGGACGTCAAAGGGAGAGAAAGTGGGGAGGACTTGGGATTGACTGCAGGTTAGCAAGGGCATAGGGCTCGGGGACACTGGGGGAGCGAAGGGATTAAAAATGAAATGGAGCTTCTCACAGAACAGGGGCCTCCGAGTTGGGGAGCCTGTGCCGTCTTTGCAGAAATGTACCCATTTTCCAATTCTGAGAGGCTTTCCGTTCCCTGGATTTGAATGTGACTCTTCTGTGGGGGGTGTTCAAAAGGGAGACGGGAAAAACAGAGGCAGAACCGCAAGGAGAAGGCGGAGGAAAGCGACTCCCAGAAACCAGATTAAGGGAAGGCTGTCCCCACCGCGGCCCTGCCTCTCCTGAGGGAAGCCTACCCCTGTGGACAAGCAGTTGGCCCTCTGGGATGTCCTGCCTCGCTCAGTCAAGCTTCTGATGCAGACCGCAAGCCAGCCTAAGTCCGAGAACTGCCAGTGAGCAGGAAGTTTCCGTTTTGGAGATTGAACGTAGGAGGCCTTTTGCCTGGATGTGTGTTTTTGAACTTGTTGCTTGGATCGCTCTGAGGGCCTGGATTTCAGGACCAGGGAGATTGTGGCAGCTGCCTTTCCTTCGCCTCCTACTGTGCCTCTGAAAGGGCCCAGGGTTTACTTAAATACGTCTTCTCAGTGTCACCCGGTGTTCTCTGAATTCTTTTTCATTTTCTTTACTGCCACTCGACGGTCACTTAGGGCCACAGTAGGAAAAGGGTGGCTTAGAATTGTGGGATCAAGTTTGTTTATCATGAATTGAGCAAAGATTGTGTTATTATTTCTTATGACTTTATGAATGGACTTTTCAAAGTCTCTCTGGGGCTTTTGTGATCACCTTGAATGGCTTTATTGTGAGCACTACCGGGTCGTTCACTGGGTGACATTCTGGTGGTGTTCTGGGGGATGAATGCGGGTCCGAGGCCCCTGGCGGGCACTGAAAGATGTAAAGTTAACAGCTGACCCTAAGGAAAGCCAGATGGTATAGCAGGGAATGCCACTGGGCTCCGTTGTGTAGGGGTGGATGAGAGTGGAAGCTAGTTCTGAATGTCTGAGGGAGCGCAGGGTGCTGGAGAGGGAGGGAGGTCGTGGCCCACTTGAGGCAGGAGAGAAAATGCACACACCGGCCGCCTGCAAGTTACTCTAAAGCTTTTACTCACCCTCTGTGGAAAGCGTGGACTGCGTTCAGCTGCCTTGTGTCCTCACCAGATCATTCACAGCTCATTAAATGATAAACACCTTGTTCTGGCCAGGCTCTGAATATTAAGACTTAGTTTTTGAGATTCCTTTTACGATCAGCACTTTATGAAGCATATTGTGTGTACCTAAGTCACAAATGGAATTACACATTGCCAAAGAGGAGACTTGGCACCAGCACCCAGGCCAAGCAGACTCCCAGAAATGTAAACACGGCGCCAGGCTGAGGGAGTACCACAAGCAGAACGCACACAGCACTGCCGGGGCAGGTTCGGGGCGCCCTGATTTGATGACTTCAGACGTGGGATTTCCAAACAGGCCCCGTGTTTAACAAAGCAGCACGATGCTGACTGTTCCTGGTTGCTTGGGGATGGGTGATGTCAGCCACCATCAGGCCCCTGAGGGAAGTTGGAAAATTCCTCTGAGAAATAACTGGGGCCAAGAAAACAGGCCTGGGTCACCGGGCTTCATTTTTTCAGTCATGCAGAGTAAGACATTTCTTGTCCTGATAGGTAGAGTTAGTCAAAATCCTGTTGGTGGCATTTAAATATTCTAGTAAAAGCTATCCACTCCAGAGAAACAGAACATGCATATACACACAAATAAACAGGATATACGTAATAACAACATGGTTGCCTACATAAATAATATATATGTCATCGGTCTATAGACACATAAATTACATATTTATAAAGTACATAGTAGATACATGTACACTACATATATATTCATATTATATATATATATATGTAGGTTCAGAGAGAATGAATATTGTTTAAAGAAATCGGCTACACAATTATGAGTACTAACAAATCCAAAATCTGTGGGACAGGAAGATAGACTAGAAATTCAAGTAGGATCTGTCTTTGCAGTCTAAAGTCTGAGATCACAGGGCAGTCCCGTAGTTTGGGGACTCAAGCAGGGAGTTCCTAGTGTAGTCTTGAGGTGGAATTATTTTGGGAAATCTCTTTCCATTGTGGTCTTCGACGGATTGAATGAGGATACTTTATTATGGAGCGTGACCTGCTTTGCTCACTTAGCTGATGGTAAGTCATCAATCAAATTCACAGAGGCCCTCAGAACACCTTCCAGGCTCATGCCTGACTGCGTGACGAGGCATGGTGGCCAGCGGAGCCAGAACGTAGAACCGCCTACCACAGCAAATGTCTCACATCAAGTACGTACTGTGCTTGCACAGTAAGGAAACCTATATCAGATAATGCAAAATGCACCTCAAGTTGAACTTTTGTCTTTTTATTAATCAGATGCAAATGTGTGGGAGGAAGACTGTGCTCTTGGGCAGGCACTCTGGGTCTTGTCGTCTTCCTTAGGACTCAGTGTCATAATGGATCTGCAAACAAGGAAGAGAAGAATTCTCACTATTTTTAGAAAACAATGTATGTTCTGCATTAATAAGGCTCTCCTTTTACGTTCTTCAGTGCAATGTGTTCTGCCATTTTAATTATTTATTAAAGATGCACAGTAGGAATAGCTCTGCTGTTCACTAAGGACAGGAAGTTGTTTGGTATAAATAATGCAGATGAGACCCTGCTCTCTGCATAAATGAGAAGTTGATTATTAGCAACTATTTTATTGCTAATCTATTATCTTAGAGTTTAATCTCTTGAGAATGTATTTGTCTTAATAAGGCAAAATATGTTCATCATTTTTAATTTGGCACAAAGGATAAACCTGCTTTTTCACTTACACTTCCCATTTCCCTGGAGTTTTTGGTGAAGTGGGGTGAAGGGTCTTCCCGTCACGGTGTCCCTGTGCCTTCGAATGCAGAGTATGATAGCACCTCAGGTCATCTTCATCCCTATGTCACGTCCCTTCAGCAGCTCTGTGCATTTTAAAGTTTATGTCTTACATCCAGGCTCCTGGAGGAAAAGTGATGTGACCCTTGGACTCGATGTGGCTTTTCTTTCCTGGAAGGCTCATGATCATCTGATTTAGCCATTTGGTGTTGCTGGCCATGGACTGAGATTTCCCTGTTGTCGTAAATTTATTTTCTTTTCTGTCTCTTTCTCAGTGTGTCAGTCTGAACACAAGATTGCCTGTTCCTTGGGAGAAGCATCCAACATGCCCATTGTATACTCTGAGAAGCATCCTCCAGCCTCACGTGTGAGGCACATAGAAGGAGTTTAATAGTTGCTTTGCAAATAGAGAATGTTTACCTTTGTAGTCAAGGGCAGGGAATCCTCATTGCCTAAACCCTACATCCACATCCACAAGGTCTTTTTTGAGGCATAGCACTGACGGCCAGGGACAGTTTTCTGGTTAGTTGGTTCTCCCTTGTCAAACCAGTGTAAACCAGGTGAAAGGGAAATATGGAATTTATTGCTTCTCGTTCCCAAGGTTTTAGTCAGTCCATGCTTCACTGATCATGACTCAACTTTTTTCTTCTTTCATGTCTTTATTCTGCTTTCTTCTTAATTCATCTTTGGCATGCTCTTTAGAAGTAGTGCAATATGTCAGTGGGAACATAACCCGGGAGTCCAGCAACCATCAGAGAGAGTATCATTATGTCCTCTTGGTTCCGGAAGATTCTTAAGGATTGGCTTTGCTTGGTCCAGATCAGATCTCATGGGAGTCATCCTGGTCCAGAGGATCTGTTGTGACCCAGCAGGCATGGTGGGGATGGGCTGTTCAGCTCACACGACCTGCACATCACATATCCATGTGCCTCACATGTCTGGTCACTGCAGGGTGAGCTGCGTGTGGAAGGGGTATGCCAGAAGCTCTGTGTGTGCACAGATGCGTGTAGATCCAGAATTGTGGAGCACGACATGGGCTGGGACTGAGACATTGCAGTACTCAGAGATCAGATAGGGAGGCTGGTGAGGAAGGAGGTCAAACCAGAGAAGGTGGAGGAAGCTGGGAGGGTGGGTGTGCCCCTCAACCAAAGGGAGAAGTCATAAGGGGACCATCTGGGAACACACAGAGCTGCTGGAGTGGCATGGGAGCGGAGAGTGTGTGAGTTGAGGGTTTGGTGCTGATTCTGGAGGCCAGGGGAGCTTGCTGAGCTGAGGAGGTGCTTGTGCCTCTGTCCCTCTCAGTGATTCTTCTGAGCACTGGTGCAGACAGGTTTCCTGTTGGGAGAACAAGTATGGGCTTAGGGCATCTGTGAGGGGCTTATTCAAAGTGAAGGCTGGTATGTCTGAAGGAAATAAAGTTGGCCCTTGTGTGAATGGGGAAGTTGAGTCATTCTGTGAAACCAGATTCCAAAAAAGATTCACACCTTGTCAGTCAGCCCCAAATCCATGGTGTGGCTGGGAACTTACATTCCCTAACGGTATCACCAGATGCACTGCATTAATACAGTTAACTTGACTTTCATTTATTTTATTTATTATAAAATAACATTTATATTTATTTTGTAATTAAAAAAATGAAGACTATAGTTGCTCAGAACTTAAGGACTTTATGCCTGATTGTATATCTTTCCATGTTTGGATAACTACAGTAAACTCAATTTAAAACTACCCTTTTTTTTCCCCTTAAAAGATGTGCTTTTTTAGACTGTTAAATTTTTTCATCCATGGAACCTACCACTGTTTGGACCTAAGGAAGCAATTTGATTAATATTTTAGCATTCATTGATGACTAAAATAAATTAAAATAGAGTACCGGACAAAACTTTATCTTAGGTTGAGTGGAGTCTATGAAATTTACATGTAGAAATGTGGAAAACTTGCCAGCACTCTGGGAATCTTAGATTCTCATTGGTATTGAGATATATTAAAGATAAGCATTAAATGGCTTTTAAAGAGTTCTACATGATGACTGGTTTTTAACATAATTACTATTATTGCTGAAAAATTTTATATGTGCACTTGACAGGGCCATCAACAAGTCATTCATTAAGAAAGGCATTTATGTACAAAAGTTTGCAAAATTACACTTATTTATGAATCCGAGCATCTACTTCCATGTTGTTTGTTTCTCATCACCCCTCAAAAACAGAGCAACCCTGCCATCTGCACAGCAGGAGGCAAAAAAATTGATAAATAGTTCCTTAAAGTGTTGAAAATGTCCTTGCATTTGTATTTTCTCAAGCTGACAACATATGGCGTATTTCTAATTTTTCCACTAGGATTTCTTTTTTAGTGACTGACTTGCGCTTGATTAAAACACACACACACACACACACACACACACACACACAATTCTTAAAGTAGAAATGGTGAAGAAACAATTGTTTTGATGCCTATTTTTGGTTTGAAGTTTTCAATTTTAATATTTTATGAAGCAAGCTCACAAATTCCTCCTGTGTGTTGAATTATGCTTCTTTGTGTTGGCCATTCATTCATTAAACAGATTTATTATGACTTATAGCCATAATGTGTTGGCCTGCATTTAAGTTTTGGGGGTGTGTTAGTGTACAAATCAAAGTTCCTGGTCTCAAGGTCTTCTATGGGTCCTGAATTAATTTAGTTGGCTTATTCATGCTCCTCTAATGAAAATCAGGCATGATTAATTAGGGATCTAAACATTAAGCATAGCCAGACACATAGCTTGAAAACCTTTTCTTAGTTTTCATTTAGATTTAGACTTCATGTTATTCGTTTCTATTAAGTCGTAGATTGTCTTAACCACTGTTAATTTGCTAAGCTTCTGGGACCAACTGCCTCGAACTGGGGAGCTTAAGTCACAGATACGTATTCACTCAGAGTTCTGGAGACAGGAGTGCTAGACCAATGTGCTCAAGGGCTGGGAGGGCCTCTCTTTCCCTGGAGCCTGGGCAGCTGCTGGCAGTCTTTGGTGTCCCTCGGCTACTCTGGCATCATCCTGACCCCTGCCCTCATCTCCCCGTGGTATTCCTCTCCACTCATCCTGCAGGCATACCTGATGAGGGACCCACTCTCTGCCTTATCCAGCAGCGATTCCATGTCCAGAGAAGGCACATTCTACCATCCTGTAAGTTAGGACATCAGTATGTGCTTTTGGGAGACATAATGCCATTTGTAACAGTCACCATTGAGTGGATGAGAATTGTTTTTATTTAAAAAATAGGTATTATCTACTGTTCTAGGAATAAGCAATACAGCAATTGTTTAAATGTTAAATGTTAAGGTCCTTTAGAAAGCTGATGTCAGATCAAATTCACAAAATTAAGACTCTAATATCCCAGCTAGTCTGTCCTAATAGCTAGTATCAGAAGATGCTTCCCACTTGGACACTGGTGTCCTAAGCAGCTGTGACTTCCTTGCCCGTAGTTTACTGGAAAGCCCCTGGAGAGTCAGGACCTTTGTTTTATCACAGGAGGTCACCCCAGGTGGGTGGACCCAGCTGGAGGCACTTTTGGGCTCCTGTTCTTGAAGGCGATGTCTCCCTGCCCCCCCCCCCCCCAGTGATTAACAAAACTCCCCGATCTTCAACTTCCTATCTTTACTTATAGCCAGTCTCCTGAGTTAAAAATTCAAGTTTCCTTAGAAAACTTGATTAAAGACACTAATGTGACTTACCATATAGGAAGCTTACCAGTAAAAAGGTAGCTCCCCAGGTAAGGAGTGTGATTTATTTTAAAAAGGAGCTAGTTATTGAGTTTTCCAAAATTGTCAATTCATCAGAAATCTGGCAACAGAAGATACATGGCATATATAAAAGGGTTCAGATTAAAGTAAACAACAGGTGCACCATGAATCCATTAGTTCTACCATTAAAACCAAAGTGATACAGAAGTTCTGTGCTATGCCACTTTACATTATAACAGATTTTCCAATTTGCAAAATGAGTGAAATAATTATAGCTAGAGAGTGCTTTCATTTTAATGGGAATCTACAAATGAAAATCCTAATTTAGCTTCAGGAGTTGCGTTATTAGATTTCAAAATCTGATAAGGGTGTGTGTGTGTGTGTGTGTGTGTGTGTTTGTGTGTATGTGTATTACAGTCTATCCATTCATTAGTTAGGGACATTCATAATGTATACTAGATAAATGACTTTATAAAGTTTAAAAAGTCTTTGGGGAGCTATTTATACAACCTTCTCAGAAATAGGTATTAAAATTTCTATAAGGATATTCATTTTTAAATATACTTTACATTCTATTTGGGTACATTTGGACTTTCTTTGGTTAAACACGAAGCACATTCCCCCCTTCCATTCATCTGGAAATGTGGAATGTGAACATTAGAGCCAGGAGAAATCGTAGCATGACAGCTAGCGCCCCAACTCAGAAATGAGCAAACTAAGATCTCAAAAACAGATTGAGCATGATGGGAACTGGGATTCCAGCTGACTTCTGTTGACTCTAAATCATTATCTTAAAGACAGCAACACTGAACCACTTCAGGCTACTGGTATGTCCCAATTTAGCAGTAGATCAAACCACAAGTGTTGCATGTTCTTTCTTATATGTGGAAATTAAAAAACAAAGTCAGTCTGAAAGCAGAATAGTGATTTGGTAGGAACTTGGAAAGGTGCCAGGGATGGGGAGCATGGTGGAAGAAGGGTGGTTAGATGTGATTGATGCATGTTGTATGCATGTTTGGAGGTAACAGATCACACCAAATCCTGTTAATATGGGTCAATAAAATAAATAAGCAAATCAACAAACAAAATGTATGATTACAGATAAACCCAAAGCAATGACAAAAACTTCCCTTAAGTTTTCTGTGCCACAAAAAATAATATACTCTTTTGTTTTCCCTTTAAAGCCTTGTTGTTTTAAATAAAATGAAATCACATACTTCTGAAAAACTTTTCTTCATTTAGATTTCGTTGATGCAGAAAGGGCCAAAGAGTGACCCTCTTCAAACTATATAATTGTTTAGCATTTCTAATGTGAATCTAGAATGTGAAGCACTTAGGACTGGTGAAAGGTAGCCCAGATATTGGGGCTTTAACTTTTAATAAAGATAAGGTAGTTTGTATTTCGGTATTGGCTTCAGCATCATAGTGATGAGTTAGATTTTCCTCCTTAAACTCTTGTGACTTTGTGACTCGATATCTTCTTGAGATCAGGTTTGTGGACTCGGAGGGGTTCATTTACTTATTTTCCCCTCCTGTAGTATTGGAGCAGCCTGGCTGGGAAGCTGCATCATCTCAGCACAGCTAATATTTGTTCCAGTAGGCAGTTTGGAAGTCATCCATGAGGAAGGTTTAGCAAAAGTAGTGTCTTCAGGAGAATGCTCATCTCTCTGTAGGAATGGATATCATTTCCTCTGATGATGCCGTTGCCTGCACACCCAACCACTGTTCTCTAAAAAGGAAATAAAGTGCATTTTAATTTTCTCCAGAGGAAAAGAGCATGAATTGTCTACTGCTCATGAGATACTACTTTTTGATAATAGATTTTCTTGTTTTATGTTCATTGTCATATGTATATGACATATATGTATACACACACACACACACACACATACATATATATAGTTTTTATAAGACAAGAAGTGCAAGATTCAGAGTGTCAGATTCAGTGATGAATCTGTAAGAATGATTATATTCCATGCCGGGCATTTTGGGGGAAAATATTGATTTTTATTCTCTGCTCATAATACAATATTTAGGTCTAGTTTTAGTTCTTGTTTGTGGACTGAGCCAGGTTAATACTTGTCCCATACAACAGTGTTCCACATATTTGAAAAGACCTGATACAGATCCCTGATTATCTCCCAAACAGCATTGTCCAACAGAAATAAAATGTGCACCCCAGAAGTAATTTAAGCTTTTCTGGTAGCCACATTACCAATGCAAATATGAATTAATTTTAATAATATATTTGAGTTAAGGCAACACAGTCAACATGTTATTTCAATATGTTCAATATAAAATTATAAAAGAAGCTCTCTCTCCCTTGCTCCCCCTCTTGTGCAATCTCTCTCTCTCTCTCTCTCATTCTCTCTCTCTCTCTCTCTCTCTCTCTTTTCTCTCTCTCTCTCTCTCTCTCTGCTTTTCTCTCTCTCTCACCCTGCGGGCAGACACTCTGCCTGTCTGCTTAATAAAATCTCTTACGTGAGTTCCCAAGTCCAGAGTGGTTTCTGGGTGCTTTCATTGGTGCCGTGACTAGGATTGGCTCTTCTACTGCCACTTAGCCAACTGGACTGTGACCTCAGGACGCCCTGGACACTGGCTCGGCGGTATCAGTTTCCACCATGGGATCTGGGTCCTCCATTCCAGCGGATTCACCCCTGGGGTGCCTGCTAAGTGCATGAAGGTGGTCTACATAGTCTGCTCTTGCACCGTGGCCTGGATGATTTGCTCAAAGCCACTTAGGACGGGAAACTTGCTGCGTTCCGGGTGGAGGTCTTCTCACGGCCGTCCTGGCACTCCTGGTCAACCACGACTTCGCCCCTCTGGAGATCCTCTGGGCCTTCTCTGTCCACCTGGAGTCAGTGCCATCTTGCCGCAGCTGTCCATGGTGAGCAGGACTGGTGAGGCGGAGACCGCCACGAGCCACTACCATTTGCACTGGTGTCTGCCGCACCCTCTATCTCTTCAACTGGGCTTGGCGCTACCACTTTGAGAGCTTCTTTGATCTCATTGCCATCATGGCTGGCCTGGTCCATCCTTCCCTCTACTGGCAGAATGAGACTCTTCGTTCCTGACCAGCAGGAAGAAGCTACAGAAGAAAGACCGTTGTCCCACCCCTGATATCTATAAAAACAAAAAGGGAGGAATGTCGACATCAGATCTGCTATTCTGCTGCTGCCATTATTCTCCCTCCCCCACACCACTTCACAACCCAGACTGTCGGCCTGCAAACTACCTATCCAGTAATTGGTCCAGATTGTCAGCCCATGAACCTCCTCGCCAGTCATTTGTCCGTTATTATTAACCTGCAAAATTTGACTACTTAAGAACGGCTCCACTGTCATTATTATTTTTTTTAATTTATTTTTATTGTAAACAAATGGGATACATGTTGTTTCTGTTTGTACATGGAGTAACAGCATACTATTTGCGTAATCATACATTCACATAGGGTAAAAAAAATCATAAAAGAAGTATTTCACATTATTTTTTTAATTATTGGTTCACAGTCTACAGTGTATTTTATGCTTACAGCTCACCTGAATTTGCATTAGCCTCCTTTTACTTGCTAAATATCCACATGTGGCTACTGGTTACCATATTGGATAGCACATTTTAAACCAAAGATCCACAGCCTTTGAAATATGTTTGGTAGTGATACTGCCATTTACTGGTGACGAGTTCTGCTCCTTCTAATGTTGAAGATTGAACACTAGAGAAGCACGCCAAGGCAAGCATATTAAGCAGGTTTTATTTAAAGGTAATAATACAGACTTCTCCCAGCAGGTAGAAGGGGGCCATGGCTGATATTCTAAAGTCCCAAGAAGTGAGCTCACCCTACAACTTTTATAGGTGAAATTCTCTTTTGTTCTCCAGTTGTCTTCCCCCCTTATCTCTCCTTCCTGCCTGGTTTTGCATTAAGTGAGAAACCATGGGCAGGGGGAGGGCCAGGGTGATTCAGGCAGATAAGGGCCCAGGGGGCATTAATTAGCAGCCCCTTGTTTGCAGTCCTTGATAAAGGCAGGTAAATTTGGTAATCTATGGCCTCCGGAGATCCTTGACATTCCATCCTTCCAGGGGCAGTCTCCAACTTCCAGAGGCAGATGACTTTATGGCCTCCATTTCCTCCATTTGACCCAATCCCCGATTTCTACACTAACTACCTGTTCCCAATTCTGGCTTCAGTAGTTTTAGAGATTTGAGTTTGTGCCTGCCTTGATCTAACTAATTTGCATCACATGAATGTGTACTGAGGATGTGGCCTCTGTAGTCTAGACTAGAGGCTCACTTGATCTGATCTGACTCAGAACCTAGAACAGTATATACTAAGTCACTGGGTATCTTTGTAATAGGTGGAGTCTGATGCTGGACGTCTGGTGTAGATCCCAAGATTCTGCATTTCTAGCAACTTCCCAGCTAATATTCATATAACTTCTCAGGGACCACACCTTGGGTAGCAGGAGTCCATGGTGCCTGGTTTGGGAAACCTCTTATTATTGGTTATTCCAGCTTACCCCTATATACATAGACCTTCCAAGATTTTCTCCATACATGTTGCTACAAGCTTTGGCTTTCCATGCTGTTCTTGTACATTTGGTTTTCTAAACCCTAGTGTAGAATTGTGTATTTGTTACTGGTACAGCTTACTAGATTCAGTCCACCAAGGTGTGAGTACTTACTGTGGATCTTAGTTCTTCAATCAATAAGTTTACTTACTTTCTTATTATTTATTTATTTTTTGTGGTACTGGGGATGGAACCCAGGGGTGCTCTGCCACTGAACTACATCCCTACCCTTTTTTATTTTTTGAGACAGGGTCTTGCTAAATTTCCCAGGCTGGCCTTGAACTTGCAATCCTCATGCCTCAGCCTCCTGGGTTGCTGAGTTTATAGGCATGTAACAATGCATGTGCTTACATCATTGTGTTTAGAATCACCTCCTTCTTTTAAGTAATCCCTACATCCTTTCATAGTTTACTCAATATCATTCTTCATGTAAAAATGATGGTCAGCGGTTTTGAATTATAGTCGATCCAGTGGTATTTTTCAGATTGTAAGTATTTGGGTAATAAATAATTCTACAAATTACACCACTGTCTGTACATAAAGAGAACAATATCAGCTAATGTGGAATCCCGAAAAATTCCCTGGTGATATTCAGAAACACTGTGTCTCTCATATTGAAATATTTCCTAGAAAGCCATCAGAATGAAAAGAAGAGAGCAGGCATTTGCCTCTGGGGTGGGGGAGGAGGTGCTATTCACAGGGGTGTGACTGACTGGTCCCAACCAGTGGTGTGGGAGTGAGTGCTGTGGTCCACCAGAGCCGGCTGTCACCGTGAGGTCTCTTGTGATGAGAGGTCTCAGGCTCTGGAACTCCAGAGCCTGAAGGTCCACACTGTGCCATCTAGTCCAACCCTGGTCTTACCCATGAGGAAACTTAAAGCAGTTATGTGATTCCAGGGACAGCCAGCCAGTTTCTAGGCAAGGTATAATGTCACCGCTGCTGGAATGTCTACACGCCAAGGAGCCCTTCCCAGATAGTACCCTCTCTCCAGCCCCTGGCTTTGCTTTCTCTCTTACCAGGTCCATGGACTTTGTCGCTTGTGCTCTGTGTCAACTCTAGACCCAGACTGCACAACTTTGTCCTTTTAACCGTTTTATCCTGGTACCTGGCACAGCATGTATGGTTAGAAAACATGTTTTACTGACTTAATCAGTGTACAACTTAAATATAGGCATCCATGTTACAAATTTAGATAATTCTTTAATGAGTTGTGGGACTGCGGGGAGATGTTCCATTAGCTTTTGATCTTTTGAGATTAATCCTCTTCTTGAGAAACTTGTATGACTGGTGTTGGTGCCAAAATTTGTTAAGGGACTGTTAAGAAATAAAAAGGTGACTGAAGTGGACTGGACGGAGGGAGAGGGAGACCACTGCACCCTGGGAGGTTATTTTGCATATGCCTTAACTTTTGTGAATTGAAGTGATTTCTGTAGCATTTATGAAAAGTTGGGTGATTGGTGCGGGGTGTCTGAAGTATAAAGGAGAGAGAATATCACTGGTTTTATGGCTTTGTGAGTTAATTGAAACAGTGTATTCCTGGCATCCATGATGGCATTTTAAATGAAGTTTGTTATATTAATACCAATAACATTAATCTGTTTTAAATTAGATATTTTGTGTTATTAAGTAATCTGTTATACAGAAAATTCATTTTAAAGTTTACCAGTGGCTGCCTGATAGGATAGGTAAGCACATTAAAAAGTGGAACTTCTTAATTAATCCGTACATACATGGGCAGGCAGACATATTTAAGGTATTTCTTATTTTAACGTTAACTATGTTGCTTACCAGTGTTACCTTCTATTAAAGCTATAATTTCCCATGTGCCTACTTCTTATTGAAAATAAACCACGGAATGCTAACTCTGGAGGGTTTTTACCCTGAGCAGCATGGATCACTATGCACACACACTCTTGATTCTTAAATAAAATGAAGTAATACAGAATTATTTTAGTGAGTTTGGTTTGCAGCATTTGAATCCAAAGTTTTAAAAGCTGAACTGTAATCACAGAGAATGAGCTTTTGCCCATTTCATTTTTATTTCTTTGAGAAATATAAAAATATAGCACATATTGAGTTTCACGTTTCTCTGGATGTACTTCTTAAATAAAATTTTCCATTAACCTGAGATGATTAATTTTGAGGGACATAAATCCTTTCATAACATGTTCTAAAAAGCCCTTCAATAAATGATAGTACACAGTTAATGTTTTATAAAGAAATGTTATTTGTGGTATTTTAAGCAACTTTGTTGAGGGATTTTGTATTGATCCAATTTGAGCTTAAGAAAGATGTGTTACGTATCCGTGTGTGTGTGTGTGTGTGTGTGTGTGTGTGTGTGTACTTTTAACCTCTTTGGTGTTTTCTGCCTCAATGAGTACTTAAGTGATTTTTTTTTTTTTTTTTTTTTTACTACTAATCAAAAATACTGCTTTAGCTTCTGTAACTATTTAAGAATAAAAATATCAGATTTTTATTGTGAATATCTTTTCCTGTAGAGGTAAATTAAAAATGTAAGACTTTGAATTTTGTATTTAGAGAGTGACAACTTAAAATGTCTCTTTGTGGTAGTTTAAAAACATATTCATGGATTTAGTTATCTTTTTAAGAATATTAAACTGACTTTAATGTCTTACTACCAGTCAACATGGTTCAGCAGACTCTTGGCTGCCTGGGGCAGGTCACCAAGAGCTGCACAATTCCCATAGGCTCTCTGCATCTCCCTGTCTCTTTCTGGAGAGTCCCACCTTTAGAGCTCTGAGCCTCTGCATAATAAGTGTGACTGTCCTGAAGCAGCCTCCTGGGGACACTTAGGTGCAGACCACACAGATATTACGGGGACACCAGAGGGGTGCAGATACTCCACCCCGGCTCTTTGTGTCTTCCAGTTCACAATCTAACATGTGAGCTCTCTGTCACCCCAGCCACTATGTTCTGACTGTAGCCACCTCCGGGTTCCCCAATGAGCTTCACTTAGTTGAGCCCTGGTAACCCTGAGCCATGGTTATCTTAGAAATAATAAAAAAAAAACCTTGTCATTTTGTGCCATTGAGTCTGGGTAGTTTGTTTCTCAAAAACAATGTTGGAACACTGTTTTTGAATGACTTTCATGTTGAGCTTGGGTTTTGTGACCTCCAAATCAAGAAACAGTTCAGAGCTGGGATGTGGTCCAGGCCCTCCCCTTTCAAGGGTCTAATAGACCAAATTGACTATTGGAAGCAATAAATTTCCATTCCTTTGGGTTTATTACATTACCATGATGCCAATTCTCCTTTAATATAATATTTATATATCCTAGGCTGAATTAATCATTTGATATTGTCATTCTACCATCTTATTTCCATGATATTATTTGAACTGCTTGATTACTGCTTCATTTTTCACTTTGTTAGAGAATTTATTTTTTATCTTCCTGTCTTTGCTATTTTATTTTTCACATCACATAAAATTTGATTGTTAAGGTGCACCATTATGTTAGATGCTAATGTGAAAGAAAAGATACTGACAAATAACTTGGAGATGCAGATTTTAAGACATGACCCAATATCAAAGACGTTACAATGTGAAGAAGTACCTCCCAAATGCATGCAGTGTAGTATTTAATACTGGCATGCTCCTATTCTACAACAGTATGTTCAGAAAATCAGATAGGCTTCAGGTAGTGGTCATGAGTTGGGTGAACTTGACTCAAGGCCTGACCTTTATTCTCAGATGTACAGCTTAAGTTCTCAGTCATTCAAAACTGGATCTTCATGTGGCAACGGAATCATCACTCCAAATCCCAGAAGTGCCTTTCAGGTATTCATATATATATATCAGAATCCTTACCTCCAGAGCTAATGACTCATGCAAAGGCTGGGCTCATTCAGGAGGAGACGCCTGGTCCTCTGTGCTTACTAAATTGCCCAGGTGACTGTGACAGTCACCAAAGTTTAAGAACCATTGTTCTGGAACTTACTTAATATCTGTCAGAGAAAATGTAAAATAACTGTGCCTAGGGTATTGAAACTCTTTCAGGGTTCACTAGGGAAATCTGAAAACGTAGACCCAGGGAGGGATAGAAATTCCACAGTACCGGAAGCCCCAGGAATTGCAATGTTTGGGAAGGCCTGAAGTATCCAGGTTAGGAAATACCCTGAGCCTCAGTCAGACTCTCTTGGGATACTGAAAAGGGAAAGTGTTCTAAGAAGGGAACACGAGGGTACAAAGAAGAGGAGGTGCAGAGAATGGTGCTGTTATTAAGGAGAAGCTGGGCATAAGGTCGGTTTCGTGGACCAGTGAGCAGCTGACCCCGGGGAAGCCAGTCATCCTGGCTGTTGATGCTCCAGCTGAAGGCAGGGAGAGCCTGTCAAGGGCAGGGGCTATTGTAAAGAAGAAGAGTAAAGGAAGGACCTGGAATTGCAGCCAGAGCAAAAGTATGTACATTTATCTTGAGAATTGATTTCTTTTCCAAGACAACACACATTTCCAATAACCAACATACTGTGTGGATGTTACTGACCCCAAATTGTCATTATTATACATTATTGTACAAACATTGTGCATTATTGTCTCACTCTTTAGAGTAGGCTAAAGAATCATTGAGATAAACAAAAAACATTGTTAGGGAGAAAAAGACATTAAACATTAAAACTTTTGTTGCCTAGAAGATGTGACTGGTGCCCATCCTGGAAAAGCAAAGAACCACTTCACAGATGGCTTTACTTAAGACCCAGCAGCAGGGCAGCAGTGGAACGCTTCCAGTCTGAGTTGGAATTTGAGATTGTCGCTTCTCACTGTGACTGGTCTTCCCTGCCTGGGTGCAGGAGACCTTGCTTGCTCTGTGTATTACACCCTGATAATAAGGTACTAATGTGTATTTACAGTTTACAAAGCATTTTAACTCTTATTATCCCGTTCACTTTTCAAACATTCTTTCAGTGTTTAGTAAGATAAATTTCATAATCCTCCAGTGACATTCTAAAGCCACACAGATGGTAAAATGTGAAGCAAGGGTCTGAACCCAGGGTTGTACATTTATTTTTTGATGGATCATAATCACATATCATTATGGTATATGGTGTGATGCTTTGGTATGTTTATGCATTGAACATGGATCAACTCAGCATACTCCAGTTTTCCATAATCCCAAATACTTATTATTTTATTGTAAGCACAGATGATTTGATTCAAATGCTTTTTTTCCCCCTTTTATTGCCAGGCATTTTCATATCCTTTGAAGTAGATGGCTAATAAGTATTGGAATTATCATATTATATTTCATCAGGAAGGGAACTTAGAGATGTGTGGTCTCTTCTTTGTACTTTGTCACTAGATGAATTGGTACCCTGAGAATGGAGGTGGATTAACTGGAATCAAAAACAAAGTAAGCAAGTATCAGACCCTCTGCTGGTTCCCCAGTTATGCTGTGAAACAAGACTCTTGCATTTCCTATGCTGATCATTAATTCCACTAACTGGTGCTCCTCAGCAGGCTGGAGCTTCCCTGCTCGGAGCTATGGGCCTTAGAATCACACCATTGGTGACCATCAATATTTCCCTCTTGAATTAATCTCTTTCCATTCCCTTGGCATGAAGGAGCAGAAACAGCAGAGATATGTTGAACACTCTCTGATTTTTGCCCCAAGAATTTCCATTGCCTATATACCTACCCTAGGTATAACTAAATATAGTGTAGCATTCATTGAAAAAGTTTGCTTCAAAATAAATCTGTCCTGAGATTTCAATTTAGCATTTTTATTAAATTTTAGAAAATTATGATTATTGTATATTCATCAGCAAATCATAAGAGCTAATAGATCTCTGCTTTTAAATACAGACAGTTTATGAGTACTTCATCTCTTTGCTTGACTTTTAAATTTCTGTCTAGTGTAAATATAAATTGTAGGTGAATTTTCTTTTTGGTGTTGTTGTTACTTTGATTCTCTTTAGTGCTATTATATATTTTTAGAAATGAAAATGGAATAAGATTTGCAGAATCAATCATACTGTCATGATTTGGAGCCAGTAGGAGGCAGAGAGTCTGTGCATTCCAGTTAGCTCAGTGGTCCTCATCAAAGACTGACATGTAGTTCTTTAATGCTCACATTCCACTGGTTAAGCCTGTTGGCTACATTCCATAGTTGTTTTCTTTTAGATCCAGTGAAGCTATAATTGTGTTAGCACTCTCTTCCAGTCTTCAATGTTTGTCTAATTCTTCTTTGTGATAATGTACTAAAAAGTTTTCCAGTAGAAGGAAGAGGGAGGAGGATCAGGGAAAGGATAAGTACTGGGGACTGAATAAGAACAAATTATATTCATCCAAATTATGAATTATCAAATTATATCCATTATATTGTATAGAATGTGTGTGTGTGTATATTATATATATATATATAGACATAAAATTATGTTCATTGGTTGGAAAGGAATTGATTTTGAAAGGTTAATTGGTTTGTCTTGCTGTGGTGGCATCAGTTGTTATTAGCATCAGTTACTGTTCCTATCTTGTTTAGTACCTACTGTGTGTGTTTTTGTGACTGTGGTCGGTCGTGTCACTGGACAGTGGAAGGCTGGGGATTCAGTGAGGTCCCTCCCTGGCGTGGGTGAGTGAGGAGCATAGCACAGGGCAGGCTCTCTCTACTGCTTTCTTCTCTGTCTTTCCTCGTCCTTCAACCTTTCAATGTTGTCTGGCCCTGTTTTCTCGATAGGCTTCTCACCTTCAAAGGGGCTACGTTGAAATCTGGTAACGGGATTGGAAAGGGTGGCTATCTGTATTTGTAGTTCTGGTTCCTTCAGCATGAGAGTTGGAATTTCTTACTTGGTCTCTGATGCAATAGAAGGGTACATCCACAATTGTGTCCATCCCAGAACCTGCAGGATGCAGGTGCTCAGTGTTCAGGGTAACTGCAGGCTGTCTGAGCCCTTTATCTTCTTGTTTTGCTTATTTACTTAAACGGACAGAGTTGTGCGTATTTATGGGGGTCTACAGTGTGATTCTTCCGTACAGGCGTACACCATAGACTAATCCAGTCAAGTCTGTTAACGTGTCTGTGCCTTTGCACTTGTTCCATTCCTTTGTGGTGAGAAATATATAAGATCACGTGTTTTGACTTCTCATGTTTCCCAGCAAAGAAAATGAGAATGCATAGGAGAGATCTGTAGATACCTACTGGTTGCAGGCATTACAGATTAACTGGCACAGGGGGAGAGGTACGGAGGTCATGATGTGATTTTGTAAAGCATTTATTTTTACATGCGCAGATTTACTAAGGAGGCTGTGTTAATATTTTTGCAGGCATTTTCATGGTGCATTATTCAGAGTATTACCTTTTTCCCTGTTGGATAATTGTTTCCATTTCCTTCCTCCTACGCTCTCTTTTTCCTAGGCTTTTACCCCAAGCTACTCCCGGCTCCTCATGGAGTTGTCTATTTCATGCCTTTGCTGGGAGTAGTTATGGCATTGGTCCCTTTATCTTTATCAAGTGATTAACATTCTTTAAAATTCGAATTTGTTTCATGATGACTTGAGGATGTGATGTGTAATGTGGATACAGTCAGTTTCATTTTGGGGGTATGATGGGTTTTGACGCATGTGTACTGCTACGCAACCAAATGTGTTCCCAGCCCAAAGCGAGGTACAAAATAGTGTCAGCAGGCCACAGAGCTTCTTGCCCTTCCCTGACAGGACTGTTGTCCCCTCTCCCCACCTGGGCGACCCCGTGGGATTCTGGCCCTGTGCTCTGCCCTTGTCAGAATGTCTTACAAGTACATTTGCACTGTGCAGAGCCTTCTGTGCTGGGCTTCTTCCACTCAGCAGAATACATCCGATGCTCCACTATGTTTTATCATTCATCAATGAGGCATTAAAAGTCAATAGTATGCCTTGTGTGGATGTATCACCAGTTGCTTGTCTATTCACTAGTTAATGGACTTTTACAACATTACTGGTTTTTTGGTATTATGAATGAATTAGTTGTAAACATTTACTTCAGAGATCAACCATGTTTTCTTTTCTCAGGTAAATGCAAAGTGTATGCTTAACTTTTTTTAAAAAACCACAAGCTTCCAAAATCTCTGCACTTTTCCTACCACCACCGATGTCTAAGGGTCTCCGTTTCTCCAAATCCTTGACAGTACTATGCAGTTTCATTATGTTTTGATTTTATTCATTCCAGTAGATGGGTTGTGGTTTTTCATGGTGGTTTTACTTTCCATTTCTAGTGGCTACTGATATTGAACAACTTTTTTATATACTGTTTGCTGTCTGTTTATTTTCTTCGGTGAAGCGTCTGTTGAGATTCTTTGCCAATTGTTAGGTTGAGTCATTCTTAAAGCAGTAAGAGATTTTTTTCCTCTCTCTTCTTTTTCTTTCTTTCTTTCTTTTTTTTTTTTTTTTTTTGACAGTATATTTCGAAGGCAGAACTATTTCATTTTAAGGTACTATCTAAATTTTTTTCTGATGACTATGGTCTCTGTATTATATATTTAAAATATTTGGCTCTTATATTTTCTCCTGGAAATTTTTGTGCACCATTAAATCTTTGATCCTTTTAAGTTGATTATTTGTTTATAGTGTGAGCTTCTTTATGTGTATTTCCAAAAATATGTCCTAGCATTGGCAAGACTTTCTTGTCTCAGTGTTACACACTGGTCAAAAAGCAGTTGACCTTCATATGTGAGTGGACATATCTCTGAACTCTCTATGTACACTTATTCAACGTATCTAGTCTAAGGTGAAGAAAATACTGTCTCGATTACTTTAGCTTTGTGTTAGGACTTCAATGAGGAAGTGTAAGTTGCCCAACGTGGTACTTCCCTACTCAATGTTATATTTAAAAAAAAAAAATCATTCTAGATCTCCATCTTTGTCATGCAAAATTTAATATCCGTTTCCTCCTTTCTACGAAAACCTCTGTTGGAATTTTGAAGATGATGGCATTGAATATAAAAAAGCAGCAGTTTGGAGAGAGTTGACACCTAGATAGTACTGAATCTTCTGATCTAATGAATGCACATTTTCCTTTAATTATTTACATCATTGTATTATAATTGTCCTTGCATAAGTAAAAGATATTTTATTATAGTTATCCATATATATTTCATATAGTTTAATGCTATAAATGGTGTTGTTTTATTTCAATTTCCAGTCATTCACTGCAAGTATGTATTTTAAAAATAGAACTTTCTGTACCTAACTTGTGTTCTGTAACCTTGCTAAGGAAACACTAGTTCTAGTAACATTTTTGGAGATTCTTTAGGGATCTATAAATAAACAATTCCATTGTCTATGAATTAGTTTTATTTCTTTCTTCCTAAACAATGTGTTTATTTTCTTTCTTTTATTTTATTCATGTAAAGTTCCCGTGCATTGTTAAATATGAGAGGTGAGATGAACAGCCTTGCTGTATTTCCACCATTAGGGACATAATTCAGGTCTTCATTACCAAATGTATTTTGAGCTAAGTTTTTCTAAATATGATTCTTTTGGATTGAGATGATTCCCTTTTGTTTCTAGTTTGCAGAAAGTTCTTATTATCATTTTCAAATTGATCAAGAGCTTTACCTTTATTCATATAATCATATTTGTGTTTTTTTATTTTTTCTCTTATATGAATTATGTTTATTAATTTTTGTCTGTATTTTGGACAATTATTGCATTAAGGGACACACCCCAGTTAGTATGTATTTCTGGATTCAGTGTGCTAATGATGAGTTAAGGTTCATTTGTCTCTTCTGATTTGGTAAAAAATTATTCTTTTTAGTTCTATACAACAGCAGGATACATGCTAACCTAATCACAATCTCTTCCTTTTATGTATGTGTATTTAAATTATGTGTATTTCATATAATTATCATACAAATGTTTCTTATTATGGGGTTATGTCCTGATGAATCCATTGTAAATTGAAAGTACATTTAATATACATAACCTCCCAAATAACATAGCTTAGCCAAGACTACTTTAAATATGCTCAGAACACATATATATTTTCCAGCAGTTGGAAAAATACCATGTAATGCAATGCTCATTTCATAATATAGTTTTGAATACTTCTTAGAATTTTGTAACCTGTTTTCAAAAAAAATACTGCAAGATAATGCTCTAGAGATTGGTGGTTCCCCTCATGATTTTGTGGCTGACAGGCCCTGCAGTTCCCTGTTTAGCCCACATTATGAGAGTGTCAGGCTATATATTGTTAGCCCAGGAAAATATCAAAATTCCACATATGAAGCATCATTTGTACTGAATGTATGTCACTTCTGCATTGTTGTAAATTAAACAAAAATCCTAAGGGTAACCACTGGAAATTGGAGCCATCTGTATTTGGAGTTTCCTCATTCTTCTGAGTATTTTTTTAAATTTTATCATATATTTCTGTTTTTTTCTTTAAACTTTTCCCATCCTTTTGGATTAATTGAGCTTCTTTTAAAAATGTTGCTTTATCTAAATTATTTTCATGATAATCATAACTTTATTTCTAGGTGGATATGTCCATTTTTATTTCAGTACTTCTTATATACTGTCAAAACTTTAATAATATGCATTTGTTTTATACTTTGTGCTGTGATTTCATGTTTTTCTTTTGTCTATGTTATTAACCACATAATAGCAGCTACTGTTTTTGTCAATAGATTATCTTTTGAAATGATTAAAATATTTAAGAAATCTTTTCTGTTTACATCAGTTCTAATTATTTCTACTGTTCATTTCTTTGTTACAGATCCATATTACTTCTGGTATCATTTTCTGTCTTCTATAGAATTTTCTTTATTATTTTTACATTGCACTGTCTTTTCTTGAATAGCAAGAAAATGGCAAGGCTTTTGCTTCTTGGAGAACAAGATATTATTTATTTTATTTAATATTTTTTTCAAGTAGGTGTAAAACTGTGAGTTACAAGGTTTTCCCTTTTTGTTCTCAGTCCTTCAAAGTTTGGCTCCATTGTTTTTTAGTTTGCATAATTTCAAGTGAGAAGTCTATAATTTTCTTAGCTTTATTCTTCTGCAGGTAATGTGCTTATTCTTTCGTCTTTTTTTTTTTTTTTTGCTTACCACCATGATTTTATCTTTATCTTTGCTTTTTAATAAAATCAATTTAATAATAATCATTGTAGTGATTTAAGTATAACTGTTCTGGATTTTAAAGTGATCAGTTTTTAATTTGTAGAACTCATATACTTTGATTTGTCATCTATTTTTGATTTATGTTGAAAATTCTCATTGTTTCTGCAGATATTTCTTCTGCCCTCTTCTCTCATTCTGAGATTTCAATTTTCTAGAGTTCAGACTTCTTGATATTATTCCACCACTCTTGGATGCTCTATTCATTTTATCGCACTCTTGTTTTGGATAAAGGGTGTTGATCCATGTTTAAGTTTCTTTTTTCAGCTGAGTTGCCTTTTGATAAGTGTGTTGAAGGAATCCTTTTTCTCTCATATTATGTCTTTATTATCATGTTTTCACTGTTTTTTTTTTTTTGCATTTTTCAATTTGTGGTTTGTTTCTCTTTGCTTATGTCCTCATACTTCATGCATGTTTCCTACCTTTTCTATATTAATGATCACATGTTAATGATTCTGTATTAATGTTATAAAAACTAACTTTGACTTTCTGTGGGTTAGTTTCAATACTAGGTCATTCCGGAATCTGATTCTGTTGGTCATTGCTTGACACCAAGTAAATACCACATCCATTGTCTTGGCAGGCAGTTAGTAGACAGACATCAGTAGTTTAACTGCATTGGGTTTTTCTTATTACCATTGTTGTGCTTAGTACACTATAGGACCAAATTTCTCCAGTGGTGTACTCCTGTTACCTTGTGGTTAGTATGCTGACCACACTAGTGTGTCTCTCTGGGGTGACAGAACAGTATTCTTACTTCTCTTACTCCTTTTTTAGCTTTCCATAGTTCCTAATCACCTGTACAGCAGAGGGCACTTTTTATAAATGCTCTTGTTCCTCCTTAGAGGTAGTGTGTTATTGCCTGTTACCAGTAGTAGACATGGTGGGGACAGGGAGAGTTCTGAATTGCACAAGTCTAGTCTTAGGATTGTAGATCCTGTCCTCATGGGTCTAGGGTTTAGAACCTCTGTGTCATTTGTACCCTTTGAAGCATGACAGCTGGATTCTGCCTTGAGTCTCTGGTTTTTCTTGTATAGAGAGGGTTTTCGTGCCTCTCCTAATGGAAGTCAATGTCTGCTTCTTTTCTGGTGGGGAATTCAGACCCATGAGGTTTCCCTTCCTTCCTAACAGAGGCACGGATGCTTCTTCCCTCCACCAACAGCTGGTGCTTTCTTGCTTCCTGGTGGTGTGCTGGAGGGTTTCCCCCCATCTGTCCTCCAGAGTCAGACACGTTTTGCTTCTTCTATTGCTGCCATCCCAACCACCTCCATCAGCCCTGGGGTGAAAGTTCTTGTTCACTCTACTTTAAAGCCTTTGCTTACTTTCATACAAGTCTGCGTAGGAGGGCTGGATCTGATACCAGGTGACTGAATTTTTAGCTGTGCTGCTAACTGACCACTTACAAAATAAATTCTCTGTGATAGAAACAGTTTAACTTGTCTCTTTCAAAGTTGGATGGAGACTGAGGTATTGATTTTTTAAATATCCAAAACATTTTTTCTCAATATTCATGTTGAGCCTCACATTGTACATTATAATGTTTAAATAAACTTTTCCCCGGACATCATTCATAATTTCTCTTGTGGATTTTATTTTTAAAGTTCCACTGTATAATATGGTGCTGACATGGCATCTGATGCCTCAGAAATGTTTTACAAATTATCATGAACAATAACTTTTTCCCAAATTCATTCATATGAGAACATCGTTATTCATTATAAAATGTTTATCATGAAAAGGAAATGCAGAACAGCAATTTAACTGATGAAAATGAGCTGTGTAACAGCTGAAATTTTAATCATTTTGTAATGACTGATATTTACACTTTCATCATTATTGTATTTAGCAGTGAAAACATCCTCATTGATTAATAATTTGGGTTGGCTTCTGGTGTGTTTCTGTAATGTGACTACAACACTTTTAGGATCAAGCTCAAAAAATAAGTAATGAAAAATTTTCTTTCAAAAAAATTTTTTTGTGTGTGCTGGGAATAGAACCCAGGGCCTCACACATGCTAGGCAAGCACCCTACCACTGAGCTGTATCCCCAGCTCTGTAAATATTTGAAAACAAATTTGAGTCAATAAAATTTCTTGATTAGTAAGTTTCCTAGTATACGCCTCGGGCAAATCCAAAAGTTCAGTGATTAGAAAGAATTGCATGCGTCATTATTACCTTTATATATAAGTTGATATTTTCTTTGGCTTTTTGGAGGACACTGTCTGAGTTGGAAATTTTTCCATGTGCAGCTGTAATCCTTCTTATTTAATTCAGTTATACATCTGAACATAATTCTCATTATCGTTAAAAATATATTTGAATTATTGATATGAGTATTAAAATTATGCATGAAATATGGATTTAAGGACATTAAAATTAGATATATGTTGTCAGTGGTAAGAATAATTAAATCATTTTTATGTGGCAAATGAATATCAGTAATTTATTTATTATTTTTTTAATGCTATTGCACTTTTATACCTTTATTTTATTTATTTTTACGTCGTACTGACGGTCGAACTCAGTGCCTCACATATGCTAGGTAAATGCAACCCAAATACTGGTAATTTATTATTATGTGACAAAAATACTCTCGAACTCAGTGGTTTAAAGCAGCTTATGTGCATCCTCTCATGGTTTCTGTGAGCCGTGAGTCAGGGCATGGCTTAGGTGGCCTCTGTCTCCTACCTCTCCCAAGCCCTGAATAGAGAGCTGCAGCCACCTGAGGGCTTGACTGGAGAAGGTTCACTTCTGTAATCGGGCCCTGGTTTTTGGTAGCATTACATTCCTCATGAGTCACTGGGCTGAGGTTCCTGTCCTCACTATTGACTGGAGGCTTTCCTGAGTCCTCGCCAGTTGGTTTCTTCAATATGGCACCTTGCTTCATCCAAGTTTGGAAGCCCTTTAAGAACTAGAGTGCATGCTATCCACACAGGTAGCCTCGTCATGGAAACGAACCCCTCTCAATGCAGTGTTGGTGAGAGGGAGTTTTCCAAAGGGAAGGTATAGAAGGTATAAGGCCATAGACACCAGGATATAGGGATCATCAGGGGCCCGCTCAGAGACCACCTACCACATTCAAATAAGCATTTATTACAAAATCAAGGTAAAATTTGACTCTTGTGCTGACTACTTGAAATTCTTTATGTTATAATTAAATTTTTCTAATAATGTGAAACTTATTCATTGTTTATTATTTTTTAGATCAAGTCATTAAAATTTCTTTTCACCAAAGATATTGTGCTGTAATTTTCCCAAAACATTGTGTTAGAAATACAGAGTAAGAGGAGGTTATTGCAGAATTAATAATAGCTAAATAAGAAAGGCCAAGGTGTGATTTTATTCAAATTCTTTCTCTATCATTTATTTTGTACCTCTGAGACTCAATTTCTTCCTCAAGTGGAGATAACCATGCCATCCTGTTTGATAGTTTTTACATGTAGTTCCCATAAGATAATAAAATAGAGTCCTTAATGTATTTTTCTTACATAGTAATTGCTACACAGTGAGATTTATTATTATAATGCCAATCATTGAAGAATGACAAAGGGCTTGGGTGTTGGCTCAGTGGTAGGGAGCTTGCCTGGCATGTGTGAGGCACTGGGTTTGATTCTCATCACCACATATAAATAAATAAATAAAATAAAGGCTCATTGACAACTAGAAAAAATATTTAAAAAAAAAAAAGAATGAGAAATTCCATCCTATTGTTGAAAAACTGTTAAGTCATTCTTAGTAAACTGAATGCATTATTCGCTTATTTAGGGACAGATTTGCTGGCACAGTGGATTGTTAAGAAATGGTTTTAGCATACAGAGTAGTAAATGGTTAGAATAGTATATTGTTAAATGAGATCAGAATTGATTTAATTTTACTAAACAGAGATGTCAGTATTTCTAATTGACACAACAATGTGAATTTAAATACCTCTCATTGATATTGTGGTGTTACCATTGATGGTTTTCCCAGAAGTAAATTCTGGAAGTGATTTATAATAGAGGATGGGAAAGTTAGAAAGTTCAGCAGTTACAGCAGTGTAGTACTGAAATAAGGATTAACCAACAGATTGTTTCGAGTGATAATAATTTAGGTTCTGATGGAGTTTTTGTTTTAATTTTCATGGTTGATTTTAAATGAATCTTCTATAATGAAAGCTTTAAAGTTATAAAAATGTTGAATTTTACAGTAAACAGTCCTTAGAATGTATAAATAATTACTGTTGTATTTTTCACATATCAGTGCACTTTGCCAGCCATTTCTTCACTCTCCCAACAATTCATTGTTTATCCTTTCGAAGTTGTGGGTATGAAGTACACTGTCTAGACTGCACAGCAAGTTATTCAGGTTGGGGACTAACCTGTAGAACTCAGTTTATTTTATGGTTCTTTTTACATAAAACTTAGATCAAGTGGAATAAATAATCTTAAGGGTACTATTTGAGAAGTTCCAGTAAGTGAATTTTTGACCTAAATTTATATGTGCTATCTTATATGTCATAAATCAGTGTGAAAAGAACAGAAAATGGTATTTTGACAACTGGCCAACATTTGTAGAAAATGGTGTTCTCCTCAAGAGCAATTGGCAGGCTTGAATAGACATACTTTATATGTGGAAGATATTGTTGGAGAATAACCATGGACATTAGTAATTTGACCAGTGGTGTCTACTTTGCAAATCGTGGATTGTTTTGAATCTTCACTCTCCGTTCAGAATACATTCTGTTACTGTGATCTTTCTGAGACTATCTGATTTGCTGATTCACCTATGGGATAAGCTGAACTTGAACTTTGCATTACTTCAAGTGCAGACAATGAGCGCCTTTTAAAACCCACATCCTGATGTTTCAAGGAATTAATTCAACTTGTTTAGTAGAAATAGAGCAACTCGTAGGGGGCATCCTGGTGACAGAAGACCTTTATCAAAGCAGCACATGCATTATAGCACAAAAAGAAAAAACACTTGATATATAGCAATTCTTTAAAACTGTCGTAAAGGAAATCCTTTATATAGGATAAGTGGCTGGCCAAGAGATTTGAATATATAACATTGTGAGCAGATCTTTGAGAAATTGAACTGTTGTCATTTTGAACATAAGCGCTTCTATTAATTTTGGAGCAGAAACTAATGTAATATGGATAATGTTTTGCCATATTAAATTAAAACATTTTAAATTTTTACCTTCAGGCGTTTCTTTCACCATTCTTCTAAGTCTGAGCCTTAAGGGATATAGTCCCATGAAGGAGACAGCAGAGATTTCCTAGAGGAAAGAAATACCTTTGGATCTCAGGTTGATTTCTGGAACTTTTAGCAAGACAGAGGCATACATGGCATGGACGTGTATAGTCAGAACAAGAGTTTCCGGATTCCTTATTCCTTTGCCTTCTGTGTTCCGAATCCGCAACCAAGACTGGCAGATTAGACTTCAGAGTTGCCTATCGGAGTCCAAGTCAGACAATAAGAAGCAGAGAGCTCTCATTTTCTGCCCAGTGGGTATTGGGAAAAGGGAGAGAAAAGTGTAGGAAGGAGGCTTCAGACACGTGTCCTCACTTTCCCCTAAAGTCCCGGAATAAGAGGCTGTAAATCTAGGAGAAAGCCAATGGCCTAGAGTTCTTCCTTGAGAATCAGGGAAGAGCTTGCTTCATATGCTGCCTGATAAGAACAGACTCATCAACTAAAATGCCAAGGCTTTCTCTGGCACAGTGCCTGCCCGTTGTAGCCCTCTCTTGCCACCTGAGGTCCCCTTAAGGAATGTCCCCTTAAGGGAATGTCGTAAGCTGTAATACAGGGTGTGGAAGTCTGCTGGGATGTTTCCTGGAGGGTTTGCAAAGGTCCTGCCATGACCCTGATGAGGGGGAAACAGAGGCAGGTGTGGAGAGAAGGTTGCTTTGGCCTGGATCCTTGTAGACCTCACAAGACCAGCGGCGCCGTGTGGTTCCTTCACCAGGTGCAAGGAAATGACCCGACTCGCCAGTCAGAAGGCTGTGAAGTCCCACTGTCCTCTGGCTTCTGTGGTGATAGCTAGTGCAGGGCACCAGCAGCCCTGCAGACCCAGAACGAGGAAACCAGAATTCAGAGCTGGGCTCCCTGTCCTTGCAGACTGGTCATCAAAGCATCCTGTGCCAGGGTGGCAGGAAGAGGCCAAGGCCCATGCTGGGAAATGCTGACTATGGATTCCAGACCTGGAGGTAGACCGCACTGGACTGTCCCGCTAGGGTTACTCTTACAGTGAAATTTGATTATTCACCAACAATGGCGGGGGTGGGGGTTTAGGCTCAGGAAAGGAGAATTATTCTGGGGAAGTAAGAGGTGTGTGTGTGTGTGTGCGCGCGCACGTGTGTGCATCTGCCAGTTCTGACACGTAAGTGTAAGTACATCTGAGACTTTTCATGGTTTTCTTTGTTGTTTTTGTAATTAAATTATTCAAAACTATGTATTGTACTGCAGTAAAAGCTGTAGCTACTTTATCATGTGTGTACATTCAGTCTGCAAACCACCAGTACAGTCATTTCAGTGTCTGCTTTTCCTCTCCCCATTCCTCAGAATATCTTTGGGAAAATCTCATTGGAGAGAAAATTAGTGAGATCTGCTGCCACCCTACAGTTCCTGAGTCTGAACATGGGGGGATCCAGCAGCCTAGATCCTGCTTTTCCTTAAGTGTCAGGAAAGAATATTACTTGAACTTTGAATTTTTTTTTTCCACCAAGAACATAAAAATAGGTTTATTCATTTATTTATTCATTTGGTTCTTTTAAATTCTACATACATTCTTCACTCATGTTCCCAACAGCTGGCTTAATCATATTAATGAAATATTCACTGAATTTCCGCTATACAGATATTTTTATGTAGGGTCTTCAGGGAGCAGTGCACAACCCTGCCCACAAGGAACCTGAGTCTAAGAGGGAAGGGAAGCAGCAGAGGTCATTTATAAGCCTTTCAGCAGGCTCTGAAAGGGAGAACGAATAGATCTTGGAGAAGAATTGTGGCTTCTTTTCTCCATTCATCACCTCCACGGGCACAGTGCTATGCTGTGGAGAGAAATCCTGCTGTAACACAGACCTGGTGTTTTTGTTTGTAATTTTACTATGGATGTCACTCACGCTTAAGGCTTGATTTTAACTGGCAGATGACCTGTACTATTAACGTGTATAATGTGCTGTCTTAGATAGCCTCTTGTGCACTGTTTTATTTTGTTAAACTTGCTTATTCCAATATTTCCTTCCACTTCACTGCAACAGGGCTTAGATAAGGTTAAGAATGCAGGTACCTGAGCCTGAGCCAGCCAGCCTGGTTCAAATCAAATTCCCCACGTAGCAGCTGTGTGATCTAAATACTGTGACTCATTGATGCATTCAGATAATGAATTGAAGAATTCATGGATGTCCCTACATCAATATTAAAGCCTGTAAGTATATATCTAGACACATCATAATCAATACATTATCTTCTTTCCATCTGCCCATCCTTCCATCTCTTGTACTTTGTTTTTTTATGGCTAAGTAATTTCCATGCTGTTTGATAAGTAAGCATGTTATAAAGAGCCACAATCACCTACCAAAATAATGACACTTCTGTGATCTGTTTTGTTTTGTTTGCTACTGGGAATCAAATCCAGGAGCCTTTGGCCTCTGAGCTACATGCCCAATTTTCTTTTTTTATTATTTTTCATTTTGAGACAGGGTTTTGCCAAGTTGCCCAAGTGGTCCTAGAACTTGCCATCTTCCTGCCTCAGCCTCCCTGGGATTATAGGTATATGCCACCACACTGGCATATCGTGGGATTTAGATACAGGGTGGAAGCAAAAGGATGAACAACACCCGTGACACTTATCTTCCCTTAATAAATCTTTGAAACTCTCCTGAGAGATTTTTTACTGAGGTGGCATTTCCCATGTTTATCCCATTTCTGTTTTCACATGATAAGTTTCTTCCCAAGCATTAGTTTTCTGCTTTTTTTATACTCCCTCTCTTCTAAAGTGTAGAGAATGTGCTTCCATTCCTGCTCAACATAAATTCAGCTCAGAATGAACTGCATCCCTGCATCCTGCTTAGTGAATAGACTCAAGTCTCAAGGGCTCCCAAGGTCCTGCCCATCTCCTGCCTCTGCTTTTAGCAGGCCTCGTGGACTTCCCCTAACCTTAAGAGATCAATCTGATTTTAATAAGCACACATTACTTTTATGTATTAAATCCAATCTGATTAAGAACATTCACTGTAGCTGTAAGTTAAAGGTGTCCCTTTCCTCCCTCCCTCCTTTCTCTCCCTGCCCTTCCCTGTACCTGACCTATGGGGACTGGATCTGTAATGGTGCTGTCACCTGCTGAGTTCTCCTGTCCTTGGTCTCTCTTGTTGGGTTCAGGGGAGAGGACCTTTGAGGACAAGCATTTGCCCTGTTCTCAGCCAGCCACTAGCTCTCTATCATGAAGGCATCCCTGTGCTGCCCGGGGCCCCTCTGAGTGCTTTCTGAGGTTCTGCTTAGATCCTGATGCAGTTTTCATGAATGTCATATACAGGGTTTCCCTCTCCCAAATTGCTTCTAGCAAAAAATACGCCCGTCACCTCTCATTTCTGGGGTCTCCTGCCCCCCCAGTTGCCCTTGGGAGCAGGACCCCATCAGAAGGATCCAGCACAGTTAATTTCAGTGTGGTCCAGGTGGCTGATGGGAACTTGCCTCTTCCTTGCCAATCTCACCAAGAAAGGACGAAGCAGACTGACTTAATCCCATGGCCTCTCCTCACCCTGCTCCCTGCTGCCTGTGTTTTCAGATGTCTCCAGACAGCAGGGAAGTGTGACCTCCCTGTGCATGTGTGGCTCCCTGTGCATGCTCCCAAGAGCACTTTAATTTTGCTCCGTGCGGGGGTGTCAGGATGGGCTCATGGCTGTGCAGCTCAGCTGGCAGCAGGGGACAGTGAGAAGCTCTCTCCTCTCTCACAGCCACCCTTGTATATTCAGTGTGTATCTCAGAGACCTCATCAGTGGCATGAGGAACAGAGGAGGAGCCTCCCTCTCTCTTCTCCCAGCAGGAGGAAGATCAGAGAACTCACCTTTAGCTTGGGGAGCAGGTGGTTGTCGCTCTCCTGAGTACGGGAACCTCCTTTGGATGAAGAATTCACACAATAGAAAGGACTCCTTTCCTCCTTCTGTTGTACCAATAAGTTGCTGGGTGAAGCCCTGCTTTTGAATGGTACACTTGACCTGACCAAATCTATCATCAGAGTGGTCATGATGGAGGAACCATTTTAACAGAATTGGAAAAAAAAAATTGGGGATTGTAACCCATTTACAGTTGGTTATGTAGTATAAAAAACAACTGATATAAGATCAGAAGACTCTATCAGAGTAGTTTAGTCTCTTAAGGTTTTTCTGAGATCATTAATAGCTGTCAGTTAAAACAGCATTTGTCAAATAACGTCTTAAATATAAGCATTTGCTTTTATTATAATAATGATGAAAGTAAACATAGTAATGGCAATATTTCCTCCCAGTTCTATATATGGAGTAAGTAAAATAATAGAAGTGAAAATGATACACTCATACTAATGTTAGTTAATGTTTAATGTTAATTTTAACACATCAGATCAGAAATTTGAAGTTTCTTGTTTTGAATTGATTAAGCTTATTTGTCATTTTCATTTTACTCACCACAATTTTCATGTAATATCTATGTCTGCGTACATGGTAACTTGTTTTTGTTGTTTTTTTTTTTTGGAAGCCAGGGTTACTTAACCACTAAGCCACATTCCCTTTTTTATATTTTATTAGAGACAGGGTCTTGCTAAGTTGCTGAGGATAACTTTGGACTTGTGATCCTCCTGTCTCAGCCTCCCGAGCCTCTGGGATTACAGGCATGCATTACCACACCAGGCCATGGTCACTTCTTAATGATACATGTCTTCTCTTCCTTATTCTGCATTTTGTAGGGATTTGAAGTTTTAGATATAATTTGTAGATGTAATTCCTTCAGCAAGAATGATTCTGGTATCTATGAAATTCTCATTATTGAGAATCCCATGAAACGAGAGAGAGCTTTAAAATAAGTTCTTCAAATATGTTTCATTTCAGTAATACAAATCTGTGTGCAATTATAACTAAGCTCCCATTGATCAACTCAGTTATCTTGTTTAGAAACTGTAGGCTATATTGTAACTTCACAGCCAGATATGTGGTGCTATTTCTGCTATGCGTCCATTTGATATTTTGTACTTGGGTGACTTTATACAGTTGTATTCAGAATGAGGTCTAGGGATGGATAGCAAGGTCCTGAACATTTCCCCATTAAAAGCTGCAGCTGGGATCTTATTCATAGTAAGTTCATCTTCACCAGTGGTGGCCTTGCTTTCCTCCTAGCTGGTTGCTACTTGCTTTGCTTTTCTGCATGTGCTGGCCAGCTCTCCCTGCCCATCAGCCGTCACTGCTTGCAAACCTGCGGGTGTATTTTAGACATACCTGCGGTACTGCCACAGCAGCCCACACTGAGTGATGATGCGTTCATCAGTGAAATCCCCCCGTGTGGGTTGGAACTGCCATCTACCGCATCTTTTAATGAAATGCTCGTCCACCAGGGACTCAGTGTTCTGCAGTGTGGAGATGGCTTCCCTCTCATCTCTGATCTTCCTGAGTTCTCTCTGTAGGTACACACAGAGGTATTTGGTCTCAGCGTATAGGTGTATTTAAAACTCATTAATAAAACCTCATTGTCATTATTTCAAATGTTTTAGGGACAACTTAATTGAACTTTGAAGATTAGACTTTCATCATTGTTAAAATGTCATATTCTGGAAATAGTAGATAGAGAAAGTAATTGAAATACATAGAGAATAAAAAAAAAATGTGTCCAGTACATAAGCAAGTATAAAGGAAAAACATCTACAAATGAAAGTAATACCCTATTTTATTAACAATTTTCTGATAGCCAAACTAGATTTTATTTTTAAGATAATTATGTAGATTCTTGTAGGATTTACCTGGATCAGTGAATAAGCATAGCCCTCAGTGATTTGAATATGATGTGAAAATCGTAGCTTCATTTTAAAGTCTTGTTAATTTTTCAGTTAGAATGCTTATTAAAATGTTTGTTCTAAAACAGATGTGGACTGTTTTAGAAAGTGGATGCGGACGTGGAATGAGATATATATATCACCAAAAATATCAGTTGCTAGGGAGATATGTGGAGATGTACTTCAGTTTGTGCAGGAACCAATTAAGAGTAGAAATATTCAAATACATTTCGGTAACAAGTGGTGATGGGGGGAGAAGGTTAGTTAAGCTTCTAAAATGAAAACTTAGCAGAGATCACAATCGGAAGATTGTGTAAATGTGTTCCAGAGACTGGTTGGCTAAGGCAGAGTTTTGTGTTTCACTTTGTTCTTGAAAAATATAGTACAAAGAATATTCTACAAGAAATGGGATTAAAAGGCTATATTATGAGGTGTATTGGATGTGAGGGGAATAATGGTAGTTCTGGGTGCTTTTGGTTTCAAAAAGCAGTAAAAAAAAATAATAATAATTAATCATGGAAATTCCTTATCTGATGTTTCTAGAAAGTCAACTGACTTCAGACATGGTTTGATCAGGGCACCAGTAACTTTCTATGTGAATACCTTCACTTTGCCCTGTGCTGAAAATCAGTTTGATCATTGACTGACTTCCCTTATCATTTAAAAAAAAAAAAATGGCTCACAAGGTCTGGCGCTCACATTTTTCAAATTCATCCGAACAAAGGAGCCTTCTCTTTCTTGCTCATCAAACGAAAGTGCTGAGCTTTGCAGTATTTCCCTTTCTTAGCTTTTGTCTTCTTCTGAACTGGTCCTTGAGGCCAAATGTCTTGCCTGGATTGGTTTAGACTTGAATGTCTGACCATCAGAATCCCAACATAGTGATCCAGTCAGTTCAGAGCAGAAGCTAGAGTCAATAACAAATGAGATGAGGAAGCAGTAGATGCTTAGAGCCCGTGGTGTCTGCTGCTGGGGAGACTAAGAAGCTGGGGATACAATCAGGGGCCATGTCATGTCAGCCTTATGATAGTTGACAAGCCTGCAGTTTTATTAAAGGACTCATTTGCAAACTCACCACTTCAATAATTTTTTTACAGAATTAAAAATGATACAATTTAATCTGAACATTAAATAGGGCTAGACTTACAAAGATTTCAAATCAAGAGTAATGATAATGGTATGAGATTGTAAGGAATATACTTATTTTTTTTTTTTGGATTTCTGCCCCTCAGTTGCCATCTCATTTTTATTAAGATATCAACTTTCTTAGTGAGGACTACTTGGTCCACCTCCAAAGAGCAGGATCTTACCCAGCAATCCTGTTCATTTTCTCTGTTTTCATTTCACCTGTGACTGGACATTGGTATTTTGCTGATTAATTTCTGTGTACATTGTTTTGCTCCTCTAGAAGCAAAGTTCCACAGGAGCAGGGATTTTTAACTGTTTGGAACACTGATAGAATAGTGTTTTCTTTCGGTTAGGAGCTTATTAAATATTTGATGGATGCATTTCCATCCATATTTGATGGATGCCATCTTCCTGCCTTTTAGAAGCACTTGAGGTTTGTGAGCATACTATGGTAGCAAAGGTTTAAAGAAGATCATTGGGGACAAAAACTTACCTGTTTCAAAATGACATCCGATGACATCTTTTTCTCCTTTTCCCCTGCTTTTTACTTCAGTACACAATTTAATTTTTTTAATTTTAGGCCATTGTAATTATACATAATCATGGGGTTCATTTTGACATTCATAAATGCAGGTAACACAGTTATTTTCCATTTCAGTCCCCATTATTCCCCTTCCCACCCACCTCACTTTCCCCTCCTCTTCCTCTACTCTGTTGGCTTCCTTCTGTTTATTTATCAGTGTCTCATTGATCACCGCTGCTGTATGAATTGGAATGCATTGTGGTGTCTTCTCACATCCACCTCCTGGAATTCAGTCAAGTGTCTTTCCCCAGTTTTTCCCATTCAGTCCCCCTTCTGCTCTACTAATCTCCCTTCATTTTTTGCAGGATCCCCTTTCTTTTTATTTGCTTTTTATTTATTTGTTTTGGCTTCTGTGTACGAGAGAAAGCATTCAATTTCTAACCTGAGACCTGTCCCACGTCCCACCGTTCAGTCAGGGACAGCCTACCTGTGGATCCAGGGTCTAGAAAGAGTATCCACTACCATGCCAAAAACGGTAGAGGGGCAGTGGAGTTCAGGATCTGTCAGCTGGTCATCAGACCCTCCTGTTGTGGAAATGGGGGATTCATAGTTGTTCCTCTTTACCTGCATATAACGAAGGCCAAGGTCAAAGTTCAGGGTGGCTGGAAGTTGTGTGAGGAGGTTTGTACAAGGTTTGCAGTGCATTCCATCAGGCTTAATTTCTCAGTGTCTCCTACAGATTCCCAAGAGTGACTTGTCCCTAAGAAACCCAATAAATGTTTGTTGACTCGATATAAAATCCTCATGTATTTAGAGTAATCATTTCTAAACATGCATTTCATTTTAAGATGACTTTTTATGACTTGAAGTGTGATAAGCATATATAATTTCTCACACAAGCTGTACTAAAGTTCAGATGATCCGTGTAAAATAAAACATTTTATATTTATATATATAATAACTATTTTCTTCAGTTCATATAGAAAAGTATGTCTTTCTATAAAAATAGGTCCCTAAGTACTAAAATGAGATGTTGACTAATTTACCCTAGGATTTTAAGCTTGCATTTAAAGTGGTATGACAATACTTAATTAGCTAATTTAAGAGGTTCATTGCTTTTCATTTTAATCAATAGCATACCTGTATATACACATACACCCACATACACACACCAGCAATTTAGGGTTGCTTTGCAAATTACAATCATGCCTCACAATAAGCATTAGAAACTAAGTTGTTTTTCAAGTTAATGATTTTTCTGACATGACACAATTGATGTAATTGCAAATTATGTTTTATAGTAAATGGAAAGTATGCTCATTTTTAATTTAGAAAACATTTGTTAAAAGTAGTAATCCACATTTAAACATTTAATGCAATGCACATTTAATTTTCAAAACATAGCTTCAGGCAATGGTTGACATTTTCTTATATTTATCAGATTGCCATTCAAGATTGAACTAAAAATTAATTTGCTATATAGTAAATCCTCAAAAAACTTATGAACATCATCCTACATTTCACAACCATCCTTAATGAAGGCCTTTCTTCTCTTTTGTAATGTCATAGTTATTGTTAATTACTTTTTAAGCTTATGTCATAATCTTAACAATTTAACTCAAATTAACATGATAGCTTGGATGCCATCATTAGCAAAAGCTCAGAAAATGTTCTTAATATCATTTAAAACAATTGCATTGGGTACCAAATATGATTTTCTATGTAAAATACATTGTAGACAAATACTTGCTATATTAAAGAATAGGAAGTTCAAGTTGGATGAATATGATCTTATATTTAATTGCTTATATTTAAGATGCCAAATTTGTCAGGAGAAATTGTTTTCTCGTTATTTACCTAGGAAGGTATTGTCAGGCTTTATACTCTTGCCTCAGGGTCTGATACTTCCTTTGAAACACTTACTGGATCTGTAGGGTCAGATTTCCAGTCGCTCTTCTTTCTTAAGACCTCTTCTTCAATCAAGAGCTGATAGAAGTTTTCTTACAGCAGGGCCCAGTGACCTCCCCCATACTCTCTGCCCTTTCAGTCGTTATTCATTACACCATGCATTTGAAATAATGTGCCAGTAATTTCTGTTTATAGTTTTTGGTTTTGTTTTGTATTCCCTGTAAATTGTGACACTTATGGAGCTGTGACCAATTCTTCATCTTGGTTTAGAAAGGCTTTCCCAGTCCCCTTGTGTACACCTGGCAATAAATCAATATTTGGAGATGACAGGGAAGTCCCGTTTTTTTATTCATAGACCCATGACCCAGAGACGTGTGGCCCACCCTGACTCACATCTTCCCTTCCCTGGCAGCGTATGAATTTCGACATTGACTTATTCTTTCATCATTTGTCAAATTCATCTTTATGGGTTCCCAATGGTAGTGAATAAAGGCAGAGTTAGGTAATGGGATTATGAGTGTGCATCTTAATTTTTGAAATAAGCTTCTCAGTATATATTCTAAGAGAAGATTACCAAACAGAATCCTGTGAATTTACTGCTACACTCACATGCTTTAGAATTTTGAGCTTGGAAACTGTAATAATCACTCAGAATTCATCTTTATGCCCTGTTATGGTAGATATGGCTTTGCATCACAATGCTGGAATAAATGAGTATTCCATTTAGAGTTTGACATTGAATTGTCCCAAGAGGCTTTAAAGTAAGGGAGCCATAAACACCAGATTAGGAAAGCGTTCACTTTCCCTGTCCTTATCAGAGCAAAATTAGTGCTTTCAGTTTTACACAGACATGCAGAATTTAGCACAGTGCTCAACCTACATCTCCACAGTGAAGTATGTTTCTAGAATCCTCTTTGCACTGTGTAGAAAGAGGACTGACACAGCCTCCAGCAGCCTCCGTGGTGCTCATTCTGGAGGCTTTCCCTTCCGACTGGGCTTGTACTCTTAGTGGCTCAAGATAATTTCCTTAGTGTCTTCTTGAATGTGTTTCTTGTAGTTGCTAATAATCTCATTTCCACTTTCAACACTTTTCTCAGTAATACATATTAAGCCAATAATGCACATAAAGCTAATTCTTAACCACCAAGTTTCTGGTCACATGAATCTTGTGTGATGTAAACATGTTTATTATTTCTGTACAAATTTATGTGTAAATGTGTTAAAACCATGTTCTGATGAAAAACAAGAGGAGGATATAACCTTTTTAAAGGAGAAATCTTGATACCAGATTTGGCATGTATGGGCAATGGCTCATGGGTCCATGACTTTGTGTGTGCAACGTATGTTCTCCATGTCTTACCCATAGTTGGGAGATGTACAAAGCCTTGAAAACCAGAAATCCTTCATGGATTCATGGAAGTTATTTAGGGGCAGTCTGACCTGGACTAATGTAGCCATGTGTAGTCATTGTTTATCCTACGTAATGTGGATATTCATAATTTTTTTCTTAAAAATGTCACTTTATTTGATTAATCATGCTGCCCCAGACCTAGCTGGGATGATCACATTAAAAAAAAAAAAAAATGGTAGATCCACCTTTACATTGAAGACTGGAACCTTCATAATTCCAAGGACTCAGATAACCAACTCTTGGTACATATAAAAGATGAGGGTCAGAAGTTGCTTTTACTAAGAAAATGACAGATTTAGAGAAGTGTTACTGTGGTTAAGAAATGCAGAAATTGTGATTCATGTTGTAAATTCTGGTGAATGACTGTGGTTTACATTTTTTCAATGTCTCTGCCTGTGGTAGAGAGATGGAAGAAAGCAGAGGCAGCTATTTGGCAGGGCAGATATTAAATAGGAACCATCTAGTTGTAACAGAAACCAGCTTCTGGCAGCTCTGAAGAACACAATGGAACAGTTGGCATGAACCTGCTTGAAGACCCAGAGCTACAGAATAGCCCCAAGAGGTCTGACTCCAAAGGAAGCATTCCCAGTGAAGGCTAGGGTTAGTTTAAGGCCTGATTGATGTCCATCTGCATTGTGCTGGGTTGTGATTTCCAGTTTCTACTCTGCTCCCTCCAGATGGTAAGCTCTGGGGCACATACTCTCTGTGTTCAGTTTCCCCATTCCTCAAACATCATCTGTGTGGTGGTGGGTGTTCATTAAGTATTTGGCAATAAGTAAACGAAGTATGTTTAGTTGTGGTCCAGTGACTCAAAGTCTTCACATTATGTTTTAAGTCTCTGATGTCTAACGTCATGTGGCTCAGTTGGGAAAAGGAGGAAGTGCCATGTGTCTCTAGAGGTTGTAGCAAAAGCCTTCTGGCTAGGGAAGCAGGACTTGGTTTGAAACCATAGTGCTCCTGATGTCCCACCCAGTTTCTAATATGCCATGGTCCCCTCTCTGATGAGAATTTCTCTTTTAGGGAGCCGCTCTTACTGGTGGAAATACTTCTTATTTCCTTTTTATCAAAGTGAAAAATAAGTGGGAGAATCACTGTTGGAAGGGGTAAAATTTACACAGAATCATGAATAATGGAAGTTACTTTATAGGCTTAGTGGTTCAGGAATGGCTGTTTTCATGTATATCAGAGAAAAACCAGGCCACACATTTTAGTTAGTGAAGTAGACCTCTGGGAACAGGCAAAAGTAACGGTGGTGTCTCTGCTCATGTCTTAGGGTGTGCAAATGGCAGATGAGGGGCTGGGGTTGTGACTCAGTGGCAGAGCGCTTGCCTAGCACGTTGGAGGCACAGGGTTCGATTCTCAGCACCACATATAAATAAATAAAATAAAGGTCCATTGCCAACTTAAAAAATATTTAAAAGATGGCAGATGAAGTTCTGAGTGTTGTATAGCTAGCTTTTCATACCCAAATCTACAACGATCACTAAATTGGCAGTTCTTAGGTTATATTAGATAGTAAGCACACATTTTTCCAGATTGCCTGTAACTCCTGTCATTTGCTCACAACTCTGTACTGGATGCTGGTGCCCCCTTTTCTGTGGACTCTGTGACGTCATGCTAACATTGATGGCAAAAGAAATGGGTGCTCATGAATACTGCTTAGAATAAAAAGTTACCAAAATGGATCTAAAATTACAAGTACTTAGACAAACTGAATTTTCATTTATCAAAGTAGGAAGTCAAGAGAAAATGTCTAATTGGATAAAGCAATTATTATTGACATATTATTAAGAGATGTGGAAGTAACCAATAGAAAATACACAAGCAAGTCTTGCAGTCACTTGTGCTAACAGGAAATAAATGTGGAAGTAGAAGAGGAAGGAAAGAATTGCTTTTCAATAGAAAAAACTTCTGAACTGTTTTTCACTTAAATATTTGCAGCACCTTAACATATGAAATTTTGAAAGAGGGGATGTAAGCACTGATCTAGTTTAGCAAGTTGATTTAGGATTTTAAGTGTTTATTTTTATTATGAGTTCATGCGTATCCATTAGCAACTTGGAATCACAGAAAAGCACAAGGATGAAATCACCTGTGATCTGTTCACTCAGTGCTCCACTAATAAAAATGAATTTAGGGGGTGATTGGTGATCATATTTTTTTTTAGGATAATATCCTCACGATGATAAACATCAACATAATGGTAGCTAACATTTGTGTTCATTAGGATAGGCGTCTTCCTAAGTGGTTTATGACATCCCCAGGAACCACAGAGATAAGTGCTTTTATAGCCCCCTTGTTGGAAATGAGGGAACCTAAACCCAGCATGTTAAGAAGCCACATTGCCACATTGCCATCGGATGGCAGACCTGGGAAATGAACAGGGAAGAAGTGAGCAGGAGCAACGAAGGATTGCCTGTCCATCAGGCGATGACTGAATGAGTTCTGCCTTATTAAACATGTCTTGGATATCTTATTAAAGATATCTTGGATATCTTTGGTTACTTTAAAGTTCCTTTAGGTATCTGTCCTGTATCCAGAATAATATGTGGACTCTGATTATCTGTTCCTGTTAATTTTATTTGCTTTAAACTGTTAGAGGTGTAATGCATCTTTTAAAAGTGTCTTAAGTGACTCAGGAAGCTGAGGCAGGAAAATTACAAGTTTGAAGCCAGCCTCTACAACTTAGGACAAAATTAAAACTTAGTCTCAAAATTAAAAAAATAAAAAGAGTTGGGGTATAGCTCAGTGGTAGAATGCCCTTGAGTTTAATGCCTGGCAGTGCAGACAAAATAAAAAGTGTCTTAAAGTAATTTTTAAACAGTTTTAGAGCCATGAAAAAGTTGAGAAGACAGTACAGAGAATTCCTGTATACCCCACAGCAGGTTCCCCCTCTTAGGAACATCTTGCATTAGTGTGCTACATAATTATAATTATAGGTCAGTATTGATACATTGTTGGTTGAAGTCCATACTCTCGTTAGGCTTTCTTAAGTTTTACCTGATGCTTTCTTCCTATAACAGGTCCCTATCCAGGATACTACGTTGCATTTAGCTGTCATGTGCCATTTGGCTTCTCTTGGTTCAGGAAGCTTCTCTAACTTTCCTTGTTTTAATGACTGACAGTTATGAGGAATATTGATCAGGAACATTGTAGGATGTCCCTTTAATGGAATTTGTCCGATTGAGTGAGTAACTTGGAATTCTTTTGCATGGGAATTTCTTTTCTCATTTTAAAAAATTTTCAGTCATTTATATTGATAGGGACTCTTGGATATTTATCTTGTACTTTGTTATACTCCACTGCTACTATGTCTTTGTTTTGCCTTTTATTTTGCCATTTTTATTGACAGATAAAAGTTTACATCATCATGGAATATAGTGTGATATTTCGATACATTGTTACAATGTGTAATGAATGACTCAGGGTATTTAGTTTATCAAACATTTACCATTTCTTTGCATTAAGGACATTCACAATCCTCTCTTCTAGCACTTTTGAATTATAACTCTGTTGTGTTGCTAAAATTATTCTAGCTTTGGTCAAAGAGGCTCTGTGTCCTGCATATCTCTGACATATCTCTGCCTATTGACTAATTAATAGCACTTCACTAATTAATTTCACTTCATTCTCTGCCTCTATTAGATGCTTCAGGCTCATCTTGTGTTTTCCTTGCCCCAGTTCTAGAGTCAGACATTCCTTTAAGGAGCTCCGGTTCCTGTTTTTGAAGAATGGCATTAGAGGTCAAGGTCAGCAGATGAGCGCATTTCTATTGTGGTGGTGGTGTTTGTAGGCCCCCTCAGGCGACCTTGAAAGAAATATATGTATGTACACTAATGTGAGCGTACACATGTACCGATGGGAATTCCGTGTACAGCTACCTGCATCTACATGAAGCCGTATCCGAGTCTCTGTCTCTAGACCAGCACCACATGGATCCCCCAGCCTCCTTCCATTGCTTACATGTACCTCCCTGCTCCAAAACTGAGAGGCTGGTGCAGCCCCTTGCCATTGCTTAGGTCCTTGTTCAGTTGCAGTGGACACGAGGCAGGGTCACAGTGGTTAACCCCTTCCTCTACAGGAAGCATCATCATCAACTCAATTACAATGATGGAAATGGTTTATTTTCCCTTTAGTCTTGCAACCTCCACTCACTTCCAAAGTTTCTAAGGCTACCATCTCTTTCCCCGCCTGTTTCATGAGGTTGTGTCCTACAGTTAGACAACTTTGTCACATTTGGTATTCCATCTCATATCCCTCAATGTTCCAAATTACTTTTTAAATTTTCCCACATTAAGCTTCATTCTTTGTGCTATAAATTTCTGTGAGCTTTGGCAAATACATCGTGTCATGTAACTACCATTATAGTTTTCCACAAAATAGTTTCACTCCCCTAAAACGTCACCTGTACTTCACCTGTTCCATTATTTTCTCCTCCCTTCAAACCCCTGGCCACCACTGACCTTTTCTTATTTTGTCTTTTCTGCAGTTTCATGTGATTGGAATATTATAGTACTTACCCTTTCCAGAATGGCTTCTTTCATTTAGTCACATTCATTCAAGTTTCCTCCATATCTTTTCATCGTTTGATAGCTCATTTCTCTTAAGCACCAAATAATATCCCATTGTATGGGTGTATCATAGTGTATTTACCCATTCACCATTTCAAAGGCCACCTTGGGTGCTTCTAGTTTGGGCAGTACTGGTAAAGGTACTGTACACATTCTCATGCACATTTTTATGGACATGTCATTTTAGACGGAGATGGAGTAAATACCCAGAAGTATAATTACTGACGGCATGGTAAGACTGTATGTGTTTTACAACACATATACCACACAACCTTCCAAAACGCCGCTACCATTTTGCATTCCCATCAGCAGTGAATGAGAATATCTGCTGTTCTGGATCCTGGAGGGCAATTGATACTATCATTTTTTTTTTTTTTTTAAGATTTTAAGCATACTAATAGCTGTGGAGTGTTATCTCCTTATTGTTTTAATGTGTAATATATTTTTAAACAGAAGCCATGACTTCTACTTGAAATAGCATCTGCTTAGAAGTCCCTGGATCAGTCTTTTCAAATCTTATCCAAGAAAGTATTCATACTTTGAAAAAGTAAGAAACTCACTTGAATCCTTAGAACAAAGACCAGAAGCTAGAATTTTGGTAAGATGATAAGATTTTTTGTTTTTAACTAAATTGGAGCAGGAAAAAAAATGAGTAAAAAGAGGAGGAAAAAAAAACACAATAGTATAACATATCACAAATGAGAAATGTTGACAGTGGTAAAAAATGAGGAATTCTGGGAGGACTGGTGTGAAATACTGAGTCCAGAGAAGCATATTTCATTACATAGTGTTTGTTACAGTGCCACGTACGGTAAAAAGAAAACAGATGACAATAGAAAATTGTTAAATAAATCAGTATAGAGACAAATAATGGACTACAATATACCCATTTACATCATAGTTTAATTATATGTGACCTAGCATACATATGCATTATAATAAGTTACAGTAAACCAAAATGTTTTTATGGTGTGATTGCAAGATTATTAACAGATATACACAGGGACCTCCACAGAATTGTGGAGAAAATGTTTCAAAATCTAGTAGTAGCAGAAGCATTTTCTTTCTTAAACTTTTCTCATCATTTCCAAACACTATATGATTAACTATGGAATTGCCTATTAAAAATTCTCTGTATTATATATGATTGCTTTTAGATCACTCAGTTCAACTCCAAATTATTGGTTATTGTCCAGTTATTTGATGTTGTAGGAGTACATTTTATTTTGATAATAAAAAGTCCTACTTTTTATACTTATGCACATAGAATGAAAGTTCCGCTTCTACCTAACAGCATAGCTAAGCATATAAGAAGATGCAAAAGAAGACCTTCAGTTGTTGCCTATGGAGACTCCCCAGTTACATGCCCAGAGGGTACCAGCCATTCCCATTTCAAATGTTCCTGGCAATAGTGCCCCCCCCCCAGAAACATTGCAAAAATGGAAACTGTAATCTTTGAATTATTACATATAAGAAAGAGTGAGCGCTGACACATCTCAGTACCCTTCGAACGAGGCCATTTACAACCAAGGAAAAGCCTGGGTTTTGTTGTTAAACACAGAGCCAGAAATTGGTGTGCATTAAAAGAGATCCCAAAGCATACAGGGCTTTGTCCTTAGTGGAGGGAGCTATCATGGTCCCGCACACCAGGTGAGTGAGAATTTGCTAATTATTACATTTGTTCCATATTGGCTCAGAAAATAAAACCACAGTGCACCACTCACTCAGAAGTGCCATGCTTAAGTGGTGCCTATCAGCCACCAAGACTTTTGCCAGCATGTTATTTAGCACAAGGAACAACAGCAACAAAAGAATGTGTTCATTTTGGAAGACAGGATTGTAAAGGATAATTATGGAAGAGCAACCCTAAAAGAATCTAAACCTTATATTATTCCTGTAGGAAATTAACGTCTTAAATACCTTCCTTCTCGTGTCACTGAGAGATGCAAAGAACACTCTTATGAAAAACAGCCACAGAGCCCTGTCCACACCTTCTCATTAGAAAATTAACACTTTTCACTAGTTAACGGCTCTATTTCCTTAGAGTAGTGAAAGTAGGAGAAGGGAATTCTGAAGTGTTTTTATGATTTACAAATATGAATTATAAAGCATCTACTTTATATTTGGGCCTCAGAAACTTAATTTTAAATGATAGCTGAAAATATTATGAGAAAATGCTTTATTCTGCCTCTGTCTAATTATCTCAATTGATTCCATTTTATCAATCATTTTTTACATATTGCAGAAGAATCAAATGGCAGTGTTGTTATAAAAACTCTTCATTGGACTTCAGTCTTCTGTCACCTGGTCTCCAGTGTAGGGTCTGCTACAAACTGGGACAAGTGCCTTTTGCATGAATGATTAAATTGAAGGATGTATGCTGGTCCATTTCTCTTTATTGCTTCTGCTAATTGGAACAGAGGCTCAATAATATGTTCAGATATTATATGATTCCATGACCATAATGTCGATATCCCCTTCATGTTGAGGTCTGAATGGTAGGTCTCTTGCTGTTTTATATCATTAAATGTTTTGAATCACACACATAGTGTACAAGTGTTAAGAACCCTTGTCCATCTCTTGTCCAGAACACAGTAAATCAGCTTTGTCTCCAGCTTTTCTCTGCTGCCAGGTGACTACCACATAAGAAAGCCCAAACCGATGCTCTGTAATTGGGTAATTATGGGAATATTTAAATTCCATTCAGCAAACATTTGCTCAACATTTCTGATGTGTCAGACATTTTAACATGCTTTATTTCATTTCATCATCTCAATGGACCATGAAGCTGATATTGTCACTCACATTTTGGGGGAAAGAACAACCAAGGCCAAGAGAAATTAATTCAGTTGCTTAAATAAAGGAGTAAGTAGCTGACTGGGAAGCCTGTCCAAGATTCTGAAATATCCCAGTGTACCACTCTAGTCTGTGCCTTGAAATAATTTATGATTTGAGAGGGAGGGTGGTGTAGTAGAAAACCCACGGGCGTTTGACAGGAGCCTATATCTGCTGTTGCTATTTGTGCGTTGTGTCTCTTAGAGTGACCAACGTACAGTCTTCAAGCCCTGTTTTCGTCCCTTGGTAGTACCTTGCCTGGCACAACTGAAGTGTCTTATAAATGATATTTATTACTATCTAGATGTTAGGACACTTCTGATCATATTTTAAGATATTGCTAGCACATACACAATGTTAATCCTCTCTTTATCAGAACAGAATGGGGTATATTTCAGAGTATTATAGTAGTAGCATCTAATGCATTTTTCCATTAAATCCTCCGTAAATGCATATATATTTTCTCAAAGAAGATAAATGCATTGAAAATAGTGTAATGAATGGAAAAGTGGAAGAAGTTGATCAAAAACTGTGGAGATGACTAAATGTTTGGAAAACACATACACATTTCCAAGAGGACAAGAAGTTGTAAAAGTTTGGAGATTGACTCCAAGCCACAAAATTCTGCCAAAATATATAGACATGGAAACTGGCGTTGAGTCCAAGTCTTCCATCTGAGATAAAAACGAACACTGCGCGTTGTAAATAAAAACAACGTAGGATTAAAAAAATCACCAGTGGCGTAAAATCACTGTAGAAATGTGAAGCACAAATGGGAAATTAAATCAATGAAGTGTGAAATGATGTCACGAAGCAATTGGAGAATGTGAAAAAAATTTGTTAAAAAGATGAACCAGCGTATGACAGATGATTTAAGACCTGAAGGAGAAGCAGTGAAGTCCAAGCAGGGGTGCTTCTTTCAAAGTGGCAGAACATGTGGCATAAATCAAATGGCCAAGTGGTTCCAGGGTGGGAAGAGAAATTGCTGTGTTTGTGAGCACTGTAGAGTGCTGAGAAGAAGAAGAAGCACGAGCCAATGTGAAGAGATTTGTAAACAGGGAAGAACTAGCTAGCATACGACTTTAAAAACGAGAAGTGTTTAAAATAACTATGTTGGGTAGACTTCTTGTTTAATTGAAGGAATGATAGAAAGTATGTATTACAAACATATGAACAAGTGCATTGTTCTGTCACTAAGTAATACATCCATATATCCATACCAGTCATGTAAGTTACATATTTATATCTATTCTAATACTATTTTTATTCTAATTAGTTATACATGACAGTAGAATGCACTTTGTCACATCATACATAAATAGAGTATAACTTCTCATTCTTCTGGTTGTACATGATGGAAAATCCCACCAGTTTTATAGTTATGTATGTACACAGGGTAATAATGTCTGATTCATTCTACCATCCTTCCTATCCACATGTCCCCTCCCATCCTTTCTATTCCCTCTACCTAATCTAAAGTAACTCTGTTCTTCCCCAGTTGCTCCATCCATTGTGAATTAGCATCCACATATCAGAGAAAACATTCATCTTTTGTTTTGGGGAGATTGGTTTATTTTGCTCCATCCATTTGCCATGATTTTATTCTTCTTTAAGGCTGAGTAGTATTCCATCATATATATATTATATATATATCATATATGTATGATAGATATATGGATATTTATATATGACAGAATACTATATATATATATACCATATATATCACATTTTTCATTCTTCTTTATGGTTAATATTCCATTGTGTATATATAACACATTTTCTTTGTCCTTCGTCTGTTGAAGGACACCTAGATTGGTTCCTCAGTTTAGCTATTGTGAATTGAGCTGCTATAAACATTGATGTGGCTGCATCACTGTAGTGTGCTGATTTGAAGTTCTTTGGATATAAACAGAGGAGTGGGAAAGCTGGTTCAACTGGTGGTTCCATTCCAAGTTTTCTGAGGAATCTCCATACTGCTTTCCGTAGTGCTTACACCAATTTGCAGTCCTGCTAGCAATATATACCTCATTCCCCACATCCTTGCCAACACTTATTGTTGCTTGTACTCTTGATAATAGACTTTCTGACTAGAGTGAGATTAAATCTTAGAGTAGTTTTGATTTGCATTTCTGTAATTGTTGGAGATATTGAACATTTGTTCGTATATTTGTTAATCGACTGTATTCCTTCTGTGAAGTGTCTGCTCAGTTCCTTAGCCCTTTTATTGACTGAGTTATTTGATTTCTTTTGGTGTTAAATTTTTTTGAGTTCTTTCTATATCCTGGAGATTAATGCTGTATCTGAGATGCATGTGGTAAAGATTTTCTCCCATTCTGTAGGCCCTCTCTTCATGTTATTGATTATTTCCTTTGCTGAGAAGAAGCTTAAATCCCAATGACATTCTTCATAGAAATGGAAAAGGCAATCATGAAATTCATTTGGAAAAATAAGAGCCCCAGAATAGCCAAAGCAATCCTTAGCAAGAAGAGTGAAGCAGGAAGCATCACAATACTAGACCTTAAAGTATACTACAAAGCTATAGTAATAAAAACAGCATGGTACTGGCACCAAGATAGACATGTAGACCAATGGTACAGAGTAGAAGACACAGAGGGAAACCCACATAAATACAGTTATCTCATACTAAACAAAGGCACCAAAAACATTCACTGGAGAAAAGATAACTTATTCAACAAATTGTGCTGAATTGGAAATATATATGTAACAAAATGAAATTAAACCCTTATCACTCAGCCTTCATGAAACTGAATTCAAAGTGGATCACAGATTTAGGTACTAGAACAGAGACCCTGTCCTAATAGAAGAAAACATAGGCCCAAATCTTTACCATGTTACTAGGATCTGACTTCTTTAACAAGACTCCTAAAGCACTACAAGTAAAATCAAGAGTCAATAAACAGGATGGATTCAATCTAGTATTATTTTAGTGAAATGTATTGCTGTGATAAAAATAAAAACTCACCTATCATTCTCTATAGATTCAGAAACACTTTAATTCTCGAATGAAAGTCTGTGGTATTGCTATGAAATTTGATGTATGTTCATGATTCAGGCAACTTTTATGAAGATACCTTGTTTGTTATATAAGAACCTAGGGGGAAATATGAAAAACTTGAAAAACAAAAGGAAAATATGATTTAGTAGTATCTTCCAATACTAATGTTCAACAATGAGTCTGTGTCATCCTAAGTGTGGAAAAGGTGAAAATTCAATTTGTCACCAAAAGGGATTTGATAATGTCATGAAACAAATACAGAACTTCTTTACCATGGTCCACTGGAAAATGACAGGGTGACTCAGTAGAGACATTTTTCTGTGAAAGAAAAGTGGACTCATTGATCACAACCACTAAAATATGAAGTAATTGGCAGTAAGCTCTAATTCTGTCCTATGGTTGACATAAAGAAAACGAGCACGTTTCATTGGGAACCCTGTATGTTTCCCTTGGTAACATTTTTGGTGGTCCGTCCCATGTTTCCTGTGCCGATATGCTTTGCCTTGAAGTGAAGGTGGAATATTATGCTCAATATTCCACTGTTCCTCAGTGGCAGAATGAAGGCCTGAATCCTTCCCCCTGTGCACCCCTTTTCTGTTCCACACTCCATGGGCTAGTCCTGCCTTGCTTACTTGGAGCTCCCACACTTGAGACACAACATTCAGTTAATCCAGGGACTGGTCACCGCTGTAGCTGGTGCATTATCCTTGTTGATAATAGTCGTTAAACTGGTAAGTACCTCTGTTTAGGAAACTGACAGATAATGGAGTTCTTACACATTTAAATTTTGAAAATTCCTTAATTATATTGAATCCAGAGCTTGTTTCTTAGGGAAGAATTGCATCTTTACTACTAATATAATCAGCTTGAAAATGGCAGTGGCTATTTCAGTGTGTCTAGAGCTGAGTTCCTTGGGGAACAATGGGGAAGATAAAATGCATGAAGGAAAGCGAACACACTGACATTTGAATGTTGCTATAAATGTTTTATGAGAAAGTTGGGTTTTAATGGTTTAAAAATACATTGGTTTTAAAAATAAGCTTTTTGAGGTAGAAATTATTTTTCTATGGCAATACATTTCTGAAATACAAGTCAGGTTATGAATATGTTGACCAATTTCTCAGGAATATATATCATAAATTGAAGACTGTTTCACCTGGATTTTACTGAAGAAAAGTATTTAATCTCTTCTTCTGATTTATTCTCTAAAGTCATATACATTAAAAATCATCAGGATGATGAAATGATACTCTTGACTTGCTCATTGGCCACTGAAATCTTAATACAGAGTTCTAGTTCACATATTTGTTACTAATATTCCAATTAGTGTACATATTTAAGATACACTTAAATACTTAAGATACATATTTAAGATATGTTTCATAAAAATACTGAATTATAAATGTAATTTTTCTTTTAACTGAATATATTAGAATAATATTTTCATAATTTATATTACCTAATCCTGTTCCCTTGAAATACTTTGACATTACTACACAAAGTTATCAATAAATGCTCGTATATTGCAGACTTACAGATGAGTAGCTTGAGGTTAATAGAGGTTAACGTACTTAACGATACTCAGCAAAGAAAAAAAAAATTAAAAAAACAGAATTTAGTTTAAAGAATTTCAGATTTCTGAGTCAGCAATCTAGCCCATGAATGAAGCTGCCTGTCCCCTCCTCTAAATTCTGCAATTAAAGTAACGATCATTATAACCATAATGGACAAACCTCTTTTAACATGATCTATACTGTTTTTCATTTACTCCATAAAATGTTGGTGTTTCAGTACAAAACTTTCCAAAGCAAAATTTTTTCCTTCCAAATATGTATTACAAAGTAACATTTACAACCAAATAAATCTTCTGCTTTTTTAGAAAATGTCACTAAGGGATGTGGCAGTGTCCCTTCACACACACACACCACACTACACTCCTGTCTGATAGTTAGCACACGAGTCAAAGAGGCTAACATACAAGAAAATAATATTCAGTAAAAGCAAATAGCATCTAGAATAGTGAATTAATATCTTGGTTAGAAGAAACACAAGTTACTAAAACACTTTCTGTTTTTACTTTTGCTCTGTGGTACATTGAAACTACATCCACAAGTTTTTTCATTCTGTTTTGTTTTTTAACTTACATAGAAACATACAAAAATATTGCATTATTGAATGTTTACTGAGGAGGAAGAAAATCTGTGACATCTTTTTATTAGTACAGTCTAGCAACTTCTATAAATTTAAATGATGAAAATGTGTAGGTGGAGTAGAATAATTCAATTTAAATTCCCAAATTACATAATCTCAAATTCTTGGGACACTAGCAAATAATTATTGCCAACTGTGTTTGAAAATGGTTTATTATTTTCATAATTATACTTCTGTAAAAATTTCCACCTACAAGAGATGTTGAACATTTTTTCATATATCTGTTGATCGCTTGTAGATCTGTGAAGTGTCTGCTCAGTTCCTTAGCCCATTTATTGATTGGGTTATTTATATTCTTGATGTAAAGTTTTTTTAGTTCTTTATAGATTCTGGAGATTAGTGCTCTATGTGAAGTGTGTGTGGCAAAGATTTTCTCCCACTCTGTAGGCTCTCTCTTCACATCATTGATGGTTTCCTTTGCTGAGAAAAAAACTTTTTAGTTTGAATCAATCCCAATTAATTCCTGCTTTTATTTCTTGTGCTTTGGGAGTCATGTTAAGGAAGTCTGATCCTAAGCTGACATGATAAAGATTTGGACCTACTTTTTCTTGTAAAAGGTGCAGGGTCTCTGGTCTGATTCTGAGGTCCTCGATCCATTTTTAGTTCAGTTTTGTGGAGGGTGAGAGATAGGAATTTAGTTTTATTTTACTACATATGGATTTCCAGTTTTCCCAACACCATTTGTTGAACAGGCTACCTTTTTTCCAGCATGTTTTTGGTACCTTTGTCTAGTATGAGGTGACTGTATTTATGTGGTTTCGTCTCTGTGTATTCTATTCTGTACCATTGGTCTGCCTGTCTATTTTGGTGCCAGTACCATGCCATTTTTGTTACCATTGCTTTGTAGTATAGTTTAAGGTCTAGTATTGTGATACCTCTTGCATCATTCTTCCTGCTAAGGATTGCTTTAGATATTCTGGGTCTCTTATTCTTCCAAATGAATTTTGTGATTGCTTTCTCTGTTTCTGTGAGGTACATTATTGGGAATTTAATTGGAATTGTATTGAATTTGTATAGCACTTTTGGTTGTATGGCCTTTTTTACAATATTAATTTTGCCTATCCAAGAACATGGGAGATCTCTCCATCTTCTAAGGTTTTCTTTAATTTCTTTCTTTAGTGTTCTGTAGTTCTCATTGTAGAGGTCTTTCACCTCTTTTGTTAGATTGATTCTCAAGTTTTTTTTTTTTTTTTTGAGGCTATTGTGTGTGGGGTTGTTTTCCTAATTTCTCTTTCAGAGGGTTCATCACTTATGGATGAAAATGCATTAGATTTATGAGTGTTGATTTTATGTGCTGCTACTTTACTGAATTCATTCGTGAGTTCTAGAAGTTTTCTGGTGGAATTTTTTGGCTCCTATAAATATAGAAGAATCATGTCATCAACAAACACTGATAGTTTGAGTTCTTCTTTTCCAATTCATATCCCTTTAATTTCTTTGGTCTGTCTAATGGCTCTGGCTAAAGTTTCAAGGACAATATTGAGTAGAAGTGGTGAAAGAGGACATCCCTGCCTTGTTCTAGTTTTTAGGGGGAAGATTTCATCTCACCCCAATTAGAATGTCTGTTATCAAGAATACAAGTGACAATAGGTGTTGGCGAAGATGTGGGAAAAAAGGTACACTCATGCACTGCTGATGGGGTTGCAAATTGGTGCAGCCACTCTGGAAAGCAGTGTGGAGATTCCTTAGAAAACTTGGAATGAAACTGCCATTTGACCCATTTATCCCACTCCTCAGTCTATAACCAAAGGCCTTAAAATCAGCATACTACAATGACACAGCTACATCAATGTTTCTAGCTGCTCAATTCACAATAGCTAGATTGTGGAACTAACCTAGATGTCCTTCAACAGATGAATGGATAAAGAAACATAATGATACATAATGGGGGTGGGAGGGAAGGGAGGATGGATTGTATAGAGGAAAATGAGGGGTGTGGAGGGGGTGGGGGTAAGGAAAATAATAGAGTGAGACAAATATCATTACCCCATGTACATGTATGATTACACAAATGGTATGATTCTACTTCGTGTACAACCAGAGAAACGATAGTTGTACCCTATTTGTGTACAATGAATCAAAATTTTGAAAAAAGCATTTCCACCTACAGAGATATAACCATGTGCATTTATAGTTAAATTATTCTTGTACATCACGTGGAAGATGCGAATTTCGAGATGAGTTATTTGAGGACAACATTCAGTTTGGGACAGTCTGTTTACAATTGATCATTAAATAAAATATGCATTTTTATCCTTGATCATAATTTTATAGCAATGAAGCCCCTAAACCCTAAATCTTGGATTGTTTTCAAAGTGAGGGGAAAATTAATCCCCTTTATTCTTGCCCCAATTGGAAGGCCTGTGTGGGAACCAGGACCTCCCTACATCCTGGTGAGACAGAAGCAGGAGCAGGCCTGGGGGAGGGGGGTAACAGGAATGAGAAGTGTTCCTGCTGCCACCTGCAGTCAGCTTGCTGACCCCAGAGGATCAATGACAGTTTATTCAGTCATGGTGAATTAAGGTGACTTTGAGAAGTTTTTCCCAGTTATTTCATTAAGAGATCTCCTTTGGGAAAAATGTTTATAAAATCAGTCTGAATGAAAGACAAAAGAAAACAAAACAGCCTTTTTTCCTCAGTGAAGTCTGCCATTTCCGGAACCTGTAATGGTTCTTTTCCTGGATTTGTATGCCTTTTCATTGCTCTTAGTAATTAGAGAAATACTAACACAATCTAGTGTTTTGTAGATACTGCTTCTGTTAAAGTTCTTATTTCTGTGCTAAGTCAAACACAAAAATATAACAATAATGCATAATCTTCTGCAAAGAGCTTCTGATGATTTCTATTGCTGTTAAATTTTAGCAGCAATATGCTTTCCGCTCAGATGTTTTGTTACAAAAATAGGAGAAAATTCATTGTATGAATTGATGCTTGTTTTTTATATGTCCTTCAGTGGTGTTAACCATTTGAAGAATTAGGACATGCTCCAAAAGTCCATAGTGCACATGATTTTAAATATATGATTTCATTTATTAAATACAGACGGTGCTCATTACCTTGAAGCCTGGCAGATGTTGATATTTTAAAGTACTGTGCCCAGGAAGGAATCCTGTGAGGACTAAATCAAGCAGGACCCGTGGTGAGACAAGACTTTAGCCGTGTCAGAGGTGCAGAAAGACAAAGCGCCTGATACTTGGATATTATTTTTGGTTGGAAATATGCTGCAATATTCCAGGGTTTGAAAGTCTCGTAGACAAAGCTCAGAGGGGTACACAGTCAAGGATACATTCTATTTAGACCAAAATAGTTAAAATCAACTTCTAGGGAGACACTGGACTGGGTGTGAAGCAGGACGTGCAGGCAGAGAGGTGGTTCAGGTGCGGTCTGTGGAAGGATAGCCTGTGAAGGTGTCCACGTCCTGGGCCGTGCAGCCTGTGAGTGGGTGATGTTGCTTGGTGACAGGGTTCAGGCTTGTGAGTGTGATCACAGCCGCCATTCAGCTGATGGTGAGTGGAGATGGACCTGGGTTATCCTTGTGGGCCGAAAGTAAGTGGGTCCTAAGAGCCGAGAACCTTCCCCGGGTATGGCCACAGGTGGGGAGGATGGAAGAAGGGCCACAGAAGAGCTGGACCTGCTCTTGAAGGTGGGAGGCCAGGAGCCAGGAACCCAGTCAGCCTCCAGGAGCCAGCTGCTCAGTTAGTCTCCAGGTAGGAATGCAGCCCTCGGTACTGGCCCTTGGTGGGCCTGTGACTGGAAGATCTGTCACGTAATGACCGTGTTAAGTCACCATGTCCATGCTGGATTTTTTTTTTTTTTTTCCCACCAGTGGTAAAAACTACTTGGATAGGATAGAAGAGTCAGATCTTCCCTGCTGAGTAAACATTTTGGGTATTAAGACACCGTAGTCTCTCTCCTGAGACGTCTTTGTCTACTTCCTCCGCCATCACGTGCTGCCAGCCCTCGTGTAAGTCTGGGGGTTCCTCCCACCTGCTCTGCCACCCTCCATTCCTGGTCACTCCACCTCTAACTTGATTGTTAAAGCTGCCTAGTACTGGGCTGGGTTATCCAGTTCCACCCTCTTACCTCCTGTCCGCCTTACATCCAGAGTCATGGGACCCGACATTGAACTTGGTGATGTCAGTTCCCCTGGTGGAAGCTCTGCTGCGGTTTCTCCTTAACCATGGATGAAGCGGTCTCCCCAGAGCATGCTGCCTCTGGCTTCCAGGCTCACATTCCTTCCCTGCGGCTTGTATTCCCACTGTCATTTGGGCGACTCCTTCAAATCTCAGTGCTCAGCTGAAATGTCATGACCCCTAGGGAAGGTCCTTCCCTGGCCTCCAAAATACAGAAGTTCCCCCTTATCTGAAGCTTCTTTTTCCAAGGTCTCAGTTACCCATGGACAACCTTGGTCCAAAAATACTAAATGGAAATTTCCAGAATTTTTTAAGTCACAAGTATCAAGCAAGTTTTATTACTGCATATTTTTATAGTTCAGTTTGGTTATTAGTTATTATTATTATTAATCTCTTGTTGCATTTAATTTATAAATCAGACTTTATCATAGGTGTGAATGTATAGGAAAAGAACATAAGCTATACAGGGTTTGGTACAGTTTGTCTGCATTCATTTTCAGGGCTATACTGGGGCAGTCTTGCAGCGTATCTCTAGGATGGCTGGCCCCTGTGGCGTCTAATTGCTTACTCTGGTGGGCATCAAGGTGTGGGTGCACATGGCTGAACTCATAGCACCTAGTACATTATTGAGTCCAGTGGGGCCACTTAAATTTGTAAAAATCGAATTAGTTAAAAAATTAATAAATACATGTTTGTTAATGCTAAAGAATATTTTAATTTATTGTTTTTCCCCAAATTGTGATAAGAAAAGACAGATGTATAGGAGTAAATATGAGACTAGTCACTAGGAACATAGTCATGTTTGGAGAGGGAATAATAGTAAATAAGTTTGCCATGGGGCTAATAGCATGACTTTCCCTTTATTGAACATACTATTCATTCACTTAAGAGTTTAAAACATTGCAGATACGTAGGGTCAGGCGAGTGGCTACTTCGCACAGAACTCGGAGCCCTGCAGATGGAGCAGAACCATCTGCTTGCTCTCAACAGTTCTTTCATATCCCATCACTCACTCATTCACTGGAGAAAAGATGGCATAAAATTAAATTTTGTAAATGAATGGTGTTGATAATTCTTACTCCCTTTTGATTTGCAAATTCTCATCTTCAATCCTGTTTTAAAGAAAAGTGTTTCTTGTGCACAAAGATGTTCAAGTATGCTTTTAAATTTTAAATTCATTCTAAGTGCTTAAAAAAATCCAAAACAGAGAAGAATCTTCAGATGACAAAGCAAACCAGAAGGAAACAAACTCACACTAGCAAGACTCCAGGTTCTGGCCACTGCTTCTTGATCTGAGGCTGCTCTGATCTCTGCTAGCATGTGACATCTGTGCACATAATTTAGCACCTAATTATATGTGTCTCCTCTTGGTAACTGTTGGCTTTTAGGTTCACAGGCAATTTGTTTAGCTCAGTTACTTAATTTTCAGCAAACTAGTATAAAAAATATAAACCTAGTGGATGTTGAAAACATCATTTGACACATTTGCTCATCTATCTTCTAGAAGTCGGAGGAAATTAACATGGGAAGCTTGGCTGTGAATATCGATTACGGGTTCCAGGAGTTGGAGCTAGGTCCCCAGCATGTGGTTGGTGGCGCACTGTCCTGGAGTGGATGAACAGACATTCTTTCCCAGGGTCAGCAGGGGAGGAGAGAACAAGAAAACACTTGCTTCTTACAATATTTCTTCTCAATCAATTTAGGATAAATATAAGCTGTGAAAATGGAAGACATGTTGAAACTAATACTGCTTTTGTGAAAACTTTCTCCCGAGAAGGTTAGAATAACCCTAGTGTGAGAAGTCATATTTGCAAACAGTATCAGAGGCCAATAGGATTGGCAGATGGTTGAATGCTGTTTAAACTTGTTAGGGCTGCTCTATGGAACGACCATAAACTGAATAGCTTAGGACAATGGAAATGTACTTTCCAGCAGTTCTGGAGGCCAGAAATTCAAGAACAAGGAGTCAGTAGCAGGTCCGTCTCCCTGGGGAGGTGCTGGGAGGTTCTTTCCCAGGCCTCTCTCTCAGCTTCTGAAGTTCTTTGGCAGTGGCAGCAGAATGCCAGTCTTCACGTGGATTCTCCCCGGGTATGTTTAAGTGTCCAGAGTCCCTTTTTCAGCACAGTGGCCCTATTGGATCAGGGGCTTACCCTCCCTGCAGCATTAACAATTCTTTTCTTGTTGTCGTTGGGCTTTTTTGGTTATGCATGACAACAGGATTCATTTTGACATAATTATAAAGGCATGGAATAGAATTTATTCCAGTTCAGTCCCCAGTACTTCCCCTTCCCTCCTCCATTCCCCCTTTTCCCTTCCATCTGATCTACTGAGCTTTCTGCCACTTATTTATAGTCACTTTTTAAAATTAGCATCATGTGGATGTATATGATGTTAAGATTCACTGTGGCATATTCATATATGTACATAGAAAAGTTAGGTCAGATCCATTCCACTGTCTTTATCCCACTCTCCTCCCTTTTGTTCATGCCCCTTTGTCTGCTCCACTGGTCTTTATTTTTTTCTTTCTTTTTTTATTCCCCCCTCTCCCTTATTTTATATTAACTTCTGCATATCAGATAAAGCATTCTACTTTTGACTTTTTGGATTGTCTTATTTCACTTAGCAAGATAGACTCCAGTTCCAGCCACTTACTGGTCAGTGCTATAAATGCATTCTTCTTTGTGACTGAGTAATACTCCATTGTGTCTATATACCTCTTTTTCTTTATCCATTCCTCTGTTGAAGGGCACCTCAGTTGGTCCCATAGCTTGGTACTTTGAGTTCTACTGCTTTAAACATAGATGTGACTGTGCTGGTTTTAAGTTCTTTGGATATGTAACAAGGAGTGGGACAGGTGGGTCATATGGTGGTTGCATGTCTAGTTTTTTGATTAATGTCCATAATGCTTTCCAGAGTGGTTGCATTAATTTGCAGTCCCACCAGCAATGTATGAGTGTACCTTTTTCCCCACATCCTCACCAAAATTTCTTGTTAGTTGTATTCTTGATGATTGCCATTCTGATTAGAGTAAGATAAAATCTCAGTACAGTTTTAATTTGCATTTCTCTAATTGCTGGAGAAGTTGAACTTTTTTTTCATATATTTGTTGACCATTTGTAACGTTTCTTGAGTACTTGCATCTACAGCAACTCCAATTCCAAATAGGTTACATTCTGATGTATTGGGGGTTAGGACTTAAGCATATGAATTTTAGAGGAATACAGTTTAAACCATAGCCAATACTACATGTGAAATTAAGAATGAAGACCAAGGTGATTGTAGATTTTTGGACCAAGTGACTAGAAGAAGAAATTGCTATTTATTGAGAAAGGGAAAACTGGAAGGAGCAAGTGGGTGGGGTCTCTCATGTTTGGGGCCTTAAAAGGCTGAAGCTGATGGACTCACCTGAAGAGCTTATGTCTATTTTGAGGGTCAGGGTTCCTTGAACCAATAAAACAGTGAGCCATACAATACCAGTCTAATTCTGTCTTTTGGAATTTTTATCAGTGACTTAATGTCTACCATGTGGGACAAATTATGAAATTGATTACATAAGATAATTTTTAGCTATCTAAAGCATTTATAATTTGACTTCAAATGCATCCCTGGTGAATCGTGATATGCATTCCAGTTCTGCACATGTGGACCTTTTTCTTCCCTCTAAATAAATGTAGCTTATGCATTTTATCCCTGAGCTGTTTTATCATTTTAAGCCTTTTTTGGCAAGCGTCTGTTGGCTGTGAATGGGGTCTGGCAGGGAAGCTTTCCTTAGGGAATGAGGAAATGCAAGTAGAATAGCAGCATTGTGCACTGCTAGGGTATCTTTCTTTTAAGAGGACATTGCTGTTTTATTGGTAGAAGTAACCATGGAATTTGATAATTAAAAGAAAGAATAAGCAAAATTCTAAGCGACAAGAAGTGAGAATTTTATAAAAAGCGTGTCAAGCATGAATAATATCTTGAACACTCAATTCATTGGCCTTGATATGCTTCCTCTTAGACCCCTGCTGTAATCATATTTGAATGTCTGAAAGCTTTTTCGCCTGCACAAAAAGATACTGGGCAGGAGTATCCCAGGACTCTTGCCTTCTTAGAGAAAGTCTCCATATATAATAGACTAAGTGGTAATAAAATATTCTTATGTGCATGGATTTAATCAATATATTTGAATTTTTGAAAATGAAAAGCACAAATAAACCTCAGAGCTAATTTCAATAGTTAAAAATAAATGCTAATAGTCATTTATAGTGGATTTTTTTATACATACTCATTTAGACAGCTAAAAAATATATAAGCATTTTTTTTAAAGAAAATTGGATCTAAATCAGTCGGCATTGCCTGACAGTTTTTGAGGGTAGAACATTGCAGTAATTATTATCAGTCCTTCCTAACTATGTAATTAGAGCATTGAGTTTGGCAGGAGTTCCCTCATTTAAACTGATTATCATAGAAGAATAAAAACTTTGAGACTGCATAGTCTAGAGAAGAGACAAGAGAATTGATAGGGAGAAATTCTGGTTTCATTCCCAGATTTAGAATAGCTCCATCATATGACTGGGAGAGCAAGTCAATTCATTCTATTTGCAGAGTGTTGAATGCAGTCACCCGCTCTCCTGGCGTGGCGTCCACATCTCTGATCCTGTTTGACCAGAGTGTGACCAGCATGCCTGCCTTTTGCTTGTCTGCTGCATCTGGTTGGTGTCATAATGATCAATTTAGCTTTACTCATCCCTCAGAAGACAGGGAGCAGTGTGGAGGGTGAGATCTCAGAGATTGAGGCTGGTCTAAACCAAGGAAAATCATGGATCCCAGAGTTTAGTAGTAATGACTGGAAGGGACATATGACTTTTCAGGCATGGACCTCGTGCCTGAGACGCATTTTCACGACCTGCTTTCTTTATAGGATCACATTGGGAATTGTGCTTGTGTCCCCAGCAATTGTTTCTGTGGCACCATTTTCCAAATAGATTATCAGACGTATTTAGCAGTTAAAATTGCACTCGTTTCCCAGCGAGTTGATGAGCCTTTGATACAGTCTTAGCAATACTTGGCCACTGTTAGCCATCATGGCTCAAGGGCTGTGTTCTCTGCTCCGCTCCAGCCACTTCCTCCCATTCGCCCTGGCTGGTGCCCTGTTGAGAACGTGCCCCTGCTGTCTTCCCAGCTCAGAGAGCGTCCGACTTCATGTCAGCATTTCCTGTTGCTGGCACTGTACCATCTTCCCTTTGGTTTACTTCATTGACAGCCTGAACCTCTGTACGGGCCCTTTCCTGGCTCTGACCCATGACACCTATCTTCCCCAGGACTTCTGGAATAAAGAGGCACCAAATAATTGAAAGTTATCATCTTAGCCTCAACTTCAAGACTGAAGTTGAGGGGTTGGCAGAGCTACACCCTCTGCAGCCTGGGAGGCCCGGGTGACCCTTGGCTTATAGGTATATGGTTCCATACTCGGTCTTCGTGTGTTCTCTGACGATTTCAGTCATATTAGATTGAATTGGACCCATCCTACTCCAGTGTGATCATAACTAATTACATCTAAAAACTCCTGTTTCTAAACAAGGTCACATTTGCAGGTACTGTGCAGGTAGGCCCTTATCACCTTGGAGGAAGCACAGATCCACTCATACCCCTGATTGCCTGGCTCCTAACAGGACTCGGTGGTTTTCATTCCTTCTACAGTCAGACTGTCCCACACCCGTACCAGATTTCTGGCACCAGCTTATTCTCACAAGGCTCCAAGTAAGCCTTTCTTTTATAAGTGATATTAAACCCTGTGTGTCATTCAATATGCGAAGACCAAGGCCGATGTAGTCCAAGAAACAAATGCATGCAGCTACCTTCACTAACAGAAAGCATCCGTCATTCTTTATAGAAGACCCCGAATCTCCAGGCACCCTAAGAACAGTTCCAACCCCATGCAGAGTAGGACTCACTCCTGTTTACAGAGGAGGAGAACAGAGGGTTAAATACACACATTGCTATCCCCCACCTCAGGCCGTGGCCCCTCACCCAGAGACTCCAGGAGTGGGTGTCAGGATGTTTTCCTGAGAATCAGTGACTGGCTCATGATGGCACCAAGAGGGTGAAACAGAGTCGGGATCGGGTTATTGGAAACACAGACGAACCAGATGTGATGCCAAGTTGAAAGCAACCCAGGAAATATTGTAGAACAATTTAGAATTTATGTAACGAAGTCGGACTTCAAAACCCCAATTAACACAAAATTTCAAAATACTATTGAATCCTCTATGTATTGAAAATGATTAGAGCAAAATGATTTTTATTTCAGATATTCAAGGATGGCTCAACATGATAAAACTAATAGATGAAATTTAGTGAACATCATGTTCATCAGAAGAAGAGCTTTCTGCTCATGTCAATAGAAGCCCAAAATACAGTTGAGAAAGTTCAATACCCAATTATGATTTTAAAATATTTCTGTTAGCAGAATGACAGAAGGAAGTGCTTCAGCTTGTTAACGAGTTGCCAATCAGAATGCAATCCCATATGCCAGAAGAGTGCAGTGATAAGAAATATAGGTAAAATTCTAACAAAAACATGCAAAACCCTTTAGAGGAGAATTACAAAATTTTATAGAAACCCATGAAGAAAACTAGAATTAACAAGATAATACCAGTTTCAGGAATAGGAAGGCTCAATGTGCAAGCCTTTGTAGAAAGTTAACCCTACAAGCAAATATAATGCACTCCACTCAAAAACCCCAAGAAGATTTTTTAGGAGTGACAAAAAAATTGATTCAAAAGTCACATATAAATATCAATGAACAAAACAATTTAAGACAATTTACAAAATAATGTTAATAAGAGTATGCACAGCCATTGTGCAGGTTCCCTTTGGAAGGAATTTCCTCATTAAGCCTTTAGAACAATAATATAAGACTAGAAATAGATTTGAACATATGTGAGAATTTCATAAGAGGGAATCATTATGTGTCTGCATGGAAATCAGGGTAAAATTAGATTTCTGTCTTCATTCCATAGTATAAATTCCAAGTTGATTTAAAGTCCTAAATATTTTAAAAATATAAAATATTAGGTAAGGTGGTGGCGCCTGCCCTTTGATGCATTTATGGTGGCCCTCTCATGGATTTGAGCATTAGACTAAGGATCCTTAGCCCTGTGTTGACCATGAAGTTATTAGATCAATTTAATATAATGTGCAGGAATCACTGTAATATACAATAAATTCTGGAGTCTTGAATATATGTCTTGGTGTGTGTGTGTGTATTTGTGTGTGTGATGACGCTGCTTTGAGAGCTTTTTAAAACAGAAATAACAAGTGAACAAGAGAAATACCATTGATTCAGGGATTCAGATCTTCTCCCAAAACTGTAAACTTGAAGGTAGCAGTGTTCTACACTGAAGTAGCAACTGTGTATTCTTTGGGAAATCAGTCTTATTAATACATAGGGCACTGTCTGTACATTTATTTTCATTCCCAAGTAAACATACATTAAATATAGAACACGTTCTCAATGGGAAATAGCAACATTCCCCCAAGAAAATGCAACTGTATTTCACCTTTTCTATTTCAAGTTCAAGAACAGTTGTACAGGGCTGGAGTTGTGGCTTAGTAGTAGAGCACTTGCCTCACACAGGTGAGGCACTGGGTCTGATCCTCAGCACCACATAAAAATAAATGAATTAGATATCGTGTTCATCTGCAACTAAAAAATGTTTAAAAAATCCAATTGTATAGAATAACCTTCCTAGAAATCATCCTTCCTAACTCATCCTAAATCTGAGATCCATATTGTTCTAGTATGTACACACATGAGAGCACACAGACCCAGAGGCCTTTATTAAGGAGTTGGCATTAGCATTAAATCCAATGAATTCTAATATCATCAGCCACATATTTCAGATGGGGTTCTAATAATGCTTTTTGTTAATTAAAAATCTTTAAAAGTACCAAATTGAACCTACTGAGAAATAAAAAGTAAATTCGACAACTAACTGCCCTAAGTAATAAGTGCATCAGTTGCAGGTTACCTGTTAGAATGCTCAGGACTGGAGGACCAACCTCACGGTCCGTAGGGCCACCCTGGCTACATGTATTGGCATGTAAATGATTCCTAGAGGTGCGACTGAAGAGTAGCACTTAATACATCACGAATTGCCGTTCTTAGTACAGTTGCATTTATTTGACCTATAATTTATGTTCTCTCAGATCTTTTGCTGAGTTGATAATGTACTTGGGGATTTGGTCTTGATTACACATAGACTGATCAATCTATGTGTTCACGTGCACAGCAAGTTTGCTTAGCTCTATTTAACCAGAATATGTTTAATGGTACTGTTTTATCTTTAGCAGTGTTAGCTGTTTTCATCCAGAATACTTTGTAAAGATACCATTGCTTACATTAATTGTAGAGAATAATGAGGGCTTACTCTTTCCCCCAACATTTCCCATTGTGGCATAGTCCAGAATTCCCACATTAAGACCATCCTATCCAGTATGTAGCACAAACACCTGGCCAACTCCAGCAGTGGTGGGGTGCAGTTTGTTGATGTTATGTGACTTTATTATTGAAGCACTTCCGATCTCTGTAGAAGCCAAGCGTGTGGAAGGGAGGAGTTCCTTCCTTGGACATTTTAATGATTTTTTCCTAATCTCCAAATCCATTCTGATATTAGAGAACACATTGTAACTCTAGTATAATAATAAAATTAAAATGTGGATAAGCCCTGAAGTCTCCCTGGGACTCACAAATTTAGTTTGTCAACAAAAATGTGAGAATTTTGTGTAAAGAAAGGCAACTGCTTATTCACAGAAGATATTAAGGAAAAAAATGCCAACTTTCAGGGATAGAGATCTCAAGAAAAAGTCTCTTCCTTTTCTACTTTGGTTCAGTTTCTTCTGTGCAAAATATGTTGCTGATTTGCTTTAATGACCCTACATAGTTCCACACTTTTGTTCTTTGTGCCATTGGAAAGCATTCCATGTCTTCATCCTACTCCAGCATTTCTTAACTTTAGGGAGGAATTGAATTATCAACATCAATTAATTTTCATAACATCTCTCTGGAAAATCAGCAGCATTTAGTTTTCTAGGTTAGATACCAAGGGACTTAAGGTGTAATGCTTTATTTATAACCCCCTCAAATGATTTATCTGACAGAGAGCATCTTGGGAAGCTGCCTCACTTTTAAAAGTGTTAATAAATTAATAGAGTAACAGAAAGAAGTCTCCAGGAACTATGCAAATTGAAGAATTCCCTTCTGAGAGGGCGATCTTCCACTTTGCTTTCCTAAAATGAAATTGTGACATCTGTAGCAGTGAATCCTGATTACTGAGAGGGAAGAGCAGCTCCTGTCCTCTGAGGGCAGATCCCATACTCTGCACTGCACCTGTGGTGGCTGTGGCTAGGGGGCCTCCTTAGCCTGGCCTTGGTAACTGTCTCTTGTGCATGCAGACTTGCACACAGCTGTGCTGCCTAACCAGGGAACTGGGCCCTGTGCTTAGCCCTGAGCAGCACGTAGGACATGCTCCAGGCAGGGGCTTGATAAGAGCAACAGCAGCCTGTGACCTGTATGCGGGACTTCTCTGGTCAACTCACTCTCCAGTCCCGGCTGACTCACCAGCCGTCAGTCAAGGAAGAGGTTCAGGTTTAAACCTGGTCTCACTGGTATGTCACCCCCTCCTCTAGGAGAAGAAATGTGGGGGACATTCTTCCCACTTGAGAACGGTGGAAATGCTGAACCCCAAGTCGCAGCGAAGCCATGTCTTTATGAGAGACACATTTTGATACCAATTGTTAAGACATTTTATCATTTAACCCGCAGTTAGGGAATACTCCTATACATTTTATTTTACACTCCCCGCCCCCACTAACAGTATGTCAGTAGCACATTTTCATCTCACTCTTTCTTGCTACTGTGCTAAATAGTACAGATTTGTTTTGCTAGAACATGCATTATGCAACCAATTCATATTTTATTCACTTTAAATTAGAACTTAAACTTTTGAAATAACTTTTGATATTTGATGTTCAGGTTACTGAAAAGTATCTAAAATGGTTATTTTTAAAGCCATATTAGCATTTCTGTACTTCAGCCATTATTATTTATGATATTTACTTATACAATTTCCACATGTCCTACTTTTAAAAAGATGGCTTGCAAAATTGTGACTATTTTTGACTAACATGTATTCATATTCATCTTCAAGGTATATCTGAATATGTGAATTCTGTAATGTTTGAATACATTAATTATGTTTCAGTGAATTATAATTTCCAATATATGCTGTAACTCATTTATGCTACTAGTAGTCAGGTACTACATAATGACCCTTACTTCGACACTGTCCGTTTAATGGTCATCCCATGAGACTGCATTGCTTGGTGAGGTCAGAGCCCACTTGGCTCTATTTTTTTATGATGATGAAATTGACCAATCAGATATTTCTTAGAATGTGTTGCTGTCCACAGGAAACAATCAAGAATGTGAATAGAGAGCCTATAGAATGGGAGAAAATTTTTGCCACCTGCACCTCAGATAGAGCATTAATCTCCAGAATATACAAAGAGCTCAAAACACTCAACAAAAATCAAATAACCTAATCAATAGATGAACAAGTACTTCATGGAAGAAGAAATATGATTTGTGAACAAATATATAAAAATATGTTTAACATCTCTAGAAATCAGAGAAATGCAAATTGAAACTACAATGAGATTCTATCTCACACCAGAATGGCAGTCATCAAAAATAGAAGGAACAATAAAGTTTGCTGAGGATGTGGGGAAGAAGTTTCACTCACATGTTGCTGGTGGGACTGCAAATTGGTGGAACCACTATGGAAAGCCATTTGACCCAGTTATCTGACTCCTCAGTTTATACCCAAAGGACTTAAAATCAACATACTACAGTGGCACAACCACATCCATGTTTATAGCAGCCCAGTTTACAATAGCTAAGCTACAGAACCTATCTAGATGGCCTTCAACAGATATGGATGAAAGAAGATGTGGTATGTGTATCTATCACATACACACACATAATGGAATATTACTCAGCTTTAAATAAGAATGAAATTATGACATTTGCTAATAAATGGATGGAGGTAGAGAATATCATGCTAAACGAAACAAGCCAAACCCCCAAAACCAAAGGCCAAATATTTTCTCTGATATGTGGATGCTAATTCACAATAAGGGGGGGATAGGGAAAATTGAGTTGCTTTATATTAGGTAGAGGAGAGTAAAGGGAGGGGAAAGAGTATGGGGGTAGGAAGGATAGAGTAAACAGACATTATTACCTCATGTACATGTATGACTGCATGACTGATGTGATCCTACAATATGTATAATTGGAAAAATGAGAGATTACATTCCATTTATGTATGATCTCTCAAAATATATAAATGCATTCTATTGTCATGTTCAACTAATTAGATCAAATAAAAAAAATTTAAAAATAAATGAGTGAATACATGACCAGTGACACTCCACATTATTTACAACCACAAGAATGGAATCCTAATTGGAGTGGGTTGTACTTTATGTAATTATAATATGTCAAACTACATTCTACTGTCATGTATATCTAAAAACAACAAATTAAAAATAAAAGAATGTGTTGTCGTTGTGAAGTGATGAACGACCATATAAGGTGCCACAATTAGATACCTCTAAAGAGGAACTTTTCATGTTAACTTTGTGCTCACAGAGAGGGTGACAGACATGCATGTAACCACCTCAGTTTGCCTGGGCCACAGAAGAGAGCCTTGGTACGTATTATCAGTGTTAGTGATCGGTTATTTCACAACAGTGTTGCACAGAGTTAGTGGCTTGCAGCGACACCCAGAAATCGTCCCACAGCCCCCACAGGTCTGCGGTCTCGGCGTGGCTCTCCTGATCCTCACTCCTGGTGGACTCGGGTGGAGAGCAAGGCCTCACGTCGGCCAGGCTGTTTGCTTCGGCAGGTGTGGCTGGAGAATGAGCCCTCCCCAGCTCTCTCGGGAGCCTGGTGGGATTCATCTCCACTTGGCAGTTGACTTCATGGGACGTGCTTCTTCAGAGTCAGCAATGGAGAAAGATAATCTTCGGCTTCCAGTCACCTGTCTCTCAGGATAGGAGAGAGAACCAGACGTGATGACCTCATGTTCAGATATGACTGCATGACCGACGTGATCCTACAACACGTAGAATCAGAAAAATGAGAGCGTGTCCTCCATTTGTGTATGATCTGTCAAAATGTATGGAGACATCGTGCTATCATGGATAAGTAGAACAAATTAAAAAACAGAGTTGGCCTGATCAGGCCAGGCCCCCCAGGAAGCCTCCCTTTTCGTTTACGTTGAGACCTTAATTCTACCTGAAAAGGGTTGCTTTGTCTTGTCATATGACGTGGTCTGATCACTGGAGTGGTATCCCTTACATTCAAGGCTTTTCTCTTGCTGAAGAAGAGGGAGTAAAGGGAGGGCGTGGAGAATCGGGGATCATTTAGAGTTCTGCCGCCCTGGGGAAAACCTCCTCAAGTCAGTCGCCACCGACAATCTCCGAGTACCCACTGTGTGATAGATCCTGCACTGTTTTCATTTATTAACCACATACATCTGATTGTTTTTCACTTTTTAAGTGTTACATGTCTCTCATTTACTTGTGTTTCGCATTATCCACTTGACTCCCATGACCCTTTGCTGTCTGCATGTCAGACACGCTACTCTCTTTCTATAGCTTATGTCATTTTCAACAGGACAACAGTACCTCTCTTATGGAGTCCAGTCTGCCTTTGTCCCACTGTTCTCTATGACACAAAGCCAAATAGTCCACTTACTAGGGAGTTTCATGAACTTCTGCTGTTTTGATTCTGTTTTGGGACAGCAGCTTTGTGGTCTTGGTGTGGTCTGCCGCTTTGTGGAAGTGGTGTGGTCTGCCGCTTTGTGGAAGGGCCGTGTGGTCTGCAGCTCTGTGGAAGGGCCGTGTGGTCTGCAGCCTTGTGGAAGGGCCGTGTGGTCTGCAGCCTTGTGGAAATGGTGTGGTCTGCAGCTTTGGGAAGAGGTGTGGTCTGCTGGCTGAATGTGGCTGGAATCCCTGGTGTGCAGGTGGGTTACAGGTGGGCTCCCTGACTTTTCTCACTCCCTGCCAAGGGTTGCCTATCCCAGATGGACATGGTGAGTACGGCATGTTGTCCTGGACCTGGTGACATATATTGGTAGTGGTCAACCTTCCTGGTGGCTCTGGGAGGAAAACTAGAAATTCCCAAAGCAATAGGGCAGGATAATTTTATTTATTTATTTTTTTCAAAACAGAGCAGATGACATCATTGCAGGTGGTAAATGGGAAGAGCTGCCAAGAGGAAATAAAGTGCATGTTTGATGGTGGCTAGTGGAGACTGAGCAGGTCGGCAGTGCCCTGAATGCCCACATGTGGTGGTGGAGGAGATGCTGCTTTTGCTTGGCTTTCTCCTTCCTTGTGGAAGCACCAGCTGGGGTGTCTGCCTGACATCTGTCTTCTCAGGGTGCTGGGGAGCCGAGGAGAAGGACCTGGGAATAGGAACCCCCACCCCCTTGGGGCTGTGTCCCTTCACTCGACAGTTATTTAAGTGGACCAGCCTTTGGGAGCTGAGCATGTGCTTCAGCATCACGATTCCCTGGGGTCCACAGTCCAAACCCCACTCTGCAGAGTCCACCAGCCTGGCACCAAGAGGAAGCTTTCAATGTCCCTTTACCTGAATTCTTCCAGACTTCTGGTTCTAGACTGGGGCAGTGAAGGTGAGTGGGCCGTTTGCTCAGCTCCCTGCAATATTAGCACGATCATGTTGGAGAATTCTTTATACATGATTATACACAGGGAAGATCAACAGGTGGAAGAGAAGGGTAGCCCAGGTACCATAATGGAACATGATAGGAGTAAAAACAGACAATTAAAAAGGTTAAACAGAAGAAACGATTTTATGGAATGTAGACTGAAGTAAACTTGAGGTTGTGGTATACAACCATTACTGAGGTAGTCCAGCAGTGAGTAACACAGGATAAAATTCTATAAGAAAAACACCTGTAGGCTTGGTGTCTAGTATCTGTGTGGGTGCTGCAGGGTACAGTCTGTCGTGGTCATTCTTTCAGTCCTTTACCACGTTCATGAATGTGCATTAACATATCCTGAAAATTTGTTTAATTAGTCTTCAGTCTTGTTTCTTAAAAAGGAAATTCTAAATATATTAAGTTTGCAGAATTGTCACTTTTTTTTCTTGTCCAGTGGTTTTTCAAGTATTGCATACATTAAAACTGTCTCACTAACTCCCAATTGTACCAGACCCTCAGGTATCAAAATAAGTTTTAGAAACCAGATGCAACAATACAAGTTTAAATGCAGTTCACACAGCATTTAAAAGTTAGAGATGAACCAGGCATGGTGGTGCATGCCTGTAATCCCAGTGGCTTGGGAGGCTGAGGCAGGAGGTTTGCCAGTTCAAAGCCAGCCTCAGCAAAAGTGAGGTGCTAAGCAACTCAGTGAGACCCTGACTCTAAATAAAATACAGTAGGGCTAGAGATGTGGTTCCTGGGTTGAATACTTCTGAGTTCAATCCCCAGTACACTTCTCCCCCCAAAAAATGTTAGAAATGGTGGGTAACAGGTATGTTGAGAGAAGAAGTGAAATTACAGAGATACATTGTGCATATCATTCAGCATGGAGAAATGTAAAGGAAGGAAGGTCACAGCTAAATGTTTATTCCACCTGTATTCCCAGTTGATCAATCAGTTATGTATGTGTGAGCTATTTACCATGTGAATTATCTGGAACTTGACTCTCAGAGAAAAGCAAAGCTAGCTCTTGTTTACGGCGCCTTATTTCACAGTCTGTTAACATGGGTCATCTTCAGAAGGCTGCCTGCACTTGTATGAAATATTGTTCAAACTGCAAAACTTACTCCAGAAAGCAAGTTCAAGTGCCAGAAAAGGTGAAAGGAAGACTCTGTCGGGGGAAGGGACTCTTGATATTCGATCATAAGCTCCCGAAGGGTGGCTTCCTCACAGTCAATAGCACACTTCCTGGCTTTTTATAAATTCAGTATTTGGAAAATGGTCATATTAGGGAATTTATAGATTAGCATATATATAATAAAAAAGGCAGTCTGAAATTGAGAAGGCCATAGACTTTTCTCAAGCTCAACCCTGTTTCCATCCAACACTTCTGTGTGAAGGATTAGTGTTCCCCCTCCAGCTGGGCTGGGGGGACTGTGATAGTGTTTGTCAAGCCCTGGTGACTGGCAGGAAGAGCGGTGCCTTAGTGACCATCCTCCTCCACACCTGGCTTGACAATCACACTTCAGTGCATTGAGTGAAAGCAGTGTCTATAAAAAGGAAGTAGAGTAGTAGGATTGGAACAAAAATTGAAGGAGGTTATAACATCTGTGGGAGAAGATCTTTACCACATGCACCTCAGATAGAGCACTAATCTCTGGGATCTATGAAGAACTCAAAAAACTTCACACCAAAAAAACAAATAACCCAATAAATAAATGGGCTAAGGAACTGAACAGACACTTCATGAAAGAAGAAATACAATCCATCAACAGATATATGAAAAATGTTCAACATCTGTAGCAACCAGAGAAATGCAAATAAAAACTACTCTAAGATTTCATCTCACTCCAGTCAAAATGGCAATTATCAGGACTACAAGCAACAATAAATGTTGGCAAGGATGTGGGGAAAAAAGCACACTTTTACATTGCTGGTGGGACTGCAAATTGGTGCAACCATCATGGAAAGTAGTATGGAGATTTGTCAGAAAACTTGGAATGGAACCACCATTTGACCTCACTATCCCAAAGGACTTAAATCAGCATGCTACAGTAACACAGCTACATCAATGTTTCTAGCAGTTCAATTCACAATAGCTAGGCTATGGAACCAACCTAGATGCCCTTCAATAGATGAATGAATAAAGTAACTGTGATATATATACACAATGGAATATTACTCAGCTTGAAAGAAGAATAAAATTATGGCATTTGCTCATAAATAGATGGAGCTGGAGAATATCATGCTAAGCAAGTAAGCCAATCCCCAAAAAACAAAGGTCAAATGTTTTCTCTGATATGTGGATGCTGATACATAATGGGAGGAGGACAAGGGAAGATTAGAGGAACTTTGAATTGGGTAGAGTGGAGAGAGGGGAGGGGAGGGGGTATAGGGTAGGAAAGATGGTGGAATGAGATGAACATTGTTACCCAATATACATGTATGATTGCACGAATGGTGTGACTCTACATCATAGAAAAAATGAAAAGTTGTGCTCCATCTGTGTACAATGAATCAAAATGCATTCTGCTGTCATGTATAACTAATCAGAGCAAATATATATAAAGAAATTCTTGTAGCAGTTCATGGGCCCAGGCTCATGACTTCCCTTTTTCTCCACCCAACCCTGAAATCATTAGCCATTTTGGGGTGAGCTCATATCATGTGCTGTAACTGAAGGTGGGGTGGCATCTACCCTTTTCTGGGTTTGGGAATGGGTGTCCATTGAGTCAGTCCCATGCTAACTTAAGAGGTTTGCCAGATGTGGGGTGTAACTCAGGGGTGAGGTATCATGCCGTTTCCCAGGGTGGCCCCCAGAGCCTCAGCACTCCCCAGGCAAGAGGCAGAAGTCCAAATTCTAGAGGGGAACGAAGTGGGAGGAAAGTTGCAAGAAAGGGAGAGATTGAATTGAGAGTGGTGTTGGAGTCTTAAAATTGACAAGTGCTAAGTTCTAATAAATGAAATGACTGTGTTTTGGTAACCAGAGTCACTGAGAATTTAATAAAGTTGCACTGAGCTATCATTAAGGAATCTAGTGGTCTAGCAAGAAAGGAGAGCCTGACAAATTACAGCAGGTAGCAATTACTGGAAAAAATAAAAACGATTCGCTATTTATACATCAACAAGTGGTGAATCCTCACATACCCAACGTGCATATTTCAAGTGCAGGAGCGTAAACAAACGCCTGCAAACGGATGCCCACTCTGGCTGGATGCTCTCCTGCTCTCTCTGCAAGGTACCCTGTACCCTGACCCCCACCAGGTGAATTTTAGTCAAGGACTTGCTCCTACATCCATTTGTCTGTTGTGTTATCATCAATAGGTCATTGAGTTAGACAGCCCTAAGCCAGTGGAAACGAGGACCAGTGTGAAATGCAGCTGTTGCTTCAGTGCACGCTACGAGGAATCCTGGAAGACAAGAATGCACAGGTAGATGTTGGGTTAGGCCATGTGAAAAAGCAGTAAAAAAGTGGTTTGGAAAGTCGTAAAAATCCAGAAGTAGTCTGCATTCAATCTACTGCAGAGTTCTGTTTTAATTTTCTCTAGTTCTCTCGATTAAGTAAGACATGAACTAACAGAGGATGCTCCACACTTGCCAGATGTGAGAAGGATGTGGCAGCCTGACCCAGGGCTTAGACCCAGAAAGGGCCTGGCGTGCTGTAAAAAGATGTGGGATTGGACCTATATTATGTTCTAAGCCCACTCAAAAATATATATATATATATAAAATGTATGTGTTTTGTTGTAACTGATTTTGGAGGATTTTTTGATTAGTTTTTAGAGTAGTTTTAGATTTGCAGAATTAGGGTGAAGAGAGCATGGAGATTCCATATGGTTGGCACCCTTTCTCCTGTTATAAATATCTTACATCTCTATGGTACATCTGTCATGACTAATGAACCACCATTAGTGCATTATTACTAACTAAAGCCCATAGTTTATTCAGAGTGCCTTCATTTTTTCCTAATGTTATTTTTCTGTCCCAGGATTCCCTCTGGGATTTCACATTACATTCACTAAAATCATGTCTGTGTCATTTTCTGGCTGTGACAGTTTCTCAGACTTTGTTTTTGATGACCTTGACAATGCTGGTCATCTATTTTATAGACTCTTCCTCAGTTGGGATTTGTCTGATATTTTGCTCATGATTAGCCTGGGGTTGTGGGTTTTGGCTGTAGTTGACAGAGTAAAGTGCCGGTCTTGTCATATCACATTACAGGTACATACTGTTAAAATGATTTATCTCTGTTGATGTTGATGATGGTCACCTGACTGGGATTTCTGATTTGAGTCACCTGGAGAACTTGATAACCATTCAAAACCTGGGTTCAGAGTTGTTGATTCCAAACTAAAAGATACAGATCACTGGTGGTCTGGTATAAATACCATAAGTACTGGTGCACAGTAAACTGTTAAGATTTTTTTGGCTCTGAAAATGTTTTATCCTGGGACCATCCCAGGACCCACTACCAGATGTTGGAACTCATGTTTAATAGACCCGTGGCTGTCCCACAGGTGTGTCCTAATCACGAGGGAAATATAGTAAAGAACACGAGGACCTGGTGGCATCGATAGAGCCACAGCTTGAGCAATTGTATTTTTGATCAGTTTTATAGAGGAATTCTGAAATAACTGACATTTGTGAGCCAAAAAATGTTGGAAGTAGGATCATTTTACTGTGAGAAGATGCGCCTGCTGCACAGTCCCCGGTATTGATTAGAGCCCCCCCCCCCCCCACGTGCACATCCTAGTTTCTGTGCAGGCCTCTGTGTAAGATTCAGAAGTGGGACTTTGACCTAAACTCAAGTCAACCAACTCCGTCTTCGAGATCTCAGCACTCGATCCAGGGTTGGAAACATTATTGGGACTCACCTCACTAACTGGAGGTAAGCATATGAATGAGAACTATGAATATAAATATTGAGTCTTCAGCAGTTGAAAAGTGCATTTCTTAGATGAAGATGGAAATACATATTATTTCCATTTTGCAAATGAGACTGTGGCAATCTAAATATCAGCATGGCTGTTATTCTAACCAGTGTTTCCAAATAAAACTGGAATTATTTTGTTCTGTCAACAAATAAGTTCATGTGTGCTTGACATATATCCCAGTGAACTCTTTTGTGTATATTTAAATAATAGATGAGGTAATAGTGTTAAGGTTTATTTATTTGTTTATTTTTTTAATTGTACTAAATTTCCTTTTGCTCCATGTTAGAACACGTATTTCAGTCCTACAGATCCTGCTCTCTCATCTTGTTTGACAACAGGTTCAGTGTTTTATCTCCTATGACAACTTGCTCACGATAGTGAGTGCAAATTTTAAAAGAAAATTTCTATGGGTCAGTCCTACTACTCACTTCCTTAGAATTAAAAAAAAAAAAACAATATAATGGCTTATTCTACGTGATGTTTTTTCTTTTTAAAGTTGATCATGAATTTGTGTATTTGTTGTATGCTTTCTTCTATTAAATCTCGATATATGGTAACTTGTAAAGCAAAACAAAAATTTCAGCAGTAAGGCTACATTTGGCATAACTAATTCTGCATTGCAGTAGTGTCAAATGCATTTGGCTATAGAGCTCATTAAATAATACCTATTTTCAGTGATATTCTTAGTAATTTGCACAGTTAGTAATCTTGCACAAAACAAACCTAAAATAAACTGAGTTTTACTGCTTGAAAAAAATCATTAAACTTATACAGATTTAGAGAAGTATTTATAGATGTTTGAAATTTATGTATGGATGCATTTTTTTTTTTCCTGCTACTTTCTAAAATGGATTGGCGGACGCTAGCAGATTATTAAGAGGAAGTTACGTTGTTCAATGTCGTCCACTCTCACTTGTGGCTGACTTCCTCGCCGGCAGAACCTGCTCAACACAGAAAGCTTCCTGTGTGATCTGTGCTTCACCTTTGCACCGCCTCCGGACAGTATGACACAGGATGCTGGTCTGGGTCTTTGCATCTTCTGCTTCTTGAGGAAAGAGTGCATTTCCTTCCCTTAGTCTGTACCATCATTTATTTCCAATTCCACAAGCATAACACATTTGAGTTATGATGAGTCATTCTGGGAACTTTTATTTGGAGGTAGAAGATGAATTTAGATGACGCATGTTTTCCTACTTTCAACCATGTTCAATTGCAGGGTTTTCAAATCCTGCTGCAGGTTTCCAGCGCCCTCCTTCTGCTGTAAGGGAAGAACTGGTATTATCTGTCCTGGTGGGAATGTCTTTGTCATAGAAGGCTGAAAGATCATGGGACCGTGCCTGCTCTTCTGAAATTGAAAGGGATATACCTGCTTCTTAAAAGGAAGCCTCATTGAGTACTTCATCTGGATTTACTCTTTAAAGCAAAATTTTTTTACCATTTAGGGTTCAACTGTCACTTGGAGAGTTTTGAACATGCCAAAACTATTTAGTAAAATTCACAAATGCATATGTATCCAACTTTTCAGAGATAGTTTAAATACTCAAAGTTCTCTGTAAACTCTTCCATGGACCCCATGTTTTCAGAACTCCTATCTAAATTTCAAACCACTGTTACTATAAATTCCAACATTAGAAAACTTGAGGAAGAAAGCCCTACCACTAGACTTTATACTTTGCCAAGATGAATTCCATAGAGATATAATTTTGTCTAAAAATAAACTTTAGAAACAAAAGAAAAGGTAGTTGTTTATTTTTAGAGAAAAGGAAGAAATAATACAAAGGTTTAATCAAGATTAATGCTCTATGTTGCTACATAGCAAAATCACTAAAATGTATATATGAAGAATTTAAAAATCTTGGTATACCTTATGTTAGACAGTTGATCTCTCTCTTATATAAGAGTAGTCTATAAGAAAATAGCCATTTATATATTGGAAAAATTGACAAAGATTACAAATGTACAAATTTTAAAATAAGAAAAATAGTGAAGAGGGATGAATATGCTCATGTTGTCTACTAATTAAAATAACAAGGTCTGATTGTCCTTCAGATAGCAAAATGGATGAGAAAGTCCTACTACATAGCAGAGCCTTGCTGTGTGCCTACCAAGCTCATATATCCAACTTGCCCAGAGTGAACTTTTTCAGTGTTTCAAAAGCTCTAAAATGGTATAGGATTTTAAGGCAAAATTTACATCCTAAAGAGTTTGTCTTAAGGAAATGGACAAGCCAACAAAGGTTTCCATTGCAATCTTTTTTTCATAATGGGAAAGTGGGAGACATTTTAAATATCCAAAACCATAGCCAGACTGATAAATCATAAGGTCTCAGCTAATTAGAGAAAATGTAGTCATTATAATAACTGCATAAATGATTACTGATATAGAAGGGGGTTGGGAGAGGAGAGTGATTAAAGTCTATGTGTTATGAAGCAACGTTACATGATTTTGTGTGTCTGAAAAAATTATATGTACATGTCAAATATTAATGTTGATTTTCTCTAAAAAATATTTTAAGAATTTGAACATTACTTTTAAAATTATGTTCCTTATCTGTTTGATGTTATATTTGATGATTTCTTCATCAAAGATGAATAATAAGTCCTGCACTTATTACATAATTAAAAAATGTTAAAGTTCAAATCAAATTAAAAAAAATAACACTCACAATGTGAATCTATGAAAAATGTTGGTATTTCCAGGAAGGTAGAAATTTGGCTCTTTTTCCTGGTACAGAAAAATTGAACATATTTATGAATGATGAAACCCTCTTATTACCGGGATCTGAAAGCAAGACGAAGTCTTTCATTTTGTGTACAGATTGTGATGTTCTGAGTGTGTCAGGGGAATGCTGCTTTCTGACAGAACCCACGACACATATCACATGTGTTTAGGAGGGAGTAGTTTTCATTGGTTTTATCTGGATATAGTTGTTTTTCTTGGTAACTCAGCAGGAGGAATGTGACTGAGTCTCAGGGAATAATTGAAACTAATTGCCTTGCTGCTCCTTTCTGGGCACCTGCTGAGTTCTTCTTTGGTCTTTCCCCCCCTCAGTTCCCTCCTCTTTCTTTGCCTCTCCTTTCTTTCTCTTTCTGCCTGCCCCTGTTGTGTCTGTCTGTCTCTTTTTCTCGTTGAACTTTTTTCTAATCTACATGGTGGAAATGCATGTTCTCACAGCTTCCAAACTTGACATTTTATACCTGTGTTCGTTGGAGAAGGATCAGTGACTTTGGGCCTAGAACCAGCTCTCATATCAGGCTCTGCAGGTCACAGCGTGGGTCAGATGCCCATGGCCAGACAGGTAGCCCTGGGGAGGGAGCCTGGTGATATCAGAGCATATTGACTCCCTCTGCTTCTTGTGGATCACAGTGCATTCATGGGGAGTTCCTGCATGTAGGGAAATAGTCAAACAAATTAAAGATATATGTTGAACATATATCATGTTGAACAGTCAATTCTTATTTTTTGTTTACCACATGATAGACTAAGTCTGAATCTTCAATAGAATTTCAAGATCCTTATTATTTCTAATTATGTTTACTTCATGTAGGATTCGTTCAGTACTGAGTGTTCACATCAAGATTGGAATTTCAGGGCTGGGGAGATAGCTCAGTTGGGAGAGTGCTTGCCTTGTAAGCACAAGGCCCTGGGTTTGATCCCCAGCACCCCCCCAAAAAAAAAAAAAAAATGGAATTTCACGTTGCTCTCAAATTCATGAATGCTGTTTTGATGTTTTAAACATAACAGAAGAAGGTCCAGGGTTTCTTTTGTTTCTTCCAAAATCTGTGATGCTAGGGAGGGCCATTCAGCCATAGGGAGTCTCTGTTTCTCCCAAAGTTTTCCTGACCCTGAAAGCTTTTCTTTCCTTAATAATTTAACCTATGGTAGTAGTAGTTCCCAGAGGCTGATTATAGTCTTTAAAATTCATTAGCCATTTGAATTTCATCATTTCCTCCTGAATTTTAGTAATATATATTCTGGAAAATACACAGAAAGTTATTAAACCTGGAATTAGACTGCCAACATATTTTCAATTCGAATGTTTAATTTCATAATTGGAAAATGATACATCTGCCTAGAGAAAATCAGTGGGGTTGGAAAACAAATTATGTGTCGACAGTGTTGGTACAGAAAGATTATACATATTTATGAATGGCCAAATCATCTTATTACTGGGATTTGAAAATATAATTATTAATCATTTATAATATAATGATTTCAATTGAATGCCTTATCCCGAGGCATGTGTTTTATGTGTGTGTAAATTTGCACATTTATACTGCTGACTGTACAGTATCTCTAGTTACCATCTCATTTGATCTTTAAACCTTCATTACTATAATTCAGATTCCAGTGAGTTAAACGTCTGCCACAGTGCTGTAGGCAAATGGATACTATGTAAAATGATTAGTAAAATAAATTGCAACTTTTAAACTCTAGAAGAATGTCACATTTTATAGTATTTAAATAAGTATGTATAATGTACACTTTAAGTACATTGTGGAAGTTGTTCAAAGACCATATTAAACTAAGTTCCTTTGAGGATTTAGTTGTTGGAATCCTAAATGGGAAATGATTGTCTTGTATTAATACATTGCTTTTGGCTTTAGTGACAAACACAGGTGTGTCATCCATGTCCTATTCTTTTAATTAGTTGGGTCACTGGTGGCATCACCTCTCAGAGGCCCCTGGAGCTTGAGCACCAGGTGACCATGGAGTTGCCACCTCAGTTTTAGCCTCCCAGGGGTTTCTGTGTCTGTGTTTTCAAGGAGGTTCAGGACAGGAGGGCCTTGAAGTGGCCCAGGACAGGATCCCTAAAGCAATCCAGCACTTAGGAATCAGATTTCTTGAGCATACTCCCTGGAATTCTACATTTTTAACAAGGTTCTCAGTAGATTTTGACACATACTGAGGTTTGAGAATCAGTGATTTGATGCTGAGAAGAAAGCCATCCATTGTACAGTAGAAGGAAGTCATCAAGTAAGCAAACAGTCCTCTTTGTTCTTAAGAGAAACTGACTCTTTTGCTAGATGAGGGGGCCTCTTTCCTACAGCACATGAATCTAATCAGAAAACTGTACGATATCCTGTAACTGAGTTCTCCAGATGTCCGGAGGGCGGAGGAAGCCCCAGGATCCTGAAGGCGCTGGGAATGAGGGCTTTTAGGGACACACTCTTTCTCTTGGGAGCGTCTCAGTGATTCATTTTTGGCCAGAACTCTTGCAGGTATTTTTTTCTCACCAGCCTTGGCTTACTATGTGTGTGTAAATGAGTTTGCACATGCAGGGTGGTGTGTACTGAGAGTCTGTGCTCACCCAGGCTACCTGGGTTCTGGGTTCGGCTGAGCTACTCCTTTCTTATTTGAACTTTGGCCATGTCTCAGTGTACTGGATGCCTTGTCTCCTTAATAACCTCCCAGATGGGAGGATGGCTTTTCAGGACAGTGCTCCTCACTGTCCGTGACTTAGTACATTACATCCATAATGTTGTACGCTGATTGTTACGATCACCTCATGAACAGAAAACCTTCTTTTAATTTAAAGCCTCATCCAAGATATTTTATTTTTTTTTTTATTTTTTCACGTTTAATGCTGTAATTACAAAAGAAATTGATGTGGCAAGGCATGTCAGCCCCCAATGAAGAAGTCTGTTATTCATCCCAGGATTTTTATATTGTAGTTAAAAACTTAGTGAGACATTATTAGAGTATTCTCTTAGTTGAAAAACAGAACTGTGGGTATTATGCATAATATCTGTATCTGTCATTTTTTTTTTTTTTTTTTACTGAATTTGACAAATATTATCTGGGAGTATAGGAGGAAGCAGTGAGAGGATGCAGCAATGACCCTTGGTCAGCAGACCTCCTGGTGCTGTTTACTAGGTATTGGCCAAACAAGCAGACCTCACCTGGCTTCCGCAAACCTTCAGGAGCAGTTGGTTGAAAGCCAGCACAGAGTCAGTGAGAACTGTGTCTCACAGCAGTCTGCTTTGATACCCTTTGGAATCCATTTCAGCATATTTAAATGGAGGCTGGAAACATTGCATTGAAAGTTTTCTTAAAGACAGTAAGACAGAAGTGTTCATTCTTTTACTTGCTCTTCATAGCAGATACAGTGTTTGTTTGGGATCATCACTAACCCATCTCTCGAGCACAACATGTACACTCTGTGACCCTTTATTTCTAGAGGCAGTGATGCCCAAGCCTGAGCTCTGGCTTTGCAGAAGTGGAGTTGGAGAAATACAGTGGGTGCATATGAACAGGTGGAGACACAGGCACAAGCCTGTGCATAACCTCACACCTGCTGTCACGTGGCACACCAGGAATTAATGGGCAAGTGTGGCCAGTGGTTCTGTGTCAGAGCGGTATTGAAGCTGTGACAGTACTGAGGTTGCCATATACAGCCACAGAATTTGTGCTCTGCAAGCTCTAGGTATTCACCTATGCTCTTCAGAATTGTTCTTGATCTTTTGATATGCTGATTGCATTCCATGGTCTGGAGAGAGGTGAGATTTGTCATTTTAAGTGAGCTCCCAGGTCCTGAGACACTAAATAGTGAGCCCCCAGATGATGGTATAGACGGTACCCTAACAGAATTGTATAGTCTGGCACATAAGACGCTTGACCACAGCTGCAAGCTACAGAGACAGGCCAGTTTCCTGGTTCTCCTTACCTAAGGTGCATATTGTTGTGAAGACTTCAGATTCACAAATGTTTGCCTAAAATGCAGGATAGGTTTGAGATTTTATGTACTGTAACATCGAGGAAAAGAGAAGGAGAATTCAGAGCACAGAGGCCTAGGGATGCTTGCCCTCCCTCTGTTGTTTACAACTGAAATCCGCAGAGTGGGTAGCTTTATAAAGAAAAGAGGTTTGCTTTGGCTCTGGAGGTCCCAGGTGAAGAGGCTACATCTGGTACAGGCCATCTTATTGGCAGAGCCCTGAGGAAGGTCAGGGCATCGTGTGACAAGAGACAGGGAGTTTTCTGGTGTGTCTCCTCTCATCTCCCCCTCTTCTTATTAAGCCACCAAGATTCAATCCTGGGGGCTCCAAACTGATGGCCTGATCCTAATTACCTTCCAGTGGTGCCACCTGTATACCCTAGTCAGATGATTTCTGCCCTTTTAACACCTCATGATGGGTATTAAATTTCAACACATGGAACCTGGGGGGACACTCAGACCACACCCAAACCAAGCACTGTGATGGACTGAAAGGCTTCCCTTCATGGCTCCTGTGGGGCTCCGGCCATACCCCGCTCTCACTGAGAGCCAGCTAAGTGCCATTCAGCCACTCTTCTGAACATCAAGGGACTGTGAGCCACCAACACTCAATGCCATTGGAACTTGCATTATTATCCCCATAGAATACTTTGCATCCTGGGGGATCTGTGTTCACTGTCTGCCAAGGAGAGGTTAATACACAAGTGGAAGTAGATAATTATTCAGTGAAAATTAATAGGAAAAATAAGTTAATTTATCATTTTGGTCCTTATTATAGGGGTGAAATAGTTAAAATGCCTGGTATATATGCCACAGATTTCCTCAAATTGAATAGTAAAGTGCTGGGTTCCTGGCATGTCTTCTAGAAAACCCAAACCTTTGTTTCTGTCTTGGCACCAGCTATAATTATTAAGGAACAATTCAGAATCCACAATGTTTAACAGATCTATTCTGATTTAATGAAAAGATAATTTTATTCTTTTGAAATGATTTTAATTGAAATATATGATTCCATGTTTTAATAAAATATTATTAAGGAATTATTTGAATTGTTATGTGACCCTAAGCAGTTTCGAGTCCTTTTGAGAAGCCCATGTCCATCAAACAGGATTGAACCCAGAGCCTCAGCGGTGTAGGCGAGCGCTTTGCGTTGCGCTATTGCCCTCCTAGGGCTTCTGGGTGTTGCCTCTTGACGTCTCCAGTTTTTCTCCTTCCCTCCATCTCCTAATTTGAACCTGCTACATGGACAGATGAGCAGAGAGGAGCCTCGTAACTTGACTCTGCTGTGAGTTCTACACCTTTTATCAAAGTAGTTTTCAGGCTACATTTAGAATAATATTTTCAGAAATACTCAAATCCAATTTCGAAGGTCATTACCCCATGTGTGAAATCTTTTACGTCCTCTCCAGCATCTTCAAGATTTCTAAGGAGTGCACGTGCAAAAGTGGACCTGGGCCTCTGTGGCCTGGACTTGCCTTTCTTTCCAGTCCCGTCTTCTAAGATTCCTTTCTACAGGTCTTTGCCCCACTTTTCTAATCCACATGGAGCCTGGGAACTTGCTGTATGAGTCCTGCCCGAGTCTGGCTCACAGTTCCCATAGCTGGGACTCCCTCCCCTCTATCATCCAGTCGACCAGCTTCCGCCCATCAGGCAGGTCTGGGCTCAGCATTGAGCGTGTCTCAAGCTGGCCTCTGACTCGCCATCCCAGTCCTGCCATCTGAACATTTGTCTCACTGCATAACTGTCTTTATTCATCTGCCTCACCCATGACCTTGGTACTGCAAGATCCTCTGACTTTGTTTCTCTGCCTTGGTTGCCTTGGCCTTGCTCATACTCGGTGCTAACATAGAGGCCTCCTGAATGCTCCTCCATCTCATGAGTAAGTTGAAGGAACAAGCAAGAAAGGAGCGGCTGTACGTAATGAGAGCCCAGTGAGCCGCTTCTTGAGGACAGACCTTAACAATACTCATGTCCTGTGGCAGAGAGCATCTTGGCAAACTTTCAGTTTGAGTTGGTACCAGAAGATAATGTTTCTTGCTTTTTATCTGGACATTTTTTCTTGATATGATTTTCAGTTATTTATGTGAGTCGGGTTTATGGTATTGGCTGTGTGTTATATATACTTGGTAGTGAAAACTGCTTTTGTTGTTGACTTCTTGATTTCACTGCTGAGCAGTGTCTGGTCCTCAGAAAATATATTTTTAATAGCCCAATCAACCAAGAACATTGCTCCAATCAGGTTGGATACCTGACTGAATTAACGACATTAGATAGGAACTTTGGGCAGAAGTGAAGGAAACTACAGATCTGCTTAAGAGGGAAAAGAAAAGCCATTGGTCTTATGGGATTCTCATAACAGAAAGACGTATTTCAAAGCCAGGGTTCAGGAAGAGCAGGACTGTGGAAACTCTCTGGGGTTATAAGCAGTGGGGACTCGTGCATGTGACTGGGATGTCCCCATTGGAGGAATCAAACTAAACAGTCTTCTGTCCTAGTATTGCTTTTCCAGGGTTCATATCTCAAGAGGACCCCATTGGATTAGAGCCACACCCACAATTGTCCAGGAAAGGATGGTATTTTAGCTTCCTATGCCTGCTGTAACAAACTATCCCAAATGTGGTGGCTTAAAAGAACACAGTGTATTATTTTATTTTCTTGCTAATCAGGAGTGTGAAATGGATATGGCTGGGCTGGGATCAAGGTGTTGGTAGGGCTGCATTTCCTCTGGAGGCTTCAACGGAGAATCTGTTCTCTTGCCTTCTCCAACTTCAGAGGCTGCCCATGTGTCTTGGCCTGTGACTCCCTTCCATCTTTAAAACTACCAATTGCACCATGTCAGTGTCTTCTTCTGTTGTCACGTTTTCTTCTCTGGCCCTCCTGCCTTTCTCTTCCGTTTACACGGGTGTCTGACCCACCCAAGCAATCCAGCATGATCTCACAGTCAGCTAACTAGCAGCCTTACTTCCATCTGTACTAATTCCCCTTGCATTTAATATAGCATATGCCTTGGTTCCAGGGATTGGAACATGGATATTTGGGGGAGTCATTGGTCTGCCTTCTGTACATGGGAACCCTTCATTAGGACCACCCCCCCAAATTCCTACAATATAAAATGGATCAGTCTCTCAAGAGAAACTAAGTGCTGCTTAGACAAAAATGAACACTGCACAAATTGAAGTTTGCATTGTCAATTTTTTGGCACTAAAAAGAGCATTGTAAAGAGGTTACTCCATACGGTGAGGAGATGCTTAAAGTGGCATTTGAGCAAGCCCTTCCCTCCTAATTCTGCTATGGGCATTGCTGTCTCTCAGCCTTCACTAACAGGACCTGGAAAGGGGTCTGTGCCCTGATTTAAGAACAGCAGTCCTGGCAAGATTCAATTGATCAGTTATCTTTTTAATTTTTTTTTTTTTTCAAAACTGTGATTTCAAATTCAAACCCACTTGGAAGTAGGAGAAAACAAGAAGACAGAAGGATGGACTTGGATTTGACTTGGATGCAGAAGATGTACGTACTATTTGGAATTGCTTCCGGCAACTCCAAGACGGCTAAACTTGTAATAAGGTGGCCTGGATTGAATTCACAAGGTCATTGCAAAGTACACGAATAAAAGCAAGCAAAGGAGAAATATGCTTGAAGGCTGTCATCTATCTTAAGCTTTCTTTTGGAGATTGCAGTGCACCTTTTTAGTTCGTCTTTCATTTACTTTTGGAAATAATTCCTTTTTGGATCATTTAGCATCTTGGATAAGCAAGTGTTTCATATTACACATATGAGGCTTGTCCAGTGCCAAGCACTTCATTTGGGTTCATTGTGCAAGAGAGCAAGATTGGAAGCATGCTCTAGACATTACAGTATGTCTCTAATAGCCAAAACTTATGGTTTTATTCTCTGCTCTATTAAAGGCTCAGGATATGACCTTGAAAGTGTTACTTAATTCTTTTATGCCTCATTACCCTCCCATCTATAAAATGTCTCAGCAAAGAGTCCTTACCTTCCCTTGGGCTGCTCAAGGGCTACTCATATGTTTCTGTACTTTTTGGTTTGTGCCAAGAAGAAATGCGCAGAATGGCTATCATTTTCTTGGGGGACTCTAGAAGTGACAAAGGAAAATTGAAATTTCATCAAGTTATACCAATATTTTCCTCACTTAAAGGGGCATTTCACCTTTCACATGTTAGAAATTAAATGTACTGGATGTCACATATACGTGTGGATATCTTTTCTCTACTAACAGAGTTCACCAATACCAATTTGTATGTGAGTTTGTCTCTTCATTTTTTTCAGTTCCCATAGTTTTCTAATCATGATAAAATCCAATTTTCTAAATTGACTCATTACCTTGACTACTATAGTCCATTTAAATTTTAAATTAGAAGTTTTCCTGTTGTCCAGTATAAGCTACACGTCTTCTGCTTCTGTGGGGGTGAGCTAGTGTATGTCAGGGATAATTGATTTTAGGTCCAATGGGTGTTACTGGAAACTGATGAAACCTCATACTGTCACAGTTTGCTGTGTTCAGATCTGGGCCATTATGTCACTGCATTAGACACTGCACTAAGTCATTATGTAGGGACTTAACAACTTGAATTGAGCAACGTGTTTGTGCACTGTGATACAAATTTAAATATATGCAATTCAATGCTTCATTATTCACTTTTTTCCAGGCACCTATATAGTGATTAAACCATGATTTAATTGTGACTTTAATCATATCATCTTGCAAACAAAATTTAAAACTTAATTTCTGATTAATGTTCATCTTCCTAATTTTGTCCAATTTCTTAATATATCAATGGAACTTTAATCCTGTGTTCAAAGTTCAGAGAGCTGCTCCACTTTTCAAAATAGCTAATTGAGAGACATTTTCCCTCAATTGTGCAAATTATATGTGCGGTACACAGAAATTAGAAAATGATTTTCCAATATGATGATGTGTAGATTGGTTATTCTAAATTGAAATTCAGTCACTTGTACAATTTGAATTTAGCGTCATTTGCAGAGTAATTGCTGTTCCACAAACTCATGCTCTCAGCCTGTGTTGTCACTGGATGCCGCACACAGACACAGTCACCAGGGAGCAGAGGTGGAATCCATGCAAACAAAAAGCCCTTCAAAATCTGGCATCATCCTCTCCGGTGGAATTATTGACATCATCAAGTACCAGTAGCCACTTGTTTCTTAATGAAGTTAATAGATGACTAATTGATCCAGCAAGTAAATGATTCCAGGCAAAACAAATGCTCGTACCATGAGGAGACCGGACAACCCCATAACATAACAAAGTAGGCCTCAGCACGACCAGTTCACGTCCCACTCACCCTTTCAATCATTCATTCAGCTTATTCATTTGGCAGATAATTATTGAGATACAGGTTGATGAAACCCTTTTAGCCAAGAGATTGAGATCGGTTGGTTAAGAGGAGTCATTTAAAATGGGGAATCTGGCTATTTTCGTTTTATTTCAACTTCATTGTACCTACGTTCATTCATCATACAGGTCCAAGGCCATTTGTTGAAGTAGGGCCTACTCATAAGAGCCAAGTGCAAGTTCTTGCTGCCTGCTCTCCCCAGCTCAGCAGCCCACTCCTTGAGTTCTCTATAACGTACCATTTCTGTTTCTTTAGCGTCAGTAAGGGATCTGACACTGGTGACGCATTCTGAAGGAAGAATTCTTCTAGATGTGTATAATTTCCCCCTCGCCCTGGACAGTCCTCTCATCTACAGTTGATTCCACAGCATTTTTAATGACTTATCTTAAAGGAGCTTCACCAATGCAGTTATTTAAAATAAACAAATTTTTAAAAAATCCTCTTTTTGTTCATGAAGTTATAACTCATTGTTTTGTGTCTGTTTAATTAAATAATATGACTGTTATTTAAACTAAATGGGAATGAAGGGGTTGGGAAGCAGCACTGATAGCTATTGGCAGTCTACCCAGAAAGGTCAGGAGGACCTTCAGGCTGACATGAAGTGGACAGCTTACCACAGGTGCGGGGGACTGATCAAGAGAGCTTCCAGAATATATGCTTGTCATTATGGTAGGCATCGAAACACCAAAATAATCAGCCCTCTGAAGACATTCCTATGTACAAACTTTCCCTCTTCATAACAAAAATCGAAATTCATAGTCGGGATTTGATCTCTATGTATCTTATTTTCCCTGGGACTTCTCCCAACTGTGAAGAAAAAATTTCTTACTTGTCTTTTGCATCAAGTATTCAATACCTACTTCTGGTCCTGGTGCAGTCTGTGGTCAGTGAATTACTTTTTAATCAATGGATTATTTTCTATATTGGTGTCAGTATTAAGAGTCATTCTGTAGAATTGCAGCATAGTAAAATGAGAAAAATGGGCCTTGTCAATTTGAATAGTGGTTCTTCCCTTTGGCTGCCTTGGCCAGGTTACCTTTCAGGGTCTCTGTTTCACCATTTGGGAAAGGGATAATCATAGAAATACAGCCCAGGGCTGAGTATTAACTAAGCCAGTATTGGTGAAGAGCTTTAGCATGGTACCTAGTGCATAGAATGTATGCTTACTTAATGATATTATTATATTGTCTTGAAAAATATTTACTCAGCTGTAGCTTAAAACTTGAAAGGTAGCTTTACAGCTTTTAACTGATTTGTACCATCCATATATATATATATACACTTTAGTATATGTGCTAGTACTGGTGTGACTTTCAAATGCATTTTTAATTGGTTATTCATCTAAGACATACAGAAATTGATAGGAAACCTTATAGGAGAAAAAGTGAATGTAAGAGAAGAATTTTGTGGTTGAATATTTGGTTTTTGTCTAACTAAAATCTACAATCCTGCATAGATGGAGATTGTAAAGACACATACTGGTTTATTTTGAGGTCTTGTTTTCTTGAGAACTTGGACACTTGTATGTAAAACAAATTTTAATCTCAATAGTTCATTTGTATACTTTCAATGACTCCAGGTCAATAGGGTTTTCCTATTGAAAAGACTGGAAATTTTTCTTTTTTTTCAACCCCTTTTAAAATATAATATCACCCTTCACTGGTTGAAATTCCATTCACCAATCCTATTTTAGGGATATGGAAAAACAAGAGACAAGGGACTCTAGCTAATAATCAAGTCAGCTCTTGGAACTCATTCTCAAGAAAGACTAGTGTAACGTTCAGACATTTCCAGGGAAAGAGAAGTGTGCTTCCTACCTAACTGGTGGAAATTTTGTTTCGGTTTTTGTTTCTTTTGGCTAGACAACAAAGCCAGTTTCCTTTTCTAATGGTTATCCTTGTTTCATTAAAGTTTAATATTTTTGAACACCTATAATTGACTAATTTTATAACAAGTAAATATTAAGCTATTTGAAATTTTATTTAGCAATCATTTCTGTATTAGAGAGTGGTAATTGCTGATGATGTGAGGCATTGCGAGTAGCCTTAAAAAAGAGAAAGTAGAAGTTGGGAACCCTGTTGGTGGAGGGAGAATTTTCCCGAATGTAGAATGACTTAATGGTGCTTTCAAATGCACTAGGAAAAAAAAAGTTCAAAATGAATTTAAATCACTAAATATTATCATTTCAAACTGGGAATGTGTCACCTCAAACAAACCTGTTTCCTTGTATCTAAGATTGAAAAATAGGACATAATTGCACAAATAATTATAAACATAGAATTGTTGCTTTTCTAATAACTTTGCTGAAATTTCCTCTGGAGTTTAAAATATTCTTAGTCTCTTAGAAGATGATAGACTTTGCAGCATATTAAAAAGGTATGGTATGGTGGGAGCAGAAGCAGAAGGTAGTAGGAGAATGGGGAAAGGGGGGATGTGGTTCCAAGGATGCAAAGTTTCAGTTACACAGAAGGAAAACACTTCAGTGACCTGTTACGAGCAGTGGTGATTCCAATAAATAAGAAGGCATTGTTTGTTTCTAGCTTTTTAGCTGCAAGAAAATGAGAATATGGGGTGAGGAATTTGCTATGTAGTATATCATTCTATAATGCAAGTATATATCAAAATGTCATAGAGTAGCCCATAAACATATAGTTATTGTCAATTAAAAATATATTTTTCAAACAGCATATTATTTTGACTTAAAATATAGCATCCTATCTCAAGTACTCAAAAGTAATTAGTAACTTCATGACAAAACTTAAAAGATTCAAATTAAATTTTGAAAAATAAACACAAACTTTTGAAACTGACAAGTATTGTCTTATAATAGGATCTGAAATGTAAAAGAACCATCACATTCAAACATTGATAATCCTTGGGGCTAATCAAAGTGACATGTGACATAATATCAGAAATTTAGTTTAAAATCCTTTACCATCATTGGCAACCCTTTGTGAGAGGATGCGTGCTATTTACTTTTTCTTAATCTCGTTTTTCTACATTTGTGAACTCAGGTTATGAGTAGTTACTTTGTACATTTGGCGTGAGGGTCAGAAGAATTTTATCCCTAATTGCAGAGAAATTGTAAAGTGCTGTGGGAGGCATGACACTCACATGACAAACAATGGAGAGAAAGATGGCTTATGTTCTCTGTGCTTGGAATCAGCTTTTTGTCTGATAGATTATTTGGTTTAAATGTCATTTTATGCAAAAGAAAACAATTATGGATTACATTTTAACTATCATAAAAAAATTAAATAATGACTCATATGGATGTTTGCTAAGAGCTTGCAAAATGCTGTTCTCTTCTGTCGTTGGAGGAGTCTCCACCGGAAAGGCTTTTAGGATAAGACGGCAGTGTCTGTCACTACTTAAGAGGTTCATATTCTTAAGACAAAGAAAATCCATTTCTGGCCATCTACTCTGAAGTAATTTTCTCACACAAGCACATAGAATCAAAGAGTGGTGCTGATTTCAACAGCTTTAGGTGAGTGAAGTGGGAAAAGATGAGGGAAAAAAAATGCATATAAAAATGTTTACAGAAGACTTTAAAATATATCAGTTCAATGGAATACTTGTATATAAATAAAAAAGCATGATAAGTCCAGATGTTTGGATCTCCAAAACACAGTGATAAAAAAAATGGTGACAGAACAATGTGTAAAGTGTAGTTCCACTTATGCTATGTATGCGTAGATAAGTGCGGATTTGGGCTTGTGCGTGTATGTATGCGAATATTTACAAATTTATGTAATTATGTGTTGATAACATACTTATTAGCTCTTTGTCACTGTGATCAAAATGCCCAACAAGAATGACTTATAGGAGGAAAATTTTATTTTGGCTCATTGTTTCAGAGGGTTAGTTCATGATGGACTGACTCCATTGCTCTGGGCACAAGGTGAGACAGAATATCATGGCAGAAGGGCTTGGGAAAGGAGTGTTAATCTCTTCTTGTTGGCCCGGAAGCAGTGGGGAGGGTCCACAGGAAGATTCACCCTCTCTACTGAACTACCTTGCTCATCCAAGCCCCACATACCTACAGTTAACCACCTACTCCATTCTTTCAAACTTGGTTGGACCAATCAGGTTACATCTATCATAATCTAGTCATTTTAACTCTGAATATTTCTGCATTAACACAGGAACTTTGGGAAATACCTCATATCCAGACCACAACACATACCATAATAATGTGACTGCTGATACATTTGTCTATAGATTGTTCTTACTGTTTTGTATTTTTTTTAAACAATCAATGTTGTGTAAATTTAAAATATTTTAGTGAATATTTTATAATGGTATTATTGTACCAATGTACTACTATTGTATTTATTTAACTTAGTTTAAATATAGTATTCTTAAAATATTTAGAATTAGTGTATCTTAATATAACAAGTAGAAACAATGCAATGTTTTATCCAATTTTTTTATTTTTGAGTACTTGAGTTTTTTAACTCACACCACATGAATAAGAAATTATATTGTTTAATTTTTCTATACCTGTGGATCAGCTTCTTGTTGTAATTTAAAATTCTTATAGACTTTATAAACTCCTTTAATTTAGTTTGCTTTCATTTTTCAGATTGTTGTATGTGTGTGTGAATTCAGGTATAAAAACGTTTACACATAAAAGAAAGTTTTTCTTTTAGTTTATCCATGAAACTTTTTAGAATGTGTACTGGAGAAGATGATTAGTATTGGTTAAACTGTAAGCTCATCAACAAAGTACATGGGCAAATCACTGTTGAATTATCCTTTGATTATTTCACTAAGTAGAGATTTTAGGTATACATTTAAGTGGTGTGCTTCTTTAATTGCCTGATATGATGAGGCAGTTTGCTTAAATTATACCCTGAACAGGTGAATATCTGTGTGATCAGAATTTTAACATATCAAGAAGTTAAGAAATGCATTCTGATTTTTTTAAGAATGTATGGCTTAAATCACAGATCGAATTTTAGTGTAACATATGTGTGATTATAGTTCATTTTTCAATAAATATTGAGGAAACTGAGATCCAGGAAAACATTTTCTCAATAGGACAGTAATTAAGCTTGTACCGTTTATCTCTTAGATCTGTCATACAAAGCTACCACAGGTTTCTAATGCCTCCGGACTAAAGAAAATATATGCAAAATGGGACAGATGAAATTTTGTTTTCAAAGAGAACTTTGTATCACTTTTTTTTTTTTTTTTTTTGAAACCTGGGATTCAACTTAGGGGCAGTCAACCACTGAACCACATCCCCAGTCCTATTTTGTGTTTTATTTAGAGACAGGCTCTCACTGAGTTGCTTAGCACCTTGCTTTTGCTGAGGCTGGCTTTGAACTCGTGATTCTCCTATCTCAGCCTCCCAAGCCAATGGGATTACAGGCATGCACCACTGTACCTGGCTTCACTTTATCTTTTTTTACTGAGAAACTTTTGTAACTATGCCCTATCTTGCCCTCTTCTGGCTTATCAGTCAGGATTGGTTAGATATGCCACAATAACAAATATCCAAGTCTTAATGCTTATTAATTCAGGAGACTCACGCATCATGTCTGTTGCAAGTGGATAAACTTCCTCTTCCTCATCGTCACTGTACAACTTCTTAAGCCTCTTCCACGCTGGAATGACGCACATGGCTTCCCAAAGCAAGGAAACATGGAATGCAGACTCACGACTGACTTTCTCATGCTTCTGCTCCTTCATAATTTATTGACCCAAGCAAGTCATAACATCAAGGTTGATTTTAATTAAATGTTTTCCTAGATATAAAAGAAAAAAAAAAGAAAAACGAGTGAGTAACACTAATATTTACTCAGATGGATTTAACTCACCCCACCTTGCGTTGGGAAGAATGCAGTTGGTTCACACCAAGAACAGAAGGCTACTAGTGGAAGAATGGGAGGAAAGTCATGTGCCAGAAGAGTGGCTTGAATGTGAATACAGAAGAAATGAAAAGCCCTTGCCAAGAGAATCTGCTGAAGGTACTGCCAGAAAATGAATCATTGGAAACTTAGCACCAGTCGAAGCTAGATAATTGAGGATTATTATGGGCATTCACTAAGGGAGAACAGTTGAAACCTGAATGTACAAGGATCTATTTTTTAAATGAGGCGCAGTGTATGAATAAGATAAGATCATCATATGATATTAAAACAGTTTGTCCTCATCACTATTCATGTATAAGGGGCTATTGTTTTCTGCATATTTAATGAAAACTGTTGACAAAATACATCAACTCAACAAGATATCCAAAAATAGCATCATAAACTTCAGCAAAAATATTGACTGCTTACTTTTTAAATATGTGCCCACAATTCTGTAACATCTTCAAACTTCTTTAAAAATATTTAAGTGGACAAATATAAAATGTATTGTGAAGTCATGATTATATTCATGTTAATCTTCCATATATTCTTTTCCCTGATTGATTATTAGCATTGAACTTGCCTGTCAGCAACCAGAAATTTGTGATAAATCATAAATTCTGAGGGATCATGTAGAATAAATCTTGGGGATAGCAGCAGAGTCTCTGGCCTAGCCTAATTTTCATGCATCCCATTTGGCTCTAAAAGACCTTCATGAAACTATTGTAGTGTCAGAATTATGGAATGAACCCTAAAAGAACACAAAAATTGTTACTATATTCAGTATATCTTTGTTGTTGTTGTTGCAAATCTAAATTTATCCTTGATCCTTGTCCCTGGAATCATTTCTTTTAGCTTCTAGATTCCGTTTCTACCTTTCTCAGGTACAGACCAGGTTAGAAGTGCTTTAACAACATTCTTGCAAGTCAGGGGCTACAAGATCATAAGAACAAATACCCTTTTAGAGAGAAAAAAAATGCTCATTTAGAAGTATTCTATCATGTATTCATGGCCTATAAACCAAACTTAGCCTAACTTTTCTAAATGCCCCAAGAAGATTACCCTTCTTTAATGTAATTATTTTTCTCACTTTTTTATTGGTGCATTATAGTATATTTTATTATAGGACACACTGCCCTAGAACTTCACAATGAATAAACTAATATTTATCTCATCGTTTCTGTGAGTCAGGAACTCAGAAGCAGCTTAACTTGTTTCTAGAGCCACATTTCTTATAACGTTTCAGTCAAGGTCATCAGAAGGCATGCCTGGGGCTGCAGGATCTGCTCCCACCATATGGCCCACTCCTAAGGCTGTGGCTGTAGGCGTCAGTCCTTTGCATTTGGTTGATGGAGGCTTTAGTTTCTACTCCATGACCTCCTCATGGAACTTGAGTGTCCTCTCAATATGGCAGTTGATTCTGCAGAGTAAATGATGCAAGAGAGATCAAGATGGAAGTCACAAGGCCTGGTAGGACTTGCTTTTCTCAGAAGTCATGCACCTTTCCTCCACCATTTCTTTTTTAAAGAGGAACAAATCTAGACCACACTCAAAGGGGTGTGGATTAAACTCTACTTTCTGAAGAAAGAATCATCAAAGAATCTGTGGACATAATTTTAGATCATCACACTCTCCCAAGCCAATCCTAATAGAGGTGGTTAGAAACACTAAACAGATGAAATGCACGTGTTTTTATTAAGAGGTAAATGAAGAAAAAAAACAGTATCTGAGAGTCTTATTTTGAGGAAAGAAAGATTTGGTAAGGAAATATTATAAATTTGCCTTGAGGTGGGTAATGTTTAGATTGGTGCAAAATGAAATTTAAAAGAAAAAAATTGCAAAAGTCGGGTTAGGATCATTTTGCATAATGTACAATTGTTTGTCAATTGTGTAAAATTATTGATTACATACCAGAATATTTAAACCCCTAAAGAACAATATTTAATGAACATAAATGTGTATATATACACCAACCAAGAAGTTCTTTGTTTTGTAACCTTCACAAGTACAATATATATAAATTTGATTTCACACTCAAAACAAAGCTTACTTTTTTCTTGAAATCATATGATATAATAAGCAAATTATAACCCTGAGTCTTTCAAAATTTGTTGTTTGTGAGTAAAACTGTAAACATATCTTGCCAGCTATCAAAAATTATTTGACTCTATCTAGTTTTTCTTTTAAGACCAGAAGAAGTATTTATTTGAAAACTTTCCAAGTCAATGGTACCAACCAAAGCTGTATAAGAGTAGTGGAAACTCTGTGCTCTCTACTTACATTTAAATGACAATTTAGCTGCTGTCATGGGTTGAACATTTTGACTGACTGGAGATATTTACTTACAGTTAGAGATTTGGTCCTTGACCACCTATTGAGAGCCATTGGGAGGGAGGTGAAGTGGTTAAGCTCCAGTATCAAGAAATTGTGAAGTGTCAGATATGTATTTGCAATCAACATGAAGGGTAAATTGCCATAATTTGAGTGGACACTTTCAAATACTGGGCAACAAGAATATGTTGCAGACTAGTGTGTGACTGGCATTTGGAACTTTCTATTTAATAGATTGTGACAGTGTTGGTAATTCACAGTGGTTAAGTTGTTGTGGACTGGTATAGAGCATGATTTTTTTATTGGATTTTTATCATGTAGATCTGTGGTTGGATGGGAGATATAAAATGCAAAACTATATTTTTAAAAAATATTATTGGGAGAATATTGGGGAAGACAAGTTGTTTTTCACTTTCAAGCATGGATAGATACTGTTGAGCATCTTGCATAGATTCAGGGTGGGATGGATTCTGTCTGCTGGAGCTGTGTGTGAAGAGAACTCTAGCCTCAGAGACATGGGCTGTGACAGTACGTTCTGGATACTCACTGTCTGAGGAGCACTGTGTGAGGACCTTCTTTAAGTTTCAGCTAGAAGAACATTCAAACTATATTGAGTCTCTTTATTGTAGAAGGCATTAGAACTTCATCCATGCAAGGGGAGAGTCACAATTTAAGACACTCTGCTGTTTCAGTTTCTGCTATTATTATGTGAGGAGTTTGTAATTCCTGAATCCTGGACTTTTATTTGTCTGGCCTGAGAAGTGTCTTTGTAGCTTAGTACTGCCATCAATCAGCTGTTGAAACATATTTGCATTGTCTAGGGGAGCTACGATGGGTATTGATTCCAGAAGTGGCTCCCTGTCTAATTCTTACTAAATATGAATGCTGAAACATTGTCTTATCATGATCATTAATTTGATCTGGACATACCCATGGTAAATGTAGACATAGCTTAGATTGGCACAAATATAAATGCTTTGGCTACTTTAATTCTATGTATATATTACTCAAACTCATACATTTAGATGTAACTATTGTACAAACCTGAGCTGATTCATAGAAAACTTATATATCAATCAGTATTGTAAGAGTAAGTTTTTTGGCATTTTAAATCTTTGACTTGTTCAATAAACATTAATGAGATCAACTCCTTACTAGGCACCAATTTAGGCACAGGGGTCATAAATATGAATAAGTGGGCATGATGACACACACCTGGAATCCCATCAGCTAGAGAGGCTAAGGCAGGAGGATCACACGTTCAAAGCCAGCCTCAGCAACTTAGTGAGACCCTGTCTCAAAATAAAAAATAACAAGGGCTGATTCCATGGTTAATTGCCCCAGGTTCATTCCTTGGTATGTATGTATCTATTGATCTATTTTGTGTGTGTGTGTGTGTGTGTGTGTGTGTGTGTGTGTATGAAACAGTTTCCATGCTCAGAAAATTCATGACCTAATTAGGAGCTATAAAATGTAAATTTATGGTGTTTCCATAAATTTCTGTATATCATTGATTTAATAACACTCTTAGTTGCAAGTGACAGAAAATCTATCCCAAATAGCTTGGAGGAAAAGGGGACCACAGTCATATCAAGAAGCATCCTATTTTCAAAATCCTTAAAGATTTTTTTTTTTTTAATCCCAGAAGAGGACAGATCATTACTGCTCATGGTGATAAATGCAGTGCCTGGGGAAGATTCCCACTGTCAAGGTGACAGTGAGGAGCAAGTGATTCATGTTGTCTAGACTTGTGCAGAGGGCTGGGAGAGGAAGAAACAAGTGGGCAGGATCTGGAAGGAGAAGGAATCGAGTTTGACAGCAGTCCTGATGAGGAGAACTGTGAATGCAGAATTCCATTCAGTGAGATGTGCTGGGAGCTGAAGGAAACTTGGAGTACCGTAGCATGGGTGTGCTGGGATGGGGGGGCAGAGGAGCAAGTGTGGAGAACAGAGAATCAAATACGGGCCACGGAACATGGGTGGTGGGACAGCTTCCTCCATGGTACAAAGGAGACCAGACTTCATCGTTTGTGGCAATGATTTCCAAATGTTTTCTTTCCGTCAATTTACAGGTTTAAATTCCCCTTGTGAATTTTAATGGAAGTGAACAAGATAGAATTGGAAATATAGTGCATTGCATGTTATAAGGCTTCCTATTTCAATACTTTTTTTCTCCCCGGTGAAAATATGTGATTAAGTATCACTGGGTCATGATCTAAGATATATTTCCTGTCTCAGAGTTTGAAAGCCTCTGGTCTGGGCACTGAAGACCAGTGAAATAAATTTAGAAAACAGGGTGTCATGATCAGATTTTGGGTGAAGGAGATTGATGCTCCCAATAAATAGTGTAGAGAATTGTTTGAAGGGAGCAATGATACAGGAAGACAGGCAGGTTAGGAAGATTTTGCAAGTGTCCTGGTAAGAGATGAAGAACCACGTGGAATTTTATCTTTTGTGGAGCTGTCTGGGAGCCTTGTGTAATTAGGCCTATTGGATGTCAAGTGTGAGGTCTCCATTAGTAGTAAGCATCTGAGATATTATTTGCACACCCAATCTCTGTTGTGCAAGGTCTTGCAAAGACAAATGCAAATGAGGTTCAGTGACAGGAAATAGGCGTGGACTCCTTGCAAATTTACTTGTAAGACATTGGCTTTCAAACTCATTCTCCTGGTCCACTGGGATTCCTGAGTTGTGGAGAACATCTCATGCTACTTGTTAATAATACACTTGTTACAAATTGGTTATTTTCTAATATTAACAAGTCCAAATTCAAGATCATACACAAATTCAAGGTCATCACTAAACTTTTAAAAATACTCTTCAAGGCCTCTCAGATTATACACATGCCCACAGTTTATTATCCTACAGTGTGTTTAGGCTCACTCTTGTTGTTTCTCGAATCCCAGTCGGGTTACCCACCTTTCTTGCCCCTCTCATCCTACTTTATGCAGTTATTTTGATTCTCTCCTCTCTGCTTGTAACCCTGCTAAGGTTTTGATCTGGAATGTCCCCAAAAGCCTCTGTGATAAAAACAAGGTCCCCTGTGCAGCAAGGTTCAGGGGTAGGGCTTTGAGGCAATGATTAGTTCATGAGCATTGTAACATCAACACTGGATTAATTCAACTGATTGGTTAATAATCTGATTAGACTCCTGCTTTGTAACTGAAGGCAAGTGGGCACGTCTGGAAGAAACAGGTCACTGGAAATACATTGTTGGGGAATGAATCTTGTCCTCCCATCTCCTTTTTCCTCTCTCTTCTGCTTCCTGGCTGCCATGAGCTGAGCTGCTTTCCACCACCATGCCCTTCTGCCATGATGTCCTTCCTCACGTGAGCTCTGGCCCAGAATAATGGAGTCAACTAACCATGGGCTAAGAACTCTGAAGCTAAGAGCTGAAGTGACTCGTTCCTCCTCAGGTTTTGGTCACGGTGATGAAGAGCTGTCTGACAAACCCTCTGCCTTTGTTCTGACACCCATTCAGGCTCTTGTCTTCCTCCAGCACTTCCCCTCCTGAGAGTCTGTGGGAGCCCTTATTGCAGTTGAAGAACCTTTCCTCTCTCACCATTGGAACTTTACCTCTTGGCTGGCTTTGTTTCACCTGGCGTTGGCTCTGGCTCTGGCGTCGCAGTTTATAAGCTTGTCTGGAACAGGGTTCAGGGGATCAGACACCCACCGCATCTACTGGGCTTGTTTTCTGAAAGCACCACCTTTTAAATACGTTTTTAAAAGATAAGTTGTTAGCATAATATATGTTAAGACTAGATGGAAATGTTTGTTACCTCTGGGAAATAGGCCTGGGGGACACTCAGAGGGAAGAGCCCAAAGGAAGACCGTCTCCTCTCCTCACTGATCTCATTCTGCTCCATTTTGGCTGCTTACAGTATCTCCCAAGTGTGAGAACTGCCATCACATCTTGCTCTCTGGTATCCTCCACAAAATCTTATTTATACCTTCAGATATAATTTAGGTCACTAAGAATAATAATCCAGGTGGATCTGAAGTCAGATACTCAGGTTGGTGGCCTCCTCCTCAATGATTAATAGCCCATGCTATTAGGACAGGCTTGCTGACCCTCTCAGCTTGTTTGGCCTGCAGCTGTTCCCACTTCTCTCAACATGTGGGTGGAACTGTCGTCCCTGGCCTTTGACTTGTGAGTGAATCCAACACGCAGATCCCTGCAGCTCTTCATGATTCCATCACATCTTCATATAGCAACGAATGGCAGTGTCCGTGACTCTACCTGACCCTCACCCCACATCTTAGGTACATTTTCCCCAGCCCCTGACTTTGCCTCCCAATGCCTTTGCAGCTGCTTCGAATGGTGTTCAGTACTGCTGCTTGCTGTCCTTGGGGGCTGTGCTCCATAGGGTTCGTCAGCTTTCTTTTTGTAAGTTTCTGGTTACATTTATCAAGTCCTAGAAGCCTACTTGATTGATGATTCTACCTGAAAATCCAAATATCAGGGTACACCATTCTCAAGCAATTGACAGAAGCAAAAGCCTTTCTGAAAAGCACTTTCTTGAGTCATAATAAATCATTCAAATACCATACAGAAAAATGCTCCTAATGTAAAGCCCATTTTACTTACGTTATATGCTCTAGTAAGCAACCATTATTGATTTTACTCTAATAGTTCATGCATTAACTCAACAAATACTTATTAACTGGCTGCTATATATCAGAAGCTGATGCAGGTGTGGTAAATTGAAGATAGATCAAGACAAATTGAGTTTCTGCCCTAATTGTATTTAGTTTTGACAATGATTAATTATTATATTATTTGTATTATGACAAGCAATAATTTCAGATTTCTCTTTTGAAAGTAAGATGTAAGGATGGATATATTTGTTTGTGGACAGAACACATGTAAGAGAGAATGAGGCTGTGTCTGGTCCTGGTAATGACATGCTAACTGCAAATTTAGAATTGGAGTTTGGGTGGCCACAGCGATTCCCCAAATTAGGTGTTCTATATTGGTGATGAGGCCACTAGTTGATGTAATGCATGCATTTTGTGCATCCTGATATTAATAAAGAGATGTTTATGCTCAGTGTTACACAGTATTTTAGGTGTTGCTTGTGGAGCAGAAGATTATCAAAATCAATTATGTTGAAATATATTAAATTTTATAACATTAAATCACTCACATTCACATTTGGCTTTTAAGTGACAATATCTGGATCCAGGGCAGGGAGGGGCTGCCATGCAGAAGATCAGAAGATAACTTTGATCCACAGGAGGGAAGGGTGTAAGGTGAGGCGAGGCTATACACAGGGTGTGCTTGTTTGGTGTGAGAAGGATCCAGGAAAGTCACATCAGATGTTCGGGGATGACGTTGTCAACTGAAGCTAACAAGTGGAAGTGTGAGAAGATTCACAGAAGCTTTTACCAACTCTAAAGTAGAACGTGGAGGGACCTGCCTGGAGAAAAGGAAAACGGGGAAACAAGGCTTGACAAGCAAGACTTGGAAAGCATCAGGCTGTTCATTCCCTGGTTCACATCCCTGTGTGGTTTCTGTCTGGTGCATTCAACTGCCAGGTTTTATCAGTGAAGGAGAATCACAGGCAGATTGGTTTGGGGTTGAGGGTTTGTAGCAAGGCCACCTTCTGCTATAGTTTGGATCTTGAAAAGCTTCATGTGTTTCAAGGGTGGTGCTATTAGGAGGTGGTGGAATCTTTAGAAGGTAGGTCCTAAGGGGAAGTTTGTGGGTCACTGGTGGTGCACCTCTTCTCTTCATCTTCCATCTTCCTCTTCCTGGCTTATGAGTGTGCATTTCGCTCTACTATGAACCCCCACCTATTGCGTCTGGCATCCCCACCAGAAGCCTAAAACCAATGGGTCCACATGATCTTGGACTGGAACCCAAGATTGATGAGCTAAATAAATAAGTCTTTTACTTATTTTAAGATATTTTATTATAGTGATGAAAAGCTGACTAACATAGAAAAATGTGGATGGATTTGGAGTTGAAGGTTTGTAGGCAAGGTCTCCTTCCCTTGCTCCAAGTTTGTTCTACCTGTTTTCGCCCATAGCCATTCCACATCTTGACCCATGACCACGCACTCAGACTAAACCCTGGGGACCATCCAGATTTCCCTATCCTTCTTGCATGTACCACATGGAGTCTGTCAGTTATCCTGAAAGTTCTTCCTTCAAATTTATCCACAATATGACATCTCACAACCTCTACTGCTCAGGATTAAGACACCAGATAACTCATCAAAGAGTTGATTATTGAGTATAGAACAAGGCTATAAATGAAACTGTGCAGTGATAAAAATCTTCTACTTTTCACTGCCCAATATAGTAGCGACAGGCCAGAGTGGCTGAGTCCTTGAAATGTGAATAGTACAACTGAGGAGCTGAATTTTAATATTAATATTCAATTAAAATGTAAATGGCCACATGTGACAAGGGGACTGCTACACTGGACATTGCAAGTCTAACTAATTGTGTGCTATTGAGTCCAACAGCAGCAAAGGATTTGAAGATGCTGGAATTTGAAGCAGGTGGTACATGCTCACCTGGGAGGAATAAAGAAACAGGCCTCTGTGACGTCAGAGTGATAGGGCCATGGAAGTGACAATGTGAGAGAATAATTGAAAAGATAATAGTTCAGGAACCACAAAGAAGGGGTGGGCAGCTCAGTAGGAGCCAAGACCATATCATGGCCAAAAGAGCTTATTGTCAAATTGCAGGTGAGGGAGAATCAAGCAACTATAGCATGTAAATGCTGGGTGGCTCACTTAGCTGGGTGACTGACATGGAACCCATCAGTTATTTTGTTGAAGATAGCCATGTGTTGATGCCAGAGTCATTAGTTGCTAGGCAAAAATGACCAAAGAAGGAGCAAATTGAAATATTAAAAAAAAAAAAAAACTTTAAGTTGTTTTCTTTCTCTATGATGGGTAGCAATAAAATATGACATTTAATGTATTTCCTGAATCAGAAGGAACAGTGTTTGATCTTCCAAAATGCAAATGACATTTTACCATGTTACTAAGTATAAAGTAGATTTATAGTATCTCATGTTTGGGAAAGAAATGTTTGGAGTATTCTTCGGACACCACAAAATCTTATTACATTTGGATATGAGTTCAAATTGAAAGGGAGCCTGCATGTGGTGTGGCTACCAGCTTTCCCTATTATTGTCACTCCAGCCAACTTCTCTGAATTTCTGAATGCTGCTTCAATGAGAATGGAAGTATTATGGTTGTTTTTAAGGTAGTATTTTGTTCTCTAGGCTTATTTCACACTGAAGAGACACAATCCTTTTTAACTCGTGATCCACGTGTGCTGATTTGAAGCAAGAGGTGGGCCTTCTCTCAACACTTTAATTCATTTTAGATTGCACCCTGCTACCATCAGTTACAAGACTCCCATGTTCATGCCCCTGGGGGAATTTACGGAAGGAAATCTGAGAATAACCAAATCCTTCTTTTTTTAGCATAATGTCTGCTTGGGAAACTATAACAAAATAACAGTAAGCAACAAAAATTTAGTTTTTAAATTTTTTAATTTTTGTTTTAATTAGTTATACATGATAGCAGAATGCATTTCAATTCATTGTACATGAATGGAGCACAACTATTCATTTCTTTGGTTGTACATGATGTAGATTCCATACCATTCATTTGATCATACAGGTACCTACTTAACAGTGTTAATCACATTCTACCACATTTCCCTCTCCCCTGCCCCCTTCCCTCCCCTCACTCCCCTCTGCCCAATCCAGAGTTCCTCCATTTATCCCTTACCCCCACTCCCATTGTGGGTTAGCATGCACATATCAGAGAAAATGTTTGGCCTTTGGTTTTTTGGGATTGGTTTATCTTGCTTAGCATAATATTTTCCAACTCCGTTTACCTGCAAATGCCATAATTTTAGTCTCCTTTAAGACTAATATTCCATCCTATATATATGTCATGGTTTCTTGATCCATTCATCTATTATTGAAGGGCATCTAGGTTGGTTATATCATTTAGCTATTGTGAGTTGAGCTCTATAAACATTGATGTGATTGCATCACTATAGTATGCAGATTTTAAGACTTTTGGGTATAGACTGAGGAGTGGGATAGCTGGGTCAAATGATGGTTCCATTTCAGGTTTTCTAAGAAATCCCCATACTCTTTTCCAGAGTGGTTGCGCTAATTTGTAGTCCTACCAGCAATGTATGAGTGAACCTTTTCCCCCACATCCTCACCAACACTTATTGTTGCTTGTATTCTTGATCATTGCCATTCTGACTGAAGTGAGATGATATCTTAGCTTTGATTTGCATTTCTGTAATTACTAGAGGTATTGAACACCTTTTAATATATTTGTTGATAGATTGTATGTCTTCTTCTGTGAAGTGTCTGACCAGTTCCTTAGCTCATAACTGGCTAGGTTATGTGGGGTTTGTTGTTATTGTTGTTTTTGGTGTTAAGTGTTTTTGAGTTCTTTGTATACCCTGGAGATTAGTGCTCTATCTGATATGCATGTGGTACAAATTATCTCCTACTCTGTAGGCTCTCTCTTCACATTATTGATTGTTTCCTTTGCTGAGAAGAAAATTTTAGTTTGACTCCATCCCATCTGTTTATTCCTGATTTTATTTCTTGTGTTTTGGGAGTCTTGATGAAGATTTTGGCCTGGTTTTTCTTCTATTAAGTCTCTGGTCTAATTCCGAGGTCCTTGATCATTTGACTTGAGTTTTGTACAGGGCGAGAGATAGGAATTTAATTTCATTTTGCTGCATATGGATTTCCAGTTTTCCCAGCACCATTTGTTGAAGAGGCTGTTTTTCCTCCAGTGGCACCTTTGGCGCCTTTGTCTAGTAGGAGATAACTGTATTTATGTGTGTTTGTCTCTGTGTCTTCTATTCTGTACTACTGGTCTGCCTGTCTGTTTTGGTGGCAATACCATGCTGCTTTTGTTACTATAGCTTTGAAATATACTTTAAGTTCTACTACTGAGATGTCTCCAGCTTCACTCTTCTTGCTAAGGATTGCTTTAGCTATTCTGGGTCTCTTATTTTTCCAAATTTATTTTTTACTCTTCTGGCAACTGAAAGTCCAAGATCAAAGTGCCCTTAGGATTGGTTCCTGTGACACCTCTCTTTCTGGCTTGCAGGTGGCATTTTCTTGCTGTATCTTTACATGACTTTGCAACAGTGTGTACACAAGGATATTTTGCTTTTTCTCTTTCCCTTTTCTTATGAGAACAACAATCCTTTTGGATTAGGGCCCTGACCTCGTGACCTCATATAACCTTAATTACCTCATTAAAGGCCTTGACTTCAAATACAGCCATACAGGGAATCAGAGCTGTATATTCAGAGGACAAATCTCAGTGCATAGTACTGCTCATGTTTCTGTGGGTGCAGAGCAGCATGACTTGAACTGGAAACAGTTTTGTTTTGCTGTTTTATGGACAAGGATTTGATAGTGCTGAATTCTGCTAGAACAGACAAGCCCTGAATTCAGGGCTGTTTTTCCCTCTCTACTCTCTTTTTTTCTCATGTGGAAAATGGGCCTAAAATGTCACTTGTATATTTACAGATTATAACTCTATTACCCAGAAAGACTTCTCACATAGAAATTCTGTGAAGGGTCTGAAGACTTGTATATAAAGGAATAAATCTGTCTTGAATAGTCACTGAACTTGTAGCAGATTTAAATGATTGAGGTGATGCATTTTTCTATATCACGTTGGTAAAGGAGCGAGAGGCTGAGGCCAGCGCTGCTGACACGGTGGGGAAGTGACTTTCTCATTACACCACCAGGGGGCAGATGTGCTGGCTCAGTCTGGCTGGGGGACCCTGTGTCTTTGGCGACCAGAAGTCTGAAAAATGTACACATTGCTTAATGGTTCTGCTTCTGGAAATTTGTTGAAAATGTCAGAGATGCAAAAATGGGATAAAAATTACAAATAAGGAATAAGTAAGTACATCTTGATGTGTACAGATTATCAAAATACTGAGTAATCATTACATCATTAAACTGTAGAGCAATTATTGTTGATATAAGAAATTGTTCATGAGATGTTGCTGAGCAGTAAAACAGTTTTTCACAAATATTACCTTAGTTCTCCATTATGTAAAAATCTCTATACAGATAAGGTATAGAAGAAAAAACATGATTCGAATCCCACAGTAAACACATTCATAGGGAGCGCAGCATTGTGGACGGTTGCTCTTCCTTTATTTCTGCCTTCTCTTTGCTTCCCTGTGTTTGGTAATTCCCTGGGTTTAACATAGTTTAAATACTAATTTTTAGTGGATTAGTTCTGATTAAGACTAAAGTATTTGGCCATATTATTGCAAAGTACGGAAGCTTAATGCTTTTTATACTTACCATAAGGTAATCTAGGGCTTGGTTGCAGCAGGTCCTTTTGCATATTTTATTCATCTCTTCTTTTGCTCCAAGCCAGGAACATGGAAGTGGAAGTTGGCAGTCTTGGCCATCCGGACATGGTGGTGACCAGTGCTTAAGTTAAATCTGGATATTAAGAACTATAAGCCATGGACATTATTCCAAATCATTTGCAGGCAGTCCTGATGACTGCCTTAGGCAGCAGTAGCTCTGTGTGGTGGAATAAGACCTGAAGAGTTCACTCCTTTCTGTTACTGCTAGAGAAAGAAGAGGCAAACAGTCCTAAACTTGCCTTGAACATGTGGGTCAAGTTGGTCAGTTACCAAAGAATAAAACTTGATTTGGTGCCTCTTAAAGCCAATATTTTATTATAAGAGGCTATTGTCATACTTTTAAGGGTGATACGTTGTAAAAATTAGGTGGTAGACTAGCATTTAGGAGGCAGAACAGGTTAATGAAAATAGACATCAAAAAACACTAAAATAGGAATGAAAGGGCAGAAAACATGAGTTCTAGACCCACTTATGTTCATTAATATATTTAAGACCTTAGACATTTTGTCAGAAAATATATTAAAAATCACTAGCCCAGAACCTGAATTAACATGGGCCAAATGAAGTTTAGAGAACACAAATATTAGAATAATAATTGAAAACATGAAACTCCCTTCTCAGAGACAACGCTCCTGTGTTGAGTCCCATTTGGAAGCCATCATGGTACATCCTGGTTAGGGAGGGTCTTGGTGACCAGAGTTGACCAAACACCCAGAGCTGTGACTTTCCTTCCTTCTGACATTCTACCCTGCACCTCTCATCTCCCAAACCCCTCTTATGTGGAAGGTCCTGGGTCTCAGTTACTTTATCTGGGCACAGCGTTTATTAATGTATCTGTATTCTACATAGTTATGAGACTTGGATCAAGTAAGAAAACCATATCAGAAAACAATGCAGATACATAAATATACTTTGATCTTCCCAGCCCCACCACCAAAATGACTTGAGTCTCTTTCTTTCATCCTGTTGGTTTCCATCCCCTCACATAGTTTGAACATTTTAAGCAAGGTTGCATTTTGCCAAATCATATTTGATCTGATTTATACTCTTTGCTCAAATTGTTTTCTTAATCCTACTAACTGAAAATCTCAAAGATTAATTTCCCCAATGTTATTCTGATCTCCTGTGATGAAATCATAGTAAGTTGCTTCAAAATGTAAAAGTAAATCAAAAGGCAGTTGGAAGGTTCAACAACAAAAAAAATTTGAATGACATTTTCTATTATTCTGTGTTTTAAGTAAAATCGTATAATTGGGCTATATAATTTTGTCTAGACCTATGTTATGTGATAAATGTAGCTAATAACACAGGCAAAGGACTACTTTGAAAATTATGTCACTTAGTGTAAAAGCAGTGATACTCGGGTGCACTATAATAGGGAATATCCTTTAATATCACACAACACTGGTCCTTACAGGGCATGGAATATACTAGGTTTAGGCATGAAAACATGTTTTATTTCCTCCCAGCTTTTTATTGAGATGTGTCTTTTGTAATGACTTGATAAAAACGACTCTGAGTTAGTTATTGGTTACTCTGTTGATGATCATTGCTAGATGATGTGTGTAATAAATACTTCCGTGTTTGTCTTAGTCCATTTGGGCTGCTCTTAAAAAATATTGGTATTGCTGGGCTTGGTGGCACATACCTGTAATCCCTGTGGCTTGGGAGACTTAGGCAGGAGGATCACAAGTTCAAAGCCAGCCTCGGCAACTCAGTGAGGCCCTGAATAAGACCTTGTCTCAAAAGAGCTGAGGATGTGGCTCACTGGTTTAGCACCCCTGGGTTCAATCTCTGGTATCAAAAACAAAAACAAAAACAAACAAACAAAAACTTGTCATATCTTACAGTTCTAAAGACTAAGTCCAAGATGAAGGCACTCAAGGATTCACTATCTATTTATGCACTAGGGTTAATGTGATTTGAGTTTCTGGGTTTTTTTTCCCCCCGCATAAATAAACTCACACAAAATAAAGTGTGGAAATGGGCTTTTTCTGTTTTTGTTGCTGTCTGTTCTGGAGTAAGAGCTAGGTAAATATTTGTGGGATGGACTAGTTACTTACTGTATTTCACAGTGCCAACAAAGATTTTTATGTTAATTTCATGATTGGTAATTGTGGATCATGCATATCGGATGATCTCCTTACAGTGGTTAGACTTGAGTTACAAATATACCAATGGACAAGAGTAATAAAGTTGCCTAAAACATAGGAATTTGCAGTTGCAGTAGCTTCTTAGACTCATTGCTTTTTCGTCTCTTTACTCTTCGTTGGAGTCTTGCTTATTTCTTCCCCCTCTTGCCCTTTCTTGCCCACTGATCTCAGAGACAGAATGCAAAGGCATGAGCAGGCCACTGCATATTTGCTTGGGGTGGACATAAGGAGAAGGTGTTCTGTTTCCTCCTATTGTTTCCTCTTCTACCATTGGGTGATGTTCTGCAAGCAGTTCGTAAATTTCTCCATTCCCACCTGTGCTTCTGGGGCCACCTGATGGGGATATCTGTTGATAGTGACCATGTCCAGTTTCCTGAGCCTGCCTGTCTTTTTGCATTGCAGGAGCTATGCCTGTCCCAGACCAGCCTTCGTCAGCCTCTGAGAAGACCAGCTCCCTGAGCCCTGGCTTAAACACCTCCAATGGGGACGGCTCTGAAACGGAGACCACCTCCGCCATCCTCGCCTCGGTAAAAGAACAGGTAGAAACATTCCATTTTTGTGACATCGGTATATGCAGCCCCATTGAAAAAGAAAAGCTGATTTTCCACATGAACAATGATGATTAAATTGTTATTTAAGAGAAACATAATTTTCTTGTAGAATATTGGTATTTGTCATATAAATAAAATGTGGTCAAAATTGCCAGGCATGATGGTGTATGGCTATAATTACAGCAACTTGGGTGTCTGAGGCAGGAGGATGGAAAGTTTGAAGCCAGCCTTAGCAACTTAGTGAGAACCTGTCTCAAAATAAAACATAAAATGAACTGAGGATGTGTTCAGTGGTAAAGTGACTAAGGTTTAGTCCCTAGTATGAGAAAAAAAAGTTAAAATTGCTTTTAACTTCACAATATCAGCAACTTTCCTTGGAAAATCTTCCATAGGGGAAAAAACTTTCCTGTAGGAAAAGATTGGGAAGATTTGTTGCTTAACCTGGTATTTAATGTCATTAAACATATGAAGCCAAATAGTTGGTCTTTAGAAAATATAAATAAATTGCCAACATATGTCCAGGAGGCAAAAATTTAGTAGATATTGACAGTGAATGAATATTCAATTAGATCAAGGAAAACTGGTTTTCCCAGTGTTTCTGAGGTGGATCTCGAAAGACACATTCCAGATCCTTTCAAAGGATCTGCTTTCAAAGTAATCAAAATCTGAATGATACCTCCCTATTTTACTTTGCTATTAAACTGGTAAGTAAATTCTGAATCTGAGATTTAAAAGAAATCATTTCATGAAAGTCATGCTCCTTGTCAATAAAAAATGATAAATGATTGAAGAATGCCAAATGACCACAATTTTTTAATTTCCTTCTGAGTATTTGTTAGAAAATAAAATCGGTATTCCTAAATATTTAAAAATTTTAATTAACTATGTTAATTTTGTACTTACTTATGGGATTCAGGTTTATATTTTGGAACATGTATTATTTATATAATCTATAATGATCAGATCAGGGTAATTAGTGTTTCCATCTGCCATTATCATTTCTATGTGTTGGAAACCTTCAAATTCTTCTCTCGTTATTTTGAAATGCATAATAAATTGTTATAGACTGTGGTTACCTTGGTATGCTGTGAAACACCACAGCCAGTTTCCCCTCTAGCTGTGCTTAGGGTACCCATTATCCAGCTGCTCCCTACCCCCACTCTTCTTTCCTTTCTAACTTCTAGTGGCATCTCCTACTCTCTCCCGTGCTCAGATTATTTCATTCAGTGACGGTGAATTAGTGCCTGCCATGGGAGGATTGGCATGACCGGCCAACTCCAGAAAGTAGGCGGAAGAGTGTAGCTGGAAACTGGCAATGAAGGACAGTAGCTGTGCTCAAGAAGAAGGCTCCTCAGTAGAGAAGTTCTGTTTAGTAAGTAGGAACTGATCAGGAGAAGCTAGGAAGCCACCTGCATGACCAAGCTATCAAGAGAGCCAAGGGAAGATGTTCTGACAAAGGATCAACGATACCGTCAGTCAAAAGTGTGGCGCCCATTCAGGAAGTGTGGAGTGGTTGGGTCCGGAAGGGGAGCTGGATAGATAGATTGGATTGTCTAGTTCTGGGTCATGGATGGTGAGCAAGAAACTGCAATGAGCATCAGGTGGTAATGCTTGAACAGTTTGCTTTCAAAAGCCCATTCTTGATTGTTCTGATTATATTTAAGGAGTAGTAGAAAAGGGGGCCAAAGAGGGGCTTCCTTCCACTCCCCCAAATTGGAGATACTGCTTTGTATTAATTGAGTTTGATCATGGTTTCTTACCCTGGTGTGATCTGGAAGTCCTGCTAGGCTTTAATGTGGTGTTAAATATAAAACAGAAGGGATAAATTTAACCAGAATGCTCCAAGACTTGTCTGAGAAACATTTCATCAAAAGTAACATTTTATCAGAGAATTTAATATAACTCAATCAATGAAGACATGCCATGTTCCTGTGTGGAAAAGCTTGATAGCTTCACAGTATTACTCTCCCAAATTAATATAAAGATTTTAAACCATTGTAATCAGCTTTGTGTGGCTGGTTGTTCACTTCAAACTAGTATTTTTAAAGATTATAGGGAAGCATAAATATATTGAGGGTTCAAGGAAAATTGATAGGATCTATCTTATCAAACATCCTAATCACAGAAGTATTCAGTTGGCTAGAAATAGAAAAAATGATCCTGTAGATCTTAATGGAGAGTACAGAACAGATTCAAATACAAATAGGGGGCTTACGTCATTGAAAGTTTGCATTTCTTTTCAGTACAAAGCAGTGGTTTAAATGGCATTAGCATAACTGACTCAACTTCTGGAAGGAAAGTTGTTAAATCACAACCCATGTAGAAATAAGTCTCAAAAGGAAAGCCTTGCAATTGTAAAAATGCTTTGAAGAAGCATTGGGGACATATTCATATAAATTAATGGCAAAGAGGCTTTGAGGAAGTCAGGAAGCTCTGAAGCCATCTACAAATGGCAGATGCATATGGCAGTGTGAATACTAGCAATAATAGCAAGGCAAAATTAAACAGAAGAGTAGAAACACAAACCAAGAGAGAATATAGACCATGTGCATAACAAAATGTTGCTAAAATTAATGAAACTTCCTGATGTTCATGAGAAATAAAAAGCATAGGTAACTAGGCCAAGGATACGGGCATGGGTTTACAGAAGAAAACTGCAAACAATAAATGGATGTATGAAATGTCTTTCATTTGAATATTCTCATCAGGGCATTAAATTTTAAGTGAAATTATTTCTTTTTTAATCTACCAGATAAACAAATGTTTAAAAAAATAGTATATAGTATTTGCTGCCTTAGGGTTAAGGTTTGGGGAAACACACATTTTTCCATTCCAGATGAGAATGTGAATTGCTATAATGATCTCTGTCTGTGATTTGACATTTTAAATATCCAGTAACAACTTTTGGTCTGGTCATGCTTGGATATATGTTCTATAGAAATGAGTGATCTAGGACACATGTTTTATCTATATGGACATTTATAGAAATATTTGGGATAGCAACAAAAACAACTGAAGAATATTTTTTGGTGAAAATTTGAAAAAAGGATAAATTCTTTCTACATAATATTATGTAGTTATCATTTAAAATGAGTTAGGACTATATATCTGGCATTTGGGTAAAATTCATAAGAACTTTAGAAAGAAATGACATAAGATGGTATGACCCTGTGTTTTAGAAACAGAATAGCAAATTTTTGGATCTGTATGTCTATGATCATCTAGAAAAGTTAAAAAGAAACCAAAGGATTAGTGTTGATTTTACTGTACATGTTTACAATTCAGTAGATACAGGAATGGAATGAGGAGGTAGAAGAGAGTCAAAAGTGTGGAAAAGAATTGGTAGCTGGAATAAACTTTGGCTGGTAGGAATTACTCTTCAGCTGAAATAGTGGTGTTTGAATTCTGAGAATTTACACAAGTGCTCTGGGCCAAGCTTCATTTCTGTAGAGGAAAAGGCATTTCAGAATTCTTCCCTCCCCCTCCCCTCTCCCCTCTCCTTTCTTTCCTTGGCAGTTCTAGGGATGAGCCCCTGCTAGGCATGTGTTAGCAAGTGCCCTCCAAATTCCTGACAGGAATTTAATAAAAACTTGGGAAAAATTTTTTTTTTCGAAATGATTCTTTTGAATTCATTGGTTCCGGGCAGTAAACGTGAGATTCTATGTGGCAGATAACTAAGGTAAGAAGGAATGAAAATCAGTTTTTGGCACTTGAAATAAAGCAATTTGAAGAGCCCCCATTGGGTGCTTGGAGGCAAGTCCCCGGGCAGCATCTGCTTATGTGAGACCAGAAACCTGCAAGTAACAAATCCCGTGAACTTTCTTAGGGTGACCTGACAAAAACAACCAGGCTCTCCTTCACTGGGGATGCTAGTTCTAAGTTATTCTGAGGTTTCCTTCTCCTCTAAACCCCAAGTAAAAACTATTATCAATGGAGTTAAAGCTCAGTTAAAGATGTTTCTGTGGAAGCTGGAATCAAGAAAAACTTACTTTAAAAGTTAATGCCTTCCATGATTCCTAATAATCATATACAAACCAGTCTTTAAACCTGTTTGCTTATGGAATATAATTTTGCTTTGCTCTTTTGAGTACTCAAGAAAATGAATCTTCTGGAGTAGAAATCCCATTTTTTTCCTTAGGAAATTTCAGGTGAGAGATTTTGTGATACCACACCATGTATTACCCTAGTCCTGTCTACTTGGAAGTCATCTCTGCAGGAAAGAACCAGTTGTTTTATGTAGCAGACACATCTTCTGAGCTCTCAGGTAACAAGGTAACAAGTGACATACTTTGTTCACTCACTGAGTAAACATACCCAGCATCTTATACAGCAGCACACAATACAGAGTAACACACACCCAAAGAAAACCCAGTCTGATAGAGTTCACTGCAGCAAGTCGTCAATGACACTGAAAAGAGGCAGCTGGTTAACAATGCATGGGCATAGATTCCAGTTCAAAACCATGGCCTGAGACTTAAGTCATGACATGCCATTTGAGTCCCATGATGGCTTGACAGAAGTGATTCCGTCCTGGATTGCTCAATGAAATGTGTTCATTGATTTTTCTCTTTGTTCTAATTTTCCATCTTGATTGCTGTTTAACTGGTGGGTTTTACGCTTTTACATTACGTTAACATAAATGAAGCCATAACGTATGCAGCACTCTTTGGTGATTTTCTGTTTCAGACACACCTGCCTCATTTCCGCAGTTATCAAGTCTCTTCTTCCATAGGGTTTTAAGAGAGAGGCACCTAATTTCCATTTCCTCCCCTGTAATCAAGTGGCCCTCACCAGAACAGGAGGTGAAGGTGGACAGTGGGTATGTAATGACTCCTGTTAGATAATTTGGATGAACAACACAGCAGCCATTAAAAACACTTCTTACTGTGAGAAACTAAAGATAGCTTGGTGATTAAGGAGGTGAGAAGGGTCAGGGATTTTTTTTTTTTTTTTTTTTGCTATGTGTAGTTTTCTTATGAGGACAACGGTGACCCATGAAATCAGATATTAACAATGTTTGAGAGAGGGACAGTTTTAAAGGAAGAGTTCCTGAGTCGATGAGAGTGAACAAGGTGTGGTAAAGAAGTAGAACGAAGGCAGGTCATCCCTTCCTGCAGAGCTGAGCGAGACACAGGAATGAGACGCAGGTGTGCTATGGCCCGTGCAGAAGAGAGCTGTGTGTTGTTCCTCTTCTGTGGCCATCTGCAGGCCCAGTTGGCTTGTCTTGAGTTCCAGCCTCTTCACTGTGTGCGGAGGTGACCAAACCAAGGTAGAGAGGGAGGGGAGCATTGGAGATGAGGGGCACAGAGAGCAGTTGTAATGCTGGGCCATGGAATTCATGCTGAGCGAAAGCCAGTGACTGGCAGAGGAATTGTCGGGATGAGAGATCACAGTCCGTAGTCAGAGCACACATGAATGGATGAGAGCACCTGGAGACAGAAGTGAATTTTCAGGGGTACTTAAAACCAAGAATTTGGGAGTATGTGTTGATAAAGTCAAGACTTAAGACTGTGGGAAATGAGAAAATGAAAACAAAAAAAAGAGAGGCAGATGTTGTCTAGGTCACCCCAGAGAGTCTGTGTGAGGATGCAAACAGATGCAGAATGAGGAGGATGCACACAGACACAGGGATGAGGAGGTCCAGCAGCAACAGCTCAGATCACTGCAGTGGAGAAACGGGGAGGATGGAGGTAGCTACAGGCCTGGGAGAAGCACAGATGTGTTTGTCTGAGACTCGCCTGAGGCTGCTCATCCTAATCATCATGTCATGTGTCTTCATTTGTTTTGTTTTTTGTTTTTTATAATTCAATACCAAGTATAAATTGGTACCAAGTATTTTTTATAATTTGGTACCAGGTTAAGGGGCACTTAACCATGAGCCATATCCCTAGCCCTTTTTTGTATTTTATTTAGAGACAGGATCTTACTGAGTTGCTTATGGCCTCGCTCAGTTGCTGAGACTGGTTTTGAACTTACGGTCCTCCTGCCTCAGTCTCTCAAGCCCTAGGATCAGGCATGCACCACTGCACTCTGCTGTTTGTCTTAATTTTAAAACTTGTTTTAATGGTGGTCTGTTCCTTAGATAATACTTAATTTTCAATCATGCCGTATAACATCGGTCTTTGTATTTTATTTTATTTTACTTTTTTCACTTAACTTGACATGGATTTATGATAATAATTTTTAAAAATTTTATTTATTTTAATTTTTACAGAATGCATTTTGATTCATTGTACACAAATGGGGTACAATTTTTCATTTCTATGGTTGTATACGATAACAGATTCACACCATTTGTGTATTCATACACGTACATAGGGTAATGATGTTGATCTCATTCCACTATCTTTCCTTCCCCGCCCCTTCCCCCATTTCCCTCTACACAATCCAGAGTTTCTCCATTATTTTCTTGCCCGCCACCCCCCCGCATTATATATCATCATTCACTTATCAGAGAAAACTTTTGGCCTTTGGTTTTTTGGGATTGGCTTATTTCACTTAGCATGATATTCTCCAGCTCCATCCATTTATCTGCAAATGCCATAATTTTATTCTTTCTTATGAATAAATAATATTCCATTGTGTATATATGCCACAGTTTCTTTATCCATCCATCTATCGAAGGGCCTCTAGGTTGATTCCACAATATAGCTGTTGTGAATTGAGCAGCTATAAATATTGATGTGGCATTACTGTAGTTTGCTGATTTGGTTATAACCTGAGGAGTGGGATAGCTCGGTCAAATGGTGGGTCCATTCCAAGTTTTCTGAGGAATCTCCACAGTGCTTTTCAGAGTGGCTGCACCAATTTGCTTCTCTACTAGCCATGTATGAGTGTGCATTTTCCCCCACATCCATGCTTGTATTGTGGATAATACCCATTCTAATTGGAGAGAGATGGAATCTTAGGGTGATTTTGATTTACATTTCTGTAATTACTAGATACATTGAACACTCTTTCATATATTTGTTGATCATTTTATATCTTCTTCTGTGAAGTATCTGCCTAGTACCTTAGCCCATTTATTGATTGGGTTCTTTATATTTTTGGTGTAAAGTTTTATAAGTTCTTTATCAATTTTGGAGATAAGTGCTGTATCTGAAGTGCACGTGGAAAAGATTTTTTCCCACTCTGTAGGCTCTCTTTTCATGTTATTGATTGTTTCCCAAATCTTTGAACCATTTTGCTCTTAGGAAAACTATGAGTTTCCTGAAAATACATTTCTGTTCCAAAATAATACTTCCTTCCCTTTGATTTACCAGTAGTTCATTGGTGATCATGTGTTTCCAAAAATTAACATGCAAGGTTTTTTTTTTTGTTTTTTTTAATAAACTAGAGAAATTGCTGGGACATTTTTAGAAGCTTTAGAGCCCATTGATATTTGTAAACTCGTATGACTCAGACAAATATTTTTAGAAATAATCCTACCAGCCATGAACATTTAGTAATGAATAGATCATGCAGAGAATTTCAGTGTAGGTAGCAATCTGTGCACATTGTCATCACGCCACACCTATCCAGTAGTTTTTGTCCTACTGTGTGTATTGGACAGTGCTGCCACAGGTTCTGCTCAGATTTGGGGTTCACCTTCAAGTACTTATTGAGGATTTCATAATACAGAACAAACATATGTAAAAAGTTTTAAAATATAAAACACTCTCGGTGAAATTTCAAGAAAACTGTGTCAGTATGTTCCCAAACTCCAGATGATTCACACAGGAACAAACAAACAAAACACTTCCTGAAATTGTGAGCATTTGTAACCCTATGCTACTTTCCTACACTGATATTTCTTGTTTCATAAATTCTACAAGCATTGTAAATCACATTCCTGGTTTTAGAAGAATTTTAAAATATCATTATTTAGGGCATTGATGGTTTCTAGATGGTAAAAAAAAAAAAAAATGTTTTCTTGCTCTTAGTCACTTTGTTGTTCTACTTGATATGGGAAGAAGTAGGGATGAAGGCACCCCCACCCCCCACGGGGAAGACCATGGCACTGAGTACTTTACACATGTTGTCATATGAAGGCACACACTCAAAAATCCATCTCATGTAAATTCTAAAGGAAGCTTGATCTTTTACATCAACTCATGCGATGGTGTCATGCTTTCTTTTTGATTTAGTTTTTACATTTGTAATTTTAAAGTGTCTTTGCTCTATATAACAAGAATACTATTTGGAAGAAGCACATTATAAAATACTCTCTTAATTAATATTCTTCCCTACCTATATCATTGCAAAATCTTTCAACATTATTACTGTTACTATATTGTACAATAGCTTCTGATACTATAATGTGGAATATAACCTATACCTATTAATTTCCAAACTGTATTTTAGAAAAACATGTTATAAAAGTAATGACAGAATTATCATCCATGAAAAATAAAAGGAAATTAAAATACCTTTGGGAAAGGTCAAGAAGATAGAGGATTATCTGCAAAGCCAGTGAACTTTAGATTCATTTTGTCAGAAAAGATAAGAATTATACATAATGTGGTACTACTAGTTAACTGCTTCCACATATGAAAATGAAAATGAGAATTCCTTGATCATTAATTTTTTAAATTTATTTCTTCTTTCAAGACGATTGAGAATGAGAAAAATAAAAGCATTTTCCCCCCTAATTTTCAGTGCTAGAGCATCCGTTGCATTATGAGAAGTGATTGTTTTGAGATGATGATTGAAATGTCAAGGCCAAGAGTCTGGGAATGGGTCCCGGAAGCTGGTGTTTCCAGCATGGAGGAGAGGGAGCTGCAGCATCCCCAAAGGCTCAGAGAGCCTGCAAATGCCAGAGAAGACGGTGGGCTGGTGGGTACAGGTCTGGAGTCCCGTGTGAAGGGCATAGATGGTCAGGGGGCATCTGAATGAGGGGACCTGCTGGATTGAAGTAGTGTGGTCTCCTTGTTGACTTTGTGCATCAGAAAAATGATGGTCAAGACTAGAAATCAGGGAGAAACAAGGGTGATGAACTAATATCACAATCTTGGGAGCCAGTGCTACGGGTTCCAGTTCTGGAAGACTATTTCCCCAAATGTTGATGTGACCTCTACACCCACCCACTGCCAACCCAATGCTTTCTTAAATGTATTCTGGTATTTTGATTTCTTTTCCTAAAACATACTTTTTCTTAAAATTTCAGAATATAAGTTTTCTCAACACTGTATACTTATCTTTTTGAAAACCTTAAACTCTGTCTTAAGAACTAACCCATTTGATTGCCTTCTACTCTGTTCTCTTTAAAAGTGTTCATTGTGAGGTTTATAAGATTCTAGAAGTTATGATGGGGAAAAATAAAATGCACTTAACCTTTATATCTAAATGAGAAGATGAGGCTATACTAGTGGGTTTTGTACTATGATGTTATAGTGCCTCTCTGCCTCTTTGATATTTCTCATTAGAATTCATTTTAAATATTCATATGTGAAATCATATTAAATTTCTTAAAAGTAATGTTTCAGTAATTTAAAATTTTTTTCCATTATGAAGGTAGTCTATGAATATTATAGAAAAATTGAACATCAGAAAGAATAAAAATAAAATTTTATTTGGGAAATTACTATGACCAGAGTTAGTTACAAATATTTACAGATATTTCCTTCCCGGATATATGAATATATGATTATTTGGGTACAATATTTATTTTGCTTTATAACTGTTTTAACCTTTGCACATTTAACATTGTATTAGGAATATTTTCACATATCACTGTCTTATTTTGAACATTTTCTAATGAATATATATGATACAGATTCACCATAAATTATTCAATATGATCTACCTTTATTGATATCTTAAGTTGGTTCAATTTTCTCAGTATGAACAAAAATGACCTGTCATAGTCCCTTGTACATAAATCATTGGGTCTACTTTGACAGAAGCTGCCTGGGGCAAAGTTTTGAAAAAGAGTTTAATGATCCTTACAAACTCACTGGGAAAATATGTCATAATTAATTACTGATAAGGGCCTGGGGCAGGACAACAAAGCAGAGGTTTTAGGAGTATAAGAGTCAATGCCTTCTGCATGGTCTGTGCAGACTAAGAAATGAACAGACAGAACATTCTAGGGAGAAAATGAAAATGTTCTTTATTCAGAGAAACTGAACTGGATTATTCCAAATTTGGATTTTTTTATACTTTCCAATGACTTATGGTAGGTTGCAGATCAAAATATGCCACTATGAGACCTACTATTCCATATAATGAATATGAACCAATAAAAATTTGGTGGAAATACTAAACACAAGAGTTATCACAGAACAGAAAATAATGTTAACAGTATCTCAAAAATAAGATGTTCTTAGAAAGTTTTTTTATTAAAATGTACTTATTTTGTATGATATTTATTTCATATTTCTATAAATTTGTGAAACATCTTCAAGTGCGCAGTTACATAATAATTGTTTTCTTTACTAATCATTTTGTTCAATATTTTTATTAATGACCAAAAAAATTAAAACATATTCAGTTTACCTACTGACAGCCATATAGGAAATTGATGAAGAGTTGAAACAAGGAATTATTTTACTCTGAATTCAGTGCCATTTTCAACAGTGTCTCATAATTTAGGTATGATAATGGACTTATAATGTGGTGTCTAATATGCCTCCCAAGAGATACATTTTCCTGAAATATATTTTTGGACTCTCAAGGAATCATTAACGAGAATCTGAATAAAAATAATACAGAGAACTTCTACACCTGATTATTAGTTAAGAAAGTCTGTGAAGAAGATGTTATTGTAAGGGCTTAGTATAGTCCTGCTGTAGTTGAGCATTCCTATGGCTGAGCCAGTGGTTTGCACTGCTGTTATCTCTAGCATGCATCAGTGACATAGGTAAATGTGCCGGAGGCTGCCCATCGATCACGTTCAAGTTGCTGTCACTCTGCTGCACTCATAAAAGGCACGTGCAAGTTCATGCCCTGGGCTCTAAATGAGCCTGCTCTGTGGCCTGCTGCCATGGAAAAGTGAAGCTCAGCATTCTCCTTTTCTCCTAATGACAAGTTCTGGCTTTCACATTCTCCTCATAGCCTCAGGAAGCAGCTGGACCACTTGCCTAATTACTGTGAGAAAAAAAAAAACAAAACATTCAATATCAATAAGCCAAATAAAAAAGAATCACTTTTGACAGGTAATCTTCGGCATTTAGATAGACATTGCTAAATAGCTCCATTCACTAAGTCAATAGATTTAGTCATTGGGGATGCATTTGCAACTTACACATCCTGGAAGATCTGCTGGATAAAGGACTTATGCGCAGATTAAAAATTAAAGCTACATAAACGTCAATCGAATATTTTCCATAGTGGTTGTAGGCAATCACAAACAACTCCATGTAGACTTCCAACATGCTGTCTGTTCTGGGAAGTAGAATCATGGTACACCAACTAGGGGTGTTTCTGGCCCTGAGGTGATCCGTATGACTGTAGCCCTGTTTCTGGCACCTGCAGGTACCACATCCACAGCAGAGCAGAGACCCTCCACCCAAGACGTGAGCTTGGTACTCAGCCCACCTGTTACTACAGAAAACACTTCCATAAATAAAACCGCACTCTCCCAGTACTTGTCAGAGTCCTGGAATTGCCTGCTATCAACCTCCTGTCAAAAGCCCAGGCAATTTATTCTTAAAATTAATAATCTAGAATATAAATACTCCATCTTTAGGAGCTCTACTCATATTAGGAGGGTACCTCAGCCCTCTGTGGAATGCCCTCTAAGAGCCTGGCTTTAAGAATACAGTCTCACAGTGTGACCACACTTTTCATGGAGATCCAAGGTAAGGAATACCATGATAGGAGATCTTTTGGATTGTACAGAAGAATGATATTGTAAACCTTTTCTACACTGTTGTCAATTGATTTAGCATGCATAAAGCATTTTAGTAGTAGGTGTGGTGATTTTTTTTTACTGGTAGAAATTAATATCTACAATAAGTTTTTCCAATAAGCATCTGAGAGCTATTAGTCTATGGAAGAAGATTATTACCTTGTCTCCCCTGCTTCCTGGTGTGTGATCAGGAGCAGAACTGAGCTGGCCAGCCAGGAGGAGGTATTTACTCCTCATATTTGTGGAGTGTATGATTTCAGGAGAGAACTTTACCACGTTTTACTATTTTATTTTAACCCAAAGTAAACCCTTTGCTCAGTTGTGCTAGACATCCTGGTTTATTTTCTGGTATAGGTCACAGCTGACCATGTTCCTTTCCTTCTTTTATAGTTGTATTGGGTCTGTGTCTCCCATGTGGGCTGCCTGCATCTGCTTTCAGAATTAGCCCCTTTATTTTGATAAACCTCTAGCCCCCAAATTGCAATTTCCTTTGTAAACAATGTTCAACAGAGACTCATTGAATCAGGTGAAATGAGACATTTTCAATTTAAAATGTGACTTACTAACTGAAATGTACTCTTCATTAATAAAACTTTGATCTTTTCCCCTTTAATCTACACTGTGTACCTTGTTTCACTTAAAAAAACTCCTACTTTTGTAGTGCATGAATCTGTAACTTTAAACATGCAAAACCCACAAATACACTCATGTTATTTTTGTTTATATGCATTTATGCCAAGTCCATCAAATTTGTTACCATCTCCTCTGATGATCTTTAACTGCTCTTGGAAAACATACCCTTTCTGAGTCTCAGAGCGTGATGATTAGCGACATTAGTGTTCATCTTCAATATCCTTTGTGTTTGGAGGATTTCAAATATATATTTGTGTTTGATGAAACTCAGTGTTGTTAAAATGAAAAACTCCTAATTATCACAGATTTGGAGGGTTTTTTGCTTGCTGTTTCTTTGTTTAATGGTGGTATGGTATAAGTGATGTATGTGGGTGGGCTATTTAAAAATGTCAGCTTTTTGTATTTTATTACAAGGTACATTTTGTGTATATTTGATAGATTACACTAGGACAGTAGAAAGCTTACTTTTATGTAGCTATATACCAGAATAATTTCAGTCTTTTCCAGTGATTATTGGAAATAGAATCTACATAGAAGAAAATGCTATCAGGATTTCTGTTGAAAAGTTGTAAGTACTATTGCAGCAAATCCTTCATTATATCCCTGGCTCTTTTGAGGATTTATTTTTCAGCATTTTTTAGTAGAGAATCCTACTAAGTGGAGCTGGTGTTTTAAAACGGCCTATTATTGAAAGCCACTCCACTAAAATGTGAGCTATGAATGCACTTTTATGTCCCTGCAGGAAGTGAACATTTAGAAAAGCGGAGCCTGTTGTGTAGGCTGACAGCACAGTAGATGAACAGGTGCATTTTGACATTGTGCCGACCCTGGTCCTCAGGTTGGCAGATTGTCCTGTTTCAGAGTGGCCACAATGCCATTTCTCATCTCTCAGACTCCCTTACCATTGGAATCTTACCCTTTTCTCTTGACAGGTGGGCTCTCGATTCCCTCTGTTTCTTTAGGTGAGATGGGGACAGTGGTGGAGATGTCACCACGGAATAGGTGCCTGAAGGCGAGACCCTCCTGCGGTGAAGTGAGAACACTCAAGGTCCTTGAAAGTGGTCCCTGTGAACAGACCTTCAGACTTTGAACACAGCACCCCTGAAACCCCAGATAACACAGCGCCAGAATGCCTGTCTTTCCAGTGAGCTTTCCCTGGTAGACCTAGGCCACAGCAGATTTCATGGGGAGCAGAGATGATTAGTCTCATGGGTGTTTGGAAATGGATAATCTAAATAAATAGTCCTACTGTTAAGCTGTTAATTTCTAGGCAAACTGTCACACAGTATACATAACCAATTCACTAATTTCTCCATATTTATATAAATTCAGTCCTGTTAAACCATTTCTAGTTTGTTATGCTTCTAAGTCTTATGATTCTGTGTGTCCCAAGGTAACATTTTTATTTTAAAGCATCCTATTGAGGTGTAACTCACAGAATCCTACCTGTTTTAGTTGTTCAGTGCCTTCACTACAACCATCACTACAACTTAATTTTGAAATGCTTTTGTCCTCTTAAAAAGAAGCTCTCTGTCCATCCTTAATCGCTCCTCATTTTTCCCAAGCCCCTTGGTCCTATAAGACCATGGCTGTGTCTTCTGCCTGTCTAGGCTGTTATTCTGGTCATTTCATATACACAGATTGTGTGGTCTTTCATGAATGGTTTCTCTCACTCATGCTGTTTGAAGGTTCTTCCATGTTTTGCATCAGGATTTCATTATTTTGGTTAACAAATAATAGCCCATTTTGTGACTTAACCTCATTTCATCAATTCTCCTATCTGTTGCTGACCATTTAGGTTGCTTTCACTTGTTGACTAATGGAAATTATATTGCTGTGATTATTTGTAACCGAGTTTTTGTGTAGACATGTTTTTATTTCTCATGGATAAATTCCCATGAGTGGAAATACTGGGTCATGGGATAACTCCAGGTTGACTTTTTGAGTAACAGCCAAAGTGTTTTGGGAAAGAGACTGCACCCGAGGGCCCCGATTTCTTCACAGCTATGCCAACACTTGATATTGACTGTCTTTTTAAATTATCACCATAATAGAGAACTACAGTAATGGAAATGAACTGCCAGAGCAAAGCCCAAGGATATACACCAAAAAATTCCATGGCAGAAAAATAATTTTAGATTTTAAAATATTTAAATTATACTTAGCAGTATAATTATTTAGTAGACAAAATAAGTTCCCGAACATGAGTTTTTGTAAGCCCCAACATACCCAGAGCAACACACCCTTGCCTATAGAGAGTCAAAAAGCCAATACATATGTCGCAGGTGGGACACCAACCATGTCTGACTTGCAAATTCTCATGCCAGGATGGACTGTGAGAACTGTCTTCAAACATTGTTAGGAAAGAAGTAAAATCTGTTGGAGAGCTGTTTGGAACTGAGAAGAGAATTAGGATAAGGAACCAAAATTTAGGGGAGTCAGTTTTCGGTTTCACGTCAGACATAATTCCTGGTTCTAAACTTGGCAATTTTAAGCTGAAAGGAATAACTCAAAAGACCCAGGTAACTCACAGAAAAACTTAGAGGACCAAACGGGTTTGTAGTCAACAGCGTTAGGAATAACTCCCCGTTTTCTAGCAGATAGGCCTTAGGGATGTGATGACAAGATAAAGTTTTTTAAATGGAAAAAAGGTTCTTCAAGATGCTGGTAACTAACAAATTTAGGAAAGTACAAATAGGTCTGGCTGGTTACCACTGTCTCTTCAGGAAATTGAGTAACAATGATCAATGACAGACCTTTGACCAGTGGGTGGCAGTACAGAGGACCCATGGCTGGCCTAACGTGCTGTAATCACCCTTCAGCCCTGGTTGTGGCTCGGTGGGCCATTGCTGCTGGCTTCCTCTGTTGATTTGCACAAAATGCCCCCAAAATATTCTTCTCTAACAAGATTAAGAAACTAGGATAAAGCTGGGGGGCGATGTGGTAGTGCATGCCTGTAATCCCAATGGCTCAGGAGGCTGGTAAGTTCAAAGCCAGCCTCAGCAACTTAGCAAGGCCTTGTCTCCAAACAACAACAACAACAACAACAACAACAAAACAAAACAAAAACAAACAAACAAGAAACCCCCAACAACAACAACAACAAAAAGACTGGAAATGTCCCTCAGTGGCTGAGTGCCCCTGGGTTCAGTCCCTGGTACAAAAAAAACAAAACAAATGAAACTAGGATAAGACACAAATTTTTTTTTTTTTTTTAAACCTCCTAGGATATAAGAAGTATGTGCTATAGAATTACCTAAAACAAACAAAGCACTTAAAAATGAAGGAAAAGGGATAGTGAAGTCATCTTGGTGGGAATTAAGCAAGGAAAATCTGAATGAATATCTGGCAGGGATTCCTAGATAGTGGATAGAAGAACTAAATGGTCTTCTCCAAATGTACATATTCTTGAAGTCTGACTTCCAACTTGTTAGTCAGTAAAATCTACTTATTCACATCCCGTTACTAAAGATAAATATTGAAAATTATTTTTTAGTAATAGTGTATATGTATGCATATACTAATATATACACGTATGTCTGTATTCACACACACACACACGTATAGTACCTGCTTAGAGTATTTTCTCAGTGTCTGAATTTTCCTTCATTTTTAAATATTTGGCATCTACAAACAGAGCAGTTATTAGGTTATTAGGTAACATTAGGAATCATTGTTTCCCTAGTGAGTCCAGTTAAGGAATTGAACAAAGACAATTCAAGAACCTTTGATAACTAGCAGGGAAGTCACTCTGGCCAAAATGTGTCTTCCAGTTTCAAGGACAAGTTAAAGTTTCAGAGCTTCTCTGTGGCACAGACTAAGCCACGGACTAAGCCTGGCACATCTTACTCTGTGCCAGGAAATCTTTATTTTTCCTGAAGATAAAGTGTGTCAACTTATTTTAAGTATTAATTCATGAGTGGTTTTGGGGTTTGGGCTACTATTCAGCATGGTAGAAAAGGAGATATATGTAGTAAATGAAGACTTGATTCAGATTCCTCCAGCATTTTCTTAACTGAATGGCCTTGGTAACATAATGCAACATCTGAAGCTGATTTTGATTCTATAGTAAAATGAAGATAATCAGATCTGAGTTATGATGGAATGAATACAAATTATAACAAATATACAAAAAACATTAATTTATTAAGATGCTCATGCAAATCTCTGCTTCTTAGTTTATATTAGCTTGACAAATTACTCCTTAAGATTATTTAAACTTATATGCAAACTCAAACTTGGGATGAATTCATAAAATCCTAAAGTGAATCTGGGATTTCTTTAGTAAATCAGTATTTAGAATTTTACTTATTGACATTTGGTATGTAACCATATGCCAATGTCTAATATTAAGATAGTTGAAAGGAATAAATGAAGGCAGGTTTTATTCTTCATCTTAATATGCTCATAAGGTAGTTTTATGTGAATGAAGGAGAATGTTTGTAAGAGTGAAGGAACTCAGAGCCAAATATGACCAGAAGAACATGAGGGCCTGGGATTTATAGAAACCTTGGACTGATTTGGATTCTCATAAATGTGAGAAAGGAAGATCTAAGGAGCCTTCATTAAGTCTCAAGAAATTTAGCTACTATTTGAATTTTACTACGGAAAGTGCTCCTGAGTCCCTTTGGCACACCCTCCTCCTTTTGAGAGCTCTGGAAAGGGACTCTGATAATGCCTGAAATATAGAAATTGCTCTTTGCATAGCAGTTACAATTAAGATAATTGAAATTACTTCATTGCAACAGTAGTAATACAGTTCATACTTAACCAGTGAGGTTGAATTGAGTGTGTGAAATCCATTCCAGGAGTCCTGATGTTTTATTGCCATTGGAATATTTTATGTAAGTGAATAAATCTACTCATTTCATTTAAATTGTTGAAATATTTAAGGAAGTATTAGCAGTGAGTATGGTGAAATTAATTTTCTACTTTTTCAAAAATTCTCAAATTCCTGGGATCATGATCCTAATGCTTTCAAATGTTATCATTGATGGTGATTTAATTTTAGATTGAATGAATAAATGAATGATTAATAAGTGGTAACTGTTAGGAATTGTAAGTGGAGAGACAATAAGTCAATGAAATTTTAATATATTTAGGTAGATTCAAGGGTTTCAAGGTCAGCATGCGAATATTCAATAGCAGCAATACCTCAAATTTAATTTTAAGATAATTCATCCCAAGAAAATTATCATTCTTATTCATAAAATATGATATCCCTGTTTTTTTGCTTGAATTTGACCTTTATGATAATATGCACATAAATAAATCAATGAGAAATCATTTTCCCTTTGTTAACTTCAATTATTTCACTATTTAAAATAGTTAACTGTGTGTTTAACCAGATTAATATTCTTTTTGTGCTAGGTTCACAGTATTTTTTTTCAGGAAGTATTTCGGCTTTACAATTAAGTAGTACCGTGTCTGGCTTGGTGTAAAGAAGTCCAGAAGTCAGTATGGGAGCACCTTGGTTTTGACTGCCATGATTGGCCTCATAGCCCAAACTCTGTGCAGTGCCACACTGGCCTGGCCATAGGGGATTGGCAGACTGGGGATGGTCACTTGAACTGAAGGGACACAGCGTGTTTCTCTGAGCCTGTTTGTCTTAGTGCTATGTAGTCAAAGGTGTCTGAAGTCTGTAATTAAAAGTGGATAATCAGAAACCTTGTTTTCTGTTCTATGAAAATGTTAGAATGCTTGGTAGTTCAGCCTTGGAATAATTCATTGAAAGATCTAAATATACGTCCAATACATTCTATTTTGTTATTTGATGTTGTTTGTTTTTTGCCATTTTTGTTTTCTATTAAACCAATTCAAATTGAGCTCCTCTTACAACCAAATGAGTCCTAACTAAATTATTTATTTTTTACTCGACGAGCATTTCCTTTAAAAAGGGACTTGATAGGTAATTACATGACATTTAAAGGCAAACCCATGACATTTCCTTTTCTATCTTAAGACGTGTAGAAGATGCTTCTAAGAACTGTTTTAGTCAGCTGTTTTGCTGCTGATACTAAAAGGACTCAACCAGAACAATTTTAGGCAAGGTAAAGTTTATTTGAGGCTCCTAGTTTCAGAGGTCTTAGTTCACAGAAGGCCAGCTGCATTGCTTGAGGTGAGGCAGAACATCATGGTGGAATGGCAGAGGGAGGCTGCTCACATTATCAGGAAGCAAAGAGAGACTCCACTCTCCAGATACAAATATATACCCCATAGCCAAGCCCAATCCCCACCTCCTCCAGCCACACTGACCACTCCAGAAACCACTGATTGGGTTGAGTCTCTCACAGCACAATCATTTCTCCTCTGAACCCTCCTGCATTGTCTCACATGTGAGCTTTTGGGGGATACCTCACATCCAAACCATAACAAACTGGGTACTGAGTTGAAGCATTGCAGAGTAGGGGCTGCTGATTTGGTTTCCTGGAGCTGAATCCCAGGGAAGAGTAGGTGAGAGAGGATTCTACATGTATCCTTGATCTGGACCACATTCTGTGGTTGGTTGGAGTTCATTTCCAAAGATGAATGGCTTTTTGACTCCTAGGAGGGTCCTGGAGTTAAGTCAGTTTTGTGAATACATTGTAAAAACGTCACCGCAAGGAACCAGTCAGGGATGAGTGAGAAGGAGCATCCTTAGCTGCCCTGTTGTCCTCCTGTGCTCCTACTCTTTCAGTCGCTTGCCCTGCAGATGGAGCAGTGACAACTCAGAGATGCAGTCAAAGCATTTGTCACTCTTCTGCAGCGTCCTATGTCACCTAATTAGGTAAGGAGATCACATGGGGCACTGCCACTCACTGCTGCTTGAACAACGGTTCTGAAATCTTGCCTCGAGTGTTGGCATCAAGTTGGGGCACCCTTGAGGTTCAGTCATTTGTCCAAGATGTAAGCCCTGGAGGGAAATTTATTCTAAGACAGAAAGCCTGTCTCCCTGTCTGGTGTTTTATTGTTGTGTAGCTGGTATTGTTGTTCTTAAAAGCGATAATCACTAGAATATTAGCTAATAACTGTGTGCCACAACAGGTTTTCATTCTTTAGCCTCCTGAATCCATGCAACTTACACATAAGTACGATTGCATTATGATCGTGTTAAAATGAAAATGAGACTGAGTGATCTTGCAGCTTACACAGAGTCATAGACTATTACATTTCAGAGTGGGATTCAAACCCATCTTTCCTACCTTTAAAGTGAGTTCACCTCTACACTACTCTATAAATACATATAAATGAAATAAAAGATCAAAGCAGCCAATGCTTTGTAACTTTCCCTGAATAAAGTATTAGAAAGAAGAGAGAAAGATTCAGGCAATAACCTTAAGAAGAAGAAAAAAAATGGAGCTATTCATGAAAACATATCATTATCCCTAGGAAGATAAAAACATTTAAAGATTTGTTGAGATGTTTGTCTCTCTGTCTGGAAGATCGACTCCAGTCGATTTTTGCTGGGGTTTTGCTTTTCCATTTTCTACCAATTTTAGCTCCACGGGAGCATTCCTGCTATCAGATTCATTCAGTTTGTTTTCAGATACAATCACAAGAAAAATCTTTCAAGTTCTCTTTAAAAATAAATTAAGCCATCACTCACAGCAAACATATACTCCCCATGTAACAAAATTAAGTGTGGAGTGTAATTTACAATTAAACTAATATTGAGCTTCCTGTCAATGCTGCAGTCTTATTACACACTGGCTCTGTTTGAATGGCTGTGACTTTGGAATCCTCAGTGTCTCCCTCCTCCCTGCCTCTCAAGCGACCCTCCAGGAGACAGAAGGTCAGGAAGCCTTGATCACCAACCATAGCAAGTTTGGGTTTAATTAATGGATTTTTTTTAACTCATCACAAATTTTATTATAATTGGGGTTCTACGAAAGTTGAAGCTTTATGTTAAGTTTGATTTCTTCATGTTGATGTGGAGCCGATGTTAAAAATATTCTAATGACATAGAGGTTGTTAGTGTAGAAAGTCTTATCTTCATAATGAAAATCTAGGGAAAAACCTGTACCAGGCATATGCATATTTACATTTCCTGTATAGGTGGATGCTAAATATCTACAAAGAATAAACCATTTTTATCCTAGCCCTTAAAATCACAATTATCATGCTATTAACAATAGAAGCAAATGATGTTGTGAAATTTCCCATTCACATTTATTCTTCTTATCCTTAAATAACAAAATACTAACTATAATTCTTTCTGGTCATGTTAGTATTATTTCTTATGATAAGATCTTCAGTTTTCAATTCTTTTTATTCCCAATTCACAGCACTGTGCACATATCATTTTGCAGATAATAGGATTGCAACTTTATTTCCATTTATTTTCAACATGCCTTCCACATTAATATAGAAGATTTTGTTATCAAGAAATATCCCTATTTTCAAATGTTGCTATTAAGTACCATTTCCCCATTTTTTACTATGGCACATGATTAACCAAAAAATTAACTGTATATGAACTTACCTTCTCAAACTAGTATATTTGATTTTACTTTAAACTGATTGTAAGTTATCAAGTATGGTAACTGCTGTAAGTTACTGAATTCTAATTTTTAGAATGAATGGTTCTTTAGTGTTATTTTATCCCTGTTTGCTGTTTGCAAAAGCAATTTTTATATCCTCCATTTCAAAAAATACTATTTAATTATGCCCATTTATTCAGTACCATTGGAAAATGAAGAGTTTTAAATAAATAAGAGAATTTACATTTAATTAGTTTGACCTTTGTAAGTGCTATAATATTTTTATTTAAATTATCCTTGTAACGTTATTTTTTCATAATCTTGCTCTGAGTTCTACAGTTAAATTAAAAACAAAACACTGAAAGTGTTATTGTTATTTTGTAAGTACTAAATTTACTGGTTTTCATCCATAATTACAGAAACAAGAGCCCTGAAACTAAAGCGGGGCAGGTCTGTATAGAAAATACTCCTAAAAGGTGTTTTGTAAATTCATCTGTACTTTGTGATTAAAAAAAAAAAAAAGTAGTGAAAACATTTATCTGTATGAGCTTAGGAACACTGAACTATCTGAAATGGTTACTGTGTAATAAAAGGTTAAGGCCATTGTCTCCCTTCTGATTTAATATAACTAATAGTTTGTGTATTGTTTCTTACAGTTTGCCAGCTACCTCTGCAAACATTGTTTGATTTAACCTTGCACCGCATCCTGTAGTCTGTAGGAGACGTTTTGCTAATCTCACTCCGTAGGTCAGGAAACTGGGAAGCAAAGGTTTGAAGTCTTTTCTCCAACATTGCGGATTATAAACTGTCAATCCAAGAGTGTACAACCGTGTTCTACCTCCTACTAACAGTAATATTAACTGAAAATCATTGAGGATTTTCTTTGATCCAGGCACGATGCCTTATGCATTATCTTATAGTGTCCTCAAATGGAATGATATGCAATTACAGGGCCCATCTGACAGATTAGTGATGAGGTCAAACTAGTCAATTAAATTTGGGTTAGTAAGAGTGGCTATCTCATGGAGTGTTCAGGATTTCAAAGTTAATATATCTAAAAGCTTAAAATGGAACATAATATGCAGCAAGCACACAATATATAGTAGCTACTATTTATGTCATCTGCTTTTTTTAAAATATAAAAAGCAGTAGTGAAGCCTGGACATTTATGTGCTATAGCTTAATATTAATCCAGTTGAAATGGCCAGATTTACATTTCCATATGAAATGGCATGTGATGCAAGAGTCCTGCGTGCTAACATTAGAACTGTGCTAGTTAAAAACAGTATCAAGTAGTCAGTGATGGGTAAGAGGAACAGGACCCTCAGTGAGTCCCCTTGGAGAACAAAGTCAATGAGAAAAACCTTTGAAGGCAATAAAGAATAATATCTCTACAAGCATTTGGGTTCAAAGCTTGTTTCTTTCATTTGTTTAAAAAGTTAATAGGCAAATATTTAAAATAACTCGTGTTAAACTGCTAAAAAAATGTTAATAGACGAGGAATCAGATTGTGGGATATATATTTTTTTTTCATGACAAAGAGTAAAAGTAATTAAGCAAACACTTTAAAGCAAGTAGGTGCTCCATCCTCACCATCTCCTGTTTATTGAAGATGACTTGAACCTTAGCTGCAGTCTTGGAAAGATAGCAAGTTGAAGTCTTTAAGGAAAAGACTAGATGCATTGAGTTAAACATTTCATCTTGCTCATTTTTTCCCAGATTGACCATGTAGGATTTTCCATTTGTAAGCCAAGGAAAGGGCAAGTTTAGACATCTTTTGTGTTGTTTTTGCTAAATCTGAATCAGTTATTAAGGAAAATATTTTAGACAATTTTACAACTATTTAACTTTCAACTCATTTTTTTAAGCCTTTTAACCTCTGGGAAATATTTCTCCCATAGACACAGCCATGGATCCATGTCTTGAAACTAAAGAATCAATTCCTTTGAACTATTGGACATTTGACATAATTAAGATTCAGTTTATCCATTACACCTTTATAGATTTATTGGCCTGAGTTTTGAGAACATTGCAAAAGGTATGCTAAATGAGATCACTTACATCATATAGGAAAAGAAATGGCAGGTTAGGTATATAACAGGTTCTTGAAAAAGATCATCATTAATTTATTTAGTATATAGATTCTCTCAAACAACAAACACTTAGTGAATTTCTATTATATACTGAAACTGAAAAGATTAATGGGCAACATGCCTTTTTCCAGAAGTTTATAAGTTACAAGTTTTTAATACATCAACAGGATTTTGTCGGTGTTGGCAGGAAAATGGGTAACAACTGAGCACCTTGTAGGATAAAATCTCCAAAAAATGTGCTGCGTTTCAGTATTGGAGGCGGGGGTAGATAGAAAATTCTGGTTCACACAGACCAGGACAGGAGAGTGTCACCAGGGCCGTAGGACCTGGTAGTGCAAGAGGTAAGAGAAGATGAGGAATTACATTGCCCAGTACCTTCCTTATTTGATTCCTCTGGCCACCATCCAGGTCATGGAGTTTGGGTTGTTGTCTTCATGGGTAGTTTGCTTAGATCAAAGAATTAATACGATTCAAGAGGAGATTTATTTCACCTGTAAGTGACCTCTTCACAATGACAAAGCTGAACACATTCCCTGTTGGAGTGGGATTGGTTGACTTTGAAAAGTTTCTTCACGTTTCCTTCTCTTCTTGTCAGTGTCCCCTGTGTGTCACTGTCCACTGGGCTTCTGGGTTTTGGCTTCTATACTGGGCAGATCACAAAGTGGTGATTTCAGGATAAGGTCATGTGACCCTCTTGAGTCCCTGGAGAGTAAGTAGTTGGCCTGAAGTCACCAGCAGGAGTTCACTCTTTTCAGTGGGGGTCAACTGATGCCACTAGGGTGTTTTGTAGTGTCACAGACAGACACAGGGACCAAGGAGATGAGATTATCCAGCCATAGAGTGCTTGGGACCATTATCCAACCCTTGTCTGTCTCTTAGCTTTCTGAGTCACCTTCTCTGTCATTCCAACTTGAGAACTGGACCATTTTCTAAGTGATTAGTGAATGGCAACATGTTCAAGCACAGGAATTTCCATTTTGTTCTGTAGGCAGAAAATAACACTTTGAGGAGGTGGTGGTGGTTATGGTAGCAGCTGTTCTGTTTTGAAGCAGCGGGTGCAATAATCCGTGTGTCTTTTAGTAAAAACATGGTGCCACAGCCTCGTGGAGGTTCCAGTGGAGAGTGTAAGAGTTTTCAGAGAAGCCAAAGAGAGAGATCACAATAGCCGAACCCAGGAAAGTACCTGGGGAATGGAGTGGCGGAGGAGAGAGCTGTAGATCAAAAGAATTGATCAATGGGATTTGATCAATGTTTTTCAGAACAAGGAACCATCAATATGTGCTTCCAAACTGAAGGACTGAGGAATTCCTTCAGTCTTCATCTGATTTAGGAAATGGAGACAACGGGAATCAGGACAAATCCAAATGAATTGTTGTTGGCTCCCCAAGGTCAAGAAATAATCATCCCTCCTTTGCACCTCTCTGGGGACACTTGACACCTTCTAAATGGTTTTAGAGTTATCTGTGTGTGTCTTCTCTCTCTCTTTTCTCTCTGAATGGAAAGATACTTATGGGTTTAGGGTAACCTCTTGTAATGAAAGTGTTTTTCTATTCCATGTATCACAAAATGTGTAGCATTCATGGATTTTATGTGAGCTTCTAGAGGGATTTTCCTAATTCACTGCATCTTTATAATAGTATACAAATATGATTTTTATAGTATCTACTGAATTTTATCAATTGGATATTTTCTATTTTTATAAATATATTTGACAGTTTCACCACGGCATATATTAGGTGACAAAACATAGGTTTAATGTGAACATCGTTTGGTACAAAATCTCTTCATATGAAAAGAAGCCCAACTGTATCCTTACTGACAACAGCATTTGCATTCTTTTTAAGCCAGCTGAATCCTTTGGTAACTTTTTAAATGACAGAAGCAATTCTCTCTGTTCTGCTCTTTTTGCTTTCGGTATAACTTATTTTTTTACATTGTTTTTGCAGATCACTGTATGTTCTTAGCAAACAGAAAAAATAAATTAGACTAACTCAGAAAGTGTTTGGCATTGTTGTGTATAATTTTAGAGTACAGTATTAGTTCAACATCTTATTTTATGTGACATTTTGACAAGTGCCTTAACAGATTGGAGAGAAGATATGCTTTTACATGATTAAATTAGACTAAGAAACACATTCAGACCCTGTCATGGTGTAGCAGAGTTTTCCCTGAGTCCACAGTCATTGAGGAAGAGATTCTTGACGGCTCTGAGTACCTGGACTGCTGTCAGCTCTGGCTGCTAATGCTGGTAAAGAATTGCAGCGTGGCAGCATTCTGATCTTGCAAAGCCTCCACCAAATGCTGCTGACTGTCCAAGACAAGCCACCTTCTCACTTTCTGGCTTCTGCTATCAAAATGGAAAAGCTGAATTTTATCTTCCCAGCCTCTTCTGCAGCCCAGTGTGTCTTGAGGCACCTCATTGACAAATATAAGCATAAACTCACTACATTTTTGTGATAGTTCTTGCTTTTGTGGAAAAGGTCCGTAACTGTCACCCTCATGACACCTGCTTAGGTATGGACTGAAGCCCAGAACTGCAGCAGCTGCCCATGGCCTTGAGTTGAGGAATATCATTACCAGGATGGGGAAGAGTCCTTGATGGAGAAGTTCTCTGATGGAGTCCGGGTCTTCCACTTCCTTGAGCCACACTGCAGAAGTCCTACACCCTCACACTTATGCAGGAAAAAAAAAAGGCCCCTTTATATTGCTTTATATTAGACATTATTGTTCAGGTTATGCAGATGGACATTTCCTAGCAGATGTGATAACGTCTAATTGAAAAATCACTATTAGTGTTATAGGCATTAGAAATGCTTGAATCTCTCTAATGTGTGGAGAAAATCATAAACTCATGCAGAAAAATGTCATCTTTCCTTACTTTTAAAGCATTTTGTTGTAGGAGATCTTCTTGACCTACTCTGATAATTTTTATGGTTGAGATATGAGGTGTCTCCCAAAAGCTCAGGTGTGAGACAGTACAGGACAATGTAGAGGTGAAATGGTTGGGTTATGAGAGTCTTACCTAATCAGTGCATTTGTACCCTGTTGGGGATTAACTGGAAGCAGGTAGGGTGTGACTGAAGGACGCAGGCCATTGAGTGTGTGCCTATAGGACGTATGTGTGGTCCCTGAAGAGTGGAGCTGTCTTGGTCTGGTTCTGATGGCCATGTCCTGAGTCGTTTTCCTTTTCTGCTATGAGGTTCTGCCTCACCTCTGGCCCAGAGCAACGGAGCCGGCTGTCTGTGGACTGAGAACTCAGAAATTGTGAGTGCCAGATAAACTTTTCCTTCTCCAAATTGTTCTTGTCAGGTCTTTTGGTCACAGTGACAAAGAAACTGACTAAAACAGTAATGATCAATGACTTTCTTTCCTGGATAAACTAAGGCATGTTTTATATAATGAAAACGAAATATAATGCAGAACTCTCCACTGGATATTTACACCTATTACACTGGTAAACCTGTCTAGCTGACAAATCTATTTAACTATTTCTTATGCTACAAAAATCATCTTTTTTAAAAAAATATTTTTTCGTTGTCAATGGATTTTTATCTTGTTTATTTACACGCGGTGCTGAGAATCAAAACCAGTTCCTTATACATGCGAGGCAAACACTCTACCACTCAACCCCCCAAACTGTCTTTTAAAAGCATATTTTTATCTACTTTTCATTTCTCCTGAATATATATGTTACTAGTTTTTATCACAACGCATATCTTTAAATTTGCAAAATACAGAAATTTAGAGTTGGAAAGATTTTAGAAATATTCGATTTTGTCTCTATTTAATGATGCAGAAATGGAAACTCCAAGAGGTTAGCCTCGAACAGTGGGAGCTATGTACATTGGTCACATCTGAGGACCTTAGAGACTTTTTAAAAAATGTTTTAATTTGTTCTAATTAGTTATACATAACAACATTTATGCATTTTGATATAGCATACATAAATGGGGTACTGTTTCTCCTTTTTCTGATTGAACATGTTGTAGAATCACATTGGTCATGCAGTCACATAAGTACATAGTTAATAGTGTTTGCTTCATTCCTTTATTTATTTATTTATTTAGGTACCAGGGATTGGACCCAAGAGTGCTCAACCCCTGAACCACATCTCCAATCCCTTTTTATATTTTTTATGTTGAGACAGAGACTTATGAAGTTTTTTAGCTCAGGGTCTCAGCTAAGTTGCTGAGGCTGGCTTTGCACTCAGGACCCTCTGCCTCAGCCTACCAAGTCTCTGGGTTTACAGGAGTGTGCACCATACATGGTGAGGTATTTTTAAAAAATTTATTTTCCTTCTTTTTAAAAAGACTTTGTAATCGTAAGTTGTTACTAGCCTAAAATAATGGCTTATAAAATGATTTATATAACAGAGTGAGAAAACGTTAAAACTTCTATTTTGGTTTACTCCAAAGTGTAACTGAACTCTTAACATTTGCTGTGTGCTCTGCTGGTTGCATGTCCTCTGGTTTTGGTGTGGGGCAAGGTGCATTGTCGTTCATCATCATTGGCCTCTTTTTCTGGGGTGTCCTCCTGTGATACAGAGGCAGGGAAGTGAGAGTGCATTTCCCAGACTCCTTTTCATTTAGGCGTCTCCATCCGTTTCAGCTTTCATCAGTCCAATTATGTGCATACGATTCAGAGGCAAAAGCAACATGCAGGTTGTCATTCTGCCCGTGAAGGGGGATGGGAACAGGGTTGGACAGGAGCTCAGTAGGTCTGTGTGGGTTGAGAAGAGGGCAGGTCTGCCAGGTCTGTCCGTTTCTAAGTCACCACATGTCAAGAGCCACAGTGACTTAGATTCATGCTGTGGCAATTTTCCTGGTAAGAATGTTCAGAAACAAAAACGAATTTCTACTCCATGCAACAGCTTGTATGAGTCTCAAAAGCATTTTGTTAAATGAAAAGAGAGAGGCATAGAGGCTGTCTAGTATATAGAATTGCATTTGTATGGTATTCATAAAATGACAGAACTATGGGCAGCAACTCTATCAGCAGATCCCAGTATTCAGGGGACGGCTGACAGCAAAGGAAAGCAGGGTCCCTTTGGGATAATGAAGACATTCTGTGTCTTGATTTGGTGTTACTTACACATCTGTACACATTTTCCAAGATTTTTTATTAAGACGTATGAATTTTACTATGTGCAAATTTTTCTTCTATAATCATTTAAAAAATGGAAATCCAAGGTCTTGGGAAAGTCTCCCCATCCCTGTCCTCTGTCCTGCCTGTGTCTTATAACCCTGGTTCAGACAGCCCACCAGTGGAAATGGCTTCAGGCTTTTGTTTGGGGCCTGACCTAAAACAGCTCACATTTATTCTTCCAGTTTGTGAGATAGGAGTCCAGGCACAGCCTAGCCCTTTCTTCTGTTCAGAGTCCCACAGCTTCAATCGAGAGTTGATGGAGTTGGGTTTTCACAGAGGTCAACTGGAGAAGAATCTGCTTCTAGATACACACAGATCGTTGGCAGAATTCCTACGGATGTGTAGGCCTGAGGGCCTGGGCCGCTCCCTGGTCCAGGATGGAGGCTGGCCCCAGCTCTTCAGAGCAGCTCCAGGTTCCTGAAGAGCACCCACCGTTCCCGGCCTTGTGGTCCTTCCCAGCAAAACTTCCTTCATCTCACCAGCTGGGCGATTGTCTAGAGCCAGTCATTTGGTGGTGAAGCCTCATACAATGCTGTTATGATGGAGTGTAAACACAGGGTGGCTCCTGTCACTTTGCTGTATCCTGTTGATTAAAAGTAGGTCACAGCACCTGGCCACACTGAGTGGGATTTATGTTGAAGTGTAGCAGAAATTGTGGGGACCCCCCTAATGACTGTGCACCATGGTCTAGAGGAAGATAAAGGAGAGTTTGCTGATTATTCTGGGAAGGCAGTTCAGAGCATGGTGGCAGCTGGTGGGAAATGGGGGCTGTGGGAACCTCGCCAACAGCAAGAAAGGATAAGGGTTCCAGGGTGAGACAGTGCTACAGGACTTCCTGGGGTCTGTCCACTCTCTCTGTAGGCTAAGTATAACTCAGATTTTTAAAATACAGTATTTCAAGAGAATCAAAAGATTTCTGTAAAGAATAGGAGTTTCACATTCCCTTGTACCCATTACCCCAATATAAACGACTTACTTTTTCAAATGTCTCATCCCTGATTATTTTATTCATAGGCCTACATATCCCTGTATGTTTACATAAATGGAATCTGACTACATATGTCCTGTTTTTCAGCTTGTTGAATTATTTCTGATGACTTTCACCTTTTCTATTTTAGGTCACTTTAATCCTTCCTTTTTTCTAATAATACTCGTCATCCTTTGAATAGAGGTCTGGTTTGTGCTTGCTTGGCTCAAGCATGGAGTTGGGTGGGAAAGGATTTTGGCCGGTGTCCTGCTCAGGTGAGCTCTGTTTTTCCACGTGCCACCTGTAGCATCCTTTGTTTGAGTTAGGTCCTGGGCAGAGGAGCCAGTTCCCTCTCGAGTGTCACAGTGGTATTTGCCCCTTACAGACTTTTGATTGGCTGTTTGTAGATAACTTATTCTTAGACTACTGACCAATTCCAACTCTTCAAAGGGTTGTGGCTGTTTCCTTTGTCTTCCCTCTCTGGCTTTGTCTTCAGACAGTTTCTCTAGTTTAATTGACAGAAAATTGTCTTTTCATGTGTGAGATCATTGGTTGAATCACTCAAGATTTTCTCTCTTCATTCTAACAACATCTGCCTTCTGCTCAGCTCTGGAGAGAGACATTGACTTTGTGTATCCTCACTGGGTGTGCATTGTGTTTTGGATCCATCCTATTCACTCATATTACATGTGATTATATTATATTATTGCCCTCAATTCCAGTGGTTTTCCTTTTCCTCATTCACAGCTAAACTGCAACAGCTTTATCATGGTTGGTCTAGATACAGGGCCTCCAAAGAAACGGCTGAATGTGTATTGATTTAGATGTAAGCTGAATACACTTGTGTTATCATGAATTAAGGTCAGGTTAAATGCATTAAAACCAATGGAAAATAGAAAGTCCTAGGACCAGCACATTAGTTCTAACCCTAAGCCATCTCCGTCAGCGTTTGCTTCCATCTGGAGACCTGAATGTGAGCTGCATCTGTGATGCTCAGGGCCCGGGGTCAGGATCCCCCGTGTACCTGAGGTGGCATCCACACTCCACTGGGTGGGAATTGAGAGAGAGTACTCATATTTTCATCAGACCCACGTTAAAGTTAACCATCTGCTACAGTCTGTCATCTGTTTCTTGACCTCAGTGAAAAATGGTACCTGTCACTCTCATTAGGAAGGCTTCTGTATTGTGAGGAGTCTTCTTAATTAATCTTCCAGGAGGGAATGTCAGTCAGGGCCATGCTTCGAATTGTTCTGAAATGGGAGCTGTCTTCACACCTTTGTAGGTGGTCCTCTGAGGTCAAACCCAAGCAAGATTGATGGGATGAACACCATTGAGACCTCTTAGATAATTAATTTCAAGTGAGTTTTACTGCATTCTAGTCTTCTAGTCATTGCTATTGAAATAGCATTTTCAAAGTTTTGATGAAAAATTGTTTCCTTTCTTCTTTCGTATCCTCTTCATGAAAGATGCAGAGGTTGTAGGATTTGGGGTTAACGATGCCTTTAGATGAGGATTCTACTACATGTATTGTTAAAACATCATATATGGCCTTTTAAGATTCCACAAGAATCTCTCTGACAAGAGATAATTATTTTAATTTTCTCCCTCCAGGATAATATTCTTTTGCTCCCTTTTAATTGTTTCAGTTACTAATTGCTTCTGGTCAAAGACACAGAGTTCTGATCAAATTATATTTGAGATCTTCATTCCAAATTCTAATTCTTTAGCAGACACAAGATATCCAGATAAATAATTCAAATCCAGTCTTCTTAAAAAACTAGCTTTTACAGAGACCCAAAAGATTGAAAGTCTCTTGTTCATTTATTTACTAAATAGCATCTGTGAAATTATCTGCTTGCTGAGGGTAGAAACAATGTTTTATTCCACACTAAAGCCAGGAGATGGTGGAAGTCCTCCCTTGAGCCTGGCATTCGCTGAATAAACATTAGAATGAGGGTTAAGAACTTATTTCAATTAAACTTGATGTTGGCAACAGATGTGACTCTATAGTGATGGTGCAGATATGCCTGAGTGCCTGTCCCATGTTACATGTGGCCTCCATGAAACCTATTTACAGGCCAGGAAAGGGCGTGTTGCTATCAAGAAACAGCATGTTTCAGGTACCACGCTGGTTCCAGGACATGTTTTGCTAGAATCACCAGTAGACCAAGTCGTTATGGTTAGTTGCCATCTTCTGATTTATATGTAGCCATAAGATATGTTTTGTTTGAACCATATTAAGATTTTTTTAATTAGTTGCCAACTACATATTTTTTTTTTCTTCATCCTCTTGCAAGTGGGGAAGATCACAGCCTTCCTTTGTGGGAAGAGTTGGCTAGAGTTGAGCAGCTCTTACCTCTTGAGAATGAGGCATGCAGATCCCGTCAGCCCTGGCCCCAGCCGGTCCTCTCATGTGCTGCCTGCATTCTCCTTCAGGATTTGCCTTTGTAACCCCTGAATGCTTCACCCTAGAATTTTGAGGAGGTAGGTTTCTCCTCTTGCCATATTTTGAGGGCAGTACTGAAGAATGTATCAGGGACATTAGTTGTTAAAATTTATATGATTAGGTACACAGTCTGTCCTCCAAATTTAGTAGGAAACTTGGCCTAGTGTGGGGTCCTCAGAGTCAGGACTGGCTTGCAGAGATTAGAGCAAGGAGAAGTGGAAGCGAGCATCCAAGGAAAAGAGAGAAGGGAGGCTCACTCTCTACATAGAGCTAGAAACCAAGCTTCTGTGCTTTTTGAAGGGACCCAGGGAGCTGTCCAGATGTGGAGAGATGGGCAGTCAGCAGGCAAGGTCTTCTCCTCAGGTTTCTACCCCCAGGATCCAGCATACCAGTCCTCGACCTCTGGAGAGTGACTTGGGCTGGGTGTCATCTTTGCAATCTTGTGGGAAGGAGAAAGAGAAGAGCAACATTTATGGTAAACAGAAATCACTAATTGGTCTGGGAAAAGATGATCAGAATTCAGTCCAGGAGAACGACTCATCTTCACATGTGGCATTTGCTGTCAGGAAGTATGGTGAAATGAGCCCTCTGTGAAGCTGCTGCCTCCCTTCAAACACGGATGGTAAACCTGGGAAACAGAGTGCATGTGAGCGTGGTCTTCCATGCAATTGTGTTGAGACATGCCTGGGCCTTTCAGAGGTGATTAGGATGCTAAAGGGGATTATCCTTTTCTCAAGGGACTGTGTTCTAGCTCTCAGAACTGGTTTGGTTGCTGTGAGAACAGATTGTGATACAGTGAACCTTGCGCCTCCCCATGGAGCCTGTTGGTCTCACCTGTTCCGCCATGACACCCTCACCAGAAGCTAAAGATATCAGCAGCATACCCTTGTATCTGCAGAACCATGAGTCAAAATAACACTTCCTCCTTGATAAATTAGCCAGTCTCAGGTAGGTGAATTGTTAAAGCAACAAATAACAGACTAAGACATATGCCTTGTATTAAACAAGACAAAACTTCACTGGTATAAAATTAAGAGCATTTATTGCTCTCAGGACTAAGTCCATTCTGCTGGTTTGGGCTGGATTTGGCCACTTGTCTGAGGACCAACTGGACTGGACATCGGCAATTGGAGACCCAGACTCTGCTTGCTGCATTTCATCTTGCAGGAAGCCAGACATCACACATTCTCATAGCAGTGACTAAGGACAAACCCAGGTGTCATGTGCCTGTCAGGCCCTTGCTGTGTCACATTTTCCATTCATAGTGATGAGGCTGAGTCCAGAGACAGAGTGGGAGTTCACTGCAAAATTAATTCTCATTAAATTCTTGTTGATGTAAGCCTTTTAGGGTGAGCTATATCCCCAGCCCCTTTTCAACACCTATGTAATCACATACAGAACTCATATTGGCAATTCTATATATCATAATTCTAGCAGTTTAACTCAAAGGAGAATAAATATGAATATTGAGTGTATAGATATTATTTGGAAGGTCTATATAATCACTTTATGCAAAAGGATGGTTGGCTGATTTGATATTATTATTAATCTGCCAAGTTCAGGTTGGACATATTTGCACTTCACAGATGTTTACCTGAACCTCCAGCAGCCTGAGAGGAATAAGCCACTGTCTCCAGCATCAGATGATGGAACCCTGTGCAGGAGAGGTCCTTACTAATGGGGCATCGCTGAGGATCCTCTCGGAACAATTCAAGAGGACCAAAGACTTACTAAGGCATAAATGGGTACTTTGAAAGAATGTTGAACATTCAGATAAAAAGGAGACGTCTCTACCTGTGGCCCATGATTATCTTCAAAGTCCCCTTTCTTCATTTTGACAGTTTATTTAGTCATCATACGAGATTATTTTATACTTAATGGGTCTCAAGTAGTCACAGTATATTTAACCAAAATGAGCAGCCACTTAATAAAATAACTGTTTTGATTATGCATGATAATATCAATGAAACAAGAATGATCTTGAAAGTAGCCCTGAATTAGCACCAATCCTATCCTCAATAATCTCTTTATATATCCTTTCTAAACGAAGGTGCATATTGTGACCTGAACTCAAATTTCAAGCGGATCACTCTCTTTGAAAAGTCTTTTCTCCCTCTTTACCTCAGTTGTTCAATCTGATTCTTATTTTAGGGAATTACCTTGTTTTTCAGCTACCAAGTGCTGATGCAACTTCAGAAATTTCCCAAGATCTGAGAGTATTCCCTCTAGAATAATCTTCTCTTCAACTGATGCCTCTGTTAACTGTTGGCTTCTAACAGGAAACAAAAGGAAGGAGGCCAGCTGCGTAGGAGGCCACAGAATGGAACTGCACGGAGCAGAGAGAAACAACTCCTCCTGTGGGTCACCATGCAGCCACTTCCTGCCAGAGGTGGTTTTCAAAATGTACTACCCATAGCCAAACAGGGGTGCCCTGTCCTCTAAGTCACTGACTCCACAGTGAAGTGGACGCTCGTAAGGTCAAAGGCAATCATCTTCAATAATTAAATATTTGAATTGAAAATTAGTTTTCATTGCCTTTGTCAAGGATCAGATGACTATGTCTGTGTGTGTTTTCCTCTGTGTATTCTAGTCTGTGCCTTTGGTCTATGTGTTTTCTTTTATGCAGGTATCATGTAGTTTTTGTTACAGTCTGTGGTATAATTTGAAGTCAAGTATTGTGATGTTTCCAACTTTGCTTTTTTTTGGGGTTAGAATTGCTTTGGCTATTCTGGGTCTTTTAGTTTTCCAAATGAATTTTAGAATGCATTTTTTTTCTAGATCTTTGAAAAATGTCATTGGTATTTACATGGAGATTACATTGAATGTGCATGTTGCTTTTTGCTTTTGGTAGTATGGATACACACACACACACACACACACACAGAAGATGGAATTGAATCCAAGGACACTTTGTTACAGAGCTACACCCGCCATCCTTTTAATTTACTTACTTATTTTTATTTCAAGACGGAGTCTCGCTAAGTTGCTTACGGCCTCATTAAGTTGCTGAGGTTGGCCTTGAATTTGTAATCCTCTGTCTCAGACACCCTGAATTGCTGGGATTATAGGTGTTGTGTCACTGTACCTGGCTAGTGTGGCCTTTTAACAATATGAATTCTCCCTATCCATGAATGTGGGAGGTCTTTCCATCTTCTGGTGTCTTCTTCAATTCTTTTCTTCAGTGTTCTATAGTTTTCATTATGGAAAACCATTTTCTATCCTCTTGGTTATATTTATTCCTAGTTTTATTGTCTTTTTTTGTGTGTGTGGCTTTTGTGAATGTGATTATTTTCTCAACTTTTTTTCATTCTTGGTATATAGGAAAGCCATTGACTTTTCCATGTTGGTTTTGTAACCTGCTACTCTGCTGAATTTGTTTATTAGCTCCAGCTATCTTTTGTGGAGCTTTTTGGATCCTAAGTATTGAATCATATCATCTGCAAATAGCAATAATTTGACTTCTTCTTTTACTACTTGTATCCTTTTTATTCCCTTCTCTTGCCTAATTGCTCTGGCCAGAATTTGTACTACTGTTTTAAATAGGATTGATAAAAGTGAACATCCTTGTCTTGACAAAGGTGTGCTAAAAATGTGCATTGGAGAAAGACAATGTCTTAAACAAACAGTGCTGGGACAACTACTTTTCCATATGTAGAAGACGGAAACTAGACATTTATCTCACACCCTGCCCAAAAACCAACTCAAAATGGATCAAAGACCTTGGAATTAGACTAGAAATTATGCAACTCTTAGAACAAAATGTAGGGTCAACACTCCAGCATATAGTCACAGCAAAACCTTTCTCAATAGGGCCCCTAAAGCTCAGGAAATAATGCCAAGAGTTAATAAATTCAATAGCATCAAATTAAAAAGCTTCTGCACAGCAAAGGAAACAAGAATGGAAGACAGAACCTACAGAATGGAAGAAAATCTTTACCCTTATGACAGAGTATTAATGTCTGGAATATATAAAGAACTGGAAAACAATACCAAAAAAACCACAAATTTTAACACAAAAATGGGGCAAATGAATTAAAAAACACTTCTCAAAAGAAGAAATACAAATGACCAATATATATGAAAAACTAACATCATTAGCAATTAGGAAAATACAAATCAAATCTACACTGAGATTTCATCTGACATCAATTAGAATGGCAGTCATCAAGAAAGGATGCTAATTCACAGTGTGGTGGTGGGGTAGCTAGCAAGAATAGGGCTATTTTAGATTGGGTAGAGGGGAGTGAAGGAAGGGGAGGGGGAGTGGGGATAGGAAGGGTAGTAGAGTGAATCAGACATTATTACCCTGTGTACATAGGTCACTATATGACTGGTGGGATTCTACATCATGTATAACCAGAAGAATGAGAGATTATACTCCATTATATATGGTGTATCAAAGTGCATTCTACTGTCATGTATAACTAATTAAAACAAATATAACAATTTTGAAAAGAGAATACAAAGAGTAATAAATGCTGGAGAGGATATGGAGGAAAAGGAACACTTTGACACTGTTGGTGGAATTGTAAATTAGTATAACCACTGTAGAAATCAGTGTGGAGGTTGCTCAGACTAGAAATGAGCCAACACTTAACCCAGACATAACACTTTTTGATATTTATCCTAAAGAATAAAAGTCACTATAGTGTAGTGAATGTGCACACCCATGATTCTAGCAGCACAATTGCAATAGCCAGACTATGGAAACAGCCTAGGTGTCTGTCAGTGAATGGATGGATAAAAAAATGTGGTATATGTACACAATGGAGCTCTTGTCCTCACTCAGACTCACCTTCATGATTTCTAACCTCATGGAGAATTAATTACAGTTTGAATGCTTAAAGGAATGTTTTCATTTTGAAAGGAGCTTGTGGACCATCCATAGGTCCATCTGGCAAGGATTTAAATAGATGGCCATAAAACTGGGGAGAAGCAAGGCAGAGGGTTTGGACTCCTCTTTCCCTTTTAGTCCTCCATATATGTTCCTTTCATCCTGGTCCCTGCCTCTCTCCCTCTGCTCCAGAGGAATGTTATTCCTCCCTCATTTGCCTTACAGTTTCCAAAGTTCTTCTTGTCCTCTCTTAGGTCATTTAGCCTTTTCCATCTACTGCTCACACCCCTGGACACACTGACCTGGTCACACCTCCACCTTTGTTCCTTGTCACAGACAGTCAGTTGCCCAACCAGATTCTTCTCTTAACCCTTCAGGATTTGCTCCCCTGCATCCCCGCCTCTGCCTCCTGCATGCTTCCATGGAGCCCAGTCCTCCACTCCCTTTCCCAGAGGATCCTGGCCTCTCCTCTGACTTGTCTCAGCTTGTCCATCCTACTTGACCCAAAATGTAAACCCGACTTTACTTTCTCAGCACTCGATATTATGATTGCAGTTGAACAAAGCTATTCAGTGGCTCCTCACTGAACAAAATTTGCATACTTCATGGTGATTATTTTTAAAATTTACTGTCTTTCTAAAGTACAATTAGTTAGATGTTTGCATATATATGTGTATTTATGTTCATATTATATATAGTTATTCAAAACAAATTTTGATATGTTTAATTCCTCATAATATAGTAATAAGTAAGAGACAGAAAATGTGCCTATCAATATTTTTATTGTTGGATAATGTTAATATTTACAATTTAGAATAAATGATCAAATCTCTTCATAAATTCTTATAAGACAGGTTTCTAAAAGTAGTCTGCATGATGAATTATACTTGTAAATTCTTTGAACTTTGTGGTGATACTGGTTCCATTGCTTTAGTAATATTTTAATTGAAATTATGTGTATGTCTGTTGAAAAACTTCACTAATATTAGTATTTGGTTCCTAAATCATTTCCAGTACTTCTAGGAGAGGAAGGTCTGAGCCCAAGACCGAAGGGTTGGAGGTGTGTATCCACTTCAGAAGGGGCGCTGCATTAGCACAGGAACAGGGTTATTTACCCCCAGGCTCAAGTGGCCTTGAGAGTTGGGTTGTCCAGTGTTACCCGGGGGCCTCAGTGGGCAGTGGCAGGCTTTCTTTTCTCTCTGGCATTTACACTTGTCTGAGCCGTGATTGTTCCTGATCTTCGACAGCCCTTAGTTAGTTTCCCCGTTACACTCTTGTTCCTCAGCCCTCATTATCCCATCGCCGCACAGCAACCAGAGTGATTTTTAAAATGATATCTGAGCTGTAACTCTACTCCTTTAAAAGCTGTAGTGGCTTCCCATTACTTTAGAACAAAGGAGCGACCCGCTACTGTTGCAGAAGAGAACTGCCAGCAAGCCTGATAGGCAGCCTCCAAGATGGGGAGAATTCCAGGCAAGACAGGAGACTTAGTAGAGGGTAGCAAAGTTTATTAGAGGGGATAAGAAAAGGGAAATGGGGACACTCTCAAAGAGAAAGTGTGTCCGCTTAGAAAGCAGAAGGATTGTGTGCCCCTCTTGACCTCCTACTTTCTTTGGGGGTCCCAGGGAAGTTTCCAAAGAGACCTTTCCAGGTCCCCATCTTGACTTTGATTGACATCAGTGTCCCTTCTACACATTATAAAGGTTCATGGCAACTCTAAGTCACTTTGGCCCATGCTGACCATTCTAATTGGAACTTGTTCTTGCAGATTTTTTTGTTTTCTTTTTTTTAGGGGAAATAATCTTTTTTTCCCCTGAGTTCTGGAACCTGGTCTACATGAGGGTCACAAAAGTCTCCCCCTTCAGGATAACTGTGCTCTTATGCATTTGGGGCCTGTATTTCTCCTCAGATAACAGGTTGTTTGCCAAGGAAGGTAACATGTTCTGTTGACAAACCAGGTAGGGCTGCAGGCAAATTCCTTTTTTTGTTGTTGCTGTGTATCTCAGGTGTTTATTGTTTTTTTTAAATTTATATTCTCCACTCTTTTATCGATGCATTGTAGTTGTACGTAATGATGGAATTTGTTGTTTCATATTCATACATGCTCACAGCTTCACTGTACTTTGGTCAGCGTCCCTCTCCAGCACTTCCTCTCCCCTCCCGCTGCCCCTTCCTCTGTTCTGTGATCGTCCTTTGCTTTTATGTGACCACCCCCACCTTTCTTTTCCTTTCTCCTCTGTAGCTAAAATCAAGAGGAAACACCCCCCCCCCCCCCAAGATAAGAAGGTAAATTGCTTTTTAAGAGAAAGTGTTTGGGGATCAGGACAGTGAGCCCAGTTTCTGGAACTGCCACCATTCATGTCTGTGACACTGTGACCTCCTGTGGACTCTGGGCAAGGTCTGCGTGGAAGGCCTGCTGCTTTGCATGGTTGGTGCCTTTCCACCCTGCAGGCTCCAGTGTGACTCACCCCTGCTGAGGAAGGCCTTTCCTGCCAGTGAGTAGCCCCTACCACTCACCCACAACCCCCCTCCAGCTGTGGTCTGTGAAGAGCATACACTTGGCCTCTGCCTCCCTGATCAAAAGTGTAAAGCCACTTCCTGAGGATTGTGTCATATCAAGGGAATCCTTCATTGCTTTGTCCCTCAATTTCCTTATCTGAGAAGTGGGTATAATAAAAGTGCCTGCCTTCTTAGGTGCAGCTTTTGAATGGGTTGTTCTGTGCCCTATGCACAGAACCATGCCCAGGCACAGAAAGTTAAGTGATAGGACATTTGATCCTAACTTATAAAACACAAAAGGATGTTTCATACATTTTTAATTGTTTATCTTTTATTCTTTTTCCTGCAATAGCAGTGTTAGGTGGGGTACCTTATCTGCCTTTTTTCCAACTCTGTCCCCGCGGCTATTCCTGGCACACAAGAGAAGCTCCTCAAATGTTTTATTGATGGAATGTGAATTGTGATCAAACTTTTGCAAATTAAATTAAACCGTATCATTGAGACTCAACATTTTTTAGGCAGTTGTTGGCACCTGCAAATAGCTGGAATTAGGGAGGCTTTTACACTTTCCAGTGACTGGCAGAAGTGAAGGCAATTTTGAGACCAAAAGCCACCACACCTGGAAATTTTTGTAAGGTTGAGTTTTACCTTCAAACAGGCACAGTTGGTGGGTTGCAGTCAAGAGATGAGGTAAAACTCTCTTGGGCAGAGCTGGTCTTCAGATTTATGCACTATAGCACCATACCAGTTGTTAAATACTAGTCATTCTACTTGTTGATATATAATTACTGTCCAGATGCCAAAGTGTCTGACCTCCCCAGTATTTGCAGATGCTGAACCCAAACACAGAAAAAAGGGTTAAAAGCTGACTCTGAATACCTCTAATTTCAACAGTGAGAGCTCATGTCTAACATCTGTTATGTTAGCAAGCCAATAATTTCACTCAGGAGAACTCATTCTAATGCAAATTTTTTAAAATAGCTGCTGCCAATCAGATTAAAAGACAGCTGAAGTCCCAGTGATAACCCCTCCTTGGAAGAAGGACCTTGGACTGGGGAGGGAGTGAGCCATTCCTGAAGAAAGCGATCCTTATTAGGGCAATTGACTGAACCTCCTGGAGGCTTAAACTCAGGATCTGCAAACTATATGTAGGGGCCAGATCCAGTGTGCTACTTGTTTTTCTGTAACCTATGAGCTCAGAATGATTTTCACACTTTTAAATAGTTGGAAAAATTCAAAACAAGAATACTATTCGGTGACATATGAGCATTATGTGGAATTCAGACTTCTATCTCTTATAAAGTTGTATCGGAACAGATGACTTTCATTTGTGTGCTGAGTGTCATCACTTTGGTGCTAGCATGGCAGTGCTGAGTGACAGCAGATAAGGTCTCAGTACCACTATCTCCAAAGTAATATCTGTCTCTTTACAGAAAGTGTGTGGACCCCAGGCTTAAACTAACACACAGGCAATACCACAATATCCCTGCCAAATAGTTTAAAACAAATTATAGACATGCATAGAAAGTATGAAAACATGCATAAACAATGTGGAAAATGTTTAAATGTTTTGGCCATGTCAGGTAATGGGAGTTGTTTTTGAAGATTAATGACAGTGCTTTTTATGTAGTAAGTGATTAAGAAATAGTACAAGACTCATATTATGATCACGAGTTTAGCATTTAATATATGACTAATATATGTTTATAATGAAGAATAAGTGGATCAGATTAAGAGTTATGGACAACAATGGTCTTACTTATTGCTTAACAATTCTAAATGTGCCTGCGTTCATTTTAAAATGACAGGACTACTATGATAATATAGAACATCAAACTCATGCCAAAGATAAGGAATAGGGAGTTTGCATTGTCTTCATCACTAGTGAAGTAAACATGGATGTGCCATTGTTATGGAATGAAGTATTCCATTTATTCTTGAGAGACCAAAAAGCATTGTTATAATACATAAGTTGGAAAATATCTCTGAATAGCTTGTTTTTTATCCATTTTATTATAACGGAAGAAAAGGGAAGTGGACGGACGTTCTGTCCCTAGTTCTTAATGATTCTACAGAGAATAATTTAGCTCTTGAGCTTCAGTGTTATGAGAAGTAATAACCCAGTACCCAGCCCACAGAGCTGTCAAGACAAAAGGCTCCTCGCTGTTTGCTTCTGCAGAACAATAGATTGGACAGGATATGCCAACTGCTACATCCTCATCTTGAACAATAAGCAATGTGACATGATATGCTATTATTAATTGACATTATTAATAGTACTACCTAAACCAGTGAAACCATTTTCTTCCTTCTGTGATTCCTCTTTTCCAGACCGTCTCTTCTTGACCTGGCCTTTGTAAGATTACAGTGGTCCCCTCTTATCTGTGGGGAGTGTATTCCAAGACACCCAGTGGATGCTTAAAAATGTGATTAGTACCAAATATTGTATTAATTGTTTTTACCTCTGTAACCTATAGCATTGCCATGTAATATCAGAATCCATCTCTCCTTCCATGTTTCATGCTGTGGCACCTGTGTTGCTTTACTACTCTCGTGCTTTGAGTGTTTACTAAGCAAGTTAAGTGTTTTTACTTGAACACGAACCCTGTGATACTGTGAAAGACACTGATAACTGAGAAGACTAAGGGACTCAAGGGTGGGTAGCATATACAATGTGGATACGCTGGACAAAGGAATGACTCATTTACTGGGCAAGATGAAACAGGAAGGCACAGGATTTTAGCACAACACTCAGACATGCAATTTAAAATTCTGAATTTCTCATTTCTTGAATTTCCATTTAGTGTTTTCTTATTGTGGTTGACCAAGGGTAAGTGAAACCACAGAAAGGAAAACCATGTGTGAAGGCATCCTTCTCAATTGTCTGTTGTAACCCTCTCTCTCTCCTTTCTGTTAACTCCACCTCATCTAACATTTCAGTTTATTCTAACTGGTCTGTAATCCAGTAACGTTAGGTGAAATCCATACCTCTATAGGTAACATCTTTAAATATCATCTACTACATGCAGTATATTTTGGATGAATACATATATATTTAATATGACAAAATAGGGGATTCTCAGTCCCATTTTATTTAACCTCCAGTAGACAGAAAAGTCCTCAAAGCATACATTGGTTTTCCTTCTCAGCAAGCGCTAGTTAGGTGTTTACTGCTTGCAAACTGTGTTTATGATACAGAGGAAAGAGGAGAGGCGAGATCACAGAATTGGAAGGTCTGATTCCTGCAGGAATATTGTAATTCCTTGTTAGAAACACAGTCAGTCCTCATTGTTTGATAATGCACATTTGAGTTTGCGCACTTGGTAATTCCACCCTCAGTGCACAAGGTGCCCTGGTCCTGCACCACACATGGAGAAGCACCTGGCCAGCCAGAGCCAGGAAGGTGGTATTCTGCTTTCCTTTTATCTCCTGCCCTATAAACAAATGTCTTTTCATGTTATATAACACTTTTAAAAAATTGTGGTTCTTTTTCCCTATGATTTCATGTTTTAAAATGGCCCTTAAGTGTAGTGCTAACATGCTGTCTAGTGTTTGCAAATGCAAGAAAGCTGTGACGGTCTTTGTGAAGACAATACGAGTATTAAATAAACTTTATTTGTGCTGGAGTTCTGGAGATAATGGCTATGAATCAATGTTAACGAAGCAACAACATGGTTAAATAAAATGCTTTTATACAAAACAAGATCATACATCCATAAGCTGATGAAATGTTGTGACCAGAGCTTGCAGGGACCTGGCCTTTTGTCTCGCCAAGAGCAGAGATTCAACATTCACCAATTCAGCTTTCTCACTGACTGTCAAACATAACTATCATAAATAACTACAATCAACTATATTATGTTCAGGTTGCTATGTAAATTTCTGGAAACTTGTTAAAAATTATTAATAATAACAAGTTATGCATTTACCAGTTATTTACGGAGGGTTTCTGTGTGGTAGGCATTGATCAAAGAGACAAACAGCCCTTCCTTCCTGGAGTATCTAGTACTGTTAAGATGCATTGATTTCTAAGGGCCAGTGTGTACTTCATGTGTATTGGATGGTCCTTTCAACAATCCCATGAAGTAGTCATTTTAACCCCATCTTAAGGGAAAGGAAGCTGTGATTGAAGTAAATAACCGATTCAAGATGAAGTGCACCATTTTACAAAACTGAGCTTCAAATTCAAGTTCACTTGAATCCAAAGTCAGTATCTTGGTCCATTTGGGCTTTTATAACAAGATACCATCAGCTGGGTGGCTGATAAGCAACAGAGACTCATTTTTCTGAAGATGGGAATATTTAAGATCAGGGCAGATTCAGTGTCTGGGAGGGCCACTTTCTGGTGTCTAGAAGGTGGATTTTTTTTTGTGTCTGCATTTGAAGGAAGTGACAAATAAACTCCCTTGGATCTCTATCACGGGGTGCCGATCCTATCATGAGAGCTGTTCCACACAAGCTGATCACCCCCAAGAGTCCCCCTCCTAATACCATTCTGTGGGGAGTTAGGATTTCAACACATAATTTTCTAGGAGGCTTTTAAATATGGTACTATGGTGTCACCACCTATTTTTAATGACCTGAAACTATATGCTGAAAAGAAAATCAGAAATCAAAATGACTCCTAAGTGTTTAAATTTCATGTAGTAAGCGCTACACAGTAACAGTTCATCCGATTTAATAATTTAAGTGAGTACTACATTGTACAATTATTGTTTCTTTTTTACTGTTATGGATTCATAATTATACTCTTCTTTGGAAACTGGAGTAACTTTGTAAGTGTTCTTGGTCTGGGGACTATGCTTTACTTATACCAATATATGAAAATGGACAACCCAGGCAGTGTTTGGTTTACACTTTGAAGTGGGGTGGATATTTTTCTTCTTCTCTTCCAAAAGTTTTAGAGGGATAACTGGAGATTTTTATTATGCTTCACAGTTAAACTTAAAAAAATTTTTTTTTAAATGTCAGTGTGATTGTCTATGTTCCACCTGATGGTATTTATCATTGCAGTGACCCCCTGCCTGGTTCTGAGAATCCTCCAGGATTCTCCCCAGGCCTGTGTCCTCCCACTGCATTTGCTTTGTTGCCTGCCCAGGAACACAAATTCTATCATCAATGAGATTCCGGCAAAGCCAGATATATATGGCAGCCAATCTCATTCTGCCTCTGACTAGCTTTCTTTTAATACCTTACACTTGCCAATGTTTTTCCAGTTCGATTTTTTATTTTCATGATGGGTTAGGAATCTATTTCTATCATTTTATGAATAACTAAAATTTTTGGTGGAAATGTTTGAAACAAGGTAAAAGGGGGAAATAATTGTCAATAGGTATGTTCCTCAGAATCAACAAAATGAAAATTTATAAATATATTTCAGATGTCTTTCAAATTGTCAAATATCCTGCTATAACTTTGTGTTAGTGGTTACAATGATTTGCAGAAAAATATATTTGTGGTATTTTTCAAATATTAGGAAACTTTATATACTTTTTATTTTAGGGAACAATTAAATGAAAATAATAGCATAGAATGTGGAAAAGATACTGAGCACACTTTAAAAATGTTAGATAATTGGGAACCAAAAGATTCCTTACTTTTTTTTTTTTTTTTCTTCCTCTTTTGGTACTGGGGATTGAACCCAGGGGAGCTTAACCACTGAGCCATGTCCCCGGCCCTTTTTACATTTTTATTTTGATACAGGATCTCTCTAAGTTGTTTAGGGCCTCACTAAGTTGGGGAGGCTGACTTTGAACTCTCAATCCTCCTGCCTCAACCTCCTGATCCACTATGAGTGTGCCACCAAGCCTGGCTACTTTTCTTTATTATATAGTTAAAATTTCCTTTAAAGCAATAAAATTTGTATCTGAACTTGACAATCTTTAGGAAAAGATTCCTTTTGAAATTACTGATTTTTTGGTGAGTACCAGTATGTTTGGGGAATCTATAATTTTCTTTTTTTTTTCAAACTACTTTGTTTTATTTTTACAGATTGCATTTTGATTCACTGTACACAAACGGGGTACAACTTTTCGTTGGTTGTACACAATGTAGATTCACACCATTCGTGTAATCATTCAAGTATGTAGGGTCATGATGTCTGTCTCATTCCACCATCTTTCATATCCCTCCTTTCATTGCCCTCTACATAATCTAAACTTCCTCCATTCTTCTCTAGCCTCCCACCACCCCCCCACCTCCATTATGTATCATCATCCACTGAACAGGGAAAACATTCGACCTTTGGTTTTTGGGGATTGACTTATTTCACTTAGCATGATATTCTCCAATTCCATAATATTATTATTCTTTATGGCTGAATAATACTCCATTGTTTATATATACCTCAGTTTCTTTATATGTTTTTCTGTTGAAGGGCATCTAGGTTAGTTCCACAATCTAGCTGTTGTGAATTGAGCTGCTATAAACATTGATGTGGCTGCGTTTCTATAGTATGCTCATTTTAAGTCCTTTGGTTATAAACTGAGGAGTGGGATGTCATGGTCAAAACCATTGTATTTTATTAACTAGAAATTTCCTTTTTTTCAACATGTTTTCAGAGGTTAGTATGTCAAGACCATCCACATGGAGTTATTAATTTCCTATCAAGCCTCTAGTGCATACAGCAGTGTTTTATATACCAGTTATTAGCTATCAAGCTTAGAAAGGGGGTCTTGTGGAAAGCACTGATTCCTGAAGTCAGAGCCCCCGCTTGCTTGAATAGAAGAAACTGTGGAGACTTGTGTGCTTGTCAGTTTGTTTTCCTTCTCTGTGCTACTGTAAAATGAAGAGGCATTTCGGGACCATGTAATCTTCAGTGAATATGCTTTCTCATTCCTTTGTAACGTTGTCTGACAGATTTGTCTGTTGTTGTTATTCAGGTGAACATGTGAGATGATGTGTTGCTACTTCAGTGTGTGTCCACTGTTGCATGATTTTGAATTCCCACATCAGTGCCTTGGTACACTGGATTTCCTTCCTTCCCGCCTGCTCCTGGTTGATCTCATTTCCCCATCAAAGTACACTTTTCTTTGACTTTGTCATTTTCATTTAAGTCATTTTACAATTGTAGCAATGCAAGTCTACAAACTTGTAATGACAATATTTTAAAATTTGTACCTTTATTATAGTTTTTAAAAGAATAAGACAGTTTTCCCCTGGTGTTTGACTGCTGCTAAATAGTCTTTGCAATTTTGTTTTGGAAGTAAGAAGAATGGTGATTCATCGACATTGTTCAATTACTATCCTAGATTCAAGGCCATGGATTGTAATGCTGCTGTGACAAAATCGCTTGCAGCGTATTATAATGTGCACTATTGAAAAAAGATGATAGGATCCAGATCTTCATAGTAAGCAGAGGAAGTCAATTTCATTATTTCAGCTTTCAAGGTAATTTGATGTAACTGATCCCTTTTGGCTTTATGATGAGAGATTTTCCTTGCTTTTTATAAATGTCACAATATCACAGTAATATAATATAGAAGCAGTGTTCCTGAATAACACACCTCCTGGGATATTTCTGCAACACAATGATTATTAGCTGCATGAAGCTGTGGCCTTGTTTACGTGAAAAAAAAAAGTGTGTCCTAATATTCTCTACAACGGCACTCTCAAGTTGATTTATTTACTGAAAAGTGACATTAAGATATGGCTGTGTATGAAGTGTGAGTCTGTTTTTAAGTGGTGATTAACCATTTTAATGGGAGATAAAATTTTCATCAAATGATTTAAAGTATAATAAAATACTTCATTTCATTAAGTTATATTTATATCTATTTACATATAGATGTATATATATGTTCATATATACATATATAGTGTTAATCCATAGGCATATGGATTAATATATAGAGAGCAAAGAGAGATTTTAATTTTCTTGCTTCCAAAACACTTCATCATTTTTAATATTCTACCGCAGTCTTCATCATGAAGCTTATCATTAAAATGGACATTGTCTTCTCCATTTTACAGATTAAAGAAATCTAATCTCAGTATTAAAAAAAAAATAGAATGTCTGAGACCTCCTTCATAGTCAATGCAAAGTCTCTCCTGTAGAGAATGTCCAAGTACAGTGCTCATTATTTTTTGATTTTTTTACTACAGTTGTCTTGAATTATATATTACATACAGTATTGCTGCTGAAGAAGTAGAATTTGACAAAAACTCAATAGAACAAAACAGCAATATGGAGAATAGACACCATTGAAAGTAGCCTCATTGTCAATATTGCGTGTTCCAAGTTACTTTGCAGCAACTCTTTTTTTTGTGGTTCTTTCTTTCTCATTCATCAGAAGGGTGACTCCATCTGTGATCAGTGAATGCAGAATGGAATTATTCTCTGCTGGTGTTCTCTTCCTGCAGGCCCAACACCCTCTTCATTATGTTCATCGGCTATTAGTTTTCCTGCTTTCTTCAGCTTCCTGTGCAGCATTGTCTTGAGGAGAATGCTCTCTGTGCTGTAAGAAGCTGCACTATTCCAACTAAACAGCAGAGCTCTGCTCACAGGAAGCAGATTCCTGAATTATAGGACTGAGTTTTCCATTAGTCACTTGATATTTTGGTCCTCAATTTCCTTATTTGGAAAATGAAGATACTTAAATCAGAAAAGCACAGAGTTATTTTTGAAACAGATTTAGATAACATGTGCAGGAATTTTGAAAATTATAAAATGAAATAATTTTAGCAAAGTCGCCTAGAATTGCTGAACCTTGTTGCTGACATCACTTAAAATTCAAATATGATGTCCGTGGAAGGCATGTGCGTCTTCATCATCTGCATTTCCAGTTTCCTGTGGAGGATTCTCAGCTCACTGTGACATCCATATGCTTCATTGATCTTCACAGAGTGCATTGTCCATTTTTCACTTGTTTCGTCTACATTCATTCATTCATTCTTTTTTTAACCCATTCATTCTTTATTGGACTGTCGCTGCATGTTGAGCAAGCCATGTGCACTGAGATGAGCAACGGCGGTGTGTTTTCCAGGACTTCCACTGGGGGTTGGGAGGGCTGCTACTATAAGTGCCATAACAGAGGCATCGAGTGTCCCGTAGGTGCAGAGAAGAGGCGGGCGGAATCTGCAACACCTGGAGTAGCTTGCCCTGGCCTCGGCTTGGGAGTGGTGGAAATGGATTTTGAATCCTGTCAGCAGTCACTGCTACAGTGCACAAGCTCAAACCACACTCTAGAACCTAGACAGGAGAAGAATGTGGTGCATTTGGGGCACTGGAAATAGCTTCCTCTGATAGGTGTCGGGGGCTGTGTCTTGGGAGTGCCAGGAATTTAGACCTGTGCAGTAGGCAGGTGGCCAACGATAAGGTCCTTCATAAGCTTAGCAAGGAAGTCGGGCTGGCACGGCACAGGTTGAGGAATACCTGGTCAAAGTAGGGCAGTGAATCAACTTGAGTCGCAGGCAGGACTCTGGCAAGAGCAGGAAGGAGAGGAGGTGAGTTTGGGAAGCCAGTGAGGAGTCCATGGTGCAGTCCTCACACACAGAAAGCGGACAAAGAACTGAACAAGGTGAAGGTCAGGGAAAATGGGAGGAGAGGGGGAGGTTGAAGAACTTTCTGATGGCAACATGGACGGACTCTTAGTAAAAGCAGACTGGAAGGGCATGTGTCAGAGCCCTGGCCACCGTCACCCTGGAAGGAATGAGGGATAAAAGGTAACGTTTTCTTATGATCTCAAACACACCCTCCATTTATCTCTGTAGTATAAAATTCAAATATATAAATGTATTATAGATTGTGTGTATATATATACTATATATGAGATTCGACATGTAAAATTATATAATACTTTCATATGTATATATAGGCTGTGTCTATATTCTAGTGTATAATACATAACTCTAATGTGTATTATAAGTGTATGATACACATGTCCCACATGTATACACATATTATATAAGCATCGTAACAACAATTACGCACATTGTTGAGTAGTTCAGCGTGCTAACGTTTAGGAGTTCATTGCGTTTCTTCTCTCTATTCATTAGTGAAAGCTGTGTCTTGATGAGGAGCCCGAGACGGTGATTATGGGAACCCTCCTGGAGCTGGCTCCTGAGACAGCCTCATGACTGTGGCAGATGCAAACATCACGTATTGCTGTCCTGTAGAGACTGTCCCCCATTTGCGCCATGTAACTCAACAGTGCTCTGTCCCCGCTTTGTAGTGGCTCCCTTCTGCGCAACGTTGCATTCCTAACTCTGCTACAGGAGATCACTGAGCCTGGATGGCAGCAGCTGCTGAGGGCAGAGGAAGTGGCCTGGTGTGGGCAGACCCTCCCGCTGTGCCTAGCAAAGGAATCGGCTCTCGCCCTCCCCACTCGATCTTTTGTGCCATAGAAACACTTTCCAAAGTCCAGGGCTTCACAAGCGTTCTCTTAACTCTTCAGACTTGTTACATAGTGGATTTGAATGCTAGGAGACCTTTCTACAGACGGTATGGATTAGAGATAACGTCTTAACCTCATCTCCTCATCTTTAACTGGGAATGTAGCTCTCCAACTAGGTTTTATGTGAGTGAGTGACATGAGATATTGAAAAGTTTCTTGGAACAGAGATTAATAATAATGTGATTAGTAATCATGTGAATGGTCATCAGATCGCAATTCATGACAATGGGATTGGTATTATCATTATACTGATTTTTATTACTCATTAGTGGAAATCAACTTCGAATGTATATCAGCATATACATGTCATGTTCAGAGTTTGTATATTAAGGGGGAAAAGTTGAGTTTAAGAACAAAAAAAAATCTTTGGCAAATTGTAGTTAGAAGAGTTTGCTTTAATTCAGTTATATAGATCTAAAATCCTAAATGTGGGTTGTAGAAACTAGTAGATCCTTATGATTTTAGTTTACATATAATCAAATATTACCTGAGACTCCAATAACCAGAAAGTTCAAACAATCGTATATTTTTTGTAGGTAATTCATGAGCGATGAGACTGCAAACTGCCCTTGGGTTTGGCACAAGGGCTGAATTTCGTGCTCTTTGCTGTCACCTTTTTAAAGCTGGGGCCAGAATTGGCTGAATGTGCTTCACCTTCCTCTCCACGACTTCCTTAGCTCTTCCACCAACAGCTTCACTCATGTGCTTCATCTGCTGTCCCTCATTTGGATTTGCAGTGCTGGGTCTGGATAAATAAAAATGCCTTGGGGTCAGCCTAGTATTGATATTCCTGCATACTATCATCTGGTGTTTGTAATAAGCTACTTTTAAAAAATAATAGTTCATTTAACTAATAGTCCATTTATTGATCATACTGTACTGTTTCAAAGTGCAAAATGGAAATTTTGTTAACGTCCAGCTTTGAATAAGAGGAAGGTACCAAGTTACGGAACATAAGTTTGATGGTGATTCCATAAAGATGAAGAGAGTTGGTCCTCTTATTAGCAGGTAGAGGGAACAGGATGTGCGGTCATTCTCTCTCTGTTCCTTTTTGTTTGACTGTTACTGGGAAATAGTCTAAGGAAAGAAGTTCAAGGGTTTTCAGAAATGGAGAAAACCTTCCTGTCTTAGAGCAGTTAAAATAGGAACTTATGCAGGAAGAAACTCTGAAAAGTATAGGTGGGACGATTTATCAAGAGACTGACGAAATGCACAGTAATTATAAGAGCAACTGGTGGAGCGTCTAACTGAGTGAGAAGGACTGCAGCACATTTATTAGGCTCCACAGTGTCAGGCCTTTCTGCGGCCTGCTGTGTGCTATAGCTCAGTATTTACAATACGCCTGGCACTTGGGTCGTTCTTTGTGGCGGTGCAGCGTGACATCCGCTGGTAGTTCTCCTCAAGCCTTCATTCTGCCTTTCTTTTCACATGTCCTACTTAGCAAAATCAAACTGTGAGCTATAAAAAGTTGCTAGTCACTCCTCCTGGTTTTCTTGATCACTATAGCAAACATAACTGTGGCCTTGAAAGCCATCTGACATTTATAATTGGAAGGGAACTTTCTGGAAGCAGAGAAAAAAATACATACTTCTGTTTTAGAATTATTCCATTGCTTCAAGCACAGTCTCTGGGATGGCATCTACTCTCTGAAAGCTCAAGGGCCACCCAAGCCCTCATTCCATGAGAAATGTTCCTGCCTTGTGAACTGAACATCAGTCGGTGGGAAAGAGGCAAAAAATACCATCACCAGACAAATAAAGGCACAGCCTCAAAGCCTTTTAAAAATTATGTTCAGTGCTGTTTACTTTATATTTATTGATCATTCATTTGGCTTCAGTGTAGGATATTTAGGAGAGGGTTACAGAGGCTGGAGTAGCTACCAGCAGCTCAAAGTAAAAAGGATCTCATAAGTGTGCTGAGACTTAACTGCATAGACCAAACCCTGGAATGTTTAATGTCTCCACTTTCACTTTTACTTCATATTAGCATGCTTCTTTTTAAGACTTTTAATCAAAGTAGCGTAGGATTTTATTTATCTCTGTTCAAAATATTGTGTTCAGCACACCATGTGGTTACTGGAAAATCACATGTAGGGGATGAGTGATCCTGGTTCTTCATGGTCTTGGCTAAGGCACTGATTCTCAGTAGGACATTATGAATGCCATTAAGCTCAGAGACTCTCTCTCAGTATCCAACCTGCTACAGCAGAGGCTGAGAGCTTGAACCCTCTTGTATTGTATATAAAGTTTTCTAAGTGATCACCTTTGGCAGTAGCTTAAATTGCTTGTGGAATGCTGTAGATCAGATTGTTAAAGGCTGTTAGGACACCACTTCATCCTATTCCTCTGCTCTGTTCGCTTTTATTATTCTTATTCAGAGAATGAGCTCCTAAGGTACCTCCGTGCAACTTCAAACTCATGGTTCTTCAAACTCGAATTTACACCAAGCATGAAGAAGATAGGCAGAAACATGCTTGGATCGACTGTGCGGTGGCTCTTTGATGACATCACTTACCACACTTGATTACAATTTGAGGAAATAGTTTGGGGACGGAAATTTGCATTTAAAACCAAGAACTCTGTATTGAGTATTCCACCCCAGTTTAAAATGATCAATCTGTCCAGTCCAACAGGATCTTTAAAACTACTTCTCTTGAAATACTTTGAGCTATTTCTTATTAAAGAAAGGCTTATTAAAATGACCTGTCAAAATATAACAGTGGCTGTCTCTTTTGCTGAAGTGTCAATATGCCTCAATGGCATATTGATAGGTCTATACCCTTTTTATTCTCTTCTCTAAAATCATGAAATCCTAGTACTTTTACCTTCATGACATTTTGGAACTGCTGGGTGCGAGGCATCATATCCTCCAAACCCTCCTGTTACAGTGAAGGCGTGGATTCCTGGCAGGACTCTGGCTCGGGGCTGTGACCTCTAAGTTTGTTCCTACACAATTGTGAGCGAAGCACAGTGTCATGCTGCTTGGAGCTCTGTAAGTTGTTTCTCCATGGGGTTTCCACAGAGAATATCAGTTACTCTTTGTGATTCCAAGTGCCTTTTTGAAAGAGAGAGTTTAGGAGATCATTTCTCAGCGCTTATTTACCTTAAATTAAAAGTTTAAGAAGATAAGCATTTATTTTCTCTCTGAGCACTTTACAAAGGGCAATCTTGTGGAAAAGAAATGAGGATTATTAATCATTGGGAGAGAACCATGTAAGTGCAAAGGTAACAATTACAGGGCCATTAACTTAAGTTGTGCTGTGAATCATATAAAATCATAAATTTGGATGTAGGAAAATAAATAGTTATCTTTATAATGAATTCTGTTGATTTTATCATGGATTATGATTTGAGGTTAGAATATGTAATTTAAGAGATAGTAGAAGTTAGGAGCAATTGAAATCTGTTTATTTTCTGCTACTGTTTGAAAAATAACATGCTTAGAATACTAAAACTACTGGTGAAAATTTTATCACTTTGTTGGAGTTTATACTCTGACATGGAATCTTAACATTACATTTAATGCACTGCTTTTAAGAGAATATTTAAATGTCTTGGATCTCCATTGTGCCTAAGGATTTCTATATGAAGTTAAGATATGTTAGAAACTAGCTAGAGAGAAACCATAAGCACGTAAATTAGCAGTGTAAACAAAACCTTCAGAAAACACAGTAGATGTTACCAGTGTACAACTGACTGGCAAAAAACTGATGTGGATAATGTAATTTATATTGTGTTATGGGATTATGTATTTTATTCCAAGAGTTAAATAAATACACTTATTAATCATTATGTTTTTCCACATATGGAGTTTGTAAATTCTGATTTCTTCTACCTTTCTTTCCCTTCTCATTCATAGTTGCTTGTGTCTGGGAGGTCTTCCACGATAGGGTTTTGTTTGTACTCTTGCATGAACAGCAGGCTACATGCCAGCATATGCAGCTTCTTGCTTGGTTTTCATTTTGTTTCTGTCTCAGAGCAAGGACCACTTGCAGTGCCTGAACTTGCCACAGTTCCTGGCGCGTCTTGGGTGTTCAGTAATTTCAGTGTTCTCTGCGAGAGTCTGGATCTTGGATGTGCCCCCAAGTTCTGTTGGTGAAGGTTTGGTGCACCTGGGAGATGGTGGGACTTGAAGAGGGGGCTTACTGAAAGGGCTTCAGGCCATCGGCAGTGTGCCCTTGAAGGGGATAGTGAGGCCCCAGCTCCTTTCCCTTCTCCTCTGGTTTTTTGGTCATGAGTTCAGCAGTTTTGCTCTGTCACACCCCAGTAATGCACTGCCTTACCACGGGCCCAAAAGCAACAAGGTCAACCAATCATGGACTGAAACCTCTTCTGTTTGTGAGATGAAAAAGCTGACTGACATAATGCCACTTAGTACAATAACTGTTCTCAACCCTTTACCTTCCACACATCATAAAATGTACTGTGATTTACATGACTTCAAATGTGTATAGCCAAAGGGATATTAAGAAAGAAATAAAAGGATGGTGTTTTCCTTTCACTGAATTTGCGAAAAGAAGTGTCCTCTCAGTATGCACTGGGTGGAATCTTGTTATCTTGAAACATTCTGCATCCAGAGTAGGCATTCTTACATTTATATGAGTCTATCCAGATGTCGTTGGTATAATTTACAAATGGTTCCAAGTAATCAGTGTTTGATCACCTGTGGACTATTTTGTGCTGATCTGCAAGGGCAGTCTGTGACACCTGGGCTTGTCCCTGTCATCGCTGCTGTCTGTTGGATTCTAATAAACATTGTACTCAGCCCGATTGTAGTGCCTAGGGCTTCAGGTATAGAAAGAGCTTCCACATAAAGATCTGAGTGTCTAGTAAGAGAATGTGAAACTGCCTTACTTAAAACAGACTCTCACCTATACATCTTCTAGATAGAAACTAGAGATGATTCCCATGCTACAGGACTCTGTGCAGTTGCTGTTCCCAGGTACCTGGGGGAGAACAAGCTGGTGCTTACCTGCACAGACGGACAGCATGCTGTTCCAGTCATCTCATGTAGATACTTGTCTGTTTCTATATTGTGATAATTGCTTCAAATGCTGACTGTGGGAATTCTGCTGAGAAAAATTAACCCTTTCTTGATAGGTCAGTAGATTTCTAACAGGTAATTAGTAAACTCACAGGTAGCTGGCAAGCTCAGCCAATCTGACAGGTGTAAACCTGTTTGCTCTTAAGGATTATGTGTACAATTATTACCCGTGCTATGTGTCATGGCCAATGGTAACAACATTGAGATGAATGACTCCATGATTAAAATGGGTATGTAGTTATAAAAATCATTGGTTTAAGTGAAAAACTAATATGTATAATTTCCATTGCATTTATTATCTCTTCATTAACTTTCCCTGGTGGGAATGGAAAACAACTTTTATTTCCTCAAAAGCCAAGATTGCTTAGAGAGTCCTTTAGCAGATAGGAGATACCAGCCATGTGGAACCCGTAGCAAGATCAAGTCTGTTTAAGCACACGTATAAAAAAAGAGAGCGGTCATCTGAAAAGGCAGAGCTCATATCAGCAAAGACACAAGCTTTTCACTTCAATGTGAACAAAAAAAGCTTGCATTAAGTTCAGAGGACTTTAATCTCAGTTCCTTAGATTCATTCATCTGAGTAGTTCTGGAGTGTCAACTGAGGATGGGTTTGAATCACGTGTAAGCACTTGAAAACTGAGTGGATCTTCCTGAAATCTTGAACATATTCAGGCCTAATTTTGGTTTGGAAGAGAGGTACACCTCAAAGGCCAACACCAGGAACACTCCACTCCACTCCTCGGGTGCGACAGATCCTGAACTTCTCAATGACCTGTCCAAAACTGATATTGTTCCTTACTGTTTCCAAGTTTTGTACACAATTTTCTCTTCCACTTGAAGGGCAGAATAAATACCTAAGTTGTCACTTTATTTTCACCATAATAAACAGTCAATATTGAATGAGTGAATTAGGTTGCTAAGGCAACCCCTTTTGGCTTGAGGCAACTGCAGAATGTCCTAAGACATAAAACTCAGCCTTAAGATGAGATTCAAAAATATGAGAAAAGGAAGATTAGGCTGAATTTCCAACCATGGGACAATATCCACATTAATTTTAATTCATAAAAAATAAAGCAAATGCACCATTACTTACTATAATTTAAAATAAAAGTTTGCTCAACATTTGAAGCAGCTTTTCAAAAATATCTAGCAAAATCTACAAACATGCATTTGTAATATTGTGGCATTTTACATGTATATTTTATCCACATAGCAAAAGCTGTGTCTATTAGTAGATTAAGATATAAATAAACATAAATGGAAATATAGGCAGGCAGCAAAAATCAACCAATCTGTGTCAAGAGCATTTGGGTCCCATGTAAAAATTCTGTAACTTTCTAACCCTCTGGAAAATTCATGAGTGATATATTTTCCAAATAGAGGGCCTGGATCTCCTGTTGTAGAATCTTTGAATATTGAAGTGATCAACTAGACATGGGAAGAAATTTTACCTTGTTTCATGGCACATTCGTCCACTTTCAGTTTCAAAGAAATCAGATTCTCTCAGTTCAAAGTGTAGAAGAATGCAGTCACTTTACATTACAAAAGAGTGGTTAAGAATCCCAAGTGCTGCCTCCTTTTGTACAGGAGAGAAAGAAACCAAGCAGCAAGCTCTGCTACCACTCAGACACAGAAGGAGAACAATCCCAGTGATGGGCACAATTAGTTCCATTCTGTGATTGCATTACAGTGCACTTTTATTTTTACCCAAGCATATTCCTCCAATTTGGTTTGAGAAAAACTTTTTGTATTTTGTAATGTCTGGCTGTTGAAACAATTCCATCTATGAACACTCTTTAAAACTTCCTTTCTGAAGAGTGCATTGATCTTTGGAATGAAAAGAATTCTTTTCTTAGTCTTTGTCCTTTTTCTAAGGTGTTTGTTTCTCAGGACTGACACAACCCTGCTGGCTTGGGATGTTCCTTCTTCCAAGAAGATATTACAGCTGTAAACTGAGAGTCATGGCCAAGCCAGTATAAGGAGGGTCAGAGTTCAGCCCCTAATTAACTCTTCCTCCAAGTGCTTTTGAATGTCCATGAACTCTGCTGTTGGACTTAGGGATTGCGATGGTATCTTAGCTTATATACATGCCTTGATCTTGTTCGACCTTACATTTGAAACTTAAATCTTGTCCTTCTTCCCTAGCCTTTTGTAATACACACTCAGCATGGCTAATGTACATTAAATAATCAAATAGGACTGCATGAAGTTCTGTGAAGTACTCAAACTTTTGGCAATTATTTCTACTTCTTCCTGATTGGTGATTGTATAAGAAGCAAATATGATGCACTTGACTGTCCCCTGACACTTTCAGCTGTCAGTCTTGGGCAGGAGCTGGGTTTGTGATGCAGAAGGGTATCAGCTGTGCTGCTTTTGGAGGGACAAAGCAGAGACATTCAAGCAGGTGAAGAGGAAAGGCTGAGAGGCTTACCCGCCCCTTCTCTTGTCACTCAGCTGGTCCCCAAATATGCGTTTTACTCTGTCCTCTGTTTCACATCAATATTAAGATGAGGGATTGGTATCATTTGTTTAACATATAAAAAAATTAGGTAAATTTGTCATTCTGGAATGTTAAAACTTCTGAGAAGTTGGTATGCTTGAATAGAATATCCCAAATAGCATTAAACTGTAAAACCAAATTACAGTTCCTGGAAAGAGTGAAAGCCCTTATGTCACCTCATCTATTTTCCCCTCTAGTAAAATCCCCGAAGGCAGTAACATTGTGTTTGTGCAGATGTAGTAAGAATTATACACGGATCTCAGGGGTTCTGTTTTTATTAAGTAATATTAGTGATATGCTAGCACTAGATGCCTTCCAAAACGATTTATATGAACTGGCACTACACTTTTTAACATAGCTATCAGCTGCCTCTGTTCCAGGAGGGTAACTGCTGGATGGAATTACTTGCTGTCTCACAGCTGCTAAGTAGTGGAGCTGAGATTCCCAGGCAGGGTTCCCAGGCAGCCCACCGGCTCACCTCCATATACATGAGCCTACAAGTTCACTTGTGAGTTCTGGACAGACATGAACTATTCACTAGCTACGAATATGAACCTGGTTATTGATAACCTGAACCATGATTGTAGTAATTCATCAGAAATCTGGCCAGGAAAATAAATTTTCAGTTCATCTTCTTGCTCACATCCAAAGAGGGCCAACATTTTGAACACAAAAAACCCAGGTGACAGCAAATTAAAAAAAAAATCCACTTTAATTCTCCCTTCAACACAATGATTTCACAATGCAATTAGTTTGTTGTTATTCTCCAGTCACCTCTGATGAAGAGTAACTTCGTATTTCATTCTCTACACAAATCCATTGGAGCAGTTCCCCTTGTGGAGGACAGAAGACCAAGTCAGCTCTATCTTTCTTTGATAACGTATCTATGGGGGAAACTAAGTTGAATGAACTGAAGCTAATAATTTGGAAGAAAATTATCTCAGCCCAGAGGCCAGCCAAGATGGGAAATGAGCAAATGTTTTTCTGTGATAAATGATGTTGTTACTTTCAAAAGTTTATAACATTTAAAGTAAATTATCTATTTTAAATTTTAAATGATCATTTAACTTAATCAGACTTTGAAAACTGTTTTTCTCCAAGTATGACACAGAAGTGATATTTTCTTACAATGATATTTTGATAATAATAAGGTATTTGCCTACATATGTGATAGATACATGAAATTTTGAATAAAGAGATCACATTACCAGCCAATTTACATCATTAGGGCATAGCATTTTAATTAGCAGCTTCTACTAAAACATTTAGATATGAATGAATTCTAAGAATAAACCTTTTTAATTAACTCCTCTATGTGTTTGAGATGTGTTGTCAACTAACAGGATTTGAAGATGACACAGCATCTAATCTTGAGACGGTTTCGGCCCTCACACCTCACTAGGAAATGCTACTTTAGAGTATTGCTGATCAAATCCCTTCTACCATCATTAAAATGAATTCTGCAATTCGATATAGTTTAGGAACAGAATAATTTACATTGCTTACTGATACTACCTATGAATATGATGGTAAAATAAAAGTATCTTTAAATGTTATTGCATTACTTATTTAATTATGTTATAGTTATTTTTTCTTTTGCCCTGGCTCAAATTATGATTCCCTCTTGAATTCTTTTATTAACAATAATCTTTGATTTATAATAGACCTTTGAATTAAATATGTTTGTTTTAAAGTTTTGTACAAGTTTAAAATTTAGTCTTATTCATTGTCCATTTCTAAAAAACTCTCTGGAATGCAGAATATTAGAATGACAATGAAGAAAAAGCTTTATTGGGTTAATTTCAAACACATTTAATCCTCACACACACACACATAATTTAATTGATGTTAAGAGTACATCATATTTTAATGGTTTTCCTGATTGTTGTAAAGAAAATAACTGTTTTCCAGTAGTAAATATATATTTATTCTACAAATATCTCCATCCTACTCCTCAGGTACCTTGATAGTTGGGTAGAATTACTTGCCGTCTCACAGCTAAGTAGTGCAGCTGAGATTCCCTGGCAGAGTTCCCAGGTAACCCACTGACTTACCTCCATATATTGTCCACAGTACATATTGACAAGCTATAGATATTAAAATGTTTGCAGATAAAAATGGCAATTTAAATTTATGATTGGATTATTTAATGAGAAAATTTAGCTGTCTTCCCACTATAGATTATTCCATAGTGTAGTATAGGACATTAGGGTAACTTAATTTCTGTTAAAGGTTTCTATTTCAGTCAATTACATGAATATATGTTTTTATAATGGCATGACTACTTATCCTCCAAAAAATGCAGATGCATGATGCACCATCTGCAATGACTCTGTGGATCCTCTATCAGCTTTACCTTCCCTCAGACCCAGATTAGAGGCATCTTTTGTAAAATGAAAATCTTAGAATTAGCAAGGAGCCTTCGGGCACCTTCCCCACCCTCTTCCTACCTTCCTCAAGACTTCCTGCGGTCCAGCTCTGGTGTGTTTTGCTGCTGCCCTTCTCTGGTGGGCAGGGCAGACTGGAAATGTTTTGGTTACTGTGTTTCCTGTTGGTTTTGTGGAAACAATTGTCTAGTAATCCTGTTTAGGATTTTAGAATGAATTAAAATGAGAGCTTTAATTTGTTCTTCTTCATTAAATCAATTAGAGGAACTTTCTCCTTACTCAGAGCCATTTATTTAAGTGTCTACAAAGTAAAAACAAAAAGAAGAAGAAAAGTATATATATATACATCTCTGAATAGAAATCTAGAATTCTTTCTTTTTTTAAAATATTTTTTTAGTTTCCAGTGGGCCTCTATTTATTTATTTATTCATTCATTCATTCATTCAATCATTCATTCATTCATTCATTCATACTCAGCATTGAGGATCAAACCCAGGGATGCCAGGCAAGTGCTCCACCACTGAGCCACAACCCCAGCCTTCTGAAATTCTTTCTAATTTGGTCTTTTCAATCAAAAAGAAGTACTTGCACTTTGAAGATGGAGGAAATAGCTTTTTCCATCTTTGGTACCCATGGTGATTGGCTTTCTTAGTGGCCTAAGGAAGATAAATTTCCGGTAACTTTGGGTATGGATATGTGCTTCTGTAAAACTCGTGTGTTGTTTTGTTGTTTGTTTGTAATGGGGACCCAGGGGCACTTAACCACTGGGCCACGTCCCCATGCCTTTTTCATTTTTTATTTTGAGACAGGGTCTCAGTAAGTTGCTTGCTAATTTGTTGAGACTGGCTTTGAACTTGGGATCTTCCTGTCTCACCCGATTCAACGGACTAAGTCTTTTTAACATTGCTGTAAAATAATTTGATTTAATTAGGCTTTAGGGAACTAAACTCTGGGGAGAAAAGTTCTCTGAAGAGACCACATTAAAAACTGTGAGATCCAAGGAGGTTGATATTTCAAGACACTAACTGGAGTGGGGTCCACAGGACTTGGTGCTTCATTTAGCAAACAAGGACACTAAGTTTCTAAATGGTCCAGAAGGAAGTTCCTCATGAAGTTAGAACTTTACCTTCAGTCCTGCTTCTTTCTCAGGGCAAGCTTTTTCAAAATTGGCTTATTTTCGGAACCTCACTTTCTCATCTGTAGAGTAAACAATCTCTACAGTGCGTTTCGAGCCACATCATGGGATTTAGGTGGAAAGATGGGGAATTTCCTTGCTTTGTCTAGTCCTATTTGCAGAGTTAGGGACTCAAACTCATCCAACTCCTTTAACTACTTATAACCACCTTTTATCCTTAAAATCACTCTCTTAAAAACCTTTGATTTCCCAGGAACTTTTTAGCAACTGTTTTCTTTGCATTTATTAAAAAAAATAAAGTCATTATACACTTATATTTACAATCCCGAGAGGTTTTTTCTTAATAAACTTTATTGATTTTTTTATGATTTTCTTGCTTTTTCATATTTCATGAGAAATGCTATCACTGATTTTTAATAAATGTTCCTTGAATAATTCCCTGATCTAATGACTGAGTTGAATACTCACGTTTCAGAAATTTAGTTACATTTTTAGCTCTCATGGTCTTTCTTTAAAAGCTTACATTTAATTTTTTTCGCAAAATTTTTAAACTAAATTTTGCTTTTTTGATATCGGTCCTATGAAGGTTTGTATGTTTTAACTTCATTTTAGTTTATTATCACTTGGATAATTTTTTTATCATCAGAATGAAGCCATTCTTAAGGCTTAATATCTCAATTTGCAAAATACAAAGAATAGATTAACTTTAAAAATATGCACATTCTTCTAGTGTTCTCCGACAATGTGCAAATAATTGAAACATCAAATATCAACATATTTCATTTTACAATTTGGATTTTCTCCCCCAATACTTTATTAATCTAATGATCCATTTCTTTCCTGTGTAAATCACTCATCTCTTACATATATACTACTATTCTTTTTATTAATTTTTATTGATTATTTTTAGTTACTTGAAACATGAGGGTATATTTTGACATAATCACAAAGCTTGGAGTATAATTTTTTTCTAATTCAGCCTTCAGCACTTCCTTCCTTCCCCTCCTCCCTTCCCTCTATTATACTGATCTTTCCACAAGTTATTTGTGGTTGTTTTTTAATTAGCGTCTTGTGGGTAAACTTGGTATTGGGATTCAGTGTGCTGTATTCATGTATGCACATGGAAAGTTCAATGAAGATTTATTCTACTGTTCTTCCCTTTTCCTGTCCCTGCTTCCTCCCTCTCAGTCCCCTTCATTTGCTCTACTGATATTTCTTCTATTTTGATGAGTTTCCCACTCCCTTTTATTCCTTTCTCACTCTTAATTTCTTTCTGTAACTCAGCTTTCTCTTGCAGCTCATATTTTCAGTCATCTACCGATCATTTCCATTTGGGTCTTTCAGATCTTTCAACAGTTTGTCATATCATGAATGTAATTGATCTTGAAGTCAGAAACTGTATGCATTTCCCATAATTCTTGTGATTGTGCTTCCCCCCCTAAATCAAGTAAAGTCAAAACTCCGGGTTGCTTTTTGACTGACACATTTCTTGTGCCATAGTGAACCAGCAATAGACCCTCTTCCAGTAGCTTATTCCCATTCATTCTTCAAGTGGCTCACTGTCCTTGTCCATGGTCCTGCCATCTCAGGTAGCAACTGCTCAACTCTCTGTGCAGACCTCATTCCACCACAATCCCCTGCTAAAGCTCAGCCTGATTGGGTTTCCTAAGGCACAAGCTTCTGATCCCAACCTGCCAGCTCAAAATTCTTTCAAATTCTCCTGCTGCCAATCTAATGACTCTTTACTGACAATGAAAAGAGTCCCAAATCTAATTCCACCCCATCTTCCCATAACTTCAGTTTATGGATCTAAAATTCTGTCCTGTTCATTGTTTGTTATTTTCCTGAAAGTATTCACTGATGCTAGCTATACACTACTGACATACTACTGTAATAGTGATAGCTCTTTTTCACATGTATTTGCCTGCTTCTGCAGGGGCAGAAGATGTAGGCTTGTGACATAAATAGTTATAAAGCTGGCCCAATACATGATGTAACTATTTTCAGACTTTGGAAAACAGGTGGTGTTGGATTTCATTCTTGAGGAAAAAAAAAAAAAAAAGCCTCAGAAATGAGTGTCACATTTTTTCCAGATCACTCTTAGAGTAATGTCTCATCCTGACACTAGTGGGAAAGTGGGGTTCTCTGAGTGTGAGGGATCAGGGGTCGGAGTTTGCTGCTGCTGGAGAAACTGGAATTTGAACAGTTGGACATCAAAGAAGAGGTACATACCAAGTATGCATCAGATGTTCCCTTAGGTTCACGCCTAATTTGATTGATGCTGATTGCTTGTGTGTAAACTGAGACTCCAAAAGATTTCTGATAGAAGAGCTCCTGAGAGTTTAATGGAGATAGACCAGGTCATGTGGTGATGAGAGATGTCAGGGTTCTGGTCCACCCAGAGTGGAATGACCTTGGGGATCCAGTTGGACATTCAACTCACACCACATTTAGAAGTGAGAACCACTGCATAGAGTCATAATGATCTCTTAGGTCTATGGAGAAAAGCAGAATACAATGACCCTCCAAGAAAGCAAAAGATCAAGTCCCACAGAACCAAATAATTTCTCCTGCAACTCAACTAGCTGTTACTTTTTAAAAAATCATTTTATTTGTTTTAATTAGTTGTACATGACAGTAGAATATGTTTATACATTTTGATAAATCATATATAAATGGAGTGTAACTTCTCGTTTTTCTGATTGCACATATTGTAAGATCACATCGGTCATGCAGACATATATGTTCATGAGGTCATAATGTCCATTTCACTCTACTATCCTTCCTAAAAAGTGGACACTCCTTTGAAGGTAACAACATAATCTATATTTGCTACAATGAATCATCAACAGATAGGAAATAAGGGAAGATGAAAGATTAAATCTGATGGTTGGTATTACATTAGATATAAATGGACAAGACATGCCATTTAGAGGGTAAAAATTTTCATGCCAGGTTAAAACAGGATCCAACTATGTGCTATCTAAAGAGTCACATTTGAAAGAAATTGAATTATGTAATATCAACAAGAAGTATAAAAAACAGATATCAGGTGATTTAGTTTGATTAATTATTGTCAAAGTAGAAGATCTTTGCATAGAGACAAATACTGAAAACCTCATGTGTGTGCTAATAACAGAACTTCAAAAGAAATGAAGCAGAAACTGATAGAATTAAGATTTCTATTTTAAAACTGAAGCCATAGTTGAGATTTCAACATCTCTTTCAGTAACTGGCAGAATGAATAATGAATGATCAGTGTGTGTAGAAGATCTGAACCACCAGCTTGGTTCTGGTGTAAGGAGAGACAGAATGGAGCAATGCTCAGGGTCAAAACGATAGAATCAGGCAGCTCCCCATTCATCTCAGATGAAGAAGAGGAGAGACAAGCATTGCTTAAGAAGGGGGAGAAGCTTTGAAACACCAAGCCCTACTGTGGGAGAGATGCTTGTGATCCGGCCACGTTTGGCCTTCACCGTGGCCTGTGCTCAGCAGTGTGGAGGGAACCCTGCTTCTGTGAGAGGAGAGTCCACAGGAGTCACTTTCTTTGGTCCCACGTCTCCTTATTCCACATGAAGATGTAGAACTGTGTATGAATGGGGTTCCTCTGTTTTAAGGTACATGCTAACATGTTAGAGTTGTAATGCATGAAAACAATAGCATGATTGAGCCCTGAAGTCCGCAGTCCACTTCAGCTTATTCTTCTGTGGGACTCTAGTATTCATTCTCATTCTATATTAAGAATATTTGCAAAGAGTAATCTAATGCACAATTTACTGAAATGAAATTTTAGAACTTTTTATTAAACTGTTAAATTATTTCTAAGTGCTGGCTAGTTATAATCAGTTTTATGATAATATTTGACTCATAATGTATCTCCAAAGACTTTTCACTGAGACTTTGTAAACTACCAAATGGCAGGATTTGTATTTATTAGCCAGGACTGTGATTTCTGAAATTTCACATTCCATGCCTACTTTAGACACTCCATTTTAGCAGCCAATAATGCTGATTGTCCGGAAGTATATTCACATAGTGCAGTGTAAATTTTTAATTCACTAATCTGTCACTTCCTCCCATCAGCAATCAACTGTCATTTATGGAAATCTTACAGGCTGAGTGCTTGGTGCCAGAGGGCTTAAGTGACTCCAAGACATTGACTATAATGTTTTTAGGGCTTTGACAAAGATGAGATATGTCAGGTCTTTTCAGTTTAGTGAGTTTCCCATGGAATACAGCAATAAGGATAGCACAGGAAGCCAGGAAATAAGAGCTTTTCAATAATGGGTTCTGCTTATTTGTTGGGTTGTCAGTAATTTGACTCGAGTGCATCCGACCTGCTGTAGGACAGTGGATAGACTCAGAGTGCGCCAACTCCAGGGTAGTCCTGATGGGCAGCAAAGCTTTCCCTGATGCATATTTAGTCTTTGTACCCACTCGGGCATGTCAATGTCTAGTACCTATACTCTTCATCATGTTGGACATTTAGTGGGTCTAGGATCATGTAGTGGACATATATCAGTGTAAGCACACACATAGATATAATATATTTTTTAGAAAATATTATTCTCATTTGGTTGAAGAGTTATAATAGTGTAAGTTTCATAATCTTTGAGAAATCAGGTGAAATTTACTATGATCTATGGGCAGAGATACTCAGAAAATAGTGTTGTAACTAATAATTAGAAAGAGTAATTTCTGAAAATAAATAAATTGGATTTAGTTATAAAAATAAGCAATATTTTCTCAGGTGTTTTCAAGAAATGATTTTCAACCATTTTAAACATAATTATAAACATCTACATGCCCCCAAACAAAATTAATTAGAAAAAATGTGGAACACTTTTTCATATTTTACCAAAATATAAATCATGAAGTTCATGAGTATTTGAACTTTATGCTCAATAGGTGTACCAAAATGATTTTTTGAACTCTTTTAACTGGTGTGCCAGTTGAAATAAAGACCTTTAAAATAGGCTTGTGAAAGATGTATTAATCTGAGAACTTGATTTTTATATCATCAGTGTTTAATTTTCCCTAATTGCTTGAGAAATAGAATCCCTAGCCCTGTCTATTGCCACACTTCATAAAACCTTAGAAATGTTAAACTTTAGAAATGTTAAACTTTAGACACTGTAAGAGGCTGTTAAGATGAGTAAGAGAGGAAGGAGAGAAAGGAGGAGAGAGAGAGAAAAGAGAGAGAAGGTATCAAGTAAATCAGGATGCAAACTTGAACACAGTGCTTTTGTGTTAAGATTTTCATCTAATAATTGTTGGAAAATCTCTTGTGCATATATCTAGATATAAAGCTTTTCTCTTTCACATGTAATTATTGTGCACTCTTTAAAAGTGAAGTACAAGTTTGATTAGATGGCTAAGTATTCACAAAACTTTTCAACAGTCTTTCCCCTTTGATTCACTTCTGCTCTTCTTCACTTCTGTCGTCTGTTTTTCCAATTTTCCACACACTGCCGCCCTTAATGGCATCAAGGGTGAGGGGACAGGACATTTTTCGGAAGAGTTATATAGTTGCTTCTGTGCTTGTCTTTCTAGCTATTGAGACACATTTGCAAATAATGTTTTCTTGATCTCACCAGAACAAAGCTCTAGCAGATTTCAAGACAGCAATAAGCACTGATACTCCTTCATGTGTTTCTTTAGTGAAACGCAGCGAGCCATGTCCCCACGTGTGTGACTTGAAAAATGTACTGTGACCACCGTCTGGCCAAATGTGATTGTAAGGCGGCCTGTCTGTAAGATGCATTCTGATTGCAGAGACATGAAAATATGGAAAAGTGTGCATCTTAGATTTGCTAGCATGTGCTGTTTATCATTTGCTTCTTCCGGTCTCTGTTATTGGGCTTGTGTAGTTAAGTGCAAAGATGCTAGTCATTGTATCTTTTGGGACTCTTCTGTAAAGTTCACCTGCAACTACAGAGAGATGAAGGGTTTTGCTGTCTGTGGGTTTCCATAGTTCATGGGGCAGTAGAAGCACCTCCATCTCTTGGGATGGAGAGCCAGGGGTAGGGTTAAGTTATGGCAGCATGATGCAGGTTTGCAATAACCTCTGTGTGACTGGCATAGGGTTCTGGAACACAAAGAAACTCACAAAATACTCAGGTCCAAAGTGAGGTTGTGGAGCATCTCTGGGCCACATCAGTATGTAATTGTTTCTCTGGTTGTGTTCAGCAGAAAATATAGAAGCAGAAATGATCTGAGCTTCTACTGATTAAAGGTAAAGGTTTTATAGAGCAAGTCTGAAAAGAGTTTAACCATTGCAAATACGATTATAGAATAAGAAGAGATGTAAAAGCACTTAATGATTTTATTTTTGGACATTATATGTGAATTAAAGCTGAGAATCACTAAAGACTTACCTATTCTGGATTCATCTTGCTTGATAACTTTATAACTTATAGTCTCAGGTCAGTTTCTAAGTGTTCTCAATCTGTTACTATGTCTAAGTCCTAAAACTCTGAAATACGTTTAGAATGAAATTATTCAAAGCTTCTTTAAAACTAAAATGATCTTTTAAATTAAATCAAAGAATTACCTGATATAGATATAACTCTTATGACCCACTAATGGAAATAAGTCATAGATGGTTGATTCAGAAACTCCTGTATGAGAAACCAAAGCTAGTGTTTCATCAATGGAAAAAAAAAAAAAAAAGCAGCATCTTGGGAAACTGAGAGCCACATTATCAGCCACTTCAATTACTGAAACCACAGCCTGTGTGGTATTTACTTCCTGGGCAGTGTATGTGAAATGTAGGAAAGCCACTTAGGGCTGCTTCCAGTGCATTTGGGTTGATCTTATTTAATTCCTAAACCCTGAATGAAAATGATAAATCGATACAGGCAATGCTTTTTGCCATTTTTACTGTGACTTATTTCAGTTAAAAACACATGACCTTGAACTGAATAATATGTGCATTCCTGAAAAATTACATGTTAATATAGTTTATTATGGAATGATTTTAAGTGAACATGAAAGGGTTAATCACGAAGAAGAGTTATTTCCTCCTCAATTCTGTTCTTTTAATTTAAAATTCAAGTTGTTATCTATCCATGTTGTGGAAAGCAGATTCCTGCTGGGTGATACACTGCTGTTTTCTCAGTGGAATAGATGGCCCAGTTTGGCAGGTGTGGAAGAGCTTTGTGTCTTTAATAATGAAAGATTCAGGAAATGGTAGTCAATAACTGAATGAATGTAAGAACTTCAGTGTGCAGTATTTCCTGGAGAGAGTAGACATAAAGAATAGCAAAATTTTCTTTATTGGTTACAAATTAGAAGCATTCCCATTAAGCTACAATATAAGTATATTTAATGCAAAATCTGTTTAAAAATATTTTTAAAATGCTGACCAGTACATTTTTTAAACAAGATGAAATGACAGATTTTGAACATTGAGCAACAAAATCTAGATTTACTTTGATAATCTCCCTAAAAAACCCCAACATTATTGACTGATAAATAATTGAAATTAATAACTTTTCAATAGAACAGCAAGACACTACACAAGACCTAATGCTTACCATATTTGACAAAGGTAAAAATCCTTTGGTTATTCAGCTGTCTACCAACTAGGCACAGGATAGCACTCAACACAAGAAAGCCCACATATAACAAGCACATGGTCACTATCATACTCAATGGAACAAGACAAGGATTCCCAATATCACTGCTTTTATTAAACAGAGTACAGGAAGTCTTTGTCAGAGCAATTATAGAATAAAATGAAATAGGGAAGTCATCCAAATCATAAAGAAAGAAGAAACATTGCTTCTGTTCGCACATGACCTAATCTTTTATACAGAAAATCCTGAAAACTCCAGCAAAAATAAAATAAAATAAAATAAATAAAATAAAAAAGTTTCTGGATACAAAAACCAACCTGCTAGAATCAGTTGCATTTTCATATAATTACACTGAATTAATGGTGAGCTCCTATAAAGGAATAAAGATGTGATTCCATTTACAATAGTTTCAGTAAGAAGAAAATACTTAGGAATAAATTTAACCAAGGAAGGGAAGACCTGGGCACTAAAAGTTATGAAATATTGATGAACAAAATTGAAGATAACACAAACAGAAAGATAGCTGGTGTTTCTGGAGTGGAAAGTTATTTTTGTTACAATAATCATGTTGCTCAAAATAATTCTAAAATCTGTATGGAAACATAAAAGGCCTTGAAGAGCCAGAGCAATCTTGAGCAAGAAAGCCAAAGCCAAAGGCATCACACTACCTAATTTCTAAGTATATTAGGAAGCTATGATATTCCAAAGAGTGTGGGAGTAGCATGAAAACAAACATAGACTAATGGAACAGGAAAGAGAGGCGGAAATAAACCCATGCATAACTGATCAACTAATCTTCACAAAAGGCACCAAGAATATGCAACAGGGAAAGGATAGTCTCTTCAAAAAGCGGTGCTGTGAAATCTGGATAGACAAATGCAAAAGAATGCACATGAACTCTTGTCTTTCGTCATACAGAAAAATCAACTCAATACTATAGAATTCCTGGAATACCGAAGAAGAAAGCTCCTTGACGTTAGTCTTGGTAATATATTTATGAATATGAACACAAAAGACCAGACAACAAGAGCAAAATTAAACAAGTGAGATGACATTAAAAGAATCTTGGCACAGCAAAGGAAACAGCAAAAGAAAAGCAACCTATGGAAAAAGAGAAAAATTTGCAAATCAAATGTCTGATGGGGCTCAGTATCCAAACATGTAAATAACTCATAAAACTCAAGCTTAAAACAGCCACCACCACCCAATTAAAAATGGGGGAAGGACCTGAATAGACATTTTTTTTTTTTTTCCAGAGAAGGCACACAAATGACCAATAGGTATATGAAAAAATGTTCAGTATCACCAGTCAACAGAGGTGTACAAATCAAAACCACGGTGAAATATTACCTCACACGTGTTCCGGTGGCTGTTATCAAAATGTTGAAGACATGTTAGCAAGGGTGTGGATAAAAGGAGATATTTGTACAATGTTGGTGGGGTTGTAAATTGGTAGAGCCATTATGGAAAACAGTATGTAGGTTCCTAAGAAAACTAAAAAGAGAACTACCGTATGATCCAGCAATCCAACTTTTGGGTAATTGAAATCAGTACCTTGAAGAGGTATCTGTACTCCTGAATTCATTGCAGCATTATTAAGGTTGTTTACGGTAGTTCAGATTTGGAAGCAACCTAAGCATCCAAGGGGATGAAGACATAAAGGGAAGATGGCCACACACATAGGCCTGGCCCATGAAAGCAATCAATCCACAGGACACTGGACTGGAATAAAGGATTTTATTAAAGGAATAATTATACAAGAGTAGGAAAGTGATTTTTTTTTTTTCAAATAAAAGGAGAATTGATGACTCAGGGTGATTAGTCTTCTATGTATGTCAATCTGTTAGCTTTCTGTAGTCATTAGAATTTTGGTAAAAATTAAACAACAAAAAGAAATGGAGCTGAAGATGAATACATAAACAGATGTGGGAAATAATACACAGAAACATGTAGGGATCTGCTCCGTGTAAGTACTTTAAACACTTTATGTATACAATTTATCCATAACCCTAAAAGAGAGTGGCTGCTGTTATCTGTGAACTGCACTCACAGGGAGATCAGGTGGGCTGCTCATGGTCCACTGAGGGCCAGTGCGGAATGGACCTGCCCATCTGGGTCTGCATTCTGTCAAGCGATAAAGGACTCAAACGATTAATACAATGGAGATTTCAGATCATTGGAGAATATCTGAAGGATTCATTAAGTAGTGCTAAGGTACTTAATTAATTGACTACACACACGGAACCTTAGTTTACAGCAAAACATATTGGAGAAAGATTTCAATAGGCTAAATAAATGTAAGTAAATTTAGGAGAAAATATTACAAAGAAAGAACTTTTCAAAGTGTAGTGAGGTGTGAAGCTAAACCCAAATGGATCTGTATATTTTTCTTCCTGAAAAATTGATGGGTCAGGGGCTTCATTAGTATCAATTACCAGGAGCTGATAAGCCTGGAGAGAGGGACTTTTGATGGAGATGTATGTGCAGCCAGCCCTAAACAGGGATAGCTGAGACGTGGAGATGAACAGAGTGGGATCTTGGCTTTGGTAACTCATGTATGCACAGGGAACTCAGGCAGAATTTAATTCTATTCAATACATCTCAGTCACGTGAGTCCCTAGTGAGTGCACTGGCAAAGTTGAAAACACAGTAGTGAGAAAAATCCATATTGACTAAGAAAGAAAATTGTACATAAAATTATAATATAGTATGCTAAGTGTAGTGGTAAAAGTTCAGGATGCTTGGGATAGGAAGAATGCTTAATGCATATTTAGCATGTGTAGAAGACTTTCAGTGAAAGCAATGTCTGAACCAATACCTAATAGTTGAACGAGATTTAGCTTGCTCCTCTTCCTAGATTTATTTGTGAACACTTCTTTTTTTCATTATTATTATTATTATTATTTATTCACCTGGTGAAGACAAAAATCTGGAGTTGTATGGAATTAGGCAAATGAACAATTAGATTTATAACTGGGAATTTGACATGGAGAAGCAAGATCTTGGCTGGATGTGTCGAACAAAGATATCAGCAGGCAAGAATCTAGTCTTGGAAAACAGTTGAGAGAATGGGAAGTGTACAGAGATAAAGGGTAGTTAGCACAGGTCCTCTGTAGCACCCTGAGGATCACCACAGTTATGGGACATGGAGCAGCCCAATGAGGATAGTGGCAAAGGCCCAAAATCACATCTGGAGAAGACTAAGTGGATGTGATGTCATAGAAAGGACCAGAAGATTATTTCAGTACAGTGGAGAGGTGAGGTGTGATTCTCCCTGACCAGAAGATAGATGTTAGTGGGGCCAACGTAGCAGAGTAGTAGTGGAACCCAGACCTCAGTAGGTGGGATGATTGGTGGAGATGGCAGGGACGGGTGACTAAAGTAAATCAGTGCCCTGTGGGGAGCCCTGAGGGAGGACCCATTGAGGTTGAATTCCACCAGCCTGGATTCTCATGAGCAGCAATCTGTTTAGTTGTGCTATTTTTCTGAGAGAAGTAATTTTGTTGGAACTCAGACTTAGAGAAGGCAGACAGCTTAATTGATCCAGGGTTGGATTTCTTTTTTGCCAGACTCATAATGCAAAGAAAATGAACAAAGGAGTTGTGGGTATTTGCTGAAACCCAAGTTCTTTAATAAGTACTGGAGTCTCGCTGAGGAAGCAGGGCCAAGAGCATGCAGATTGCACGGAAGCAGAAATGGTGGTGGGGAGCGGGGCCGTAGTCACAGGCTGGTATCCTGTAGGAACAAGAATGATTTCCCTGGACATAAGGTACTGAAAGTGCTGGAAGGAAAGAAGGCTGAATAGAAGGAAGAGAAGGAGAAGAACATTTGGGGAGGATCCCTGTGAAAATGTGTGACTGACTGTTTCCTGGAGACGTTCTGAGGCTGATGGGAGGAGATGGACAGTTGACAGGAGAAGAGCTCCACATGCACATGGTTCTGAGGATGTTTCCCTGTCGATGGCTTCATGAGCCCTGGGGACCAGGCTGCGCCCTTCCACTTGAGGCTCTGACTGGAGTAGATCCGACAGAGTGAGAAGACTCACCGTCCACAGATGTCCTCAAGGAGGCTGTGTAGAACCGTTGTTCCTCTGGCACGTGCAAGGAGAGAGGGTCTGGTGGGGACAGGGGGCGGGGTGAGAGGAATGGCTCCTCCATGAGCAGATAGGGATAAAAAGACACATTTAATAAAAAATCGAAATACCGAATAAACAAAATTGGTTCTGAAAATTGAAAAGCCAGACTTGCCAAGCATCATTGGTAAAAAATGTTTTTGGAAAATAATTTCAAATTTGTGATCACAAATTTTAAATTAGCCTGTGAGGGGTTATTGATGGGAATGTATTCCAAGGAAACATTCAGGCCAGAATGCAGCGAGACACGCCTGGGAGTGTGTGCTTCAGGGTGCGGCTCCATGGAATGGGTGGAACCTCCCTCTCTAGAAACAGTCTCTCATGACTGTGAGTCCCGTACTGACTGTCTCTGTCTCACTGACCTTAGGAAATCCCTTCACCCTGCTAATAGTGTTACTGGCAAAGTGGCAAAGCACTGGTAATGGCTGCTCAGACAGTTGAAGGGGGAACGTGGGTGATACACACAAACCTGAAACCAGTGCTGGAACATGATGCTAAAGGCTCTCAGTTCATTTCAGCCACAGGGAAAAAGAAAAAGGCAAATGTAAGGCAGAAGGGAAGAGAAATGGAGTGGAAGAGAGGAGGGGAGAAGGGACAAAGGAAGAAAGGTAATTCACAGACCTTTGATGAGATAAATATAGTGCATCATAAAATGGAGTAGTGTATAACTATTACAATCATATTGCGTTTTATGTATATAGTCCATAATGATTGCCAAAAAGAGGTTTTTGATTCTGAAAAAAATACAGATTAAAAAACTAGATGATCAATATGATGTCCTTTTGTTTAAAGTTGAACATTATTAATTTTTAAAAAATTAAAAAATATAGATGCAAATGAAACTTAACTCACCTTTTCATACAGTAAGATTGTTATTTTCTCATTTATATATTTTTCCTTTTCTAAACAGTTGATAGTAAGGGTGCTTATACAGATAATCAGTAAATTCAGGAAGTTTGTATTTCCTTATTCTTATAAAGGAAATTATTTCAAATGAATAATTAGTACATTATGTCTGAACATGTCATTAACCCTTCCTTAATTATTGCACCAAATGTCCCCAATTTATTGAAAGACTACAATGATTTTTGACATATTCAAATACTTGGATAAAATATCATTAATTCATGGTTTAATTCAGTATAAATAACTGCAAAAGGTCATTTTAATATCTTGTAATTTGCGGTGTGAAGATGAACAGAATTTCTGGGATTTAATTTTGTGTTACATGCACCTATTTTGTGTTTTTGGGTTATAACAAAATCTGTGAAATTAATCACCATAGCTACAAGTTTATAACTATATATCAAAAATTATTCAGGATTTTGCTAGTTGGTGGTTTTGGACCCCATCTGCTAGAACACTGCCATTAAACAAAATTGCCTCTCTCATATCTCTACTTGACAAAAGTAGCCATTAAAATGAGTTCATTTTCATGTATATCCTATCTGGTAGGTTACAAGCATCAGTTGTCCAGTTCTTTGCACAAAGGGGCCAATGCATTGAACACGGGGACAATCATGGCTGACTTCCTCTGCTGGTATATATTTTAAACCAGAAAAATTAAAAAAATATATATTTCTAGGTATCGTTCAGGGGATTCAGCTGTTTTAATAGTTGAAAATAACAATTGTTGTTTTCCTAAAATACGTTCTAGAAGTTTAAAACAAGAAAATAAGATAATTTATTATGAAACATGCTCCATAAATTGCCAGCTTGCTGTCTGGGCCCTGTATCTGGCATGACATGTTCCTATCAGCCTTTCAAATACTATTATCCAGGTTGTTTTCACTTTCTCTTATTGATCCATTTATTGATTCACCTATTAATGAAACTTTCCCACTATGGAGAAGAGCAGGCAAAAGTAATAAAGTTGGTCCCTAGACTAAGTGATTTCATTGTCCTTCGTGCACCGAATATTTAAGAGACAAAATCAAGGGGTCATGTACAATTATTGATCTACTTTATATACTGGACAAATAGAGCAGGTTATTTTTTAAGCATTCTTTCTCTACTCAAAAGTTTTTCTCAATCATAATTGTTAGATTGAGAATAATAATGACCTGTGAAAAGGAGAAAATGAAATTTCCCTTCATTTTACTTCATATATATATTCAGGGAAGTAAAAGCAAACAAATATCACAGTAGAAAAAAGGAAAATAGCTCAGTAGTTTTAAATTATATTAGTTCATTTCTGAGGAAAATTCTAGAGACATAATGACCTTTTGGTCTCTCACAAAATTCAATCATAGTAGCATAGTTGGATAGCAAATTGCACTTATATAATAATGATAATGGTAATACAATTATGTAATAAGGTAATAGATATGATTCCAATGCATGCAACTAATACTTCTTATTTTGAGGGTCTGTATATCAGGAAGTTATATATATGAGATTAAAACTTCATAGTAGCCAAAAATTTATTTAGAATTTGACCCAACAGATACTTTGGATTTTTTAACTATTTTTTTTTATCTTGTTCTAATTAGTTATACATGACAGTAGAATGCATTTATGAATTTTGATAAATCATACAAAAATGGAGTGTAATTTCTCATTTTTCTGTTTGTACATGTTGGATTTTAAGTAGCATTTTATCTGTGCCATTGGTTAGAATTACTGGCACAGAGTTATAAAATAGCATTATCACCTCTTCCAATTCTTTGCTTAGTGTTCACTTCTCAAAAAATGCCTGTTTTGATTCTCCTGGTCCAAACTACAACCTCCCCATTCCTTATATACTTTACTGTTATTTAAAATATGATTTCTATTTTCCACCATAATATATAACTTGTTGATTTATTATAACATTCTTTAATATTTATTTAGTGCCCCGGTTCTAGAATCTAACCTCCATGAGGTCAGGGATATTAATGTACAAATAATTTTAATTATTTATACATTCTAAGTACCTGTGCAGTCCCTGGCACGTGATAGGTACTCAAAAAAGTATTAATTAATGCATACATCTATTGAATGGGTATGCTTTTATTTATTGAATAGATATACCTCCTTTTTATATGTATAATTGGGGTTCAAAATTGTTTTCAAAACTTTGTGTCTTTTTTTAACTTTTAAGAAACAATTTTCCTAATTTTACCAAACTCCTACAATTTAATATTCATTAAGAAAAAAACAAACAACAAACAGCAATTACCCTAAACCTTGTGGGAGAAGCACTGTGATTATGTTATGCACCATAAAGAAAAGGCTATTGGGAATGTAATGGAATCAATGAACAGCTTTATCATTTTTAAGCATATAAATTGTTTTATATTACCTAAATGAATCCTTTCAATTACCTTGTGAGCAAGAACTAAAAGATTGCCTTTTACTGTTTTTCTGAAAAGGAAATAGATGCTAAAATAGATTAAATACCTTTCCCAGTGGGAAATGGATGCTCACAGCAAAACAGTGGAGCCTGATTTATCCTGTCCAAGACCAGCTATGTTTCCAGTGTGTTTGTTTAACTCTCACATTGCACTGGTCGGAGAAAAATGTCTGGGAGAGCTAATACGTACGTTATTTCTTGTTTCTATGCTGTCAAAGAAACAAAGCTATCTATTAATTTCACATGGACTCACAGGGCATGGAGTCCCCATTTGGAAATGGCTCCCCATTTCCAAAACTCTGTACACAGAGAGACCTTGGACACAGGCAGAGCTACCTTCAGACAGACCTCAGCACCTTGAGCACCACTTGCCCCACAGTAAACAATTGATGTTCTTTTTTGTTTTTGACTGAATGAATGATACACTTCATGAAAGTCAAGCGCTTTTAAGGTATATTCTTAATGCTGAGTGACTCTGGCATTTATCACTCCATTGATCAGCAGAATGGACTGGCCTCATTATTCTTTGATCACACCCTTGACCGAGCAGAGTTGATTTGGCTCATTATTTCTTGAGAAGCTCTCTCCAAGAGAATGCCTTTGGTTGACTAAAGTGAATTGAGTGGGTAGAAGCCAACAGTGTTAGGATGTTGCATAGGATGGCACACAGAGAAGAGTGTCTGCCTGTCACTTGAGGATGTCTGAATAGCTAGGCAGACCTGAAAATGGAAATCTTAAGTCTACCAATGGTGATTGCCACTGGAATAGATGAAGGCCCTGTACTGTCCTTCTTACATGACACATGGCTCATGCTGCTGTCCCCCTGTTGTTTGATGAGACAGGTGCAGCTCTTTCCCTTGTGTTGCAGGGGCATGGGTGTGGGTATTCTACAGGTCTGAACTGAGACACACTTATCTCCAGTCCTGACATCTTAATCATTAATCACATACAGGTACTCTTTCTGTTGTTGCTCTTTTCTTGATAGTGTAACACTACAACTATTTATAGATAACTACGTATGAACATGAAATGCCAGGGATACAAACCTAGTCTGTGTGACAACCCTGAGGAATTGTTAATTGCTTAGGAAATGTTCACGGATTTGCAAAGCTGTCCACATCAAGGCAGTCCTCTTCATTAAGTGAACCTTCAATAACCCTTAATATAATTAGTGATGAAAAGAGACAGTCTGTGACTCCATGTAATTTATGTGCATAATAAAGTCACCATTGACATTGAATTACTTATTTTTTTCCTTCTCTTTTGCAATTGTTCCCAAGAGTTGCTTGTTAAATGATTTTTGTCCCTATTACAAAGAGGGCTGAAAAAAGTGTTAGTGCTAAAGCATTCAGATAGTGTGTGGAAAGCATGTGTCCTTGTAATGTAATTCTGAGCAAGGAGACTCCATCCCCAGCTCCAAGCTGTGTTTCTTCTTCAGCAACAACCATGCCCTGATTATTTTTCTTACCTGAATTTTTGCATATAAGAAATTTCCCACTGCACAATGCTGCTTGGGCGTGGTTAACACTTGATGAAGGTTTTTTCTGTGGAGACTCTATGGGATTCTAGCCTGCGACTCATTGTTGAGGCAGGCCTCGGTTTTTGTCTTCTGTTGGAGCAGCATGCATGGCTGGGAATACCAAATTCAAGACTCTTTTGAGAGGAATTTGAACTTTATTCAGTTTCTCTTTGTCTTCCAAGCTGAGAAAAGGAAATGTGTTCTGTGAAACCTTAGGCTTACTAAATGCTCTGAAGAAAAACAGATTCTAGAGTGAAATAATTTGGGAAAATGTTGTATGTGACAGGGCTTTTTTGGTAATTCTTAAGGTGCCTTAGCTTCTCAGCACATATTGTCTGCTCTATATTGAATTTTCTACATGTATTGAGGAATGAATTATTTTAAATTTTGTATGTAACACTAATATCCAGTGGAACTAATGGAATATTGTTTTAGAGACAGGATGGTCTAACAGGGAGTCTGTTATCTAAATTAACAGTATTCATTAGGGTACCAAAACAGATAGCCCCAAAGAAAATTTATAAAATTTAACCATGGCCAAATTGTTATACAATCAGTGCTCCTCAGACTTGACTAGCCATATGAGTCACTTGGGAATCTTGTGAAATGTAGGCTGATTTAGTAGATCTATTGTGGGCCCAAGTTTCTAATGAGCTATGAAAAGATACTGAAAATAGCCTGTATGAGAACAGCACTTTGAGTAGCAATATTTATATCAGCATTCCTCACCGCTGGGCAGAGTGATATCTTAGACTAGGTGACTCCTTGCTGGGTGTGTGTCCTGTGCATTGTAGGGTATTGAATAACACTACTAGCATCTACCTACTAAATGACTGTTTGATCATAGCACTTTCTCTCCCCAGATAGGACAACCAAAAATGTCTCCAGATGTTGCCAAAGTCCCCTTATGTCGGGGGCAAAGTAACCCCCATTTGAGACTCACTGATTTGAGTGGTTTGTATTGCAAGAACCTTTGTCTTTGACATAAGCATTCCTTCTTGGTTCTCATAGAAAGGATTGGCCACAACTAGAAGTATATTCCCATTGGTATAGGTCATCAGCTATTTGAAGGCATCATTTCCTATAAAGAAATAAGATGAATTGGGATGTAGCTCAGGGGTAGGATGCTGCCTTTCATGTGCAAGACCCTAGGTACAATATTCAGTATAGAAAGAGAAAGAAAGGAAGGAAGGAAGGAAGGAAGGAAGGAAGGAAGGAAGGAAGGAAGGAGGGAGGGAGGGAGGGAGGGAGGGAGGGAGGGAGGGAGGGAGGGAGGGAGGGAGGGAGGGAGGGAAGAAAGAAATGTAAAAAAAAAAAATAAGAAACCTTGTTTCAAAATTTGGAGTTATTGAAAAGAGAACCTAGGATGAAAGTCTGTGGTTCTGTTGAGTTTCAGGGCTAGTTAAGTACGCATTCACAAACTTGTGTTCAGGGAATAGCATTATAATCTGAGGGGCCTTTGTATAACCAGAGAAGAAAATGACTTTCAAAAAACTGAAGGGCCTTTGCAGAGGTAACAAGAATTGAGGCATGCAGTCCATTATTGGAGTACCTGTTATTCGTCACACTAATGCTAGTGATTTTTGAAATTCTTTAGTCTGAAAGTGAAAGTAGAATTATAGCATAAACAAAGTTGGCAAACATAATGTAAAATAACAAAAAATGTTACTGGTAGCGTCTGAAGAGCTGAATTCTGTAGTTAGAGAGTGGTGGACAGAATGTTCGGGCATGCCAGTTCATTCTGTACCCAAGTGTGGTAGAGATCCACAGAGTAGGGTCATGCCACTGCCAGGCATGGATACTAGCTGTACATCTCCCAGAGGGGCAGCTGGAAACAGGAAGAGCTGCCCCTCATTTGGCACAACCAATCTAAAGTTCTGAGAATGTATTAAAAGTTTAATAAATCTGAGACTAATTCATTTGACTAAAAAAGAAAGACTATTATCTTTTTTCATTAAAATTAAAGACTTTGGAGACCAGTTCTTTACATTAGATTTTACTGATGACTTGGTATAAAGTGTTAACTTTTCTTAAGCACATGAATCTTGTATATATCGCTTTTCTGGGCTTCACTTCTTCTCCATAAAGTGAGGCTTAGATTAGGTGATCTCTAAGGTATCCTCCAGTTTCAGGATGATTCCATAATTCTGTAATAGGTTTGGGTGATGGGCAGAGAAATCAAAGTGTGTCTGAGAAAGGAATCACTAATGGAAATTTTTTTTAAAAAATCAGGTGTGTACTTTATAGTTATTGTTTGATGAAAAGATTGATAGATGAGTTTTAAAGCCAATTATTTTATGTTATAATGACATAAGAGTCTTTATAATAATTTTCAAAATGAGTTTTAGTTTGATAATGCAGAATTCTTTAGTGTGCTAGTCTAATTTTTAGTGGCATTGTTCTGAGGCTAAAAAGGTACAATTCTGCACTAAGCAATTTTGATAAACAAATAAGCAATTCAGATGAAAATAACTTGGGCATATAAAACTTTCCAGTAGAGGTAATTGGAGGGAATAAGTGTGAGCTATCAGTTTGCGTGTTCACAAGATGAAAATATTTCTCAAGGATATTTTGCTGGAGCAAGGGCTATCTTCTCAACTGCGGGGGGCTTCTGTACTTATTTTTTTTTTTTCAAGGAAGCTAATAGCAAGAGTTTCTTTCAATATATCAGTATACCTCTGGCCTGCATGTTCTGTTGAAATGGTTCATTGGAAAGAACTTAGTTTTTTGAGAGCATATATATATATATATATATATATATATATATATATATATATATATTATCCTTTATTAGTTTTAAAAACATTCAGTTGGCATTTATACATAGAAAACTAAGGTAAATATTTCCAAATTTATGCTTGTATTTCAAAGCTGTTACAACTTCAGACTTTACCAACTTCTAAATGAAACTGCTGTCTTGTTATTTTGAAACTGTCATCCACTTGAGGTCGTATCTCCTTTTTCTGCTATAGTTCTGCTTCCCCTGCCCTCTGTGGTTCTCTGAATCATGATATTATTTACTCCTATTACAATCTGGCTGCACCTTGGAACCCAGAGAAATAAATTCTAAATGCATAAAAGCCTGTGTGAGAAATTGCCTCCAACTTCCAAAAGGAAGGTCATTGCTTAATATTTATGTGATCTCCACTACCCCTTCTTCATGCCCCATTCAACACCAATGTGCAAGCCTTAAACTTGCTCTCTGCGCCTGTTGATAAATAGATCTGCTCCAAATGGTTGCACTCCAGCTGGTGCCAAGATGACACACTTTACAATGCCTCAGACATGTCTTCCAGATTTGTACACTGGACCAGATAGACTTTGATTAGCAGCATTCTACTTCTCTGGGCAGTAGAGTTAGCTGGCTGAGTTGCATTAGAGGGTAGGAAATACTTGGGAGGTAGAAATACCTGTCTGCACTGTTGTAACTGCCTTGTTCTTAGTTATCTCAGCACCTATTTTGTTACTGCTAAAAGTTTTAATTCCATAATTGCCAAGTACGGGAAGTCTGTTATAGTCAAGGTCTACATGGATATGGAAGAGCAACCTAATCCTTCACAAAATGACTTCCTACTTTTATGGATACTTTATGCTGGAGTGGGAGGAAAGAGAAGATAATGCTATTTGCAGGTAGCTACCTGCATAACTATCCTGGGACAAGAGTAGGTTCAAGATCGTCAGTAGTTACAGCTTTAACACATTCTATAGTCAACTTACAAACACTTTGAATGTGTATGTGTTTGATTTCCATTAGCCGTCATAATATCCATACCAAATAAGCTGTATTTCAAAGATTCATTTGTAGTCCTTAAGGGGGCAGATTTTTCTCAATTTTCTTTCCTTCCCTCTAAAATCTATGGAGATGATAGTAGAATCATGAATGGAGAAGGGAGTTAAGCCACTGATGTCAAGTGGACCTCAGAAGATGAGGAATTTGAACTATTTCTAAACGATGAAATTAGTGGGAGTTTTAGTTTATGAAATAGAGAAAATAAGACCCAGAATGCATGCAGAAAGAAGTTGGCATAGAGGAGTAAGGATAGGAGCCTGTCTGCTGGCAGAACCTGCAGTGTCTTGGGGTTCCCCAAGCAGTGCAGTATGTGTGCAAGGCAAGACTAAAAGGGCCTAAGTACAGAAGATATAAAGAAGCACTATCTATGAGAGAGAGGGAGAGAGAGAGGGAAAGGAGAAGAGAAGATAAGAGAAGAGAAGAGGAGAGGAGAGGAGAGGAGAGGAGAGGAGAGGAGAGGAGAGGAGAGGAGAGGAGAGGAGAGGAGAGGAGGAGAGGGGAGGGGAGGGAAGGGGAGGGGAGGAAAGGAGAAAAATACACTCTTTCCTGTGTGGAATGTGAGAAACTATTGTAGTACAGCATAGTAGAAAAAATATATATCAGAATGTTAGAAAAATGGCATGTATATTTAGCTAGAATATTGAGATCTGGGGAGAATTCAGAGCAGTTTGGAGCTATTTAGAAGATAATAACAGTAACACAGTATCCATAGCATCCCTTCAGAAATGATGAATTTCCATCCTTCCCAATCTCATCTGATGTCATAAAGTTCCTGGAACAATTGTGTCCTTGTTCCTGGCGAGCTCCATTTTTTTCTGCATCAATTTCCACCTCCACCAGACTTCTAGCCTTGTTTCCCTCATGCTCAGTAGATGATCTTAAGACTCCAGCTTCCTAACACTCACTGTGACCATCACTTCTTTCTTGTGAGTGATGCCTTAGTTCTGAAGATGGTATTTAGCCATGAACATCCTACATACTTTTTTTTTTTGTTCCATATTCTTTGAATCCTGATAAAAACTATGTCCTCTTATTTAAGTTTTTAACAATAATCCCTTTACTCCTGTTCTGTGCTTTTTACTCAAGAACATGGCCAAATTGTTCCCTCCATCCAAAATATACAGGTTGGAACATCTGTCTTTTTTTTTTTATGATTTATAGATATCCTTTCCCTGTATTCACAAACAAAGGTCTTAAAAGGGTGCTTTAAAATCTGTTTCCTATTTCCAATTGAATATCACTCTTTCAGCCCATTGACCGTATCTGCACCCCACAATATGACCTTCAAATTCCTCCAGTTTTTCTGTTCTTCCTCTAGGAGTCTTCCTTCTTCCACCATTGGCTTATTTCATTCCATCTTTCACTTACATATTGCAATGTCCTGTGATTCTTCCATGGACTCTTATGTCATTCTCCCCATAGTCTCTGACCCACTTCATTGTGGCTTGTGTTCAACTACCTCCTACTCAAAATGGCACAAGATTTAGTTTTCCTGGTCTTTCAATATTCAATGTGAGATTGCAAAGAAAGAGCAATCTATTAAGAGCTCAGTGCTTTCATGGCAGACTACTGGTTTGCCACCTATCGTTTCATAAGAGCAGGAGCAAGAGGCAAACCTGGAAAGCCAGTGCTCAAGTGATTGAGAAGAAAGTCAGGTAAGGACCTTTTCCCTTTGTATGCCGGCGGATCAGGGGTAGCTAATCTGGATTCTGCTCTCCAAGGTGCTGAACTATGAATCTTCAGAAGAATGGCTTATGAACTTTAGCTGCTTTGAAATGGGGAGACAGTTCCTTGGCTGTGTGTGTGCTTTTTGTCCTCTGCAGGCTTTGCTGGGGCTGAAGAAAATAATAGAAAAACATGACGTTATGTCCAACCACATGAAGAAAGGGTGGGTTCTCTGGTCTCTTGAAGGTATGAGCTCCTGAAAGTAGATATTCACCTTATTGTGCAAGAGTTGTGAAATAGATAAAAGAGACTGGGGAGTCTGGCCTACTGGGGGCTTCCAAAGCCTGGAGTTAGGTGTTATGTGCATTGGAAGCATGGGCCTGATTCTGTCATCTGGGTTTTGTACAGAAAACATGAACAGATTCCAGAAGACTCTGCCAGTGGGTGCTGCCCAAGACTACATTGCCTGAGTTTGCAGCCTCCACCAACTTGCACAGAGACTTTCCTAAAGTTTCTGGATGTGCTTTGATGACCAGCACAAGGGAGTATCCATTTTACCACTACCACGGTGGAATTATTCATGTGTTTATGAACAATTTATGAGAAGATTAATGATAATTAATGACTTTAATGATAGCCTCATAAGAAAATGTCTTTCTCTATATATATTCCTGGTCAATACCCAAAGAGAAGGATCAGGCATAAAAAAAGTGTACTGTATTCCTGTCTACTCAAAATCACTGAAACTTCAAACACCGCATCATTAGAGGAGGGAAGATATTTGATTTCAAATGCAGGTTTAAGAAAACAGAAAAATTCTTATGTTAAATATAACAAGTTAAAATTATTGTTTTAGATTGAAATGTCAAAGAAAGCCTACACTCAGCTGATAAGAGGATTATAGAGAATACCAATGTTAACCATATATATACATGCACAGGTCTTTTCCTTAGCCTTCAATTATTTTCCTCTGATCTGACCTGCTATTGAGTTGTTTTGTACATTAAGTAGGATGTTGAAATCTCCAGATAGCACTGCTGAATTACAGCAGTTTTGAGTGTAGCTCAGGAGTGCTTCCCCACTGTGTGAGGGGCCCTGGGGTTGTCCCCCCAGCACTGCCAAAAATAAATAGCAGTTTTAGAAAGTGTTGAATTTTGCATGTTTTCCTTCAGTTCCTACATTATGGGGCTCTTTGGGTATATGTAAGTATTTCGTCCTTTCCAGCCTTTGCTATTACTGTTGCAAAGACAATTGTTCTTTTTGTTCACCTTCCCTTGCAAATGAGAAGTCATTTTTCTCTTGCTGCTGTAAATATATACTGATTTTCTCTTCCAACTTTCTAACTGTAATGTGTCTGAGTATGGAAGTCTTTGTGTTTAACCTTCTTGCATTTTATTGAGCTTCTTGGAAGTATTAATTAATGATTTCCACTTAATTTGGGAAGCTTACACCACTGTTTGATATTTTTGCTCCTTTCCTGCTTTCTGGTACTCCTATTACACGTGTCCTGGTATGCTGAACCGTGTCCCACAGTTCTCTGAGGCTTTGCTCAATTTTCTTCGTTCTTCTTTCTTTTTGTTCTCCATGTCAAATAATCTCCATTGGTCTTTCTTCAAGTCCACTGAGTCTTTATTTTACCAGTCAAATATATTGTAGATATCCCCTAGAGAATCTTTCACATCAGTTATCATACTTTTCTACTTTGGAATTTCCATTTGTCTTTTAAAAATTATTTCTTTCTCTTTATGGACATGCTGTGATTGAGGAGTACTGTACTCTCCATACCTCCCTTTAATTCTTTAAGCAGGGTTCCTTGAATTCCTTGAGCATATCGATAATAACTGATTTGAAAACTTTGCTGAATCTACCATCTGGGCCCCTTCAGAGCAGTTTCTAATGTTTCGTTTTGGTTGTTGTTGTTCCTTTGTATGAATCACACTTTCACATTCTTTGGGTTTTTCATAATGTTTTTGGTTGAAAACCGGACATTTAGATACTGTAATGCATCAACTCTGGGTACTGACCCTGAAGCGCTCCGCAGGGGCTTGCAGCTTCAGTATCCCTCTAGTAACTTGGTTGGACTGGTGTATCAACGTATCCGTCCTGTGTTCTTTATTTCGCATCTGCTGCTGCTCCTTAGAGGGCGCATGCACAGTCGTTTATGCAGTCTCCCTTAATGCCTCACCCATTCAATCACGGTTGGCTATGGTTTCAACCAGACTCTCTTGTACTATTTCTTTCTTGCATTTACCTGTTTGTGTTAAGCCTCTTGCTGGTGCACCTCCGTCACTGTCAGTGGCCGTTCATCCCATCACAGGAAGGGTTTCCGTAACTGTCCCTTTCCAAGATCTCTGTGGTGAACTTCACCAGATTCTGTCGTTTCATTTGTGGTAGTCATTGCGTTGCCAGCCTTCTCTTAATCTTCTGTCATGGGATCTCCTCCTCGTGAGCAGTTTACAACAAGTCCAGTGGACTATTCTCAGTTTGCGGCAGCTGAGGGAGTAATTCTACCCTAAAAGGGGGTGAGGTAAGGAGGGTGCCTTGGGCCCTTGGTCACCTCTGTCTGAAATGGAGCTTCTGTAATACAGGACTGCAGGTGACGGCCAACGCTGGTGCTTTTCACTCCTGGGGAGACACCGTTGCACCAGTCGGAATCGACAGTGAGGGGGCCCTTTGTTCTTGCTGCAGCCACTCAGAGCAGAGTGGAGCTTCTGTCCCACCAGTCACCAAGGAGGGGAGCATGCCAGGACCCAATACCATGGGCTCCCTTCTTCCCAAGGCCTATTTGGTTACCTGGAGTAAGCGATTCTGCATCTGCTATGTGCTCTTCAAACAGTTTCCCAAGATTCTACATATTTTTATTAAAAAATCATTCTTCCCAATTATGGTTGTTTTGTTAGGCAGAGAGTCTGAAGCTCTCGACTCCCACTCCTGGAAGTGCCTCCTAACACAATCCACTTTTAGTACCTCTTCATGACCCTAAAAAGTTTCTTTACATGCTTTTCCAGCTAATTCCTGCTGCCACCCTCAGCTCCAAGCAACAACTGATCTGATTTTTTGTTCTATACCTTTGCCTCCTCTAGACTTTTCATAACAGTGACATCATACCACATGTAGTCCTCTGCCTCTGGCTTCTGTCTTACTGTCTTGCTGCTGAGAGCCCTCCTAATTTGGGCCGTGTCAGTAGTTCATTTCCTTCAATTGTTGAAAGCATTCCATTCCGAGGATATTTACGTTGTGTTTACCTATTCACCTCCTGATGGACATTTGTATTGTTTCAGTTTGGGGCTATTATGAATAATGCTTCTATGGAAAATTGCATTGTCTCTTTGTATACACATAAATTCTCATTTTCCTTGAATAAATTTTAAAAAGGGTAATTTCTGGGCATGCTGAGTTTAACTTTTAAATAACTGCCAAACTGCTTTTCACAGTGGCTGTGTTTTGCTTTATATTCCCATCAGCAGTGTGTAAGATTTTCCACATGCTAAGCAACATTTGTCATTATCTGTCTTTATTACAGCCGTTCTAATGAGCTTACAGTATTTTCTTATTTTTAAGTTGTGATAATTATGTAGCTTTTTAATTGCCTGTAAATAGCATCTATATATTTTGAAAATTTACAATAGATTGTCTCTAAAATATATGAAGATAATTTTGCCTCAGAGGAAAACTGGTATAATTGTAAGTTACCAGCCTTATCTTAGTTGATATTGCATGTGATACTATTCAAGGAACCATATATACTAAAAATAACATCAACTTAGAAATATCAACTGAGAATTACTGGTCTTGTTTGATGAGGGATGTCTAATTCTTTCTGCTCATGTTTTATTAATTCACTCATCTTCAGTCTTGAAACATCTGTAGTTATGATTTTAACATAGAATTCTGTTCTTCTGTGTTAACTCTGCTTGTTTAATCTCTTGAGTACCTCCCTTTGCAGTGGGGCGAGTCTCCATATCCCCTGTCAGTCCACAGTGGTGTTGGAGACAGTGCGTGAAGGTGAAGGCTGAGTGAAGTCTGCCTTCTAGGAAATTTTCCCAGAAATACAGGCATGGAAATTGCTTTTTTTTTTTTTTTAACTGAAATTTCTGTTTGGGTGATTTTTATGGATTCATAAAAATTTTAGAGCTTAAACAGATCTTCAACATCATCTTGTTCATCCATTATATTCTTGAAATAAGAAACATGTGTCTTGGCATCAGATTTAGTTTAAAAAACTTTGAGTCTTATAAACTTTCTCTGACATTAAAGATTTTTTTTTCTTCAGAACAGACATGGTGACAGTCTTTATTAGCAGTAATACCTGGCTGTCTTCACAGTAATTTAATAATGTATCCTTTACTACTGCTTGAATACTATCAAGAACTTATTGCATCTTATAAACATATACAATGGGATGTCTTAATCATAGGTATTACCATATATTATTGAAATAGTAGGGCTTCTCCTTTTAAACAATAAGAATTTTTTCATAGTAACAAAATCTGTGTATACTTCTTCAGGGAAAGACAAACAGATTGTTGCTATACAGGAGCCCAGGGAATATCCCCATGAAGATAATGTGACCTTGATTTGATGATAAATATAATGTAACTTGCAGAGACACTCAACTTACTATAGGATGATCCTAAACAATTTCCGATGTTTTAAAGACCGAAATATGAGAGGTAATCTGCACTAGTCAGATTTTGCTGCTTTAACAAAAAGGCTCCTTATGAAGAAAGACTCCTTATGAAGAAAAAGAAGTCTATTTAGCTTCCAGTGTGGAAGGTTCCAGGGCATGGCACTTGCTTTGGCCCCAAACAGGAAAGGACCCTCAACTGCATCACATCATGGTGGTTGGCAATGGCAGGGGCACAATGGAAGCAAGTACTTACATCAGCAAGCAGGAAGCAGAGGGAGCTGGGTGTGACCAGGGTCAGGCTTTGGCAGCAGCCTCCTCCCTGGAGCTAACCAGATCCCAGGGAGATTCTGTAGTCCCTTTTGGAGGCTTGCCTACAGTTGGCCTAGGAACTACCACAAGGCCCCACCTCTAAAGGTTCCATGGCCTCTGAATACCATCAACCTGGAGCCTAAGCGCCCAACACATGACACTTTAAGGGGACAAACGACACCCAAACCATAGCATGATCCTATAAGTGTATAGAATAACATACTGGGGAAGAGCTTAACGACATAAGGATTGGAAAATCTTCCCTGAGCGAGCATTTTCTCCCTATGGGAAAAAGTGACATTATATGTCCCCTTTAATATTAATGTTTCTATTGAGTGAAAGACAGCATGGAGAGTTAGGAAGTGTTTGAAGCAACTGACTGGGAGAAGACCTGATTATCTGCCAGCAGGGAATCGGAGCCTAAATTATATAGGGAAGCGATCCACAGGAAGTGAAAACAGAAGTGCCCGTCCCAGGAGGAGGTGGACAGTGCACGTGGTGCACACGTTGCGCGGTAGAAGCCAGAAACCCATACCCTTCAGGGAAAGGATGCCCTCTTCACACAGGTCAGTTTGGCAAAGTCATAGGACGTGAGATTCCCTCAAGACAAGGGAACGGAAACCCTGCCCTCCTGCTTGCTGTGTGTCTGGTTTGAATATGAATGGTCCCCACAAACTCATGTGGGAGTTTAATCCCCAAAGACATGTTAATTGTATTAAGAGGGTGGAAATTTAATCTGATTATGCTGTATAGACATGGGGCCTTTGGGAAGTAATTAGGTTTACATAAAATCATTAGGATTGGATCTTGGTGACATTATAAGGACAGATAAAGAGAGAGAGGATTATGTGATACAGAAAAGGGTGTGGAATGCTCTTTAGACTCAGTCTCCCAAAGTGTGAGCCATGATAAACCTCTGTTTTTAATATAGTAGCTGCCTCTAGCATTTCAACGCAGTGAAGAAAGCAGACTAATACAGCGTGGGTGCTGATCACCCGTAGGAGCCAGCGGGAGCACAATGGATGACACTCAGTGTGCGCACTGCTCAATGTCCTGCGGTCCACCTCTGGGTACTTTGCATTCTCCTAGAGCCACGAGGAGCATGTGCAGCAGGATTCATCACTGTGTTGTTGGGGTAGGAAAGGACAGGAGAATCTGCTCGGGGAGTGGACAAGTGAATTGTGGTACATGCATTGGCCTCAAAGAATGAACTGTCTCTGTATAGGCCCAGCCTCTCAGAGGTACTGTGTTGAGTGGGAAAAAAAATAAAAAGGAAACATAAGTAGAATGAAAAAAATCACCAAGTAGTTTTTAAAGATGCCCACATAAGTAGAAAAGCATGGAGGATGAATTCAAAGAATGTGCATCAAATGCACTAGAGTTAATTACTATTAAGTAACAGGGACTGAATTGAAGCTAGCAGACAGATGGGACAATGACCAAAACAAGCAAACAAAAGCTGATGTACTAACCGCACGGCTTTTTATGGACCAACAGTAAGAGTTCAGCAGAAAAAATACACACTTACTGTTTTCCTGTAAAAAAAAAAAAATGATTTTAACTTTTTAATTAGCATAGTTTTTTCAATAATTAAATGAAAGCATGTCATGTGGAAGCCTGGTCAAATTGGGGAGCAATGACATATAGAAGTAAAAATGAACTTCTCTTCAGATGTAAATGCTCCATGCCTACAAGGCAGCCACAGGATGCCAGAACTGAAACGGAGAAAACTTCCTGTGGTGTCTCTCAGGGCTGCCCTGTCAGGACTCCTCCCACTGCTGGTGCTCTTGGTTTGATAGGTCCAACCTGTCTACAGTTGAAGAGGAAATACGTTACTTCTATTCTTGTATTACTCCTAAACAAGTCTGTATTTTGTGAGGCAGACACCCTGGAGAATTTTGAGACTCTGCCGTGTGGCGGAGTGCGGTGTTTCATGAAGCACCTGTGGTGAGCAGCTGCCATATCGTGTACCAGAAAGATCTGCTCCATCTTCTGTCTTTTCTGCTGTCTAGCTTCAGACTTATTGACTTTAAGGTGAATTTTTTTTTTTTAACTTTTCTAGTTCAGGCAGGGGGAACATAGCAAATGCTCAGTAATCCAAAGAAATACTGAATGTGCATTATTAAAAAATTTTGGCATGGCACTTCGTTATTGAATCCTGTCTTTAACATTTGCATTTCTTCTGCTAACTAGGTTGTTTCAAATACTTCTGGACACTTGGGTAAGAGACAGTTTTGCTGTTTCCTGTTCAGGTCTGCTAGTCCCATGAGCAACCTGACTATACTTCTTTCACCTCTCACTGAATGATTTCTCCTAGGAATTTACCATGTCACAGATGGTATGACAGAAATAAAATAATATTAGTCTATTCTGTTTTGTTGTTGTTGTTGTTGTTTTTTGTTTTTTGTAGTTGTAGATGGACAGCATGCTTCTATTTATTTTTGTGCAGTGCTAAGTAACGAACCCAGTGCCTCACTCAGGCTAACCAAGTGCTCTGCCATTGGACCACAACCCAGCCCTCTATTCTGGTTGTGGACACTTAACAAGTGCTAAAATGTTTCCATCAGCTCCTGTCCCACATTTTGGAGCAATACAAAAGAGTGAAAGTCTGGTTTACACTGGGCAGCTCTCAGGGCATTCAAGATGAGAATCTTGTTCTCTGAATCTTCTCATGAGTTTTAACCACTTTTGCTTCTTTGATCCTTCCCCATGCTAGGGATGCTGTAATTCAGATAAATATGATTTTACAAAAATTGATGACCATCAATCTCCTCCTTTATTCTGGACCTACATCTATTAGTGCAACACAAAGCCTTATTAATACTCGAAAGGTCAAATGATACTACAATCTCTTTGAGAATCAATATCCATGGTGGTCAGGAACAAGGACTTTAAACTCCAAGAGCTGAGGATCTCACTGCACATACTGTTTATTTATGTGACTTTGAGCAGATAGATTAAAACCTCTGAGTTTAAATTGCCTCATATCTTATGTACAAATCTGATATTACTATCTTGTAGTGTTCTGAGGGTTGAGTTATGTGATACTTGTAAAATACTTCGCACTTACAGCAAGGCAGAACGAGTCCTCAATGGATAGATTACCCATTATTTTGTGTTCTTCTATGCAAAGTAGGATTTTAAGCACCAGTCTCTTGATACTGGACAATAAAATAATTTAAACTCTAATCAGGGCTATTTTATTTATCCTTACTAAATTTCATCTTTTAGGATTTACCTTTCATTCCAGAATGGTGAAGTTGTTTTGAATGATTTCTGTCATCCTAATAGTTGTTATCCCTGCCTAAATCGCAAATTTGGTTACAGTCTGTTGAGTGCTGCACAGGTGCTTCCCGTCATCTGAAATGGTCAGTATTAGAGCTGACCATGTAGCACAGCCCTACATCAGACATTGCCCATAGTGAATTTTTCACTTTTCTTTAGGACTTCATCCACAGCTTTCAATAAGTATGTATTGATGCATTTCTACAGGTAACCATCGTGTTGTGTTACAGCACCGTGTTCGAATGGCGCAGGCTGGGGTTAGATGGATTATTAAAAACACTGGGATACATGCCCAATGAAAGATCAAACTGAAGGACCTCTGTTTTGGGGACCTGCTGAAGAACTGCTGGAATTTCCACCGGGATTAGCAAGGATCTGCTTTGCAGAGTTGCCATCTGGGTAGATCTTGAAGAATGAATGGTCTGAGACAAGTGTTAAGGGTATTGCAGGACACAGAGACCAGCCTCCTCAGACCCTCGGCTGAAATCCAGCAGCATTGCTTTCACAAAAGTCCTTAGTTCTTCCAGTGCTGATAAATCTATCAGAAAGACTAAAGATCTGTCTTATGGGACAAGCTCTTCATGACCCAATTTTGGAGCTTAGCGATCACCAGTAATTCTTCAAACACTTTCCAAATACCTCTGCAAATTAGCTCAAATTTGATCCATCATCTAACCTGTACCTGGCAGCTAAAAATAGATGAAACAGGCCTCTGGCTTAACAGAAAGAGCCTCTGGCACACCAAATAAGCAGTAAGAACCACTTGGCACAATTTTTAAAACTTAGAATGAAATCATCCCGGGAGCCTTCTGTGTTTGTGTATGTGCTGGTGTTTGTGTGTGTGCTCTTCTCTTATTGTGCTTTCCTGTTTGCACATGAAACTCAGTGCATTCAATTCAGTGCATTTATTTTAGAGGAAGCACAAATCAACATCCCTTTTTAGGGTGGGATATGTGGTATCATGTTTCCTATATCCAAGATTCCATTCATCTCACTGTCTTTGCTGCTCTAAAGAAAGAACATTAATTACACAGTGGCAGCCACAAGAGACAAAGTCAGAGTGTCTCACAAAAATGGAAATACATTGCAAGACTCAGCCACTTAACAACTTGTTAAGAGACTTAAACACCCTGGCTCTTCAATTTGTGATGGTTGATGGAATATAATTTTGTAATTAGCAATGTGTACATTCCTAATATGATAGTGTTTCATATACACTCAATGAATTATGTAAATCTCTTTTACCTGTAAGTTTATGTTTTAGTTTTTACCTCATTACTAAATATCACACTTGGTATAGTGTTCACGTTTAAGACAATGCAATTAAAATTTTTAAATGAAATAATCAGTGGGCCACAACCAGCAATCAGCCTTAAACATGCAGCCAAATGGAATAAGAGGCCAATGCTGCTGAGGGCTTGGGAGAAGGCAGACAAGTACGTATTAACTTGCAACACAGGATCTGAAGTGGGAGAAAAGTGTCCCTTTGCTGACTTCAGTGGGAAGCTCTGTGGCCAAATAAGTCCTGACATTTTAGTTGGGTTATAATTTCAGAGAAGCCTCATGGTTTATTTCACATTAGGTATGTGAGAAACTTACTATTTTATACTCAGTCTTCGAATGAGCCTGATAATACCCTTCGGTACTTGTTAGCAGAAATGATACCTATTTGAAGTGGAAAGAATGTAATCATAACTTTACAGTTAAATCCTTTTAAAATCTGTAACTAAACTTTGTAGCAAACACCTATTACATTAAATTTCTTTGTGGGCAGTCCTGAAGAAAAATTTGCAGTTCATAAAACTAACTTTATTACTGGTGAAACAGCAAGTTTGCAACAATATTTATGTAAAATGTTTGCCATGGGACATATGAATATTTTGGCCTGTTTGATCCACTGATCTCATTTCTATAAGTTTGTTTTAAGAAAGTAATCGCAAAAATGGAATCCAACCATATACACCAAAATAATCTAATAAAATCTGAATATATATATATAGGGCAACATTCCCATTGCCCTAAGCTACCCCCTGTGCCCTAGTGACAGCGATCAGTGCCCTGCCTACCACTCCCTCACCTTGGGCAGTCATTGGTCTGTTTCCTGTCACTGAAGTTGTGACTTTTCTAGAATTTCATGTAAACAAAATCATAGTGGGTTTAGTCTTTTTAGTCTTTTGTGCCTGATTTCTGTTAGAGTAATGCCTTTGACATTCATCCATGTTATTGAGTGTGTCAGTGATGTGTTCCTCCTTTTTTTTTTGGGGGGGGGGTGGGTGTGCTGGGTTTTGAACCCAGGGCCTTGTGTGTGTTAGGCAAGCACTCTGCCAACTGAGCTATATCCCCAGCCCTTGCCATTTTGAATAAAGCTGTTATGAACATTCAAGGCCAGGTCTTTGTGTGGGCGTGTGCTTTCATCTTCATGGGTAGATATCTAACAGCAGAACTGCAGGGTCACGTGCTGAGTCTGTACCCCCATTTGGGAGCCACAGGATATGGGAGCTTCAGTTGCTGCAAATCCTCACCAGCACTTGGCATCATGGATCTTTACCATTTTAGCTATTCTGGGGGTTTGTGTGGTATCTCACTGTGACCTTAATTTGCATTTCTCTAATAGCTAAATAAGCTCTGAATCTTTTCATATGCTCATTTCCACCATTATATCTTAGGTACTGAAGCATTCAGTCTTTCCCATCTTCTTATTTGAGTTCTTGTTGGTACCTACGAAGTCATGAATGTTCTTGGTGTTTACTAGAGACAAGTCTTTTATCAGAATTTGCAGGTGTTTTCTTCCAGTCCGTGACTCTTTTTCATTTTGTAGCAATGTCTTTTTGAAGAGCAGAAGTTTGTAATTTTAATGAATTCCAATATATCTCTTTTAATAATATATTCATGTTTGATATCACTGTAAAGAAATCTTTGCCTAGTCTCTGATTACAAAAAAAATTTTCAATGTTTTGTTGTAGAAGTTTTATACTTTTATGTCCTATATCTAATTCTATGTTCCATTTCACATTCATTTTTGTTAATAGTGTGAAATAAGGATAGGGCAGATATATTCATTTTTCTTTTTCATATGGTTGCCCAATTGTTTCTGGGCCATTTGTTGAAAACATTCCCCTTTCCTTACTGTATGGGGTTGACCTCTTTGTTGACTATCAGATATAATTTATATCATATATACTTGATATTACATACTCTAGACAAAATATTTTCCCCCAACCACTTTAATAAGAGAATTGGTGGAAGGAATTTTTAAGGAAATAAATAAATTCCTTTATGAAGACTAGAAGCAAGAAACGAAGACCATACTGACTCATAGTAATTTTGAGAAATGTTAGTGATTAATTTTTTTTACTTCTATTGCACTCTTAACAGTTTCAGCCATTTGGTTATTTCTGTGGATGCTCTTTAGTGATGCATGTTACTGGAGTATATTTTAGTTTTTTAACATACTGAGGAGATTTGGATTACTGTTGTTGCTAGATTTTTTTGTTTGTTTTTGATTCATAGACAACTACTTTTAAAATATAAACCACAAATTGCAATAGATTACATAAATCTTCAAGTGCCACACCTGTCATAAAAGTAGACTCAATAATTATGAGCTGAAAGAAGGCACGATTGGTAGGTACAGTTTTAGCAATTATTGTTGTGTCATTACACTTTGGATTTGTGTGTGTGTGTGTGCGAATATTTGTAATATCTGTAATTTTGGAAGAGGGAAAGGATCTATCACTGGAGGAATTGCAACTATTAATTTTTCTCATTTTGAGAAGAATCTTTTTTCCTAACTTCTTATACACCAAAATTACAAAAGCTACTTCCTTTTCAAGAAGTTACTGTTGATAAAAGTAAATATTTTTGAACATTTCTCTCAATTATTTTCTGTTCTTTTATTTTTGTATTTGCAGTTATATACTTAACACAATTTCATATGTAATTTAATCTGTTTAATAAGGTAGCATCTACATAGTACATTGTGATTGATCATTGTGAATACAATAACACCATTGTCATCAAGTATTAGACAAATTGTGTGCTACCTTACATAAATGAAAACAATGGGCATATTTAGCATTCAACATCTAGGGTACGGATGCTTTAATGTGAAGATGCATGTTTTTCTTTCCTTTCCTCAAGCCAGCTGATATGTGCTTTCTCTTTAAATAAAGAACATGGCCTGAGAATTCCCATATTCCTCAGTGGTCAGTCTTAATTAAGAGATGTGAACATAATGAACGTCAGTATCATTAGCTTTCAAACAGGAATGGCAGCTACAGTGGTACACACCTATAATTCCAGTGGCTCAGTAGGCTGAGGCAGGATTACAAGCTGAAGGCCAGAAACAGCAACTTAGGCCCTAGGAAACTCAGTAAGACCCTGTCTCAATATAAAAAGTAAAAAGTGCTGGGAATGTGGTTAAGTGCCAGCTCAGTGGTTAAGCGCCCCTGGATTCAATCCCTGGTACCAAAAAACAAAACAAAACAAAAGATAAAACACAGAGCAATAAACCTATCTGAGGATCCAATGAGATCTTACTTTAAAAGCCTTGGCCCAGTACCTTGCACAATAAATCCTCAAAACTTGTGAACTTGCATGACCTTAATTTTCCACTTCTTTAGCAGCCTGTGAGGACATAAAAATAATCTAAAGCAAGTTCATGAGTGCATGCTTCTAGTTTGACATTTTTCCTGTAAAAAGCAGTCTGCCTGCAGGCTGAACATCTCTTATGCTCTATGGAGAAAGGAATATTTCCAATGGAAAAATTCAGAGACCAACAGGGTAGTTAATTTTTTCATTCTTATTCAATGGGAGCAGTTTTCCAGTAAATTTTCTTTTTATGATGATAAAAATAAACATGTTGCATTGTTAATGTGGCTTTGAAGGACATAGTTATAGAAAACTAAATATATCAACAATAAAAAACATTTTATGAAATTGAAATAGTCCATATGTGGGGGGCAAAAGGGTTGATTCAGTCATTCTGAAATTAATGTGAATGGTATTAGTGTTGTTTGCTGGTTGACTAGTTTTTTCCCCCTACCTTGAGATAACTGCCTCAACTTTATTTTGAAGTTGATAGGATAAGGTAAATGCTGAGAAGGTATCGTTGGGGAATAGCTTTCTATGAAGGTAGGTGGTGTCCTGAGTCATGCTTTTGTGAAGGCAGTTTTGTCTCTGCAAGACTATGTTTTTCTAAAAAATAAAAATAAAGCCCACTAGCCTATAACAGAAGAGAGCTGTAATCAATTGGGTCATTTTAGCCATTTTAACTGCATGGTCAGTTCAATCAATTCTGTCATTTAGAATGGTGGAATAAAATCAGATCATCAAAAGTGTTCAGTTTGTGAAGCTACGTGGATGCAACTGGACTCTTTCTTTCTGCAGGGACTCTTTAAAAAAATAGTCTGAACTTTCTAACACTATTGCTGTGCTTACTGAACAGCTTATTGTTTGCATTTGCTTTCTGTTGATGTATTATATTAAGCTGGTGCATCTGTTGTCCCCAATCGATGGTACATTCATAATGTTTTATGTGGGTAAGAAAATAAGTTTATTTACTTTCTGGTCTCCATTTAAAGTAATTCTTAGCTTAGGAAATAGAATCTTTTTAATACAGATTTCTAAAGAAAATAATAATTTTAAAGTACACAATTCCTTACTAGAAATTTAACGTAGATAATTATTGGTAACTCTGGAAAAAAGAATACCTGTTGAGCTTTTTCTTTGTTCCTAGTGAGCATGACACCTGATTTAAACCTCTGTGACTTAAACCTGGTACTAGGACCCTGTTATTAATATTTAGATTTACTAAATTTTTAAGCACTTGCTTGCTTGACAAATTTAAATTAAATATTATTTTTAAGCAAATGATGAATATTTCATTTTAAAGTAGTGTATTTTTGTCTGTAGTGTGTATGTGCACACTGCAAACTTTTGGGAATGAATGGAGGAGAGCTGTTTAAAGGGAGCTCAGGGAGAAGCCACCAAAGGCAGGCAAGTGGCCCTGTGTAGTGAGTGGTCCTTAGTGTCAGGCTATGGTGGGGCGTTCACGCCCTCAGCAGGGAAGCATCACATAGCAGCACAGGACAGGAGCTCACCTGCTTCCTGGCCTCACCCTTTTTACCAGGTGCTCTTGTGGTGCTTGAAGGAGAACAGGTGTGTCGTGATTCATCATCTGCATACATCTAAATAAAATAAATGCACTGCATTGTACTCATTTTATATATGCATTTAATGTATGCCATGTTTTATGCAGTATTTAAGCAAGTTTATATAATCTACAGATGCATGCTATTTATACAGTTTCTTTTCTTCTGAACCAAAAGAAAAAAAAAAAAAAAAAAAAAAGTAAGTTCCAGAGTCAAGGAAGTCTGTTATCTAACAAAAATTAGTAAAATTACAAATGAAAATTCTGGAACTAACTCTACATTAGTTTTCAATAATGAGATGAACAAGCATGCTACTGGAAAAGCAGAATTTGCATTTGTTTTATAATTCAGACATAGTTTCAAATAAAACATTTAGACTAATGTAATCAACATGAAATTCATATCTACTGCTTTTTTTTCCATTACCAAAATATAATGGCCGGTACCCATCTACCAATATATATTTATCACAAAATTATTTTCTAAAAAGTGCAAATGTGGGTTGGGGATATAGCTCAGTTGGTAGAGTGCTTGCCTGTCAAGTACAAGGGCCTGGGTTTAATCCCCAGCACTGCAAAAGAAAAAAAGTTACAAATGTGGTAATCCAAATTCTGACATTCCATTTACAGAATTCCTTTAATATTAGTTTTGCATCTTTACATGTGGTAGTTGTTTTATCTGGATACATGTGCATGTATATGAATGTGTGCACATGTGTGCATGTGCCACTCACACATGCATGGTCATTTCAGATTATACATGAGAGTGGCTGAGTAAACAGCAATGAGCCAGCCCACAGCTGGGGTTGACCTCTGACGTGAGAAGCAGTGTCAAGTAGACATGTCTGCCAGGCCATGATTTCTGTAGTCATTAACAGTACCATCAGGCCCATTCTGGCATTGGTGAACCCTGAGCATGAAATAGATGCTTGAGGCCTTTGGCATCAGGAAATGCTGGGAACATGTATCAAAGCCACTGGGATGAGTGTCACCTGGCACCTGCCCATCTGTCCTAGAAAAGAACAGCTCCTGGCTCCAGATGCAGAGGGCAGGCTATAAGCCTGGGGACTGAGAGAGAACGAGGTACTAAAACCAGGGCCTGTGCTCTGTTGCTTTCAAATGTAGATTTTATTATTACTTAAGTATGATGAGGCTGATGATCAGGAAGCAGTGAGTACTGAAGAGAAAGTTTGTTATGATTCCTGAGAGGGGACCACAGGATGTTGGAGCACAAGGGAGAATACTGGGGCGTGTGCCTGGCTGCACTTTCCCCAGGAAGGAGCCCTGAGGCAGGGGAGTGGGCTCGAGCATATAGAGCTGTCCTGGGCTGTCTGCTTCCTGGCCCTGGGTGATGGAGGCAGGGGACTCTTCGCCCTGAGAGTAAGAGCCCAATAGCGGTGCAGTGCTGTGGGCGGCTCTGGATTGGCTGCTTGCAAGTGAAGGTGACACTGGAGCTAGTCAGTGACTTTAAGCTCCAGAATAGACCAGCACTGGGAGGGGCTGCCTCTCTGGAATCTGTCGGGCTCCAAGCTGTCTAAACATCAGAATTTCAGAAAATAAAGAGGCATAGTTAATATGCCTATGATCCATAGTAACGTTGCTGGGAAGAATAATAGTGAAAATGAGCTACATTTTTGAAGTTTCATCATTTTTGATTTATGATATTTTAAAATAAAGAGAGCCAAAACAGCCCTGATTAAAATAGTTCTTTATGTTGATATTAAAATTTATTTGATATATTATTTTGCGCTTTTGTGGAAAATATTTTGAAAACAAATACAAAGCCCAACTTGAAAGCAAGATGAACTGGACCAATGAGCTGTGCCAAGGAAGAGAATGTACAAGAATCAGTTGATACCTTGTGACACAAAATTAAGATGTTAAATCACTGGGGTGTTTAGGATGCAGGTAACATCAAACTTCAAACACTAAGGTTAATCACGTGATGTTTCTTCTGTGAAATTTCTGAATGCCCACCAATTTGGGTGCCATTCCTGCAGTGCCAACAGATGGCACCAGTAGTTAATGGAGACAGGTTATGACTCTAGCTGGGACGAATACAAGTGGGCTAGAGATTTCCAGCTACCTGCACAGCAGAAAGGAATGGGCATATGTTAATAATGTCATTTTTATATAGTCACCTAATCCAAAATGCTGACACCATCTATTTAGAATGTTTACATTTCTTTCTTCACCATCACGGAACACATAGAGAAATTTAAAATATATATAATTGAAACTCATGTCAAGAAGGCAGATTGCTTCTGATCAGCACAGACTCTTACATGTAGGATTAAAAAAGACTAAAAACAATGAATAACCCACCAGGACTACAAATCATCTCTCCTCAGACCACATGAAAGGTCAGGCAGAAGTAGGACAATGTGTAGGCAATACTGACTATAAGTTCTGATTTTTTTTATTTTTAGGACTCAAGTTTAGAGTGCATATAAACAAAAATGATATAGCTCAAATCCCATGAAGGAGATATTGAAGTTTTTATTTATTAAAAATGATTGTTTATTTTGCAAAACACTTGGAATCATACAAGGTTTAAAATTAATAACTCATATTAAAATTTGGAGGGGAACAATATAGCTTTCAGGTGTGTTGTTAATAAATAATAGGTTTACCAGAATTTTTGAATTTTTAACCCAAATTAGTAGTATTTGAGAATTAAAAACAGTTCAGTGATAAAATGAGAATGTCTCAGTGCCCAGTGTTTGCATAGACTCAGCTCATTCCTGGAGTGGGGGCCAGGGGTCACAATGGCTTTCTTTAATGTGAATAGACTAGAAAATTGCCTTGACAGTCTTGTTGTCTATGAAAAACACAAACAAAACATCTATTTGTGGCAAATTGTGTCACTGAATAATTATTTCTTTGTATTATATCAGATACGCAAATGTGTGGAAAAGGTAAGAGACTTAAGAAGTATTTTTACAATATGACACTTTATTGTTTGACTCCAAAATCTATAGTGTGCGTGTGTTTGTGTGTGTGTGTGTGTGTGTGTGCGCCCCCGCGCACACGCGTGTGTGTGTGGGGGGGGCACACATGCAAAGAATATTGTGGAAATTCTTCCCAGAACCATTAGCAGTGTTCTGTCAGCAGGGTGTTAAGAAGACAAGTGATCAGAAGCTCTTTTCTTCTGAATATAACCTGACCTGAACTAGCATGGAACTATGGCATTGTTAATCATAACATGTGAGTGATCTCTCTTATTTTTCATAAACTTTAATGTGTTGACTCTGTGTACTTCTCCTTGACACTGCAGTATATGTATAGTCATATGTTTATCTTAAAAATATTGCTCAATTCAAATATGTATCTAAATGCAAGCTTTCTCATAAGAGGTTGTGATTGTATAATTGGTAGAGAGCAGGCTTTATGATTTTTTCAAATGATTTGAAATGGACATCAAAACTCAAATGTATTCAGATATGAATGTTAAAATCTGATAGGATTCAGATAGCGAGGGCAGAGGAAGGGGAAGCTATGAAGCATGTTGTTGAAGTGCTAAATATATGCAAAACAAAGAAGAAAAATCTTAGCAGATTTGAAGGGTAGACATGAGCTATCATTTTTATAGTGCTACTGTAATTGAATTCCCTGTCATCAGTTTCTTCATCCATAAAATGTAAGCAATCATACATACCTGCTTTACCAGTCTTGATGAATGGGCTAAACCTCTGGTAGTATAAGTTAGTGGTTCTGTAACTAGGAAGTTTGCAAAGCCTGTTTTATTATAAATGGTTCTAAAATTCATGTGATAAAGACCCTTGTTTAACTTTGACACACTGGATGCCAGAATTATTTCTCCATAATATTTGTGGAAATATTTATCTTCCAAGACATTTTGGGAAGTGGCTTACATTCCTCAGTGCACCAGCATGGACAGGCAAGGTAATGACACTGGTCAAGAGCCAGAGTCCTTCATATTCATGTGATTGTACTTTGAAGAGCCTAGAATCATAACTGCTTAGTAAATGTTTAAGTGTGTGCATAAAAAATTACTTCCAAAGTATGTCTTATAGTATAAATGATAAATGAATGAGAAAAAGGCTTCTGCCATAAGAGAGAGAAATTGTCTATTCTGCATGTGCTTATTGATATGAATCTAAAATATATTTGAATTCTTACTCAAATCTTACTCTAGTCTAGCAGATGATATTTAAATGAGAGCAACTGCATGTGATACACACATAGCATCACTCTGCCCATTCAAATGTTTCTCACACACACACACACACACACACACACACACACACACACACATCTTGTTTCTGACACTGTGTTTTGGGTGTGAGGTGTCCCCCAAAACTCACTTGTGAGATCGTGCCAGAAGATTCAGAGTAGAAATGATGGGGGGCAGGGCATGAGCATCTTAACCCAATCAGTGATTAATCCCCTGATAGGAGTTAACTGAGTGTTAATCAAAGTGGTGGGGTGTGGCTGGAGGAGGTGAGAGTTGGGGTGTGGATACGGGATATATATTTGTATCTGGCAAGTGGAGACCTCTCTCTGCTTCCTGATCATCATGTGAGTTGCCTCCCTCTTCCACACTTTTCTGCATGATGTTCAGCCTCACCTTGAGGCCCAAGGAATGGAGTCTGTTGTCTATGGATTGAGCCCCTAAATAAACTCTTCCTCTCTACTGTTGTCTGTTTGCATCCTTTAATCACAGCAGTGAAGAAGCTTATTAAAACAGATGTCCTTATCATGTTTGTATGGTCTGGTGTCTGTGTGGCTAGTTCTCATGATGAGCTCATCAAATAGGGACCATTATCCCCAGTCTGGAGATGAGGAAATGGAGGAACAGAGAGATTACAGAATAAAGTCCCTTTGACATGGGTGTCACAAAGTCTGGCTCCCTTGCCTGGGCTCTCTCCCGTGTTACTGCACACATTCAGTGATGAAGCAGGTTTGGGAGTCTGTGCTGTGCCCACCTGATGTTCATTTACTGCCCTGAAATCGTCCATTATGTGTCTACATCATAATTGACCCATTCTCCTCCAGATGAGTTGTTGCTTTGGCAACAGTGCTACCATAAAGCAACAGAACCCTACATGTTTCCCGAGAGTTTTTCTTCATTATATACCCAAGAGTTGAAAGTTCTTATAATAAGCTAGTGCCAAATTATTTTCCAAAGTGGTTGCATAAGTTATATTCTCATCAACAATAGAAATGAGGCTGTTGATTTACATCTTCTGACTCACTTGAGTTTCTTAATCTTCATAGATGGAAGTAGGAATAATTCATCATGTGGGAAAAGGGAGGCAGAATTCTTTTTCCCTCAAACTTATCTGAAGTCAGATCTCAGGCACAATCTTTAACCTTTCCAAATACAAATGTATATGTTTTCAAATTAAAAATATCTTATTTAACCTGTAAAATGTAGTGTCTACGGACAAATAAAAATGTGTAGGGCATGCAAATAATAGCAAGTATAATCATCTTCTGAGTAAAAAGCAAGTTACCTTTAAAATAATTACATTACTTTTAAAAACAGAACTATTAGGAAAGATCCATTGACAAACAAGAGATTATCCAAACTTTTATCAAAAATGTTTAAACATTTTTAATGAATGTATGTCTTTTTAGCTGCACAAATACACACACACACACATGCACACATACAGTTTAAAATACAGTCCTAGGAAGTCACTATAGATTCCTCTGAGGAGGAGTTGATAATTTTAATTAAGTGGAAGTGGGGATTTTGCTGGGAGAGGAAGAGAGATAAAGTCATGAGACTGGTAGGTTTATATGAATCTACAGACTATTTTGGAAACATGAAGGTCTAATCCTAATTCTGGCCTTTTTTAGGCTATCAATCATAAGGAAGATGTTGGGAAAGAGCATGGTCCAGATACACAGGGATACCTCTGGGGAATGTGTGTACCCCACCGTTTAATTTAATCTGAAGCAATAAATTGCCTGAAGCAGAAAGCTCAATGAATGCATAAAAATTAAATCCAAACATGTCAATCAGTGTCTTTGAGTTCCTGATTGGACAGTAGGTTTGACTACTTCCTAGTGGTGACTTATTTCCTGGAGTCTGGATGGCACATGAGAGGTAAGTCTTTAGTTTTCCTTTTCATTTTGAAGGTAGTGTCGGGATTTGCCTGCATCTCTCATAAATGTCATAATGGGTCTCAGTAAGAACTTTAGAAAGATTATTTTAATGTAAGCTCAGTAAGTGGCATACACATGCATGTGTGTTTATAAAACTGTGGGAAAGAAGCAAGTTAAGGCCTAAATTCATTATTGACACGAGGTCTTGGAAACAGGATCCTTGCTACACAAATGCCATCTTGAAACCGGAATGGAAACAACCCCAAGCCAGGCAGATTTCAGTGAAGAAATCTTGACCTGGGCAAAACATCTTAGAAAATGCCACCTAGAAGCCAGTTGGCTCTGCCCACGTCTCATTCACAACCTTATTCAGCCCAAGTGAAAGACTGTGCATTCAAGTAACTGGTACACAACTGAGGGAAACAGTTCTGCAATTCTATTCACTTAAGCTGTGGTTAATTGACCCTTAGAGAATTCTAACTTTTATTTTTTGGAAGAGCATGTTTGTCTTAGTAAGAAATATAATCTCTTAATGCTGTTTTTTTCCCGCCATGTTTTTAGTGAATAATTTTGTCTGTACATTCTAAGTTACTTAATGCACATGCCTTGGAAATATAGGCAGGTACATAGCTTGGATTCAGTGTTTTGTGGCATAAATCTGCTTATTTATGCCGTTAGTAAATTTAAGCATCTTTTAGGCGTAACTAGCTTGCTTAAGCATTTGACAAAATACAGCACCCCTTCATGCTCAAAACATTAGAGAAACTAGGGATAGTAGGAACATACCTCAACACTGGAAAAGCTGTATATGCTAAACCCAAGGCCAACATCATTCTTAATGGACAAAAATTGAAAGCATTCCCTCTGCAAATTGGAACAAGACAAGCATGCCCTCTTCTACCACTTCTACTCAAAATTGCCCTTGAAACTCTGGCCAGAGCAATTAGACAGAAGGAAGAAATTAAAGGGATGCAAATAGGAATAGAAGAATTCAAACTATCACTATTTGCCAGTGACTAGATTCTATATTTAGAAGATCCAGAAAATTCCACCAGAAAAGGTCTAGAACTAATATATGAATTCAGCAAAGTAACAGGATATAAAATTAACAGCCAAATGTGTTCCTATACATCAGTGATGAATTCACTGAAAGAGAAATTAGGAAAACTACCCCTTTCACAATACCCTAAAAAAAAAAAATGAAAATATTTGGGAATCAATCTAACAAAAGAGGTGAAAGACCTCTACTATGAAAACTACAGAACACTAAAGAAGGAAATTGAAGAAGACCTTAGAAGATGGAAAGATCTCCCATGTTCTTGGGTAGACAGAATTAACATTGTCAAAATGACCAAACTACCAAAAGCACTATACAGATTTAATGCAATTCCTATTAAAATTCCAATGACTTTCTTCATAGAAATAGAAAAAGCAATAATGAAATTCATTTAGAAAAATAAGAGACCCAGAGCAATCCTTATCAAGAAAAGTGAAGCAGGAGGCATCACAATACCAGAACTTCACTTATGCTACAGAGCCATAGTAACAAAAATGCCATGGCATTGGCACAAAAACAGACATGAAGACCAATGGTACAGAATAGAAGACACAGACAAACCCACATAAATACTAGACAAGGTTACCAAAAACATACACTGGAGAAAAGACAGCCTCTTCAACAAATGGTGCTGGCAAAACTGGAAATCCGTGTTTAGCAAAATGAATTTAAACCCCTATCTCTCACCTTGCACAAAACTCAACTCAAAATGCATCAAGTACTTAGGCACTGGACCAGAGAACCCTGTGCCTAAGAAGAAGAATAGGCCTAAATCTGCACCGTGTTGGCTTAGGGACTGACTTCCTTATGAAGACTCCTCATGAAGCACAAAAAGTAAAATCAAAAATCAATAAATGGGATGGATTCAAACTAAAAAGCTTCTTCTCAGCAAAGGAAACAATCAGCAATGTAAAGAGAGTCTACAGAGTGGGAGAGCATCTTTACCACGTGCACTTCAGATAGAGCACTAATCTCCAGGAAATACAAAGAGCACAAAAAAACTTAACACCAAAAAAAAAAAAAAAAAACAAAAAACAAAACAAAACAAAAAAAACCTAACCAAATAATCCAATCAATAAATGGGCTAAGGAACTGAACAGGCACTTCATAGAAGAAATCCAATTGATCAACAAATATATAAAAAATGTTCAGCATCTAGCAATTACAGAAATGCAAATTGAAACTACACTGAGATTCCACCTCATTCCAATCAGAATGGCAATTATCAAGAGCATAAGCGAGAACAAATGTTGGCAAGGATGTGGGGAAAAAGGTACACTCAGACATTGCTGGTAGGAATGCAAATAGGAGCAACCATTATGGAAAACAGTATGGAGATTCCTCAGAAAACTTGGAATGGAACCATCATTTGACCCAGTTATCCCACTCCTTGGTTTATACCTAACGGACTTAAAATCAGCATACTACACTGAAGCAGCCACATCTATTTTTATAGCAGCTCAATTCACCATAACTAAACTATGGAACCAACCTAGATGCCCGTTAACAGATGAATGGATTAGGAAAATGTGGTATATATACACAATGGACTATCACTTGGCCATAAAGAAGATTGATATTATGGCATTTGCCAGGAAATGGATGAAACTGGAGATTATCATGCTATGCAATATAAGGCAATTCCAAAAAACCAAGGGCTTAATGTTTTCTCTGATATGTGGATGCTAATTCACAGTGGGGAGACTAGGGAAGAATACACATTCTTTGATTAGACAGAGGAGAGTGAAGGGAGGAAAGGTGGTTTGGGGGTAGGAAGAACAGGAATGAATCAGACATTATTACCCCGTGTGTACATATGATTATATGACTAGTGTAATTCTACATCATGTACAACCAGAAGGAAGAGAAGTCATACTCCATTTATGCATGATGTGTCAAAATGCTTCCTACTGTCATATATAACTAATTAGAAAAAAGAAATAATTTTAAAAAAGAAATAACTTTTACTTTAGAGAATTTTTGATTTCTATGAAAACCAAAATTCCAAGTCAGAAGTCATGAGTAATAATTTCTAATAAGCAAGAAATTATAATGACATGCAATGTTCACTTTATCATATGTTTTTTATATATACAGCACTAGGATATACCCTAACATTATCACAAGAATGTGGAACATAGTTCAGTCTCCAGCATCCCAACCACGATTCCTCTCCTTACACTGCACCAGTCCTGCATTAATCTATGTACAATTTCCTTTCTTAAAAATTAAATCAAATAGTGTGCTATGCCTGCACTGCTGCTGGGACCTACCATGCCACTTCCACATAGCGTGTATGAAAGTGTGGTCAGACTAATTCCCCTGATCTTCCCTTTTCCTGTCCCTCCTTACCCCTCCTCTAAACCCTGCATCTACTCTACTGATCTTTCCTCTCTTTTGATGAAATTCCTTCTCCCCTTTTATTTCCCTTCTCCCTTTGTTTTTTTTTTTTTTTTTGTTTGTTTGTTTGTTTGCTTTTGTTAATTCCCCCCACTTATTTTGGAATAGCTGTTGCATATCAGAGAAAACCTTTGACCTTTGACTTTTTGGGATTGACTTATTTCACTCAGCATGATATTCTCCAGTTCCATCCATTTCCTGGCAAATGTCACAATGTCATTCTTCTTTATGGCTGAGTAATGTTCCTTTGTGTATATGTACCACATTTTCTTAATCTATTAATCTGTTGAAGGGCACCTAGTTTGCTTCCATAATTTGGCTATTGTAAATTGAGCTGCTTTAAACATTAATGTGGCTATGTCACTATAGTATTCTGATTTTAAATGTTTTATCTTTCGTGTATATACTGAGGAGGGGGATAGCTAGGTCATGTGGTGGTTCAGTCTGCATTTTTTGAAGATTCTCCCGCTACTTTTCAGAGTAGTTACACTAATTTGCATTGCCTCCAAGGATGTATGAGTGTTCCTTTTCCCCACATGCTTGATAACATTTATTATTATTTCTGTGCTTAATAATTGCCATTCTCACTGGAGTGAGACAAAATGTCAGTGTTGTTTTGATTTCCCTTTCCCTAAATGCTAGGGATCTTGAATTGTATATATTATATATATATATATATATATATATATATATATATATATATATATATATTCATTGATCATTTGCTTTTCTTCTTTTGAGAAATATCTGTTTAGTTCCTTTGCCCACTTACTGATTGGGTTATTTGGTTTTTGTGTTAAGTGTTTTGAGTTCTTTGCATAATCTGGTGATTATTGCAGTATCTGAGGAGCTGGTGGCAAGTCTTCTTCCATTCTATAGGCTTTCTTTGAATGCTCTTGTTTTCTTTGCTACAAAGAAGCTTTATTAATTTGATGTCATTTCAGTTACTGGTTTTTCATTTTCTTACTTGCTCTGTACAAGTCTGATAAGGAATTCAGTTCCTGCACTGACATGTTGGAGGTTTGGGCCTGTATTTCCTTCTGGCAGTAGCAGAAGTTCTGGTATTCACGTGTTGCTTTTACCGAGGCACATTTAAGTGTTCAAAGTCAACACTGTTTAAGTGATAGACTGGAGTGCCAATCCTGCTATGTGGCATTTCCTGTTAGATGTGTTCCAAAGTTCACATTGTTCTCCTTTCAGTCCCTGCTCGGTGAACACCTGCTGTTTGGACTTAGGTCAGTAGAAATCAGAAAGATAAAATTTCCACATCTATTTGTTCAAAATAAATGATTTTGTTTTGAATGCCAAGTATTCCTTGATCACTTATTTGTATTAGGAACTCACCTAGAAATAAAATAGAATCATTGTCCCAGAAGATCTCAGTGTCTGAAGGGACCTGTCGCCCCAAACATTTGTTTATGATTCATGGAGTGAGAGATGGAGCAGACCATTTGCCAGGTGCATAAATTTGCCTGGTGAACATCTCCTTGGAAGAAGCACCCACAGCATCTTATGGACATGGACCCTTGAGCGAGAATGAAGGTTTTCCAGGCCAGGCAGGGGAATGTTGGCTGGCGTCCCAGGGCCCACATCTGCAAAGCCTGGATAACGGAGCTGAGTTTCTCCATCGTGATGCTGTGGCAGAGGCAGGGATGGGTTCTCAGGGTCTCTGCACTCAGCAGGGCCCAAGAAGGCAAGACCTGGACAGTGCGTGCACCGCATCTGCTTTGTCTTCAAGGAAAGACTTTAACATTGCATCCTGATGAGCATGATGTAAAATGAAGATCAGTGGACTCCTGATTAAATCACCATCAGCCATCCACAGTCCCTTGTCCCCCTCAGAATGAATCTTTGAAGGTTTGAGGGTTCACACGACTTTTCTTTTTTCTTTCTTTCTTTGTTATTGTAAACATGAGGTGCAACTTGTTTCTCTGTACATGAAATAGAGTCACACCATTTGTGTAATTATACATCTACATAGGGTAGTGGTGTTTGAGTCATTCTCTTATTTTTTTCTCCCCCCCACCCCTCCCACCCTTCTTTTCCCTCTATACAGTCCCTCCTTCCTCCATTCTTGCCTCCCTCCCATCCCCCATTATGTATCATCATCCGCTTATCAGGGAGATCATTCGTCCTTTGGTTTTTTGAGATTGGCTTATCTCACTTACCATGATATTCTCCAATTTCATCCATTTGCCTGCAAATGCCATAATTTTATTAATCTTGATGACTGAGTAATATTCCATTGTGTGTGTGTGTGTGTGTGTGTGTGTGTATATTATAGTTTCTTTATCCATTCATCAATTGAAGGACATCTAGGTTGATTCCACAGTCTGGCTATTGTGAATTGAGCAGCTATGAACATTGATGTGGCTGTATCTCTGTAGTATGCTGATTTTAAGTCCTTTGGATATAGGCCAAGGAGTGGGATAGCTGGGTCAAACGGTGGCTCCATTCCAAGTTTTCTAGGGAATTTCCACACTGCTTTCCAGAGTGGCTGCACTAATTTGCAGCCCCACCAGCAATGTATGAGTGTACCTTTTTCCCCACATCCTCTCCAACACGTATTGTTGCTTGTGTTCTTGATAATCGCCATTCTAATTGGGGTGAGATGGAATCTTAGGGTAGTTTTGATTTGCATTGCTCTTATTACTAGAGATGTTGAACATTTTTTCACATAATTGTTGATTTATTGTAGATCTTCTGTGAAGTGTCTGTTCATTTCCTTAGCCCATTTGTTGATTGGGTTATTTGTATTCTTGGTGTAGAGTTTTATGAGTTCTTTATATATTCTGGAAATTAGTGCTCTATCTGAAATATGTGTGGCAAAGATTTTCTCCCACTCTGTAGGCTCTCTCTTCACATTGCTGATAGTTTCCTTTGCTGAGAGAAAGCTTTTTAGTTTGAATCTATCCCAGTTATTGATTCTTGCTTTTATTTCTTGTGCTATGGGAGTCCTGTTGAGGAAGTCTGATCCTAAGCCAACATGTTGAAGATCTGGACCTACTTTTTCTTCTATAATCTGCAGGGTCTCTGGTCTGATTCCGAGGTCCTTGATCCATTTTGAGTTGAGTTTTGTGCAGGGTGAGAGATAGAGGTTTAGTTTTATTCTGCTGCATATGGATTTTTAGTTTTCCTAGCACCATTTGTTGAAGAGGCTATCTTTTCTCCATTGCATGTTTTTGGCACCTTTGTCTAGTATGAGAAAACTGTATTTATTAGGATTTGTGTCTGTGTCCTCTATTCTGTACCATCGATCTACTTGTCTATTTGGTGCCAATACCATGCCATTTTTGTTATCATTGCTCTGTAGTATAGTTGAAGTTCTAGTATTGCGATACCCGCTGCTTTACTCTTCCTGCTAAGGATTGCTTTAGCTATTCTGGGTTTCTTATTCTTCCAGATGAATTTCATGATTGCTTGCTCTATTTCTGTAAGGTATGTCATTGGAATTTTAATTAGAATTGCATTGAATCTGTATAGCACTTTTTTTTTTTTTTTTTTTTTTTTTTTTTTTTGTGGTGCTAAGGATCAAACCCAGGGACTTGTGCTTGCAAGGCAAGCACTCTACCGACTGAGCTATCTCCCCAGCCCTGTACAGCACTCTTGGTAGTATGGCCATTTTGACAATATTAATTCTGCCTATCCAAGAACATGGGAGATCTTTCCATCTTCCAAGGTTTACTTTTTCTACTGCCTCAGATCCTAGATTCATGTCCTAACTCTTGGCTCCAAATTATAGTCTGACTCCAAGCTGTTTGACTTAAGTAAAGTATCTTCTCATTCCAGGTAGTTTGCAGCATTACTTTCTCCCTTAAGAGAAGTACAGATAAGATTCAATACGACAACCATGTAGCCGTACCTACAGTATGTTACTCCTATCAAAAATAAGAATTTATCATACTCCTAGATGAGTAGAACTCTGTGGACGATATTTTTGGATCAACATGTTTATGCTATAATTGATTTGACCAACATTTATGATCATAACGTTCTGTTACTTGTAAGTTATGACCATCAGCTACAATCCAGAGGGTTTGCTTTCATAAGCAGGCGAAGGAGAGGGGCTTAGTGAAAGCCAGCTTCCCTGGCTGAGAGTAAAAGTTCAGGCTGCCTTCTGGCACTATGAATTCTGGCAAGGATGTGGGAAAATTGTTGGTTCATCCATTTTTGCTTGGACTACAAATGAGCACAACTGCTCTAGGGAGCAGTATGGAGATTCCTCAGAAGAGATAGTAATGAACTCACCATAAGACCCAGCTCTTCCATTCCTTGGTATTTATTTAAAAGCACTAAACCCAGCTTACTATATTGATGTGGGCACATCGATGTTACAGTAGTGCAGTTCACAGTAGTCAAATTATGGAACCAGCCTAGGTGTCCCTCAATAGAGATAGGATAAAGACAAGGTGGTATACATACACTATGTAGTTTTACTCTACCATAAAGAAGAATGAAATTATGCCATTTGCTGGTAAGTGGAATTGGAGAACATAATGCTGAGTGACGTAAGCCAGACTCAGAAAGTCACGGGTCAAATATTTTCCCTTATGTGGAAGTTGGAGAGAAATAAGGAGTGAAAAAAGGGTGGGATCTCATGAAAAATAGAAGGGAGAAAAATGGAGTCTGGGTAAGGGATGGAGGGAGAGGGAGAAGGGATGGTAAGTGGAACAGCAGGATGAAATTGACCAAACTGTACTATGTGCCCATAGGAATGTATCACCATGGATTCCACTTCCATGTACAACTACAACGCACCAATTTAAAAATGAATTGATAAAAAATAAAACAGTGGTGTATCAATATGGACCAGTAACTTCACATCCATAGGCCTTAATTTCTCAACACCAAAATGGGGGTATTGTTCCCTTCTTACATATCTTAAGGGATTAGAGCAAAAGCTAGCTATTCTTCCCCCAAAATTCTTCAATATATGTTTTACCCATCTAGTTTTCAATCTATTTCAAAATGCAGTATAATTGACAAAACAAAACTTTGGAATACCATTTTCCTATATAAACCAAATGTTTTTCCTTCCTAATCTAATAAAGCATTGAGTTTTGCTTGGATTCATTTATGAAGGTCATTACGGGTATTGCACTGGCCAAGTTTTCCTCAACTCAATCCTGTGGAATAGCCTCGTGTCTTTAGTCTGGCATGCAGAGGGAACTAAGTGTGCGGGGAGCCAGAGTGGTACTTTGAGTCTGGAGCAAGTCCTAAAACTTTGTCATGGGCACTTACACTGTTATCATAAATCAACATAACAAAAGCTAGGACTGGAACCAAATACCTGTCAAATAAATCAGTTTCAAACTTCTCCTTGTGTTTAAAGGAGGTCATTGTGTAGGTTAAGGGATTCTCAGTGTAGTTTGTTGGGAGGAAACTTTCATGATAAATGGTTAGTAGGCCTGCCCAAAGGGAAGGAGTCTATCGCTAGGAGGTGAGTTTGAGATCCCCGTGCTGGGGGTGGGAGATGGCCCTCAAGTGGAAGCCACCTCTTGGCAGGTAGCTTCATACCTCCCTGGGACTGGGGCAGGCTTGAGCTAGACGCAGGGACCGCAACACACCCAGACCTGTAGACAAGACTTCCTTCCTGTGGTCTCACCTGTCACCGTTGTGTATTATCAGTCTATCCTGGGCCAAAAAGTCAGTATTGGAATTTTGTCCATCACAGATGTTATAAAATCGACCATTATTCTCCCAGAAGTTTAAGAAATGTCATTCTTCCACTCCGGTGCCAGTGAGTGATTAGTAATTCTAATTTAAGACCCACAGCCACAGTGACAGGGTCAGCAGAGACCCACCCATGGAGAAGGAAATTCATGCTCTTAAAGAGTCCCACTTTTTGCATGTTTTTTGGGGAAAAAAATCTGCAAACTTAGAACAGCTTCTCATAATTCATCAAAAATAATGGTGTCAGATTTTGTGGAAAGTGAACAGGAAGGCACATTTCTAAACCACATTGAAATTCTGGAGGAGACCAATAATAAATCTGTAAGTAAAACCAAGAAAGCAATTGCCGTAGTTTCAGGTGGTGACAAGTTATGTGAAGAAGACAAAACACAGGGGCAGTGGCATGAGAGAGTGGGGAAGGTGGCAGGGCTGGCTGAGGAGAGGCTGCCCTGAGGAGCAAGCCCTTCCTCAGACTTCAGGGAGGAGCAGGGGGCAGCCATGCTGGGTGTAGGAGAGCGTGGCTGGGCCCCAGGAATCGCCTCTTGAATCTGAGGAATGAAATGGACCATGTGGTTAGGGTTTAGTAAAGAGAGTGAAGGATGAAGCAAAGCCAGTCACAGGGATGGCAGAGTCCTGTCCAGTCCAGGTCCTCAGGGACCCTCTGACGATGCTGAGGAGGAAGATGACAACTTATTGGGAAGCCATTTGAACATTTTAAGCAAAGGACAGAAATGTTGACATTAAAATTCGGGAAAACTGCTCTGCAGAAAATAAAGATTATGCAGGTCGGAGTGGGAGTGGGGTTGGGACAGGGGCAAGGAGGAAACCAGGGAATCAAGTAAAATGCTATTGCAGAAATTTATTTTATTTTATCTGTTTTACTTTCCCTTTCTTTGAGGTGGGAATCTTACTCTGTGCCCAGGTGGTCTCAAACTTGTAAGCTTAAGTTTTACTCCTGACTCAGACTCCAAAGTAATTGAACAGGCCACCAATGCCCAGGAAGAAATTGGAACTAGTGATGGTGGATAGATTTGGTGGAATCAGTACAGGATGCAAAGTGAAGGATTCCAGAATATTGTTTGCAGGAGAGCAGAACCAATGGAAGCTGGCTTGTGTATTTTTGTGGGATATATGGAAAAGTAACTGGTCCAGAACCTCATTCACGTTTGTCCTGTAGGGCTGCAGTGCTGGTGGTCCCATTTACAGAGATGTGATGACTAGAAAAGAAGAAAGGCTGGGAGGGATGGGATGGGGATAATGGGAAAAATGACAATGCTGTTCTGGGTGTGGGAACTTAGAGACATCTGGTTTACCCAGTGGGAACAGGAAATAGGTAGTTGAATAAATGAATCCGGAGCTCCGCAGGGCTGGTAGAACTGGAGGTGAAAGCTTGGGGATCATCAGCATTTAGATGATGTTTAAAGCCTTGGGCCTGCCTGAAATAACACTTGGTTAATTTTCTATTCCCAGCTAGGTCTTTTCTGGATTTCTGTGAATTGTAGGAATTCAGAATTTACCAGGACCCTTCCTGCTTTCCATTGCTCTGGGTCAATTCACATTCCCTTTAACGTAGCACATGAAGTTGCTATTTCTAGATTTGTTGCAAATTTTTGATAAAATTCAGAGGTACTCTGTTTTATGAATATTTTCCCCTTGGATTCCTTTTTTATGGTTGGTAATGAACTTGAGAATTTTTTATAATTCACAGTGTCAACCTTAAGCACATTCCTTGCATGAGGCCTAATTATGTATCAATTTGTGTTTATAGCAGAAGGTGTGCTCCTTTTAAAATTGGAGAGGGTTAGATGCCTGCCGTGTTCACAGACTTTCAAGCCCAAGTTTTGAGCTTTTTCCACTTGGGATGTTGACAGCTTGACATTTTTAACAGGTCTAAGTTAAATAAAACATTATTTGAGTAAATACGAGGTATATGATACAGAAGTGGAGACATAACTAAGATTCTTGAGCACTTTTCAATCCATAATTTTTCATGGAATATTAATATTCAAAGAACAGCAATTTATGTCAACTGAATTGCACTAGATTTTAAGATCATCTAATAAAAAACTTTAACTTCTAAGTGAATTCATATTTGATAATGAATACATGCTTGCTATTTCTTAAAATCGAATAATTAAAATTATGTGATTATAATTATTTTAATAGTCTATTTTTTCTTGCCATAATTTCATCTATTTTATCTATTCTAAAGTGTACAATAATATTATGTTTGCCAGATATGGAGATCATAATACCTCAAATATATCTGTGTGGCTGTCTCGGAGGGCAACTTTATAGATTTGTTAGGACTGGTACATATATATATTACATATGTACACACACACACATATGTATATATATTTATATATGCATGTATAACTATATATATAGCACTATATATTTGTTAGGGCTGATATATATACACATATATTTCATGTAACATAATACACATGTTATATAGTACATAGTGAAATATACACACACACACACATACACACACACTCATATAACTGGGTTGCCAACTAGCTGGGTTAGTTAAACGATAACTAACTGGGTTGCTTAAACAATGGCAGTTAAACATACTCACAGTCTGGAAGCCAGAAGTCCAAGCTCAAGTTGTCAACAGAGTCGATTCATTCTGAGGCTGAAGGCACATCTGTCCCATGCCTCTCTCCTGGCTTCTGGTGGCTTGTAGGTGATTCTTTCATTCCTTGGCTTATGGGAGCATTGTGCTGCTCTCTGTCTCTATCTTCACATGGGGTTCTCCCTGTGTGCAGGTCCCAGATTATATTTCTCCTTCTTACAAGACCCTAGTCCTGTTGATTAGCAACCACTCTAATAAACTTACTTTGAGTATTTTCTTTTAAAGAGCCTACCTTCAGATATAATCACATTCACTAATTCTGGGGATTAGCATGCCACAGTATCTCTTTGGGGGAAGATACCATTCAATCCCTAATAGTGTGTGATATCCTTTCTGTCCTAATATTCTGAATTTTCCTGAGTCATTATTAATAAGAAAATTCTGCAGACATGGTCTCTTCATCTGTATTCCTGGGAGTGCATGTGTAGCCCCAAACAGTATTATATGTTTACAGTACATTTATAAAGCCAGTTCGTCTCTAGCCCTCACTTCCTTACTGAACTCCAGATGTGTATTTCCATTTGCCTTCTTGTTGCCTCCAGCTGCATAGATGATAGATGTCTCAAACTCAACATGTTCTAAGCACCTTTTCTGCCCCCTCTTCAAAAGTTCCTTCACCATTCTCCTCCACCCTGGTAAATGATCCCTTCCTCCCCTTCAACTCTGTCCTCAGAGCCGTCTCATCCTAAAATGTCTCTTTCCTTCTCTCCTAGTGCTGGGTGAATTTGGCCTTGCTGTTGTAGCAAATTACTACTGCCTTAGTGGCCTAGAATACTACCAATTTATTGATTGCACTGTCTCAGAAGTCCAATGTGAGTCTCATTGGCATGAAATCGAGGTTGTCAGCAAGCCTCCATTCCTTTTTGGAAGTTCTGTGGAAGAATCTCCTTCTAAGTTTATTCAGGCTATTGTCTAAGTTCAGCTCCAGGTAGTTGCAGGATCAGGATCTCTGGCTCCTTCTGGCTGGTGCTGAGGATCATTATGGACTTGTTAACGCCACCTGTGTTCAGTGGCTCATGGCTCCCTTCCTCCATTTGGGTTTTAAATTTCTCTGACCTTTTTCTAATTCAACTCCTCTCCCTAATGTCATACCTCTCTGCTTGTTGTTTAATGGACTTGAGCAGTCGGATTCTGTTAACCTGATGATTTCACTGTCTTTTTATTTGAGCTCAACTGATTGGTAGCCTTCAGTTCATCTTCAAAGTCCCTTCACAGAAGAACCTAGATGAACATTGAATAGCCACCCATGATGGAGATTTTTTAAAATTATTGTTTTAGTTGTTGATGAACCTTTATTTTATTTATTATTTCTATGTGGTGCTGAGAATCAAACCCAGTGCCTCACACATGCTAGGCAAGCGCTGTACCAATGAGCCTCAGCCCCAGCCCCATGAGGATCTTGAACAAGGGGACACCTTCAGGATTGTCCCTCTCACAGCCGCCGGCTCTCCTTAGCACCATTTCAGCACACTGTACTTCTCTCCTGCTGCTACCACCCGTACTCCCAGCTCCCACCATTTCTGGATAATTACAGTAGATTGCTCTATGGCCCCATATGTGATTTCTGTGAATCATGGTTTTTCGATCAAATCAAGGTGTTTCTTCATTTTTTGTTGTGTTCTTCTAGGTAGGTTCACATTAAGCTTAATGCAGTTCATATTAAATCAGTCATTTCAAAAATGAAGCAGTAGCTGCCAGATCATGTCATTCAGATTTCTCTTTTGGCTTCCTTCTCTGTTTAGAATAAAATCCAACTTTAATATGACCCTCAAGGGCCTGTGTACCCCTGAGAAGCTCTGCCTTTCTACTGAGCTGTTGTACTTTGGTCCTAGAACTTATCACCATGAAAAAACATCTAGTTCATTTATGGTGGATATTATTGTGTGTGACTCTCCATTCGGATAGGAGACTGTCTTCGGTCTTCTTCAGCATCAAATGGACCTGACAGCATGCTGACCTTGTGCTCACCACATGTTTGAATTCCGGGGAAATCAATTGCTTTCATATGTATCTGTCCATTTCATTAACATGGGTGTCATGTGCTGGGCACCCCGTCTTAGAGTTACCATAGGCACAGAGAGGAGTGTGAATATGCCTTAGACTAAGCCCTGGACCCCAGATACCTTGCAGCCGTTTCTCCATGTATGCCTCTCACCTTTATTCTACTGCAAAAATATTATTTCAATTTTATACATAAAAGAACTTCATTGAAGACAAGTTTAGTAACTTCCCTAGGGAATCCTGGTGCTATAGCTCAAACTTAGAGTAGTTGCTTTTACTCTAGATGTCTTTCTGTACCAAATGCTACGTTTAATCATTCTCAGCCCTCCTAAAGCTTGGATAAATTATTCAGTATTTTTCCAAAAGTGAATATAAATCATCTTCATGTTATGGTTTAACGTCTTTTTCCTGGCATTTATATATTAAAGTTAAACATTAAATTATGTGGAAACGCCTTAAAATGATTGACAGTGTCAGCCGACACAAGAGAAAACTTGTCCAGGGCGATAAAGAAGAAAGGCTTGAAAGGGGAGATGGGTTGCCAAGGGGTTTGGGGCTGGCACCAAGACTGGTTCTTCCTTTCTCCACTCTTGCCAGGGACTCAAAGAGGCAGGTATCCATTCCTTCCTGAGGGGTACTCCTCCATTTCCAATTTTACATTTCCCATCACCTGAAGGGGCAGATGTGTGGGTAAGTCTCTGGGGTCTAAAAACCAAAGGCTGGCAAAAATGGTCATGAGGCTCTCTTGAATCCCTCCACAGACTTGGAATTGTAAATGCTCATTTAATTTCCCACTCAACATGACCTGTGTAACTGCTTTTAGCAAGATGCTTCTTGTGATCTTGGGGCATGGATATTTATTGGGTCCAGGTAATAGTTGGGCTTTGGGGACACATGGAAAAGATGAGCCTCAGACTTTCTATAGGACAGAGGAAGAAGTAGGATTTGGAAAGCCAGAGAACATTAAGGCAGGGCACAGGAGAATATGGGCCACTGCATATAGAAAGCAGACATGCTGCAGAAGACCAGAACTTGGAGTCAGAACTGTGTCCCGACCATGCTCCACATATACCAGCTTGGTGGCCTTATTCAAATGACTCCTGTTCTTGAATCTCACACATCTTTAAGAGATAAACAGTACTTTTTTTATGGTGGAAGTTCTTGGACACATGTGTACAGAACTTTGCACAACATCTAGATGGTGGATGCTGTCTAACTCATGGTACGAAGTACAATGTAGTTTGGGGGTGACAGGTTGGCAGTGAGGGCATGTGGTCACTTGGTGTATCAGTTGCATTGGCATGAATAGCTCACTGCCTTTATTCTAAAATATTAGCCTCCATGTACACATTCCAGCACCTTCCACACATTCCACAGTTCTGTGATGAAAGGAGAATCTGCTTGGGAGTGTGAATGCTTGAAAACATGAATAGGAAATGTCTGTGTTCTTATTTCCATCCTCTGTGTGATATAAAGCAACTAATAACTTTGCATTTTTTATGGGTTATAATTTTATTTTAAAATTTTTGTCTAATTAGTTATACATGACAGAATGCATTTATGTTCCTTGATATATTATATATAAATGGAGGATAATTGTTCCTTTTTCTGATTGTGAAAGTTGTAGGATCACATCAGTCATGCAGTCATATATGTACATAAGGTAATAATGTCTGTTTCACTCTACTATCCTTCCTATCCCAGAACACTGGATTTTTGAGGTATGTCTTAACACTATACACTTAATGATTTAAAAGGAAAATACTTATTCAGTCTGTTAGACCATGATTAAATGTTTACTAGATGAAATTCACTGAAGGAATAAATAAATTTGTTTAACAGAGAAAAAATTGAGTTTCTAGCAAGGCATGGTGGCTCACACCTCTAATCCCAGTGGCTTGGGAGGCTGAGGCAGGAGGATTGCAAGTTCAAGGCCAGCCTCAGCAACTCAACAAGGCCCTGTCTCAAAATAAAAATTAAAAAGGGGGGTTGTGTGTGGCTCAGTGGTTAAATGCTCCTGGTACCAAAAAAACAAACAAAATTGAGTTTCTGGTAGAAGTAGAAGGCAGATATGAAGTGTCTCCCAAACAAAGCTGGTTGTAAGCTCCATGAGGATGGGCCACATGTTCCTATTGTACCTTTCACTGGAGTTACCAGAGCACAATGGGAGTGTGGTATTTGTTGAATGCGTGAACATATGGATCATAACAGACTTCTGGAGCTAATGATTTGTTGGGTTTGTAATAGACTTCGCTGCAATGTTTATATTTGATCATACATTCAAGCTCTGTTCACATTCATTGCCTTTTATTTTTAGGGAACATGATCTTCCTAGGTTTTACATATTATATTAAAATAATATGATAATGAAGCCGTGTGCAGCAAGCTCTGTAATTAGCCATTTCCTCTGGATTCCTCTGGGGCCTGCAGCCTATTTCACTGTGAAAGCAGGTGTGTGGAGGGGTAATCTTGGTTACCTAAGGACAGGCAAGGTTTTGTCTTGGTATAGCACAGGAGATCCTGACAATGATGCCAGCAATACCGAGTTGAAAACGGTTAGTCGCTACTGCCGTGACATTAACATGTGAAACGTGGGTGAACTATTTGTGTTTGTTTCATGGAATGGTTCCCACTAGGATGTACTTAGAATCTGTTTTGGAAACTAGACCTGACAATGTTCACATTGCAAAAGTAGGTGGTCACCTAACTAATACGCTAAATGCAGATGAAAATTAGTTCATTAGATTATGACACATGACAGGTGGACTTGTCCTGACAAGAGGGCCTGCCACATCTTGGAGTTAAAGGCTTACGTGTCATCACTTTGTGGTTGTGGTTGTTGAGATGCCCATTGTGAAGTTCTCCATCCTGTATTCCTGTTTACTATGCAATAGGGTCAAGAATAACCATACTTTTACTTTAAAATTGCCACACTGTGCATTTATGTTATACTTATCAAAATACTTTAAGAAATCATGACTATTTCTTGTGTGGATTCACTATTCATGGACTTTAGGCTTCCAGGAGCACAGGAGAATTAGAGAGTTGGAATTATTTCAGTGAATCAACATATTTTATTATCATCACCTTGGAAAGTAAAAAACAGTATTTACATTATTGAATTTTTTTAATAGTTAAAGAGAAGGTGAAATTGCTGGTTGGTTTCTGTCTTTTTCACTGGTGAATATTGTAAGGCTGTTCCACTAGTCCCCACTGGCTCAGCATGTCACTCTTCCATCTGGGCAGACGGCTGGATGATTCACTCTGGTCCCCATGGCCAAAGGGCAGTGCCCTTGTTTCCTGCTGCGACTGCCAAGAAAGTGTTTGAATAGCACTATCTAATGTCATCATGCTTATTATGCACACTGACACATGTCCATGGGGAGCTTGCCTGAAAGGAAACATTCGTATGTGCTGCTCTGGATTCTCAAATCCTCCCAGATGACGAAAACTGTGGAATTATTCTTGGTATCAACAATGAGAAGAAAACTCTAGAATGTCCCTACCTGTAATTCCCTAATTGTGGTAATGTTAATCCTGCAGCACTGATGTTAATGCATTGCCAAAAGCCACTTGCAAAGTTAGAAGATGAATTATGTGATGGTATAGTAATGAAGTAGACAAAATAGATTATATTATTAATTTCTATAAGAAGAGAAATAAAATTGTATGGTGTTTTACATACACTTATTGTTAAAGGCACTTCATTAGCACACTCTGAGAGGAATAAATGGTCTTGCCTGAGTCTTGGGAGAAAAGAGTAGTAGGAAAAGGTTCATTTTGCCCACTTGGCAAAACATTCTGGAGAGATGGGAGAGGGGATGGAAGAGATCTGGTGAATGGTTTGAGATATGATACTACCTAAGTGCTCTCTTTAATGAACAGTCCCTAAATACCTAAGTTTATTTTAATATGTGCATAAGTATTATCTGTAATTAGCCTGGTAATTTAACTTCCCAGATAAGAATTTTGATATAAATTAGGTTTCTGTTATTAAATTCATAATCTTTCTATTTTTAGATATTAATAGCTACTTGAAAAATTATTAAGAGGATCAGCAATGTCAATTTATGCAAAACTATTTGTAAACTGTAAGGCAATAAATATACTTATATGTTACCATTGTGATGTGTTTTCTCATCTAGCAAAATAATAGTTCTAAAAATCCTAATGAGTTTTGGGAAGCAAACAATTAAACATTACCAGTTAAGCATAATAAAGTCATTTCAATAAATTTAAGATGTTTAAGGGTTTTCAAAAAGATCACATTGACATTTAGTGATCTAAATTTTATTTTTAATGACCTGAATTGAATCTGTCCCAGTAATTTATGTTTTAATACAATATATTTTCCTTCCCAGGAAAACTTATTGCACAAAACAGAAAATTGGTGTAGAGTAGAATGCTATTTTCCATAGTACTGAAAGAGCCCAGGCAAAGTGGAGAGAATGGAGACCATTTTCATTAGATCCTAGACCGAAGAGAGGTGAACATAATGCTGTGGAAGAAAGAAAAGCATATTTGTGATTCCAGTTTCCCTGTAGCTCTAAAATGTTGTGCATGACATTATAGATGTATGAAATATGTCTGTGCATATTCTTTTTTGTACATGTACCAATACAAATATTTATGTATTCCCCAGTTATGATTTCATTTCAGAGTGAGGGATTCTAACCTATTTCTACATCTTTATGTAGTTTTTTTAAATAAAAAAAGTTCTTCCATCTTTAAGCTAGTGAGGTGACTGTATTTATGAGATTTAGAATTATTTACATTCTTTTTGTTTAATTCAGATCTTTATCTGGGAGCTTTTAGTCTCCTGGGTGGACAGAGCCTCCTGGCTGCCTTCACAATATCCGTAGATATGTTGTCCCTGATGCATGTCAACCACCAATACTCTCATTTCCTTCTGACTTCTGTACTATTGCTGCTCGGCTAATTTCTGACATTTCTTTTCAGATCAAACCTTTTATTACTAACATCATTGTCTGGAAGCATTCTGCTCAATACTTTTCAAATACAGTTTCATGGGCTGGTCTTCACTTTAAAAGATATGCACACTTGCTCATTCAGTTATTGGCACATTTTTCAGCTGGCAAAAGCAAGAACACAATGTATTTAATGTATCAATGGAAAATATTTGGTACATCTTAGATATAGATTTCTTTTTTGGAATTTTTTATTTGTTCTAATTAGTTATACATGACAGTAGCATGCATTTATGCATTTTGATAGATCATACATAAATAGAGTGTGAATCACTCATTTTTCTGATTATACATATTGCAGGATCACATGGGTCATGCAGTCCTACATATACATGAGGTAATAATGTCTGTTTGACTCTACTGCCCTTCCTAATCCATACCCCCTCCCTTCCCTTCACTCCCCTTTACCTATAGTAACTCTATTCTTCCCTAGTGCCCCCCACATTGTGAATTTGCATTCACGTATAAAAGAAAACATTAGGCCTTTGTTTTGTTGGGTTTGGCTTATTTGACTTAGCTTGATATTCTTCAACTCCATCCATTTGCCAGCAAATACCATAATTTCATTCTTCTTTAAAGCTGAGTAATATTCCATTATATATATATATATATATATATATGCACATATACACACACCACATTTTCTTTATTCATTTATCGGTTGAAGGATACCTAGGTTAGTTCCACAGTTTATCTATTGTGAGTTGAAGTGCTATAAACATTGATGTGTATGCTTCAGTGTAGTATGCTGATTTTAAGTCCTTTGGGTATAAGCCAAAGAGTAGAATAGCTGGGTCAATGGTGGTTCCATTCCAAGTTTTCTGAGAAATCTCCAGATTTCTTAGCTTTAATGTGCTTCAAATATTGTTTAGAATTTAGACATCAGCAAATGCTTTTCACATACTGAATATCCATGCATTCACTATATTAATATATATATAATCCTAATAAGTAGACATTACTTGTGATTGTCTCAGACATCCAGTGACGTCAGATGAGGAAAACAGAGATAGTATGTGGAGGACATTTGAGTCTTATTATTTTAGTTATAGCTCCTAAGCTCAGATCCATATTTATGGTTGTACTTCAGAATGGGATAAAAAAGCAGCTATGGTCTCAACAGTTGGAATTTCCTACAAGAAGACATAATTTAAGGGTTTTTTTTAAGCAACTCTTTAACTTTGTAATTCATCATCATGTAACTCAAGTTATCACCTGGATGACAATAGAATACCATCAAAAGCCCCAAAGAAACTTCCATCTTTAAATTCCTCAGAAATGTAGTATGACTCTAAGAAAGATAGATAGCCATTTCCATGTGTCATTTCTCATCATCGAATAATAAACTCTCTGGCCTGAAAATCTAGTGAAAAGTCTGATTTCCCTGACTTGTCATAGAATTGTACTCTCAGGCAAAAGCTTCACCTTTGATTTACATTGACCTCATAGACCAATAGAAGCTCCAACTTCTTTGGGATTTAGAAACTAGTAAAAATAAAACCAAAAGCATAAAGACTTAAATTCTTTGTCAGTAAATATTTCACATGTGAGTAAAAAAATACTATATATGGAAAACCTACCATTGGCAACTTCAAGATATCATAAACTATAGGAGTTAATGGAAAAAACCCCAGAGATGTATTAAATAATGTTGTTTTGGTTATGCACCATACTTTTGATAAATTGTCTGGGGATAGAAGGTGCATGTTTTCAATACTGTTATTGACACTTCCTTTTGAAATTTTTTGAGCAAGCCATTAATGAACACTAATATTTCAATAAACATGAAAATATGCTTGCATTTGCTGGTCAGATATTCTGGTTAAGTCTCATACATTTTATAAATTGTCAGGGGATGGAAGGTGACTATTCAGTCTTCATCTCATTTACGAAAACCAGGCATGGAATCCTAGTAACTTGGGAGATTGAGGAAGCAGGATGGCAAGTTCAAGGTCAGTCCGGGGAACTTAGCTTTACAGTTTTAAAAATTAAAAGAATTTTAAAAAGGACTGGGATGCGACTCAGTGCAGGACACCCCTGGATTTAATCCCCAGTACCAATAAATAAATTGATAAATTAATAAATAACTCAATGACTGTGACTCCTAGATACTTTCCTCCCTCCGTTTGTACATCTGCCACAGGAGGCTAATTGAAAAGGAAGGTGGTATGTATCTCCTTTTATTTAAGAAGGTGCAACTGTGACTTTCAAATGGTATCAGATAAAAGACCTTGAAATTTTCCAGGTACTATTAACCTTCATTACTTTTCAAATGGTCGACAAAACCAGGGTTGGTGAAGAATGGCTTAATGGGTGGATCAGGTGAGGACAGACCTGGTGTGCTGGTGCCCATAGGCCCTGGCTGCTTCTTAGGGGGTTGGGATTTCTTGTTGGAGATTTATTTCTTGATTGGTCAGGAAGGGCATGGAAAATATGATTCTTCATTATTTTTCTAACGTTGTAAGAGCATGACACAGGACTTCTTAGGCACGGCTCCTGGAAGACAAACTCAAAATCTTGTAACTGATTTCAGGTTTCTAGTGGTTTGCTGTTTAAGCTCAAATTCAGGTTCTACCCATTGAAATCTGTGTGATTTGAGACAAATGTAAGGTAAAATATTGACTTACCCCTTTGGAATGTGCTTATAAACTATGGTAAAACTCCATCCTTTGCTTAAGCTGTTTTTTTTTATTTGTTTTGTTTTGTTTTTGGCAGTGCTGGGGATTGAACCCAGGGCCTTGTGCTTGATAGGCAAGCACTCTACAAACTGAACTCTATCCCCAGCTCAGGCTGTGTTTTTGATATAACAAAAAATATACACCAGTTTCTTACCACATGAAAGTATGGACCAAGGCAATTTCAGGACAGAGGGAAGTTAGTTACCCTTGTTGTCCTGTAAAGAGTTACCTACTGATAAAATACCTACTATTCTTGGCTATTATTTTTTAAAAATATTTCCCAGTCCATGGTACTCAATTATGAATTTAAGAAAACCACATTATTGGTTGGGGGAAATTGTAAACTTAGAGCAAATTTTAGAAATCATAGCATAAATGTACAGAGCTAAATGAGCCATAGCTTTTCCATCCAGTCCATCAGATGATATGAGTGGTTTTGAAAATGCCAAGGAACCACTGCATTCCAGATGTACTCATATTTTAATGGGAGAAGGCTCAGTGTTTGGGAGATTTAAAAAGTCGTGAGCAACTCTAAACAAATGCTTATTTCAAATAGCGCAATGTCAGTTTATAGAACCAACGTAAGTTGTGACCGACAGTCACGGACCTTGTTTTTAGGATATTTGCATTACAGGCAGTATTCAGAAATAAGTGAATTTGCATAGTTTTGTGGGAAGGACTTCAGAGTTCTCAAAGGACTGTGTAACATTTCAGCAAATCACTATTGTGACTTGGTGCCTGGTGCTACCATATCGGGAGGAAAATGTAGTTTAGCCATGCTGAAACAGCTCCCGCCCCAACTCCACAGGCAACTATGGCACCACGGATAGCGAGCAAACTTAGAGATTGTTCTCAAGCATTCGGGAACATATGTGGCAAATACATTACAATTCATAAAAATCACTGATCAAGTATTTAACTACTGTTATCAGACTTAAAAACTACTGACAAAGTAAAAACACAAAGAGAACACTAACGTATTCGTCAGCTTTTCATTGCTGTGACCTAGATACCTGACAGGAACAACCCAGAGGAGGGAAGGTGGTTTGGGGCTTATGGTTTCAGAGGCTGGGTCCATGATGGTGATGCAGAACCTCAGGGTGGAAGGGCATGGCGGAGGAAAGCCGCTCAATTCATGGCAGTCAGAAAACAGAGCGCCAGCAGCCAGGGACAGCATATAATCCTCAGAGGCACATTCCCAGTGATGAACTTCTCTAGCCATGCCCCACATGCCTACAGTCACCACCAAGCAGTCTATTCAGGTTATTAATACATCAGATGGTTAATCCACCAGTAAGGTTGCAGATCTCATAATCTAATCATTTCACCTCTGAACACCCCTGCATTTTTTAACATGAACTTTTGAGAGGACAGCACGTATCCAAACCATAAAACTAATGTCGCAGAATTACAGGAATGCCAGTCGTGTTGAGCCTGCTGATCCATCTGTAATCCTCCTTCTGCTTGATGGGCACCCTTCGCCACTGTCCTCTGCACCCAGCTTCCCAGGGCACACATTAACTCTTTGGAATTAGAGGGCAGGATGTTGGAGGCCAAGTGTAAGGAGTGTGGTAATGGCCAAGGAGAGCCCTTCCTGCGGGGAGTAGTTATGTAGATGTGATCGGATGTACTGAACTGTGGTGTATTTTCAAAAAATTTACTCATGCTTGTTTTAAATGTACCCCTCTAGTATTTTTTGAATCTTAATTGTGCTTTCTTGTTTTCTCAGGGTGTGTTTGTATGTGTGTGCGTGTGTGTGTGTGTGCGCGTGCACACATTTTTCAAGTAGTCTCTTTGACTAGTGTCTTAGCCAAACACATTGTGGGATGAACTTAAAATGCTTAGTCATGTGCGTTTTCTTATTGGTATTCTTTAGGTGCCTCCAGCCAAGGGCAATGACATAATACCTAAATCCAGCCAGAGAAACAGGACCCACACTGTTTTGATCCAGTATTATTCATGATCACCACTTTGTATAAATGTTAAAAGAATATCAAATAAAGATACAAGCTAATCATGCAAAAAAACATTGAAACAAATGTCAGTCTTAATGCTTGCAGATTAAGAGGTGATACTTTCAGTAATCAGATAAGCTTAGTTATTTTCTCAAAGACAGTGCCTTAACTATATGCTTGAAATAGGGAAAAGGGTAAAATATGATAGACACTTTCCTTCCAGTAATAAACAGAAAATGCTCCCAGTTTTGCCATAAGGAAACTGTCCTCTGTAATTGAAAATATTGAAATCTGCTAAGGCAAGTGGGGGAGTGTTGGGGAGAAGGGAGAGAGACTACTTTAAAAAATTCCCCATTGGTCGTTGATATTTGGAAAGGGCAGGCATTCATAATTAAGCTGGCACATTGCTGATGTGTTTCTTTACCTTTAATGATTGTGTTTTAATAAGTATGCTCCAAATTCATTCCCTGGCAATCATGGTCGTGAAGATTTTGGTCGTTGAGGAATGCCTATCTTCATTTTATTTGTGCCAGAAATGTGAAATCATCTGATTTTTACAACATCAGGAATGCCAAGGGGTTTGCCGATCATTACCAGGACGATCAACTTCACCTTCTGCCTGAAAAATCAAGGGTGCTTTGAAGAGAGTGAAATTAATTTCATGCCAGGCTGGACAGCTGCCCCTGTAATCACTTGGTCCTAATCTGCCATTGTGTGAGCATTAGTTGGAGATGGAGTGAAGGAACCGTGTAACTCGCCTAGTGTAAGGTCTCAGATGAGAGGCTTATTCCCTGGTAGAGCACACAGGGGCCAGAATGGACATCAGGAGCAGGACTTAGAGCATCCCGTATTTCTAGAGACAGGGTTCAGGTTCACACTGATGGATGGATACGAGCCAGTGTGTGTGTTTGTCTTCCTAGTCTCTACGTACCGAGGGTCCTATTTCTGGGTCTAACACAAGGACTCGGGAGCTTGGGGCAGCAGAAGGCAGCACTGGCATTTGGTTTTGTCCCAGTAGCTGTCACTGCCAGGCTCTAGGTAGACATCCAGCTGCCTTTGTTACTTCTGTTCTCTGGTGTTTCTCTTCTTTCCTTTGCCTCCTTATACGGTCTCTTTTGGCCACGGGCAGCAGAGAAAGCTGCTGGGCTACAAACAAAAAGCTCAACTGGCCCTTAAAGGATCACTCCTTGCAGCCATTTATTTGCAGCAGAGGCTTCGTGTTGGAGCATCATGTGCCCCTTGGAAGGAAGACTCAGCAATCTGGCTGCTCATCATATTGCAATTTTAAGTAGGAATACAGACTCTTGCATCTGAATGCTGATTCTTGAGAAGACAAAATTTCAGAAGTCTAGTCTTTCCAATAGGCTTTTCTAAATATCAAGGTTTATTAAATAAAAATTCTAAATATTGATATTAAAGTTACTTGTAAATTGCTACAAAGCCACTTATAATTTACGATGTTATAGCTTTTCATTTTAGAGCTACTTATTCTTCCGACTTACCAATGTTAATAAAGAAAAGTGAATAAGAAATTAAATACAGACTGCTTGCTCTCTTTCTTTTCCCAAAAGGGCCATGGCACAGTGAATTTTTATAAAATTAATCATAACTATTTAAAACAGTGATTCATCTATCCTGAGTTCTGTTTTTATTTTGCAAAACTTAAAAATCTTTTATTTTATTTAAAAATAAAACTGGAAAAAATATTGCCAGAAAATTCTGGTTAAAATGCATTTTTTCGTGAAGAATATTTAATATATATAGATAGATAGATATAAATAATTTCCCTATTTTCTTATGAACATGCTTATTATATCTTATAAATATCTAGGGTTGAAAATAATTTGGGACTTTTTAAAAGTATAATTTATACACAGAAGGAACGTATGTCATCAAGTTCAGCTCACTCGCTATTGTGGGTGGAGATCCAGTCACATCACTGAGCTGACTGATGGCTCATTTCCTTTGCTGGGTAATATTTCACTGAGTGTGTGTTTTGTGTGTGTGTGTGTGTGTGTGTCTGTATGTGCACTCTGATGGGATGACCCTTCTGTACATTTTGGGGATGCAGTCCCCCTGCACTGCTGTACCCTGTCTCCTAAACCAGTGCATATAATATATATATATATATATATATGTATATATATACATATATATATATATATATATATGGTCACATACATGTCCACTCTAGTTGCTGGACATCCAGTACTGTGCAGTTGGGGCTTATTGAGCATAATGGCAATTGCTGTCTGGTCCTTGTGAGCACAGTTCTGTTCTGTAAATACCTAATAGTACAATTTTTGACAGGTACAATATGTACATAAGGAATTTTGAAGACACTGACAAACATCTTATTTATCATTTTACATTCCCACTTATAGTTTTTGTAAGTTTTGCTGACACCTGATACTTGCCAATTTTCATCATTCTCTCCCTCTGACTGCTCAGGTGAATATATACTACCCATTATGATGGTTAGAAAATATATATGTATACAAATATTTATATATATGTGTATATGACATATGCACACATATGTATTTCCTGGTGAGTAATGACAATGATAACTTCATTTATTTATTGGCTGTAAGTTCTTGCTCAAATATATTGCCCCTTTTGCTCTTAGGTTGCTATTAGCTTGGTATTATTTTATATTCCTGACTTTATACACATACACAGAAAAGAAGAACGTGTTTATTTTCACTAGGGTACTTTCACTTTCTAAATGGCATTTTTGTGACCAGAATTTCCCAGATTTAATATGGCCCCATTTATAACTTGTTATTTCCTTTTATGGTTAGGACATTTCCTGTCCTCAGAGGATGCCATGCCTGCTCCAAAGCCACACGTGTGTTGCACACTTCACTTTCCCAGCGTTTCATTTCACATCTACATGGGCACTCCGGTGGGATGACCCTTCTGAACATTTTGGGGATGGGGGTCCCTCTGCATGCTGTGCCGTGTCTCCTAAACCAGTGCATGCCTGGCTTGGGTCTGGATTCTCTCCTGTCCTACACTGTGTTTCTCTCTCCTTGTGCAGATACCACATGGTCTTAAGGATTGCAGGTTTCAAGATCCACATTTGTTCTTTTCCTTCCAAACTGTTTGCTCTTCTCGGCCCCTGTGTTTTAAATGAATTTTGGAATCCACTACTCATTAGTTTAGCCTCTCCTTCCCCACAGAAAATACATGGTGAGATTTTGATCAGAATTGTGTTAAATCTATCAATTAATACAATTAAGTTGAAATCCTTGAGATTGAATCTGCCAGACTGTAAATATTTCTTTCCTCTGACTTAGCTGTGCTTTAATTTCAACAGTGTTATGTAGTGCTTAGTCATATTCCACTCTTACAGATTTATTCCTGGATACTGAATGTTCTCTGATATTATAAATACTATTGTTGTTTTAATTCCCTTAATATGGAAAGGAAATGTTTGTATTTGCTCAATAGCATTTTGTCTTTATTGCCTAAGACCTTCAGGACAATATTAAATCAAGGTGATACCAGTGAATGATACCTCATTCTCATCAAGAGTTTTAATACTTAACTCCAATCACACTTTTTAGGCACTTATTTTGTCATTATTGCACTGAGGAGATTCCACTCTATTCTTAATTTGCAAAGATTTATTTTGGTTCTGGGGATCAGACCCAGGACCTTACATGTGCTAAATATATGTTCTACTACACATTACACGTGCACATTTAATTCAGAAAGGAGAAGAGAAGGAGGAGGAAAAGAAGAAGGAGAAAGGGAGGGGGGAAGGAAGAGGAAGAGGAAGTAAGTTTGGTTTCTAACCAGAATTCTCAACTGGAGCACGAGGCTCTGAAGACGTGAGGGGCAAGGAGAGAGAGGGAGCCCAGCCTAAGCTAGAGTGAGGAGACTGGACCCTCACCTTCCTCACTCAGCACCCTTCCTTCCTGGTATTAGCAAGGAAGGTCAGGCCAAGGTAAGTTTCCCATAATTCAAAAATAAGTAGTATACCAAAAATTCAAGATAAGACAGTTGGTCGATGCTATCACAAAAGAAAAAAAAAAAAAAAGTAAGGAACAAATCAGAAAGAAAAGAAAGTAATGCAAGAATGACATACAAAAGGTCAAAAAAGTGTGACTCTAAAAAAAAAAAAAACCACCCCATGTATTGTGAAAGAAAATAAATCGTGTTCTTTTTTTTATAGTGTGACAAAATTTAAAATCATGAAAAAAGGTGAAGTGAAGGCATATATCATAAGACAAACAGGGTTTAAGAAGAATAACAATGAAATGGCCACACTCTTGGAACAATACAGGAGAAAAGGAAGAAGTAGCTGTTTTGGAACCACATGAGAAGCGTCAGAAGACTAGATGGTACCAGAGCAACGTACCTGTGAGGGAAACGGCAGACGAGAGAAAAGATGAGGTAGAAGCAACTAAAAAGAAGAGGATAATATAGAAGAGAACTGACAGGGGCAAAATATGGGATGACTATTCTTTCCACAACACTTTCTACCTGGGTCAGTAACTTTCCTAGGAGAGGGAAATATCAGGGTAGCTTTCTAATTCTCTCCTGCAAGTTTGAGTGTCAGAAGGTGTTCATTCAGTGTCAGAAATCATTTGCAGTTTCTCCAAAATTAGAAGGAAAGAAATGTATGACAGAAAAATTGTATTCTTTGAATTTTGTATGTATTTTGTGTTCATATACACAATTTAAGGAAGGCCTTCACAGAGAAGGGGGTGAGCCAAGCTTCCAGGTACCAGGGACATTCCCTTCCAGGTGAGCGATGCCTCCTGAGTTTTCAGAATAGGGACATTTGCCTACTTTGAAGGCAGCAGGAAATCATCTCCAATATGCGCTTACAGAAAATATCATCACCCACGAACATTTCTTGCAAAATTGTCATAAAGACATCATATTCAAGACCTAAGTCAGGGTGAATGATTTAGGTCTAGATATGCAGTTGTATTAAGAGGATACAGAGGTTGGTGTTGAGAATCTGTACAATAAGAAGTACCCCATACTTTATAAAAGCGTACTTATGAATGCTTATTTTATAAAAGTATGTACAGTTTGATTTTTTTTTTCAAAGGTAGGGATCAAGCCCATGTCTTTGTGTGCTAAGCAGATGCTCTATCACTGATCTACATCACAACTTTAAATTTTCATTAAGTTTATGTTGTTTTAAAAATCAAAACCTCATTTTAAAAAGTAATTTGTTTAGTTCTTATTTGAGCCGATACTATTCACTCCACTTTTCAAGTGAGGATTCTGTGTTCCCTTTCAGCAGCATCAGATTTTATCCTAATGGCTTATGTGTGTATTGTTTTAGAATTGACAGACTTGCACAGATATCTTATAATAATACTCATAGCAACCTAATTACATTTCTGTCTTTTCAGTAACTTTCCCTGGGTCTTCTAATTATAGCATGTGGACCCGGGGTACAGTTGATACACGGTTCAATAAAAAGTTTAAAATACTTTGCTGAATTTATGTTTTGGAAGCTGTGACTAAAAGCTAGAGAATCAGGTAAAAGACTCCAAGTTGTTTCGATAGCTAGGGGGTGAGGGCATGTATATAAATAAAATCGGCCTCAAAATCAGTGTCTATGCAGTTTCTCTTTTCTGTGAGCCTGTTGAATTTCTACGATTCTGTAAATTTTATATTCCTTTAAAATTGCACTTTCATTTCAAAATAGAATTAATTAGAACAAACTTGAGTCTATCAGTGGCCCTTCTTTGAAATGAAAACTGGAGTGACTTTAATATGAATTCAGAACATCTTGAGGCGAGGTCTCGCTTTCTCATTCACCAAGGAGACAGTCTGGAGTTAGTTTGAGAGTCTTTTTATGGTCTCTGCACTTTGTTGTTTTCTTGTGTTGAGATAGGGATAACTAAGAATCCAGATACAAATCTAGGGTGAAGGAATGGACGATTAGAAAACTAGAATTTGCTAGGCAGGCTAGTGGGAGGGTCCTTTTGTGATGAAATGTTGCATAAATAATGCTGGTGGGGGTCTAAATTCACGGTTGCCATGGAGACCTTTGTGCCTGGCTGAACTCTATTCTCCTCTCTTCTAAGAAGGCAGCCACTAGGCTTGTGGTATCTGGGATGTGTCTTGCTTTGCTTTCTCTTAAACTGTTTGCAAGTGAAAGCAGAAATTAAACTATGATAATTTGGCCTCCTGACTTTTTTGAGGCTGTTCTTCACTCCTTTCCTGGTTTTTGAGTGCTTCTGTGTTCCTTTTAGCTGCGGTTCTGGGCGGGAGGAGCAGGTGGGTGGAAGCCTGGAGACCTGCCCCTGCCTGCACCCTGCGGCCTGGGGAAGGAGGGCAGAGTGACCCTTCCCATCTCTGGAACTAGTCGACTTGTTGGCCTAGACCACAGTTTCCAAGTGTTTAAGGACCATTTATTTCCAAAGGTACAGCAAAGGTAAAAGAAAGTGAAAACTAACCGTATCTGGGTTCCTAATGTTTTCATTATTGTTGTTGTTTGTAATGGTTTTAGTTTAGTCAGTGTCTGAACATTGAAATTGTAAATGCCAAATAACTGAATTAAACAGAAAGTGGCGATCAAGGTTACTGAGATACCGTTTCCTTAAAAACTAACCACTGTGTATGTTTAATAATTGTTTTTAGTAAAACTTAGTGTGTACTTTAGATTTTATGAAAGTTATGATTATCCACCAAAGAGTCATTGCAATTCAGTAGGAATTAAGTCAGAGTTGATTTGAAAACTATGGGTTTTTATTTTCCCTTTGGTGCACAGTTAAATGAATAATCCCACCCAGAAGGAAATTACTCCCAGAGAATAAAGCACTAGCCTCACCCTACTAGTGTCACTAAGTAAGTGTAAAATTCAATATATTAAAAGCTAAATTGTATTGCGTTCCCTTTCCTGAGAGTATTTGGTTCTCAGTGATAAGATTTGCATTGCAGCTAGAAAACGATAATTGCCATGTTTTGATCATGCTAAACCATACAGGTGTGGACGAGCTGCACACATCCCATAATTACACAAAACCTTTACCGTCCTTATGTTTCCAGATTGCTTTATTCAAATAACTCACGGAAGAACAGTTGACCAAAACTGATCACAGCTCCACAGATTCCACCCGTGCGCCACTGTAGTTAGAAAGTGTTTGTGAACAGATCAGAGAAACGGTCGATGGAGGAAGGCTAGATTTTAAACAAGATGACAGTCTGTGTATGGGAATTGTACAGTAGATCATCATACATTTGCAACATAGGTATGCACTGTACAATTGTGAGTACAATAAAATGGAATGCCTTGAAAATCTCTAGATCTTTACCTTTAAAACTAAGGTGCTTTGAAATGGGTAATAATAGTGACAGAATTATTTTCAACTTAATTATGAAAATCACGAGATTCAACTTCTACTTGGTTAATATTTGAAGTATTCAGAACTCAGATGTTAAGTACAAAGAATGACCATATTTTCTTTAAAATGCTTTATTTTTTTATCAGAAACAAATTTTTATGTGTTTTAATATTTTCATTGCCTAGTCTGGGTATGCTTTTTAGTAAGAAAGCTTGCATGTACTCTACTGTTGCCTCTTACTAAATATTTCATTTAAATTAATTAAAAGTTAAAAGATTATGCTACTCATACATTTTAAAGCTAAGAAATCTTTTATTTCTAATAAATGTCAGTGAATATTAATGGTATAGATTAAGAATAGTGGTTTAAGAAAAGTTTAATCTTTGGAAGTATTTTCCATATAAATTGTTATATTATTATATAGTATTATCTAAATATAAGAGTAAATGACTGTGAAACTTCACTTTAGGTAAATCATATCTACGGATTCACACTTTTTGGAATATCTGTGTAAAATATTTAAGTGACATTGAATCTATAAACTGTAGGACACAATACATTCATGTGACTCAAATAGAACTTTTAAAATTTTAACTAATTAGATGACTTGATTCACTATTACCCCGTGTCAGAAAATACAAATTTCCTATGTAAGATGGAAATTCTAACCATTTTAATTTTTTTAAATTCAGGTTTTCATCAGTCATATATACCTGAAAATACAGCAAACAGTTCTTTTTAGTGGCTTTATTAGTTCATGGTAGTTATACATGACATTGGAGCTCATTGAGACATGGTCAGACATGGGCGGAATATAATTTGTTCCACTTCAGTCCCAGTATACTTCTTTTTTCCCTGCCTTCTTCCCTGTTCTGTTCCCCTTCTTCTAGTTTACTGGTCTTCCTTCTATTTACTCAAAGTTTTTTTAAACTGGTGCTTTGTAGATATAACAGTGAAATTGACTGTCGTATATTCATATAGGTCCATAGCATAATTTGGCCATTTTCATTCTATTGTTCCATCTTTTTAGATAGCATCTTAAAACATAAGCAAAGAGTCAAACAATGTGATTCAAAAAGAAAATATACTGTGAAGATTTCCAAATGCCAAGTTGCAAAATGCTTTCTAGGCTATTTTACTTCTAAGCACAAAATCAAGAATGAGAGAAAAATAGTTTCGATTGTTTAAAAAAATGCATATGCCAAGGCAATACCAGGTTTGATCCAAATGGTCCAAGTCTGCTGAGTTGCATAATCCTAACTAATAAGTTTGACAAAATGTTCCGCTTCAAATGGCTTATGAATAAGGATATGTTTATGCTGTGTTTCTCCAAGAGGCTTATTAGCACATGAATTCCGATTTAGAATTCTGTCTGTAGACTTTTTATCATTGTAGTTTGCAGTACCTTGTATTTGATAAATATTTTGGATTCTCTCCTATGTGTTAAACATCATATGACCACACTCCGTGTGCAGAAATGGAAAGAGGTATTCCCTGGAGAGCTCAGGAACGCAGCAGCCTGGCAGGGATCCAGATGTGTTAACTAGTAACTGTGACGTGATAAAATAATTGCACTAATGTCAGCATGGCCAAGCAGAGGGTGAATAGTGGGAGAGTTTATATAGTACTTTTCAGTCTTTATTTCATCCTTTCCACTTAACAAAGATTAAGAAAGTTATTTGGACAAAATAACCATGTCTATAAAGATTAGTTCCTGATAGTAGCCAAAGCAGTCCTACAAAAATGCAGGTCAAATCATGTTACTCTTCTAAACAGAGTAAAAGTCAAAGTCCTTCTATGGCCAGTAAGGGCCTCCATGATCTGCCTCCTGCCCTTGTCCTCTCCCACATCTCCTAAGATCCCCCGCCCCTGTCGTCTGCTCAAGCCTGGGAATCTCCTTGCCTCCCCTGGAACACGCTCTCAGCCCTTCGCTTTAGTGTTTGCTGCTTACTTTTGCTTGAACCGCCATCCCAGATCCTGTTTTTCTCCCACAGTTCCCAGCACAGGTATGCATGTGCCTCCCTACTTCATTTTTCCATCCGCTCAGATGTCACCTGATCAATTTAAAGTGACCATTTCCAATTGTGTGTCTACATAGTCACTTATGTACCAACGCTCTTAGCCAGGTCTCCTGTGTCATGGAGGAGTGGTAGCTGAGGATTTCTTATGATGTTAGGTGACATCTGATGACCCCGAGTGGAAACACCTGGGATCGCAGCCCCTCTCCCATCTGTCTGGATGCCTTTGGCTTCTCTTTTCCTGTTTCTTCATCATGAAACACCTGACTGTTACTCTAATTTCACAGCTTCGTTTTCCAAGTTTATGTGGCTTATCGGTAGATTCTCCAAAGTATTAGAAGAACACAAAAAGAAGTATTTATAATCTCTGAGATATTAAATCACTTTCCAACCTCATTAACATGAGAAAAATGGTTCAATGTCCTCAATTATGTAGGTGATCTTATTTAACTAGCAGTTCTGTTTAAGTTCTACTCAAAACCAAAACCAAATGTAAAATCCTTAGAATACTAAGAATTGCTGTTAAATACTAATATTAATCCTGTTTGTGATGCTATTTGATTGGTTCTTTTTTTTTTTTTTTTTTTTTTTGGTCAGATCTAATGCCAGTGCTTATCTATAAAGTATAATAACAGTGGGTGTGTTTCATCATTTGTGAATCAAGTCACCTGCTTCTAACCATTGAGTTCATACTACATTTAATTAGACTCAGCACATACGATTTTTAAAATATACTCTGCAAGTCCTAAAAATTTAATAAACACTGCATTGTGGCTAATTATGTGTACCCTTCACCAGGTCGTAAATGTTTTCCAGAGATAAGAGTCACCTTCCCTAGCAAAAAAAAAAAAAAAAAAAAAAGATATATATATATATATTGGATATATATATATATTTATATATATATATTGAACCTAGGTTACAAAAGAATTTCTAGCTCTTTTTTAAAGAAGGAAAGACAATTTTGACTGTTGGTCCACTGTCTGATTGTTTTAGGACAAAGCAAATAGATTACTATTAGCCGCGAAGCCTCAGCTCCTGTTTTCCCCTGTGCTGTGACATTGGCGAGCTTGTTCCTGCAGGGGGAGCCACTATGAAGGTGGTTATTTACTACATGGTCCCCACATTCATCACAGGCTCCTTCTCCGTTACTTTCTTGTATGTCACCTCATTTTTTCTATAAATATGTATAAATGCATTCTACTGTCATGTATAACTAATTAGAACAAAAAAAATTTAGAAATTAAAGAAAAAATACCCTCATGCTCTTCTGAACCAGTTTCTAGAAATTTTCGTCAGCATTAATAGAATTTCTTTAAGAGATACTCTATTCAGCATTGAAATGTTAAATGTAATTAAATTTAGTGGCTGAGGTTGGGATTAACTGCATATATATTACTGTGGAGTACTTGTTCCCCAAACTGCAAACCTTAAATACAGTGGTGGAAATGGAAAAGAATTAAAGAGGGGGACTCTGAGTCAAGAGTGGAGCTGTGTCTTTGGAATCACAGGCCCTCTGGTGGCCTGCCCACTTGGCCCTGCCACCCTCAGGGTCTTGCACAGCACTGGGAGGTGGCACTGGTCCAGTCTGCCAGTGCCGTCCTGGTCCTGACATGAATTTGCAGACTCACATAGATGTATGTATATTTGGACATATATTTGGCAAAAATAATGCACATAGATTGGCCAAATGCCATGTAGTTTTTATTTAGGAACTTATCTCTGGCTCTGTAAAATTAAACAGAAACATTTTATTTCTTCATTTAAAAATGTATAAACATGACCCCTGCTTTAATTTTGTTATTGGTCTGAAATAGTAATTGATAAAATTATTGAGCACATCCTGTGTGGTTCTGATTACATGTGATATCTAATTAAATCATATGAAGGACCCAATGTCTTAGACATTATTATAGATATGAAACATTAAACTGAGTAATGATGTCATTGCATTATATTTCCAAGATCATAGATATAAATTGGTGCAAGATTTTGAACTCAGGTGTGCTCAACTGTGACACTCACCTTGCTTCAGCCTTCGATACAGTGGCACCGGTCAGTGGAACCACTTCACTGAGATTTAAGCAGCCCGTCATTGGCCCTTGCCTGTTCGCAGACTTCCTGCTCGGTGCCTGCCCCTCATTCTATTGGGTTTGCTGCTCACTTCCACATAGGTGCTCAGGTCCCTTTCCCTTGTCCTGCGGACACTTGATTCCTGGATCTACGTGTTCCTTTTTGGAATCCCACAGGGTCTAGAGCCCAGGGATTGGTAATGGATGATGGGGACCTACCCTTATCAGGATCACCAGGGCCACTGTCATAAGTGCAGCTTCCTGGCAATGTCCAAGCCTGCAGCTGGACCTCTGCGTTTCTAGTAGTGTTACAAAACCACCTGTCCTGTGAGGGGGATGCACTGAGCATTCAGAACCACCTGACCATGAGGGAGGTGGAGAGACACAGTCAAGGACGACCTGAGAGCTCTCTGCAGGGAGATGGGAGCAGGACAGAACCTGGAGACAGGCAGGTTACCCCAGAGACTAGTGTGAGTGATGGGTTCAAGGTGAAGAGGGCTTGGAGGGGTCGATGGGCATGTGACTAGTTTCAGCCTTGGATTTGGCCGGGCCCCCTCTCTGCCTTCTGCCATGGCTGTATTCAGTGTTTGTGCATGAACATGGAAGAGCTTGCTAGCCGCACTCTTCACGGCTGAATCTTTTGTTGTTGTTGTTTTTTGAACTTTGATCACAGTTTTATTCTTTGAACTTTAAAGAGGCATTCCTTGTTTTTCAAAATTTATTTTGATATAATTTCAAGTTTGTAGCAATGGTACCAAAAAGTGTTGAACACTAACAATCAAGATTCTTGGCTAAGATGGGCCATTTGTTATTTTTGCCCCCAAAGTTTTTTTTTTTTTCTTTTTTTTTTTTTTTTTTGAGCCTTATAATTATACATAGTAGTTGAGTTCATTTTGACAAAATCATTGTGCAAAGAATTTGATTTCAATCTCATGCCCCTTCCCCTCCCCTCCTCCCTCCCCCTGTTCTCCCTCCTCCGCTGATTCTACACCACATCTTAAGATGTCCTCCTCATATCTCTGTCCACTTCCTTCCCCTCTCCCCTTTGCTTTCACAGCTGTTGTATTACTTAATTTTCATTTGCTCTCTCGTTTATCATTTTCACTTTATTCATCAAGTCTGTGGTGCTTCATATCTTCAAAACTCCTCAGAAGAATATTTTTAGTTCAGGGGCATAGCATAGGTATTGTACATCACTCTTTGCTGAACTCGTTTGCCAGCTGCTCTTCCAAAAGCCAGGTATAGAGAGAGGACATAGTCCTGCTGTCCCAGTGGGGATCCAGAGATAAATCAATGATTATCACGGTCACCCCCCCTTCTTTCTGAAGAAAAGCAGCCCAGGAGTACAGAGCATCATGGTTTCAGATGGGCTTTATCATCCCAAGGAGACCAGACAAGTGTCTCACTACCAATTTCATCTAAGACCTTATTGTTCACTTTCGCTTTTAATAGGAATCCAGGGAACTTTATTGTCAACCTTGTTTATAGGTGACAATAGTGCGTTCAAGAAAGTTTGAGAATGTGTGAGGTTTTCATTGGAGATGAGATTCTTAGTGTATTTAACCAGGCATGAAATACCATGGGGGTGTAGAAGGAGTGTGGGAAGGAGAGCCAGAGGCCTGGCTTCCTGCGCCGGCCCCAGGGCTCTCCCCTCCGGTGTGTGAGCTTAAGGACGTGTGTGTGCATCCAGTATGCTGCTCTGTTTTTCACAATGACAGTGATACTCTCATCACTGTGGCACAGGCACACTGTGATGTATAAAGTGTCTGGCTTTGTCCTTTTCCAGCTCTAGAACTTTCTACTGGACCCAGGTTAGGAGTGGATGTTCCTCTCCTGTACACCTTTTTGATAGTATGTCTTTCATCTTAGGCCAGTGAGAATATTTGCCATTTTCAAAGGCAGATTCTAAAGGGGTTTCAGATTCCATGGCTGCTCTGCATGAAGCAGCCTCTGGCTTTTGTGGAGCTTCGACTGCACCTGCCTGACGCTCTCACCAGAAAATCCATCAGCACAAGTGTGGCGCCAGAAGACCTAGTTCACTGGCTACTGCCTCCAGTTCCTTCCTTTTCTTTTCTTTCTCTTTGTGTTTTCTGCTTTGGATTATTTGTTTACTTTCTTATTGGAGTATTTTGAGAAAGAGCAGAGGACTAGAATCAGGTCCAGTGCTGGTATGAACTTCATCTTATTTGCTTTCTCCTGGTTCTGTCCCCATTGGGCTTTACAGCTGCTCAGTCTATTCACTTAATCCCTTTCCACCTCAGTTTCCATAACTGCAGAATTAAATGCTTCAGCTCTGTGATCCCTTATAAATGAAGAGGACTTTATTGTCTCTCAGGAGCTTCCCAGTGCAAGGTTAGAGGTATACCCCACACTGTGGAGCAGAGAGACCGAGGTGGGTCCTCATCTGCATCATGGACCAGCCTGGGAGTCTCTCATCCAGCAGTCTCCAGCTGTGCTAACTTCACTACCCTGGAGTCTTTTGAGCAAAATCATCTATTATATTCAATTTATTTCTACACAATATAAATTTGTCACTGTATCAAAATTTATATGTCAGAAAATTTTTCAAAATCCAGTGTTTAAAAGAGGAGAACAGTACATTTAAGTGTGAGTTCAAATCTTTACTCACCACACCCCACAGGATCGTCTTGTGCACCTACTTTGAAAGAGACTACTGCCGCCAACTAAGAGCTGCACTCTTCAGCATACTCCAGGGCATTAACAGTCAGATTCAGAACTTGATAGGGGAGATAGGTTATGTATGAAGCTTAGCCGTACATGCTGGTAAGACCTTCGTCTTGATTATAAATGGAGTTGGGGTCACTGAAGAGGATCATACGGTTGTGAGGAATTATTTTTCATTTGCAAATGAGCACAAGACCCCAGTCTTTCTGCAGATAGGGAGCTAGTGAGACAACGCTGATACCTTGTTGCACTCTGTAGGTGCTAAGGAACTTCCCAAGTCAGGTGCTGATGGATACCTGTTTACTGAATCATTGAAAAGGAGTTTATAGTAAGGCATTCAACACTGTACTTTCTACTCAAAACTATGGTCAAAAATTGAATTATGTCTTCAAAGTAAGCTTATAGAACACAACAATATGCATCCCTTGGATATAGAATTAGGTTTCAAAAAACATATATTGTTGAAAATATGAAATAAAAACAAAAACATAGACACAGAGACTCTATGTCCAGCTTTGTCTGTAGGCCCAAAGGTATCAATTGAGGAAATGGATACTGTAGGGAAGGAGAGGTCATCAGCAAACAAGAGTGATGTGGAGAGCTCTGTTCAGAACCAGAAACCTCCAAAACAAGGACCAGACCCTCCTAAAGTGCTCCTGTCTAAATCATAAAAGAGATGTGGTTTTCAAATAGTGAGTAGTAGCTTCTGTTGATGAAAGAGTCAGTGCAATGCTTTGGCGAATCAAATGACAGACTAGAACAGCAGTTCAGATCGATTACTAGATGTTTCTGAGGAGGCATATGGTGATTTCGATGGCCAGGGGAGTGCTGTGCATCTGAGTTAGAGCTGCTGTTCCTGGTAGTTGTCACTCAGGGACTGCCCAAGAGGCTGACTTGGGAAGGAGGTGAGGGACCTTCTAGACCCCATCCACATAGAACAAATCCCGTGAGACTTTTTAAATTTTTTAATTTTATTTTTGCATAGTGCATTTTGATTCACTGTACACAAATTGGGGTACATAATTTTGTTTCTATGGTTGTGCATGATATAGATTCACACCACTCATGCCATCATACATGTACATACGGTAATGACGTCTGTCCCATTCCACCAGCTTTCATGCCCCTATCCTCTCCCCCCTCTCATTTCCCTCTACATAATCTAAAGTTCCTCCATTCTTCTCTTACCCCCACCCACCACCCCCATTATGTATCATCATCCACTTATTAGGGAAAACATTCATTCACAATAGCTAGATTGTGGAACCAACTTAGATGCCCTTCAACAGATGAATAAAGAATGGATATATATATATACACACACACACACACACACAAAGGAATATTATTCAATCATAAAAAAGAACAAAATTATGGCATTTGCAGGTAAATGGGTGGAATTGGAGAATATCATGCTAAGTGAAATAAGCCAATCCCCAAAAATCAAAGGCCAAATGTTTTCCCTGTGAGACTTTTAAGGTACAGTGTTTAGATTGATTAGAACTCGATGAAGTTTATAGTTGGGTAAAAATCTGAAAGCCCATTATAATGTTTTCTGCATACTGAGGTTTCTGTAAGCAAGTTGTGATTTTTGAAAACACTAAGTCATTCCTGTATATCTGCTGTTTTAAGACAGAAAAGGAATAGGAAAATTAGACAATTCAGATAAGTTTTTATTTATTCATCCTATACAAACCATTCCATGGAAGATATATCTTTCTGGATATTTGAATGTCTACTTCCCCACTCAGCAATTGGTTGACCATGTATATTCTGTCCTCTGTGTCCTCATCTTTAAAACAGAAATATGTTTTAATAGCAAGGATACTGTTTCCTGAGTCTCTAAAGAGTATTCACTTTACTTTGGGAAGGGAAGGAGGACATTGCTTTATGGAAAGAAAAAGTAGCTGAAGTGTATCAAAATCCTGAGTGAGTGGGGGTAGAGTAAGTTACTTCTTCTGAATAATTGCAAGTTCTACAGTATTTATCAGATACCAAATCTTGTTGACTATTTAATTTCTGACTAGCCTATTCCTTTTCCCACTTGAATAACAAGGGGAAAATTGTGTAGGGAAAGCTGGCCTGATATATATGAAGCAGCTGCCGCCCGACTCTGTAGCCGGGGAGGCTAATGCTGATCAGCCCTGCCCTCTCCATCAGGTAACACTGCAGCTGATGGAAATTTCACTCTCTCTGGTTTCAGGGGACCCAAGGATAATTTGGCTTTTCCTACAATGGCATAAACAAAATATTGGCTAAGCATAGACAGATGCTAAGGTTATACTTGGTACATGATTTCATGTACTTGAATTCACTTTAATGGAGTTGAGCTTATGGTGTAAGATCTTGCAGCTCATTATAACTAAGTTGTTATGGGCTGCTAATTTGCCAGAAGCTGCTGTATCATGAGCTAGCCCAACTGCCTTGATGCCTTGATGGGTCTCCTGGCAGTTAATATGGATTAAATGTGAATCTTTTATTTTTCCCCCTGTGGTCTCACATAATGATATTAGCTTGTCTACAGTGTGACAAATTCAGTGTACCAGGAACATCTGGTACACTGTTCTCTATGACTGAAAATAAGCCTGCAAACTTGGTAATGCACATTCATTAAGATGCTTCCACATATTGGGGAGATGTGGAAGGATGATGGTCATGGAAGGAATCTGTGGGTCACAGTTCATTTTTGCTTCAAAATAAACTGTTCAAACAGTGGCACCACCATCAACATTTCATTCCTGCACGGCCTCATCTGATTCTCAGGAAGCAAGCATGGGTGTATGCCTTGTTAGGCTGCACTTAATTTATTCCCAGAGGAGGAACTTCAGAAATTTAAGAAATGATGATAATGGAGTAAAAAGGCACAGAAACCTGCACAGCTTGAAGAGAGTTTTAAAGGAAGTCTTTTGAAGCTGATCTGAGATCAGATCAGACTGAAATGTTCACCTCATGAAGCTACATTAATAGAGTATCTTTTTTTAAATTGCAATGCAACTTATTATAAGAAATGAATAATAAATCAGATTCCAATGTCCCATGTGAATCTAAATACATTGAGTGTTCTTGTTTTTACTGTTATTCCCAGGGATATACATTTTGCAGATGTAATATAAAGGTTGACCAGTGTACACATATTAAATACCTTCTCAAGAATGGAAAAGAACTCTGGGCTAGCTGTTACTGTATTTTTTTTTTTCTGCTAAATCACTGAGTAATCTTAAATTATTTACTTAGCCCTCTGATTAACAGTTCACTCCTCTTTATCCAAATGGACTATATTTCTTGTTCTGCATCCTTTGATGAATCATCCTGAAGCTGAAGCAGAGTAAAAACATAACTCTTATTATACACATAGTTAGACTATTAGGCCAAGGTATTTGGGGACAGTTGCAAGAGTAACTCCCTCTTACCTGATGCCAGTCAGCCCTGTGGCCCCTTCAAGCTTCTATTAGCCACCAGTAGATGGGACAATCACAAAGTCATCTATGGAGATAGTGAAGATATCCAAAACCTATGCACTGAAGATGGAAAGATTGTTACAAAGGGAATGAAGTGCAAGAGCCTATAGCAGCTCTTTGTGCCCACCATCCCAGAGGATGTCACTGTGTCCATCTAATTATGGAAAATCTCAGCACTGACAGGGACATTTACCCACAGGCAAACTAACCTGCTGGCAGGGCAATATAGTAAAAGATACACGTTTACTCTGTCGATCCTGAAATGTCAAAGATGGTTAAATTTCGTTAGTTTTGTTACTGTTCATGATTCAAAGAGTTCAGTACATTTTCCTAGGAAGTAGCTGAAAGGGTGCATTGCATTCCATAGAGAGGACCCCTGTGGAGTACTTCAGTCAAACTTCCAATTTGCCTGATACTCAGCCTGGCCCTTCACTCCAATTAAACTGAATTCACTGCAGCATTTGCCTTTTGGTGAGTTAGCACATGCGCTTTCTCCCACCTGTAATGACTAGAAAGAAGTCAACTTTAAGATTCATTTATGCTTCTCTTGATGCCATCCACATGTTACTTTGTGTTCTAGTGAGTACAGTATAGCTTTCAACCCTTTTACTAGACACTAAACAGTCAGTAGATTCCATACCCAAATCCATTTTGTACCTGCTTCTTTCCTGCCTGTATCACTCAGCATCTTGCAAAGTACTTTGCAAATAAGTATCTATTGCCCAACTGTCATTTTGTTTATCTGGGAAATATTTATTTGGCACTTAAATATGTGGTAGATCCTAGAGAGTTGAAGGGTCTGTCATTTTTGTCTTATAATAAAAACATGACAGTAATCCCAAAACGACTGGAATTTGTGGTTTACTGCGAGGGAAGCAGGCATAAAAGCCTCAACTCTACACCCCCAGTCACTGCTTGTGAGAAGGTGGTGTTTCTTTGTCATTTCATTTATGCACCAAAAAACGGATGCTGTGCCATTGAAGAGAAATTTGGCAGCAACATCACCACATTGCGGAGACAAATTTTGGTTCCCAGTGATCAAATGAGAGAATTTTCTAAGAATTGTTGGAGCCACTAAAGAGTCTTAAGATGTTTCTGAGTCATAAAATACTAATAGGTGCTTACCTCTCAAAGATCTACCAATGAAACTCATTAGGTGTATTCCATAGCTTAACTATTGTGAGTTGAGCTGCTACAAACATTGATAGGGCTGTGTCACTGTAGTATGTTGATTTTCAATCCTTTGGGTATGAACCAAGGAGTGGGATAGCTGGGTCAAATGGTGGTTCCATTCCATGCTTTCTGAGGAATCTTCACACTGCTTTCTAGAGTGGTTTCACCAATTTGCAGTCCCACCAGCAACATATGAATGAACCATTTCCCCCACATCCTTGCCAACTGCCCCACATTCTTGATAACTGCCATTCCGACTGGAGTGAGATGAAGTCTTAGTTTTGATTAGCATTTCTCCAATTGTTAGAGATGTTGAACATTTTTCCATATATTTGTTGACCAATCGTATTTCTTCTGTGAAATGCCTGTTCAGTTCCTTTGCCCATTTGTTGAATGGCTAATTTGTTTTTGTGGTGATAGCGTTTTTGAGTTCTTTATATATCCTGGAGTTAATGATATATCTGAGGTGTGTGTGGTAAAGATTTATTTTCCCATTCTGTAGGCTCTCCACGTTCTTCATTGTTTCCTTTGCTGTGAAGAAACTTTAGTTTGATACCATCCCATTTATTGATTTTTGATTTTACTTCTTGCACTTTTAGGAGTCTTTTTGAAGAAGTCAGTCCATAAGCTGGCATGATTAAGAGTTGGGCCTACATTTTCTTCTAGTATGTGTAGTGTCTCTGGTTTAATTCCTAGGTCCTTGATCCACTTTGCATTGAGTTTTGTGCAGAGTAAGAGATAGGGGTTCAATTTCATTTTGCTACTTGTCGATTTCCAGTTTCCCTGTAAAATTTGTTGAAAGGCTGTCTTTTCTCCAATGTATGTTCATGGTGCCTTTGTCTAGTATGAGATAACTGTATTATGTGGGTTTGTCTCTGTGTCTTCTATTCTGTTCCATTGGTCTTCATGTCTGTTTTGGAGCCAATGGAACTAATGTAGGTGCCCTTCAACAGATGAATGGATAAAGAAAATGTGGCATATGTGCACAATGGACTATTACTCAGCCATAAAGTAGAATGAAATTGTGGCATGGAATTGGAGAGTATCATGCTAAGTGAAATAAGCTAATCCTACAAGACAAAGGCTGAATATTTTCTCTCCTATTTGAATGCTAACACACAATGAGTGGGAGTGGGAAGAATAGAAGTTCATTGTATAGACAAAGGAGAATGAAGGGAAGGGATGAGGAATAGGAATGGGAAAGACAGTTGAATTAATCAGATGTGACTGTCCTGTGTTCATGTGTGCATACAGGACCAGTGTGACCACATCCTTTTCAACCACAGGAATGGGATTCTAACTACAGTAAGTTATACTTCATGTGCATATAATATGTCAAAATGCATTCTACTGTCATGTATATCTAAAAAGAACAAATAAAAAATAAATCTGTAAAAAACAACAAAAAAATAAGACTCATTAGAGAATTTTAGGTCAAGTAGAAGGTAAATGATGGAAAGTGGATTATTCCATCATGCAAATTATGCAGGGTAATTGAATCTGAAAATGTCAGTTTTACCTTTGTGTTACTTCTTCTTAAGACATGGACTTCACAGTTTGGACACAGGACTTTGGAGGCTAGGTCTATAGAAAGTAAACATCTCTGGGTATTTTCCTCATGTCATAGCAGTGTTTACCCCCCTCTGAAAAATTTCCCAGACATTTCTTGGTGCAAAAGAAAAGAAAGAATATCTTTGAAGATGGTAGTAACTTTCTTGTAACAATTACTATTACTATGAAACAGTAGTAAATCCCAGAAGGAGACATGGTGAGAATCTTTCCTTGTTACAGACTGTATCTGTAATTTCAAATTAATATAACGATCAATATTCAAAAGCCTGTGTTTTGAAAGGTTTTGTTTTGTTTTGGTTTTGGTTTTGCAGTGCTGGGGATCAAACTCAGGACCTCACCCATGCTGGGCAAGCACCGTACCACTGAGTTACATCCCAGCTCTAAATGTTTTTGCATAAACCAAATGTACATCGGAATAGGGATACCTGATAATATTTGCTCAACATCTTCAATCCCTCAATTTAATATCTAGCTGTAAGAGACAAATTTTGGTGCTTATGTTAAGAAATATTTCTTTTAATGTTATAAAATGTTGAGTCATCGCAGGATTAAATGCTAATAACTATTAATTTTTATTCTCAGGAAATAAGGAGCCAACGAAGATTCTAAATAGATGGAGAACATAGAACATCACAGTTGTTACTTTTTAAAGATCATTTTTGGCTATTATGTGGAAAACAGATTGAAAAATAGCTGTGATCCAAGGAGGGGACTCCAGGATGCTGGGGTCTCCCATCCGGACAGGAGATAGTGGGGCCAGGACAGCAATGCTGTCACAGATCAGCCAGGGACAGACAGGACATGACTGTTGTGTTGTCTGGAGAGAACACATGATACAGAAGTGGGGGATTAAGTGACTTGATAAACGATGTAGTCGTTTAGTGAGATAATAAAACAGAAAAATGGGGAAAGGTTGGTGGTTCTGGTTGACTTTGATTTTGGATGAGAACCTCTGGGTTTTGGGGAATGGATGTCATTAGTGGCTCCATAAACACCAAGAGCTGGTCATTGAGTTGTGGGAATGGACACAGTTATTCAGATATAGGATAAGCAAATAGAAGTTAACAATAATCACAGGAAGATCGGTGACTGGAGAGAGAGACACGCAGAGAGGAGAAGGAGAAGGTCAGCCAGAGAAGGCTGGGAAGGAAGCAGGAGCCTGGGAGCTCCCAGAGGCCAGCAGAAGAGTCTGTCCCAGGAGGTCAGGGGACGCAAAAGGAAAATGCGAATAGCAGGCCCGGTGAAGTGCCAGCAGGGCCTGTTCCACATGCCTGAACGGAGAACTTCCTGGTTATCCCACTGTGGTGGATGTGTAGCATCCTAGGTTTAAGGAAGAGTGTCGATTAAGGCAGAATAAGCATTAGTCTTTTGTTGTCTTTCAAATTTTTATGTGGAGTAGAATCATTCTTAAAGAATCTTAGTTACACAAAAGTCATCAGAGGGGGGGGAGGGGAAAGAGGAGGGAGGGGGAGGAGGAGGGAGGGGGAGGAAGAGGGAGAGGGGGAGGGGGAGGACTTAAATGAAGAGTTCATGAAAAAGATCATGAGATTTTTGCATTGAAGCAACCACTAAAGTAAACTCATCTTTTACATTTTCTCAGATATGTTTAGTGAGCTTACCCTGTGCCTACATACTATTGTGTACCTCTGCATTGGTGACATTAACGTTGATGATTTTAATGTTTATTCAAACACTGTTGAGCCTACTTTCATCCATCCATTCATCCATCTCTCATTCACTGAGTACATTCTATGCTAGGTGAGAAGACAGAGATGATAGGAAACATGGTCTTTGCCATGGGAGTGCGGATGGTGGAGAGAGGAGACAGGCATGTAAACAATGATTCAATAAAGCATTGCTATGAGTGTGGTGGTCAGTTCTTTGCAGGGGTAGGGAGTCAGGGTGAGATGAGGAATGTACTCACATAGAACAGATGGTAATTAAGTGAAGCTGTGTTGTGTGCCGTAAAATTGAAAGGAAAAGGCATTTCCCCTAGACTTCAGGGACAGGAAGGTAGGGACAAAGAAGTGGGTGTTTGGAGAAACAGGTGCAGAGTGTTGGAGGAGATTTCTCCATCTCTGTCCTTGTTGGATAAACCTAAGTTTTCTAGACATGCGCCCCCTTCAAAAAAAAAAGTGAAGGGCTGATATTAGAAGGAAATATTTCTCTCGTGGTGTGAACTTGAACATGACTGTAATTCTTTCTGTGGTGCACATAAAAATGCTAGTATTTGATTTCCAGGCAGGTGGGAAGAACTAAAAAAAGAACGTGACGTCATGAGCCTTAGTTATTTCTCCTAAGGAACTTCAGGTTGCTATTTTGGCTGCCCTGTCCGGGCTCTGAACCTCCCCTGTGGCACTGAGTGTGAGTGCTCCTGCAGTTCTGGGGCCGTGGGTTCTCAGCCCTCAGCTGGCAGTTCCAGTGCTGACATCTCTGGCAAGCTACATGGCGTCTTTTAATTTGGGGATGTCTCAGACAGCAGGCCTCCCTTATTGGGCTAGCGGGTGTGATGACTGGGTTGAAGGCATGCAAAGCGCGTAGCGAAGCAGGGTATGTGGTAAGTGAAAGCATAAAATGCTGCCTGCCATCATCATGAGCTTTAGTTATAAGTACAGTAGTCACACCAAGCTGGTAGGGATGCAAAAATCCTCAGGAGAAAATATTTAGAACACATAGTTCGGAGCACTCTTACCCACAAATTTTTATTCTGTGATTCTGAGGAATATACCAGGCATTGAAAAACGTTTCTAGAGATTATTTTGACGTGGTTCAGAATCACCAATACAGTAGTACTGCTGAGCTTCTAATCAAGCCTAATACAACTCGACATCACCTTGAACTACTAAGAAATGTGGCCTTAATTTCCTGGAGTCCGTCTTTGAGGTGGATTAAGTAGACTGGTAAGCATGCTTTATTTGGCTGGCTAGACATTTGGCGAGATAAAATGGCAGAGCACAGCAGATGGGGCAGAATGGAGTTGGCTGTAAAGGGTGTTTTGTTATATTTTATTGAAACTGTTCTGGAAAGGTGCCTATGATTCTGCTTCAGAGTGCTGATTCCTGTCATCTGCTGTCTTGCTAGGTGACCCAGAATGACACTGCGGTTGTTTAAAACATTAGTCTGTCAGTTTTGTAAACTTCTGTGGACAGCTCTTTGCCGTAGTTTTTGACTCGCCAGTGAGGTCTGCGCAGCCTTGCGGCTGACATTGATTAGTTCTGTTCCATCTGACATCATGGTGTGCTCTTTCCAGGTTTGCCGACACTTTGCTGTAGGCTTCCTGTTATTACCCTGTCATTTTGCCACCTTCCCTTCAGACTTGGCTTGCTCCGTGTCTGAGGGGGATGGAATCAACATTGCCAAGAGGTGTGGCTCTGAAGTCAAATCATTCATGCGAAATGGGAATTAAAATTGATGTGAGAAAAGATTGCTCAGGATGACTTGAGAGTTCAAATCTTTGATGGGAACAAATGAGGGACACTAGGGAGCAAAAACTCATCTATCCAGGGGAAAAATGGGATGGAGAAGCCACTGTCCTGTACCCTGACCATCTACCAGGCAGAACAACACCCAAAGGTAAGGTTTAGACAATGGCAAAGACCATAATTTACTTGAGCAGTCATTTTGAAAAATGATTGCAAGGACAGCTATTTTCAGATCCCCTAAAATCATTGATTCTTAGCACCTGAAGAGAAATGGCAATGAGTTTTCATTCTCTCATTTTTTATATAGCTCACTTAGCATTGGTGCTTCTAAGAACCAAGATGTATCCTGCAGACAGGATGGCCATGAAATGGGGAGAGAGAAAGAAATATGGAGGCTGCAGGGAGCCTCTGGGCAATGGACAATGTTCTGTGATCCAGTAGAAGCCAGTGGGGACATTAGACAGTGAGCATTTTTAGGCAAGGAGGAGGGAAGAAGGTCAAAGGAGAGCAGAAGTGTGTGTCAGGTGATAGATCTCACAACACAGGCAAAGTAACCATCAAATGAAGACAAAGGTAGGCACAGAAGTGGTAGAAAGTTGAGTTCACACAACATTTTTTACAAAGAATACAGGCCTAAAGAATGATTGCTATCTTTATTTCTCACCCACGGATTTGCTCAAAATAAAACAAGGTATGAACCCAAATTCTAGAAATAGAGGGCACAGTAGGAAAATCGACCGAATCTTGCAGTATCAGACTTCAGATGTGTTTCAGAATCTTCCCAACCAGGAACTGGACCAGCACATCAGAGGATGGTTATGCTTGGAAGGAAAGCAGATGGGCCACCCTATGCAAGGTAGAATGTTCTAGCTCAGGGAGTTCAGCAAATGGTGCAAACACCAGGGTGCTTTAGTCTCACTCTTGCTAGGCATGTCAGTCTTTGCTTTGGGATTCCCAACTTCTGTAAGGAAATTGCCTGACCTTCAAAGAAAGAAGGTGGATTGAACCATCAAATTAACCCCTAATCCCTTGCTATAAATGACAAGGAGAATTTTTAAAGGGAACATAACCCCAGAAACATGGAGGGTAGGTGCATAAGGAGAAAGAACTGTATGTCATCAAGTTAGAGAGTCATTGATGGTTAGAATTACTTCAAGTGCTATGAAGATAGCACCATTGACACCACTAAGCACTACCAAATGTAGCTCATCCCAACTCAAGAACTAGTAAACCCAGAGGTATTGAAGTGTGAAAAATGTGTGTCTTAGAACTAATAAAATATGTGCTGAGGAATGTGGCCTAATGGTAGAGTACTTGCCTAGCATACATGGGGCCCTGGTTTCAATCCCCAGCATCAATAAGTAAATAAAATAAATAAAAGCAGGACAAATAGGATAAATTGTGGTGGATGGATAGAGACAGAGTGGTAAATGACTCATCACATCCCAGGTAGTTGAGTTCTAAGTGGTGGGGAAAGGTAAAAATTTAAAATTGAGTTAGAGGTATATAGATATAGGGAATGGGGCTTGAAATACTGCAGTAAACTAAATTGTCTGAAACCCAGTTTAGATGTCAGACTCCAATGTGACAGACTATGATATCTCTGGAGAGGGCAAAATTCAGTGTCTTGAGCTAGGACACTAGAAAGAGTATGAGAAGTAGCAGACTGAATAGCTGAAGTTTTTACCTGCAAAGTTTCACGCCCTGCTTCATCCTCTACCTGCCTTTAGTCCAACACAGTTTCCTGGCTACAGCCAAATGTGGACAATCAGAGCTGCTGGTCTTTCCTGGGGATTCTGCATGCTGTTCTGCAGGCTCACCCAGTAATTCTCCTTGAAGGTACAAGGTGTGCTCAGCCACTGCACACACACACACACTCAAATATGAGCCAATGCCCAGAGTTCTGAAGATGGTTTTCACAGAGCCAGTGATAGGAAAGTTTAATTCTAAAACAACAGAAATTCTTGTGGAATAGGAACTATGCAGACAGAAGAACAAAAGTAACATGGCATTAATATTATGCAGAAAGGAAAGAGATGGTTTTGCATCCACAAAATAAATACCAGATGCTAATTAAAAAGAATACTCTGAGAATAAAATCTACCTCTCAGAAATTAAAAGCATAATAACAGCAAGGAATTACTCATTCTAGATATGTAGGATTACATTGAGAAAACTTGAGAAAGTAAAGCAAAAGATAAAAAGAAAAAGAAGAAAGATTAAAAGAAGAAAGTTCAATGATGGATGGGATATTGACTTTAGCATAAGGATTATGAGAGCTTAAAAAAATGTCATCATGAGAGAAAAAAGGAAAAGAAAATCATTTTAAAGATATTCAGTAGAACTACCTAGAACTAAAAATGTTTCTAGATTGAAAGGTTTAAAGGTCCCAATAAATGTCCAGCAAAATGTCTAAAAATGGTGTCATATCAAGACAGATCACACTGAATGCTCAGAACAAAGGTTCAACAAGTTTTCTGAGAAATAATAAAAGAGATTTCACCACAAACAAAAACAAAAATGACCCCCAAATTCCAAGAGCTTTCACCCTTCCTAACAGCAGCATGTAGAGCAGAAGATAATGAAACTCTGCCTAGAAACCTGAGGGGAATGATTCTCAGCCAGGAACTTTATTCTCTACTGGGATTCACAACCCTGCCATCAGCCAAGTGTGTGAGTAGAATAATAACATAGAGATGCACAATGTCACAAAAAGTGCCCCTCGGTCACTCTCCCCACCCGCAAAAACACTTCCCACTGGGACAGGAAAATAAAGTATGAAAGTGAAGAAGACAGCAGATGGAGGAGGTGGGGGATTCACAACAGACAGGAAAGGAAACCCCAGCGCGGGAGCACAGGAGGGCCTAGGAAGCCACCGTGCCGAGAAGGCAGGTTGGAAGGCTCCAGAAGAGACTCTTCAGTAGCCGAGGTTGGTGTTCTGTGCCTTGTGTTTGTGTTGAGGAAAGATTTATACAAATTGGAGGAGTTTTAGGTTGGATTCGTGCTAACTGTATAGATAACTAAGGAACAAAACAGTTTAACTTAGGGAATTCAAACTATTAAGTCTTTGTCTCCATCTCTTGATTTCCATTCTTAGAGTGCTTTTATCAGTTCCCTATAGGTACTAGGCAAGGCGAGGCTAGCAACCCCCCATCTGCCATCACGGCATATGCACATGTCCTGATGTCCCATGTAATTAAAATGTAGCATTAGGCAGAACCAAATTGCAAAGAATTTGAAATGATTTTCTCCAGAGAAAATGAAATAAGAGGGCAGGGATCATTTTTGCAATGAACCCAATATCTATATCAATCTGCCTGTCTATGTATCTATTTATACATACAAATATATATATATATATATATATATATATATAGAGAGAGAGAGAGAGAGAGAGAGAGAGAGAGAGAGAGAGATACTGAACTCAAGGACACTTTACCACTGAGCTACATCTCCAGTCCTTTTTACATTTTATTTTGAGACAGTCTTGCTAAATTGCTAGGGGTCTCACTAAGTGACTAAGTTTGGACTCAAACTTGCCATCCTCCTGAGTCACCCTCTCTTTGATGGGATTACAGGTTTGTGCCAGTGCACCAAGCAACCTGAAGAATATTTAACCCATTTCAATTTGTTCTTGGACAATTGCGTTTAAAAGCAATGACAATTATTTTCCCTTATGGAATTGTAAATATGACCAGAGTTTTGTATTTATGTATATTTGTGTGTGTGAATAATATTAGAGTCAGTGATTAAAAATAAAAACATAAAAGAAATTTTAAAAAATACATTTTTAGTTGTAGATGAACACAACGCCTTTATTTTATTTATTTTTATGTGGTGCTGAGGATCCAACACAGTTCCCCATACATACTAGGCAAGTGCTCTACCACTGAGCCACAAACCCAGCCCACAAAGAAGAAATTTAAGCAAAAGGAACATTACATAGTGTGTCAGGTTTATGTTGCTGTGACCAAAATACCTAACAGAAATTATGGGTGCAGAGATTCATTTGGCTCATGGTTTCAGGGGTCTCCGTCTGTGGTCAGTGGGCTCTATTGCTGTGGGCCTGTGCTGAGGCAGAATATCATGTCAGAAGTGAAGCAGAGTTGGGGTGGGGGGCTGGGACTAGTTATAGTCCCCAAGGGCATTGCCCCAGTGACCTAGATCCTTCAGCCATGTCCCACCTGCCTGCAGTCTCCTTACTTCCCAGTATTCTATTCACTTTATTCATTTATCAAGTGGATTAATCCACTGATGAGGTCAGAGACCTCAGGGCCCAGTGGTTTCCCAAAAGCCCCTCCTCTGAACATTGATACATTGGGGACTAAGCCTTCACACATGAGCTTCTGGAAATTCAAGATCCAAACCCTAACACTCAGATAAACATTTAAAAGCCCCTAAGGTAATCATGGCTGTGCATTTATATTCTCCTAGTGGTGGAGTTTAAGTCCTGAGAATGTTGTGATGGAGGACGTTCCCAGATGTGGATTTTCCAGATGTTCTGCAGAAGTATTCTCACAGTAGTTTGTAATTACAAAGTGACTTCTTTGGAGAAATGAAGGTGTCACAGTGTCTTGGTTCCACTCAGGAAGCTGTGACCCAGGATCTTGGGCCATGTGTTCATGAACAAGGTTCCTCTAACCCAACTGTGTGCCAGGCATTTGGCTCAGAGATAAAACTTCAGGTTAAAACCCAGTTCATTCCTGAGTATTTTCTCAGTCTAGCAAGTGTATGAATATCGGAATAGATAACTATAATAAAGTAAATAAAGTACAAGAACTGTGGTATAAACTGTGAGTCGATGTTTGGAGGACAGGATGATATTATGTACTTTTTTTTCATATCATCTGTTTAATTCATTTTAATTGACAAATACGGATTTATATATTTAGCATGTACAACATGTTAGTGTGAAATATGTATGCCTAGTGAAATACCTTAATCAAGCTAATTAATACACACATCACCTCACAGATGGTGAGAACTCTTAAATCTACTCATCAATTTTGAATAAAATACATTTTGTCTACTGTAGTCATCATGTTGTCATTAGGTCCCTTGGACTTAAACCTCCTGTCTAACTGAGATTTGTATCCTTGGACCAACTTGATCTCCTGAAATCTGAACCCCCATCCCCAGCCTTTGGAAGACCCCAATTCTGCTTCCAGGAATTCAGTTTCTGAAGACTTCACAGAAAAGTGAGATCATGTGATAATTTGTCTTTTTGTGCTTATTTTACTTAACGTCCTCCAAATTCATCTGTTTTGTCACAAATGGCAGAGTTTCCTTCGTGTTTAGTTGGAATAGTAGTCCAGCATGCACATCTTCCCTATTGGTGGATTTTCTTTTCTCATCTGAACCTGACCCAGCTGAAGAACAGTTCTTCCTTGAGGTCTGAGGCAGGACTCTGAAACCATTAACCATTAGCAGCACGGTTGACCAGTCGCATCCAGTTCCTATTTCTGCTCCTCACCCTCATGCCGGCCACCATGCTGTCAGGATCCATGAAGACTTCGCCAACACTCCACTGTGTCTGGAAGGTGCTGGTACCTATTCTTATCTTCCTCTCCAGGAAGGGAGAATGTCACAGTACTTACACGGCCCAGAGCAGTCTCAGGAGCCTTGGAGCGACCCTCCTACCTCCACAACAAGCCTGAGCCTCGTCAGCTGGAATCTCACTTCCCCGGTTTCTGTCAGTCACTGATGTCCGGGCCTTACAGAGGCATGCCTGTCTTCTACCATGCAGCAGCACCTCGTCCATCTTTTCCCATCCCCACTTCTAAAGTCCAGTCTCATTTTATCTTCTCAGATTAGTAAGTTCACACATTTATTTTAATTCATAATTCAGTCTAAAATTTTCCATTCCTTAAATCTCTTTTACCTTCCTAACTCATGGTACATGGTCAGTGAAGTACTTTTTGAAGGAATTAGTGAAACTACGAGTTTTGATTGCAGTTTCTATCCTGAGTTGGCTAAGCCCCCTCAAGAGATTCTGTGTGCTTTTAACCATGGAAAATCATTTAATAAAAGCCATTTAATTAAACCAAATAAATGTTTAATCTCGGCTCTTTAGGACAAAGTTATAAAACTATATATACTGTTTTTCTTATAATAATTCTAATGCATTACATGACTCAACAATGTCCTCTTCTAGGAGTGAAACCATTTAAATCTGGCTCCCAGTAAATTTTAATGAACTTTGGCATCATGTGTCTAATGTGCTTATGAATGTTTATAATCTCTAAGACAATATAATTTCCACACAGCGTGGAGACAGGCTGCCTCCCACAACTTTGCCTTTATTAAAGCTTCTTTTACTACAGGATGCTGCCTTTAGTCTTTGCCGTGATAAATTCCTCAGAGCCCTGGTGTCTCTGGACAGGTTATGTGTCACATTTCCTACAGGCTGATTTACGTCATGACTTCTCCCTGGGAACCATCCAGGGAATTGTATTTGTGGTCCTCCCCTGAGGATGGACCGTCCACCAGCTTTGCTGCTTCTGTTGTTCTGTCTTCCTTCCAAACCTAGGCACCCCTTGAAGCCCTCACCTCACTCTTCCCTTCCTTGCCTATAGTCTCCCCTTCACTGAACTTGTTCAATGCCATGTTCACACAGAGCCCGTGTCGCACACTTCCCTTTCTAGTTGATTTCTTGTGCACTCCCCTGTGCTCATAGGCAATGCACCTATGGAATGCTTTTCCATTTCAAATTTTCTAAAGAAATTTGGGGTCTTACTCAGTCACCAGAGGCCTGTCTGTCCTTCCTCCAAACAGCAAACTGACCTAGACTAGGAGGATGCCTTTCCACCTACAAGTAAGCGTCCTCCGGTGCCACAGAGCTCTTCCACCTGTGGGAACATACTCTGCTCTCACAGCATTTGGGCCACAGGGTGGCCTGTGCCAAGGAGAAAAACCAGGCTTCAGTAGAAATATCAATCCTTTGTCACAGGTCTGAGAACCTCAGTGACACCTTTTCTTCTTCCTGACCAATAGCTCAGTATCAGTTCCAAACATAATGCCATGCCAGGTAGGGTGGCTATGTCCAGAGAGCTCGCAGCTCCAGTGACACGCCATGACCTAAAGGGCCCTCCTGATGAACCCTAGGCCATTTGCTGGGCAGAGGCAGGAAGTGCCTGCCTGGAGGCAGGTTCCCCGTTGCACTGCAGGGGTGGAGCCAGAGGCACCTGGGTGGGAGGACAGCACTGGGAGGTGAGGGAAGTAAAGGCCTCTGGAGTTCACAGACCCAGGTAGCAGGTAGGCAGTCTGCCGGGGTAGAACAGAGCAGCCCATCTGTGGGAGAAAACAGCAGAGGCCAGGAAGAGCCGTTTGAAAGGATGATGAGGAATCAGCTCCTCCTCTCAACAGGGCTGAGAACATCTGCCAGCACTCACCAGTTAGTCTGGGAAGCCCTTGATTCATGTCTTGCCTCAATAGTGCAGAATAATTTGCCCTAGTTTAAATGTTGGACTTTTCCCCTAATAGATCTTAAGCAAGACAAAAGTATCAAATTACCTCCAAGTAATTTGTGGTGTCCCAGAACAGAGCTGAAGATATTTGCAGGAATACAAAGTTATCTAGAGCCCAAGAAAGTAAAATTAAAGAAGTTTCTCATCAAAGATCACCATATGTCCAGAGCAATAGGGACTGTGACCCACACGGAGGAGGAAAATTGATCAGTTGAAACTGGCACAGATGTTAGAATTAGCACTGAAGGACATGAACACAGTTGGTTGTAAGTGTATTCCACACGTTTTAAAAGTTAGTGGAGTCGTGAAGACATAAGAAAGACCCAAATGAGGGCTGGATTGTGGCTTAGGGGTAGAGCACTTGCCTAGCATGCAAGAGGCCCTGGGTCTGATCCTCAGCACCACATAAAAATAAGTAAATAAATAAATAAAGGCATTGTGTCCACCTACAACTAAAAAATTTATTAAAAAGAAAGACCCAAATGAAACTTCAAGAGGTGTTTTATTCATCAGTCTGAAATAAAAATATACCGGATGAGAGTATTGGTAGATTCAACATTGCAGAAAAAATATTATTTCATTTGAAGTCCCTAACGTAAATTACACACAAAAAAACACAAAGAAAAAAATTAAAACGGAAAGAGAATCTGTGAGCTGTGGGATAATTCCAAGTGACGTAATATGGACTTACCTGGAGTCACTGAAGGAGAGAAGAAAGTGGAGAAGAGAAACATTTTGAAAAGAAATAGTGGCAATTTTTGTTGTTTTTTGTTTTGTTTTGTTTTGTTTTGTTTTTTAGATTTGATAGAAACTACAAAACCACAAATCACAGAAGCTCAATGAACCCCAAGCATAAGAAACTTGAAGAAAATGACTCCAGAGGACATCATCATTAAATTGTGCAGAACCAGTGATGGAGAAAAAATTTTTAAAAGCAGAGAAAAAAAAAAAAAAAAGATAGCATATATACAAAAAATAAAGTTAAAGATAACTATAGATTTTTGGCCAGCAAACAGTGCAATTAAGAGGACTTTGAAGCAAACATGTCTTCCAAAAATGAGGGCAAAATAAAAACTTTTAAAAGTCATGTCAAGTTGAAAGTATTCACTACCAAAATAGCAGTACTGCAAGAAGGATTCAAGGCAGTCCTGCGGACAGAGGAGGATGGAAATATGGCTATACAAAGGGAGGCAGAGTGCTGGAAATTCTGCTGATCTCTCTTGAGAGGTAGTTTGAAGATTAAGTCGAGGTCTTCCACAATATGGAAGAAGAACATGCTGGCCCACAGCTGAAGCAGGCACAGCCCAGAGTGGTTAAGGAACCCTGAGTCACAGCCTGGTGCTGTGTCACTGTGAGGGGACAGAGATGAGGATGATGGGAATACACAGTTAAGATAATAATTCTATTATTATTATCAGTGCTGACTCCACATGCTTTCTTTGCCAAAAAGCAATTTGCCTGCAGCCCTGCCTGGCCCAAGTAGATAGGATATGTCACATTCTTCAGCCAATGACCTGTTATGGACAAGGAAATGCAGGCAGGAAATAGCTTTGATAAGAGGAACCTAAATTATTTGAAGGGAGAAACTTTCATGTCCCTTTTCACAGACCAGATCCTGGAAGACAAGGATGGTTTCTCCTAATCATATCTGTAAGAATGTATGGTTAAGTGTCCAATCAGAACCTGTCAGAACGGGCCAAGGTGACTGAGAGTTGCCATGGCAGTGGGACCAATGTCACGCTGCTGAAAGTCAAAAGTGAAAAGGTGGACCTGGTAGGACTCTCTGGAACCTTCTCTGGGATCCCCAATAAAACTGGAGTGCATTGGCTGTTCTGAGCCTCATATTTGCAAATGAATTTCATGACTACTTTTTCTATTTCTATGAGGACATCATTGGAATTTTAATAGGAATTGCATGAAATCTGTATAGCAAATAGGGATAATTTGAGTTGTTCTTTTCCTATTTGTATCCCTTTATTTCTTTCTTTTATGTAAATGCTTTGACTAGGGTTTCAAGGCTTGAATAGAAGTGGTAAAAGAGGGCATCCCTTTCTTGTTTCAACTTACAGAGGGCTTGCTTTCATTTTTTCTCCAATTAGAATGATGTTGGCCTTGGGTTTAGCATAGATAGCTTTTCCAATGTTGAGGTATGTTCCTAGTATGCTCCGACTATCCCTAGTTTTTCTAGTGTTTTGAAGATGAATGGGTGCTGTATTTTGTTAAGTGTTTTTTTTTCTGCCTCTGTTGAGATAATCATGTGATTCTTGTCTTTAAGTCTATTGGTGTGATGAATTACATTTGTCGATTTCCCATGCTGAACCAACCTTGCATCTCGGGGATGAACCCCACTTGATCATGGTGCACTATCTTTTTAATGTGCTTTTTATATTGGATTCCCAGAAGAGCCAAAGCAATCCTTAGTGAGAAAAGTGAAGCAGGAGGCGTCATGACACCAGATCTTTAATTATACAACAGGGCTATAGAAATGAAAAAGGCATGGTATTAGCACCAAAACAAACATGAAGCCCAATGGTACAGAACAGAAGACCCAGAAACAAACACAAATAAATACAGCTATCTCGTAGTAGACAAAGGCACCATGAATATACATTGGAGAAAAGAGCCTCTTCAACCAATGATGCTGGGAAAACTGGAAAATCATGTGTAGTAGAATGAAATTTAACCCCATTCTCTCACCCTGCACAAATCAACTCAAAGTGGATCAAGAACCTAGACATTAGACCAGAGACCCTGCACCTACGAGAGGAAAATGTAGACCTAACTCTCTATCATGTTGACTTAGGAACTGAATTCATCTAATAAACTCCTAAAGCACAAGAAGTAAAATAAAGAATCAATAAATGGGATAGATCAAACCAAAAAGATTCTTCACAGCAAAGGAAACAGTCAAGAACATGGAGAACCCACAGAATAGAAGGCATCTTTGCCACCAGTACCTCAGTTAGAATATTAATGTCCAATATATACAAAAAACTGAAAAAAGTTAACATCTCAAAAAAAAGAAAAATAACCCAGTTAATGAATGGGCAAAGGAACTGAACAGACACCTCACAGAAGACATATGAATGGTCAACAAATGTAGAAAAAATATGTTCAACATCTGTAGCAATTAGAGAAATGCAAATTAAAACTACCATGAGATTTAATCTCACTCCAGTCAGAATGACAGTTATCAAGATTTTAAGTAACAATAAATGTTGGCGAGGATGTGGGGAAAAGGTTCACTCATATATTGCTGGTGGGACTGCAAATTGGTACAACCGCTATGGGAAGCAGTATGGAGATTCCTCAGAAAATCTGGAATGGCACCACCATTTGACCCAGCTATCCCACTCCTTGGTGTATACCCAAAGGTGTTAAAATCAGCATACTACAGAGATACAGCCACATCAATGTTCATAGCAGCTCAATTCACAATGGCTAAGCTGTGGAACCAACCAACATGCCTTTCAACAGATGAATGGATTAAGAAAATGTGGTATATATACACAATGGAATTTACATAAAGAATGAAATTATGGCATTTGCTAGTAAACAGATAGAACTGGAGACTATCATGATATGTGAAATAAGCCAATCCCCCATAATCAAAGGCTGAATGTTCTGATATGTGGATGCTAATACCCAATAAGGTAGAGGGGAGAATAGAAGTTCATTGGATTAAACAAAGAGGAATAAAGGGATGAGAGGGGATGGGAATAGGAAAGACAGTAGAATCAGACAGAACTTTCTTATGTGTGTATAGGAGTACAAAACAGTGAAACTCCACAACAAGTACAACCACAAAAATGGGATCCTAATTAGAATGAGTTATACTCCATGTATGTACAATATATCAAAATACACTCCACTGTCATGTATATCTAAAAAGGACAAAACAAACAAACAAAAACAAACTGGAATGCAAGAGAGGCACATTGTCCCTCTCCTCTCTGAGAGGACCCACTCTCTCCCTTGAGAATGTCCCCTTTCCCTTTTCCTATTTCTTCAATAAACTCATTCCTGTTACTCCGAGTGACATGTCTTAAATCTTTCTGACTTGATTGCAAGAATTGGGGCTTGAAGGCGGGGGTCTTTCATTGCCTCAGTTTCTTGAAAGGCCCCAGCTCTGTAGCATCATCATGGTTTCCTAGGTCCCATGGAGATGCGTGAATTAAAGATTTTTACTTAGACAACAGAAATCATGAATTTCCATGGAGCAGTGAGGAGCTGTGTGTTCTGTTTCCAAGGTGTTGTTAGTACGGGTTGAGTTTTCTAATACACAGATAGACTTAAGGCACAATATGTTTTAAAGTCTGAAAATAAAAAATCTAGAGCTTGGATATTTTTGTGGGAGAGAACTGCCAAAGCAATAGACTGAGAGGGAATGTTAGATATCAGTGGTGCATCTGGAAGAGGTCTTGTTATTTATTTATTGCTAATAATACTTGGCGCCATGGGAATATGCAGGACTAAAAGTTGGAACTTAACCAACAACTTATTCTCCCAGTCTTAACACCCTAAAGTGAAAGGATGAATTCTCATTTGCAAAGTGTCTTTTACTTTACTCCCCCCGACAAATGTCAATGTTTGAAAAAAAAAAAAATCTGCTCTCATGGATAAGAGCCAGGGTAGATTTAATATATGTATGGGACACACCACATTTTACATTTCAAAGATCTCACCTGAGACCACCCCAGGGTAGTGAATAAAATAAAGTCTTCTTTTTTGGGAAAGAAAAATCTATGCAACTTTGGAAGTTTTAATTCTCCAAAACAGACCCTTCAGAATGAGATAGCATTTTTGCTTTCTCATCCACAAAATATAACTGTGAAGCTCATTTAGTTTTTCGTTAAGTGTGAAATTGTAAATATTTTTCTGAAAGTTTTAGTTAACACACATAATTTGTTGTAATTGTTTGTTAAATAATTTAAGTGTATGGAAAAATAAAATATAATGACTAAAATATGATTCCAAAATGCTGTAGTTGGAATAACTGAGATCCTTAAAGTTCTGACTGATTCATTTTTCATTAAAGTTAATCCTAAGCTTTAGTCAGCTTTACAAAAGCATTTTTCATTGATTCCCATGATTATTTTTAAAGGCGATGTGTCATGTATCTCAAAGATTGTGCTTTTAGTAATTAGACTGTATAGAATGTGTATCATTGACTGTCTGCTGGAATTTGAAGAATGAAAAGCCAGGTTTTAAAGCATTACTTTCTCTAATTTATAATACCATAAGTAATATGGAGACAAAATTAGCATATTGAAGCAGTTAGAAGCCCAGTGGGGGTAAACAGAGGACTTCTAGTCATGATAACTAATGAATTGTTTACTCAGTGCTACAGTTTTAATGTCAGGAATGTTAATGTCACTTGGACGCTGACCAATGGCCGGAAATAGCAAGGCTAATATTTCCTAGGCCATAGAGCACTTCATCCTCACCCCCAACTTACAAAATGAGTGTGCTAAACCCATTTCACAGGTGATGAAGCAGCTCTCAAGTAGCTTATTTTAAGCTGGTGGACAGCACTCTGCACTTGTGACCCTTGTCCCTTTCCACAGTAACATCCTGTTTCTCAAAGGCGACACCTTTGAGACATCCTGTTTCTCAAAGGCGACACCTTTGAGAATTGTATTCTGCCGTCAGCTCTTCTGTCTGAATTTCCCATTTCATATGAGCATATCATTCACCGTGTGGCTTGGTTTCTTTCAGGAATTGCAGTTTGAAAGGCTGACCCGAGAGCTGGAGGCTGAGCGCCAGATCGTAGCCAGCCAGCTAGAGCGATGCAAGCTTGGATCCGAGACCGGCAGCATGAGCAGCATCAGGTACTGGCTCTCTGCTCTCCTCCCGTTTTCTCTGCTTCCAGAGGCTGTGAATGTAAATCGTGGTGTTTATCTTCTCCTTTCAAACCCGACGGGGATTTGGAACGTTCAGTCAGACGTTGGAAAGTAATTGTAACTGACCTGATTTAAGATGTTCAAAAGGTGCCCAGAATGGCCTGATTTGTACTCAAAACTCTTCTCACAAAATTAATGCCTGCCCCAAATGCAAATTATGCATAATTTCACACAAAGGGAGGCTTTGCCTTCAGACCACTTTTTGGAAACCAGAGATGCCAAATCATGAACTCCCAGAATGGTTCTTTTTTTTTTTATTCTAAATGATCCACAGACTCAGGTTCCTGAAATGAAAGAGAACGTTTTGGTGTAGTCTATATTGTTTGCTAATGCATAATGACAAATTATAAAATTGTCTCTCAAGTGTCAGCCACACATGCGATTCCCCATGTGTAAAAATATTACCCATCCATGGGTCGAAGTGACTGTTGAACTGGGTTTTTTATTTTTTTTTTTTTTAGTTGTAGGTGAACACAATACCTTTATTTTATTTTTATGTGGTGCTGAGGATCAAACCCAGGGCCTCATGCGTTCTAGGTGAGCATTCTACCACTGAGCCACAGCTCCAGCCCCAGAATTGTTTTGTTTTAAAACCCAACCATTTAGTCACATGATCAGAAAAATTTTCCTCCCTAGGACCTTGCTTTTATATTTAAGCATATAAGGATTGTGAGTGTGTGGGTGGACATGAGTGGGTAAGTGGAACTTCCATTGCTCAGGAGCACATTGTACTTCCCCATCTTGTTTGATGAGCTGCTCTTGGCACTGTACATTTTTAGAGGGGTGTCTTATTTAAGGAAATAGTAGCAAATACACTCTAACATTTCTGTGACCTAACCCAGTAGCAGTCTGTTGCCACGCCTGAAACAGAGTGAGGCAGGGAGGCTGGGAAGGGGCTACTTCCTCTTTGTGCTGTGAGCAAGGACCAGGTCCCTTCTCTCTGAAGGTCTGGCCATCTCTGAGGCCTCTTCCTCATTAGCGTTTCCAACATTGTCACTGTGTGATCTTGATGACCAGGCCCATGGCCTGTCACAGATGGAAATGGGGCAGTGATTTTTGGCCCTGCTGCAAATTTACTCTGGACTCTTTTTTTAAGTTCTATTGCTATAGAAAAATAAAAAAGCATATGCCATTCATCTTATAACTTTGTTCTTTCATTGGTTGGATATGAAAAGCCTTTAAATGGATATCTTTGCGTTCTGTGTTGTGAGATGGCTGGGATATCATTTCCATCAGGAAGTCATGTGTAGGACACAGAGAAATATCTGTTATACAACCGAGAACCTAGAGCATAGCTCTAGTAGGTCTGTTCAGTGTGGTCTCTTAAACTCACCGCAGACTTGTCAAAACATCCACATTGCAAAAGCAGGATGCATACGGAAAAACGTGAATTCTTCACTTTAAATTGGTTGGATGGTTGAATGTGAGTCTCTGTGGGAACAGAAGCCTGCGTTTGCTTCTCTGCCTGTGGTTGTGGGTCTCTGAAGAGTTCTGGGTTAAAGCCCAACCTGTCTTGAGAGGAGGAGACGGTCAGACTGTATAGCTCCCCGGGCACCACTGAACAGACATCTGTTTCGCGTGAAGCCTGTTTACCTTTTGGTTTATGTCCTAATCTGTGTGTGTGACAGTGTCACATACTGTGTGTCTTCTACTCCTTTTCACCCCCCCAGCCCCTGCCCGGAGCAGGTCTAGCGAACCCTGCCTGTGCCTTGATTTCCAGTGCCTGACTGAACCTGAAATGGATGTCCCACCCAATGATGAGCCTGTAAAATTGGAGCAGCGACTCAAAATCTGTGACATCCAATGGTCACCAGGGCACAGAAGCCACAGTGGCTTATGTGTTAGTGGAGGACTCTGGTGACAGAGAGCAGCCCAAGAGAGAGACTGGATAGTCCCTGAAAATCAGGGAGACTGAGTTTAGTTTCTTTTTTATTTTAGGACAGGCTGCATGTATAGCATTACCTGTCGACTTCTTAAACCTTTCCTCTTTCTTCATTTGATTTGATTTTTTTTTGGGTTGATTTCTTGGTTCCAAAGTGTCTTGAACAAAACCCATCGTTGAATGACTAATTTAGATAGAAAAATGATCCCTTGACGATTTTGGTTCTTCACTTCCTGGCTTATAGCCCATGATCCCTCATCAATAATTTTGTGTTAAATGTGTATTAGAGTGTTAAGTGAAGAAGACACTGTCCAATTAGTCTCCCTTACCATAATTAATATTAGTCTTCTCCAAGCTTAATTATTTTGTATTTTTGTAAATCTCTAATATACGAGTCCACATTTATACAATACAAGCATTTTATTGATATATGACTAGAGAAAATCCCTGTGTACCTTCTACAGTTGTTGAATTTTTTGTATTTTTTAAAATCATAACCTACTTGTATGTGTAACTTCAGGAAAGCACCTTTGGAAATTTGTGTCTTCATTAGGATGAGAGACTAACCTAGTTATCACATCAAAAGGGATATTTAAACAAAAACCAGAATATCAACAATTTCTCCAAAAGGAGGACAGTTAGAGAAGTCTGTGATAATTTAGATGTTGACTCATACCTCTTAGTGATGCTAGAGGGTGAGTGGGGGTATTTCTCAGAGGATTTGGAACAAAATCAAGTCATATTTTCCTGACTTATTTTCATGTAACAGGTGGAATTCACTTATAAATATAACTTGTTTTTCTTTTGCCTTTACTAACGATAGGAGATCATTCCCTCTGAATCTGAAGACTAGAAGTCACATCGACATTTGAACTTACTGAAAAATGTCTGTATGTAGTTAGAGCAGTCAACTTTATAGCAGCACATCAAAGAGTAAATGAGAACCAGGAACGGGAGGGAAGGAATCTAGAGATGTTCACTGTTGCAGCAGATTGGCTTCAGCATAGCTTACAGACAGGAGCATTGTGACCTCTTAAACTCTTAACAGACTTTCCCTGACGTTCAATGCAGATCCTGGTTTCCAGACTCAGACTGATTTACAGTTGCCTAAGTTTTCTCAGTCATGTGAAAGGAACTACTGGTGCTTGTTACTAGAGGTACAGTTCTCCTTGTGCCTTATCTCCTTCCTACATTGGCTTTCTATACCCAGAACCTGTTTTTAGACCAAACCGTTCGAGACTCTTGGATCCTCCTTCCATTACTATGATTATAATGTGGTTCCATACTTTCTCCCAGATTCCCCCAAACCATCCAGACCTGAGGTAGGTGCATTATGCAGATGTCCTTTCTTTGACATCATGTGTAGTCTCTCCTTCTTTAGGGACTAAATAAGCACCTGTTGGTAGTAGCTTCACCAGGTCTGTCAACTGGGTCTTAGTCTGGCAGCCTGCTGAGCCTTTTAGTCCAGAGACCTGCCTGAGTCTATGCCCTTGGAATATTCTCCAAGACCCTGTATCAGCATCCTAACTCATCCTCTGCCTACCTTCATCCCAAATCCTTTCTCCACATGGCATGAGATTAGTTTGCATACTACATGAATCTATCAAGGGCACTCCCAACTTCTGCACCCTATATCATACTTTCCTGTCTCAGTACCTACAACCATGTGGTCTCTTGTTCCTAGAACATCCTATCTCTTGAGCCTGGTTACCTCCTTCTGTTGCTCCAACCACTGATCTAAGGGGCTTGTATTCTTCTGAATATGTTCTCGAGTAGTCCAAACTGGACCAGATGTCCCTTCTTTGGGAATCGTTATAACTCAATAAAGCATTGGCTAGGTTGCAGTTCACACTTTGTGGATAATTCTGTAAGCACCCTGTTGCAAACATTTTTACCCTTCTTTTAAAGGATAAATGGAAATTTTCTCAAGTGCTATTGAAAAATTAAGGGCATCTCAATAGATACCTACTCTCCTTGTCTCCTGGGGAGAGCAGGAACATAATGGAGAAAAGCTGAATTCTAATTACTGTTGGACGCATCGCAGGGACTGCTTCCTAGCTGAGCTTAACTCTTTGAAGACTGTTGAGGATAGATGGTGATGATGATGACAGTGATGACAGTAGTAATGATGATGGGGACATGTTGTGACAATAATAAGACTAGCACTTGCTGTGTTCTTCCTGTGGACCAGTACTTTTCTAAGAATTTTTCACATTACCTCATTTCATACTGGGAATAACCCAGGTAAATGACATCATTGTCTCCACTTTGTCCATGTGGCAGCCATGGTAGAACAAGGCAGGAAAATGGGTCCATGGGACGGCATCACATGAGGGGTCAGGCTGCACTGACTGTGCTGAACAGGCCAGGAGGGGCTGGGGTCACAGCGGCTCAGACATGGTAAGAACTGTGACCATCCCTGCAGCACACAAGGCACCCTGGGGCTCCACTGAGGAACTCCCTCTAACAGAGCTGGTAAATGGGCATTGGAAGGCCACAGAGGCAGGGAGCTGGACATGTCACTTGTGCAGCAGGGAGGACATAGACCATAGCCAAGGCCAGCAGAATCCCAGCCTCTACTAACGAAGGAAGGCAGCGATAGCAGCAGGCTGCAGGGAAGCAGGTGGCAGTCCTAATTACATCATCCCTGCCCTTGAACTCATGCAGTCACTCTTGGAAAGTCCCTGTGGAGGGAAGGAGGATCTCAGAAGCAGTTAGAGCATCCTGATTTGATGCTCAGACACAGGTGGCTTCTCTGGGTAAGACCCCAGGAGATGGAGCAATAGCAACAATTTCACCGTGGAGGGGATCGTAGTCTAAGTTCCTGTGCTAGATTCATTGCATATTGTATGAAGGGAACAGTAGATGAGTCGAATATGTGAGTCAAATGGATTTAATCATGGGGACCTTTATCTCCATAAATATGAAGTCTGGAGGTTGACAAGCTTCTTTTGCTGACCTGATGACATCCTGACCCTAGCAGACCTCTCTTGGGGTCCTGTGGCATTTCACTGATGGTTTCAAGAAGTGGCCTCAGCCAGGTGGAGTGGCCTATGCCTGTAATCCCGGCAGTTTGGGAGGCTGAGGCAGATTCAAATTCAGCCTCAGCAACTTAGTGAGGTCCTGTCTCAAACTATGGGGATATGGCTCAGTCCTTAAGTGCCTCTGGGTTCGATCCTTGGTACCTTAAAGAAAAGAAGTGGCCCTTGATTGTGCAGAGTGGGAAGGGAGGGGAGACTCTTATTGGTCTTTCTCTTCGTACACACGTACACATACACAGAGAGATGAACAAATCCAACAGACACACACGCACAGCTGTATCTTATATGAAAAATGTCCCTATATGTAACTATATCAGGTGTTATTTATTTTTATTATATACAATGTATATATACCTGAAAAGTAATTCCCAGAGGTCCTCATGTGGCCTGCCATGGCCCTGGGGCATCTGAGACGTTCCAGACTCCTTCATGTAGCTCGGTCGCCTTGATGCCCAAACCAAACTTGAAGCGTGACAGGAGGAGGTGGCGCTGTGAAGACCCTGGCAGCTCCTAAACCTGCTACTCACCGAGCCATCACAGCCACCTGCAAGGAAACAGCATTTCTTACATCGGGTGGATGAGGAAGTAGTTTCCATGCCGAATAACTTGCTCAAAGCACATAGACAGCAAGGGCACAGCTGGGATCCAGTCCCAGGCTGCAGATTCTAGACCTCTGTTCTTTCACCCTGTGCTACAGCTTTTCCTTGATCCTGTCTTCCTGGCTCCCACCTGACCCTGTATTTATCTGACATTCTATTTCTCACAACTGAAGTATTGGAATCATGTTTAATGTGGTGTCTCTTACCCGGGGAGACCCTTCAGGACAGTGGCCTTGACGTAGTCATTCAGGTGGCCATGGTCCAAGACAGTACCTGCCATTCAGTTGTTACTGAAACTAACCAGCTTCTCTGGATCCTGGCAGTCACCTCTTCCTTTGGACATAGTTTATTTAGAAATTGCCATTTGATTTTATATCACTTCTTGATATTGCTGTCTCTGGCAGCAACCTGTGTCCTCACTAAAGAAAATTAAATGCTATTCAGAATTTTCACTATTGCCCGTTCCCTCAACTCTTGGCTCACCCAGGTGTTGCAGATGCGGGCCTCTTTTTCATAGCCCACTCTTCCCTAGCTGGTCCCAAGAACTGTGAGCCAGTTGAACCGTGACTGCTCCTTGAGGTGGCAAAATCCCAGGAAGTTCACCAAGGTTTCTATTATCCCTGGTGTTCACAGCCTATACAACCCCAGGGACGTGAACAGGAAGAGGCTTCATGCCTGTAATTAGGTTATGTTATAACCTCATGGCATATGGAGATTATCTGGGTAGGCCTGACCTAGTTACATAAACCCTTTAAATCTGGGTCTGGAGGTCAGAGACAAAGGAAGTCAGAAACTCAATCAAAGCCACAGATATTTGACATGAGATATATTTTCTGTTGCTGGCTTTAAAGATGGAGCGGCTGTATGGCTAGCAATGCAGTCGGCATCTAAATGTTGAGAGGAATCCTGCACTGATATCCAGCGTGGGAACCAGACCTCTATTCTGTAACTGAAAGGAATTAAATTTAGCTGACAACCTGGATGAACTTGAAGGGGATTACTCCCTAGAATCCCCCAGAAATGAAATTCACCCTTCAGAAAATTTCCTGATAGCCTTATAAAACTCTGAGAAGAGAATCTGCCCACCCGTGAACCTTCAAAACTTATATAACTGTTAGCTAAAGCAGTCTGCACTGTTTCAAGCTGCTCAGCTTGTAAGATTGGTTACATGGTGATAGGAAACTAATGTGATGCTTTTCAGTCGATCACACTAGATATATATATATATATATATATATATATATAAAACTGAATTGTGAAAATTTTTGAGAGGCAATAATTGTTATTCTTTGATGACTTGTACCCTATTCAAAAGTTCAGGGCGGATGGCCTATTTTATTCTTCACACATATGTGCATCCACTTGGACACAAAATCTGTAGCCCTGGTTCTGAGAAGTGGAGCTGTTTGTGCGGCAGGTTGATGCTTTGCTGTATAACAAAGGCACTAAAGAAAGCAAAAGTCCTCAGTGTCACTACTGTCACGATACAAATACTCAGGACTGCCATTTGTAGTTATAGATATTTTAAAAACCAAGACATTAATAAATTAGCATTTAGCGAAGGAATGTAAGTCAAATACTCATATACGTTTTTGTCAAAATTAAATTTATTTATTTATAAGTGTGATAGAATCTGGTTGTGGTGGCACACACCTATGATCCCAGCAACTCAGGAGACTGAGACCGGAAAATCCCAAGTTCAAGACCAACCTCAGCAACTTAGCAAGGCCCTAAGCAACTTAGTGAGACCCTTGTCTTACAATTAAAAAAACATTTTTTTTTCTTTTAAAGGACTGGAGGATGTGGCTCAGTGGTAAAGCCCCTGGGTTCAATCCCCAGTAACCACCCCACCCTCAAAAGAAGCATGGTAGGTGAATTTTATTAAAGAAATAAATCACATATGAATATAATTATTTCCAAAGTAGGATGATTCATACATTTTTCACTAAATTTTAATTTATGATATTTAAATAATTAAATTTTTTTTTACTCTTTTAAAGTAAAGAACAAATAGATTAGCCAAAGTATTTCATTTTGGAAAGTAGGTGTTTTAGATATTGAAATAATTGCTTCTTAGTTTTTAAAATAAGGCTCTTTTTGGGTGCAGTGGTACACACCTGTAATCCTAGCAGCTTGGGAAGCTGAGATTCAAGGGTCACAAGTTCAGAGCCAGCCTCAACAACTTAACAAGGCCCTAAGAAACTTAGGAAACCCTATCTCTAAATAAACTATATAAAAGGGCCATGGATGTGGCTTAGTGTTTAATCCCCAAACTAAATAATAATAATAATAATAACAACAATAATATTAATAATAATAATAATAAATTAAAAATAAAATAAGGTTCTTGTTTTTTGGGGGTGGTTGTACCGGAGATTGAACTCAGGGACACTCAACCACTGAGTCACATCCCCAGCCCGTTTTTGTATTTTATTTAGAGACAGGATCTCAGTGAGTTGCTTAGCACCTGGCTTTTGCTGAGGCTAGCTTTGAAATCGCAATCCTCCTCTCTCAGCCTCCAAAGCCACTGTGATTACAGGATGGTTCTTCTTATAATGTAAATATTTCTATTTGCATATACCAATTCCCAAACATACTCATTTAGCCAAACATAAAAGTCACCTGTAGTGTAGGATTTTTAGATACTTATTTACAGTGAATACATGCTTGCCAGCTAGAAAAAAAATTTTTTTGATCTTTTTGTTTTATTTTGTTTTTTGTTTTAAATTTTTACTTTTCCTTTAAATATTGGTTTTATTTTAAATTACAAAGACAGTAGTTGCAGTTTCTCCCTTGGTCTGTTTTGTACTGCTATGCCAGAATACCACAGACTGGTTAATTTACAGAGACTAGGGAGAGCTCAGGAGGATGGGAAGTCCAAGAGCAAGCTGCTGGCATCTGGCGAGAGCTTTTGTGCTGAGCCCTCAGGTGGTGAGAGATGGAGAGAGGGTGGCTGGCTCTGGGGCCCATGCACAGCAGTGTTGGTCTGTCTGCTCATGGGGAAGGGCTCTGGGACCCAACGGCCTCCCACCAGGCCCCACCTGAAGGGGATGGGGGGGTCCTTTAGCTCCAACACAGTGTGAGGGACACAAGCATTCACACTGTGGCAGCCCCATGCTAGGAAAGAATCATTTTGAGGAGATAGAATGCTACCCCCCCAAAAAGTTATGTCCAGTCATTTTAAAAAGATAGTAAGTTTATTGAAATGGCAATCCAAATTACTAATGCAGAAGTCATTTCCAAAGTCTTTGAGAATGGCTGCTTCATTATAAAGAATAGAAAAGCAGAGGGACTATAGACGTATTTGGATAATTTTCCCCCTACATTGCCAATTAAAAAAAAAAAAAGAAAAAACGTTTCTCTTTATTTCTAGTGTCATTCCAGAGCGGAGACCCCCTCAGAAAGTCTCTGATTTTCCTCTTCTACCACCATCTTTCTTGTTCTCTCTCTTTTTTTAAATTTTCAATTGCCTGTTCCTGCTCCCTACTTTAGGATTCTGTTTCATAATTTTTCCTTTCTCCTACATAAATTTGTATGAACATCTGGAATACTTTCTGGGTCCTCCTGTTCACCTGCATGCTTTGCGGCCCATCAAATTTCTGCTCAGGTCCCCACTGAAATCTTCCTCCAGCGGAAATAACAGCAGCAGCACTCACAGCTGTTGCTCGGTGGATCGACCAGCACTTGTTCATCTAATCCTCTTCAGCCTCCCGGCCCTTATCCCTCTGAGCCTTTCTCATCTAGCCTGGGGTCCCAGGTCCCCACATGAGCCATGACTACCTAGTAGCCCAGGTTCTTTGAATGTCTGATCCAGGGCACATTTACAAACTGGATTAAAGCTGCTGTCTCCTCCCCACAGACATTAAGACTTGGAAGTCTGTGTCTGTCCAGCCTATATTCCCTCCACTGGTCGCTTAGTATTCCTCCAGGTGGGGACTTGAGTATAGGGCAAAGCAGTGGCTGAATCATAGTAACTGTTCAATGTGGAAAGACAGATGGATAAATGAAAATGTAGCAAGTCATTACTGTTGTTATCCCATTGCTATTGTATGGGTAAAAACACCAGAATTCCTAATTTCTAAACATTCCATCTTTCATAAGTTAAAATACGTCTCACATGCCTATTTTGTCTTACATATATATTTGTAATATTGTCGTATACCACACAATGACATTCGGGCCAATATCTCCCATGTACAACAGTGTCTCCTGGCAACGCGGTAGCCGTTAGGGATTATAAAGGTACACACACTGATGGTCACACAATGAAGAGGTCACCTAACATACACTTCTAGTTATGTATTATATGACCATATAAATTTACATGAATTATATATGCATTTTCATTTATAAGATATATGTAGTATATGAATATAATATAAAATATATTATTCCAACTTTGATCAGAATATTACATTTCACTATTCTGGTTAGTTTTCGTGGAAATGTCTACCTCTTCAAATGGTACTGTGAAATTTCAAGGTCACTTATTTTATGTCTCTATGTGTGAAATTAAGATTGTTTTAGCCTATACTTTCTTGATCATAAGCAGTCGATGATCATAGTTTTAGCAATCATAATAGTAATGATCTTAATAATAATTAATGGCAGTATTTGTTGAACAATTTCCATAAAACATGCACAATGTTGAATGCTTACATGGATTATCCCATGTATTCCTAATTTCTTCTGTGAGTTGATTCTCAATTTTTCATTTGAAGGTAAAAAGAATGAGAAAGAAGAAAATTCACATTCCCAAATCCAACTGTCTAGACATTGATTTTTTTAAAATTTATTTTTATTGTAAACAAATGGGATACATGTTGTTTCTCTGTTTATACATGGAATAAAGGTATACCATTTGTGTAATCATACTTTTGTATAGGGTAATGGTGTTTGATTCATTCTGTTATTTTTTCCTTCCCCCGCCCCCTCCCACCATTCTTTTCCCTCTATACAGTCCCCCCTTCCTCAATTCGTGCCCCCCTTCCATCCCCCATTATGTGTCATCATCCGCTTATTAGCAAGATCATTCATCCTTTCGTTTTTTGAGATTGGCTTATCTCACTGAGCATGATATTCTCCAATTTCATCCATTTGCCTGCAAATTCCATAATTTTATCATTTTTTATGGCTGAGTAATATTCCATTGTATATATATGCCACAGTTTCTTTATCCAGTCATCAATTGAAGGACATCTAGGTTGGTTCCACAATCTGGCTATTGTGAATTGAGCAGCTATGAACATTGATGTGGCTGTATCTCTGTAGTATGCTGATTTTTAAGTCTTTTGGGTTTAGGCCAAGGAGTGGGATAGCTGGGTCAAATGGTGGTTCCATTCCAAGCTTTCTGAGGAATCTCCACACTGCTTTCCAGAGTGTTTGCACTAATTTGCAGCCCCACCAACAATGTATGAGTGTACCTTTTTCCCCACATCCTCCCCAACACCTATTGTTGCTTGAATTCTTGATGATCACCATTCTAATTGGGGTGAGATGGAATCTTAGGATGGTTTTGATTTGCATTTCTCTTATTACTAGAGATGTTGAACATTTTTCCATATGTTTGTTGATTGCTTGTAGATCTTCTTCTGTGAAGTGTCTGTTCATTTCCTTAGCCCATTTGTTGATTGGATTATTTGTATTCTTGGTGTAGAGTTTTTTGAGTTCTTTATAGATTCTGGAAATTAGTGCTCTATCTGAAGTATGAGTGACAAAGATTTTCTCCCACTCTGTAGGCTCTCTCTTCCCATTGCTGATAGTTTCCTTTGCTGAGAGAAAGCTTTTTAGTTTGAATCTATCCCAGTTGTTGAATCTTGCTTTTATTTATTGTGCTATGGGAGTCCTGTTAAGGAAGTCTGATCCTAAGCCAACAAGTTGAAGGTTTGGACCTACTTTTTCTTCTATAAGATGCAGGGTCTCTGGTCTGATTTCAAGGTCCTTGATCCATTTTGAGTTGAGTTTTGTGCAGGGTGAGAGATAGGGGTTTAATTTCATTCTGTTGCATATGGTTTTCCAGTTTTCAAAGCACCATTTGTTGAAGAGGCTATCTTTTCTCCATTGCATATTTTTGGCACCTTGGTCTTGTATGAGAAAATTGTATTTATTTGGGTTTGTGTCCGTGTCCTCTATTCTGTACCATTGATATACCTGTCTATTTTGGTACCAATACCATGCTGTTTTTGTTACTATTACTTTGTATTATAGTTGAAGATCTGGTATTGTGATGCCCCCTGCTTCACTCTTCCTGCTAAGGATTGCTTTAGTTATTCTGGGTTTCTTATTCTTCCAGATGAATTTCATAATTGCTTACTCTATTTCTGTAAGGTACATCATTGGGATTTTAATTGGAATTGCATTGAATCTGTATAGCACTTTAGGTAGTATGGCCATTTTGACAATATTAATTCTTCCTATCAAGAACATGGAAGATCTTTCCATCTTCTAAGGTTTTCTTTAATTTCTTTCTTTAGTGTTCTGTAGTTCTCATTGTAGAGGTCTTTCACCTCTTTTGTGAGATTGATTCCCAAGTATTTTATTTTTTTCGAGGCTATTGTGAATGGGGTAGTTTTCCTAATTTCTCTTTCTGAAGATTCATCACTTATGTATAAAAATGCATTAGATTTATGAGCATTGATCTTATATCCTGCTTCTTTACTGAATTCACCTATGAGTTCTAAAAGTTTTCTGGTGGAATTTCCCGGTTCCTGTAAATATATAATCATGTCATCAGCAAACAGGGATAGTTTGAGTTCTTCTTTTCCTATTCGTATCCCTTTAATTTCCTTGGTCTGTCTAATTGCTCTGGCCAGAGTTTCAAGGACAATGAAAATAGAGGTGAAAGAGAGCATCCCTGCCTTTTTCCAGTTTTTAGGGGGAATGCTTTCAGTTTTTCACCATTTAGAATGATATTGGCCATGGGCTTAGCGTAGATGGCCTTTACAATGTTAAGGAATGTTCCCACTATCCCTATTTTTTCTAGTGTTTTGAGCATGGAGGGGTGCTGTATTTTATCAAATACTTTTTCTGCATCTATTGAAATAATCATGAGATTCTTGACTTTAAGTCTTTTGATATGGTGAATGACATTTATTGATTTCCAGATGTTGAACCAACCTTGCATCCTTGGGATAAAACCCACTTGATCATGGTGCACTATCTTTTATATATATATATATATATTATTGTAAACAAATGGGATACATGTTGTTTCTCTGTTTGTACATGGAGTAAAGGCATACCATTTGTGTAATCATAAATTTACATAGGGTAATGTTGTTTGAGTCATTCTGTTATTTCTTTCCCTTCCCCCACCCCTCTTTTCCCTCCATACAGTCCTTTCTTCCTCCATTCTTGCCCCCCTCCCTAACCCTAACTCTAACCCTAACACTAACCCCTCCCACGCCCCATTATGTGTCATCATCCACTGATCAGCGAGATCATTCATCCTTTGGTTTTTTGAGATTGGCTTATCTCACTGAGCATGATATTCTCCATTTTCATCCATTTGCCTGCAAATGCCATAATTTTATCATTCTTTATGGCTGAGTAATATTCCATTGTATATATATATGCCACAGTTTCTTTATCCAGTCATCAATTGAAGGACATCTAGGTTGGTTCCACAATCTGGCTATTGTGAATTGAGCAGCTGTGAACATTGATGTGGCTGTATCTCTATAGTATGCTGATTTTAAGTCCTTTGGGTATAGGCCAAGGAGTGGGATAGCTGGGTCAAATGGTGGTTCCATTCCAAGCTTTCTGAGGAATCTCCACACTGCTTTCCAGAGTGGCTGCACTAATTTGCTTCCCCACCAGCAATGTATGAGTGTACCTTTTTCCCCACATCCTCCCCATCACCTATTGTTGCTTATATTCTTGATAATTGCCATTCTAATTGGGGTGAGATATAATCTTAGGGTGGTTTTGATTTGCATTTCTCTTATTACTAGAGATGTTGAACATTTTTCCATATGTTTGTTGATTGCTTGTAGATCTTCTTCTGTGAAGTGTCTGTTCATTTCCTTAGCCCATTTGTTGATTGGATTATTTGTATTCTTGGTGTTGAGTTTTTTGAGTTCTTTATAGTTAATATATTTTTGTATGCAATTTGCTAAAATTTTGCTGAGAATTTTTGTGTCAATGTTAATTAAGGATATTGGTCTGAAATTTCCTTTCCTTGATGTGTCTCTGTCTGCTTTAGGTATCAGGGTGATATTGGCTTCATAGAATGAGTTTGGGAGGGTTCCCTCCTCTTCTATTTCATAGAATACTTTGAGAAGTATTGGAATGAGCTCTTCTTTAAAGGTTTTGTAGAACTCGTCTGAGAACCCATCTGGTTCCGGACTTTTCTTTGTTGGTAGGCTTTTGATGACCTCTTCTATTTCATTACTTGAAATTGGTCTTTTTAAATTGTATATGTCCTCCTTGTTCAGTTTAGGTAATTCATATGTCTCTAGAAACCTGTTGATATCTTCGAGATTCTCTGTTTTGTTGGAGTATAGATTTTCAAAATATCTTCTAATTATGTTTTGTATTTCACTCGTGTCTATTGTGATATTTCCTCATTCATTCCGAATATTAGTAATTTTTCTCTCCTTCTCTTCATTAATGTGGCTAAGGGTTTATCAATTTTGTTTATTTTTTCAAAGAACAACTATTTATTTTGTTATTTTTTTCTACTGTTTCCTTTTTTTACAATTTCATTGATTTCAGGTCTGATTTTAACTATTTCCTGTCTTCTATTACTTTTGGTGTTGTTCTTTTCTTCTTTTTCAAAGGCTTTGAGTTTTAGTGTTAGGTCATTTATTTGTTGAATTTTTTCTTCTTTTATTGAATGTGCTCCATGAAATAAATTTTCCTCTAAGTACTGCTTTCATAATGTCCCAGAGATTTTGATATGTTTCTTTGTTCTCGTTTACTTCTCAGAATTCTTTTATTTCCCTTTGATGTCTTCTGTTATCCATTCCTCATGTAATAGTGTAATATTTAATCTCCAGGTGTTGGAGTAGTTTCTGTTTTTTATTGTCATTTATTTCTAATTTTAATTCATTATGATCTGATAGAATACAAGGTAGTATCTCTGTCTTCTTTTATTTGTTAATATTATCTTTATGGCATAAAATGTGGTCTATTTTAGAGAAGGATCCATGTGCTGCTGAGGAGAAAGTGTATTCGTTCTTTGTTGGATGGTATATTCTATATAAGTCGGTTAAGTCTAAATTCTTGATTGTGTTATTGAGATCTATGGTTTCTTTATTCAGTTTTTGTTTGGAAGATCTGTCTAGTGGTGAGAGAGGTGTGTTAAAATCACCTAGTATTATTGTGTTGTTGTCTATTTGATTTCGGGAATTGAGAAGGATTTGTTTGACACACATGGATGAGCCACTGTTTGGGGCATAGATATTTATGATTGTTATGTTTTGCTGATTTATGCTTCCCTTAAGCAGTATGTAATGTCCTTCTTTATCCCTTCTGACTAACTTTGGTTTGATGTCCACATTTTCTGAAATGAGGGTGGATACTCCAGCTTCTTTGCTGTGTCCATGTGTGTGGTATTTTTTTTCCCCATTCTTTCACCTTTAGTCTATGGGTATCTCTTTCTATGAGGTGAGTTTCTTGCAGGCAGCATATTGTTGGATATTTCTTTTTAATCCAATGTGCCAGTCTATGTCATTTGATTGATGAGTTCAGGCCATAAACATTCAGGGTTATTATTGTGATATGATTTGTATTCCCGGTCCTTTGGCTCATTTTTGTTTTTTGACACGACTTGATTTCTCCTTTATTTAACAATTCCTTTAGGCTAGCTCCTCCCTTTGCTGATTTGCTTGTTCGTTTTTCATCTCTTCCTCATGGAATATTTTGCTGAGAATGTTCTGTAATGCTGGCTTTCTTTTTGTAAATTCTTTTAGCTTTTGTTTATCATGGAAGGATTTTATTTCGTTGTCAAATCAAACGTAAGTTTTGCTGGGTATAAGATTCTTGGTTGGCATCCATTTTTTTTTCAGGGCTTGATAAATGTTGTTCCAGGCCCTTCTAGCTTTTAGGGTCTGGATTGAATAATCTGCTGATACCCGTATTGGTTTCCCCCTGAATGTAATTTGATTCTTTTCTCTCGCAGCCTTTAAAATTCTTTCTTGTTTTGTATGTTAGGTATTTTCATTATAATGTGCCTTGGTGTGGGTCTGTTGTAATTTTGTACATTTGGAGTCCTATAAGCCTCTTGGACTTGATTTTCCATTTCATTCTTCAGATTTGGGAAATTTTTTGATATTATTTCATTGAATAGATTGTTCATTCCTTTGGTTTGTTTCTTTGAGCCTTCCTCAATCCCAATAATTCTTAAATTTGGCGTTTTCATTATATCCCATAATTCTTGTTGATTCTGTTCATAATTTCTTATCTTATCTGTTTGGTCAACTTTGTTTTCAAGATTAAATATTTTGTCTTCAATGTCTGAGGTTCTGTCTTCCAGGTGTTCTGTCCTATTGGTTATGCTTTCTATGGAGTTCTTAATTTGGTTTATTGTTTCCTTCATTTCAAGGATTTCTGTTTTTTTTTTTTTTTTTTTCGGTATCTCTAATTCTTTATTGAAATGATCTTTTTTGCTTCCCGTATTTGCTCTCTTAACTGTTGATTGGTGCGATCATTCAATGCCTGCATTTGCTCTTTCATCTCCTCATTTGCTTCCCTGATTGTTTTAATTATGTACATTCTGAACTCCCTTCCTGACATTTCTTCTGCTGTGCTGTCATTGGGTTTTATTGATATAGCTTCTAGGTTTGTTTGGGACATTTTCTTCCCTTGTTTTCTCATATTGGTCAGATATCAGTGGGACTCTGAGATATTGCAGATTTCCTCTATTGGGTTATGTTGTCCCTGTAGATTTCCAGTATATCACCTCCCAGCCTTCAGTAGCCTGAAGTCTTGGAGGAAATTGATAATGCAGTGCTTCTGAAGAAAGTGCCTGTCTAGCGGTGGTGGCCTTCATGGGGGGGTGTATTCCCTGCTGGTGGGTAGAAGCGCCTCCACTTGTTGACCGATGGTCTACCAAAGGGAACTAGACTGCAGGCAGGTCGTGGCTAGTCTGGGCTTGTGTCTGGCCTGCCGCCCAGGCCAGTGGAGCCTAGTTGTATGCAGAAACTCTTGCTGGCCAGCCCTGCACCAAGAAGCCTCCTGCTGTTTGGGCTTGCCACAGGGCCCGGGGGTAATCTGGCTGTACATGGAAGCCCCTTGCTGCCTGTGATCTGGGCCTGCTGTTGGGACTGGGGATTGGGACTGGCTGTGCGTGGAAAGCCTCTCACTGGGCGGGCCTGCACTGAGAAGTTGCCTGTGGACGGGGCCTGCTGCCGGAGGGTGCCTGGCTGTTCACAGAAGCCTCGCTGCGCTGTCCTGCTCTGAGAAGCTGCCTGCAGACGGGGGCCCACCACTGGGTCCCTAGACATTGATTTTTGAAGCCAGTCATCTCTACTCTCCAAGCACATGTGTAAAATGCCACCCCACAGTGCTGTTACTCAGTCCTACCTGGTGTCTTCAGTCGTGTTGGAACAACCTTTCAACTGTCTCCGGTCCCTTTCACCCTAGGATGCAAACATTGCTTAACAGATTTTCTGCTTATCACTCTCGGATGCAGTCATTATAGCTATTTTGAGATTCTTTATGCAAATATGTTTGTGAGATTGAATCTTACACGAATGAGGTTAAAAAAATTGGATCCTGTGTTGTCATTATTATTAAGTACATCTGCAGTAATTCCTCAGTATTTTCTCAAAAATTTCCAATTCTCTTGCTAATTTTCCATTGCCAATTATTAATTCTACAGATTTATGTCTTATATAAAATACCAGGTACTATATTAAGCACATTATCCTTAATTTCTATGGAAATAATATTCATCTGACCTAAGAATTGTATGTAGGTTCTTAGAATGTTTGAATACTTAATGTTTATTCTTATTTACTGTATCTCTTATATAAATAACTGTATCTTAATACCTTTCTATCAATTTTGAAATCTAACATATTCAAAAATATCAATTCAATCCATTAATGTTCATTTTACATCTAAAATAATCAATACACCAACATTTATTTTACAGGGTTTTTTTTTTTTTATAAAACAAAGTTTTTAGGTAAAGTAACCTTAAAGAATTTGAATTTTAACATTCTGATCTATAGAAAACTTTAAATCTTTAAAATTTAATTAGTCTAGAAGATTCTTCGTCATTTTCTCCTATATTAATAGCATTTTAAATGTTTTCTCATGGATGTGAAATATGCATTTTGTAATTCCATAAATTATAACTCAGTGTCAAGTTTGTTAGGCCAGGGATGAGGCTTAGTAGTACATGCACTTACCAGCACACATGAAACCCTGGCTTTGATCCTTAATAACACACACACACAACACACACACAACACACACACACACACACACATCACCATTGTTTTTCTATGGTATTGCCTAGTTTTGCAATAATTTTAAAACATTTTTTAATTTCTCTCTGAATTTTATTTTTCATCCTTAAGCATGGGGACATGCTCCTCTAAAAATTTGCAAATACTGAATAAGAAATGTAAGGAAAGAATTTCACATACTTACTAACTAGCAGATCATATTTGTTTACTTTTTTTTAAAGTTAACTTGGGTTTTAATTTATATCAACACTCATGTGCAAAATTAACCCCAAAGTTAATGAGTACATGCCTTAAAAGTGACTCTAAAAAATAAGTGTCCCTTTTTGTAAAATTGGGACAGAAATCCAGCCACAGTTACAAGCAGCCTTATCACAGCAAATAACCTCTTATGAATGACAACTCAAGAAAAATAACAGTAGTCCCCAAATAAGAAGTAGTGAAAAAGAGAGGACATATGTAATTTGAAGTATCTTGAAAACCAATGGGAATAAAGCCCCGAATGTCATTCCGTTTTCACGACTACTTTGTTTCCTTTTTGACAAATGCACAGAAAGCCTTTGCACTGCAGTCTCTTTAGAATGGTTCCTCCCACCATGGCTAAAATGGCGTGTTGGAATAACACCATGTTTGTCTCCTTCACAGTGTAGACCAGACCGCCACTCAGAAATGGGCAAGATGAAAGGGAAGCAAGCTCAAACCAGTTTCCCTCTTACATGGGAAATGTTGGTGTATTTCTGGACCACTTGGGGAACTGAAGGTGTGACCTGATAGTGCGCGATCCTACGTGGAAGAGCGTAGTGCAGAGATGGCCTCTGTAGGGCAGGAACATGGTGCATTCAGACCCAGATGCCCACAGCACTGTGGATAGATGTGTTCCACCAGGAGGTGCAGTGCGCACAGTGACTGGTGCAGGCTCTGTCCTCTCCTGCTTGCGGGTCTGTTGATGAGAGCACGTGTGGAGGTAACTGAGAAGTTCCTGGTCTTGGCAGGAACACATCGGAGGAGTGTACTCAGGGAGAGTCACTGGGTTTCAGGGTCTCTGTTTCCTCGTCTGTAAACAGTAAGCAGTGAGTGGTAAGTTTGTTCCAGCTTTCTGCTCTCCTGCCCTTTGTTTCATGCAAACCTCTTGTGATGGGTAGTGAGTCGTATCTGGGTGTTAAACATGGTGACATCACCTGAGCTTGAGTAACAGAGCATAGTAATGAAGTCCTGAGATGTGGTGCTTCAGTGGAGGGTAGATTAGTGGAAGGTAGATTTGTACTTATTTAATTATGTGTTCTCTTTGTACTTATGTAACTAAATGTGTGTGTGTGTGTGTGTGTGTGTGTGTGTGTGTGCGCGCGCGCGCATATGTATATATAAATAAATAAAAAGCACAGGCTTTATATTTAAGGAAAAAACAGCATAGATTAAAAATACATTGAAAACTGTCTCAAATGGTCTTTATGCTTCCTACTTTGGCTAAAAATCAAGATTAAAAATGGAGTGTTTCACACCAAGAGCTCACTTGTGTTTGGAGGGGGCCTTTTAGGAATAATGGTTGATTGCATTTTAAAAGACTGTGCTCATGAAGTCCTTCTGAGGGCCAGACATGTTAGTAAGTTCTCCTTGTGCTGCAAAAGCAACTGTGACGTGGCTTCTGCCTCCACAGGCTTACTACCGAGCAGAGGGTCCGGGAAGGGACAGGTGAAGCATGACAAAGTTGGTCCGTGCTGTTAGGGCAACAGGAGGGGGTGCCAGCGACTGTTTCACAGAAGGAAATTTCTGTGTCCAGGGCCTGAAACTTTGGAAGGAAATGGGACAGAGGGACTACTCAGAGGGGAAGTGCAAGGGCAAGAAAGGCGCCCGTGAATGTGGGAGCAGTGTGGCTGCACCAGAGTCCGTACAGATGGGTTGGTGCTGGATAGGGGTCGGGACTTGAGCAGTCCACTCTGTGTGCAACCGGGTAGGTCAGGCTAGAGCCTGGCTTTCGTGGAGTAGGCAAGAGAACCTCAAAGACAACAGCTGAAGCCCACGGAGGCAGGGAGAGCACAAGTTGGAGATGGGAGCCCCTGGTAGGGAGATTGTCCTGGAAACGAAATCCAAGGTCGTCCTCATCTGCAGAGGCTTCAGAATTAAAGTCCAGAGGCGCTGGGCGGTCATGTGGGCTAAAGGATGCAGGGCAGGATTGGGAAACTTAATTTTTTACAAAATTTAAACCTTTGGTAGGATAAACCAATACTGTGATCTTAGCTTTTACCATGAGCATTACCCATCCTCAACAAGAACGGTTTGATTTGTTTTACTTCATCCTGTGTGAATGTATCCTAATTCCCTTTTATCCAGGAGAAACTATCATAGAATTTTAAATTTAAGAGATTGCTGTGCTAGCAGCAGGCAGCAAAGATGTTGCCTAATTTGTTGACAGTAAAGCGGTATTCATAAGCTCCAGTCTTCTCAAACATCTGTTTGTTTAGTACCTCAAGAGCTGAGGAAGTTTAAAAATCGTCACACATTGTTGCTTAGTCTTCTGCACTTATTTGAGAATGTAACTCTCAGCAAGATTTTATTGAAAGATCCGTCCAAGGAATTGACTGCCGACTGTACTCAAAATTTAGCAATTAACCTTCTCTCCCTAATGTGTGAATGATGGTCTCCACCTGTTGAAAACTCATTGTCATTTTAACACGCCTCATTTAAGGTAAAGAACTACATTTTGTCTTTTGGGACTCACATATTACCTGTCATTTCCTAAGGTTCCAACCCCGAAGCTCTAATTCAAGGAGTTAGAAAATGTGGTGGTGGAGACAACGATGTTTGGAACTGGCGAGTTCTGTATTTGAGTGTCAGCTCTGCTTGTTACTGTCCCACGAGGAAGTGCTCTGCTCCTTTGGGAATCTCATTGCACTATGAATTTTGGACAATAATACTTACCTGAGAAGCTCATTGCTAGGATTAGGTGTGGAAATGCATGTAAACAAGTACCATAGTGTTTGTCACTGAAAAAATTCAGCACATGTAGGCTGGTCCTCTTCATTATTGGATTTATCTACATGTTACAGTGAATCACATGTGACATGCACGAATAGGAAATGCCCCAATTTCCACAGAACAATGTATGTAGTTATGTCTTTTCTTTCTTTTGTTTGCTGGGTGAGTGCTATGACACCAGATCGACCAAGACAGATTATTCTGAGGATCGCCATTTTCTAACCTAAGACAATACCCAACTACTGCCCTTTTCTACCACAGTAAAGGGCGTTCTGGATGCATGTGCGTGCGTGATAATGCAGTCTTGATGCCCTAATTATCACACTGCTTAGGGCACAGTCTCATCACCATGAAAATTGCTTTTGCCCTGAGGTGGATAGTTGCTCAAAGACACTGCAGTTTCAAGGTCTTCATTCTAGTACTAATGAGCTTCATTTAATTCCCTTGTAATCTGGTATTAGAGAACAATTTTACCAGAGAGATTAATGTGGGAATAGAGGCAATCCTCAGTGTTGTCTAAACTTTGGAATTGTTAGCATTCTTTGAAAACCTCGAGTGTGCTTGAGGTTCCTGAAACCTACTGACATTCTGCAAAGCCTGCCTGTGGCCATGGGGGTGGGTGCTGGGATCACCCACCAAAGATGAAGCTGGAGGAGCATGGAATTGTGAGCCCCTGTTATGAGGAGGAGGAGGAGGAGGAGGAGGCAAGCCCGCCTTCATCCACCCTCCCACTCGTCCATGCTTGTAAGTCACGGTCATGCTGTGTGTCACCCAATGCAGGGGCCATGGGAATACAGCCTGCCTGCTTTCAACCCACAGCCTTAATGCTACCTGAGGGATACGACTTGACTTCAAGAGGGTGTGAGCAAGATGTTGCCCTGATAATTAAAGCTGCTCTTTTAAGTCAGTAGCAAAATTTCAGTCAAGCTGACTTGCCTGTGCATGCTAGACCACTTCATGATAAAATAAAACAGCAAGGGCAAGATCAAAATTCAAGGGGGGGAGTGAAATTAACTCGATTCTATTCAACTTGCCCTTCGGGGTGGGGATGCAGAGGTGTATTTTAAGCTTATACCTAACCATTTCAAAGAGTTAATATGTTGGCTAATGAACTTACATTCCAGAGGGAGAAAATTAATCAGCACCTAGTTTTGAGTAAAACTGTTGGAGCCCGAACAAAAGACTGATAAACTAACGAAGAAACAAAATTGCAGAATATTTGAATGGTATAAAGAAACAATGGAAACTTCAAAAGGAGGTCATTTTAGGAAATAAAATATGAAAGAAGTACTCTGACAGAGGATTGGGTTTGCTATTTTTTGCAAAAGATTTAACGTGCCTCATTCCCAGGGAGAATTCTTTCATTGTAAGTCAGAAAAATACAAATTTCTGTGATGCTCTTTGGATCCAACGATAAGATACTTCCAAATATAAGTATTCTATTATAGTAGACTAGATGGTAGACGGTTTAGAAATGTTATCATTTATTAATAGGACTTTAGTTATAAAGTGAAAGGAATTTAAGGTTATGGTATATAAAAATAACTTCCAGAAACAAATCTATGAAGATCCTTGTACATATATAATATCATATATATTATATAATATATATAGTATAATATATATTTGAGAATGTGTAGTATATGTGTATTCACAAATACCTAAATCTGCTGACCAATAATTGTTGGAGATTCCTCTTTCCCTCCCTCCCTTTGTCTCTCACTACACCAGAGATTAGTACTTCTCTGAATTTTGTATTTAATCATTCCCTTGTAATTCTTTATGTTTTTCTGCCTGTATGCATCCTAATATGCAAATTATTTGGATTTCCTGTTTTTGAATTTCACATTAATGTGTTATGCATGCTTTGCAACTTGTCTTTTCTACTCGGCTCTGTGTCTTGGATTTATCAGTGTTGACATGGGGGCTGCTATCTCATGCATTGTTTTTTTTTCACTGATGCCTTCTGCTCCATCATGTGAATATGCCACAGGGTGTTTATCCTTTTCAGAGAAAATTCACAGAGTTTTTAGGTTTTGCTTCTGTAAACATATGGCCAGGGACGTTGTCACAGTAGGTTTGTCCTGTGGTCTTGCAGATATTCCCCTGGGCATACACAGAAAAGCAGTAATTGGGGTGTAGGATAGGAACTGTTCTACTTCTCTCGAAAGTTCTGAAGAATTTTGCGGAGTAGTTGCATGAATTTTCACTCTCGTCAGCAATGTGGAGTCCATTGCTCCATGTACTCAGCAAAAGTTCATAGTTCCCAAACTGTTTTGCTGTTGTTGCATATCTGGTGGATGTGAAGTTTGCATTTCTCTGATTTATGCACTAATGGAATTGCTGATTATTTGCTATTAATGTTTATTCTTCTACTGAATGGCTATTCATGTCTTTCTCCTATTTTTCTATTTGTGTTTTGCCATTTTCTTAGTATTTTAACCCAAACTGCGGCGACATCTCTGAAAAGTATTCGTTTTTCACATGTATACGGTCTACTTCTGAGAAATTGGGGAATCTTTATAACTTTATGAGTCTGAATCTTCTGATTCACAGACTTTGTGTAAACTTATTTCATTCCTTTAAAATCTCTTTCCATGAAACTTAGACATTTCTTCATTAAGGCTTGGCACCGTTCCTTCTTGCATTCATTCCTGGGGTCCTTACAGTATATCCTACTATTGGAAATGTTGTATGTTTTTATGAGATGCATCCTCTAAGCATTTCTTTTTCTAAATAATGCAGTTATTTTTACATATTGATAGGATAAGAAAACTTGCTAACCCCTCCAAATACTTACAGTAATTTGTCAGTGCCTTTAGGGATTTTATGTGTGTTATCCATGAAAATTATTATCTGTCTTCTTTGAAAATCTTAAAATATTTTACTTTGTTTTGTCTTTTCATACTGGCAACAAATAGGGTAAATAAGTCACTTTATTAATTTACTATAATTCCATTTATGTTTGCCATTAAGAAAACTACTGTATGCCTGTGGTGCATGCCTGTTATCCCAGTGGATAACAGGAGGCTGAGGCAGGAGGATTGCAAATTCAAAGCCAGCCTCAGCAACAGCAAGGAGCTGAGCAACTCAGTGAGACCCTGTCTCAAAGTAAAATACAAACTCTAGCTGGGGATGTGGCTCAGCGGTTGAGCGCCCCTGGGTTCAATCTCTAGTATCCTCCTACCCCCCCCCCCACCAAAAAATAGAGCACTACTTTAGGTTTTTTTCAAAAACAACTTTATTGAGATATTACTCCTGTGCCATGCAGTTCAACCATTTCAGTGTAAAATGTGATCTTTTTTTGGCATGCTCACAGACACTTGAGGCAGTTGCTACAAAACATTTTCATCGCCTGGTGATGGGGGAATTTTCCAGCCCGAGGTTTTCTTTATGTGCCCATTCTGGACATTTATATAAATAGATTCATGCGATATGTAATCTTTAACTATTAACTCCTTTCAGGTAGCATAATCGTTTCAAGGTTCTTCCTTGTTGCACCCAATATTAGTACTTTATTTATTTTTATTGTCAAATGATTTTCCATGGTATAGCTATGGAGCACACAGTTGTCAGGCTTGTTCCACTTTTTAGATATTATGAACAGTACTACCGTGAGCATTCACATACAAGTTACTGTGTAGACAAGTTTTCATTTCTCCTGTGACAATTCTACAAGTGGAGTTACAGGATCACTGTATGGAATGAACATTTGCTATAGATTCGTTTTATCCACTTTGGGTCATTTCATTTTTAATTTAACCTTGTAGTTTGTAAGTAACTTATAGATTTTAGTTGATGCAGAACTCATCATCTCTTGGTTGTTGCTGAGTAATTTTCCATTTCGTGAACATACCACAGTGTGCGTTGGTTAGTCATTGATGTACATTCTTATTGTTTATAGGTTTTGCTCTTTACAATTGGAGGTGCTATGAATAACCTTTTTGAAAGTCTTTGTGTACAGTAATAATCATTTTCTCTTGAGTCAGTGCCTGGATGTGGCATGACTGAGTCAATGGCAAGTTTACACTCAACCCTTTGAGAAACTGCCAAATCCCTTCTAGGTGATGCACTGTTTTCTTTTCCTAGCAGAATATCAGGGTTCTATTAAGCTGTTTCTGGTATTAAAATGAGTTCTATTTTTCTTTTTTTTTTTTTTTTTTTTGTTTTCATTTCTAGAAGTTCAGCTTTTTTATATTCAGATCTGTGGAATATTCTATTTCTTCTTTTTAATCTAAAAGTCCCCTTTGGAAGTTTTAAACATACTAAATGTTTTCTACATATTTTTTTCTGAATCTCTATTAAATCTTCTTCATTTTGATTCTTTATATTATTTTTCACAAATACCTGCTCATGGAGGTGTGTTTTCTCATGCGCTGGACTTGTGGTTATGAGTTCATGCTCCTCAGAACTTATATGAGGGAACGAGTTGAGGTCCAAGTTTAAGATACGGTCATCTGAAAAGGAGGGGTCTTTTGCAAAGTGTGAGGCAATACTCCCGACTTCAGAGCCCTTTGCACTGGCTCCTTGGTCTGTACCTGGGAGAACATGATCAGGGAAGAATGTGCCATTAAGCTGAGCACCTGTGAGTAAGGGCTCTTCCATCTCCAAAGGCCTCATCCTCTGTATGTTTACAGTGAACTCTTAAAGGGTGGGTGTCGTCCTTGCCTTGGTTACTCCAGTTCATCCGTCCCTGATATCCATAGGACATACCTTCCCAAACCTGCAGTGTGTGCCTGGAACTGCAGATAGTGCCAGCCCCTATACATGTGTAATTATGTATGATAAACTTTAACTCATAGATGAGGCACTGTAAGAAATTAACAATGATAACTCATAATGAAATAGAACAATATAGCAATATACAGTAATGAAAGTTACATGAGTATTCTCTCTCTTTTTCTCTCTTTTTTCTGCCCTCCCTCCTTCCCTCCCCCTCCCTCTCATTCTCTCAAAATAGCATATTGTGCTGTGCTCACCCATCTTGTGGTGATGTGAGATTATCCAGGCCTTTGCGCTGGGTGAAGTGAGGTAGGGTTAAGCTCTGTTGGCCTTCTGATGATAGGTCAGAAGAGGGATCGTTCAACCATGAGGTTGCCTGATGACCTTGGGTAACAGAAATGGACAGCATGACTCCAGATGAGAGGGAAACGTTATACATACTTCTGGCTTTAAGAGGAAGTTGTTGACATCATCTGCCAATTTATCAATGAGCAGATCAGATGCGACAAAATAACACTAAAGAAAATAAGGCAATAGGAAACTCTGACAGTATCTTGTTACATGAACTGTATAGCGAAATATCGGGCTGATTGTCTTTTGTTAGCATTTGGTGAGGGGAAATCTTTCCCCCCCACTGGGGAGGCATTGCCGAGTATTCTGTACCTCAAGGGTGCCTGTCTGTGTGAAGAATGTTTACCTTGATTGGAAAGCGTGCTCGTGGCTAAAACCTTCCTGATCAATCCCCATCTTGTTTCAACACAAAGAGCTAAGGTCTGGGATATGCAGGCTTCACCTATGTAGAAAATGAGGAGAAGACCCTACCCATTTTGCTGTCCCAGAATAATTTGCCAAGATGAATCTGAAAAAAATGAAATAATTTATACTGCAGTTGGTTATCTCATAGGCAATAGTTGTTGAGTTCACTTACTTAAAAACCTGTTTATTGGCACTAGAGCATATTTAGAAGAGGCACACATGTATGTCTAATGCTAGACAGTTTAGGGCCCTGATGTCCTATAGTTTTGATCTAAAAATGCAACACCAATACATGAGAGATCTAGAGTTCAGAAGGAAGAGTGCCTGTTCAGCCTCCCCTTCCTTTTGCCCTTGGCTTTGCAGGCTGCACATAAAGCAGGAGTCAGGTGAGGTTTCATCAAGGGTCTGTGATGGTGAAGAAGAGGCATGGGCTTCTCCTTGGTAGATGACTTAAGAGTAGTATGGAAGTCACTTGTTTCTTAAACTTATTGAGAATTGCCCAAATTAAGAGCTAGATAGTGACCTTTTCATTTCTTTGGAACGCACAATTTCAATAACTTGACTGATCGTGCGCTCCCTTAAATCAATCACTAGATACATATGTACATATGTTCTCCCACCACCTTCCCATTATTTAGAATATTTATGAATGTGTCTCTGATGGTAGAGGTTATGTCAAGCAAAGCTTTTGTAGTCAGTGATGAAACGTTTGACTTTACTGCTGTATGTCATCACCTTATGTCAACAGCTCTTCAACCATCACCTCATTTACTTTAAAAGTAACTTCAGTTGATACTCAGAATCCTCCTTTGGAGAGTTTACCCACAAACCAGCAGAATATCTGGAATGATCAGTTGAAAGGACCTTGGCAATAATGAATTCAGTTTCTTAGTTTAAATTTTACAATTGTCCACATCTTCACCTTCCCTGGAAAGCAGATTGCTTTGTTTGAACGTGCAGTGGGTCTCTGCAGCCTGCTGCCAGTGGGGCTACATCTGCAGATAGCTCACTGTGAATATTTACCAGCTCTGAGATTCGGAATGTGTACTATTGGGCTGCATCTGAGGTAAGCCCCCATAGCACTGCTCTTGGCTGATAGAACCATTTGAATTACAGTGTGCATTTGTAATGGGGGTGGGGGAATAATGTGTCTCCAAAGAGGCAAAACTGTTTGTTTGTTTGGTTAGGAAGAGAAAAAAACCTTAGATATTGGAGTGGTTCATGATTCTCCAAAAGCCACAAAATACAAACAGATTTAGAGGAAATCTGGAGTGGTAATATTGAATGGGGTGGTGTAAGGAATTGAAAAAAGTTAAAAAGGCTCCTTTCAGTACCAATGGTGAAACACAGGCTGGTGAATATGGTTTATGAGGGTTCAGACCACTGGAGTCTGATATGCATTGGATTCATCAGTTCTGAGAAAAGTCTATGTGAGCAAGTAGTGGAATCAGTTGATTGTAGGAATCACAGAGAAATGTTCCTTTAACAAAGATAAGAAATCTATTGTCCTTTGTATGTATGGCTTTTCGTAGAAAAATTCAAGTTCCTGTGTGTTTGTGATTCTCTAAGGTGAGAAGCTTTGTGGCTCTTCTGTGATTCCCTAAACCCTTGTCCCTAAGACTCAGTTTAATTTAGGAAAGGCGTTCTACCTTTTGAGGTCCTTTTATGGTGGTGGCCATGGTTGGAGGCAAACGGCAACAACAAGAGAAATTGTGGTATTTCCCTAACTGGGACCATGACAACCTTGGGAATGAATTTGTACTGGGAATGGTTTTTCTTTGTGGTTATTCACCTTTATCCAAGAAACTGGTAGCAGACTGCTTAAAGCGATTTTGAAGTGTGGCTGCGGAGCACGGTTGACCGTAGTTCTCTGCCCTGACTGCTCTGTTAAAAGCACTCCCCCCAGGCCTCAGCCTCTGGGCTCTGATTCCAGCAGCCCATAGAGGGGCCTCAGAGCCGATCAGGGGAATGAATTGTATGTGCAGGGACTTCCGCCTCAGCTCCTCTTCTGAACTCATCGCTCTCCTTTGCCTGTGCTGTCCACTGCATGCGCACACTGGACTTGGGGTCAGACCCACAGCTGAGAACTTCGTGGTCTGTTTTTGGTAAACCCGTGGGAGTGCTGGGCCCTGAGTCTGTAAGAGACCTGTTTCCAACATTGCCACCTTGAAATAATAGCAGTCATAGCTCAAATTCATTGACCTCTGACCTTTTCAAAGCACTTGTCTAATTCTCATACCAGACCATAAACTATTATTATGTCCATACTCAAGAGAGGGCAAACCCATGGGAAAGAATTGCATGGAATGTCAACACGGGCAGTGACCGCAGGTTTAGGTCACCGTTTTACTCGACTCCCTGCGGAATTCCCATCAACCGTTGGGAGTAATGATTAAACACTTACCAGGAGTAAGGGAATCTGTCGGATCAGGTAAGGGGGAACAAGGTCACCGCTCAGGAGGACACATATGCCACTGTTGAATGGCGAGGCCCATGTCAATGAAGAGCCATGCTGGCAACTTTAAAGTGCCCTAAAGAGGAACTCTGGAGGAGACAGAGTATTTTGTAGCTGAAGTGAGCGACAAAACTCCATTTTGAACCAGAGTGAGGCTACATAGGGCGAAGAGAAAACATATGAAATTTCTATTATCCATCCATTTGACCCACAGCAATGGCAATTTCATATGGTTTTGTCTCTGCGATAGGGTGTTCCAGATTGAGAACCAAGTTATGGACATCGACAGGTTAGCATCCATGACCACAGGGCTGTAATTCTGCTTGTCCTTGGCATCATCTATGGCTTGCTGGCCACACAGATGTCACCAGGATCCTTGCAGTTGAATGATCTGCTCATCTGCACCATGGGTCTGGACCAGTGGTCCTCTGAATAGCTTTAGCTCAAAGCACCTCACATGTCACTGAGCTGCTTTTAAGTGACAAGTCAGATGAGGCCATCAGAAGCCAGGTGGAGACAATACTAATTTGAGAATAAAGCTCAGCACCTCTGCAAGTTGTGAGAAAGCCTTCGGGACTTCAAGCTCTAAGGCAGACCAAGGGCTGTGCCCTGGCCAGAGCTGGGTGAGCTTTTTCCACAGTAGCAGACACCAGAAGGGATAATCTTCAAATGTGGATGCCCTTCACAGTCACCAAGAGTGATGTCCAAATAGAAGAACACTCTCCACCTGTGTGCACTGTTTGAAGAATTTCATATCTCACATCAGCTTTGTTAAAGCCCGAGGGGCGGGTCTAAGGTTTTCAGCATTGAATCCTCTGAATCCAGGACACCAGTGAGCATTGTGCCCTTGGCTGCTGAATTGACTTGGAGTATGTCCCACACATCTGGGTAGCAACATTTAGTGCTAAGAGCAATAATGTTAACTAATTTTAAAAGAAAGAATTTAAAGAGTTTTTAGAAAGATTTTACATTCTAAACATTATTTTTTTATCCACTAAACTCTTATTATAGACAATCGGGTGAAAAATGTTATTAGTCTACTGAAAAACTATTGAGAATTGTTTACGAGAACTTTGTCATTAAAAATAACATCCTGTGAATTGCTGGAGAGCTCTACAAACCAGAATACATCGACCTAAGTGTTCCCAGACAGTCTGATTAGGAAAGAGCTCTTCATGGAAAATAACTAAGAAGACACTGAGATGGATAACTTCCATTTCTCCTCATTGGGCATCTGTATCTCAAGTAGAACACCAGGGTCCTGATGGGATATGGACAATAAATAAGTTACTCAGTTGCCATGTTGCTGGGAATCTGTGCATCTAGAAAATTTAATGAAGATAGCAAAAGCAGCAGCCTTTAACCTCTGGAATTAAGATCAAAAACGAAGTATTACAGTAAATCTAATTTTACCCTGTTTATGCAGTATTCCTTACTTCTGTATGCTTACGAGAACACTCTTAAGAAAGGTAGCTATTGCTCTTGAGTGACTTCTAGGGACATTGTGGGTTAATACAGACAATCTTACATTGGTGACCAATGAACTCAAACAAGCATCCATGATTCCAAACTCTATTATTAGAGTTATTAAAATAACTCTATTATTTTACAGGGGAATATAATGAAGAAACATTTATGAAATAGTTTATGAATATATTTTTAAATGTTTGCTTATGTTTATTTTTTCTGTAGAAACTTAAGATATGCTTTTCATAGTCCTCTTTGCTGAAGTGAGTACTATGCTTTAAGCATCAATACTCATCTCCCTGCTCTTGAGAGGAGCACCCTACTTCTGAATCCCATCTGCCCACTCTAACCTAAATGTATCTTTATTATTTTGCCACTGCTTTCCTTTTCCATGTCAGAATAGAAAGGAAAATTTTAAAATAATTACTTGCTCCAGAGGATACAAATGCCCAAATTAAAAGGATAATACTAGATCTGAGAACAAATGGATTTACAAAATTACAGAATTGTGCAATATATATAAATTCTATTTGATTCTATTCCAAAATTTAAAAAAATAAAATTTTTAATGCTAATTTCACCTTTGAATTTTTTTTTTTTGGAAGTTGCAAACAAATTTTGGATTCACGTATGTTACCTTTCCCTTACTATAACAAAATACCCAAGAAAATTAACTTATACAGAGAAAAGCTTTATTTTGATTGACAGTCTACAGGTTCTCATCCAAGAACAAATGTGCATTTATTTTTTTTTGGCCTCCAACGTGGGCAGCACAGCATGGTTGAAGCAGACCTCTTACATCATGACCCAGAAAGACAAGAAAAAGATGAGGTCCCCAAATCCCCTAGAAGGGTCACGTTCCCAGTGACCTATGGATCCCCATCCAGGCCCTACCTCCTAAAGGTCCATGGTACCTTTTGGTAGTACCACACTGGGGATCAAGCCTTGAGCACATGGGCCTTTTGGGGACATTGCCCATATTCAAACCATAGCTGATGATGGATTAGCAATGATGCACATTTTGCTTAACAATAAATAGGACATATTGAGTGATCACCATGTGTCAGTTTCTGAAATGGAAGTTTAAATGTCCAAACTCCTTTCTAATTCCATTTTTAATTAACAAATAATAATTTCATGTATGTTTGCAAGGCACCATGTGATGTTTTGATATGTTTACAATGTGGGTTAACAGATTCATCACCTCATATACTTAAGTTAATCTGTGGTGAAATCATTCAAACGCTATTCTTTGAGCAATTTTGAAGTATACAATATGTTATTATTTACTAAATTATCCATTTTGTGCACTAAATCGTGAAAGCTTGTTTCTGCTCCTCATTTTTTATTGAGGCATACTCTAACAAAAAGATAACTTCAAAATTATTTATCAAAAACTTAATTTATTAATCAAGGGAAGGATTTTATTTTAGAACACTGAAGTATCATAAAGATGCTGATCCAATGTTAAAGATGCCCGAGTTGTCTTTAATCTGTGCTTTATAGCTCTTAACCAGCATTAACCAGATTAATCAATATGTAAAGCAAAATTGGAAACCATTGGAAATTTGTATCTATTTAAAAAGTCAATGTTATATTTGTAATCCCAATGGTTGATTAGCTCAAGGGCACATCAGAAAGACTGGGAGGCATTGTTAGGGAGTAATTACTCCTTGACACCCTTTCACCATCCCTCCAGCCTTTGATTCAGCCAGTCTGAATTGAACCCCAGACTTTGCATATTTTAGGTGCCAGTTGATGCAAATACTACAAGTCTGGGAACCACACTTTTAAACTCTAACCTATTAAACACATTTTAAAATAATAAGGCCTAATATTTACTGATTAAATACTGTGGATTTTATACCATAGATCAACTGAACACTTTACATACAGAATCGTGTTTAACTCTACAATAAGCCTGTGAGGTAGACTCTGTGTTTAGCCTTGATAGTTTGGGGAGGAAAAGGATGATTAGAGTTCAGGATACTTTTCTAAGTCACCTGATTAGTAGCAGATCTGAGATTTACACCTAGTACTGCAGGTCCAGACCTCATGTTGTAACACCAGTAGGAAACAGGTCTTGGTTTGTCAACCATTTTACATATTTACTAAAACTCCAAGTGCACATTTTCTGCATGTCATCAAATGTACTTCTGTGGGGCATTTCAAGCATGAAAATACTATGGTTTTAAATAATCTTCTGTGCAATGGCAAATGAAGTAATGCTTTTAATTTTTCTTGAATCTATAAGTACTCAAGGAACTAAGAAAAACCTGCCTCTTACAATATTACACTTGTAAAAGGTGCTCTTGTTATAATGGAGGGGACAGAAAGCATGTCACAGAGTTTCACACTCAACATGATACTACCGAATCTTGCTGGCATCCACAAGAGGGTGGTGTACATTATTTGGGTCTATTTTGAAGCACATTTTGTACCCTACTGTAGGCAGATTTTTATTTTTTTTACAATAATTAAAGGCTATATCTTTGCCTAAGAAAGTGAATCATTTTATCAGGATTCTTCTGCCTTTTAAACTAATGCACGTGAACGAATATTCCATAACAAGCGTTTTATCATTTAAAGTGTCTGATCCTTTTTCAAAGTTCACTCCAGAACAGAAGTCAGAGCAGGGAGAATTGGTCTATCTCCTTCTAAAGAGGGAAACATCACTTCCTTGCTCAGACAAGGAACCTGAGATTCAGATTTTAAATGAATGTTGCCAATCAGACGTCAGTGCCCATAACAAGCCAAGGAAACCTTGGGAGTCTGCCATTTTTATGCTATCGCCTTGGAATTTTCAGTTTTTCCACAGGATGCATCAAATTAAATAAGGAAGGTGAGAATGGCTTAAGAAATAAGATATAAAATGGAAAGGAAAGCCTGCTCTTGTATTTCTGCCATTTGAGTAGAAAAAGATAGATGTTGAATTTTTTTTGGTTTTTAATTTGGGGGAAGTCGGGGGCAAACTCTTTTCGTAAGATGGTTCTGTGAAATGCACTGCTGCACAGAGCCAGCCTGCTGTGGATGCATCTGTACTTGCAAGCAGTGTGAATGAAGCAGGTACTCTCCAGGATAATAAGGACAGGGTTCTCTGCTCTCTACACTCTAGATCACTAAACCTTGGCTTTTCAAAGTGAGGCCCTGAGCCCAGGGACATCATTCCCCCCTGGAAGCTTATTAGATATGTGGATCTCAAGCCAGCACCAGAGATCCTGGGTCAGGATCTGCATTTTAGCAAGACACTGGGATCATTTGAATGTACATTTGAGTTTGATGAAAGCTGTCATGAGGTTCCACGGATGGTAAAAACAGCCACCTCCATGAAGCCAAAGAGGCGGAGCGGCACTGGGTGGCAGTATTGATGTTGGGTCAGGAGGACGTCAACCGAAGGCAGCTTCCGGATCCACTGTGGAAAGCAGCAGTGGGGTTGGGTGTTTTAACCAGGACTTCACCACCCTGGGCCTTCCAGGCTGAGGGTGCTCAGGGCCTGAGGTCTGGGAAGCTTTTGCTCGTGATTCCAACTGGAGGTTCCTGGAGAACATTTTCTCCCTGGGCGGCTATGGCTACCAAGTCTCACGCCAGGTAGAAAGCCTCATGAGGTTAAGTCCTCTTAGGACTGCGGGGGCCTTCCTGGGTATGAGTTAGATTTCAGGGGTTTTGAGAGCCATTCCTTGGTGACTCAGAAATATAAACACAGACTATCACGTTGTTTTCTGTAAAAGGTGCCTTTAGATTCATGGTGGAAGTCTTGCATTTGTTGCAAGATTCAATGTTTATTTGTCACTTTGGTAAAAGGTAGCTGGCCTCCGTGTGTGTGACTGTGAGCTCCTCTTGACTCCTCTTCGTCCAGAGCATTGTGAGCCTGCATTTCTACCTCCCCCTTCTCAGCCCCCTGGGGCTGTCGCTTCACAGAGCTCTAGTGACTGTGTTCAAGTTTCCACTAATTGCTTTATTATTTCATAAAGAGGCATTAATTGCTAACATAATTTTGCCTCTCTGTTGAATTGCCTCCTTCTTTTATGCAAAGTGACTACTTCTAATTCTTTCCCGTTTCCCGCCCCCTCAGCCTCTTCCTGTCAGTGGGGAGTCAGTGGGCACACCTGCCCGGGTGGTATGTGGCATCCCTTTCTGCACAGTCCCTGGCTACAGCACCTTTTCCTTGATGATTTAAAACTACATCCTGTGAAAGACTGATTAAAGTTTATTTCCTGAGCTAGCAGATGTCCATTTCAGCCAAGCCTCTGGAATCTCTGTCCTATTTTTGAACCGTAAAATTAATTTGAACAATAGAACAAAACATTTTTATGCAGAGTAGCTTTCTTATTTATTGTCGAGTTTGATGATTTAATATCATATTTTAAATTATTCTAGTCTTTGTAGATGGTTGATTCCAAAGCACACAACCCACATGTGTGCGCGCACACACACACTCCATGACAACATTCCTACATATAAACAGAACGCATATCATTCAACCCTCAAGACTCAGAAAACACACAACGTATGGTACACACAATACACATGCAACACACATGCATGTATACAGAAACACACACACACACACACACACACACACACCAGTAATCTGCATAAAATCTACAGATCAAGGACGGTGCCTGTTTTGCCCATATATTTTCCCCTGCAAGGTGGATGCCCCATAGCAGGTTCTCAGTACCTTAATAAAAATGTGCTTCATAGTTCAAAGTCCTTTAATATCCTTTTCATTAAGAAAATAAACATTTTGGAATTGAAATTGGCATGAAAAATATTCCCTAATAAATAGTTAGAAAGTAAGTGTCTTATGTTTCTAATAAATGTTATTCTGGTTCCTGGGAAGCTTACTCAGGTATGGAGAGTAACATGTAGGGAGCTTATCGTGGGTGCTTTGGGGGTCAACATGTGGAAGGGAATAAAGGGAAGAATATTACCCAGAGGATCTGGGTACAGATATATAGAGAGATACAGACAGATGATGAGAGGGGACTTCTCAGGGGAAGTGACTCACTTGGCTCTGGAAGCTGAGAATCCCATGGCAGGTTGTCTCCAAGCTGGGGACCCTGGGGCATATGCAGCATGGCTCCGTCCAAATACAGAGTCCTCAGCATGGAAGCTGAGGGTGTCGTTCAGTGTGCCCAAAAGACTGGCCACCCAGGGCTTGCTGGTGTGAGAACTGGGATCCAAAGGTCCAAAGACCAGAGAGCCAGGGCCTGATGTCCAAGGGCAGGAAGAGGCCAGTGTCCTTACTCCAGGAGAGAGAGGTGGGCTGGGGACAGGACTGCTCTTCCTTCCTTCCTTCCTTTTTTTTTTTTTTTAACTCTTTGTGAACCTCCAGTCAGTTGTGTGGAGCTTGCCATTTAAGGGCAGATCTTCCTCACCCCATCCACTATCCCACAGCCCCATCTCCCCTGAAGTACCCTCCTAGGCACACCCAGAATCCATACTTGGCTGGTTCTCTGGACATTCCTTAATCCAGTCCAAATGACCCCTAAAATTAACACAGACCAGAAGCCAAGAAGGGGAGGGAATTGGCATGTGTACGTGTCAGCTCTGTGGAGTAGCCACTGAAAAGGAGCCTGGGGATGATATCTCAAAGTGCAGTGTGTTCTCTCATTTTGTTCTTTATCCTTTCCTGAGTTGTTCCATTAATAATTAATATTTGCTACCTTGTGATAAAGATTCCCATGGTGATGGCTCTCCCTGACCTTCTGAGTTCACTGTGGGGGGACCCCCTCTACCATCCCTTACCCTGCATAAATACATGCAGTGTATGTAGACAGCACTCATGCTTGATTCCTGCCTGTGAGGTCGGTCTGCATGACTTTTGGCCTGGTGTGCATTTTTGGAGACACTTGGATCAGTCGCCCTTGCCTGGCCACACTGGATTTCACCTCTTTTGTACATTCAGAACCATCACTTCTGATAGGATATCAGTGGGTTCCTTTCTGTCCTCTGCTGCCATTGGGGTAATGATGGTTGTATTTACAGCATGTTATTTTCATTGCTTGCAGGAGAGAGAGCCATGTTTATATTGTCAGCAGGGTAATTTATGTTAAAGATACATCAGTTTAAGACAGGGTGTGGCTAAAGGTGTGCATTTCTAAGAAAACATTGTTTCTTACCCCAGGGTTAGATCACTATCAGTGGAAAAACCCCAGTGCGGAGTCCATAATCCAGGATGGTCAAAAATCAGTCCCAAATCCATACCGTCAGGTTTGCTAATGGGCAAAAAGGGTACTGAAGACAGGTAGTCACTGATGAAATGAGTGATGTCAAGGAGTACATGGTTAGGACCACTGTCCATGTATGGGACTGGGGTGTCAGATTCTGGAAATTCCCACAATTAAATATTTTGAACATGGTATTCAAGGCTCGAGGTTTGAAGCCCCATGGATCCACACCCCAGTTCCAAAGGACAAATCTCCTGAGCTGACTTGGACATTGGCTATTTCTGGCCCCCATGCTGCTGCACCCCTCCTGGATTGAGCCTCCTCTTTCTCCCAGAAGGCGAGAGGCTGGCCCCCAGGGCTAGGAAGCAGAGGGACTGGCAGATCATAAGGCTATGTGGGTGCTGGGTGATGAAGGCAGGAACTTGTCTAAAAGCTGGTTTCCTTTACAGCAGGTGATGGGTGTAGGGACAGGATTATCCGCTGCCACCAAGTTCTTCAGTTGGTGTATTCCTTATGTGTTTAGATATGATGGGCCATTCTCGAATCCTTGTCTTGGACCTGCTTCCCAGGTGGAGTTGCCTCTACTCCTTTGATCATGTAAACTTTGAGGGGGGGCCCCTGAGAAGTTAAAACTAAATGAACTGTTGTAGTCAAAGAGAATGCAGGACACCCATTTCATAGCAGCAATTTGGTATCCAAAGCTAAACTTGCTGCAGGGTTTTGCTCAAAGCTCAGTATGAACACAGCTTCAGGAAGTGGTCTCGTGGCATATGGTATGTAATTTCCTGGATAAATTAGTACTTCTGAATAATATTTGAATGATGGAGTTATCTGAACAAAAGGATTTTAATAATTCTGCTCTGGATACCTAAGCACATATTGTTCTGAGTAATTTTAAAGACAATAAAGCAAAAGAAGATCTTTCAAATCCATGATTTTAGATTGTTTGAAAATATCATTAATCTCTCTATAGTCCATTTTTATGAAAATATTTCTAAATCGATTTGAAATTTTGCCTTGAATAAAGCTGAAGTTATCTACATAATCTTGGGCTGACTCTGAAGTCCCCATTCATATTCATAATTATGCTAAAGATGTAGGAAATCCATTGCATGCTCTGTATTTAGGAGACTACAAAACTAGTTTCCAAACTAAGCTTCATTTGATTATTCTCCCATGTGGATATTGCTTTTTATTGAATCATTTTTCCTTCTGAATTTCTCCTGAGCACCAAAGCAGAGTTAAAAATAGATCAAAGATGGCTCAAATTATGTAGAACCATAGTGTGTATTTCTTATTTATGAACTTTGGAAGACTTGTCCTTCTTGTTTGTCTTCTGAGTATCTACAAGTTAAATGTACCTCATTGAAAGACGCTTTGGCTTTCAGAGCATTCACTTTTTTAACTGAAATTAAATAATTGGTTTAGGGATATTCCCAGATATCACAATCAATACCCCCACACACCTTTTTCAATACGTGTTTTACACACTTAATAGGAAATTCATGCTTGGATGGAAACAAGACTGCCTTTGGGTTGAGCTTTGCTTTCTGTTTCTTTTGGCCCGTGGTGAGCAACCCTCACTTTCCCAGAGCACACACCAGTGACTATGAAATACGGCTGTGTTGTCACTGCAAAGCACCCATCTGTCTGTCCAGATGAGCACAGTGTGATCCAGGGCTTTCCTCTTGTCAGATGAGTTCATCACCCCACTCCTTCCGGCACAGTCTCCCATCAGAAGATCAGAGACTCAGATGTGTCCCTGAAGTCAGTAGCATCCATTGCCATGGTCAGGAGGCTGAGACAGCCCTGACTGGGTCTCCTGGGGCCACCTTACTGCTTGTGATAGAGGGTTTTCACTGAGTGAGGGCAGATGCATGCTACATTGGAATATCTCCTTGGGTTCAGATTCTGTCCCAGGTGCCCCCATGGAACAACTAGCCTGATTCCCCATGGCCATCTTCTCTGATGCAGGCTCAAGTAGGGTTGGACTGGGTTCAACATCTGTTTGCAACTGGACATTTGGGATAGTCTTGTGAGAACCTTGGCATGGCTTGAACTCCCTGTCTTTTTTATTTACTTATTTATTGGTACTAGGGATTGAACTAGGGGTGCTTCCCTCTGAGCCACATCTCCAGCCCTTTTTAAAAATATTTTGTTTAGGGCTGGGGATATAGCTGTGCTTGCCTCGCATGCACAAGGCCCTGGATTCAATCCCCAGCATCACCGAAAACAAACAAACAAAAAATGTTGTTTAGAGACAGGGTCTCAATGAGTTGCTTAGGCCTCGCTATATTGCCGAGGCTGCTTGGAACTTGCGATCCTCCTGCCTCAGCCTCCAGAGCTGCTGGGATCATAGGTGTGCGCCACCTGGCCTGCTCTTTCAACCATTTCTAAGAGACCTGATTTCCCATTCCAGTCAGAGTTGTCCCAGTCCCTGTGATATATTTCAATTACTTTGACATTCCCAAATCTCCATGAAATAGAGGATGAACTCCTGAATATGTGTAATAAGAAATTTCCATTTTTTTGTGTGAACCACTGGAAATAAAAGCTCTTCATTTTATGATTGCTGCACTCTACTTCGTGAACCTGCAGCAGGTGTGCAGATGAAAAGCCAGCAAGTCTTCCTTCAAGGAGCTGGCTCTGAGGCTTTGGGGTCATCGCGGGAGGCCGCTGTGCGTGCAGCTTGTACGCGCTTGGCTGCTAAGTGCCGCCATGCCTCCGTGATGGGTGATGCTGTCGTTTGTCACCAAGCACCACTGCAGGAGCAACGGTGTGCTCCTTCCTTCTGAACCCTGCGGAAGAGGCTCAGGCTCAGAGGCCAGGTCTGAAAACGGCATCGATCGATCCGCCCCGGGGGAGTGTTTCCTCATGCCTGTCTTTACATGTTTGTTCATGTAGTATTACTTTTTAAAGATGGACTCTTAATATGTTTGTTATGATATTATTCTAATTTATTTACTGTTCTAGAAAAATCTGTTTAAATTGGTTCAAAGGAACACCATAGACCCTTGCTGCTGCTCAGCATCAAGTTGTAAAGTCTTGCCCTTCATCTGAGTACCCCAGCTCTGTCCAGGAGACAGCTGTGCACCCCGGCCCAGCATGCATCCCCGTGTCCACTCTTCTCTGTGAGGTGCTGAAGGAGACGTAAAGCATAAGATCACCCCCCTTGTTTAGAGTGGTTAGTGGTGTGAAATGTTATGCGAAGTGACGTAGGAGCTTTGGAGAGTGTTATCCTGTGACAGGGCTCTTGGTGTGAATCTGTAACCAGAGAAACAGATAGAAAGTCCCAGAGATGTTTTCAAACAGCCTAAACTCTGCCTTCCCTCTTTCTGTCCAAGATGAAGCATGTGCAATCTGTGGAAGGTGGGTCTTAGTGCCTGCAGGTGCAGCAGGGGGGGCCTCAGGAGCTGTCCAAGGTACTTCAAGTGCAGGGGTCCTGAGTCTGAGTCACAGTGACGGTGGTGGGAAGGAGGGTGGGGCCCAGGACGGTCTTGCTGGAGGCCTGCAGGGGATTCCTTGCCACCGGCAGAGGTGTGAGTGTGAACCGCAGTTGGCACAGTGCGCCTTTTGCACACCCGTCTTGGTTCCTTCATGCACCTGTCCTAGAGGAGGCTGTGGGTGCAGCCTGTGCCTGAGCCCTCCTGCTCACAGGGTAGGGCAAGGCTGCTGGCCCTGGCTGGCCTGCCGTCTAGGCAGATGCCTCACAGGATCCGAGCGCAAGGATTTCAGTATGACACTCTACTGCTCTGCATCTTAATTTTCTTTTTCTTTCTCTCTCTCTCTCTCTCTTTTTTTTTTTTTTTTTTTTTACTTTTTAAAATTGTGGTAAAATATGCATGACATAAAATGTGCCATTTTAGCCATTTTTGAGTGGACAGTTCAGATTGTGATGTCCTTTTCCACTCGTGACAACCTTCTTCACAGTCCTTTTCCAGAGCGTTTTCATCCTGCAACACCATCCTTGCTCTGGCCTAGAGGGGTCTGCCTCTGAAGCTCACGTTGCAGTTTTATTGCTGTTCCCTGTGGCAGGATTGGGAAGGGTGGTTTTCGGGGAAATGGAGGGTTATGCCTTTCTCTCAGGGGTGTGTCAGTTCTGTTTGAAAGCAAGGCCGCTGCTTGTGTTTGCTCTTTCCCACGTGCCCATTTGCATTCCCACCTTCTGCCAGAAGATGAAGCCACAAGCGACCCTTGCTAGCACACATTCTTGGACTTCCCAGCCTCCAGAGACTTTGATTCAAAATAAACCTCTTTTCTCTCTCTCCCTGTCCTTCTCCCTTCTTTTCTGTCACAATTGAACCCAAATCTTACACATGCTAAACAGGTATTCTACTGCCAACCCTTCTTCTTTATAAATACCCAACCTCAGGTGTTCAGTTGTAGCAATAGAAAATGGGATAAGATAGCCTATCATATAATAACTCCCCATATTCCCTTCCTCACCCCCAACCTCTCATCTTTTTTCTGTAACTATGAATTTGGCTACTCTAGGTACCTCATATAAAGAGAATCATAGAGTTTTTGTCCTCTGTCTGGCTTATTTCATAGCCTAATGTTGTTAGAATTTGTCCATGCTGTAACATGTATCAGTATTTCTTTGATTTTTAAAGTTAAAGACTGTTTCATAGTATGTAGCTACCTCATTTTGCTTATCAATCATCTTTTGATGGATACACAGGTCACTTCCACCTTTTGGTTTTTGTATATAATGTTGCTGTGAACACTGGGTGCCTGTTTGAGTCCCAACTTTCAATCTTTGTGGTATGTACCTAAGAGTGGAATTGATGGATCATATGGTAATTCTGTGTTTAACTTCGTGCCTTAGTTTTCTTCTGTACAGAATGCAGATAGCCAGAGCTCCTCCTGGGCAGTGATAATACAAAAATTAATTAATTAGCCAGGCACTGACATCTGGTGTACTCTAGGTAAGTCTTGGCCGGTATGATTTTTCCTCAAGAGCCAGCTCTGGCTCCCGTGTGCAGCCAGTATGGTGAGAACCAAGAAGTGAGGCTTGAACCTCAGCACTGCTGGACACAAGAGGGTATGCACCTCTTGTCGGGGTGGGCTGCCCATCCTCTGAGGCAGTGTGCAGTCATGGGGTGCACTTCTTCTTCCAGCTTCCCATGATCCTGGTATCTCAAGGTGGAAAGTGCACTACGAGGCATTCTTACCTACAACAACGGGCATCTGAAATCAAAACATTCAGATTCTACTCTTCCAGAGAGCTTTGAGAGAACAAAATATGACCATGCACTTTTAATTTACAAATGCTCTCCACCATGTGAGAGTGGAACAGTTTGTCAGCTCATGAATTTTACCCTGAAATACCACATGGGTTGATAGGAGCCTTCTGGGGGAGGGGACTGTCCAGAGAAGGGGTTTCTGTTAAAAATTCAGCACTTTGTGCTCTGAGTGCTGTGAGTTGGGCTGAGTGTGAAAAATCTCTTTTGATATGTAACTCAAGCGTGGATGTCTGGCCGTGGCTAAAAAGCCCCAAAGCTCTCTCTAGTGTATCATTTATGAGGAAGTTAGTTCTGTAGACGCTTGCTCGCTGTCACTGGGGAAAGGTCATCTTACAGTAAACACAAAAATCACCGCAGTCTCCTTTGACAACCTGCTTTTCTAAATTAGTTAAAGTTAGTTAAGTATTCTATTTAAATTCCTGTGTCACATAGTATCATACAGAGTTTTGAGAATTTTGAATAAGTCATGCATCAGTGAATACCCAGGATTCTAGTAGAAGGACAACATTGTAGTCTAAAAATATTGGTTGTTTCCTTCACATGATGAACAGCAAAATAAGTTTTGCAAAATGAATTGATTATATGTACATAATTTGAGGTATGACAGAAGCTCTAGAGTACCTTGTCACAGAAAACATTCATATTACATTTATTTTGTCAAGGGCAATAATTGTGTTGAGGTGTGTGGGTGTTTGGTTGGAAAAAAGAAAAGGTGGACTTTTTTTAGAGAGAGAAGCTTGTGGGGGGGAACAGACAAAAGCTGGTCCCCTCCTGTTTGCCTTCAACATCAATCTTCAAATTACCTGAAATCCCTTGGAGCAGGAAGGGCTTTGTGGAGGAAAGAAGCTATTAAAGCAGCGTCCCCCATGTCACTACCCCTTGTCCTCATTCAGCCCCCATCAAGGCGGCTGGCTCTGGAGGGGCCCTGGCATGGTCCAGACACAAAAGAACCATAACCCCCTGGTTGCTGAGGCTTGAAATTCCCTCAGCCAAGAACAGAAGCGATTCTTTCTGCAACTTACAACAAAAGCACTTTTGAATTTCATGGCTTTAGTTTGATTGTGTTTAAGTCTGGGTGTAATAAGTGAAGAAAACAATTAAAATACTTCTGTTCTGTCCGGCTGTGAAAAGACACATAGCATTCTGGGTGCCCGAAGTGGGGAGGGGCTCGTGGAGGGGGATGGGAGGCCCGGCTCTTGGGAGGTGGGGTGCCAGGGCAGCAGGGGATTAGAGATGTCAGCACGAGGTTTGCAGCCTGCCCCCGCATTTCTACCCATAGTGATGTATGAGGATCCCTTCTGAAACGGGTGAATTTGTATAACCAGGGGATTAAATAGCCGAGGAATCACTGTGACAATCAGAGATAAGGCACCACAACCCAGGACCCTGGGGGAAGGCCTGTGCTCAGCCAGCACACGGTGAAGAGGAGTGAGGACTTTTTGTGCCCCAGCCATGTCCAGATGGGGCAGAGAAGGATGGCAGTGTCCAGATGCAGGGAGAGGGGCCATTCCAGCCCGGGAAGGAGAGGGTAGCACAGCTGGAAGTCCTTCCTGTCAGATCCTTTCAGAGCCTCTGCACGGACCAGCCCGTTGTCATTGTATTCCACCTGGGCATAACCTAGGAGCGCTGCTGTTTGATCTTCACCCAAGCTTCCCCTCAAAGATGCACGGCCTTCAGCCTGTGGCACCCTGCGTTGAACCAGTAACCTAAGAAATGCCCACTGTAGGTTTCTGACTGTCCTGGTATACAGCTACAAAACAAATACGGCTCGCAATTTCCTGTTTTGGGTGCTGAAAATCAGGATCCTCCATTGTGGAGGGACTTCAAGCTACGCCACTGTGTCCTAATACCATGTTCTAAGCACCTACTTGCGCACCACACGCTCACGTTACATTTATACTCTGGTGTTCCAAATAGAACATTGTTTTTAAAGCCTAGAAACAATTTCAAATCAGAAGCTGTAAGAATCTTAAAAAATAACGTCACATGATTATAAAAAAAAAAAATGTGATTGTACTTCTGTCCAACCACACATATTAGGGAATGATTCACATTAGAACAGGAAGAAGCCTTGGAGAATACCTGTTTCATGATCTTTCATAATTTTTAAGCTTTCATCATGGCCAGCATTTGTGGATTAAGGGTGAAATTATAACCATTTGTGAAATATTTTTTAAAAATAGAAGTATCTAAGAATATAATAGGAAAAAAAACAGCTCTTTGCATATAACCATGCCAACTAGCTTCATTAAAATTTTTTATAAATATTGATATCAGAAATGTTGGGCTCTTTATTGAAAATTATTAGTTTTTCCAGAAAAAAGTTTGTTTTAAAATTAAGTGCATACACATGTGTGAACAAAAATATGGGTATGCACAGCTCCTAGAAACAGAACTCTTCAGATTGCATTTTTCTTATATCCAAAAAATGTCTTTGCTCCTTTGTCCTCCAGGAGCAGTACCTGTGTCTATATGGGATAATGGGATTTAATGAATTTAGAATAATTTGGTCTGACACCTGTGATGACCGTCTGCCATTTTGTCTTGAGTAGGCTGTGAGCAGAATGAATGGGAGACGCTGGGTTCCGGAGCTCTGGTCTCTGTGCACTTCCAGTTTTCACAGAGAGAGTCTCATTCACATGGAGCCTGAGCTGGTGGCTGCATGCAGCAAGTGCTCATTGTGAGTGCTGATTTGATATTGTCTCCCTGCAGATAGCGCCTGGGCAGTGTTGAAATCTAACACAGATAATAGAGTTGATTGTAGTCTGTGGCAGTGCTTGGGAGAATGATACTAACAAAACACCAGATTGTGATGATGGGTTATTATCAGAAATTAGAGTTTTTACAGCTGGAATGGAGCTGACAGGTTTCAGAAGAAAACTAAGGCCTGGCTGTCAGGTGACTGGTACAAAATCACAAGGCCAGGACTATTGTTGGATACTTGGGACTTCCAGTCCAGGGTCTTTTCCCTAATCCACACCACACTGAGATTAATTACACTTTGCAATCTTTATTCCAACACACACAGACTCGAAAATGTGTTTATGGCAATATCAAATTGATTGCCTTGTTTTTAACATCTACCTACCATCTTGATTTACTATGTTTTAATTTCCACCTCCTGGTTGACAGAACTGATAGCCAGTAATTGTGCAGTGTGTTTGTTAGTTGGAGATGAATCTCGCTCTTCACTGTGCTGTACCTCTGCCTTATAAAGCTGGTTCATGTAGTTGGAAAGCAGATTCAGGTTATAGCAACGTTCTCCACATTGTAAGCAGTTGTCAGTAAAAGGCAGGAGAGGAGAATCCGTCAACTATTGTTACTGAGAGAACACCCAGTTTTGTCACCCTGCAATGCATAACTCTTTCTCCTCTCTAGTGGGTAACATTAGCTGTACACTCTCCATTCAGTACGCACCCATTGTGTCTGCCGTCCCTAACGCTGTGCCTCCTTGAAGGGACACAGCATGATCTCTGTCCCCATGGGATGATGAAAGGGTATGATAATGTGGCAGACTATTTTGAAGATTGTTAAGAAAATTCAAAGGCAATGTTGATGGCATGTTTGTTTGATACTGGTGATGGTGACGATGACAGAGACAGACACACACTGGGAATTGACTGTGAGCCAAGCATGTACTCAGTCTGTTACCTGGATTATTTCATTCAGTCCCTAGAACAACTCCCTACAGTGACAGCTATTAAGATTCCTCTGTAAGAACAATGAGAGGAAGTAGAGGCTAAGATAAATTTGATAATGTGCCCGAGAATAACCAAGGAAAGCCAGGTACAGAGGATATTCCTCTACTATGTGCCTTAATGTTAAGACAGGATTTTTATTTATTTATTTTTGAGATTGTGATTACTTCAGTAACTTGAAGCTGTTATTCAAAGGCAAATAACATTAAGAAATGCATTGCCCTTTTAATATTGAAAAAGCCTTTGACTTTAGGAAATGCTAGATTTCCCTCTGATATGAATGTTTATTGTACTTCCTAGTGGTAACAAGTATATCATCTGCTTGAGAATTCTGATTACCCCTCTCCTCTTCCATGAATCAAAATAGGAAGTCTGGAAAATAGGAAAACAATGTGCATTGCATTAAGTAAATGATAAACCAAATAGCACAGAGTAATTTATTTTCATTTGTTTCTTTGGGTTCATATAATCACACTGTTTCATTATGAAATGTAAATCTTGATCATCATTAGCATTTCTCCAAAACAGCGATCCTGACTACATTAAGTCTATTTATTGCAAACAGCTAGGTGCTGAGCTCTGGCATATGGTGGTGGGGATAACACAGCTACGATGGGATAACACAAAGCTACGAGAGAGGAAGCTGCCCGTCTAACTAGGAAAAGCGGGAGGTGTGGCAGGCGATGAGTTGGCACGCGAGGAAGGCAGGGACAACTGGGAGGGGCACAAATCAGGAGCAGTCTTGACGGTGTCAGATAGAACTCAAATGGAATAAGACCCATGGGGTTGACGCTAAACCAGGCTTCTCAGAAATAACTGTGAAAGATCCTGCTACATGAGTCTAATCACTTCAGGCCCAAGGAAAACATCACTCTGCCTCTGTGAGTTTTGGCATTCCTGCTCAGAAGTGGTAAACCCAGCATGAACTTCGTTCCCCTGTGAGAACTTGTACTCAGAGCAAGGATCATAGGCTGATGTTCCTTCCCTCTAATCCTGGATAATCCCAGGATTGTGGTGGCAGGCCATGAGGATATTGGGGAGAACCATTCAGATGTAATTGGCCTAAGATGTGGATGGCAGTGAGATGCCTAGTGTGGACAAAGAGGATCCAAGCCTGTCACAAACCAAGAGTTCTGAGATACAGATGTCACTCTTCGCCAGCTCAAGTTATAGTTTTCCACAAGAAGGGATTAAAGTTTCTAACCATATCACACTGTCTTCCATCCATCTAGCCAGACAGACAGACAGACAGCCTGCCTGCCCACTAGCCAGTTCAAAAACGATTATTAAATACTTCCCATGTGTTGTGATTCATGTAGCTTATATACCCATGTGAGCAGATGACAAGTAAACCACAGACCAACAAATAAGGAAATAAAACACAAAAAACAATGAACAGTGTCTCACGCTGCTTCAGAAAGTGCCAATGCAGAAACCAAGATGCCCGTAATCTAGGTGTAAGTACTCTGATATCTACCAGTTTACCAGGAGAGAATGAAAAGTAAATATAAGAACCCTTCAGTCACAGTGGTCAAGAGAAGAGGACCTCAAGGAAGAGACTCTAAGCCACATAGGACACTGCTAAGAGATGTCTAAGATGAACCTTGACTAGAAGCAATCAAATGTAATAGTCTGGAATCCATTGGTGACATTGGTAAGATCAATTTCAACAAGATAATGGGATAAAAGTTTGATTAAAGTAGAAACTCGAAGAAGCGATAACTTTCTTGAGAAATTTTGCTATAAAAAGAAGTTATAAATGGTTGCTGTTGAAAATGTCATGATCGAGTATGTGGTCTACATGTTAGGCTGCTATTTAAGTACATGTTGCTGGCCCGATTCTGAAGGACTAGTTGTCCAGCCTTACTGAGTCTTAGACACTTCATCTATGCAGGGAGGGTCTCAATTATACCTAGGAAGGAAGTCCCACGTGGGGTTCAGTCTTCTTCCACAGTATACTAAAACTGAAACTTGTTAACTAACATTACCCCATCACTCTTCCCCCAACCCCTAGCTCCCACTGTCCTCTCTGATTCTGTGAGTTTGACCTCTTTGGGTTCCAGATATCAGTGAGGTCATACAATATTTCTTATTCTGTGTTGGGAGATCTAATACACAGCATGTTGATCATAATGAGTAATACTAGACTGCATTGTGAACTTCAAGTTTGCTCAAAGGGTAGATGGTAGGCATTTTTTTCACATACACACAATAAAAAAAGAATGAGCAAAAGAAAATGTTAACTATGTTAAGTAGTAGATACATTTCTGAGCTTGACCTTGTGATCATTTCACAGTGTGCACATTCATCAGAACATCTGGTTGTATACTTAGGTAGACTTTTTATTTATTTGTCAATCAAGCTGTTTTTGTTTGTTCAATAAAGCTGTTAACATTTTTCTTAACATAGTCACTTAAATTAGTGTTATCCTATCATAGAAGAATTCATACATTTTGAGAATCACTTTAATTTGATTCTATATGTAAATAATCTAGTTTTGGTGGGGATAATATGAAGCTTGACTTTTTGTATTTCCTAGAGTCTAAGCAGTGTAGTTAACATAGTTGTGAAATTGTGAATAATAGAATAAGCAGGTAATGCAGTTACCATGCAGTGTGTACCTCATGTATTTCCCTGGAGCTTGCACATGAAGGTCAAGTGTGCTTACTCAAAAGGTAAAACTTCCTGAACTCTGGAGCTTCTTTGGACATTGAAAACTGATTATTATCATATACTTGCACATCCACACACATATACTGTGTACAAGATCTATCTTAGTTGGTAGTAACTACATAAACATTGGCAACAACAAATTTTGAAGTTGGCAATTCTCCAAATGTTTTCTTTTACAAGATTGTTTAGCTATTCTCTGTTCTTGCATATGCATATAAATTTTAAGATCTTCTTGACAATTTCTGCAAAAACAAAAATGAAAGCAGATATTTTGGTAGAAATTGTGTTAAATCCATAGATTAATTTGGTATATGTTGACATATTAACAATATTAAGTTTTCCAGTCTGTGAATATAGAGTATCATCATATTTACTTAGATTTTTCTTAATTTGTTGGCAATACTTTTAATTTTCACAGTACAGGTTTTGCATTTATTTTGTTAAATTTAGTCCTAAATATTTTTGATGCTATTTGTATGTGAAATTTGAATCTTAATCTTAATTTGGGGTTTTCCAGTTCTAGCATACCAAAAGATAATATTTTTTCTATACTGACCTTGTGTTCTGACACATTGCTGAACTCCATTATCAGTTCTTAAAGTCATTTCACACATTCTTTGGATTCTATACATGCAAGATCATATCATCCGTGAATAGAGAGAGGCCTCCTTCCACTTGCGTCCAGATGACTTTTACTTCTTTTTCATGCCTAAGTGCCTCAGTCAGAATTTCCTTTGCCATATTAAGCAGATGTGGTGAGGTTTTCCTGATTTAGTGGTTGTTATCTTTTTAAAGAAGTGAGAACACACACACACACATACACATATGTAATTATTCATGGTGACTCTGGAAATTTACTCTTCTAATCTTTATTTTTTAATGATACTATAATTATTGTCCTTTAAAAGTTAAGCAAATATTTCCAACTGAATTGAACTATTAGCATGTATTGTTAATTGCCCTAAAATACTTCATTATAGATTCTATAACTATTTTGTAGCCTTTTAACAGAAAATTATAACTTTGAATATTTAGATTTTTTCATACATATAACAGATGCACTGCTGCTGAAATTCAAACATGACTGTTATTTAAAATCCCAACGTGGTGCTCTGTTCATAAAGAAGCATACTTTGAAGTGTCATAAAAATCTTGTAATTGCACACTTGGGGTATGCTTTTGGAATTGCCAAATACAAAGAAATTCAATGATGTGTTATAAATATGGTGTAACTCAACCAAGTTTACCCCTTGATTATAGCATCCCGAATCTTCTTAGTCAGAAATGAAATAACCACATTCACCTCTATGTGCTCCCTAGTAGAGTAAAGCTGAGGCTGGTTAAAATAAAGCACAAACAGGATTTCCACCTGAGACTCTGCCCTGCCCTTTCTAGTTTTTCACATTGCATTGCTCTAGTCTTGTCAGCAGAAAGAGGATAGAAGCTTCATTTTGTCTGCAGAGTTTCACATCATTAACTTTCCAGTGTCACTTCTATTATATGAGGGAAATGAATGGGCCAATATTTGAGGGAAAGCACTGCAGTATTCCCCATGCTGAGAAAACACGCCATCAGAGTGTGCGGGCCAGGAGGCTCCGCAAAGAGGCACCTCCCTTTCATTAGGGAATTAATTTTGTTGGTACGGATTTGTGGTTTCTGTCTTGTTTGCCTTGCCTTTAAGTCAACTTTATTAATTCAGTTTCATTTTGAACATATGTGATCCTAACATTAGAACATATTCTTTGCATTATTGTGATGAAAAAGGCATTTGCATGCATTTTGTAGAAATATCATGCATATGATTTTTGAGGTGTGTGTATACATGCATGTTTCTGTCTTATGTGGAAGAAGTCCAGAGTCTAAGTAAATGCACTTGTCAGAAGGGATGGGTTTCCTGTGTGAATGCCTGAAATGCCAGCCCCAGTGTGCAAACTGGCACTGTGTATTCATGCAGCATTGCTTTTTGAGGTCACACTATGACATTTAAACACAGGAAATTTTTTCTAATGTTGACAGTTTTTTAAAGAACAGTAAAATGAAGAAGACAGCTGATCAACTTTGAAATGTGTTATGCTATTAGATGCAGATAAAATGATTTTTAAATATTTGCATTTCATTCATGTTCTTAAATATATTAGTTACTCAAAATCTGTCATGTGAATACAGCCAGATGTCAGGAAAAGAACTAACTTCTTTCTAGAACAAGATACATATCTATGCTACATTGATTCTTAAAGGCTGCTTTATCATGCATGTATAGCCAGAAAGTTGGCTTATCTCATATATGGATGTATTTTCATACCTTTTATGTATACTTATATTTATTATACTTGTGAATATATTTATATCATCATAATTGTTAAGTATGAGGGAACTAAATTAGCAATTTTACAGTAGAAAATATGTACATCTATCAAGCGTACTGTATACCATGAACTAAATGTATGCTATATGAATACTTCAACTTATAGTCAAGCATTTTGTAAATCAAGACATATTTGAAGAGAATTTTTAAGACTCCTCTAGACCTGATTACTAGAAAGCCAAATCCAAAATAATATTTAGCTCATCAATAGCAACATGGGGGTCTTTGACTACACATTTTTGCCTATCATTTATTATTCTCTAAGAGGTTACTTTAACTTAATAGTGAAAATCATGCAATTTAAAATGAAGTGGTGAAATGCTGAAGAAAAAGTGAGAATAAACAAGGGTTGGAAGATAGGAATGTAAATAGACACTAATCCTTTCTTGATCACAACAACCCAAAGTTTCCTAGGCTATCCCATGAAAGAGATTCGAAGAGATCGCCTCAGAAATAGCAGTGATGGCTCCTGCTTTTAAATATGTCACTCCTTGGGTCTGGTTTGTGGGACCAATGTAATGCTAGTCATGAATCCAGATCTTTGAAGCTGAAGGGAGAAAAGCAAAGAAAGCAGAGGTACCTACGGGCAAGGGAAGTTCTGCGACCTTGGGGAAGGATGTGGTGAGTGGTACATACAGCGGGTGTGCAGCAGGGTGGAGCGGGGCTTCTGCACCTGCTCCCAGTGCCCCCTCCTGGATGCCTGTGGTGGGGGCCCCTATGGGAATAATGGCTTTGTGGAGAAGACAGCAATGGAGTCCAAGTCAGCCATGATTATAAGTGGGCAAGTTAGCGCCACCTACAGGGAGGGATACAGGGGAAGTGGTGTGCAGAGAAGGAATGACCTCAACAGAGGACGGGTTTGGGATTTGGGCTGGGTATGAAAAAGTAGTTGAACCTGGCGCATGAGACAATGTGTCTTCCCTCCTGCTTAACTTTGCTCAAACCCAGTATATGAATGAGCCACGCAGTTACACACCCATGTTGTTTCACCTGTTCTCATCGGAGATACTGCCAGGAGAAATCCTGGACTAAAGAGAGAGCTAGTCCTCATGCCACCGGAGCCCTGTGTACATCCGCTGGCAGTCAACTCCATGACATCCGCCATGGGTGTGGGTTCTACCCAGAGAGGGCGATGGAGGGAAGAAGAGACATGCCCGCATTAGTACAATTAAAGCTTGAAGAATGTAGAGTGTGTCAAGTATGTAGAGCAGCCAGCGGCTTAAGCCCACGTGATATTAGCATGAACACATGAGGGTAGGCCTCCCCTTGTTAGGGGAAAGATTGCAAATTCACTGCTGTCAAGATGTGACCATGCTTTGTGCTTTGGGAAACTGAGAGTAGATTTTTTAATTAAAAAAAAAAAATTCCTGATGTTGTCTTGATGTAGGAAAATATTTCCTACAGCAATGTGTAGGGACAGTAGAAAGAGGCAGAATTTGGGGAGAAGATGTCAGACAGGTTACAGGGTCCAGTTCAAAATAAATATGTGCAGCCACCTATTTAAAATAAATAAGAATTTTAAGATAGAAACCACAGAGGATTAAACCAGCATCTCTTTCTTCTGAGTCTGGGTCTTCATGAGACTGTGTATGCCATGTGCCTGTGAAGCCACCTGGGTTGAATCCAGGATCCTTCTCTATTTATTTGAATGGGTGACAGTACCATTGTTTATTACATGAAAATGGAATTCAGAAATAAAATCTGGTTCATCTAGATGCTAATAGGTTTTTTCTAATGAGTTTGAGCTGACTTCAAAATATTCCTTTGATATTGTCCAAGAAATACTAATCTGGAGCTCACAAGAGATGTGCCATCTTGAAATAAAGAACTGCATATTACTGACATGTGGCTGGTATGTGATATCCTCAGGGAAAGTACTTGACAACATAGAATGAGAGGCAGGGTGGCCAAGGCTGGAGCCCAGGGGACACCAGAATTCAAAGAGGGAGGATTTATTAGGATGAGTTTTTCTCTTGAGTATTTCAGCCTCAAGCTAGTGCTTGGCTTGTAAAGGGTAAATTAGTAGGCAGGAGAAAAGTGAAAGATAAAATGGTTCTTTGGGGCAAAATGCATGTTTTCACTATGTATCTAGAAGTTAGGTGATCCATCTACTAAGTGTCCCCAAATGGGCTTATTATCATCCCTAAGTTTGGAGAAAATGGAACGCAATGGGCAGTGTTCCTCGTGGCTCCCAACTCACTAACCTCTGGCCTGTGGTCCACCTCTCCCAGCCTTTACTTCCTCCTTGTCACCCAACACAGGATCCCACCATCTCTATCCTCCCAAGAGCCAGAACTGTTCTCACTCCATGACACATCCTGGGTTTAAACTTTGACTTTGATCTCTCACTACTACAGATAGAAACCAACAGACTGTGACTCATTAAAGGTTAGATGTTTTTTCTTAAAAGTGTGAAATGACCTTTAACCTATTCTAAGAAAACATGACAGAAATGCTGGGGGTCATGATTCCTTTAAAGAATACTCCAGTCACCTCTCAGTAGGACAGTGTGAGGTGCCACAGGGCTTCTACCGTGCTAGGCCATATTATCATACAGTTCAAATTCTTGGACGTAGTACCACCTCTCAGGGGTCCCTGTTTTACCATGTAGGATTAGTATTCAGTCACAATTTCAAGAGATGATGATGAGTGCTAGGTACAGAAACTTTAAAACATTTTGAATACTAGTGCATTTGTTTTCCATTACTTTGTTTCTTACATAACTCTGTCACTGACAAATGTCTAAAATTATAGGGAGTCCTAGTAGTAATTAATTAATTACAAATCTAGGTTGTCTGATTGCACATACATCACCAGTTGGTAAAATTTGTCACGAATGAGACCTAGACATAACCGCTCATGATAGTTGTTTCAATTAGTACTTCTCAGACCCTAGTGAACCAGGCATTAGGGATCTTGCCAAATGTGGATTCCAACTGACTCTTTGGAGATAGGCCCCAATGCTGCATTTTCAACAAACTTTTAGGTGATGCTCATATTGCAGTGATCTTAGACCTCACTTTAATTGCAAGGGTGCCAGCCTAAGGGTAAATTGAAGAACTTTTTTTAGTTTTATTTTCTTGATTCTTCTTCTGAAGCATTGATTCTATTCCTAGGAGGTGCAATAAGAATTTCTGTCTTGATGGTGAGGGGGAATTCTCTCTGGAAGAAGAGATAAGTTTGAACACATTGCTCAGTAATGCTGGTCTAGAACAGCACTCTGCTAGAACTTAAATAATGTCTGCCTAAGAAAAGGTAAAGGGATTGGATCCCTATTCAATATTGTTCCTACCTCAGAGATTCTATGATTTACCCTTTAAAAATAAGCAGGATGCCCATTTCTCATTTAGTGCCCCTTTATTTGTTTTTCTCATTTCTTATTTATTTTTCTTGGAAACTCTTTGTGGCCTGTTATCCCTAGTGCTCAATTTCTCTACCTAATAATTATAAATATTCTCCTTCATTCAGCTTGCCTTATGTGATCCACCATTAAGCCTCATATTTTTCTCACTTTTTTCTTTTATTTACTTTCTTTTCTTTCCCCCCACAAAAGTGTGCTATTTGATGGGAGGATTGGGAAATATAAAGCTGTTTTGAATGAGATAAATGTTTTAAAATCTCCTATGGGATGGCTTTTTAAATGATTTTTCTTAATAGTTCCACAATGTGTGTAATTTCTGGCATCTTCTGTTTCATAAGCACCTTTTAGAAGTCTAAATGCGTGTACGTACTGAGAATTGTTCCCTTTAGCCAATAAAACCAAAGTCTATTCACTGATGCGATGCCTTAGGGAGAGCCACTGAGTGCTCGACCTCAGAGTTTCTGGACTCGTGTTCCATTTTATTAACACTTGGTTATTTGATCTTCATGAATTCTTTTCCCTATTTTAAAGCAGTTGATTCATCCTCATCTTAAGGAAGTATAAAGGTACCAAAAATTCACTCACATCAAAGGCAAATCATGTTGCTATTATTTTAAAGTCTCCTTCCCAACTTAACTATTTTTCTAGTTTTTCTGTTGCATTCACATGTTCCTATCACCTGTTCTGGGATCTTGGTGAAGACTTGAAACTGTGCTGTATCTTGGGGAAACTTTTTGTGTTGTATCTGGTTTTTTTTTTTTTTTTTTTTTTTTTTCCACTACACTCTAAGCATTTTTATTTCTGCATGAATATTAAAACTTTTTCAAAGTGCAACATAAAAGAGATTATTTCACTTGATAATGTGTTGATATATGGCGTTTGGGGCTACATTAAAGAAAAGCAATTTTCTTGTTGGCATTACCGTGTCAGAAGCAGAAGGGAAACGATTTTCCTCTCTAGTTCCACATCTGTTGTCTCAACCTGAAGCCTCTGCAATGTGGCAGCTGTTTGTTTGGTAGACCATCAGCAGAAATGCCAGGGGAAAGTGCCCCCTCGTCAGCTAGGAGCTGTATTCAAGGGCATGAGCTGCAGAGAGAACCTTTGCTGCAAAACAGTCTTGGTTCTGTCCTTAAGAGAAGGACGGGGCTGGGGAGATAGCTCAGTCGGTAGAGTGCTTGCCTTGCAGGCACAAGACCCTGGGTTCGATCCCCAGTACCCAAAAAAAAAAAGAGAGAAGGAAGTGTTTATAAGCAAAATTAATTTGACCAGGGGTGAGAGCTGCTATTTCCAATAGCTGTGTCATTCCCTTAGAACTGGAATATTTAAAATGACTCTAAATCCTAACAACCATCACGTAAAATTGAGGATCATAGTTCAGTGTTACACAGTACTTCATGTAAACTGCCTGTCACCTTCCTCCATAGCTAATGCCATCAAAATAAAATCTCATGTGTTTATGTGTCCAAAGCATCATGGCGTAAGACTAACTCCTCCTTATTTGCTGAGGTCTGTCTTCTCAAAGACATAGCAAATGCCACCTGAGACCTCCTGGCTCTGCTATGGACTTGACACTTCATGGCTTGCCCTTTGACTCCTTGGGTGCTGAGTCTATTCTGCTGCCTCTGTGGCTGGAGAACACCACTTGCCACAGTGTCTATCCACTCTCACTCCAGGTCATAAGACACGACCCTGCGCCACCTATTCTCACAGGTCAGATGGCTCCAAGAAAGCTCACAATTTCCACACCGGGCTGCTAACCTGTTCTAGGCTTCTCTGCACCCCCAGGGTGGAGGACACCCACCTGCCTCATCACCACACCTCAGAGTCCCTGTGGCACTGCCTGTGTGCCCCCAAGGAAGGAGAAAATCCATCTTCCCTCGAAAGCTCAACTCCTTCTCTACTTCTGGAAGATGGAGATGGGACAATCCCTCCTCTCTGCAGGAATCCCTTCCCACTTCACAGGGTGCCTTCTGGACCTCACCGCCCGGACAAGACCATTTTCTGCTTGGTCTATTCTCTTAGCACAGGGCTCTCAGGGTCCAGTCTCAGTTACACAGGACCAAACACAGGCCAATTTCCAGTCACAGGCTTCCCTTATTAAAAATGAAAATGGCTTCTATCCCCAGAGAACTCAAAAATTTCCCAGTGGTGGAGAGTCAGGTGTATAATGCATAAATAGGTGATGAATATTAGAATAAAGGTGTGAAATAAAGCACAGCGAGGGAGCCCCAGGCTAGGCTGGAGGAGTCTTGGGAGTACTGTTGGAGGTGTGTGTTGAAAGGAAAGTTGGACAGAGAGCACCATGCTTTGTTTGTAGGGGATAAAGAGGATGCACCAAAATGCAGAATCAAAACATGTCTCTGTGTACCTTAGTAAGGTACAGAGGTTCATTGAATCTTATGCACAGATTTTAATTGGACCTTCCTTCTGCAGGGACTCCTGCTGATAAGACTTTGACACCTTTTTTCTGTGTGTCTTTCTTCAGCCAATACTTTAAACCTTGTGTTTTTCTTTAGAAAGTGACTTTCTAATCAGATTGTCCCTTCTTACATATGAATGACAGCAGGCAATGGAGTCTGTCACTGGGGACTCATGTCAGGTGAGCAGATTCGAGGCATCCCAAAGGCAAGGATATTAACTTCCTGGAGAGAATTTGGTCTGTGGAAATGTGGGTTGGCACCTTTGCTTATCCTAGGACTTGTATGTAGGGAGGCAAGGAGACACTTCTAAAGGAAAAGTCAGATAAAAGTGCCAGGCAGGGCATCTCCAGGTTGTGCATATGATCGACTTAGGCAGAAAGAAGCTACCAGAAACCCAATAGGAATGACGTTAGAGGGCCATAAGATAGCCATGCTTAAAGTAAAGAGATGGAGGGACATGGAATAGTTCTTTAATGGACTCTAGGATATTTTACATGATTAACTTCCCTGTAGCAAGAATATGTGAATAATCCAACACAAAATGAACCTAATTCAAACTTACTTTTTTCAACCAACAAATTTATTTAGATTATGCTAATGTAGTGTGTGAATAATCCAGTATTGTTCCACAATTTTTAGAATTAATTTTATATGATTTTGAAAAATGTTTGTTTCCTGTCACATATTTTAAAGCTCATTTCAAATACCAGCACTCATAGTTAGATTTACATATAGTAGAAAACATTCAAACATTTATTGATTTCTTCTTTGGATCCAGTGTGTTAAATAAAATCAGGATAGATAAAACAGAGCATTTAGCCTATTAACAGACAGAGTTTTATACACAAATTGTTATTAAACATGTTTAAAAGTAAGTGTTTTAAGACAGTTTTGAGGAGGTATCATAGAAGGATGGAAAAGAAAACCTTTAATTCTAAAATAGTTTCTTAAGGAGAATGGCAGAAAATAAGGGGGTTTGAAATACAGGTAGGACTTTTATGGCCAGAAATGAAAGCAAAATTGGCTCTACACCAAGGGACCACAATGACTGGAATTGTGAGAAGGGAATTGCAGGTGTCCCCGTGCATCTGAGGATCCAGCACCGTGGCAGAGGAGGTGGGAAGGAAAGTTTGTGCTCAAATCACCCTCTGCTTAGAAGCGGGGACTAGATTCCTCAGGCAGTGGGGAGACACTGAAAGCTTCTGAGCCATTTAGGGAACTTATTATGTAGGAACTTAATTGGCAACTGCTTGAAGGATGTGTTTGAGGCTAAAAAGTATTGTGGGCAATCACTCTTCAAGGCAATCCACGTACAATATCCCGGCGAGGGGCCTTGCCCAGTGGTCCAGATGAAAGATGAAGAGGCCCAAAGTAGGTCGGCCCCTGGGAGGAGAGAGAAGGCTGCAGCTGTTTTAGGATTCAATTTGTAGATTTTTAAGGGGGTGTAGGGCAGGGCTTGGCAACTGATTGTCTGCAAGTGTTGAGAAACAAGGAGAAAATGACTCAGAAATTGATTAGTAGTCTCAGTGGCTGAAGCTGAGGTAATTCTGTGACTGAAGTAGGGCACAGAGGAGGAGAAGCACTGTGCTAGGGTAATGGATTACGTTTTGGGAACACTCGACATGCTGGAATGACATCAGTGAGGTACTATCTAGCAACTGATTAAACAAAACTTCCTTTATAAAGGACTTGTCCTTTGTCGGTCGCTCTGGTAATCCCGTAATATGCATGAAATTTTATCTTTTACTAATGCGATTGTGTATATTGAAAGCCCACACTCTGATGTTGTGGGATACATAAAGATAGTAAACCTGTTACCATAGTGAAGCGATTTAGCACACCCATTATCTCACAGTTATTCTTTCTTTGTGGATATAAAGAACAAGTAAAGTCTACTCATTTAGCAAAACTCCTGAATATGGTACAATTTTGTTAACTCAAACTTCGTTATGGTACAGCTTTGTTTCTCACGTTGTACCCTGGATCCCCGGTAGGTTCCTCCTACATATCTATTATTATGCATTTCCAGCCCACCAGATGCCTCTGTTGAAGGGTACTGTGAATATTAGTGATAAGAAAGTTTAAAAAAATAAAACTCTTTAATGCACAAAAGGCAAAACAAAAATCAAGCAACATAATGCTATCATTTTTGATATTTTATTATCACGTCTATGTTCTAAAGGACAGGAGCCCTTGAGAAGTAATTTTCCCTTGCTTTACAACTTGCTAGCAAGGAGACCAAGACGGTCCCCACTTTTGGCCTCCCCCTGTGATGGCCTCTACTCTAGAGACTTGAAGCTTGCAGACAATGCGAGGGCTTAGAGTGGGTTTGTGTTTTGTTTTCTGTCTCAGGATTTTTGCTTTTCTTTTTCACTCTCTGACTATGCAGCCTAAGAGAGGGAGGCGATATAACCCAATGGAAGCTCTTGTTTCATAATGTCAGTAATGGTGGTGGGTAGGTGACAGGGGCCACTATTTGAAACAGCTGATCTCTACTGAAAGTCCTGGGTGCCATGTGTGCATTCACTAAGCACATCACTTTAACGCTCAGCTTGGAAGTGCGGATTCATTCACCAACTTCTTGCTGAGAAGCCCGGGCCCTTGCTGTGGGCTTGCTGATTGCATTTCCTGTCTGTCTGTCCTGTACAAACTGCCCCACAATACAGCTTCTGCCACTCTGGTGTGTTTTTGTTTTGTTTTAAGAGAAAGGAGGATGCAGAGTTACTCACAAAGCCACTTTACTACACAGGTTTTCTTGAATTTTTTTATGATTCTTTCAGTCTTATGCTATTTTCTTTTTCATACTAATTCAACAGTTTTGATATTCCTTCCCAAAGCATTCAACCTAGTTTTCATAGAAGCATCAACTCTCTTTTCACAGAAGTCTTTTTCCAGTTTATACCATGATTCAAGATTATATCATCCGGAGGCAGGAAACCCACTGAAGTGGGCCTTGGCAGCAGAGGGAAGAAATGGGCAGAAATGGCTCTTTGGACCACAGGGCAAAAAACAGGCCATATATGGACTCTCCAGTTAACAGCATTCCCAGGTCACCTGGGAAAGAAGCTTGCCCATGTGACCACCAAGAGCAGGAATTTCAGCAAAGAAGGCTGCAATACACTGCAGGATGCTAGCACTGGGTTGTAGGTGGATCTTACCAGAGGAACAACACAGAGGTGTTGCCCAGGTGGCCTGCACAGGCAGTGACTGCCATGTGTTCCTGTCCTGTCGGGGAAATCTCAAGGAAACCTATGGAATATATCCCACAAATGGAAGGGTCTGCTTCCAACAGCCCTCACATCCAGGGGCATGGGTGCTGTGGTGACACTGCTCAATCCGAAAGACTTGCCCATCCACAATGGCCTTGGGCCCACAGGCAGAAAACCCTAATGACTGTGAGCTCAGGGTGTGAGAGGACAGTGGCCAGGCAGGGAAGCAATTACCAGCTGGCTGAACCTTCTCTTGTGCTGAAGTAGTTCCTAAGTGGAACTGAGGAAATGTCCAGAGACATGAGGAAATTTTGCATGCATTTTGGCATTTTAATTCTTTTTAAAAGATTAGACATTTAGGTTAGTAAAACGGGCACCCCAGGCCAGGTGGCCCTTCTGGGATTTTGGTGCTCTGGATTCAGTGACCCGCTCACCCTAGAATTAAGAGAAAATGATAAAGAAAGAAAACAATGAATTTAATTGCAACTTGGCTAAAACTGGGAAGGAATCTATCTACCTCTGTTTGCCTACCAAAGCATTATAATTTATAGGAACAAAAGCCAGGAAATACATGCATGTGGCTTTAGCCAGGCTATATTAGTTAGAGATGTTGCAATTAATTCCTGTTCCATTGTCACCTACCTAGGCCAAGAAAACTATGTATCAGTTTGCATTCCCAGCATCAGGAAGCTGGGATGAAGAAACACACATTACCAGGAAATGAAAGGAAGAAAAAGACATTTTGAGACTTTTAATTTGAAAGGGGTGCCCTTTCAATTCCCCCATCTTGTCCATTCCTCAAACTTAAGGACCTGGGGCACTTGACATCTCACTGGCAGTTTATTGCTGGATTGTTGGGTAGGACTCATCAGGCCTTGAAAGCATGAGAAGCCAGACGCTCATTCCCAAAAGAAGAACCATTAAAACTGGAGAATGGGTGAGTCCAAAGATACATGATACCTCTGCCTACTGAAAGGACTTTAGTGTTAGGAACTCATGAGCAAGAATTCTCTTTTTGACATCTCCGGGCTGCTTTCAGTTGTGGTAGAGTTGGAAAGTGACTCCAATGAGTCACTTGGTTCTCTGAATGATTTCCTCCGAAGACATCGCTCATTAACCTCCAAGTGGTTTGCTGCCATTTTGTGGTAGTTTTATCCCATCTTTATCTGGTCCCATGTGTGAGGAGAGTGGCAATAGCTGAGTGGTCATCGATGTCATTATTATCACCATCATCACCATTATCATCAGACTTGAGTGAAGTCTTACCCAAGGAGTGGATTTGACCCCACTGAGAGGGTGGGCTGGGTGTGAGCATCAAGTGTTCTGTCTGTCTGAACTCTTTGCAGTTTTCCTGTTCACGTAAAAGTTGAGAATCATGACCAAATACTTAGTTCAGCTTCCAGAGAATGTCAATTATAAATATAACAGTTCTTTTGCACACTCACTCATATCTTTTGTACTTTGATAATTGTCTTTTGGGATTAGATAATGATAAACCCACTTAAACGGAAATCCTGATTTCATGTAATTCATGAAGAGTATTTTCCTCTGTGAATGATTTTTGTGCCATGCTACCCTCTGATCGACTCCCTCCCCTCAGACCAGAGTTAGGAAAAGGAGGTGTAAGGAGATTCTACTTAGGTTAAGGTGTTTTTTACTACCTGTTTTTTTCCTGTTCTTATAGTATCCTTATTTATCCCATAAATAATTAGTACAAGGTGTGTCCAAGTCATGATGGAGGGAGAAAGTGTCCATTAACAACTTTACAGGAAGAAAAGATAATGCCTGGTATGATTGCGAAGTTTGTTATGTTCTTTGGTTCTCTCTGGCTGTGTAGGCTTTGTGTGTGTAGCACCGTAGCCATAACTGCCTCTGTGCAAGACAAATAAACCCACACAATCCACACACAACAGATGTTCCTGAAAACAATGTCATAACCACCTTACACCATTGGAATCCCTAGCAAAGATGTGCTGATGGGTTGATCAGCTGAATGAAGCTTAATATTACAAAGTTGATAGCTTATGAAATTAGTTGAAAATAAAGGCTAAAGATGCAAGCTTTGAATATAAAACCTTCAAAAAAGTTACCCGTGACACTGGGGTCTACATAGGTGATGGATCTTCCATTTGAGAACAAAATTCCCAAGCTAGGTATAATTGCCTAAGAGAACTTAGGGCTTAGAATCACAGTTCATAGCACCATATGAGAAGGAATGCACATTTGCAATCCTCATTGAAAATGGCAGCAGATGCTTCCCTTCTCCAGACCCTGTTGGTAAGGGACCTGTGATCCTCTCTCCATCCCACATGGCACACGCATGTGCAGCTGCTTTCCTGTAACTGCTGAGAGTTCAGTTGTGCGGGGGTCCTCTCTGCCACATCCTGCTTGGAAGAGAAAAGGGTTAACTGCTGGAGGAGGATGTTGGTGGTTTTTCTATCTGTTACCCAAAAAACTTATCTACTCAACAAACACACAAGAGCCAATATTCTTTTTATGAGAGGGGGCATGACAGGTCTGGCCATACCTGCTCTGGCCTCTTACAACAACATGAAGTCAGCCAACTCTCCTGTATTTATCACATGCAGGTAAAGGGGGCAAGGACCAGGAGGAGCTGCTTGTGTGATGGACAGGATAGGGTGGAGTTAGGGAAGCCATTCTCTTAGGGGAATATTCCAGAAGGAGACAGGGAACCATGCCCACGCGGTACCTCATGCTTCCCAGCAGTTCTAGAAGTCAGGCCTCTGTGTCCCATGGCTCAGCCTAGTCTGATTCTGCTCAATAAGGGTGGCTTCCCACACAGATATATCTGAAGGTGTGAAGGGACAGATGTAAGCTGGCCCCGTGAAGGCATAAGCACTCCACCACCATGCAGGGCTCGTTCTGCTGTATGCGTGGTTTCAGTCACTGCTCCTCTTTCTGATGTTAACATAATTGTCTCTCCGTCAACTACATTTCCACATGCGAGGCATGAACATTAAGAAGACTTTCACTGGAGCTCATGTTTGATGTCAAAACACAAAGCATGTCCTTGTGCATGTACCTGCATGGCATTCCATTCTTGCTATTCTCATCATGGGAAGTACATTTGGCTCTGCTTTTTGACCTTATATTTTTACATGTATTTCAGGGTGTTCTCTTACATGATGCTGTCTTCAGTAAAATCCTTCAGGGTTGAGAATTTCCTTCTCCATTTTTCCATGAAGACACATCCTCTTCCAGGTTTATAGACAGCTGCCTACCTTCTGGATCCTCACATGGCAGAAAGAGAGCCAGCTATTTCTAAGGCATTGATCCTATGAAGGTTCCACCTTCTTACCTAGTGAATTCCCAAAGGCACACCCCCAATTGCCATTATATGGGGATTAACGTTTCAACATATAAATTTCAGGGGCTAGAAGCCTTCAGTTTATTGGAGTAAATATTAATTGAATTGGATTAAACATCTAAAGGTGACTTCAGATTGTACTGTGAGGACCTCTTTGGGGTCAGAGGCAGGGTTTCAGTAGCTTTTGCTTCTGGTGAGCTTAGGTTGTCATTAGTCAGTTGAGAGACCCAGCGGTCACATTCCATGTGGGTAAGATATCCTTTCCAAGAACACACAGTTCTAGAGCGTCCTTCCCACTCCTGTTCGGGCAGTAGGGGTCCTATCTACAGAGAGTCCATTTGGAGCCTCCTTCCTTGTTTGGGTAGCACGCATAGCTTAGGACTTTACCGCAGTTCCCAGGAATGGGTTTAGGAGAATTTCACAGAAATGAGTCTATTGAGGATAAGAAGTATGCATGTTCGTCTTTCTCTCTAGTGTTGGTGGCACTGCGACCATATTGCTTTAACAAGTTATTTAATAAAAGAATGATAAGCGGATGATGACGTATAATGGGGAGTAGGAGGGGTTAGCGTTAGGGTTAGGGTTAGGTTTAGGATTAGGGATAAGGAGGGTGGTAAGAATGGAGGAAGGAAGGACTGTATAGAGGGAAAAGAGAGGTGGGAGGGGTGGGGGGAAGGGGAAAAATAACAGAATGAATCAAACAACATTGCCCTATGTAAATTTATGATTTTTAATTAAAAAAATCTCTCTGGGGCATTCTGAAAACTACCTACTTATATAACTACTTTTCTAGTTATATATATATATATATATATATATATATATATATATATATAACTAATTACATATCAAATTTTTGGTGAATCACAATTAAAACTAATTTAGCAATCTCAAAAAAAAAAAAAAAAAAGAATGGATAACTCCTGTTCTCCTTATGTGCCCCTAGAAGAGTAGTGTATTTGTGAGAAGTTTTGAAATATGATTGAGAAGCACAAGATGGGAAACGCTAAGAAACTTCCATAAAAGAGCACAGGAAGGCACTTGTCGATCAGTTCGGACTTAAGAGATGCTGATAGCTGACATGCTTACATTCTGCCAAATGCCATACCTTCGTCAGCGTTCGTTATGTTTTGAATATGTAGTAATAATTGTATTCCTTGGTTTGCTCTGAGTAAAATATTTTTATTCTACCTGGGAGAATACCAAGAAGAAATCAATTCTATTTATGTTCTTCAGAGTAGTTCATGATCTACTCTGGGATGTATTTAGCATTGTGTATGTCACAGACTGGTGTTCAATATACCTTCGAGAGTATGGAGCAGTTGGAGTAATAAGCTGGTCAATGGAATAACGACAGACTGGTGATAATAACGCAGAGTATTCATTATTCCTGCAACCTTAAGATGTGACTTGTCTAAGATGCTGATTTCATTTCATATTCCTAAGTTGTATGCTCTATCTTCAGCCTTTTGACTACGTTTTTGTAGTTGTTTATTTGTTCTAATTATCAGTTTTTAAGAACCAGATATAAGCACAAAATTCTGTAGATGTTGATATTACCTGTGACAATGAATGAGAGAGGTATGCTGTTCCATTGACAGGCATTACAGACCATATCTTAGTTTAAATTGTAATGGAGTGTAAAGAATTTCATGGATCTCAATCCAGAAACTGATGAATACCTTATGACAGTTATTTTGAGTGAGAAATGAGGTGTATTCCGATTTGGCTTTAAATTGAAGATCTTTCCATGTGTGAGGGATGGTGCCAGATGCTTCCATGAGCATTGTCTCAGAGCAAAATTTGGAGTAGTTTTATTACAGCCTACCTGCTCTTCAGAATAGGAATATATGCAGAGAGGAGGAACTTAAATCAGAAAAGGCCTGTTTCTTAGCAGAGAAATAGATGAGCATGACAACTCATATCGGAGAACAGATGAGAGTAGTTCAGATTGAAAATTAAACTATGTGTTCTGTAAAACAAAGGGATTCTCAGACCCTTGCTTTCCTTCAAAATGGAACAGAATGGAGCAAAAAATAAATAAATAGATAAATAAATAAATAAAAACTACCAGATGTTAAGGCACATGGATGGAGGGAAACATTAGATGATAGCTCAATGAAATAATTAACCATACCCAAACTGTGGGAGATCCTTTAACAAAAAAGTCAATAAAGAGAATTCAGGAGGGTATTATTAAGAGCCTTAAAAACAAATTTAAATCTACAAAGATTTTTTTTAATTCAGATTCAAATAAACTCATTATAAAGTCTTTTGACAAGATAAATTTTATATGAATTTTGAATTAGATCATTGAAGGGATTCTGTTAATTGGCCTGAGACTATCTTCTTGTTTGGGATAATGGCTCATCCTTATTTGGGGATATACACTGTGGCATTCATGGGCAAAATGGTGGAATGCCCTGGATTTGTTTTTAAATTCTTTAGACAAAAAAGAGGAGGAAGGAAGACAGATGACATGAGGTCAACAAAATGCTAACAATTATTTAAGTCATGTGATCGATGCACTGCAGGTCAGGAAACTTCTCACTGTGTACCTAGGACTCTGAAATAGACCATTGATCACCAGCATCCTCCAAGCCTCCAGCCTTGAGTGCCTTTGGTAGTCACAGCCCACAGGGCAGTGGAAGATTTGATGGGCAGGGAGGAAGAATGATTCTCACCTAGAGGTGCACAAGATTAGAGCTCTTTTTCCAGAGACATGAGCCCACAAGGCATCTACAATTGTGTTTCAGAGGCTTTGAGCTCCCTATAAGTATTTACTAGATTTCAACTGGAAATTTTTTTTCTGGGTAGATATTTAGTTGTTTTCTCTAGCTCTTTTATTTTTTTAAGATAAGCACCATTTTTTAAAGTTATCAATGGACCTTTATTTTGTTTATTTATTTATATGCAGTCTAAGAATGGAACCCAGGACCTCACACATGCTAGGTAAGCGCTGTACCACTGAGATACAACCCCAGCCTTTCTCCAGCTCTTCAGAGATATTCATGGCCTACAAATTTGGGGATATGCTAGATTACAGGAGTTCTAAAGCCTTTTCTATCTCTGAAATTATGTAAACCCATCTATCTGAGAACAAAAATTTAATTGTTCTATTTTAAGAACTCCCTGCACAGTGGAAAGGACTCCAGATCTCATGAAGTCTGCATTTTAATGTATTCAAATTCTTAGGAGATAAGAATGTTCAAGAGCCATCAAATGCATTTAAAACAACAAAAAAAAAAAAAAAAAAAAAATCACATTTATGTCTTAGACTGGTTCAGCTATTAAGACAATAGCTAAATATATCAATGAAATTTTCTCTCTTAGGCACCCTCCAATGTTATCCCAGAGTCTCTGTAGTAAAGGCTGTTAGGAGATAAAAATAAATAACAATAATGATAAAAATTTTAAAAATGATAAAATAATAATAATAATAATAATAAAAATTTAAAAACTCATAAGTGGAAGCATTATTGCAGCATAAAAATTTCCCAGCTATTGTATACACCAGGGAACAAGGTAACAGTCTTAGGTGCCAGCATCTCATTGGCTGTAAGGAAAGAGACCTGGTAGAAGGCCCATGCTTCCATAGGCCTAAGGTCACGTACATGGTAGATGATCATTATAGTACTTTTGACCATAGTATTTTGCTGGTATCCTATGTTACATGTTAGTTCAGGAAAAAAAAAAAAAAAAAAAACTGCGTGCGCACACACACACACACACACAATTTTTTTAAAAATGTACTACCTTTAGGATTTTCCACAAAACCTGAACTGTTGCATTTGGTGGATTTATGAGGAAGCCCAGAGTGATGTGGTTGGTTGTAGCACTTTGGTTTGAATTCAGTTCTGACATCCTGCCCTCAGAAGCCTCCCTCGCTTATTGTTCAAGATTGTGATTCACCTGCTGTGCAGCTCCTCGTCATCCTTTTCCTGTTTTTTCGTCAAGTGAGGGGTGAAGCAGAGCCCTTAAGTGTGTGGATACATATGTGCATGTGTGTTTGAGGGCACCTGGAGAGAATGGGACAATTTTTACAGTTAAAGTTTTGTATTAGCTGTTGCTGCAGCAGAATTGCATAATAAACCTCTTCCTAACTCGGTGGCCTGGGGCACCATGAACTTGTTTGCACTCATGATTTTGTGCATTGCTCATGAAAGAGGGTAGGCCAGTTCCTGGCTGGGCAGCCCTGACTCAGGCAGTCGCTGACGGGGCTTGGCTCTGTGTTACAGAGAGGGTGTAAGCCAGTTCAGGGTGCAGTCGTTTGCAACCCAGGACAAAGGGGCACAAGCTTCTCGTGTTGGATTGCCAGCACATAAAACTCTCCATTTTACACATTCTCACTTCCTGTGGACTGAATCAAGTCAAGGGGCCAAGTCCAAAGGTAGTGGAGCACGGAAACCTGTTTGATGCAAGAAGAGATGAAGAGTACGGATTTACTGAATGGTGACAGAATTTATCACAAAGTCATTTTGCCACCGTATTATATAAGCACATCATTAATTTTTCCTACTGGATTTATAGGTGATCTCTACTTAGTTAGACTTAAGGGTGACTCATATGTAAATCAGTGTCCAGAATTTAAGTTCCAGCATCCAGTGTGTCACCCAGGTTTTATTCCCCAGTGTAAAATTTTTTCTGCCTTTTCAAGATCCTGCTTCTCACACCCTTTCTTACCTTTACAAACTCTCCCTTGCCCCTTTCTCCTTGTTCTCTACTTCCCAGCAGGTCTTTTGAGACTTTAAATTGCACCAAGCTCTTCAAAGCCTTAGGACCTTTGCAGGCAGTGTGCCCTCTACCCCTCATTCTCTGCCTTGCAAATGTCTTGCTTTCTGTCTCAGTGTAAATGGTGCTCCCCAGGAGGACTTACTGACCACCTGAACCAGCACAGCCCCCTCTACACTCAGAGGACCCTGCTTTCTTCCTTCGTGGCCCATCGTAATTTCTGTTTACATAGTTCTTTATAAGGACAGATCACATCCACTGTTCCCATTGGACCAAAAACATTGATGGAGAAGTGACGGATTTGTTCCCCTTGGCATTGTAAGTTCCAAGGTTGGTAGTCCCCAAAATTAGTTGTTGAGTGAGTGAGTACATCCAATTAGGATCCTGGGAAGTAAATTTCCTCTTTTCAAATGACTGAGTTTCCCAGCTTGGAGATTATAGACCGGTGTGAGTTTGAGCCTCAGTTTTAGTGGATGACTAGGTCTCCATCCTTCACTGAGTGAGGACAGATTTCTCTATACTGTGTGTGTTGGGGTCTTAAGCCCCCTTGCTCTTCTCGACCAGCGACAAGGGAAGGGGACACTCCCCAACAAGGCCAGACCAGGATAGGTAGGGCCAACTGACCGCCCACAACAGCCCCCGAGCGGAGGACAATCAGACCTTCAGGGAGACCAGTCACAGCAGGAATTCATTTATTGAGGAGGTCACACAACTTTTATGTAGGGTGGAGGCTAGGCGGGAACCAATCAGCTTAAAGGTCAGCAAGGCATGGGGGGGGGTGTGTGTTCATGCAGGCAAGAGTCCCATAGGACTATATGGCAAGCACGAGCTGATCACGTTCGGGGAACTGCTGTTAACCAATCCCTGACGGTGGTCCGATTTATGGTCGTGAACCTTTGAAACTGCTTTTGAGGCCTTGATCTTGCTCACTCACCAGGGGGCAAGGAGTCAGCCTGAGTTAGTTAACGTGTCATTAGTCCCAACACTGTGTGTACTAACCCTGCACTTCCTAACCTTGATCATGTTTTTGAGGATAAGCAAAATGGTGAATGAAAGTTCCTACTGCAATACTGGGCCCACATCAGGCAGCCAAAACTCAGGAATTCCGGATGGGTCTTGCTACTCCTTCTCTCCTGGGTGTGAGTCCCAGTCCTATTCCCCAGCACATCGCCAGCATTTCAGAGTCCTCATCACAGTCATTGGTTGCTGTAATCCAAGTGATGCCCTTAGACACTATAGTGACATGAGCAAACCTCAAAACTAACGATCATAATAATGCTGTCTCTATGAGAAAATCAAATCTGCATCCAAACACCTGAGTGAAGGGCTTGAGGAACATAGCATGTAACTAGAGCTTTGTGTTCATATGGAGTTCCCTTTACTGACAACAGTGAGAGTTCTGGCCACCCCTGATTGCATCAGACTCTCCCAAGTTCACCATGGAGGTGTGCAGTATTGCATCCAGGTTCCTACCTTAGGAGGCAGGGGACTCCGAACCCCCTGACTGCATTTTCTCATGGAATGCTGGGTAACCAGTGCTCCTTTCCAAAGCCAGTCCTATTTTATGCATCAGGTGCCTAAAGAATCACTCCAGTGGTACCAGTCCCATGAAGAAATCTTACAATAAAACATTGATGACCTGTCTCATCCCTCAGATGGAAACAAAATGTTCTCCTTGTGACAGTTCTGAGCACGAACCCAAGGGTAGCAGGAAACACCACCACATGCCAACCAGCAAAGTGAGTCCCTGGACCTGGTCTGGCCCTCTGGACCATCTTCATTCCTGAGTGCCCTGAGGTTAACACGTACACCCTAGTACTCCCTGATATTCTTGTCCATGTCCTACAACAGTAGTTTAATAAACTTTAAAAAAAATATTCTTGGCAGAAAATTGACAGGGCTATTTTAGGTAGGGAAGGAGAAATCCATGGGAAGGCATTGTATTGGCTGTGTCCACCCATATTTAATGTAGCTTAATTTCAGAATAAACTTGATGAAGGATATGAAGTTGGAAATATGAAAGAGACTTGAGGCAGGAGAGAGTTAAACAGAGGAAAGGACTCGTAAGATCATTGGTAACCTTGAGATACTGCCAGCTTCAGTTCCTTTTGGGGAGAAGCATCTTCAGGGCCACTGGTTGGGGTGAAGTAAGCATGGGGTACAGAAGGGCAGAGAGAGAAAGAGCTGGGGGATCTGTGAGTCGCCCACCCTCCTCAGACATCTTCAGGGGCTACTGCAGGCAGAACCGTGGAAAGTGTCTGTTGAAAACTCTCTTCCGTTCTGCAGGAACTGGAGGGAGTAGCCGTGGGCGTACAGTAGGACCGGAGCAAGTTGGCCTCTGGGTGCAGGGTACCCTTGCCACTTCAGGGATCCAAAGCCCTGTTCTGCACACCTCACGGGGGAGTGATGCCCTGTGTGTATGCACAGGCTGCATGCCGAAGGGCAGTTCAAGGTCAATGGCAGTACAAAACCTGAATTAAACCTCAGTTACCTGATGGCCTTTGGAACCGGCCCCTGACTCACATTATTGGGTTCTATTTTGTTAGACCAAGGTACATTTTTGGAAACTCTTGAAATCTTTGGTTTTTAAGTCATTGAGTTAAATACTCACATTAAAGGGGATGGAAGAAATACTTAAAATATTAAAATTACTACTGCTGAATATTCCTTAAGATTTTAAGCTGAAATCATTGGCATTTTGTAAATCATGATGTATATTTTAATTCCTTAAACCTGTTTTGATAAATAATAAAGATGATCGTTGGACTCAAAAAGATTTCCAATTTCAGGTCAGAGCCAGTTAAATGAAGTTGTTAGAAAATCATGAAGCTTCATCTTATTATAATTATTGATTCAACAGCAACTGTAGTAACTATAGTCAGTAAATTATTTCCTTAGGGGGCATCTGCTCTTTCAACCCTAAAGCAAATTAATTAGGAATGAAAGAAATTTTAAAGAACTTTAGAGTGAAGCAGAGGAGAGAATCTTGACCCCTCCTCTATGTGGAGAGCAGAATTATGAAAGGATACTTGTAAATACGGTAGGTAAACAACGACGAGATGAAACTTTGGATGGATGGAAAACTGAAAACCAAACACGTCGCTGGTCTTTTCTGGACTGTTGTTCAATATGATAAAAAATACTTTACTACTTCCATTGGTATGATTGGCACAGCATGAAAGTGTCTGGCCTCGGTGAAACATGGCATCTTCCTCCACTTCTGAAATGGTCTTTTCTACTGCTGTATTAACATTTGGAAAAATTACTTCACAATTAAGCAGTCTTTTTTGAAGTCTTTCCAAAATAATGGGAGTCATGCAAATAAAAAATGATAACGCGGTAGAATTGCTTATGACCGTGATATTTTCTCAGTCCTTTCATTGAGCATTTCTCAAGCATGGGGCAAATTTTCAAGAATATGTGTTTGCTTCACCAAAGAGCAGCCAAGAGGTGGCAGCACTTCTTTGAAAATTATTTACATTTATTTCATGTTGACATCTTTTTCTTTCAAATCCCACTCACGTGTATATGGTAATCGAGCCATGTAATAACACGCAATTGTGGATCAGAAAGCTCCCTTCCTCTGCAAATTAGATGAATGCTGTAATGGCTATTGATAAAACCAACCTTCAAAAGACATTTGTTTCAAAGATTTGTCCTTCTCTTTAGCTATTTGATCCCAATTGGTCCATCACGTTTGATATGTAGCCACAAACTGACTCCATCTTCAGAGTAAGAAAATTTTCATGGAGTCACTTAATCTATTAGCAAAGATTATAGCAACCCCTCCACACACAAGAGGTTTAGAGTCTTACTTGTCAGGATACCATGAAAAAGAATGGATATTTAAGGATCACAAATAGACCTTTTTATCCCCATTGAGGGATCGAGCTTGAATTTTCAAACCTTTCAATCTAAATATTTTCCTTAAGCCCAAATTGTGCTATATTTCTTTTTTCAGAAAGTTTTTTTAATCACTTAATATTTGATGCTTTTAATGTTATATATTTAAAAAAATAATTAACACATTCAGACTAAATTATCCCAACCACATTCCTATTTTTCCTAGATGAACTTGTGTTTTGCAGAGACATATAGAGAAGGAAGATGACATTTGCTATGACATCACAGTAAATTCAAAGGCTAATGTGTCTCTTTGAGGAATTTAATGATGAAAACGTGCAGCTACACAAGACCTTCAAGATCAGAGGTGTCCATGTCTGTTGAGAGATCAGAGGTTTTATGTCTGCTTTGATCTCAAATTTCCAGTGAAATCTTTTTTCCAAAGGTCATCCTATGGCCTGGCCCAGAGAGGTGGAGTTTCAGTTGCAGGATGATGTGGAGCCTGGCAGCTCACCTCCTTCCCTACACCACAGTCACCCTCCAGCAGAAGCCCAGGGTCTGTGGGTCAGGCTGAAAGGCACTGATGCAGTTTTAGCTCAGTCCCTTTGCTTCCTGAAGGTCAAGTCAGATGTGAGCAGCTAAGCAACTGGTCCAAGATTGTGGAGGTTACTGAGTCTGCTCCAATGATTGTAGGGTAATCATGAGAACAAAAATACATGTTGATTGATTTTTATTTTACTGATTTTGTATTGGTCATTTCTTATTTAAAAATAGATGGCAGGAGAAAGTGTAACTATAAATATGGATGTGATATAGATATCTGAAAATCAAAGCACAGGAGCACCTGATACAGATATATGTACATGTATTTACATGTTCCTTTTCTGATATTTACACATACTTACAAATATGTGTAAGGCATACCCATAGCACTCAATAAAACTTTCCTAGCACTCAGAGCCTGGGAGATGAAGACTGCACAGCAGCCTATAAGGGAAGAGCACAATTTAGAAACCTGTTACCGGCATAGTGGCAACACTGGATTGTTTTTAATGTTCCCAAGACTTCATGATTCTGAGTAGACGCCAGTTAAAATGCTGGATTTCCTCCCCTGCATTATGATTGTAGAGACTGTGTAAACTCACACGAGCATGTGTGGTTTGTGTACAGCACACACCAGGTGCAGGGGTGCAGACAAGAAAGCAGACATGCTGTGGAGTTTGAGGTACATAACCAAGTGCTATACACAGTTTTCATCTCACACATGAAGATACCCAGTAACTCGTTTTATGATTCTTTGTATTGCAAAGGTTATGATCATCTTTGACAGCTGTCCTTGTTCTTTTTGAAAATATTTTTGCTGAGCAAGTTCTCATGCATGAAATCACACTGGTTTAGTGACAGCAGAGTGTCTCAAACCCCAAATGTTCGATGGTAATTAGAAAGAATGCATCATACATAGTTGCTGAATTGCTGGATTCTGTCTAAAATATGATTTAAAACACTGACTGGGTATATGCTTGGAAATCAGACTTGTCACTTTAGAATCTTTCCATTTTGGCATAAGTAAATGCTTCAAGGGTCCCCTCTCTGACAGGGAACTGGGGCGCTTGCAAAGACGAGGGTGTTAGTGTGTTATTGGACCTGAAGGAGCGTCTGGGTAGGAGCAGAGTCTGGATTTTCTGGACTTCCCTCTTCCCAGGAGGAAGAGTGAGATTAAGGTTTTGAAACCTGGCTCCAGACTGGCCTGGTTGGGAACCGCAGCCCTAGCTCGGGACCCTGAGCTTCCTTAACCTCTCTATGCTCTTGCTGATCTATAGAATGGGAAGGATGTTGATAACAGCACCTGCCTCTGTGTGGTTGAGGGCAGAGAATGGGATCATGTATGGAAACCACTAAGAATGGTGCCTACTGCCCAGAATGTGCTGTATAACTGTTTGCATTTCCTACAGTAAATGAAGCATCACAATAAACCCTTCAAATCCTGTCATTAAAGAGAAATTAAGGTTTCCCCAAAGGAGGCAAAAGGTGGCCATGTGTCCCTGGGGAAGCAGCCTGGGACTGGGACAATGCCATACTAGCCAATGATAATCATCATCATAAGTGTATAGTACTGTGGGATTGTAAACAGCCTTCTAAGAATCCACTCAACCACTTCAAAATTCTGAGACTATGTAGTCACATTCATATAACTTTTGATTTCTTAATCATAGTTATAGTTGCTGTCATAAAGTCTTGTGTTTTTATTTGAATGTGCATTTCTTTAGCATATTTTATCTCAAGGAGAGAGTTTACTAGAAATTATTCAGGCTTTGGGCAAACCATGGTCATGCATGCTGATATATTTCTTAACATTTGAAAATGTGAGGATGCAGATTCACTAAGCAATATAAAAACAATATTATAATGGAGTGCATGTATGTGTGTGTGTATGTGTGTTTGTACAAATACATATTCTTTTTGTTTGTTTGCACAGATACATGTTCTTTGTGTTTGATTGATTCTTAAAGTCAATATTTGTTGTCAAGCACAAAAATTGAAGTACAAAATTCAGAATGAAGTGGCTTGAGATACTTAAGTAGTCCTCATTAAATCTGTCTGGTATTTTGTGAATCTTTTAGATCTTTTAGTTAGTACTAGCCCATGTTTTCCAAAGACAAAATACATAATAAATCTATACTTAATTTCAAAATCTATGAAAGAAATTAAAGGTATGGAAACTAAATTTGTATTTGTTTTATGAATAACACATAAAGGATAAAACTCAAATATAATCATTTTTAGTAAGTAAAATATTCAACTATTAGTGCCTGTTTGTAAAAATATGTGCATCATTTTCTTTTCATATGAAAAGTTAAAAGTTAAAAAATCTTAGTCATAGAGGTTTTTTTGTTTGTTTGTTTGTTTGGTACCGGGTGCTTAACCACTGAGCCATATCCCCAACCCCTTTATTTATATATATATATATATATATATTTTTTTTTTTTTTTTTTTTTTTTTTTTTTTTTTTTGAGATAGGATCTTGCCAAATTACCTAGGGCCTCACAAAGTTGCTGAGGCTGGCTTTGAACTTGTGATCCTACTCCCTCAGCCTCCTGAGCTGCTCGGATTCCAGGCATGCCCTGGAGTTCTTAAACATTCTATGTATGCAAGAAGTCAAATGTTAATGCAGTGAAGTCAGAGAGCCAGAGCTTAATAAGTTTAGATTCTGCTTTATTTTTAGATTAGCTGTGGTACCCATGAATGTGAATTCTCACCAGGAACTTGACCATCCTTCAGTGCTGATGATACTGGGATGGTTGCAAAGCTCTTGCTACAGTGTGAGTCTGCGCCACCACAAGAACAGGTGGAGGCAGGAGGCAATGGAACAGACACAATAAAGCTAGAATGAAATTTGCAGACTGCCTCGTATGTATTCACTAAGGTCTTGTTTCACACACATCTGTGCCTACAGATGATAAGAATGCCTCCCTAATAACAATTCTAGTTTTTAAAAAAGACTATAAATAAAATGAATGACAAGCGAATGCCTATCAGGACACCTCGATGAGCAAGCATAGAGAAAAAATTTATGGGAACGTAAAAGTTATGTGGGCAGCTGTGTGCCAGTCTCCACATTATTGCACGTTAATTTTGTTCCTCTTTGCATACTTGGTTACATTAGCCAGAATGCATCTCCCAACCCGGTTCTCATTTCCCTCCAAGGAAGTAAAGCTGTTTTGAAAAGCTCCTCTATTCACGTGTTTATTCCTATTCTGTTATTTTCAGATCATATTTATTGAATTTCTGAAAGGAAAATGAGTTGACAGCATAAGAAATTCAAACAAACTGCTGAATCCAGTCATCTTTTTATATCTTGTAAGTTTTATCTAGGAATATGATCAAAAAGAAGTATCTTTCTACTCAAAAATGGGGTACAGAGGATTTGGACACTTCCCCCAAAAGATATAAAGATGCTTAATGTCATTAACCACTGGAGAGGGAGGTGCAAACCAAAGAGAGACCCAACTCACTTATGACAACGGCAAAAATCAAAACAGCAACATCATATTCCAGTGAGTAGAACCCACCAGACCTTGTCTCCATTCTTGAGGGGAAACCTTGAGAAAAGGTCAGGAGTTAGAAATGCGTACTTTCCACATGACCCTGAATCTGACTTCCAAGTGTTTGTTCCAGGGAAATGAAAACTTGTGTTTCCACCAGTTCTGCACATGTTACCTTTATTTAAGATCACCCAAATTCTCCTCAGTGGATGACTGCTCAACGTGTGTACGCGCATACTGTGGAATACTACTTAGCAGTGAAATAGGACAAACTATTAATATGTGCAGTGGCTTCAGGGAAACTCAATGGCATTATGCTGGTGAGAGAAATCAGTTGGAAAATATTGCATAATGTATGTCTCTGTGTAACAAGGGCAAAGGGCAAAGTCCTTTGCTGGAGAGCAGACCAGTGATGGCCAGGGCTTATGGGAGGTTTAGACAGTGGAACTGCTCTCTACCCTGAGTGTGCCATCAGTTATATGAATCTGTTTATGAATCACAATGCAAAAAATGAGTACCTCAGAAAATATCAATTTCATTCATCATGATAATTGCTTTCAATCATATTTCTGTCTAAGCTATTGCTAAATTTCCACTTGGAAAAGTTCAAGGCAGTGGCAATTTCAAATTGCAGTGAACTTTCAAATATGAAATGAAATCATGAAATATGAAATCATAGTTTTGGTTAACCTGTTCTTTGTTGACTTTGAGAAAGACAAATGCAGATGCCTGCAGCCGAGCCATGTTTTGAAGGGGCCCAAGTGAAGGGGTCAAACATGAAATGGCTGTAGGTGGCTCCAGGTGGAACATTTTCACTTTAATGGTAAAGGATTTGTTTGTGTGGGTATTTAAAAAACTGCAAATAGCACATCAACTCCATAATTTCATGCATAGTGTTGCTTAAAAATTAGCAGATTGTAAAAATGGAAGAATAATTTTAAAATAATTCTTAAAAGTGTATTAATAAAAGTGATTCAAAGATAATAAATGAAATCAAATTTAAGAAATCTTGAGCAGGTCAGTATTTTCTGAGGTAGCCAAATTTTTAGATCATATATAATAAGAAAGAAAAGGTCATAAGGGATTGCCCATATATGGTCAGAAGTTTAAGTTACAATAAAAACAATAGTTTGTTTCTGAAAATAGAAGAGAACATTCTATCAAGAATTCCTATTGTTTGAAAATAACTGCTTGTGTCTGTGCATGTAGTATAACATCAAATTATAAAATGCAAAGCATGCAAGAAAAATCTAATTTTATATTTTATAATAGTAAAGATAAGAAGAAATTTGTATAAGTACCTTACCTCCGTTCATCTACTTTGAATCATTTCCAGCATTACCATTTATATTCTCCATTCAGAATTTGGTCCTGGATCTTTCAATATAAAAAATAAAGTCTTATATATAAGTGAATAAAAAATATTTTACTTGTTTCATATTTTCACTGAACCAAGAGTTGTTTTTATGTGAACATAAATATGGACATTAAAAGTAATTGAACAATTTCATCCAAAGCTTTTGGTTATTGCTACATATGTCAACTGCTTTCAATAACTCTAAGTATCAGACAGTGTATTTCAAACTATTCATAAGAAATGAAGGAGGGAAGCATAGCTACTCAAAGTTGATTATTTACATCCAATTTAAAATTATTTGGTATGCAGCCTTTGGTGAGATTTTTTCCAAAATTGAGGTTTAGTAAAAAATGATGGTTTGAGATGAACGATGGCAGGCAGGTCATTGAGGTCAGCTGCACGGAGACTGGCTGGCTGCTGACCGCGCCCTTTCCGTTCCCCCTTTTCTCTCTTCCTCATTCTCCTTTTGTCCTGCTGTCTGTCTTCCCTTCCTCTCCATCTTCTCTGCATTACTTTTCAAGTGAAAAGACAATCCAAACAGGTATCTCGGAGGAGCGCATGGAATACACACACGATCACGCACACCTACACAGGCACGCAGACACATCCGCTCACACGCTGGTGAGAAGTTGCATTTTTAAGCTGATACATTCTTTTCCACTTGCGTGAAATGTTTCCTTTCTGTTTTTACTTCTTTAATACATTTTTAGATTTTAATTTTATTCCTTTCACTTTTTTTGTCAAAATCAGTCTAGACATTTTATATTTTATGTTGTGCATTTTTAAATTTTTTTGCCAGCTAATAGGAAAACTATTGATTGTGGGTATGTATTATATAACTTGCTATTAAACTGATTTTTTGGAGGGGTAGTTCTTAAAGATTTTTTTCAGTTGATTCTTTGAACTCTCTTAGGTACCGAAGAAAATCAAGTTTAAAGAAAGAGTAAGAGTTTTGTATCTTGGGCCTTTTCCCCACCTCATTTAGAAAGATGGGGTAGACTTTCTAGGACAGGGCTGGATACTGCTGACATTGTGAGAAGACTCTTGAACACATGGACTCTTCATTTCCTGTACCGCTGTGTTCCGTTTGCTACCATTTTAACTAGAATCTCTACTTTTCATGAGGAGAATAATTTTCATTTGTCTTGTTTTATGAGTTCATGCTTGCTCCATATAATGCATATGGAAATGCTGTTATTCTTTATGGTTTGCAATAGTTCTGATAACAGAAAGATATACCTAGCATTGTCACTGATAACTAAAGCATTAGGAATATGGAGTTTCCTCAGTGAACTACATGGTAATGGTTAGGTGCCTATTGTGCAGACACAGATCTGGGTTTAAATTCTGCATCAGCCTTAGAATCTCAGTTTGATCTGTGCTACTTACTTCATCTAAGCAAACATTTTGTGGTCTCTATCACACAGGGAACAGCAGCATCTATGTTTTCTAGGTTCTGTGAGGATTACATTAGATAAGGATTACATTGGATAATATTTTAAGGCAGGGGTTTGGCATCTGGTGATGTTGAGTCGACAGTAGCTTTCATATGATGGACGTCCTAATTGCCTTGAAATTGCCCGTCATTTTAAACCAGCCCGTCCATCTCCTCCATGACTCTTTCAGATGATACTGATTCTTCTGAGCAGCTCTTCTGTGTCTGTTTGGTTACATGTCTTCTTAACACATGGTCTGACTGTGGTTCCCTATCTATCAGTTGTAAAGTTCTCAAGTAGATCATAAAGCTCTTGAGCATCCTGTTTACTTTGAATGTTCTGAAACTCAGAACCTAGAGAGGAGGCACGTAATATCTGATTAATTGAATTTTAGAACTCTCTTAATTTTTTTTCCTCACTTTTTCCCAGGTTCTGATTCTTAATTTTGTGAATAGATCTCATTTTATTTATCCATCAAACATCATTTGACTGTGTTTGACACTAATCAAAAGAAGAATGCTAACTTTTAAACTGTAGTATATATTTTAAATGCCTTTAAGGAATGAAAAATATAGTCTTGTCATCAAATATTTATCTTTAATTGAAGGTGATTGTTTCACAGTGTCCAGTAGAAAAAGTTAAATAATAATCAAATATTTTTTTGTGAACATGAAATTCACTATCAAAGCCGTGGAATTGGGGTGGGGAGTTGGAGGTAGTTGATTTTGATGACATATTACCCAGGACTTATTAGAAATCCTTGAACTGCTCTCAGCAGTGTATAGATGTTGCCTGTCCCAGTAAGTCCCAGTCCCCTTTGGGTATTGCAAATGCCAGGATGACCCTTTATTAAAATTTTCAGTTCTGTTTCTAGATCCATGTAACATCAGATACAACACACATTTGCCAGTTCTTACATGTGTGTCATGCTAGCTCTCTGAGCATTTGTAAGGCATATGGGAGATTTTGGCAATGCCAAACTTAGGTAACATAATATGGCCAATTTCTTGGTTTGTAAGAGGTAGTGATGGGAGGTTACAGAAGCATGACTCTTAGATCATTGAATATTGAATGAGAGTCCACAGGGAGATAAACACCATACAGAAAAATATAATCCAAAGCCAAGAAGATGTGAAAGAATCTGCTGCATTTGTGCGGTTTGGTGAGTAGAACATGGAGGATGTGGTAGAAAGCCCGATGGGGGAGCCAGCTCATCTTACCGACAGATGCATGCTGCCAGGTGTACCCAGATGGGTTCTAAACTCCATTTCTGCATCCGTTCTCAATTGCCATTCTCAATCATTCCCTCCTAAGACACTGCCATTCCAAATCCTTCCCCCAGGTGTGCCTGGCTGTGAAAGGTCCATTTAAGGACATTTCTGTCTTTGGTTTCCTGTCTTTCTTCCTGATTTTCCAGTGTGCTCCTGGGAGTTGCCTTTCCTTTCGCCATATTGACTTCATTCCATCTTCTGTACCAGGAACCATTCATTCATTCATCAGACATTTTCTGAAAATAGACTCCATGCCCAAACCGTGTATCACTAAACCATCAAGATCAAGATCGGTCCTTTGGAGGAGCTGAGGGGAGACCACGGGCATCATCCTTGAGGGAAGCAGAAACTGGATAAAGCAAGAAAAATAGATGGAGGTGTAGGAATTGGAGGACATGTGCTCCATCTAAAGGCACACAATTGCCCTTTCTAAAAACACTGGCAGCACAGTGAAGAAGGTCTGCCAGTTGGGTCCTCTCCAGCTTTAAATGCCATCTGCTCAGTGCCAATTGCCAAATATCTGTCTCCAGCCTGCAATTCTCCAAAGCTTTATGCAGCCCTTAACTCCCATGGCTGCTGGAGGTGTCAGAGGCACCCCACACGTGACCCTCGGAAGCCAACCTTCCTCCACATGCACCACAGACCTGCTCTTTCTATTGTGACTTTCTTCACATCAGAAAATAGCTATTCCATACTTCCAGGTGCTTGGATGTGAAAGATGGGGTGTTATCTTTGCCTCTCACTTTTTATCACAGTGTGTGTTCATCAGCCCTGTTGCTTCTAAGGATATTAGACATTATCTAGAATTCAAACACTTTTTTTGGCCTCCTCAGCTGCCACCTTTATCCACCCCCACTACTGTGCTCCATCCACTTCTGCCTTTGATCCCAAAACTCATCTCAGCGGCAGCAAGGGGAGGCTGTGGACATGAATCATTCTCTGAACAATGCCTCTCCATGGGTTCCCATCTCAGAGAAAAGCCCAAGCTGTTAAAATGGTCTGCAAGACCCTCCACCCACCATCTGCTTTCTCCTTCCCTTTGTCTTCCAAAGACCCTCCACCCACCATCTGCTTTCTCCTTCCCTTTGTCTTCCAAAGACCCTCCACCCACCATCTTCTCTCTCCTTCCCTCTTCCTACCCCCACCCTCTGCTCCAACACCTTGGTCTCCTTGCTGTTCTGAATATGCTAGCCCAGGTCCAGCACAAGGGATCTCCCATCTGATAGAACATTCCAGAGCACCACTCACTCCCTCAACTCCTTTGAATCTTTGTCCAGATGTTTGCTTCTCAGTGAGATCATTTTTTTATGACCAGTCAAATCAAAACAATACCCTCGCGCCCCTGGTCATCTCTGCCCGCCGTCTGCTCCGTTTTTTCCCACTAGCACCTCACTCGCTTGACATGCTGTTCTACTGGCATGTTTATTGGTATCTGTTTATTGGCAGCCTTCCACCATTGGAATGTTACCACCTGAGAGTAGGACTGTTGGATTCTTTCCTTCACTGCTCCATTCTGGGGCCTAGAACAATGTCCAGTATGTGAAAGGCACTCAGTGCTTCCTTGTTTAATAAATGAATATGTGTGCTGGGTGAATATGCAATCAAAAAGATGACTATTCATAAAACCCTGAATATTCTTGGGTTGTTTATTTAGAACATTATCACTCAAATGTTGTTTATGTAGGTGGGGGGAATTTCACCAAGGAACCTCACCATCTCGACCCCTATTCACAGAGATACAATATATTGGGGATTCAAACCTCTCGGACAGGGGATTTGCCAGAAAGATGTGATAGATGGCAGAAAAGACTTTGTGAAATCACAAAACCCCAATTCCTGTCCTATGGAGGTCAGTTCTATAGAGTCCAGCATGTATTCTGAAATGCACACATGAGTCTAGGCTTTTCTGATGGGAAAAAGTTGGTCTTTTCAGTGTCTTTGGAACTGGTACAAAGATGTGTGCCTCAGATTCAAGAGAAGCAATAGCAAGGGGTCAGGCACTTTCTTCCAAATCCCAAGGCTATATTGTATTATTCAAGCCTTATAATAAAAAGACCATGCAAAGAAGGTTAGAAAGACATGTCATAACTAAAAACTTTACAAGTGTGCATTCTGGGGCTTTCAGGGCTGCTTACATCCATAATTCCTATGTCTGGTTTTAGACTTTTGAGCCAGTGACTTTCCAATCTTCTGTCTGTGACCTACAGAAAGGAATGTGCTTCCTATCCCAAACTGGCCACACAAATACGACAACTACTAGGAAATAATTCTCAATATTCCTTTATGTGAGGCGCTCAGTCCCTGTTTGGGTCTGTTTCTGCTATTTTAAAGCTGCTGATAGCTGAAAGGGGTGAGGGGCTCATCAGAGCACCAGATTAAGGGGGATGGAAAAGTTGCGGATGATCAAGACAAATAGTATTTTGAGTTGAAGTGTACAAAAATCAAAATTAAGAGTGACAGTCCCTGATGAGTAAGGTATCAGACTTCTGAATGAAGGCCGTAGCCATGTTTGCTTTATGGTCCTGCCCTTTGTGCACCTTGATGTGATTGTCCCTTTACAGTTGGCCACCGTGTCCTGCCAGGTGGGTTCGTGAGCTTGGCCATGCAGTGAGGCTCTGCGTCCGTGCTGTTTGACTGCAGAGTGTGTGTCCACTTGTCCCCGGTGGTTCAGAAGGGAGGGCTAGTTGACAGTGGCCACAGGGCACGTTTCTCCTTTGGCTCAGGCTCCCCTTGGGTCCTCAGGCTGCTGCTGCCTGACTGCCCACCACATTTACTTCTTATAAAATAAGTTGGGAAAGTGTCCTTATTCGGTTCCCTGGCTTCTTGGGGCCTGCGGGTTCTGCCAGCAGATGCAGCTCACCGACATTCCCGCTCTCCCTACCACCTGCTTCCCAGATGTCTTGCCTATCTGCGTGGAGCCCCATGGGTTTCCTTACATTCTATGTATCTTCGTCAACATTAACCTATACTATCCACTTTCCAACGCGCGCGTGCACACACACACACACACACACACACACACCGTGTTTTGTTTGATTTTGGTGCCGGGATTTGAACCCAGGGGCACTCTACCACTGAGCTATACACCCAGGCTTTTTCATTTTTTGTTTCAAGACACGGTGTCATTCAGTTGCAGAGGCTGGTCTTGAATTTGAGATCCTCCTGCCTCAGCCTCTCTAAGTGCTGGGAGCATAGGCCTGCACCACTGGGCCTGGCTACACACACATATTCTTAAATCATAGAAAAGGCACGTGAGGTTAGTTAGCAGAACCGTGCTGAAGCAATTTCATCAGAATGGAGAGCTCTTCCTGAGTTGGCCTTAGAGAGTAGTATGCTGGGAGTCTACAGGGAGTGTTCTGTGTGTCTTGAGCACTTAACTTACACGTGGGAGCAGCATGCGGGGGAAGAAAGTTTCATAATCAGCTACTTCAAATGACAGAACAGGAGATGCAGACTTGAAGTCGTCTGGGTTTTACTGGTGGAAAGGTGACGTCACGAAGAGAAGACGACTTGGGGTTGCTCAGAGTGCATTAGTGAATTAAAATTCCAACTTTGTTTCCCTGTTTGGTGTTTCTTACAATAGAGTCTCTTTCAGAAGTTTTAAAATGGTTTTGTTAAATTTGCTTTGAAAACAACAAAATTTTAAATGAGATAAACAGGCGTCAGATAGTCTCCTCCTAGTGTCTGCTAACCTTAAATCTAATCGTGTGTTTTTACGATCAGATTTAAGCTCGTGCGGTTGTGTACAGTGGTTCCACTTCACAAGGAGCTGCATTGGTGGTGACGAGCACTGCTTTTGGAAGCCATGGTACTCAACCACCATTGCAGATTTCCCAGGACTGTGGACTAGCATGCATAATTCTCATAGGTCAGTGGTAAGTTCAGGCTGCCAAGGGCAACAAGGGCGTTTCCCTATGGGAAGTAATCAAGCAACAATATGTGTGATTTAAGAAGATCTTAAAAGAAAAGCTGTTTTTTTCTGGTTCAGATAAATGAGCAGATGTGGCTGGCATGATGGGTTTTGACAGAGTGCTCCAAAGACATGGTACTTAAGGGCTGAAAAGCCACCTCTCCAGCAATCTCGTCTTCTAAGAGCAGCACTGTCAGATTTCACAGTCTCACGCAGGAAATAAAGCAGTTTATGGAGTACAGTGGACACAAGCAACTCCGGATCGTGGGCGAAATGCAGGATTTTACATTCAATCAACTATGGAATAAAAACTGCTCTGGTAAAATAAGCATCAAGTTCATAGGTCCCCCAAGCACAGCAAAGGTGGTAGGTCCATGATAAAATGGATACAAATTGATAAGATAAAGTGGGACAAATTTTTTTAAAAGTTGCAGTCTTCTCTTAAAGATAAAAAAGAAAATATGGACAAGCCCACATCCACACACCCATTTGTACATATATATGACACAGGAAGCCTAGTGTGAGAACCTAGTATGCGCAGGTGATGAAAAATACTTCCAGTAGACGGGTTAACAGGAGACAGTTGATCATTTACCAATGTCACTTTATATTCTGTTGCTGTTTGAGTGATTCGAGACTCTACCATCACCCCAAGCTGGGTGATTCACAACAATCTGTCACTGTTTGACAATATTTGCTTGATTTTACATACTTAAGAATAAGAGTGCAGGAGTTAATTGCAACTGGTTAACCAGTCATACCATTGTTAGCTTTTTTGTTCCCACTCCAATATTTCCAAGGAAAAGTCAAAGCCATGATCTCATGAGAAATTCTTTTTTTTTTTAAGGGAGTGGGTATCAGGGATTGAACTCAGGGACACTCAACCATTGAGCCACTTCCCCAGCCCTATTTTGTATTTTGTATTTTATTTAGAGACAAGGTCTCACTGAGTTGCTTAGCGCCTTGTTTTGCTGAAGCTGGCTTTGAACTCGTGATCCTCCTGTCTCAGCCTCCTGAGACACTGGGATTACAGGCATGCACCACTACACCTGGCTCATGAGAAATTCTGATAGATCATTGTAACCCTAGAGGAAAGATGAACTTGTAAGAGGTAGCGGCATAAATACAATTAACATACACTCAACTCAAAAATTTTTCCTTGAGTTGAGTCTGCTTTCCTAACAAGTGTATATCTGCTCTATACAAGATTATCCCTAGATGGTTATTATTTTTTGACTTTCTGAAAATTGGTGCTATAGAGTTAAGAGTTAATAATGACTCATGAGAGTTAATTATCATGATAATTATACTATTAATCATGACCTGCTAATAAAACAAAGATATAAAAATTCTGTTTGTAAAGCTCTGGACTGAATCCACAAAATAGTTATCCAACACAGTCTCCTTCTCAACATTCAACTTGTTTCAGTTAACTCATAAAAAACATAAGTCCTATTATTAACTCATAAAAAACTCAAGGCCTATTATTTCCTTAACTGTGAAGTTCCCAATTTTTTACGTTAAATGGAATCCTTATAGTAAAAGGAGGGCGTTTCATTTTAGGCAATTTGTGGTCAAATAATATCAGTTCCCTTCCTATACAATGTTATAATTTAGTGAAAAGGAAAAGTCAAAAATCAGAACTAACTTTATTAATACAACTATTACTCCAACAGGACAGGATCATGTACTTTTAATTCTTACTATTACTATAAAGAGTGTGAAAATAGCTTTTATATATATTGCATTTAACAATTGTAAGTGCCTTGGCTATAATTTAATTTAATTATGACACAGTCATCATCCTCATATGAGTTTAGTATACGTCTGTTGTTGGATCCATAAATAGTTGCTTCTGGTTCTAGTCTTACACTGAATAGGAAATAAATGTTTTAGTTATAGAAAAAGAAAGTTATTGGAAGCTGGTCATGTATAGATTGTTAGTTGTGTGGGTGCCCAGAATTTTAAATATGTGGAGGGTGGTGCAGAACAAGCCAGATTTTTATTCAGCTCTACTTCTACCTTTACATGGGGTCACTGGAAATTTACCCAACCCATCTGGACCTCCATCTCCTCTCCTGGAAACATGGAAAACAATATCTACCTTGCATTATTATTGAGAAGGTTGAGTGAAATTGTGTTTGTAACTTCATAGCGTGTTGCCTGACACCTAGCAAATTATCCAAGTAATAACCCTCATTGGTAATTGTAGGTGAGCCAGAATGGTCAAATGGGAATTTAAAGATATGCTGAAATTCCAAATGTTCATTAATAATGTAAGTCTATTGATAGAGTTACAAGCCTTTAAATGGATTTTCCCAAGTTAATCAATCCCCAGAACCATCTGGTTTGAGTCCAGCTAAGGTTCAGCAACATGAAATCATTTATTTATTTCCTTTATGTGAACGTAGGACATAAAATGCCCAAAACAACCGTACATTTAAATATATAAATTAGAAAAATATCCAGGTGCCAGCCTCTGCCCCCCATGTCAGTTGACTGCACCACATTATATCAACTCCTCTGTCTTCTGTTTCTCAGGTTCACAGTTCGACTCACTGGGAAACCTTAGCATATCCAGGTTGGACATCCCTTCAGTCTCGATTATAGTTCACTCTTTATATATGTGTTTCCCCTAAATTCCTTAAGAGCAAGAGTCTAAGAAAGTGTTTTACACACCCAACTTCAACTCATAATAAATACTATTGAACCCAAAAGGATCGAAGATAGTATGCTGAACACTTTTAACTCTTCTGTCATTAGTTGCTGATTTGGTGGATTAAAGGCAGTAAGAATTAATTACCCACTGCTACTTGAGTATCCAAAATCTTAAATTTAATTCCTAGCAATATGGCTCCTTGAGCAGGCTTCGACAACTCATTCAATCCCTGGGTCTGTCTGGCAAAAACCAACTGTCATCAATTTTACATTCTTTCTCTTTCTGCCAATATCTAGCATAACTCACAGGCCATTAATGGGAAATGAAGCCCTAGAACCAAATTGGCTTGCTTACAGTATGGAGGGAACGGTGGGAATACTTGAGACATGCTTAATTTGTGTTCTCTCTCTAAAAGGACTTCCAGTCCCAGTTTGTTGAGGCAGCACAGTTTTGCAGTTTGCACATGACCTTTGCTGAGAAAATGCAAAAACAGGTGACTGCAAGATGTCAGAGAAGTCTGGCTCTCGCATGCTGACCCATGAAGGGCAGGTGTATACAGGCAGCTGCTGAGAGCCCGCCAGGGCACCGTGGAGGATAACTGGTAATAATGATGACAAGAGCTGAGACGATCAATAGGTGACTTGCTGCGCTAATGGGGCTCAATCTAAGGGCTCGGTTTGAATGCATATGATGACATCAGGCCAGAGAAACTGCAGTTGTCATGGTCATCAGAAGTGCTTAATGAGGGCACATTTATTTTTCCCATCTCGTATTCATGTTGGAGTCTGAAGTCAAGTGATGATTTTTGCTGTCTCTGAACAGCAATGTGCCTGGCCTCTCCCTATAGATGCTCTTTTTCTGCAATCCCGATTCCCACCTCTACCTTCTGAAAGCTACCAGTGTCCAAGGTCAAGGTCTAATACTTCCTCCTCCAAGGTGACTGTTTACTCCCATGTTCCCAATCAACTCTTACTGTCTCTTTCCTCTAGGTTTTCATAGTATCATTTGGAACATTGTGTTTTTCTCTTACAGAAACATTGTTTTCCATTCTAATAGTTCTCTTTTTAACTAGATTAGAAAATGCTTGATCAACCTTGCTCACTTGGGGACGTGGGGAAAAGGGATCACATACCTGGCTCAACACAAGGGAGTTGGAGATAACATTTTATTGGATTATTAAGAAATGGTAAATAATTAATTGAAGTCTTGAACATACAAGCCATGTTGGATCCTCCCCCCAATTTCTCATGGGCAAATGTAAACATCTACTGTTAAAAAGGTTCATCGTTTCCTTCCAGATGGATTTGACTGAAAACCAAATAGTGATTATGTATGAATATCTCTGTTATGGTCCCTCTGCTCCAAACAACATAAATTCTACACTTAAGTCTCTTGATTACTGCTTACCAGGGTAGGAAAGGCTGTTTAATTCCAGCCACACTTTGTCACAAGCTTATGCAGAATCATCAGAATATAAGAAGGTGTTTCCATCAGCCTTTCAGCACTGACTTAAAGACCTGACAAGAACAATTTTAAAAGAAGAAGAGTTATTTGAAGGCTCACAACTTCAGAGGTCTTATTCCAAAGATGGCTGACTTCATTGCTCTGGGCGCAAGGTGGCAGAAGGTTGTGGAAGAGCAAAGTAGCTCAGGACATTATGATCAGGAAGCCAAGACTCTATATACCTCAAAGGCACACCCCCAATGAGCCACCTCCTCTAGTCATATCCTACCTGCCTACAGTTATCACCCAGTTAGTCCCTATCAGGGGATTAATGAACTAATTAGTTCTAATTTTTCATAACCCAATTTCTTGACCTCTAAACCCTCTTGCATCTTCTTCCACATTAGCTTTTGGAGGACACCTCATATCTAAACCATAACAGAAAGGTAAAGGGCCTACTTGAACTTGTCACAGCAGTTTTCCTAGGACCTATACAACCCCTTTGTACCCTGAGAGCAATAGCCAGCATTCCCACTGCTTCCTACAGAAGTCCTCATTAGACAAGCCAATCTCAGGCGGCGCTTTGCTAACTTTCTCCTGGCTCCTGTCCTGGTCCTTTATCTCTCCACAGTCTTTTTGCCCATATGGATGCTGCTGTGCCCTCTCATTTTGCTCCAGGTTGGGATTTTAATTTTCCTTCTATATGAATGTCTTTCCTGGGAATGGTGAGGGAATTATTTCCCACTGCCATTATAGAGAGTTCCAGTGCCTTCTTTCAGCAACATGAGGGTACAGCTGCAGGGGACCCTCCTTTGCTCAGTAAGTCACTGGCATTGCTGTCCAATCCAGAAACCAGTATCCCTTTAGCAACTAAGCAAATGCTCTTGGGATGCCATGTGTGGCTTTTGTCTTCATTGCTTGCCCTTGGGAAAGCCTACTGTTTAACATGAACTACATGGGCATTCAACACCAGGAATGGACCAGAAGATGCCACAAGTTACAGTGGCTTCATGTTGATTTTGCATTTGCTCCATCCTTCTTCCAGTTGGCTTTCTTCTGTGGATGCCATAAAATCTTCGAGAGTGTTATTGTCATCCACCTCCTTAAGTCTTGTAGTCAACAGATCTGGCTACAAAATGAATCCTGTTACTTTAACTGTTGAGATCTGCCAATCTGTTTGTCTTTTCTGCTGAAGATTTTGACCTGCCAGTACATTTTGAAAAGCCAAACTGCTCAAATTTCACAAGTAAAGGTCTCTTATTTTAGATGAGAAGAGGAAACTTTTTTGTTTTATTCATTTCTCTCTCCATACTGAACTTGATGTCACATAATTGCTTGTCAGTCTGACACTTTCATCTCACACATCTTTTCCAAATTAGAAAATATCTAATACAAAAATCAATAACAGTCCTGTCTTTAAGAACTAGTTAGAATGTTTACCAGCGTAAGATTTCAAAATTTAACAGCAATAATCTCAAAACTGTAACATTCTTAGAAGTGAATTATTCATTTATTTATTTATTTATTTATTTATTTATTTATTTATTTATTTATTTATTTATTTATTTTTCGTGGTGCTGAGGATTGAACCCAGGGCTTTGTATGTGCTAGGCAAACACTCTACCAACAACATCCAGAAATCAATAAATGTCATTCACCATATCAACAGACTTAAAGTTAAGAATCACATGATTATTTTGATAGATGCAGAAAAAGCATTCGATAAAATACAGCATCCCTCCATGCTCAAAACACTAGAAAAAATAGGGATAGTGGGAACATTCCTTAACATTGTAAAGGCCATTTACACTAAGCCCACGGCCAATATCATTCTAAATGGTGAAAAACTAAAAGCATTCCCCCTAAAAACTGGAACAAGGCAGGGGTGCCCTCTTTCACCACTTCTATTCAACATCGTCCTTGAAACTCTAGCCAGAGCAATTAGACAAACCAAAGAAATTAAAGGGATATGACTAGGAAAAGAAGAACTCAAACTATCCCTGTTCGCTGATGACATGATTATATATTTAGAGGAACCCGGAAATTCCACCAGAAAACTTTTAGAACTCATAAGTGAATTCAGTAAAGTAGCAGGTTACAAGATCAATGCTCATAAATCCAATGCATTTTTATACATAAGTGATGAATCTTCAGAAAGAGAAATTAGGAAAACTACCCCATTCACAATAGCCTCGAAAAAATAAAATACTTGGGAGTCAAGCTAATGAAAGAGGCGAAAGACCTCTACAATGAGAACTACAGAACACTAAAGAAAGAAATTAAAGAAAACCTTAGAAGATGGAAAGATCTCCCATGTTCTTGGATAGGAAGAATTAATATTGTCAAAATGGCCATACTACCAAAAGTGCTATACAAATTCAATGCAATTCCAATTAAAATCCCAATGGTGTACCTTACAGAAATAGAGCAAGCAATTATGAAATTCATCTGGAAGAATAAGAAACCCAGAATAGCTAAAGCAATCCTTAGCAAAAAGAGCGAAGCAGGGGGCATCGCAATACCAGATCTTCAATTCTACTACAAAGCAATAGTAACAAAAACGGCATGGTATTGGTACCAAAATAGACAGGTAGATCAATGGTACAGAATAGAGGACACGGACACAAACCCAAATAAATACAATTTTCACATATTAGACAAAGGGGCCAAAAATATGCAATGGAGAAAAGATAGCCTCTTCAACAAATGGTGCTGAGAAAACTGGAAATCCATATGCAACAGAATGAAATTAAACCCCTATCTCTCACCCTGCACAAAACTCAACTCAAAATGGATCAAGGACCTCGGAATCAGACCAGAGACCCTGCATCTTATAGAAGAAAAAGTAGGTCCAAATCTTCAACATGTCAGCTTAGGATCAGACTTCCTCAACAGGACTCCCATAACCCAAGAAATAAAAGCAAGAATCAACAACTGGGATAGATTCAAACTAAAAAGCTTTCTCTCAACAGAGGAAACTATCAGTAATGTGAAGAGAGAGCCTACAGAATGGGAGAAAATCTTTGCCACTCATACTTCAGATAGAGTGCTAATTTCCAGAATCTATAAAGAACTCAAAAAACTCTACACCAAGAATACAAATAATCCAATCAACAAATGGGCTAAGGAAATGAACAGACACTTCACAGAAGAAGATCTACAAGCAATCAACAGATATATGAAAAAATGTTCAACATCACTAGTAATAAGAGAAATGCAAATCAAAACTACCCTAAGATTCCATGTCACCCCAATTAGAATGGTGATTATCAAGAACACAAGCAACAATAGGTGTTGGCGAGGATGTGGGGAAAAAGGTACACTCATACATTGCTGGTGGGGCTGCAAATTAGTGCAGCCACTCTGGAAAGCAGTGTGGAGATTCCTCAGAAAGCTTGGAATGGAATCACCATTTCACCCAGCTATCCCACTCCTTGCCTATACCCAAAGGACTTAAAATCAGCATACTACAGAGATACCGCCACATCAATGTTCATAGCTGCTCAATTCACAATAGCCAGACTGTGGAACCAATCTAGATGTCCTTTAATTGATGAATGGATAAAGAAACTGTGGCATATATATACAATGAAATATTACTCTGCCATAAAGAATGATAAAATTATGGCATTTGCCGGCAAGTGGATGAAATTGGAGAATATCATGCTAAGTGAGATAAGCCAATCTCAAAAACCCAAAGGATGAATGATCTTGCTGATAAGTGGATGATGACACATAATTGGGGGTGGGAGGGGTTAGTGTTAGGGTTAGGGTTAGTGTTAGGATGAAGGAGAGTGGCAAGAATGGAGGAAGGAAGGACTGTATGGAGGGAAAAGAGGGGTGGGAGGGGTGGGCGGGAAGGGAAAAGTAACAGAATGAATCAAACAACATTACCCTATGTAAATGTGTGATTACACAAATGGTATGCCTTGATTCCATGTACAAACAGAGAAACAACATGTATCCCATTTGTTTACAATAAAAATAAATAAATAAATAAAATATATGTTCATGAGTGGAAAAAAGCAAAAAAAAAAATAGGGAGTGAATTTAGTCAACAAGTCTTGATATCTAAATGCAGACACTTATAGAAGAGGCTAAAAAGAAAAAAAGAAGTGTAATGGATAAGATCTGTGTAAATTCTCATCATTGAAAATATATGTTTCTCCCAAATACATTTGTAGACTGAATGAGTCCAATGTTAAAAAATTCATGAGACAAAATCTAGATAGAAAAATTAATCTAAAATTTATCTGGAAAGTCAATGAATGAAACTAAAAGTATTTTAGGAAAATGTTAATGAGAAATAAAATTTTCTTTCAATTATAATTGCAAAATGCTGAAATAATTATACCGGCCTGGAACTGATGCCAAGAATTTTATACAAAGCTATGGCAAATAATGAGAAAGATATTGGTGATTACCTCATCAACTGTAAGATGAGAATTTCCATCAGTAGTGGTTCTATTAAGTTGAAAGTTGTTCAACAATTATAAGGATTAAATAAGAATCTGCCCCAGGGGGAAAAACAAATGAGTAAGTAATAGTATAAAAGGAAAGCCTGTCACAATGACATCTTTTACTTCTTTGACAATAAATTTTAAAAGCAAGGAGTTAAACTAGTTTCTGAAAATAAATTAAAGACCAAATTGTTCTACGTATGATAACAGGAAGGGCAAGTGACTTTGCCAGCCCATATTATGGACAAATGGAAAGAGACACAGACTCATTCATCATAACAATATTTAAACAGTACCAAGTTCAGTACCTTGTAGCTTTGCTTTGGGAATTAATGCTAACTTTATCCTAATTCCTACTCTTCTGGAAAGTGATGTTGATTCTTTTTGGTAACTCCTGCTTGGAACTTAATTCTTGACAATGACAGGAAGTTCCTGTGTCAAGTTTTCTCAGAATGATTTTGGCATGGTATTTAATGGGCCAGTTTTTGGCCTTTACAGAATGAACTGTGGAGTTTTAAAGTCATAGTCAATATGTGTCCAGCAGATAGAGAGGGACACACTCATTAGTAGCATGTGCTCCTGATTTGTTTAACATTTACTGCCAGTAAATATCTTTATCAAAAGCAATATGCTCCTCCTGGAATTTGTTATTTACAAATTTTGATAACATTACTGTGCATTCTGAGTGTAGTCAGTTGTTTCTCCTTGTTTAATATAAAAATAATAATGGGAGAAACTCTTTTAATGCCATAGAAAAACATCCAATTGGGCTTAAGTTCATTTCTTAAACTCCAAAACATGTATTGAAATGGTTTAACAAGAAAGTTAAAAAAATAAATCAAAAGCTAGAAAATGTATTACAGTTATAGACTTTGTATCAAGGATTTGGCAACTGAGATATCTGGGTTGAAACCCAACTTTGCCCTATGGTAGTTATGTTCTGTGGGGGAATTTTTGACCCAGGTAAATCTATTTTCAGGGATAAAAATATCGACCATTTTAGAATAATAGCATAAAGTGAGCTGAAGGGTCCAAGATCGGAGCCCAGGGCCTGGCAAAGCTGTTGGGCTGTTTTCTGTTGCTGTTTTCGTGCTGTCATTAGATGATGACGATGATTTCCTACGTCCTCTGATGTGTTCCATCCATGCTGTCACAAAGCCGCTGGGGCACGCTGAGGTTCCACTCTATTCCACGATTCCAGAGTTGGGCAAATAACGACCACTGGACATGTTGGTGAACACCTATGTGCTCCACCTTGTTTCTCTCCAATGTCCTGATAAGGCAATACAGCTTAATCATTTGATCTCAGGTGTTGCCATCGAGTATCCTGAGTTCAAGTCCCTACCCTTCCCCTAACTCGCTAGCTGTGCGACGTTGGTCAAGTTTGATAATTTGTCGATAATAAGAAGGTGATAATGTTTGCTCATTTTTAGGGCAAAATTTCAAGGTGTATAATTAATGTTGGTTAATAATGTTATTTTATGTTTCCCCATAAGAAAAGGAAACAAGGGCCTTGACAGTGGATGTAACTTGTCAGCGGCCAGGCAGTGAGTGAGTGCCCATGATTTAATCCAGGTCTCTGAGGCCCAAGCCTTGGCCTTTCCTCTCTGCTTTGCTACCTGTCCCGAGTACAGTGTTGCAGGGAAGTAAAGTGCTTGGACAGGCAGTAAATTAAACAATTGTATAAAAATAGGTAATTGGGAAGAATCTGCAGTTATTGGCTTTGAAAGACAAAGTATGGATATAAAACACATTAATAGCCCATTTAACTCATATAGCCATATAACTCATATAACTTGAATTTTAATTAGAATCTGCACGATGAATATTCATGAATGAATAAACAAATAATCAAGTAACAAACTGCAGTTCAGAATTAGACCTGAGGCTGTAAGGGAGCCTCCTGTGTGGTGGCCTTGGCATTGTAAATCACAGGCTGAAGAATAAGTCGTTCAGTGTATCATGTTGAGAGTTGAACCACTCTGTGGACAGATATTAATATTATTCCAACATCAAAGCCATCATTCATGATGTAGGAGAGTATACTCATGACCATGAGAAAGATACATGATTCTTAAACAAGATACCCAAAGGTCAAATCATGAGTAGGAAGTTTTATATACTTGACTCGGTAAAAACAGAAGATTGCTAATTTAAGGAAGAACACTGTAAACAATGGTGACAGCTGGGACAAGGTGACTTGACCCAAAACTTGCAAAAGATCAATGTCCAGAATATATGGAGGGTCAAAGGACACAAAATGTGAAATAAACATGCCCAAAGGGTTCAATTAAGCAATTCACAGTAAGAGGAAAACGAACCATGACAGTTATGAGGAGAATTGAAACCTCGCAAATAATCATCAAAAAAAGTAAAACAACAGGGTCACACTGCCTTAGACTCATCACTGTGGGGAGATTGGAAAGTCAAATAGTATTCAATCCTAGTGAGGCTGTTGGCAAAGAGGCCCCGGAGCCCCTGGTGAACCGCTGTAGCCACTGGATCCAGACTGCAGACAGCTCTGCACCCGGTGTTTCTTCCCTGGGCATGTGCAGTAAAGAAACTTTCCCTCAGGAGCTCACGCCCCAAGTTCAGTCTAGCATCCAGGGTGGACACAGGGCTGGGAGCATCCTTTCCTTCTCACTATCATTTGAGTTTGGGAAATGTATTTGATGTACCTGGTGGATTATTAAGTACCAGTTAGAAGTAACGAAGGGGATGATTTCCTAAAATATAGCATTGTTTGAAAACGAGCTTTTGTAATAACAGTTATTATAGCATATGTAATGTTATATAGTGTTTTTTTACAAGTGCAAAAATACTGTCTAAAAAAACACAAGGATAAAGAGGATAGTTATATACTTGTTGGGGTATCTGAAGCATTGATGGATGCAGAGAAAAAATAAAATTGAATAAAGAGGGACCTTACGTAAAGCCTCTGTAAGAGTGTGCCAAGAACTAATGTGTGACTCATACCAGGTGTCACACATGTCACATGTACCAGGTCACACGTGTACAGGTTCCTGAAAAGAAGAGGAGAAATTTGACCAGTCAGACCATCCAGGTCAACACTCACAAAGATGTGCTATGTGGGTCGTTTGTGCTCTTGTTCAGATGGGATATGAACAGTTTTCCTTCTATGGTTTTCCTCCCCGACACCCACATTCCCAGAGGGACTATGAGGAAAACAGATGAATCCCAGTAATTGGGACATTCTATAAAACACCTAACCAGCACTGACCAAAACTGTCAGTGTCATCAAAAACAGGGAAAATCTGAGAAGCTGTCACAGCCAAGAGGAGCTGAAAAACATACCATGACTAAATGCAATATGGAGTTCTGGTGGCATCTTGAAATAGAAGGCGTTAGATTAAAAATGAAGGAAATCTCACAGTGCATTGGTGCATACCTGTAATCTCTGCAACTCAGGCTGAGGCAAGAGGATTGCAAGTTCAAAACCAGTCTCAGCAACTCGGTGAGGCCCTAAACAACTTAGTGAGACCCTGTCTCAAAATTTAAAAAAATAGGGATGTGGCTCAATGGTTAAGCACCCCTGAGTTCAGTCCCTGGTACCAATAAAAGGGGGGTGGTGGCAACTAAATAAACCAGGGCTTCAGTTAATGTTCAGTTAATGATAATATGTCAATATTGATCCAATGATTCTGACAAATGTATTACATCGATATAAAATAAGATATTAATGGGAATAAGCTAGGTGTGGGACACACAGGAACTCTTTGTACTATCTTCTTAAGATTATCCTAATTCTAAAACTCCTAAAAATATAGTCTATTTAATAAAGAAGTAGGGGTAAGAGTGGAATGGATAACAGAACTAGTATGTGCTGTCAGCAGTTTGGACGTATGAGGACCCCATTTGGGAGCCTCTGAAGGCCTGAGCGCCCTGGACCGAGGGACTTAGGCCAGAAGAGACCAGGCAGAGGCCCAAGCCAGGAATAGCAGTCGTCCTGAGTCGGGTCAGGAGACAAGAGGGAGACCAAGGGAGTTAACAGCACTGAATCCCTGCATCCTGGGGCCAGGTGGTCAAAGAGAGGAAGAGGCTGCCACCAGGGGATTCAAGTTGAAAACTGAAATACTGGAAATGTTTACAGGGGAAAAAATGACCTAAGTGTTTACCATACTACAAGGAGAAAATCTGTCAAGAAAGTCACCAGTGGAAATTCACAAAGGTGGGGCATTTTCCATGGAACTGTCCTTGAATGTGTGGTTTGGGGCTTTCTGGTCTTAAGCAGACAACGCTTAGAGCCTGTCTGTCTTTTGTCGCCACTGTGATGTGATAATTTCTGTTTGGAACCAACAGTGTGAGTTGATTGACTGTCTTCTTAGAGCGAATCCAGGTTTTGGTGCCCTTTTGCTCTGATAAATGCAGCTGCTTTACATCTTCTGTGCTGAAAGTAAATTAACCCATTTTTTCTCGTTTTCCCTGATGTGGTACTCCTATAAAACCTTAACTGTAATATGTGATATAATTATATAGTAGTCAATACAATTATCTAATAATAATGGGAACACAATTATAGTAATTATACTGATTTTAATGATAGTATATATAAGCTCCAGATTGTGAATCCCAACCTATTTTAATGCACTTGTGTCCATTTTGTTGAAATATTTACTGAATTGAAAACTTCACCTATGGGTGAAGTTAACCTAATGGGTTAAAGGATCCTGGGCTTAGTGTACCCATTTCCAAATCAGCTTATCCAGCTTCCAGCAACACTGTTGACAGCGCTGATGTTGACTGGACTTCGTCTTGCACACTAGTGATTCTCAGAAAAGAGCAATCGACTCTGACCTCCCCAAACATGAATACAGAGCTGATCCGCAGGACAAGAAAGGGAAATCTCTTGGCAGAGAACAGAAATGGAGAAACCAAGCTGCCCTGCTTGCCCTCAAGTTGGTAGATCCAGGGAAGTTTGAGAGCAAAGGGCATCAGATGCCCAGGACACACCCACCTGAAGGACATGACTGTAAGCTGGATGAGGAGGGAGCTACAACAGTATCTTTGAACAACCCCTAGAAGCAGAGGCAGCCCTGACTGTGGAAAGAGCTAGAAATTCTCTGACCTCTGCTTTAGGATCAGCAGAGCATCTTCAGGGACCTCAGATGGGGAAGTATTCTCCTGTGAGAAACCCAAACTCCAGACCAGCTTGACAGTAGACTCCAAAGTTACATAACACATGTCATGCAGAAACTCCGGCTGAAGAAGTTCATCTGAAGATGGATCAGAATCCCCTTAGCACCACAGAATAGGCAAAGGGGACTCTTCTCTGGAGGGCCCTTCCATGGAGCAATTTTTGCTAGGATCCCTCAGGAAAGGACAGAGAAGTCTACTAGAATGAGCTGAAAGTTAAAAATTTCAAGAGACAAGATAAATAAGTCATCACGCAGAAGTCAGCAATTTCAACAAATGGAGTGATTAGCAGCCCAGGAATTTGAGTTACTTGATCAAGCTGAAAGAAACAATAAAATAAGAGACTAGGAAATTTGAAAAAGGACCACATAGAATTTCTGGAAATGAACGTGGGCAATCACTGTATCTTAAGCATCATGGGAGTGTTTGAGTGACACCAGTATTGGCCCCTATTCCGTGGACCAGGGCCACCTTCATGTGAAGGCTGACACGTGGGAATTGTGCAGGAACATGACTTTGTGGTGGTCTGTGCCTTGAAACTCGTTCTCCCTGCTGCCTTCGCCATTTCTAGGTGTACTGACTGTAACTTGGCATTTCACAAACTCTTGAATTTGAATTAATAGAAATGGAAATGTATCCATGTTTTAATCAAAAGAGGAAGAATAGCACTCTAAAAGCTAAACATACTTTATATCTTCATTTTTTAACTAAATTTGAAGGCAAGGCTTTTTTCTTATTTGTCTTACACCCCCTAAAGTAGTATGTTTGTAGGAACGATGAACTTAAAGACATTTCTTAGAACTTCTGCATGTAAAAGTGAAATTGCACAGGAAAGCTGATCGATCCAGATTCATTTCCTCCCTTACTAGGAATAAATCCCCAATCATTGTATGAAGTAATATTAAAATTTCCCTAAGTAAAAAGATCCTCCCATGAGCCCAAGTCACCTTTTTAAAAAATCTAGTAAAAAGGAAAAAGTACTCATTTGTTTAGTCTACTTATTTATTTTACCCACACATACCAACACAAAGAAAAATCAAATTATATTTCAAAGGCCAGAACATGTCACAAATGATTTATACTCATTGAATATTCTGGCTAAGGTCACCCCACTTAGAGTGGATATGAGACTAAAAACTAAGGAAACCTGAATAAATCAGGCCCTGGCACTTAACTGTGGCCACCAACCCAGAGGCCCTCAAAGTACCGGGCCCCTCCTAGCCTGGGGTATGAACGAACCCTGAACCCAAGGTAGCAGGAGGACAGGACATCTGAGAGCCAGCCCAGTGGCTCTGAGGAAGCAGACCAAGCAAGGGCCACCAGAGGAGGAAGGTGACATGAGAGGGCAGCAGGCACGCAGGGTCAGGCAGGCCAGCCTCGGGAGGACCCCACTCTACCAGAAGGACGGAGGTCACCACCTGTGCTGAGTCCACAGAGACCTTGGCACTTTCAGGGCTGAGTTGTGGATTCCCTACAAACAGGGACCTGGGTCTAGCCTTGCAGGTTAGTCTCTAGGAAGTCCACGGTAGGTCTGAGAGGGGCACCCTGGGGAGCAGCACACCTCGGCTGTGTCCAGCCCCCACGTCTAGACCAACTCAGGTTTCCTTGTCCCCTGAAATAGGAGCAGAACACAGGGTTTTGTGGTTTTTTTTTTTTTTTTTCTTCTTCTTTTTTTTTTGGTACCAGAGATTGAACCCAGGGGTGCTCGACCACTGAGCCACATCCCTAGCCCTTTTCTATTTTTTATTTCGAGGCAAGGTCTGGCTAAGTTGCTTATGGCCTTGCTAAATTGCTGAGGCTGGCTTTGAACTTGCGATCCTCCTGCCTCTGCTTCCCAAGCCCCTGGGATGGCTGGCGTGTGAAGATGCACCTGGCCACATTTTTCTTTTATGAACATTTGTATCTACATAATGTTTTTCATGATAGTTCTTCATCTGTGGAAAGCTGACATTCATGTTGAACATTATTTTCTCAGTTTGTTCAAAAGAATTGATTCTGTGGGGTGGGTGGGAGATGGTGGTGGGTAGGGGGAGAAGACGTCCCTGACTTTCCTACTGACTGTCTCACAGATACACCACAAACTTGGGTCTTGAAAATGTCATTTCTGTCTGAATCCATTTCTACTGCTGCTAACACAATATCACAGACTGGGCAAGTTGTAAAGCAAAAAGTTTTATTTTGGCTCATTGTTCTAAGTTTGAGGGGCAAGGCAAACACAGTGTGTAGGTGTGAATGTGTCTAATTTCTGTTTTAGAAAGCCACCGAGATTTAATTATGGAGACTTACACTGATGAACTAATCCAAACCCAAACACTTCCCAGTGCCTCACATCTAAACACCATAGTCAGGTTTAGTTTCTACCCTCTGAATGCCTCACAGTAGAGACTACAGTTTTTGAAAGGGAAAAATAATATTCACCACAGCATTATCTTCAGGAGTAGGATAATAGGTAGGCTTTTCAGCAAAACGATTTTTTGATATTCACTTTTAGAGATCTGGTTTTGTAAAAGTAATTCAAACTAAAAAGAGGATTCCTGACAGTATTTATAGAATACAAGTAACAATAAATGTTGGCGAGGATATGAGGAAAAGGGTGTACTCATACATTATTGGTGGGACTGCAAATTGAGGTAAACACTCTGGAAAGCAGTATGGAGATCCTTCAAAAAACTAGGAATGGAACCACCCTTTGACCCAGGTATCCCACTCCTTGTTTTATATACAAAGGATTTAAAATCAGCATATTACAGTGATGCGGCCATATCAACATTTAGAGCAGCACAATTCACAATAGCTAAGTTATGGAACCAACCTAAGTGCCCTTCAGCAGATGAATGGATAAAGAAAGTGTGATACTATACCCAATGGAATATTACTCAGCCATTAAGAAGAATGACTTTATGACATTTACCAGTAAATGGATGAATCTAGAGACCACTATGCTAAGTGAAATAAGCCAATCTCAAAAGATGAAGGGTTGAATGTTTTCTTTAATATGTGGCAGTTAACCCACATTAAGGGAGTGGGAAGAATAGAAGCTCAGTGGATTAGACAAAGGGGAATAAAGGGAATGGAGTGGGGATAGGAAAAGGGAAGAGAATGGAATGAATCTGACATCATTTTCCTGTGTACATATATCAATATAACACAATGAATCTCACCATTCAGTACATCCCCAAGAATGGAGTCCTAAGTAGAATAAGATATATTCCAGGCTTGTATAAACATATCAAAATAGATTCTACTGTCATGTATAACTAAAAAGAATCAATAAAAAGAAAGAACTCATGGTGATTAGTAATTCTTCAAAATGAGCTTCTTTCCAGGTGAACAGCTATCTGGGAGAACACTCTCCTGTGTTTAAAAAAAAAGAAAGAAAGAAAGAAAAAGAAATTTTATCTTTTTAGAGGAGAAAATAAGGTTTGTATTAGGTTCGTTTTCTGCGGCACTACTTGTCTGTTCCATAAAATCTGCCTTGGGAAAGACTGTCCAAACATGGCCATCTGCCCCTTGTAGCTTGGAAGTCGGCTGCTGTCTTCACCTGTGAGCTGCTGCGAGCAGCCAGCCACACTGTGACATCACCCACATTTTTTATAATGAAATTCCAGGAAATGGCAGCAAACTCCATGTGAATCTGGTCATCTTTCCATCAGTGTGTTTGGAAAGGCTAAACCAGACCGACCTGCTAGGTGATTTAACCGGCTTCCTTGGTCTCAGTACTTCCAGGGATTGGGTCGTTTTGCAAGGGGCAGGTGTTGACTCGCCACTCTGAGGTTTTCAGTAGCTGCTCCTGAAATAATTACAGACCAGGGACCACGGTCAACAGTGACCTTCATTTCACTCGTTCGGCAAAAATAAAGGTGACAGGGAAGCTGTGTCCTTTTCGTCTTTCAGCTCAGTCCTTACATCTCAGAACTGGAACCCAGACCCGTGGGACTGACAGGCACCGCAGTTCCTGGGTTCATCGTGTTTTGGTTTTCAGCCATTTGCCAAAACACGCAGACCCCACGCAGTCACCGGGCCAACCCTTCAACAATTAAGTTTGCAAAGTAACCACAGGGACAGGAAGAGAATTCAAAGAATAGTACGGTTTCAGAATGTGTCCTATTCCAAGAAAAACTCTTAAGTACACGTAGTGGAAGACTGATATTTGGAAAATATTTTAATACTGCTTAATGGGTAAAATTATCTAGATTCATAGTCATGTGAACAATAGGAGAAAATATAAAATACTATAATATGTTAATGTAATGATTCAAGAAAAAAGACAAAAAGAAAACCACACTTACGATGATCATGAAGACTAAAGAGGAAATTGAGTGGCGAGGAAGAGAGGGCGGTCCTTTCGGTTCCGAGGAGCGGAGCCTGCAAGAGCAGCTCCTGGGACCCCGGCCTGTATTCCAGGTGGCTAGGAAGGCACTCCTCCTCCACGTTGGACGTTTAAAATAATTACCGTCACGGTGACGAGCACACATCAATGGCAGGATGCTCCTGGCCTGTAGTTCAGAAGCCTGGAAGCCGAGCTCAGCTCCTGTTGGGTCCAGCAGCCGGTCTGCACCATCGTTCCCACAGTCCTGGGAGGCCCTGGCCGCGGCTGCTGCTCCCCCACTGCACACTGTGCCTTCTCACCTGCACAGTCCCCCTTCCACGTAACCGGCCTCCGAGCTTCAGCTCTCCAACGGGCTGCTCAGCTCAAGCCTCTGCATGACCCTCAAAGACAAGCCAGATCGCTTCACGCCCTGGTTCAATGGCCCATCAAGTCCTCAGGATGCTGGAAGTTACTCAGAGTGAAGAGAGACCCTCGCAGCGGCCAGCCTCGCTGCAGCTCCGGGACCCCTGGTGCCCCACCCAGTTCCTCTTGCTATCAGCCCTGGGTCCCTTGCCCTGGAAGGCCTCTCCACTGGGCTGCAGCAAAGCCCTCTTATCTCAGCAACCTGCTGTCCTTACTCCCTCCTGATCCCTGCTCAGCAAAGCCTGCCCCAGGCCTCCACCCTTAACACTACCATCTCTGTTTCCCCCCTGCTTTTTTTAAAAACACCTTCTAACATATTGTTTATCGCTTTATTATATTTCTTTCCAAACTATAATTCAATGGAATTTTTGTCTGTTTGGCTCATGGCTGATTTTTCTAATGCCTAAAAGGGTCCAGGCACATTGCAAGTAATAAGTAATATCTGATGAATGAATAAAATATCCAACACTTTTACAATGGAATTTTTAAAATTATATCCTTTAGATGTATTCCAAGAAGTCTGTTTCAGGACTGGGTCACCACTGGTTAAAAGTGAGCACAGAATAACAAAATAACTGGTTATAAGTGCTTTGAAACTAACAATTAACTTTTGCAATCTCTGTAAAACTTACATTGCCAAACAGTATAAGATAAACAAATAAACAAGCAAAGGAAACCAGAATCTGTTTATTTCACTTACAAATAAAATCTTACTACTATGATTTTGGTTTATTTTTTAGACATTTTGGGGAGGTCACTCTTCAGATGCTTAAATAATCTGTCAGAGCTGGGCATGGTGGTGTACCCCTGTAATTCCTAAATTCATCTCCCAGTAGAAAAATATTCTGAAATCAATCCACCTCATTGGGAGAAGCTACAGTTATTTTTCTGTGCTTATTTATAATTTTATTTATCTCTTAAATTATCATGAGCATGTTTCTGGTTGTCTCCATTTCTGGCACATAAGAAGAAAAAAGCAGCTGGTATATCTTAAATAAGTGTGGATGGCATATAAGGTGATCCTGATTAAGGCTGAAGGTTTTAATTAAATGAGCAATTAGCCTTGAGCATGTATGTTTATAAAACTTGGAATGGAACCACCATTTATCCAGCTATCCCACTCCTTGGTTTATACCCAAAGGGCTTAAAATCAGCATTCTACAGTACTGTAGCCACATCAATGTTTATAGCAGCTCAACTCACAATAGCTAAACTATGGAACCAACCTAGGTGCCCTGAAGTAAAGAAAAAGTGATATATATGTGTGTGTGTGTGTGTGTGTGTGTGTGTGTGTGTGTGTGTGTACACACAATGGAATATTAATCAGCTTTAAAGAAGAATGAAATTTTGCTGGTGAATGGATGGAGATAGAAAATATCATACTAAGCAAAATAAGCCAAACCCAAAAAACCAAAGGCTGCATGTTTTCTCTGATATATGAGTGTTGATTAACAATAAGGGGTGGGGGGATTAGGGAAGAACAGAGTTACTTTAGGTAGAGGGGAGTGAAAGGAGGGGAAGGGATATGGGGGAAGGAAAGATAGTAGAGTGAAATAGACATTATTACCTCGGGTACATATATGACTGCATGACTGATGTGATCCTACAATAAGCAGAAAAATGAGAAAGTATACTCCCTCTATGATTTATCAAAATGCATAAATGCACTCTACAGTCATGCATAACTAATTAGAACATATTAAAAAATTAAACATTTTTAAAAATAAATAAAATCTTACAAAGAACTCTTTCCTGGCTGCCAAAGCTTAGCTGGACCTATAGTGTGTAAATATCTGCCTGCTTTGCTCGTGCTTTTCCATTTAATGTTTAAAAAGCACAAGACGTGTGTCTAACATCACAGGTGCAGACGGCAAGATTCTTCCTAGGAGCTCTTGTCAAAACAACGAAAGTACAGGATGCTCGGAGATACGTTATTTTCATATTAAAGCACACCTATGGATGTTTTCTTAAGTAGTATTGTGGCCTTCCCTCAGTATTCGTGATTTGACTGCATCACACCCCACCAGATGCAGCCAGAGTTGGCCTCAGCTCTCTACTGGGACTTGGGAAGTGGCACCCCTGACTACAGAGATGGGCCACAGTGGTGGTTGTGGGCAGCAGTCACCTAAGTGGGGAGCACCTCACCTTTGTGGGCGTGCTTGTCAATCTGAGAAAGCACATAACTGAGGTCTCTGATGTCAACATTTTATTGAAAATGCACATGAAAGAAAAGTGATACTGCAAAGAGCCAGTGCACCCACAGAACAGACCCGTACCCCTTTATGTATTTATGCACATTCACATAGCGTGCGATTCTAACAGGTAGGTGGGCAGGCCAGAGGACGGCCGGGTGGATGGATTGCTTTTACTTCTGAAGACATTTATAAGTCCATTTTCAAGTTTTGTACATAATTAACATGAGGAATGTTCCTAAGAGTATATCATATACCAAAAAGTAGGGTTATTATTTGAATACATTTTCTAACTTGGCCAGAAGCAATATACTATAATTACAGTACACTTGAAATGAAATGTTAAAGCGGGAGCATTTAAATTGGCAAAGCTATTATGTTGGACTTGTGTGATTAATCTTTGAGAGGAATGGCAAACAGATTTTTAATGAGTTTTAAATGCAGGACTAAGATTGATGGACAGTCCACACTTGGTATCAAGACTGAAGAGTATGCAAATGCAGGGAAGGAGGGCCTCCATGCAAAGTCCAGGGAAGATAGAGACAGTTTCTAGATGTGAATGCGGCTGTCCTTTGTCTTGTTTCTTTGCACTGTGCTTGGTTACTCACGGCAGACCAGTGTTAAGAAACACATAGATTAGAATCATAGGAGCTCATTTCTTTGTTGACATTAATACTACATAACATAAAAATAAGTTATTTCCCAAGATCCTAGTAATGGAATTTATTTTTTTTTCTTGTTTATGTTTGTAACATTATTTTCTTTTATTTTTGTCTTTTGAGCTTTAGAATTTTTTGTGGATATTTCTTCCCTCATCATTGCCTATTTCTGTATCCTTCCAATTATTCTGTAGAAAAAAATTAAATAGAGTCATTCTTCCATCTATGCAACTATAGCACCTTCAGACTTCTGCCCCGCTGTCACCTTAGGAAGTGGGCAGCAAAGCCAAGGCAACTGGAAGAGACCAAGGCCGGGTCCCAGGTGAGAGGAGACAGCTGCCATGTGTCCATGCTTCACAGAAGGTCAGATCCAAAATGAATGTGAGAAAACCAGGTCATAGCAGAAGGAGCGCTCCCCCAAGCCCTGTGCCTGAAGGGTCATCCAAAGCAAGGATCAAACAACCTAGACTTTAGAGAGACAACTGTGACCTCTCTGCCCCTCAGCTCTTTGCATTTGGCCCCTTGCTTGGTATGAGTGGGCACAATGTGTCCAGGTAGCACTGGCCTATGGGGGTTGGGGGATCCCAGCAGTAAGGCCAATCTCAGGATCTCTCTGAAGCCTTGAAATAAGTATGGTGTGGTCACTTGCTGGGATATCAACTGCCTTCCACCCTTATTTGCCTTATTGGCTTTTTACCAGTTCAGTTCAGCCATAGGACTCAATATAACTTGGGTATGAAATGCCAATTAAAAATAATAATGAAACGATACTAATGTTACCTTACTCTTGTAATAATTTTTAAGCTTTCCTCAGAATTTACATAAATGTTACACAGTATTTCCCAGAAGCAAGGACTCTATCCTTATTTCTTTCTAAACTAAAATTGCTTCTTAGAAAATCATTTCACTAATTCTTGAGTGCAAACATTTGAGTTTTTCTGAAATGCCAGTCTGGTTTCTGTATTTATGAGGAGTGTTAACTGAACTCTACAGAAAGTCCATTCCAGCTTTGAAAGTGAATGATTTCATGATTTTTTTTACTGGAGCTAAAACATGCTTAAGATGAGTTGGGTCTACCACCTTGAGGGGGCAAGAGTAGCACATTCCAGGCCAAATGTGTTTTGTGTTTTGTTTTGTTTTGCTTTGTTTTTGTCTTGGGCCTTACAGTACCCCTAGTAAAAGTCAATCACAGGGTTCATAAGAATACCTGGGATAGAAACGTGTAGCTCTAATAGCTGACAAGTTGACAAGCATCCCACCCTAACTGGCCCGTTCCCACTCCCTGGGTTTATATTTACATATAAGATCAGGTTCAGGATCTTGTGGAAGGGCTCAGTGGAGCTAAGCTCGTGACTGTCAGTGTCTCTGCAGTCCCTGTGAATATCCAAGTCCTCCGCAGAGGAGATGAGGCCATGCTTCACTCTTCTGGTCTCGTGTTCACATGCAACACATATTTATTCCGGTACAGCTTCTAGGCTGAAGGTTCAGCCACAAACAAAGTATGCGATGTCCCTGCCTTCACAAAGACGCACCTGGAGAGGGGAGAAGGAAAACCGAGAACCGCAAAGAACAAAGAAGCCAACTAGGGGGAGGGGAGTGAGGGAGGGGTGCTATTTATGTGAAGGCAGCTGAGGGTGGATATTCCTGCAGAGCTGACTGAGGAAGAGGAGGGGAGTCAGCAGTGTCAGAAGGAGCGTGGCAAGCACAGCAGCCCAGAGGTGCAGGAAGGTGACCAGCCTGGCCGGCAGCGTGGGCAAGGGCCACCATTGGGGCCACCCTCTCACCAGCTAGTGTCCACAGGCTGGTGTTCCTGTCAGCATTAACATATGAGTGGTGTGTGGTGTCTCAACCCGTCAGGTATTTAGATATAACTCCCATTAAGAAATTGGCTGGACGATTATGGGAAAAGGTGACAACCACCAGGTGTGACTGTCAGGCATTTGCATTTCTTCCACGGGTTTTCCGTTTTGTTTCTTCCTGGACTCTCGTTTCCCGGGATGACTTGGACACTAGCAGTAGTCCCGCTGCCTGACGTCAGTGAGGAGCCCCTGGGCTCCTCCGTCTTGGACACTCCCTCTGGCTATTTGTAAGATGGACCTTTTGAGTAGAAGGTGCAGGCGGCAAGGGTCTTCCTGGGAGCACTTGTCAAAACGACAAATGAGTATCATTGCTTGCAAAGAGTCAGCTGTACCAAAATTCGAGTCCTGAATTCTGCAGTTAAAAATGGCTATTTTATCAGATTGCTTGAGGTATTAGTCATCTGACACTTCGTCAGGACTTTGGCCCCAAGTTCATGAGAGCCAGGAGAATGGCTGAACTTGGTTCATTGCAGGGTATGCTAGATGACACTGGCTTCGATGTATTTATAAATCCCCAAAATAGTAATTAAATTACTTTTCCAAGTGTACACAAAATTGCTTACATGTAGAAATGTACAAAGATTTTATTGTCCTGAATTTTAAAGTTGGTTGAGTTTTTTTGTTTTGTTTTTGTTTTTGTTTTTGTTTTGGACCTGGGTTGAACTCAAAGGCCCTTTACCACTGAGCGACACCCCTAACCCTTTTATTTTTTAGGGCCTCACTAAATTGCTGAGGCCAGCCTGAAACTTGCAATCCTGCTGCCTCATCCTCCCAAGCTGCTGGGATTATAGGTGTATGCCACTGAGCCCGCAATTTTTAAGTTTGAGATGAAATATCATTTAATATCTCTCTGCAAGTTTGGGGAATTCATGATGTGTAGGAAAGAGATGCGTTTTTGTTTTTTTTTTCTGGATAAAGAAATAAAAGAACTACCTGGAGATACTTTCCATTCTCAGAACAGAGTATCAGCAGTGTATATTGCTGTAAACTGTGACAGGCAGGCCACTGGAGGTCTATCCCTGTTCTTGATGTTTCTGTTCTTGGCTTCAAAAACCCTCCTCCCTGAAAGTGAATATCTTCATCTTTTAACGTATTATTTTTAATAGGACAAAATAAAACCTTTGCATTGAATGCAGCCAAGCAGAATTTATAATGGTGAATTTTAATACTTAACACTCTATTTTTCTACATAAAGTGGCAAATTTAAGACTGCTGCATTGTTTATAGAGACAAGATTTATGTGGCAATCTAGGACTCTACTCTGCATATTAGGAAAACAGTGACTTTTATCAGCAACCTCATTGTTGTACTAAATCTTTTAAACTTTTAAACTCTCCAAACTGTGCAGCAAAATAACAATACTAATGAAGATAAAACTTGTAATAGCCACTTAATCTATGGCAAGCCCTCCGCTAAGCACTTCCCATGCACTGTCTCATTTAATGTTGACCTTATTTATTTATTCCTTATAGAACATCTTTGAGTTAGACCATCCTCATAACCTCTACTCAAGTGGTACCTTATGGATCCCAAGAAAGAAGTAGAACTTGTAGTGTTTCCTAAATGTACAAGGTCATAGCAGGGTGCAGCTCCTCATGCCTTACAGAATGGCAGCTGGAACTAGGTTGAAGTCCCAGGGCCAGAGTCCAGAGCCAAACAAGTAACAAGCCCATGCCTGTCCTGGGCTATCATGGTTGTTAGGTTTTGAAGGGAGTTGGGAACATAAGGGGTTCTAGTAATAGGGGAAAACATGCACATGGAACAGGACGTGCCAGGAGTGGACACAGGCCCAGGACTGATGGGCCATGTGGTTTGGCCTTGAAGTCACCTACACTGGTGGCAAAGATCTGCTCAGAGGAGGCTGTACAACAGTGTCCTATGCAGGAATAGAGAGGTGGCTCCAAATGTTTGCATTTTGGAAATAATGTAGCACAGCTTTTAGGAGATAATTTACCCCTTCCCTACCAATGCAAAATCAAAGAATATTTAGATTTCTGAAGGTGATTGAGTAGAAAGAATACCAACTCTGGGGTCAAGATTTTTAGTATCACCACATACTAGCTCTGTGAACTTGAAAAAATAATGTCACTTCTTTTTAGCTTCAGAGTCTGAACAATACTACAAAGGGTATCATATGAATTATGTGATGACTGATATCCATCATCATGCTCTCGTGTGATAATCAGTATTGTTTCCTGCATTGTGCAATGGCTTCTAGAAATTGTACCTCTAAGAGAATCCAAGTTTTGAGATAATCTGTACAAAAATCAGTCTAAACCTTTACCTTGGATATTGTTTTCAGGAAAGAGGATTCATAGCCTGGGGTATAGCTCAGTTGGTAGAGTGCTTGCCTCACAAGCACAGGGCTCTGGATCCATCCCCAGCACCGAAAAAAAAATTCAGAGGGGCAGGGATATGAAAGATGGTGGAATGAGACAGACCATATTACCCTATGTACATGTATAGTTACACGAAAAGATGTACCCCATTTGTGTATAATAAATCAAAATGCAGTCTATACAAATAAAAAAATATAAAGAAAAGAAACATAAAATATCTAACTCACAACTTGTTTGGGGCTGCCTCCTCAGGTATTGAGATTGAAATATAGAAATACGGCAACTCTTTGCCTGAGAAGAATGTCCTCAATTCACTTGGGATATAGCTCTCTGCTGGTCATGGCACCTGTGTCCGGTCACAGGTGAGAGGCCACAAGTCTGTGCCTAACTTTATATGTTATAAATGGAATAACAGGCAAAGCTGGTGAGTGTCCCTGAAACAATTCCCGCGTCCATCTCCACTGTGCCCTCTCCCACACATCAGGCAGGCAGAGCTGAGTACATTTACACAAGGGTAAAACCAACATTGTCTTTTAGATGCAGGAAGGAAAACCAAACACAATTCTTTTTCCCTTGGGGCACATCAAGAAGTAGCAGGACCCATTAAAATCTATTGCCCAGATGATTGAATTAGATCATAAATGAGTGATGGTAATAAGTGCTTATTTGCCCAAGTGGGTGAGGACTGACATATAATTTGCAGTCTTGTGGATGCTGTACCATGCAAAGACTAGCACATAATAATGAATAAAAGTTTCACTCTTTAATTGTATTAATTTAGGAGTATTCATTCCTGTGGCGTATGAAAGGGTTCCGTTTTCAAAAATAAATAAATGCATTCTCATTGCCAATGAGAAAGATTTATGCTGACAGAATCTAATAGCATAAGTAATCTTGTGTTATTTCTCAAAGGCGCCTGAGCAAGCATTCTTGGTTTGGATGGAAAGCAAAATGCTAAGTCTTATTATATATGATCACTTTAATTCTGAGCAGAACAAACCTTCCTTGATAAGCATTAGTTACCATTATTTAAAGTAAAAAGTCATCTTTTCTCATGCCCTTATTTTCTCTACTGTTAGAAATGTATGATCACTTCTTGAATGACAAGATGATTGATTTTAAACCAACACATCAAAAACTGGAAGGCAAAACGTGGAGGCACTGATTTCCAGAGAACTTTCTAAGCTGTCTCTGGAAAGAGATTTTAAAGGTCACCTTTGCAATTTGATCTGAAATTCCTGGTGCAGTCTTGAACATCTAAATCAAGATCAATCTCATCATAAGAGCGTAGGGAGGTGTTAGGTACTGCGCTTCATGTAATACACATGGTTTGAAAAAATCACTGCTACTCACAGTGATCATCATGATCGTAGGATATACATGCAGTAATGGAGTCAACTAGAAAAAAAAATTAGTAAAGAGTCCAGAGAAGAGCATTATTGTGATATCTGGCAAAATAAATAGGGTTCTCTGCACTATGCTTCATCTTAGAAACGAAAATGGAAAGACTGATTTTCTCTTCCCACTCTGCTTCTGAATACAGCAGCTTTCTGAATGCACCTCACCTCTATTTCTCAGTCCTCTAGTTGGCTTTTCTAACTGCCAAACGTTGAGTGGTTTTCCTAAACCTACCAAAAAAAAAAAAATGAACAACCCCCTTAAAGTTCATTTCCTGACTAATTTCAGCTTAGACCTTGAACAAGTTAAGTTCTTCCAACCTCAATGCTGTGATGCAAAACTGGAAGTTATTCACTCGCATTCAGTTCCTAATACTGGAATTTTTCTCCAGTTTTTAAGAACTAATCCAAAAGATTACTCTTCTAAAAAATATTATCAAAATATATGTTATAATCTTATTATTTCTTAAGAGTGCATAGCATGGGATAATTGGAATGTTCCTCTAAACAAAGAATACACTTGAAGATACATGAACTTTGTTTTAAATATATAAAAGTTAGATGTTACAGTAATTACATTTGATTTTTTTCATTGTTTTTACAAGTAGAATTCTGATGTCATTTTTAAAATATGGTAACAAATATAGGAAAACCCATATGGAAGAGAATAAAGTGAAATTTTCTACTCAGAACTTTTAAGTTTAGTGATTTCTTCTTTTATTCATTTATTTTTTTGTGGGTGCATTGTAATTATAAATAAAAGAGGGATTCTGTTTTCCATATTCATACATGCACTTAACATAATTTGAACAATCCCACTTTCCAGGACCTTCCTTTGCCCCCACTCCTTCATCCCCCCAATCCTCTTGATCTGCTCTCCTGATCTCCTTTCTATTATTATGATTATTGTTGTTATCTTAGTCAGTGTGTTATAACGATATGATAAGAAAGGTTCAGTGTGATACATTTGTACATGGACATAGCATAACTGGGTACAGTTCGACCCCCATGCCCTCTCCTCCTTCACTCTCTGTCTCCTTTCTGTAATCTCTTGGCTTTCCTTCTGTTTTCATAAAATTCCTTCTCTTTTCTTTTCTTGCTAGTTTCCACATTTAAGATAAAAAAAAGTCACCCTTGACTCTGAGTTCAGCTTATTTCACTTAGTGTGATGTTCTCTAGTTCCCTTCACTTAACCAGCAAGTGACATAATTTCATTCTTTGCTAAAGCTAAGTAATGCTTCATTTTTTCACCCATTCATCTATTGACAGCCGTCTGGCTCTGCTACGTGTCTGTTGTGAATTGTGCTGCCGCAAACACTGCTATGCATATACTGTGGTATACTGATTTTCGTTTTTTGAACAAATACAAAGGACTGGGTTAGCTGAATCATATGGTGGGTCTATTCTTAAGTCTCTTGAAGAATCTCCATACTGTTTTCCAAAGTGGTTGTACCAATTACAGTCCCACTAATAATGTATAAAGGTACCCCCCCTCCCCTTAGCAGTTATGGTCATTTGTGTGCTTGATGATTGCCATGCTAACTGGAGTGAGATGAATGTTCCAAGTAGTTTTCATTTGCATTTCTCTGTTTTTTTTTTTTTTCATATATTTGTTGGCCATTTGTATTTCTTTTATTGAGCAATCTCTGTTTAGATCATTTTCTCATTTATTGATTGGGATTTTGGGGGTGGGTGTTAAATTTTTCAAGTTCTTTACATATTCTGACTATAAACCCCATTAGAAGAGTAGCTGGCAAAGATTTTCTCCCATCCTAAGGCTCTCTCTTCACAGAGTTCCTTTGCTGTACAGAAACTTATTAATTCTCCTTTTAATTATGTTACAGCTTATGAGGTGTTAATGTTGACAGGGTAAAATTTTTATTTATAACAGTACTCCATAAGAGAATGAGCCTCAATTCTCCATAGAACAATCCTGTTTCCATTTACTTTTTTAAAAAATTATATGCTTTATTAGAGCAAAATATACAGTATGTGAATATCTCAATTTTTTTCCAAAAGTATAACCTGCAAGTCATTACTTTTTTTTACCCACTAGGTATTCTTTTTTTTTTTAATTGTTTTTTTTTTTTTTTTACAGACTCCTTTTTGATTCCTTGTACACAAATGGGGTACAACTTTTTGTTTCTATGGTTGTGCATGATGTAGACTCACACCATTCGTGCAATCATATGTGTAGGTAGAGTAATAATGTTAAAATGTTACATGTTGTCATATCATCAATGGCTTTCAAAAGAGTAGTACAAATTCAGCATAAACCAAGGAAATGATTTTCAAAGAAGAGAGGAAGAGGACATGTATATGTGGAAGAAGAAAGAGATGCAACTTAGATCTTTACCTGATGAAAAATAAAATGCCTAAATTGCTGCACAAACAAAAGTTTGGATTTTTTTTTTTTTTTTTTTTTTCAGTGCTGGGACTTGAAGCCAGAGCCTCACTCGTGCTAAGCTACCACTCTGCCCATTGAGCTATATACCCTGAGTCCTGAATTTGTTTTCCAAAGGGTTTCCTCTGGGGCAGGGTCTGTCATGCCTGATAGTGCCGGGCCATATATTCTATGCATATATGAGAAAGAAAACAGGGTCTTTCAGATTGCAGTCTCTTCCTGTTTGTTTTAAGTGATTCCTGGCTCCTTCATAGTCCGCTCTTCTAAGTGCCTGATATCTCTGCTTAAACCCTATATGATTTACAATAAGCAAAGATAGATTTTCCAGTGATTGGAGCCTTGTGGGACAATGGGAAAGGAATTGTGATGAAGTCAAGAAATCTAGTTATGGCACAGTGTCATACTTGAAGTGTCCTTTCTACAGAAAGAGCTAAAATGCTTTTCAAAACACCAGGGCAGCCTAGTGTGCTGTGGCTTCTGACGTCACTGTTGATAACGTGATTTTCAGTGTTCGACATCAACCTCTGATATTGGCTATTGCCACCATTGCATATGGCTTTACTTTGCTGCTGTGGCTCACTGCAGAGTGCTCGTGTTTGCCAGGTAAGACAGAAGCACTATGCATAGAGGTGTCTGAGTCTCAGCTCCAAATTCTTTTGCCACTCTCTGGCTCTGTGGCCTTTAATGGGTCACTTCAGCTCCAAAGAGTGGGAGCTGGAGATGATGCCACCTGCTTTTCAGGGTAGGTGGCAGAGCCTGAGAAGCATGCAAGGCACCTGAAACATGGCAGGCATGTGCTCTGCTGCTCTTGATGAGCTGCACTGAGGGCTGATGGAAGGTTTTTTCTCTTGGATGCTTTTTTTTCTACCTAAAGCTGATCAGTGTAATATACATATATTATGGTATTTTTCAGACAGGCACTTCAAGCAAATATATGCACATATTATATGCACAAGCTCCAAATTTTTTTCAAATTTAAATGAACTATTTCAAAAGAAGTTTAGTTTCCATGTTTGAGATGTTTTCCTGCTTCCTGAAACCAACTAATCCTTGATCCAGATCAACTGCTCATTAGTGGACAGGATTCTTAGAGAGACTAGAACCCTGAATGAACTCCATGTCACACTGCATCTATCTGTACTGTATCTTATTAAAAAAAAAAAACAAAAACAAAAAAAAAACCTCAGATGTTGTCAAAGAGTGGTTTTGAAACTCCAAACAAGCCAGGCATGGCGGTCTGTGCTTGTAATCCCAGTGACTAGAAGAACGACACAAGAATATCACAAGTTTAAGATCTAACTGACCAACTCTTTGAGACCCTGTCTCAAAATAAAGAATAAAATGGGCTGGGATGTAGCTGCAGAAAATGAATTTCCTGGGGGAAGGAGCATCCATCCCTACAATAATCTTCCAGCTCTTGCTCTTTCTTTCCAGTTACATATTTTTAAATTTTATGGGGTGATTGTTACAGTTATATGACTTAAAATATTTGAATTTCTGAAAAACTTGAGATTACCTAGCACTTTGAAAGGGCTTATAAATAGTATTGGTTTTGAAGTTTTTTAAAGAAAAATCATAAAATTTTATTCTTATTTTGGGGTACATTTTTCCATAGCAACCCCATTTTTCTTTGTGGAGCATGAAATACATTTCTGTTTACCAATATGCTGTCCTGATTAATTCGGAGACTTGCAATAAAACTATATCAGCCATAAGAGTTGAAAGACTAGGATTAAAAAAAACAAATATTGAATTCCATTTGCCATTTTTATTGATGTTCTGTAGCCTGACTTTTCATCCTGTCTATACCAGCACTGGGTATTTAGCCCAGAGGGATGTAGCAATTCTTATCCATGCAAACATGTGACATCATTAAAATAAGCTAATCCATTTTTTAAAAGTTTCTTCCTGAAGCATGTTTAGACTTAAACTTTACAATTATGCCTAGGATTATCCTTGTAATCACCATGGAATGTATCACTACTGAAGCAAAAACAAAGGAAAGTGGTCTTTAGAATTTTGTGTTTGCCAGTGGTATTTATTTAAGAATGAATGACTAAAGGATAATGCTAAGTAGAAGGATATGCCACTACATTTATTTTTTAAATGAAAAGCACATATTATTTGCATATATTGTTCAATTTGAATAAGTCTTAATCAGTTTTCTGATTCAAATTTAAAAAGCACATAATAGGATTTAAGCAAATATATTAGATCGTCAATGTGTGAACCATATAAATAAAAATAATTTTGACTTTACCTTCCATAATAAATAATAGCCCTGTAGGGGTGGAAAGGTTTGATGCCTTTCACCACCCATTATGAGTCAGGACCAACACTTCTGTAACAAGCCAGGTTAATAAGAAAAAAGCAAGCATTATAAACTTCTTTTATCAAAATTGTGTCACAGGGGAGTCTTCAGGAACAAAAGACCCAGAGGAAACTCTTTTTATGCATAGGTTCTTTGAAGAGTGGGGAAGTGGTGTGGAAATGTGATTGGATAGAGGCGTGGCCTAATAGTAACAGACAGGGGCAGGCACCCTGCAAGGCCTGTTTGCCAGACTTTTCTTGGCCCCTCTGTGAAGCACTCCTTCCTCCTCCCGGGATTGGGACAGGACCCCTCTGGAATGAGAATTTTTTATGGGATAGAAATAAAGAGAGAGTGACTTTCTCAGTATTATGTCTTGCTTGGAATTTCTATATCCCACCTAGAGAGAGGAAATTCTGATTTAGGGGGCTGGATACTGGAACAAGAGTTGGTGAGAGACAGGAGGGCAGAAGAAGCTTGGAGAGACTTTGCTCCTGAGGCCTTCCAGTCTGACTGGGTCCAAACATGCAGCATGCCAAAGTGCTGTACTTTGTATAGCGGGAACTGAGCCCCAACGCACCATTCCAATTTAGTGTTTAAGCCCAATAATATTGTAATATCACCATCACTAAGAAAATTGCACATGTGTGTCTTTGGACACAGGTAGTTGGAAGAGAATTATACAGTAATGTGTATATTTTTAGAGTTCTCATTTCTAGCTATGACTGATACAAAAATAGGGCAATGTTGAGGGAATATACTGCGTGTGTTAAATATGGCTGTAAGTGTGATCAGGGAAAATGTTAACAGTAACATTTTGAAAGGACAGCACCACAGATACCAAGTAGGACACACGTGAAAACAGTTTATCTCTGATTAATTTGTATGTTAATATAATTTTATACCTATATCTCTTGATTGTTGGATATGATTAATTTTTATATAAAACATAAATGGATAGTTATTAGAATTTCAGCAAGAGCATATCATAATTTGATAGTCTGAAAAACAAGTAGACTGCTTAAACAAAATTTCCTCTGTAATACTGATAAATGATTGAACACATTTTTGTTCAAAAGTGTGAAAGAATCTGTCCATGCAAGGTCTGTTTTGGAATGCATTTTCATGCTGAAATTAGTCTCTTTGCAGACTTGTGTTTTGTCTTGAAGCTATAATAAAACCCCTATAAAGTTGCTCTCTGTGCACTCAGAATGAGCGGAGCCAACCCAGGATCGCTGACTCTGCTTCCCCCGTGCAAACATACTGGGTGAATGCAGTGATAGACAGCAGACTCGCTGCAGCAGTGTGAGTCATTTTTAAGAGACTTAAGTTTACCAGTTGACACCATCACCGAAGGCACACTGTTCCCTTGCAGAATGTGACATACAGCTCAACACTGTAATCCCAGGAATTTTTAGGGTGACATATGGAATAACGTCTTCTATAGATTTTGTGATAGAATTTAAGCAGTAGCACCTTTAACTGATCCAGGTTTGATGATTAGCACCCAAGGAACTCTCACTAATGAGATTTACTACATGATGCAAAGAGCAACCCATTTTGTACAAATGACGTGTAGTTTGAAAAAAGCTGTTGCATTCTGGATCTGCAGAAAGCGAGGAATGTGATCTGACAAGATGCACCGTTCAGTATAGAACCAGCCTTCCAAGCCTTTTCTAGCACTCAACTTATGCTAATTTAAAACAGAAAGTGCTCTTAGGAAAACCTATCAGAATAAAACTGTAGCAGATCATACTATCTGGCAACTGTCCAGGTGGCAATTCCTTGGACTGACATTATAATCAGAAGATCCAGTGAGCAGCTACCTTCTGTGTAGCCAGCATCCATTCGGTGTCCTGTGTGCCAGACACAGTGGTAGATGCTGAGAATCCAGAGATGGGCAGGAGACAAGCTAGGTTCGCTCTCAGAGAGGTACATTCCAGTGACGGGAGACAGATTCAAGGTGACCTGATCGGGAGAGTAACGTCATTTCATACAGAAATAAGGGACACCTCAGAAAGAACAATAATGACTTTGAGTTATCAGGGTCCTTAGAGACCAGGTGTTTCAAAGTTGGCTCCATGTTGTGTGTCCTGTGATGTGCAGTTCCCACCTCACTGTGGCCTCCGATGGCCCCCAGCCTTCATCGGGCCACCTGCCACTTTCTCACGTTTGGTGAGAGACACCAACATCATGATGAAGGGCTGAGCCAGGTCTTGTTAATCTCAGAACAGCCAATAGCAGGGAGGTTTTGGCTGGGATGACACAGCCAGCCACTGTGCTATGTCACTGCTCAGTGGCATTGCCCCTTCCTCAAATTCACCGTGTCTCGAAGCAATTGATCAGGGACAGTGGATTGCTCGTGAGACAAAGCAGAGGTTCCTCTTAGAAACCATCACATCCTACCTGCACATAACCTTTTCATAAATGAAAGGTATTTTTATTTCAGTTCTGACAGTATTTATTTACATGACCTAAAATAAGCAAGGAAAATGAATTGTGTTGATTAGAATTCATCTCATATAAAAATGTTAGTAGCTGAACAATGTATTTTGATTTCTTCTTTGAACTTATTAGCAACTGAGTTCAATCCTAGAAATAAAATTCTGTATTTCCAAGCAAGATTAGAATGGAAGCACAGTATTTTCCTTTTTGCAAAGATACTGTTTGAAATAAAAACAGAAATTAGACCTTTTTACTTGTCTTAGTATAGTATCACCTGGATCATAACCTACATCTTTTACTCAAAAAGGAAAAATAAAAGAAAAAGCCACTAATGAAATGTTAATAAATTCATGAAACCTACTTTCTATGAAGGAGTGGAAATTTCATGATAATACGTCTTATTTTTTTCTTAACTTCTGGGTAAAGATTGATGCAGCCTATGTATTGGCTACTGAAGATTTTAAAGTAATTTTAACTATTTATAAATATTAATAAGTTAATAAACTTAGTATATGAACCCATAAACTTGGTATTCCTGCTGATGATATTATAGACCTCCTATTGTTATTAAAGTTGTGCATTTTATTAGCCTGCATGTAACTTGGTACTGGCAGGAACAATCAGCGGTGTGACTAATCCCCCGAAGAGTGTGCTGAGGGAAAATTTGCAGTTGTGGTGATTCCGCAGTGACTGGCCAGGCCCCCTCCTCTCTGCTGCACAGAAGGTTGTCTCTCACTTTCCAGGAACTCTCACTCAAGACTTGATATAGGGACCAGTTTCACCTCCAGTTTCTATAGCTTCCATCCTCACAAAAATTGATCGTGACAGAAACTGTGTCTCGCAGACCCTCTCTAAGAGGTCGACTCAGTTCATACATCTAACTATGCCTCAGTCAAGATCCATGGGATGAAATCTCAAAAAAGCCTCCTTCAGCTCCCACTGTCTCACTGAAGTTTATCCAACGGGAGGAACAAACTTCCTAGGCCCTGTGTCTCCAGTACCCACGTCAGCCACAGGGGTTGTTAACATATCTGAGCACTTCTGTCTGGAGAGATGCCACCATGTGCCTTGAGCTCCCCTCCCCATCCACCCCCAGTGGCAGGCGCTGACTGCTCTTCTGGGAGAACTCTCACCCCAGCTCCCCAGCTCTCAGCAGCTAAAGGTCCAGAGGTGAACTCCAGGGCCATCGCCAACTCTGCCAGTGTCCCCTAGTTGATTGACTCAGGCTATATTGTGTGTTAACAGTTTTCAATATTTGTAATAAATGTTTTTAAATTTAATTACTTATTAAGATAGTTTTAGTTGCAGGCAAATGGATGGAGTTGGGGAATATCATGCTAAGTGAGATAAACCAATCCCCAAAAACCAAAGGCGGAATGTTTTCTCTGATAAATGGATGATGATATATAACGGGTGCAGGTGGGAGGTAAGAGAAGAATGGAGGAAGGATGGATTGCTAGAGGGAAATGAGGGGTGGGGAGAGGTCAGGGGGAAGGAAAGATAATGGAATGAGACAAACACCATCACCCTATGTACATGTATGTTACACAAACAGCGTGACTCTACTTGGTGCACAACCAGAGAAATGATATATGTACAATGAATCAAAAAATATTCAAAAAATAAAATAAAAAAAGTTTCAATTTGATTCCTGTAATTCCTACCCCCTCATTATAAGTCAGAGATTCCATTTTCATCCCAGCTTATGGTTATTCTCTCTCCCTCCCGTAAAGGTTGACTATTTGAGAAAGGAGTTATGGATACTTCCATAACTGTTGTGTAACTGTTGTGGAGAGATAGGGAAGACACGACACCAGAGTTAAATGAGCTGGAAAGTTGTAGAACAGATGACTTCAGCCTTCCTGTCTCCAGAACTCTGAGAAAATGCATTTCTGTTGTTATAAACATTTCAGTTTGTGATGTTGCAGACCCAGGAAACTAGGACAGTTCCTTGGTGGGCAAGCAGATCCCTCAATCTGGTGTTGAACATATCTTTTCTACCCTCAATAGATCCCGTGTGGCCACCCTACACCTCATCCCCTGCTGGGGGCATAGTGCTGACCACAGGACTTCAGTGCCCAGCTGTCTGGGGGTCCTGTAGCCATGCACATCAAGAGAGGATCCTGCAAGTCACAAAGTTTCTAGAACCAGTCAGTTGCACGCATTCACTTCAGATGCACTGACTCATATGTCTTCATCTTCCCATTGCTCATAGCACAGACACTGACTGAATTTATACTTGTTGAGCATTTGAATCAACAGTTGTTTAGAGAATTGCTTTTCTGTAAGAGGGCTCACAATTTTCTCCTATTTTTTTTTGTCTTGGATCACTTAAGGTTACAATTATGAGAGAAAATCATGTTTTTGCCAAAAAAAAAAAAATGGGGTATAACCTTCCAAAGAAGAGAAAACTCTTTATACTCCACGTGAATCCCAACAATGATCAGGGGACGTGAGTTCTTCAGTAGCCTAGTGGTTTATTTAGGACTTGTTATCATTTCCACATTGAGTTCAATCAGCTGTTGTCTGTTGGTTGCTTCCAAGTGTCTTAATTCCCCTGAATCTTGGCATTAAGTCAATGCCAGAGTAGCCTCATTGGTATCTTTCCAAGTTACTATTTCTGAACTGAGTTTTAAAAAGCCAGCAGTCTACACTACTGATGGAAATAATTAATCACTTTAGATATTTCTATGCTTAAATGAATCTGTGACATTGTAAAGCAGCCAATCGACAGGTGGTATGAGAGTGCAATAAATGCATTAAGTAGAAGGAACAAATGTTTACGCAATGCCTGGTTGTTCTTCTGCCCACCCAGCAAGGTTGGTCATATGCCATCTTGGCGAAGGAGCCTGAAACTCTGAGTGTTTAAAATCTCAAGTTTATACTGTTGAGAATAGCAGAGACTGAGTTTCAATCTGATTTGACGTGATTTCCAAATGAAAAAAATGTCCCCTTGCAACATATTTTTTTTTTCCTTTGGTATTTAGAGTGCTGGTAAATGTCATGTTTGGTTATTTTGTCTTACAATATATTACTTACAGGAAGGAACAGACATGTAAGGAATAAAACATCAAAACAAAAGATGAAAATAAAGATAAAAGTTTGAAAGATATCTTAACTGGAGAGTTTAAATTAACCTGTGCATATATTTGCACATACTTATATAAAGATGCACACATGTGTATTTGTAGATTTGCTGTTAAAACAATGACTTGTTTTGTATACCAGTTCCATGGGACCAATGTCTTTTCATTGGGTCACATCAGTGAATTTTCTTCAGATGTACCTGTGGTAAAATGCCAATATATATATACCTTTTATCCCCTCCACCTTCTCTCCCCCACCTCTTGCTGGTGAGAAGTGAAAGAAGAACTCTGAATAATTCTCATGAGCTCTGTGTGTGTGTGTGTGTGTGTATATATATATATGTGTGTGTATGTATATATATATATATATATATATATATATAGAGAGAGAGAGAGAGAGAGAGAGAGAGAGAGAGAGAGAGAGAGAAGTGATTGCAGGCCCATGAGATGGAATGTATTTACCCTGATGATCATACTAATTGAAGGCTCCTTCTTGAACTTCAGAAGTGATTTTAGTTCAAAGCCAGAGCCTAATGCTTCTGAATTTTACCCTGCATTCACCCCTTGGGCAATAAGAAACCTTGGCAGGGAGAATCATGTTTCTTTCAGCTACCTCTTCAGTTGCTTCAACTCTTCTTCCAGGAATAAATGAGCATGTTTAGTTATTATATCCAGTGTTTCTAATCAGTCTTAATATGTTTTTATCTACTCATTTTTTCAACATCACTATGAGTTGTGTTTCATGATATGGAGTCACTAAGCGCAGTCGACAGCAAACAAACCAGGTAACTGTATTCACAAAATAATCCAATATTCAGTCTACCAAAATATGTCTATAGTTGCATCTGTACTTGTAATTTATTTTGCACAAAAAAGTTTAAGAAAAAATAAGTAGACAAACTATTTTAATAACATGTATACGCTATTTCCACATCCTTTTAAACAGAAGAATTGGTCCTATGTAGAGTGCATGTTCGTAGATACATCCTGTCTTTTTCCTGCTTATTTCTTGGAAGTTATAGGGAGTATTGCATGGATATCTCTTTGTTAACATAAAGAGAAATTGAGCTATTTTTAAATAAGTCACTGGTAGGGGGTTATGCTAATATCTAGATTCAAATTTGAGATATTTTTATTATAGAAATCATATGAAAAAATAAAGTATTGAAAAAGTAATATCACTGTAAATTGTTCAGTTTCAAGAATCATTGTAAAGAGGGAAAAAATAACACACTGAAAAATCCAGTTTTTCTCTGTGTATTTAGATGAACTTGACCAGAAAGAAAACTAAGCCAATTACATAAAGATATGGGAAGTTCTTAATATTCAGAAGGATTGCTTTCATAGTTCTCTTGAGGAAAATAGGAATACAAAATGAGGATTTATTGAGTGTTTTCTAAAAAGCAGGGTGTTTTTCAACATTTGAATCTATTTGGACTTTATGTATAACATATTCATCTTCTATATTCAGATATTCTATGCAGTGAAGAACTTCATTTATTGAGAATTTCAATTTCATATTTGACAAATACTTAAATCTTAATGTTGAGACTTAAACTTATATGACTTACATGTAAATGTTTACCAAACTACCTATTTTTTTAAAACAATTTTTGTAGTTTTTTAAAAACAATTTTTGTAGTTGTAAAAGATCAGAATACCTTTATTTTATTTGTTTATTTTTATGTGGTGCTGAGGATCGAACCCAGTGCCTCACACATGCTGGGCAAGTGCTTTACCACTGAGCTACAGCCCCAGCCCTAAACAGTAGCTTTTGGAAAGGATTTGTAAACTTAGTCAAAAACAGTAAAGTATTTTAATTGTTTGTCCCAATAATTCAATGCCACCTCTAAAATTTTGCCCCCCAAAAGCAAAGTCTTACAAAGATATTTATTAGAGCATTATATGCACATGTCTCTCCATTTATATTTATATATGTGTATAGATAGTGATATAAAATCTGGGTACATATGTAATTTGTTAATTACATAATCAAAATAAATAAGAAATAAACTGAATAATTAAAAAATAAGGTAACTTAAAAATATTACATGGTATTCATACTGGCCTGGGTAGAAGGCTATTACAAATAATTATTATTTGTAATAGTATTTTTTCAAGGATTAAGGTCAGGAAGAATTGCTAACAAAACAGTCTAGTAAAAAGTAGTACGATTTTGTTTTTGTAAAAAGTGAAAAATCAGTGTGTATTAATGGATAATAATAAAACAAAATGCAATGAAATGCCCACAGAGATTAACTCTGAGTTTTCATTTTAAGTGATTTTAATTTTTTTTTTACTTTGCTAAATTTCTAAATTTTTACCCTTAATATGTATTACTTTTTTTAAAGAAATCTAAAGCAGTAGTCAAAAGAAACTGGATTAAAAAGCACATAAAAAAATGTCATCTCTGACAAATTTGAAAAAAAACTGGATTAGAAAGCCACATGGGTCTATTTGCTACTGCAATTTTTATGTCAGATATTTAAAGATGAAAAAAAAGCATAAGGTAATTAGGACTCAGAATTATGCTAATGGAAGCACATATTGGAAAAAATATCTTGTTAATAGTCACATTAACTGATGATTAGGGGAGAAGACAGTTTGACTGATGTACTTCCCTCCAGACACATAATGGAGTTGGATATTGCCCACCAGCTTCCTGGGTTCTATTGGAGACGATTTTCATCCCTTGTTGGAGATGTGAACAAATTTCATTTTTTAAAACCGTAAACATAATGAGCTCAATAATAAAATGCTTGATGAGCAGTTTTTACATTTATCTCAGTTCTCATTGCAGGTAAAATTATATACTGCAAAATTGTACATAGTGGCAAGAGAATTATGAAATATCATGAGTTTCTTTGGTACCAGTACTATAACACACCTTTCAATATCAAATAACAAGTAATTACCAAACATGATCCTGATGTAGTATTTTTTTAACATTGCCACCTATCAGTTTTCATCCTTTAAAAATTATTCCATAATGATATATTATGTTTTCAGCTCTATAGCTGAGCAAAAATATACTTTTCTACATCCAAATTTTTTTTCTGGAAACCATATTTATTTTCTATATCATTTATATCATTTCATGAAAGACAGAAACTGACATAATAGATTTTTACTATATATGATTATACTCAGTATATAAAAACAAAAATATAGTTTTACAATTTTATAACAAACTTCAGAAATAACTCTGTTCATGGTATCCAGAAATTAAATTTTAATTTTTGAAATGCACATAAATGTTCCTATATCATCTTTTCTGACATATATATACTTTATCACAAATATGTAAAAATAGACTCATTGCCCCTCTAACTACACTTATGATAGCATTTTAAATTGGTACAGAAATTTTATTATTCTGGTATTATAAGCTTTTTCAAATAGCAGCTGGAAAAAAATACATTTTAGTCTCAATTTCTGAATAATATTGATTATTATTATAAACTACATTATTTCCTAGTATTTCTCATTTGGGGATTCTCAACATTCAATCTGTTCTCATCCAGTAATAGTACAAAAGAATTTGGAAATCCTTTTTATTTTCTCATAGTTTTACATAAGCTTTCCAATATTCTCTGGGTAAATTACCTGTCTTACTAAATCACGTTTTAAAAAACCCCCACCCTAGAATCATAGCATATCACAGCTAAAGCCCTATACAGCCAGTTGATTAGGAAAGTAGCAATGGAGCTTAAGGAGAATAAAAACATGCATAATTTCTTTTTTAAGTTTGAGATTAAACATTGATCACAGAGAATTTTGATGCTGTAAGTTCATACATCAACTAGAATAGTTGCAAAGTCACAGTTTATTATAAAGTCTGCAAGAGACTAGGTGCAGATGAAGGTAGGCATTGGCAATCTAAATATCATCTTTATTTGAATATTAAGAATGGAGTCTTTGGAGTTCTGGTTGTGTACAGGGACAGTGTTCTATCCTTGTTCATTTATGTACATTTCAAAAATTTTTTGCTCAGTACAATTCTGATTTCTGCCATCATTCCATCGTAACTATTGATAACTCCTCTGTCATCTTCCTCTCTTAAAAAAATGACCCAAGTTGGTCCATAACTCATATTATTCATGGGGAACTATTCACATTTATTATCCCATCGTCTTCTACAATCCCATTAACAAGAAATTAAAGGCATGAGTGGGAGAACAGTGTTTGACTTTCCCTTTATGGATAATGAGGTACCACTGAACTTCTGGGGAAACCACAGACAGCTCATCCACCCTCTGCACCCACTGTGGTCTAAGGGGCCTTCCTACCACCAACCCCCAGGAGCCCCATCCTCAGCAGACTGGACTTGTCCCTAAGGACTCAATTTGATGACAACTCAAACATGTTGAATGCGGATTGGGAGAAGCTCACGTGTCTTCAAGTTACCGTGTGGAATGTGGCTCCAAGAAATCCACACCTGGAGTGACAGCCTTAGCTTGGCCAGGAGTCCTTTGCTTTGCTGAGTAAAATTCCATTGTTTAAATATACTACAGATTGTCTGTCCATTCTCTTACTGGTAAACATCTGGATTCTTTTAAGTTAAGAGCAATTATGAATAAAGCGATTAAGAACTTGTACTGATCTTTTTGTATATGTTTATTTTGGACTGCTTGGAAAAATATCTTGATTAATATCACTGGATCATTGGATAGGTGTATGCTTAATCTTTAAAGGTACTACCTGACCTCTTCCTAAGTGGGTGGACAGTTTTATACACCCATAACAGTCTAGTTGAGGTACAGTGGCTTCACAGCCTTATTATCACTAGGTATTATCAGTCTTTTTTAAAGTAGCTCTTTACCAGCATGCATGACTATAATTCCAGCGACTCAAGAGGCTGAGGCAGGAGGATCACAAGTTCAAGGTAAGTCTCAGAGAATTAGTGAGGCCCTTAGCAACTTAGTGAGACCCTCTCTCAACATAAAAAAATAAAAAGAACTGGGGTTGAGGCTCCGTGGTTAAGCGCCCCTGGGTTCAATCCCTAGTACCAAAAAATAAAAATAAAAAAGTATATATTCAAGGAGATGTGAGGCGGGGTCTCATTTGGGTTTTAATTTGCAGTCTGTATGTCTTTAGTGACCAATGACGTTGAACACTTTTTTACATTATTTTAAATTATTGTAATGTAGGTGTCTATCACTAATACAGTGATCTTAAAATAAGACTTATGAAAAATTTGATGCAGAACAAAGACACTCAAACTTTGTGCTTGTTGACAGAGTTGTTTTCCCTGTAAAATTTCATTAAATAATAAATTTCAACAGGCTTCTTTCTAGAGACAACTACAGTGTTTGATATTTCAGAACTATACATGCATATCTAGAGAATTGTTATGATAAATCCAAATCAAGACCCCCCTGCTGTGGTCTGATTTGTTTCCTTTCATTGTTGTTATCATTGCTGCTGCTGTTGTTATTTTACTGACCATTCTGAGTGAAATATTGGCTTATGAATTTTTGTTAAATATTTTTTTTAGTTGTAGATGGACACAAGGCCTTTAATTTTATTTTTATGTGGTGCTGAGGATCGAACCCAGTGCCTCACCCATGCTAGGTAGGTGCTCTACCACTGAGCTACAACTCCAGCCCCAATATTGACTTTTTTTAGGAGAGACTCTTCCCCTCAGAAATATCCCCAATGTCACTATGAGTGGAAATGGCCTCTCCTTCACACCACAGCAGAAATGGAAGAAATATTTCAAATCTGAATTACATTTGACAGAACCATCCCCACCCACCTGAAGTCTTGTCCAGAAATGTTAAACAGAATTAAATAAGTTATTGATTCTTAATTTTCTTTCCTTCCTGTCTCATATTAGAAATCTTCCATGTCACTACTCCCGTAGAATTCTGCATTAACTTTATCCCCTCATTCTTTCAAGATCTGGCTTAAACTACATCATGACCCCAATGTCTTCCACGTCCTCGTATACTCAATTTATGTTAACTCAGAGCACTTTTTTGTTACCATTTATTAATTTATAGTATGCATTGTTTCCATTTCAAACTACAACTTTCCTCAAGGTAATAGGACATAAGCTTTCGCCTTTTTTTTTTTTTTTTCCAAAATCAGCTTCAGAAACTCATACTATGTAGTATATTTGGTGTGTATCCATCGTTTCCTTTAAAAATTAAATAAAATAGAAGCAATAAAGCAGACTCAGGAAGCAATAAAGCAGACACGTAAGGTTTGGGTAGTATTTAATCCTGTTCCACACCCAGCTCTGCAGAAATCTTTTTCTTCAAAATAAACTGCAGAAATGCATTGCCTAGTAAATTTAAAAGTCAGCCATTCGATCCATTTCCTTTCCTACTGTGGGCTGCCAAGGAGAGTTCTGTCTGTGCACATAGTTTTGGTTATCTGTTACTCTTCCACAAACTCCCAGAGCTCACTGGTTTTAACATCACCCATTCTACTTGCTCAGGATCCTGTGGGTCTGGAATCCAGGCAGGGCATATCCAGGTAGGTCTTCCATTCTGTGTGCCATTAACAGGTCTTTCATGTCACTGAGGGCTCAGAGGGAAAGACCAAGAAGACCTCTCTGGTGTGCCTGGCACCTGAGAGCTCCTCTAGGTGGCCTCCATCTCTCCATCCAGCTGTTTTGGGCTTCCTCACAGCATGGATGTCACTGAGTGGCCAGACTTCTTAGGTGGAGTCTGCCTTCCAGAAGGGAACCTACAGCTCTAGGTCCCTACCTAAAGCACTTAAAAGTTACAAGGCACTAACTCTGTTGCATATCGTTGATCTGCAGTGGTCACCATTCAGTCAAGATTGAAGGAGAAATTAGCATCCCTCTTCAATTGATGAAGTGGAAAGACTTTTTTGTTGGTTTAACTTTAATCCATCACGTGCATTGCTGACCTCAGCGTATCTAGTTCAGCTTGACATGTCTAACCAGCTGCACTGTGGCTGTAGGATCTTAGTCTGACAGCTGTTGCTTGGCTTCCTAACTGCTCCATGGACTCACGGTGACTGAACTGAGTTTGCTTCCAAGAGTTCTTTGTCACTGTGTACTGCAAGTTGTAGAACACAGACTCAGGGCATGTGTGCAGTGAGACACCATCCACCAAAACAGGGCTCCAGAAAAAGAAGAAAGGCCATAAAATTTCTCTACTCAATGACATCAACTCAGTAAGAATAGCTGCTGAATACTATTTTATTTTTCTACTAATTCTCAACAGGTTGTATATTATTCCCTTCAAAGACCCAGACTCATTAAAGTGCTCATCCCTGTGTGTTACACAGTTTTATTACAGCCATGATGGGTGTTTGATTAAATCTTTGAAAAGGAGAAAAAAGGGAGATATAAAGTCTGATCCTTAATTTATCTATCCAGATAAACTAAAATTGCATTTTCTATATAGTAATCATAAACTGAAATATTGGTACTACTGTTCTGTATTTCCTGACACAAATACTATCCCAAGTTCTGGTGGTCATGGTGGTTGGGTGTGTGTATGTTTTTGTGTTTGCACATGTATTTTAATCAGAAAGGAGGTTTATGGCAAAATTTTGAAATTTTAAAAATAGTAAACTGTTTTCATGAGTTTACTAAATTAGCATGCTGAGTCTAGTCGTATAGAGGGAAATTTCCTCTGATAGTACAATAAATATATAAAATTCTAAATTTTGAGATTTGATTTTTCGATGTTTTTCTATATATATTGAAGATCAAAGAAGACAAAGGAATCAAAGTATATTTTTTATTGTCTTTAACCCTTTAAATATAGGTATATATATATATATATGTATATAATTTTTTTCCTCATCTAAATCAGTATTTTTGAACTATTAACCACTTATACAATATAGCAAGAGATGTTATGTTCTTCCTGCCTCAGGGAATAAGTTTATTCTGTTTCTTGTTTCACACCAATATTTTGTTGCATTTTATCTATATATTTGATATTACTCTCGATAATAATAAAGAAGAAAAATTCCCGATATGATTTAAATATGCACCATCTCCTAAAAGGTCATGTGTGAGACAATGCCAGAAAGCTAAGAGGAGTACTGACTGGGTTGGGAAAGCCTTAACCTAATCAGTGCATTAATCCCCTGGTGGGGATTAACTGGGTGTTACTGTAGACAGGTGGGTGTGGCCAGAGGAGATGGGTCACAGGGCTGTGCCTTTGGGGTTTATGTCCTGTTCCTGGTAAGCAGAGCGCTCTGCTTCCCAATTGCCACATCTTGAGCTGCTTTCCTCCCCACACCCTCTACCATGGTGTTCTGCCTCATCTTGGGCGAAGAGTAACAGAGTCAGCTGTCTGTGAATGGAAACCTCGGGGACCTCTGAAACCAGGAGCACTAAATACATTTTTCATTATTCTCGGTTGTTCTTGTCAGGTGTTTTGGTCACAGCAGCAGAAAAGCTGACTACAACAGGTCTCTTTGTTTTCCAGTAAGGACAATGCAGATCAAGTCCACCTACTACAACTAAAACACAAAAAAGCAGAAATTCCATTTGCTTTCTCAGTTGTCTCTTCCTGAATAGGAAAAGAAGCTGAAGGAAGCTGGCCCAGGCTGGGTGCGCTTTCCTGCTGGTTGATGTGGACCTGTGTTTTGAGGAGGGCTCCCACTGCTGGAGACTCTTCCTGCACTTTTATATAATGTGCCAAAGTTTCATCTTACAGGGTGCATTTTCCGAGAGAAGGGCTCATTTCAGCAATTTATCAGGGGCTGTGTGACTTGGAAATGGGTCCAACAGGAGCTAAATCAACACCACCAACTCCTTTCATTTAGACCATTAAGCACATTAGGTGATGAGGAGTCTGTCAGAGCCCCTGGAGCCAGATTAAATCAACAAATTAGAAATGAAGGATGTCCTCCTGCCTGTGAACTTCCTGTGCTGCTTCATCAAGGCTGACTCTGGGTCCTGCTTTGCCCTGTCGCCTTAAACAAACACGGAGGCCTCGGGAGCAGAACAGGGACCACTAATGACAACGGCCCTGGCGAGCTCTGATTTATCTTCCTGTAATTGTCCCCACTTAGAAGCCACTAGCAGCATGTCATGGAGCCTTGATAAGTGAAAATAATGTTTCACTGAACAGAAAACTCCAACAGATGAGATATGAAAATGGGCTTAATTAGGGAAAGGAAAATTAGTTCGCTCAAGACTATAACAGAAAACAAACTGAACAACAAAACAGATGACCAGAAATATAGTAGTGGAACTTTGAAAGACTAGCTTTTCCCTACAAATGTGAGCACCACCCCACTGGCTCACCCACAGAGGAATAATTTCACCCAGGATGGCCTTTTGAATCATGGTATACCCTGCCTTTAAAAATAAAAATTGGCCTTATGTAAATTTAGATGTAGAAAAAAATTAAAGTTTCATTATTTTCATAACAGGATTTTCCAGGGCACACTGTTAAATAATAAGTGCCCTTAAAGTATTTAGTGTAGCAGGGAATGTTCCAGGGCTCCACCACAGACTGGTGACTGCCTTCTTTCCTAAGGAATCTGTACAAATCCAGTGTTCACTCAGGAGATCGCTTCCTTGTCCTAGTGATGCGCTGAGAAAAGCACAGTACAAGGTAAAAGCTCCTTTTTGTCACAGTACACTTCTAAAAGACAACCTTCAGTGAAATAAAAGATCCACTTTGAAGAAAGAGGAAGCCCTGCGACATACGGACGGCTGACTCCCACCTGTGGACACGTTTGTGAGTGGCAGTCAGAGAGCCTCATACTGTGGGTTACAGAGATCAACGCTATTTGCTCTCTGTCTCCAAGGAGCTCCTAGTTTGGCAAAGACAAACACTGAAAAACAAATTATTCCAGCACGTCCCGGCCAGTGATAAGCTGCTGTGGAGCCTAAGTGCATGCAGAGCCTCGTTCAGGGTCCTCTGGGGTGGGGGGCTCGGGTAGGCCAGGCAGGTCCTCCAACCCAAGCGTGCTCTGTGGAAGGCTTGGTCTGCACTCAGGCGCTGGCAGCCAATGAGGGCTTTTAACTCGGATTGCTGTGATCGGATCTCTGCCCGAGGATATCCATTTCAGTGACATCTGAGATCATTGATTAGAGCAGACAAGACTGCAGGCCCGAGGAAAGGAGGAAGGCAGCTAGGTGGAGTGAAGCCAGAGAGCAGCCGGGGAGGGTTCGCTGCTGTCCTCTCGTACCGGGGACCTTCACATGCATTATCTTTTAATTACCTCAGTGGCTATCTGAGATAGGTCATGTTCACATAATCCACAATGCCCAGTGCAAATATGGGGCCTGTTGTTCAAAAAGCAGGGAAAAGGATGCCATTCAAGGTATTCAAAAATACTAGGACTTTTCCCTTTCTTACATAGTGTTTCCCACTACTTAAAATTTAATGCAAGTATAAGTAAAATTAAAATAAAATTTTAAGTTATTAGAATGATTCTACAATTGATCTTTAATTTGTTCTGTGCCAGATTTAATGCAAACATTACAGCATTTAACTTGTCCGGAGAATCCCTGAGACTATAGAGATCATATTGCACAGCCCATGCATGCATATGCATTTCTTTTTTTTCCAGAACAGTGGACACATTGCCCAAACTGCTTCAACCATTTATATTTCACTTCGTGGTTGCCAGTACTTTCCTTCCAGGTCATCATTTTCGGCATGAGTTGTTGGCTGCCATGGGGGGAACATGAGTCAGAAAGGTGATGATAGAGTTCCTTGACGGTTCCTGGTTCTTAGAAGATTTGCTTTCTTCACTCAAAGCGAGTGAAGTTGGAAGGGAAAGCGAGGTCTCTTGGAGCCTCGGCACTACTGCGTACTCCATCGCCAAGACGACATGCTAACTCTGTGCACACTTGGAGTCTGGTTCAGTCCCACGGCACAGGGTGGCTTCAGCAGGTCACTGCCAATGCAGTAGGTGGACAGGCAGTGGGAAACCAGGGGCATTGTATTGTGCACAGCTCCTTCACGCAGGCACATGGCCCGCTGCTGTGTCAGATTTCACTTGCAAAACACAAGTTCAAAGATAATATTTCTCCATTTCCAAAGGGCAACAGTAGAGCCTTAAACCCAAGCAGGGACCCTCTGAGCACAGGGCCCTGTGCAGTCGCACAGCTCTCAGACAGGGAGCTGACCTCCATAATGTCATCTCGGTGTAAGCACCAAGGCCTGGTTTGGAGGAGATGTGATGTCCTCCATATTCCTCTCAGACACTGGAGAGTGTTAAAAAATATTAAGTGACCACTTTTAAAGATTGGTAAGGCAGACTTTATTTATTGGTTCAAAGGGTTTTATAGTTGGGCACAGTGGTTGGGCCCAACTCCAAATGCAACAAGGGAAAGTGGGAACTTTGATAGCCATGGAGCAGGGTAGGAGGTCAATGAATGGAAAGTTACTGAGAGGCAATAATAGGAATACAAGGAGTATTCTGACCCCACTGAACTAGCACGATTCTTTCTGAAGGCAGGCGAGGGTGCTAGGACATCACCTGGAGGGATGGGAGGAGATGAGGAACCCTATCAGATAGCAAGGATTGGGGTGTGGGTTGAACTGAGATAGCCTTTTACCACAACTGCACCCACAGGGAAGGATGTGGGAGTTCATAAAAGAGCTCAGAAGAGCCTAACCGAAGTGTGGTCAAGGAGAGATTCTTTGTCAATGGGGAAGAGTTTTCATGCCACAGGGGAGAGCTAACCAGGACCCCCAAACAACAATTGGAGGAAGTCAAGTTTCAAGGGCGCTTGCAGTGAACAATAGACGAATAGATAAAAGGGATCCCCACAATGATTGCTGGAAAGATGTGCTTTAAATATCTTTTTTTTTTTTTGGCACGGTGCTGGGGATTAATAACATTCATAGATATTTCAATTCATGACTTTTAAGTGATCTTCAGTGTTTGATGGGCAGTACCATTGTTCAGTCAGAGTACGCATTTCAAATCCTCATTCCTTCCAGAAAGGAGAACTTCAGCATACACAGAGCTGCTGGGATCTGCAGAAGGTGGGGAGGCTGATCCACTCTTTCAGTTTCAAATATTGGAGCTAAATGTTGGAAAGAAAGTAATTTTTAAATGTGTGGTTTTGTTTTTCATCCTAATAAATATAGGAAGCAACAGACAAAGTAATCAGACAAGGAGACCAGTATCCCAGGAGGCAGGATAGTAGGTTCAGGGACAGCAAGCAGACAGGCTCAGTGATTGCTCCCCTGCAAAATAGCAGCAAGAAGAGCAGCTTATGCACCAGGTGAAACCCTGACTTAACTAATATGCTTGCAGAGAGCCAATGAATTCTATTGTGTGAGGCCTCCCGAACATGCATAGCGTGCGTTAAAGACTTACACTTTGCTCCACTACTGTTAGCCAAAATTTCATTTTAAATTTTCCCTGAAAATATAGGCAGCAGAAATGAACACTGGGTCCTGATGAGCAGGGTAGCTGAGAAGCACCGTGTGAGTTGCCTTCAGAGGCAGCACAATTCCTTGCATCCGATTGGCAACGGAGAGTGTGATTGGTCTATTATATTGCAGGGCTGACTCCTTCATTCACAGAACAAGGCAGAAAGGAGCCAGGGCAGGGTCCTCGGAGCTCTCCTGATAGGAATGAAGAAGGAAAGGACAATCAGAATGAGCAGCCGCTTCCTTTGTTCCCCTTCTTCTCCTTCCTTCCATCTCTGTTCCTTCCTTGACTCTTTACCACTCCCAATCTTCATTTCATTCTAGTTTAATTATTACATGAGAAAAATTCAGTAGCATTTTGTATACAGAAAAAAAAAAAAAAAAAAAAGACCCTCAGGGAAGAGAAAAGGAAGCATGGCTAAACCACAGTCCACTCATTTTGTTGGCTTTTTATTTGGAAATTATAACATATGCATATGAAAATCCAAAACGAACTACACAGAGAAACCTTCTGTAAGTTCACCAGGGAGCTTCCCAATAGCAAACGTTTACGTGAGCAGAGCCATGTCACCACGGGGAGACTGACATTTGAATGATCCAGATTTTCCCAGTTGGACGTGCATTTGTGTGTGTGTTCTGTGCACATTTATCACATAAGCAGCTTTCTGTCACCTCCACAGTCAAGATCATTCCATCACTGCCAGGCTCCCTCATCCCACCCTGTTAGCCACCCACCCCTCCCTCCTCTCTAAGTTCTGGCTACTACTAGTCTGCTCTCCAGTTCTGTAATTTGGTATTTCAAGGGTATTAGTTGTCTTTGTTACTCAGCAAGATTCCTTTGAGAGCTGTTGTTTATTGCATATGTCACAGCCGTTCCTTTGCCCTGCTAAGTAGGTTTCCTCACGTGGATGCATCCATTTGTTGAACCAGTCACTTTTTGAAGGACATTGGGTTGTTTCTAGCCTTTGGCGATTATGAATAGACCCGCAATGAGTATTTGTTCGTTCATTAAACTTTCTAACTAAAGCTGCTGGTGGTTTCAGATGGCTCAGGCGGTCTGGAAGCAACTCTACTGCTCTTGTTGAAATAAAGATCTACAACACCATAAGAGCCGCTGTGCACACATCTTACATGATTTATGCTCCATAAAGGCACTAGAATTGAAATGTATTTTTGTGAATCATTTATTGAGACTCAAAAAATAAAACAGAAAGTCATTTTTTCTCTTTTCTAATGAAAGTGTCTATGGATTTTTTTGTATATATTTCCATTAAATATCTAGGCGGGGTTAACTTTACTTATGAATAAAATCATATTTCTTCCAGTCAAATCCAATGCCCAGAGTTTGACATACCTCTAGGAGAAAACACTTGTAGGAAGCAAGAACAGGTAAAAGAAGAACTGTGAGTAGATCAGAATGAGGCAGAGGAACAGAAGAGGGGGCAAGTGCATGTGAACACACACACACACACACACACACACACACACACACACACACACATACACACAATCATTACAAGGATCCAGGACAATATAGATTCGATCCTTCCTTTTGCTCACAGATGTCCCTAAAGCTAATGAGCTACCTTAACTAAGATGAGCTAACTGAATAATTTAAAACAAAAAGATTTTTGCAAAAGATGCAAAGGAATGAAACACGGGTCATCTGAGAACCTTGCTATAGTTCCCACCTCTACCATCTACTTTTCTCCAACCAAAACATCAAGTATGAATGATTCAGCTGAAAAATGCAGTGAACCCTCTGTTCACTCTCAGCATCAGGGAATGAAGTATTTAAGTTAATCAACATCTTACTGTGAATTCTAGTGAACACCAAAATAGAATTATCAATTTAACAATGTATAATGCAGTAGTATTAGCACATAAACTATACAGACTATTCAATTTAATAGTTTAGAAAGCACTTCAAAATATTGTAAAATCTACCAGCCAATTGATGAACAGTCTCCCTTATCATCCAGAATTGCAAATTACAATATTCCAATTTATGGAATTCCCACCAGCAAAGATATTATGATACTTGGCTTTCCAATATGGTTGAAAATGTGTTTTCAACTACACTAAATTTCTTTTCTATGAGTATAATCATTTAAAAAAATAATTCCTTACTCATGCCTGAGAAGTTTCCCAGGAAACTATGAAAGTAGACATAACGTGAGACATTACTACGATACAATACACCATTTGTTGCTGCTTCTAATATTGAATTTTTTTACATAAAGTGTCTTTTGTAATATAACCACAATCAACAGTGAAACTGTAAAACAAATTTGTAGGAGAGAAACTTGAATGCATATCTTTCCCAGGCTGAGAGATTGACTTCTGTGCAGTAATGCATTTAAAATGATTGAGCTTTAGGCTAATTCTTTGTGGTTGTTTGAAACTGGAATACTTACTTTAAAGGATTTCAAAAAGAATGAAGATGCATGTTCTTTCTCCCTTGTTTAGCTCTCGCTGGCTAGCTCCTGCGTATGACCGTGTTTTGTGCTCTGTGATAAACCTAAGAGCCATGTGAATCCAGGCTAGGGCCCGGGAGCCACTACTGTTCTGCTGTATCAGTTGCTTGGGTAATTTGTCAGTCACCAGCACCATCAAAATTAGCTTAGGGATATGGATTTCCTCTGCCTCCAACTAAAAAGAAATTAATAATAGCAATTTGAGCCTGATTTATTTTCTCCCATGGTTTTGAAAATAGCAACTGGTCTTTATGGTTTTCTCCACTGCAAGAGAGATGGCAATTGCCTGAACAGACTTTCGCTGCCAACACTGATTGGAAACTTATGGTTTAAATGCAATCATCTTTCTTTGTAAATCACAGACTGCCTTTTCCCTTCCCCATCTTAGTGTGGGAAAAAAGATAGACAATATAAATTCTTCAGCGTGTGTGACATATTTGTGTGATACTATTTATTGGTCCCTAGACACAAACAAGCTGGATTCTCTATGATTGACCTGCTGAGCTTCTTTCAGTTCTGTGAATTGGCCGTTCTTTCTCAGGCCTCTGGTTCAAATACATATGTATGTTCCTACTTACTATGTTCTTGGCACTGTTCTTTGGTTTTCATATACTTTACAGACTCAACTCTTTGTCTTTCCAGATCTTTAAAATACTAGCAAAGTCCTCATTTTACAAATGAGGAAACTGAGACTTCATTACATGAAGTGACTAGCTGAAAGTCCCTTGTCCCTGGGTGCAGGAGTGCTTTGAGTTTCTCTTGTCATGCAGTAAATACCCCAGCTTCTGTGCACTGTGCACTTACCTACTGGTGCTTGACCACTTCACACGTGGTCTCCCAACTTAGGAGCTTTGTGGTTCAATGACTGTCTACCATGGTCCTGTAAAAATGTCTGCATGGGGGGTCCAGTCCCTTGTGAAAAGTCAAGGACAGCCTGAGGCAAAGCTCCATGGTGACTGCCCCTCATCGTGTTTACTCCACAGGTCACATTTCCACAGTATTTGAGACCTTTGAACGAAGTCATTTCATTTTGTCACCATGCCCATTCATGTGAGATGCTGCATGCAGAACTAAAAATTATTTTGTTAGAATACGAGGTCAAGTCATGTGGACATCATCAATATCAGGATCCTTTTCCCTGTAGGCTAGAATCAAGTAATCATATGGAAGCAATTTATTTTACAATAGTTTCACTGGCTTATGTTTTAAGTACATTGCTTTACTTGAAAGCAAACTAACAAAATCTTATAGTTCTGTAGCTTTATTTCATTTTGAAAAATTTTGGAAGCAATAATGCTCCTCATGAAGCAGTGTAGAGATTGATGCTCTGGGCATCCCAAAGTGGAAAAAGAAAATAAGAAAATGTATTTGAGCAGGTTCATAAGAGACAGAGCATCCGTAGTAATGGTTTGCTTTGTGTCTTTTCCTGACATTAAGGAAACCCACTGAACTTTCATATATATATTCTTTTTATTAGAAATGGCCTGGAGGTGGGTGAGGAGACTATCATGCAGGAAATGGCCGGGGTGAAAATCACTTCTCTAGGAAATCAAAGGCTATTCTTTGGTCTAAACAAATCCCCCCACCCCACTGCATGCCCTCAGAACCTGGAAGTTATTGGTTGCTTACCAGAAGTTTTCAAACCACCTCAAACTTAAAACACTGCAAAAGTGACTCTCATTTTTCTCACATATGAAATGGAGAAAAAAGGGAATTATGTATTCTCTCATTGTTTTCCTCCATTATTTGTACCTATATATTTCAGAAATTTTGATATTGGTTGATTTTCAGCTATCAGTGATTCTAATAACTGTGAGAGTCTTATGTGGAATGCAACTACAAGGACTCGTACGAGCATTTAATTAAACTTATTTCCAAATGCAAGGTTTTTTTTTTTTCCCCCCAAAGGTAAAAGACATTTTTAAGTTAATGCTATCATGTTATCCTAATAACATCAGGATATTTTATCAGTTTTCATAAAAGGAAATATTAAATTCAAAGCAAATGACTCTGTGGAGTCATTTCTCCCCCACCACAAGCCAGCACCATGACAAGGTGGTATCTTTTGACACATGTTGATTCTTTCTCCCTCCGTATGTGTGCATATTGTCAATGGTTTCACATAGTTGGGATTTTGCAATATAAATCTCTTATACTTCTTGATTTAATTTGCTCTATATTTTGTTTTTGAGAACATCAAAGGTGTCTGCCTAATTTCTTTTAAATGCCCAATGGTATTTACATGTGCATTTCCAGGTATTGACTATGGCTTGCCCCAGTGTTTCTCTATTTTCCTACCTTCCATATATGAGAGTTATTTTTCTGTCTCTTCCCTCTACTTAGCATTATCAGACTTTCAAACTCGTTGACCGTCTAGGGGAATGCAAAGGAGTCTTGTGTGTAATTTGATTGCTCCAATTCTTTTAGTGTGTTCAGTGGCCACATATGCATACAATGCATGCATTGTGTGAGGCCTGAGTTCAATCCCCAGAACTAGGAAAAAAAAAATGTTTTGTCATGAAAATTAACTGTAAATCAGTTAGACTATTGTGTGGTACAGAGAACTTTACAAGTGTTAACTCTTAGTATCTTGCTTGTAATGTATTGTCTCTAAAGCCACTTCTTAGCATCTCTGAGGTTTATATATGTTTATTTTTTTAATCTTTATAGACTGCATTTTGATTCATTGTACACAAATGGGGTACAACTTTTCATTTCTGTGATTGTACACAATGTAGATTCACACCATTCTTGTAATCATACTTGTACGTAGGGTAATGATGTCTGTCTCGGTCCACTATCTTTCCTTCCCCCACCCCCTCCTGCCCCATTTCCCTCAACACCATCCAAAGTTCCTCCATTCTTCTCTTATCACCCCCACCCTCCAACCCACCCCCCTTGTTATGTACCATCATCCACTTATCAGAGAAAACATTCGGCCTTTGGTTTTTGGGCTTGGCTTATTTCCCTTAGCATGATATTCTCCAACTCCATCCATTTACCAGCAAATACCATAATTTTATTCTTCTTTATGGCTGAGTAATTTTCAATTGTGTATATATACCACAATTTCTTTATCCAGTCATCAATTGAAGGGCATCTAGCTTGGTTCTACAATCTAGCTATTGTGAATTGAGCAGCTCTGAACATTGATGTGGCTGCTTTACCATAGTGTGCTGATTTTAAGTCCTTTGGGTATAAACCAAGGAGTGGAATAGCTGGGTCAAATAGTGGGTCCATTCCAAGTTTTCTGAGAAATCGCCATTCTAATTGGAGGTAGATGAAATCTTAGGGTCATTTTGATTTGCATTTCTCTAATTACTAGAGCTGATGAGCACTTTTTCATATATTTGTTGATCACCTGTATATCTTCTTCTGTGAAGTGTCTGCCCAGTTCCTTAGCCTATTTATTGATTGGGCTCTAAATTTTGAAGATTAGTGTTCTATCTGAAGTGTGTGTAGTAAAGATTTCCTTCCACTCTTCCATTCTCTTTTCACATTATTGATTGTATCCTTTGCTGAGAAAAAGCTTTTTAGTTTGAATCCATTCCATTTATTGATTCCCACTTTTATTCCTTGCAATCTGGGGGTCTTGTTAAGAAGTCTGGTGTTAAGTCAACATGATGAAGATTTGGACCTACTTTTTCTTCTATTTGGTGAAGGGTCTCAGGTTTAATTCCTAGGTTCGTGATCCATTTTGAGTTGAGTTTTGTACAGGGAGAGAGAGGGGGGTTTAATTTCATTTTACTGCGTATGGATTTCCAGCTCTGCCAGCATCATTTGTTAAGAGCCTATCTTTTCTCCTTTGCATGTTTTTGGCACCTTTGTCTAGTATGAGATAACTGTACTTATGTGAGTTTGTCTCCATGTCTTCTATTCTGTACCATTGTCTGCCTGTCTATTTTGGTGCCAATACCATGCCATTTTTGTTACTGTTGCTCTATAGTATAGTTTAAGGTCCGATATTGTGATACCTCCTGCATCACTTTTTCTGCCCAGCATTTCTTTGGCTATTCTGAGTCTTTTGTTCTTCCAAATGAATTTCATGATTGCTTTCTCTATTTCTATGAGGAGTGGCATTGGAATTTTAATTGGAATTGTATTAAATCTGTATAGTGCCTTTGGAAGTATGACCTCAACATTATAAAGGCTATCTGTGCTAAGCCCATGGCCAACATCATTCTTAATGGAGAAAAACTGAAAGCATTCCCTCTAAAACCTGGAGCCAGACAGGGATGTCTTCTTTCACTACTTCTATTCAACATCATCCTTGAAATACTAGCCAGAGTAATTAGACAGACCAAAGAAATTAAAGGGATATGAATAGGAAAAGAAGAATTTAAGCTATCACTATTTGCCAATGACATGATTCTATATTTGGAGGATCCAAAGAACTCCACAAGAAAACTTATAGGACTGATAAAAGAATTCAGCAAAATAGCAGGATATAAAATCAACACTCATAATTTAATGCATTTCTATTCATAAGTGATGAACTCTATGAAAGAGAAATTAGGAAAACCACTCCATTCACAAGAGCCTCAAAAAAAAAAAAACTTGGAAATCAATATAACAAAAGAGGTGAAAGACCTTTACAATGAGAACTACAGAACACTGAAGAAAGAAATGAAGGAGAACCTTAGAAGATGGAAAGATCTCCCATGTTCTTGGATAGGCAGAATTAGTATTATCAAAGTGGCCATACTACCAAAGGCACTATATAGATTCAATGCAGTTCCAATTAAAATCCCTATGCATATTTAAAGGTTAAATGCTATTGTATGCTACTCATTAGAAACCTATTTTTGTCACATCACTGGGTACTAGAACTCATACATAGATATGTTTAAGTACCTGTGAACTGATCTCAATTACATTTATATTTTTCGTAAATTTTATTCTTGAAGATAATTTTTGTTTTAAGTCACAGCATTTTAGCAATAAAAGCAAACTTTATTCCCAGAAGTGAAACATGCATGTAAGTTATAATGGTTTTCAGACCGTCTCTTACATTAAACTGAACTCTTTAACTGAAAGAAGTTGACCACAAGTAATTCCTAACACTTGATGTTAGCGTGTCTGAGACATAGTCATGATGCATGTTCATTATGTGGATAAACAGTGTGTTGGCTTTTTAAAAATATCCACCTTAGAACCATTTTTAAGAGAAGGAAGGGTATAAAATATGCAATTGAGTAGAATCCCCTAGCACTGAGAATGAAATGTGCACTTAAAGGAAATAAAATCCAAGCCAGCCTTCTCTCGGGATTTCTGTTCTCTGTGATCAGTCATACTTTTAATGCATGTTAACTGTGAGAAGGGAATCAGGGAAACCATTGAGGTGATTAATGCTTTTGTCTGCCCAAAGGAAGTGCCTCTGCTTTGAAAGAGTAGTTTTATATTCACTTCTGATGGTATTTTTTCAATTGCAATAAGAAAAATGTTCCTTCTTCTTTCTGTTGCATCATAAAATTGAAACACTTTAGAAGGAGATGGACACAAAAGTAAACGTTATGTAGTAGCCTGATATGGAGCCCTGCACACAAAATCACCCATTACTAAGTAGATGAACAAAAAGTCCCCACGGATGAATAAGAGCTGTGGCACTACCTTGTTTGGACTGGGGTTGCCCAGGACACATTTATTCTGCTCTCTGCTGTGGGAACAGAAGGTTTGGAAGGAAAAAAAAGAAGAAAAAAAGAAAAGAAAACATTTATGAATGCAAATGATGGCACAGAAAATTTCTGTTTTGGTCAGTCTGACATTTCTTCCAGCGTCACAGCCTCCATCGTCTGGGTTGTAACACAGCAGTGGTCTATTTCTCGGTCATGCTCTTGTGTTCTCTGTGGGTTGGAGGAAATCTTCTTGCCACATGCTGACTCAAGGACCCATGCTAGGCCTCAGAGGACAGACAACAGGAAAACCTCAATCCTGCCCTCTGTGCTTGGGCAGGAAGTGATGCCTGTTACTGCCTCCCACAGGGTCTCACATGACCTTATCTTCATGCAAGGGGTGGGCAGTGTGGGCCCCAGTGTGGCTGGAAGCAAAGGACAGCTGGACTTTGCTGAGCCCTGGAGCGGCTTCTGTTGACTGGCTCACGGGTACTGCTCCAGATGACTGGGAGCTGAAGTATGTCCTTCCATGATGTTGGACCATGAAAGAGAAATTAGTTTTGGAGTTGGTCAGATTCATTCAAATCCCTGCTGAATTCCTAATGAGCCATGCAGTCAAGTTACTCAACATCGCCGAGCCTCATCTCTAAAAGGGTTATGCTGGTGTAAAATGGCAGAGCTGTGGTATACAGGAAGCACTTAGCAGTAAGTAGCTGTGGTGATAAAGGCAGGTAGTAGTATAGAGATGGTAGCAAATCCTGGAGGATATTATATAAGAGCATTCTTTTATCAGTTTCCAGGGGTTGCCTTAACGAATTATCACAATTGGGTACTTAAAGTTTTATTTTCTCACAGTTATAGAGACCAGGCGTTCAAACCCAGGTCATCAGCAGGGCTGTGTTCCTATGAAGGTGCCTTGGGTACCATTCATTCCAGGTTCTGAAGTCTTCAACAATCCTCAGCTTGAGGCTGGATGGCTCCACCCTCTGCCTCCCTTGGTCTTCGTGTCTTCTCTCTCTTATGAGAACATTTGACCTTAGATTTAGAGCCCTCCTAAATGATCCAGAATGACCTCCTCTGAAGATCATTAGCTTAATTACATTTCAAAAACTCTTTTTCCAAGTAAGTTACCCTTGATTAGGTTCAAGGTTTCTGTGTACACTCATGTGTAAGGGAAAGAAGAACACCATACAGCACACTACAATAAGAAAGAAGATCCCACCCCCGTGCAAATCCATGGCATATACAAGCTTAGAATGCTGTACCACTCGGAGAGCTTGATCAGCCATAGTGGAACAGCTTTAAATTCATAGAGCATCTTTAATGGAAACAGTATCTACTGTTTTTCAAACATAACAGAACATAAGGGTTATCACAGAAGCTCTTTACTAGTCAGATTGCCAGCCCCACCTGAAGATTTTCTGGTTCTGTGGGTTTCTGGTGAGGCCTAAAATACACATATTTAAGAAGCACTGCAAACATTTCTGACACAAGTAACCATTTGGAAATACTCAGAATTAATGTTCCTCCTGCAAATGACCATTGGGATATCAAAATTTGCATCATTTAAAAATAATGGTTAATCAGCTACTTACAGTATTAAAGTAGCTAGGATGACTATGGTTTAGACTTATGGTGATGTTTCTTGGATTTTACGATGAGATTGATTAATGTTAAATGTCACTTACTAAGAGAACCTGCTTTAAAAAATTTTCACATATTGATTTTAGGATTTTAGTTCTATTTTAAGGGTTTAACTGTAGTTAGATGTTGATTTTATATAATGTTTTACCTTTCCAATGCAAGAAAGAGATGCAAGGGACTGAATTTACCAAGTTATCATTTTTTCATAGCAATTCTGTATATATCTTTTATTGCAAAACCATTTTCAAGTTTGCTAATGTGGGTTGACTCAGGAGCAAGACACACTACAAAAGTCATATGTTTCTTAAGGGACAATTCTTGTATTCATCTACATCAATCATGGCTTTTCTGAACATTGATTTATACCTGAAATCGCTTTTTCTCTTATAAATGGATTCAGAAGCCACCTCTGAGGTACAGATTAAAGACCTAAACTCCACTTGCTGTTCAGGAACTGATGAGCTATTCACAGAAGCTGCTAGATCAGAGGCAAAAAATCTGGTGAAGAAAGGGTAGAAAATCATTCTCAAAATGATATCTGTTCAGTAATTGACAGTAGCTTTCTTGCAAGTTATTGACATAAAAAAAGTGGGTAGGTAGGAAAAGTCCACACATACAGTGAAAATCGTTCACATTTAGAAGCTTTAAATTTATTCATCTATTTTGTATTTAATAAATTATTCAAAATCAATCTGTTGCCACTCTGTACAATATGATTGGTATAGGAAATATATGAACAACTCTTTATGCTGCATTATTTTATAGATGTATTGTCAAGTGAGAAAGTCAGAAGTGTATATTCAGTTGGTGGAAAAGTGTTATTATTTTTAAATGACACAATTTAAACTGTAATAATCGACTGAAAGGAATTGTTCATAGGGAATATCAAAGTAAAGGAAAAGATTTATTTTATCTTTGTAATAAAAGAAGAGATAGTTATTTCTTCATTGGGCTACTTTACAAAGTCTATATATATAAAATCTTATTCAGACTTATATTTTAAAATAACTAAAATTGTGCAAGACTGCATGTATGCAGAAGTTATTGTAAGGAACAAGTTTAATGGATTGAGATTTGTTTTATAAAATGAGCTGTCCTTGTGGAAATTACTGTACAATGTCCATTTATAGCATGCTAGTACCTGTCAATCAAAAAAAGATATATGGCAAATGGACCATTTATGTCACTTTTCTCAGTGAGGAATTAAAGGCAGTGTCATGGAACCACTGTACTGCTCTGTGGAGCCTTTGTGACTTGCAGTTTGGGGCCTTTCTTTTCTAATCATGGCGTTATACCTGTGTGTTCTCTTTTTTGCAGTTCAGCAGAAGAGCAGTTTCATTGGCAACCACAAGGTAAAGTATGAGCTCTTGGTGGGTCCTTGCGCTTACTTCCGTGTACAGTAAATGGGAAACGTGACAGTAACAATTGCAGGGAATCTGTTGTGGTGAACAAGTGGGGAGCAAAGTTCTCCTTGTTAGAGAACAAGGTCACTTCATGTTCTCCAGGTATAGTTGGAATTGGCTGGCCTTGGCGTTAGTGCTGGCCATCCATCACAAGTTTTATCAAATGAGAACTTCATGGAGATGACTATTTGTTAGGATGCTTCTGATTATTAAGTCGTAACCTACAGCTTTTAGTGTTAACATATCCCGTACTGATTCATCACTTTAAAATGTCTTATTTCAGATGGTCAAAAAGATATCGAAGATGAACTTACGACAGGTCTGGAGCTGGTGGACTCTTGCATTCGATCACTGCAGGAGTCGGGAATACTGGACCCGCAGGACTACTCCACCAGCGAAAGTAAGTCACAGGGCGCTTACAGCGGAAGACTTGCATCTCACAGCGCATGCGCCCTAGTGCTTTCCGACATCATTGCCTTTCTGCACCATACATGAGAAGCACTTCAAGATATCTTTATATTGTTTTATCCAATTCCTTCCACTCTCAATTCCCTGCCCGAGTTGCCCCATCCTGACTCCCACTGGACTATAAAGTATTAACTCAGTCATTGACTTCTAGATTTTTCACCAAGTTTTCAGCATCAAGACTAGCATGTTTAATAAACTCGCATGTTTGTTTAACCAACACAAAGTCTGACTTAAAATCAACTATCGTACATGTTTTATTCATACGGATCATTGTTGGTAGAGACCTTAAAAATCTGCAGTTATGTAACAAAATAGATATAAATTGGTGTAATGGATAGTGTTAAGTAGTATTAAAATAATGTAATATGCAGTAACTTCTTACACTCCTGCACTTAGTCTTGCATAACTATATTAACTTCAATAGAATATTTAAATATTTCTTTATCTTCATTTAATATTTTTCAACCAGAGTTGAAGCTTAGAAATAAAAATGTAAGGAATTGAAATGCCTTCTTTTTAATAAATTGTAAAATTCTCTCAACATATTTTAACAAAATCCCACAAAAGACTAAAAAGTAAATAATTTAACTATCTCAGGCTTTCATAATTTTGACATCAAAAATTAGTCAACCTTTTTATTCCTTAACTTTAAAAAATTAAAATTGACTCTAATGCATTTCAAGATTCCATATAAAAGGAAGCTATAAGATTGAGATAGCATAGTTATCTTGAAAACCATTTAATTTACATATTAGATCATCTCTGTAATCATTATGCCACCACTATTCTTTGGATAACAACACCGTGGATATCCAGATTTATTTTTAAACCCATATCCACCATTAATAAAACTCCTAAAGTAAGATGAATGGTTGTTATTATAGTTGTTTTCTGTATTTTATATTCAAAATGTAGAATTGCTACTTCTCCCCCAGAGTCATAAATATGTTTCCAGCTGTAGTTAAAAGTCATTTAATCAATATTTGAACCTAGAAAGTAGGAAAAGCAGAGATAGAATAGTAGGTCTTGCAGGGAAGGAGGCAAGATAGTGGATATCATTCTTCATATAATTCTAGAGTAGCATTCTCAATTTTGAGTTTAGGAGAAGTTATAACCTTTAATATATGGAAATTACAGAGAAAAGAATGAAAAGATAAAATAAGACAGAAACAAATTAAAATAGAAGGGATAAGACAAGTTTATCAACCTAATTACTTATAAGCACACTAAATTCTCTAATAAGGATAATAATTCCAATTTGTAATAAATAAAGATAAAATACTTATGTGATGTTTATAAGAAACACATTTAGTGAAATAAATGTTGAAATTAAAGGACTCGACAAAGCAGTGCCAGCAAATACAATGAATGCAAAGAGTGGATGAAACTGGAAGAATATTGTGAGGTATATTGGAAAGTATCAGAGCACGACCAGAGTCAGAGAAGAGCTAGGCAGTGAGACCGTATTAACCTCTAATGATGGAATAGAACTAAGGAGCCCAAATGCTCCAAACAGTACAGAACCTGAATTCCTACAAAAAAGCTAGAGAAGCTGATGGAAAACATTGCTGTGGACATGTCAGTGCTCATTCAGAAATAATGCTACAAGAGAAAGCCACAGAGTAGGAACTTAAAATTAACAAATCAATGTATTAAATGAATTTCAAATTTTATTCATTGAAAGGTATTAATTTATTTGTACATGCCCAGGGAATATTGACAAAAAGTAATCAGATCCTGGAAGGTAAAGACAATTACATAGAAAGGCTATACTATTTGATAATAGTACACTAGAATTAAAAGCAAATAATAAAATATTAAGCAAAAATGTAATTAAAACCAGAAAACATACTTCTAGATATCTACTGAATTAAAAGCAAAACAGAAATTGTACACCATTTAGAATGCAAATAAAACAGGAGTATTTTATAATAAAAACTGAATTCAGGGGTAAGAGAAGAATGGAGGAACTTTGGATTATGTAGAGGGAAATGAGAAGGGGAGGGGGGTATGGAAGATGGTGGAGTGAGACAGACATTGTTACCCTATGTACACGTATGATTACATGAATGGTATGAATCTACATCCTGCACAACCATAGAAATGAAATGATGTACCCCATTTGTGTACAATGCATCAAAATGCAGTCTTTAAAAATAAAAAAATTTAAAAATGTTTTGAAAACTAAACTCAGAGGAAATCCAAACTTCACTATTTAAAAAGTAAGGCAAAATAAAGGAATGTGCTTATTTTGGGAAATTTTATAAAGAACTAAATATTTTTTTTAAAAAAATCAAGAATATGAAATGATAAAAGTAAATTCAAAGACAAGGTAATGTAAAATAAAATAGAAAATATAAATAAATGTTATAAAAATAAATAAACAGAACAGATAAATATGTGAATTATTTTATTGTAAGCCAAAAGATAGCCCCAAGCTTTCCTAGGTGAGAAGCTCTGCTGAACCTGAGGAAAATGGAGAGGATCTTAGCTTTCACTTTTTTCCCCCATAATTTGAATTCAAAAGTCACCTGTAGTGCTGGGGTGTAGCTCAGTGGTGAAATGTTTGCCTTAGAGGTTTGGGGCCCTGCTTGGGTCCCCAGTCCTGCAAAACCAACAAACAATAGTCATCTCAAATGCTGTACCTTCATCACAGGGGAATCAAATGCTCGGGTAGAGCTTCTTCCAAATATAGGTGGTAACAGTCCAATTTCTGTTTTTCAGAAAAATGAGTTACTTTGAATTATTATATGCAGAATTACTTGAAGATTGATAGGACTTGTTAATCATTCTTTTCATAAACTCTTACATCCTGGTTTAAAGAAAGGAAAAGAAACAAACATAAACAAAAAGAAACTGAAATCAAAGTTCCACCCTAAAACTTCGTGCATGGGGCTTGGGAACCAGCAAAACAGAGAAGGTGCTTATGCCTCAGAAACATTCTCAACTCTTTCACTGTCACTTTCAGACTGAAGTCGCTGAGTAAAATTTAGAGAATTAATTTGAAAATATTGGGTAGATAGCCATCATTTTGGAGATCCATATTGCCAATTGTAAGTGTTCAGAAGGTCATAAAATAAAAATCTTAATTGCTCTGTGTATCAGTGAGAGTCCAGATGGGATATATAGAGTCTACATGCACACACACAAACACACTCAAAAAAAAAAAAAAAAAAAAAAAAAACGGAAGATAATTGAATTAAGGAACAGAAGTGGGTGAGACTAAGGGAACACAGTGCCTGTTGAGTCACATGAGGGTTGACAATGACAAGAAAAGCCCTCACCACCTTCACACCTAAAGGATAATGGAGGAGCCACTGGTACCCACAGAGTTGGGCAAGGTGGAAAATCCTTTTTGCCCCTCGGTTCCTTCCTGTGCCTCCTATTGGCCAAACCCAAGCAGAGGCCAGGGAGCAGGTTGTCCTTGAGAGGACAGGCAGAGAGGGAAATGGCAAGTGAAGAGATTAAGCAGCACCCATCTCTGCTAAAGAGGAGAACCATGCACCACGTGTGGCCTTGGTCTGGAGGCACAGCAAATAGATATGTATGTAGTGGCTCCTTGACACTTTCCATCTAATTAGAGAAAGCCCATCAGATGCTGCCGGTCCCTTGTGATTATTCAATCAGTGGCTCATTAGCTGGAATAGTCATGAACCAGCTCATGCTAAATGGGACCTGGCACCCTGCCCTTGAGAACCAGTCCCTTAATCCTAACTCAAGGGACTAAACAATGCTAAATACGCCTAAATCAAACCTGGAAAGAAAATACTAAAAGCAATCTCAGTCCCTAAGCACAAGGTATTTAATTTGTTGTATTTAAAGCTTTTGCTGTTCCAAGTTCCGATTAAAATAAATTTTGAAGCATAGTAACCCTGTCTCCTGGACCCTCAGGCAAGTGCTCTGCTCCACTGACTTTATGGGGTCACACATCTATAAAGGTTTTGCTGTACTTTGTGCTTTTTAAAAATGGCATCCTACAGTATGTAAATCGTGTAGACAGCCTTTGGCACCCCAACACAGTTTCATGACTGCCGGCTGTGTAATTTTAATTCTAACAGATATGTGTCACCAAGTCACTAGGAGAATGTTTTCAGAAATTGCAGTTGTTTTGCTGAAACAAAACAAAACTCACAACAAAAGACAGTCTTCTGACAGAAACCCAGACCCATCAGCTTCTCACATAATGCATAGGTTGGCCTCACCTGACACGGATCACGAAATTTATTTTAGTACATGCATCTTTGGAGATACAAATTCAGAGATAAGCATGATTGTATTTTGGCCAATAAGTAACAGAAATAGGGAAAAATGATCAGAAACAGGGAAAAAATCAGAAATATGAAGAACAGCTTGACATATTTAGCCAGAAATTAAGTGTTTAATATTATATTTCAAATGGTAATTATTTCTTTCTGTGACATATTAATAAATTGAAGTTCTACCATATTTTTGATAATTTCATCATTCAGTAGGAAGAAAATTTTGGGAGCTGATTATATTATAAATATTATGACAAAAAACTGCATTGTTTTGATTATTAAACCAAAATGCACTAAAATATCAGGAGTCAATTGTGTAAGTTACCTTCTGAGCAGGTAGAATCCAAATAGAATACTCATATGTAGTTTGGTAGAAATAAATGTATCATTCACTGTAGATCTGTGGACTGTCACTTTCATTTAATTGTGAATATTCTTAAGTCACAGAGACTCTGAAAGATCAGGTTATTAAAGTGCTATAAAATATTACTCCACGTACTCCTATGTAATAATAATATTGAAAGTGAGAGACCTCCTGTGAAGTGCCTGTTTTCATAATTCCTATTAAGTACAACACCCAAGGATGCAGAAGTAGTTTAAGTATATAAGGTTTTTATAAAAATTATAGTAATCAAAATGAGAAGCTTATGAATCAAATTGATCAAAATATACAAATCATGGCCAGGGGAAATGGGCTGGTTTATTTGCTTTGATTTCTGTCATGTTGGAAGCTGTGTTCTCAGATTGACCCAGTAGAATGGAAAACCTTCTGAAAAGAGTAGAAGCCCTGGATTCAAGTTCCCTCACTCCCTGAGTAGCCACAGACTGTCACCTAACCTCTCGTGATCCCTCATCCTGGAACTGTGTCTATTTAAATTAGTTGTCTGATCCTCGGATTGCTCCTTCCATTATCCATTTGATTATGGATATCCATATTAATCCATATGATTATGCTTCAATCCAGGCCTGATGATGGCCCTTCCAGAAGTTTGTCCCTGTACCCAGGTCTAGGGTTGCCTGAGGCTTCATGCATCCACTTGATTCTGTTGCAATTCACTGGTGCTCCCTTGCCCAGCCACCTTTGCCATTTGAGGCCAATGGGAAGTTAGTGGTGAAGGAAAAAAAGTGGAAGACAGGAGCGAAACACAAAGATAACTCATAGAAAGAAAGAAAACCTTCCAGGGAACTGCAATTCTCTTCTCCTTCAGATAGTGTCTCTACCTGGTTTTCAGCTAATGTTCAATTTCTTTTTCTTAGATTTCACTTAGATTTCCTTCTATCACAGGGACATTTAAGAAGCATGTTATGCCTTCTCTAAAGAGGTCACCAGCTTAGGGGCAAAACTAGGAATTGAAGGAATAATCAAAGGCAAACAGGAAGAAGAGCACTTTATGGATCGCCGGCACAGAAGAGAGCTGTGCAAAGTTCTCATGAGACACTTCATCTGGGATCAAGCACAGAACTAGTCTCTGGTGGAAATTTCCTGGTTTTGAAATTGCCGAGGCACCATAGGTGACCAGAACATGAATGTGAGGAGGTACCCAAGACTCTTTCAGGGACCCTCAAAAATCAAAGGGTCTTCACAACATTGAAGTTGTTTATCTCTTGCTTTTTCTCAAGCGAATGCTCAGGTGCGTTCTTGAGAGAGCCCGTGGTGAGTGAGGGCACCAGTGTGCTCCGACAGCTCAGGGAACAGGTGCTGCCTATTCTTCCATTTTAAAGATTTCCAGGAAATAGCATTATGTATAACTCGCATTGATAAAAGCTCTCAGGGATCCTCAATAATTTCGAAGAGTCTGAAAGGGGTCTAAGACGGGAGTTTTGAGAACCACTAGAATAAATATGAAAGGACCAGGAAAGTCTTCACTGTAAAAAGATGTGTGTTCAGGACACGTAAGTAAAATGGGATTAAGTGCACAAGCAACTCATGCAGATGTGGGGGAGAAAGTGTCCTCCGAGCCAAATCCGCAACTGCTTTGTGAACTCATGTCATCCCATCAATCAACTGTGGCATTTTCTAGAGTTAGCTTCTAAGTTGTTTTCTTCAAGACAGATTTGTATTACTTTTCTGTTTCTTCCAATAATCATCAAGAATGAGAATATCAATCTATCTTCATTAGTTTATTTACAAAGAAATATATAAAGATTTTTCTTCTCTGCACTGTTAATTTTTTAATGATCAATAGTCTGAAGACAAATAGTCAGGAAACTGTAATGAGCTATAAAAATATCATTTTATGATCACCTATAACCCCATGCCCCATAAAATTCTTCAGTTGCACATTTTGAACTAGAGTTACGTGTTTGATATTTGTCTTTTCTGAAAACTGCCTTTTTTGTTCAGTGCCCACCATTGAATACAGATCTAAGGAAACATTGTCAGCACATGACCAATCTTAACTTTATTCATTTCAGATAGTCAAACTTGAAAAATCATACTAATTAAGTCAATAGCATTGGTCGAATCTAAATCAATTTAAAATCCAAACGGGTAATTCTATGTTCCTAGGACCATTAAAGTTTCAATTTTCACATAAAGCATTATGCATGGAAAGCAACTGATCAGATGAAATAGGTATTCTGGAGACAGAGACACAGAAATGAAATTTAAAAGCACACCTGCTCAGAGAACATCCATATTGATGGTAAGCTTCCTCACATAACAAGCCCCTGGAGCTTTCCCCTCAGTTAATTTTTGGAATGGTAGATGGGCGAACCACTATTTTCAGGCAACCTCCTCAGTGAAACTCCTCCAAATGAGCTTTATAAGTCACTAATGAAGCTCAGGAGAAAACAACTCGTTTACCACCACCAGCCACCTCTTACTCCAAGTAAGTTTGTAAATTGACAAGTTCTTCCAGAATCCATAAAAAAGAAACTGCTACTATAAATGAAGCTGATTAGTGGTACAGTTTAAGCAAAGTCCCATATTTTTTTCTTCAGAGTGAATTTGTGGTTAGATAGGACTAAAGTGTTCTGAACAGATTTAAATTAGGTTAATAATCTTACAAATAATCAAGTTTTTCTCATTGATTTTGTAATTTATAATAACTGCTTTGATATAATCACCACAACTTATTTCCTTTATCCTTTCCTAATATCTCCTATAAAATATGTTCCCTTTCTCTTTATTTGCTCAAATAATTTACTCTCATTTTAAAAAAATAATAACCTTCAAATCATTTTTAACCTTCCACAAAGAGCAGGTAGCGAGAGGGTAGCAATGAATGCGAATTGCTCATCGGTGATAGATGCGTGTGAATCCTGGTCTGCTCATTTTTCATGGCCTACATAAAAGTGTTTTTAAATCATTTTGAAAAAAATCAATTTAACCTAAGGGTAAATAATGTAACTGTACCTCCTAACAAGCGTCAATTTAACCAAAGCTGCTCTTGAGATCTCAGTCTTGAACTTGTGCATCTCAGTTTGTAAGTTTATATTTTATTCTTTTGGTTTTCCTGAATTAGCATCCTCAAAAACATCCCTTTGGCTCCCGAATGAGATGCTGCCCAACTCTACTACCTGATTTCGTTGTTGTTGTTATGGGCTTCTTGTTAGTGGTAAAATAATCCACCAGACATCCCCTTGTCTTCCTGGCTCTGGCTTCCTCTACTGATGATTTTGATGGCTACTCTGTCCTAAAGTTTCATTTACTTAGAATCAAAATTCCCATACTCAGTCATTTCTGGGAACTTTTTAAAGATCTAGAGAGACGAGTGCATCAGGTTCTCTTAGAATCCAGCCGAGTCCCTTTCTCACAGCAGTGCATGAATCACCTTCTCCTCCAACTCCGTAGCTGAAGAAGGAAGCCTGCCCCTCCCCAGACATCAAGCGCCCGCACACACCCCTCCTGCACTCGCCCCTCTGAATGCACAGATGACAGTTCCTGCTTTCCATCTCCTCATTCATTTCCTGTTAGTCATGTTCAGGACAGATGTCCAACTTGAGCAGACCAGAATCAGCAAGTCTGAGTAAGTCCTCTGAAGATGTGCAGAAAAAGAAACCACACCCTGCCTGCATGCTGTCCGCTGTGGTATCTGGAAAGAAGGCGCTCTGTGTTGCGAACTCTCCCGGCAGCCACTGCAGTGTGGATGGAATCGCCCTCCCAGGAATGAGACCCTTCCACGCTCCTTTGCTTCCTATGTACTTACTAAGTTCCGACAAGTGCTTCTCTTAGTAGGTCTGAAATTCACGCCTTCCTGTCCAGCCCTGATGCTCTTCTTCCTCAGTGACTGCAGCTTTTCTTTTCCTGCACAGCAAGAAATCCCTGATCTCTAGGCTCTCCTACCTCTGAACGCAATATTCTTCTGTTCTGTTCCTTAAGTGACCGCAACCTCTATTTTTATTGTGTTCCTCCTTCCCAGTTTCCTCTGTTCAACAATTAAAATTCCTTGGAATTTGGGTCTTCCAGAGTGTTAAGGTAGCATGGCAGAGTAGGTTAATTTTCCTTGGGCACTCAGGCATCTGGGCAGGCTGCCTGGAGGTGGAGACATTTTAAAAGCACCTGAAGTTTGGGAATGAGTTTTGAAATTCTCAGAGAAAGGAATTTCAAACTGAGGGAAGAGGAAAATCTTTCTCTGGATGACAAAGGAGCTTGATTTTTCATCTCTTGGCTCTGACACTAGGTGCTTCTTTGTTTGTTCTATTTTTATTGCAAGCAGACCATTTTAATGAACGATGCGTTAGATGTCTTCTTTGCAAATTGAAAGCTTAAAGAATATTGAAAGTAAACAGTAAGTGATGTATGGGATGATGCTCTAACAAGATTTTCAGGAAAAACAAATCCCAATCAAGGTGTTATTATTATCAGACCATGTGGCCATGTAATTAGATAAGAAGATGATCATAATAATAACTGACATTCATATTGATATTTATATTTTTTCAAGGGCTTCCACACCATTATCTCATTTAGGTGCTCAAATGGGGAGAGATTAAAATGTGCAGGGGCAGAATAATGGTAAGGACATGCAATCTGAAGCCAGACTACAGGGTTTGAACCCCGGGCTTGCACCAGCTGTGGGCGCAGCTGGAGGAACCCTCAGTGTCCCCAGCATCAGAAGGGTTCCTTCTGCACTAGGATGTGTTCAAATCAACAGGGCACAAGCTGCTCAGGACAGTCCCTGGAACTTAGTAAGCACTCAGTACTTGTCGACTGGTGTTACTGTCACCTCTGTCACTGTGGCCATCACCGTCTCTGCCTGCGTGAACCTGAAGGAGCACTTAGGGCCCAGGTCTGCAGACATCTAGTCACAGTTTATTTTCCCCCCAGTACACGCCAGTTACTTCATTAGCATGATCATGGCTTAAAAACTCCACATTGGAGGCCCTTGATGTTTTCTGTATCATTATATAGTGTGTCTTTTCATTATGCTTTAATGTATTCTGGGACATAAATTTAGCTAAAGCCAGCAAGAATTAATACTTCTGATAAAGTCTCTTTTGAACCTTGTACAACAGTTCTGGTGCACATGATCATGGAAACTCTAAAATATCTAGTTAATTGGATCAAAAGAAACGGTATTGTAAGGTCTATGTTTTTATGACCTATAAGTGGATCTGAATTTTTATGCAAAAAATAGCATTTTGGCCTCTATATTTATTGAGGTTGACTCTGTTCCACTGGTGGCAGAGCAAACTCCCCCAGCTAGCACCTGGGATCTCCAAGCAGCAGGTCCCTGGGGCAGGACTGTAATCTGAGCGTGAAGAGTTCTTCTGTGAACAAGGAGTCCTCCATGCAAGAAAGACTCCTGCAGCCCTAAAGGGTTGTTTTGTGTACATTTGTGACTTCAACAAATAGTGCTTTGACATTAGACAACAACTCCTGGACTTGGAGTTGGAAGACCAAGATCTGAGTCTCATCTTCAAATTACCACATGTCCAACACTGCCTGTTTCATCTCTTTGTCTCTGTTTATACTTGTAGAAATAAGGAAAAAGAAGTATGACTTTTTTTTTTTTTTTTTTGCAAGTTGCCATATGTCTTAGAATCAGCTAGAATATTTGAAAACCTATTGATGCATCCATATTTTACTTAAGATTCTTTTCATGGGGGAAAAAAAGCACAGGCCTGTAATCCCAACTCTCCTGGACTCTGAGTGAGGAGGATCTCAAGTTAGAGGCCCACCTCAGAAAGGTAGCAAGAACCTGTCTCAAAATAAAATAAAACAGGCTGAAGATGCACTTACCCAGCATCATGAGGCCCTGGGTTCAATCCTCAGTACATCAAGTCAAACTTTTTAAAAAGGTATTTGCTTCATGTATCTTCTTAGGACTAGTAGGATCAATTATGTAGTTTCCTTGGAATCTTTCCCCTCTGTCCAGTTGGGAATAATGAGTTTAGATCAGACCTAGGACAGGGGAGTGTCCTGAGCATTATCGCTTTGTCAGTAAATGGCATCACCTTCTCTCCCTGGTCTACAAAGGTCAGTCCTTTTGAACAGGTCACTGGGCTCAGGTGCAAGGACTCTCCAGTGATGGGGAAGACCCAGGAAGGTCAGCAAAGTCTCTGCAACCCATCAGGTCAATGTGCTGAAGATGTACATATCAGAACATGGCTTCTGCTTTCTGCCACCTAGAGGGGCATCGTGACTTACTGCAGGTCACAGTTCACGTTTCTTTGGGAGCAACCGATTGCAGCAAGAACAAGATGGCACTTCCCTAGGGGGACTCTTAGCACGCAGCCTCTCCCCCTTCCCTACCACATCTTCCATATTGCCCATCTCCGGTTCTGATAGCCCAGTTTACTTCTCGCCCAAGCAAGAACTGAAGGAAACTCAAAAGGTCTGAAGAAAGAAAAAAAAAAAAAAAGTCTGAAACTATAAAAGCTTTGGAAATCTTTGGCAAATTTGTATGTTCTACCTCAATGCACAGTAATGTTAATAAAACTAATTGAGAGTTAGATATATGCAAATTTTACTCCCATTATAAAGTAATTAAGAACTGTCCTATAATTTTAACCTTTTTCATACATCTATGCTTTCCAAAACGGGAATGAATAAATAGTGTTGACTCAGAACATAGTGAGCAATGGGAAAATATCATTCTCAAACACATCAATGGCTGGGCTATTGTCCCTGCTGTCCTGTCCTTGCCAGGTGATGTCGGAGTTGTAAAATGATGATATATTGTTCATTGTGGCAATTACCTCTGTCAGAGCACATCTAGATTTCAGCACTTGAGATGGTTGAACAAAATAATGAGACAGAGACTCTTGGTTTGTTTTCATTGAATATTGATCAAATACACAACCGATTCTATAAAAGATGAGCAGATTTGATTATTCCATGACAGATTTTTAGAAGCAAATTAATCATATTTTAATTGAAATTTTTTTTTTGAAAAGGGACTTTGAATTATCATCTAAAACTCCTGGCAAGCCTCATTTGTAGGTTTCTGGAGATAACTGTTTGAATCTATTCAGAATATACAAAATTATTTTGCTTGCTAACTATATACTCAAGAAAGTTCATCAGAACAAATTCACAATCTCATTGAAAGGCAAATAATTAGGCCATGCAACTATTTTCCTTTATAGACTCTGTTAAAATACATGGAATTAAAGATTGTATTTTACTTAATTCTATCAACATTTGCAAAGTCTGTGTGCGCTGTGCGTCTGCTGTAACTTTCATTGTCTTTGAGATGCATTATCTTGGGGACTATGGCATGGCCAATGCAGGCCATTACATCCCCTGTGGACTGTCCTGAAAGAAATAGCCCATGTAAGCCACAGTGGGAAGCTGCCCATTATCAGGTACAGTGGTGACCATTAACCTGTAGGGGACTTTGCTCTTCACTGTAGCTCCCTCTCCTCCATTAGGATGTGACCTGCAGCAGGCCTGAGGGTGGCACCCGGGGCCAAAGCCATCACCACCCTGCCAGTGCCGACTTCCTCCTCTTCTCTGGGTAGTCTTCATGTGCCACAATCCCTAACAGTGTCCCCTCCCTTGCCTTCCAAAAGCTCTCCCCTATCTCAGCAGACCTTTAGAGAACACCCCTTGCAGCTGAGCTGGGCAGTTTCCATTGCAGTGACGGAGACATGTCCCTGGTGTCCAGAAGGAAACTGAACACATCTCTCCACGGAGACTTCCATGTCTGGCGATTAGGCCTGTAACACCTTCAATGTGCATTAAATGACCTTGTTGCAGACTGTTGGAAACTTAACCACCTGGTATCTGCTGTTTTCTTGGGACTCTATACTTTATGTTAAAAGAAAAAGAATTATAGCTGTACTTTTGTTATGCTCTTCATGAGGAAGTTAGGGATGGATGGGAACATTTTTATTTCCTCGTTGGACATTTTTTCCCCAGAAACTATATTGCTTCCAAAGTACCAAGTCTTTTCTGTATAAGTAAATCGCCTTATTATTCCATATCTAGTGATTTAACAACAACAAAAGGATCTACATGTTGTTTAGAAGTTTCACCAGAGAATCACCACCAGGGAATCAAAAGGAAAGGGAAGGTCTTAAATGGCAAAGTTCACACGAACCAGTGCCATGACAAGAAGGACTCGTTGCTTTTATGCCAGACCCATCATTTTTAGGTCAAATCTAGGCTGTCACCTGAAGTCTGAAACCTTGATCCATTCCTAAAGGAATAACTGGAAAATGCTCACATTTATTAGAAATGATGCTGTTGTCTAAAACAGACAAAGGAGGGGACCAAGGGAGGTTTAATGGGTACAGCAGAGTTGATGTGTATGTTATCACCATTCGTCAAAAACGCACCTTTGTACCATGTTACCAAGAAACATGAGAAATCTAGGGTGGCCCCACACACTCCCCTCGCCTCGGCTCCCTCTCACACACACACTGGAAGCTAGCAAGTACGTTTCTGCTCCCTTATGCTCTTCTTAGCCCCCAAATTAAGTATTAAATTAGATTTTTGAAAATTTGCCTGAAAAGAAAATGGGCAAACCTTACAGGGATCCTATCTAAACAGAGCATAAAAAAATAACACACCATTTCATATGAACTGGTAATTAAATTATGAGGCCAGGACCTGATTCTCATTTATTCATCCCTTATATTATCAACCATGTTAGCGGCACCAATTTTAACACTGTATCTCCTCTTTGTTCTCCTACTGAGCGTTGCTGTGATAGCAAAGATAACTAGTCATCAGAGATTGTGTGAGATCAGGGTGAATTCTACATTGTATGAAGAGCTATTAATATTTTAAACACTGTCTACCCTTCTGGCACTGAGGTATTACATCACTATTTATACAATAGAATTTGTTACTGATTGGAAGGTTTCAAGTGTTTTAGCATCCTGATCATTATCTGGAAGATGTAATTATATTAACACAATTAATATGTACCAAAAGCTAGTCTTTTACATTATTTCATATGTTTCTGATATTGTATGATCCAAAAATAACTACTTGATTAACTAATTTCTCCAATAAGAAGTGTCTCTATGTAGGTCAGGATGAGATCATTTGAAAAATCTACTCCTTTGAGAACTTTTAAACCGCCAAAAAAAAAAAAAAAAAAAAAAAAATCTCATTTGAGAGCTGAAGTCGAATTATATGGTCATTTTAGTTCTCAGAATTCAAAGCATAGATGGCTGGAATCATGTGCATGTGATAATTCTAGGCTACTCTCAATAAATAATACATGTCATTTCTGCTTCACTGAGACTGTCACTGACTGCTCTAAATGACTTTCAATGCAGGGCCCAGCCTGCTCTCCCAGAGTGCACTTCAGCTCAATTCCAAACCTGAAGGGTCTTTCCAGTATCCGGCCAGCTACCATAGCAACCAGACTCTGGCCCTGAGTGACACAGCCCCTTCGCAGCTCCCAGCCCGCAGCACTCAAGCCCGAGCTGGGGGCCAGAGCTTCAGTCAGGTATGTGCCCTTTGCTCTATTGTGTGGGTGGGCTCCTAGGGAACAGGTGGAGATGGCGTGTGCAAGGGACGCGGTGACCCAGCTTGCCTTTCCGACATCCCATAACTTAACAGAAGATCCCCTTGGTGCTGTGAATGAAGGAAAGGAGTAGTAAAAGTGCAATTGTAAAGTAACACTGACGATTCAATGCGTCTTCTTTGGGAATATCTGTGAGTTGCTCTTGCACGCTGCATATATTTAGCTGCATGAATATGCAAATGGATTTTGAGTTGCTGTATCCATGTCTATACGTGATATATGTATAATATACACTCTAAATTTGTGAGTGCTCCTGGAAAAAAACCCTGAGCATTTTTTTTTTCCTCCTAAAAGCACAAGAATGCAATTATTCTTTGTGGTTAGTAATATCAAGGAACATGGTGTAAATGTGTAATCAAGTATATAGACCTATTCTGTAGATAATTTAATGAGTTAGAAATAGTTACACTTTGTTGAGCATGATTTTGAAATGTTCCCTTAATTTTTTTCTTTAAGGTATGTGCCTCTTCTTACGCTTTGCATAAATTCATTAGCTGCCTTCAAAACCAACGTTTGGTTCAAAAAAAGGGGAGGGGGGAGTCAATACTAATCTGGAAATGATTTCCAGAAAGATGTATATGTTGTAATGTATATACAGAGCTAATATTTTGGTTTTGTTGATTTTGTGGTGCAAGGTATGTTTGATCCATTCACCAGAGTTACTGTATCAGAGGGCGGTCTTATATATTGCAATTTTAAACTTGTTTTCAGTGGCATAATGCTCTTTTAATCTGTGCACTTTTGTTTCTGGACTGCAGGCCCTCCCAGTCACCTTGTTAGCATGCTTAGTTTCATTTCTTAGGCTTCGCCTCTGCCTCTGCCTTACTGCTGCCATCACCAGCCCCTGTAAGGCCCAAGCCTAGAGCTCTGTCATACGTTTCTTCTTGTCATTCCTCCGGAAGTACTCCCAGTGAAACAGAAAGCTACTTGAGGCCAGTTTCATCCTGGAACCAGTAGCCCCTAGAAGGCCACGTGGCCACAAGAAATGTCTGCAGAGAGGCAAGAGGCAAGAGAAATTAGAACAACCTAGTGCAGGAACCATCACCTGCTCAGTAAGGTGGCATCAACATTATTGAAACATATGTTGAAAACTGTCATTGCACTACAATTATTAAATGATTGTCTCAGCAATCATATTAGAAATAGGACTGCCTTCTCCAGGCAACACCCTCATCCATGAGTGGCTTTATAACTTTTACCTTCTTGTGATGCTGAGCTATAGGAAAGTGGATAAAAGACAGTGAAAGACAGTGTCTCTACTGAGACAGAGGACTGTCTTTCCACCTCACATGAAAAGTCTGCTTTAGGGTATCAGATAGTGTTACTAAGCTGTAAAGATATCAAAAGTATATATTTGAAGTTATCAGTTGTAGTTCGAGGGTGTCAATAAATGTGAATGTTCAGAGAGAGAACTTAAGTTTGAGACAGAGAGTACTGGTGTACTCTCCTACGTGGCAGATAAGTAGTTTGAACAAGTCTCAATATTCAAACCAGGAGTCAAAATGTACTTGACAAGTAGAGCAGAGAATGTTGTTAAAAAAATCTGAATTATTTCTGTAGCTCCAGGTGGTGATGGTACCATGATCCACGCTAGTTGTGCACAGCAGTGTGAAAGGCATTTTGAATTGAGTCCCCAACAGGACCTGTATCTAGAAGGTAATGTCAGAGAAATGTTGAAACAGTAAGATGGAACTTTCACTCCACGTTCAGAGTTGTGCCCTTGAAGAAGGGAGGCTATATCCCCCTCCAGTGCTGCCTGCATTGTTCTGACCATGGAGTGGTTTTGCTAAGCCTGTCAAGACTTTCTTTCCAATATCGTGAATGGTGTTTAAGTCTCTCCTTCAAGGCTGGGTTCATTTTGAGAAAGCCCTGTAGTTGTCAAGTGCTGCAAAGGCTGGTAAAATTCAAATGAATACAAGCAGATGCCCAGCCTAGTGGGTGAGGTCAACCGTCAATCAACACAGAGGCATTTCATATTTTATTGTTGTTGTTTAAAAAATATGTATTTCTAAAGTAAAGCAAATGGTTTTCTATCTGGCTCACAAATCATATCTGAATGCAGTTTCAAAGGAGTATCATAAATGTTCAAGATTCTAGTTTTACTTTTTTAAAAGTTCTAGTTTATCCAATATAATGAATGTTTACTAAGCGGCCATCACCAAGTTCTCTGATCGACCCTGGTGGTGCATATGTCATCTGTAGTGCCCACTGTGTCAACCCCAGGGTAAAACTACAAGTCACAACAATTGCCATGAACTACTAGTTATCTTGTATTACTCCCAACTGAAGTGATTCTCAGACTCTCGGAGGAGTTCTTAAAGCTGGGTGGGAGGACAGCGATGTCCAGCCCTGCCCACAGCCCTGTCCAGGAAATGGCATGAACAGATTCACAGCTTTCTTTCCCCAGACCAGCCTTTCTCCTCAGCCCAGCTGCAGGCTCCCACTGGCTATGCACATGATCACTCCATCCCTAGCTTCTTCCTCCAAGAGGGCCTTTGCCTTTGTGGGGGCTCCTTTGAGGAGCCTCAGTCAAAATAAAGAGGCTCTTCCAGTTATATTTGTATATCTGATTATTCTTTGGAGCATACATTTATTGTGGGTCCAGGAGGCCATACGGTAGGTATGGAGTAGCAAAGATATAGACACGATCCCTGTGCTCAGAGAACACACACTCTAGTAGCAGGGATGGGGACTGAGATAATGAACAGAGTGGATCGGCAAATTGCACAGTGTGTCAGAAGGTGATAGTTTCTTCAGGAAGGAAATAGACACAGAATAGGGTAAGCGAGATTTAAAGGACAAGGTGGGGTATGACATAAAAGGGGACCTCACAGAGAAGATGTTTGGGCAAAGGCATAGGACTCTGGGGGACAGCCAAGGCAATGGCCCCTTTGTGCACAGTCTGACATGTTGACAGAACAACCCAAAAGCTAGAACAGGGTGTGGGCATTTGCAAGGTGATGGGAGACAGAGTTGATGATGGTGAGGGCTTGTCTTCATCTCAAAGTGAGGAGACTTGAGTGGAGGAACAATGTGACCCGCCTCATACTTTAAAAAAACTTTGCTCTGTCTTATCACGTATCATATGCGACAGTAGGTTGTGGTGAAGTCATTTCTTCCCAATGCAAAAGCTAAAACCAAGCAAAAGTACTCTCCATATCCCCAGTAACTTTTCCCAAGTTCACCAGCTCCCCATCAGGTTCCTCCAGCATCAGTCAGATTTCATAATTATACAGCCAGGCTTGTTCAGGAGCAGGTCAGAGGATTAAGAGGTTGGCTATCCTGTAGGTTTTGCTGTTTCTCCTCCTGTAACATTTCCTATGGACTGTATGAAATTAGGAATATATAACTTCTGTCATAGAGGAGCCACCCTAAAAAGGTGGGTTTTCCCCATGTCTGCATTAAACAGTCTCACCAAGCAGTTCATCCCTCAAAGAAACAAAAGCCACGAGAAATAGGAGAGTCTACAACTGTAGGCAGAACACTGGAAAAGTAGTACAGGAGCCTCAAGACAGTTAAACCATTTGCATGTCCGCCAGCAGCACTGAAGTATGCACACAATTGTAATCCCAAGAAAACGGCCTGGGAGCTGCAGGAAATGGAGAATTGTGTGATAGTTCTCTGAAATAAACCTATGCAATAGTGGATATTCTGGAAAAGCAATAAGCTTTTTGAGAAGCAAAATAGCCATTTCTTTTTGATGTGGCCTATCCATTTAATGCTGCCGCCACTGACTTTTATCTCTTAAAAGTCCTCACTTATACTGTATCATAATCACAAATACACCATCTGCTTCCTTCTACCAGAGGCGATGCATTTGCCGCGGGAACACTGGAACTTGTTTTTGGTGCACGCGCCTCTCAGGTGGAGGTGGACAAGGGGCGGGGAAGCCATGTGAATGGTCACAAGGTAGACTGTGGAGTCCCACTTGGTGCAGAGGAGGAGTGAGTGGCCAAAAAACCCCTATTGCGTTGGTCACGGTTTGGAAGGGGTTGCAGAGGCCACTGCCATAAGGTCACTCCAGTTTGCTTAATGATGAAAGCAGTTGTCCTTAGGTAATACTTTCAGGAGAAAAATCACCAGCCAACTTGGAAAACAAACTTAGAGAGGTATTTTTAGTATAGAGGGCCTACATCATGCAGCATTTAGAGCGGAAATCATGTCGTTTTACATATTTTCCTTGGCATGTTTTTGGGAAATTGGCAGGATATTTTTTAAAGCTGTTTTTAAGATGATTACCTATTATAAATCCCTATGCCTTGCTTCACTTTAAAACATCCCTCGATTTTCTCTTTTCAGTGTATTTAATCTGGCTTCAACAATTGAAACATTCTTATTGCAGGGACGGTGTGTTTGTGTTTTATTATAGCATTTCCTCTTCTGAGCAAATATTTGGATTATTAAAATTATACTAAGTGAGCCTCTTGCGGAAATAAAAGTTTTATATAGCGAATTATTACCCATGCTCAGGTAGGTTTTAGAAAGCGTTTCCATTAAGAAATACTTCCTTATGTATTCTTTAGGATTAAGTTGTACTCAATCCTTCTGTCAACGTTTGTATTTTCTTTCTACCAAGAGATTAGGAAAATGGCCATAGAAATACTGTTCTGAGCACTTATTGATGATTACCTTAACTTTTATTAAAGGGAGTTTAAAAGAAAGGAAAAGTCAGTATCCAAATTGCAAAAATCTATACCACCATGTTTGTACTAGAGCTCAAAGGACTTGGGAAAATGAATGCCTTGCCACCTCCCAGCTGCAGGGCCAGAAACGGTGTGATCTGCAAGACCTGCCTCCGCCTCTCTCATCTTCTCTAAGGCAGAGGGTGATCTCCGTTATCATCACAGAGTTCTAGTTGCTCTTATGGGTCCTTTTACCTGGGGTGTTTCCATCTGAGGAAAGGAATTCCCTTCTAGTGCCTTAGTCTTTCAATTAACTAAGTTTAATTTGCTCTGGACACTGCCTTCCAGTGTCAGCGGGATGGCCAGCAGGTAAGCCCAGCCCTTCTTACCTACTGATCTTAGCGTGACGGTTCAGGAATGACGTGGGAACCACCCATAGATGCTGCCTCTTTTCCTTGTGTTACATACTGGTTTTTTACCCAAACCAGGATGCTCAGGAGAAGTATTAGATAAGCACTTGATGATTTCATTTGACTATTTCCAAAATTGAACCTTCCTCACAACACTGGGAGTTTTTTCCTTTGGAAATAAAGGGTGAAATTCCTTCTGAAGATTGTTGCGAAGAGAACTTACCAAGTCATGTGAGCAATAGTAGTTGTGCTGAAGCAGGTTTATGAAATCAATCCCAGGCAGTGATCAGGAGACTTACTTACTTGGGGATGCGGTTTCATTCTAATAGAAAATTTTATGTCAAACCTAAATAAGATGCTTCCATTTGGAGCTGCATTTCAAAGTCGTGAGAGTCGATGGCCTTGTCCATTTCTGTGTGTAACCCTAAAGTTCTAGACAGATGTACCCTAGGAAAGTGAAAGGCTTTCTCAAGAACTTCAGTTAGCAGCACAGAACTGGATATCAGATCGTTATCAGTTAGAAATGTATTTCCTTGAAGATGTCATGCTAGTGCTCTGTCTTTCTGTACTCAGAACTTACTCCGGCCTCCTTAAAATAGGGCAAGAGAGCCCTTCAGTCACCATGGTTACTTTCTCTCCACCACTTGAGCCTTGTGGCCACGTAAGCCTTCAACATTGAAACAGTTCCCTCAAACCCCAACCCAACCCCTTCCTCACCCGATAGGGGCCACGCGTGTGCTCAGCTGTACCTAGGCCCTGGCCCTGGAGGCTCTCCCTTCCTTTGAGATGTGCCCACAGCTCTTCCCCTCTTGACCTGTGCTTGCCTGTGGGCAATGGTGGTGCCATCCTCAAAGGAGAACATCATTAGTGACAAGATTGCCAGCCTGTTGTGACCAAGGAAAGTGAGAAGGGATGAATACAGTACATGAGGGAACAGACTGCCCATCCAAGGTCACCAAGCTCGGCTTTGGGAAGCCCATCCAGGGACTCCGGTTAACCATTCTTGACATTGTTGGCCTGGCTGCCCAGCATTCTAGGCAAGCCTCCCTGTTGTCCCAGAGTTAGGGCCTTGCTGACTATTTCAGGAAACTTGGAAGGTCTAAATGCATCTTTACCAGAACTGCTCGTCAACCATGGACCTGCTTTGTAAATGTGCTTCTGCTCCCGACATGGCTTCCTTGTGACTGGAAGTCAGGATTCCTTAGAGATGGCTGTCTGTCAAGTTTTTTGTTAACTGGCAGCAAGCATTGAGTTTTTTCTTTTCTTTTCTTTTTCTGTTTTGTTTGCCCTGCCAGATCTCCAAAGAATGAGGATTAAATAAGTTTCCAGGTTCTGAGAATTTTCCCCTTATGACCCCTCTGCCATCCCTGCTCCCTTTGTAGAAGACACAGCGTGAAGATCAGCAAGCAACTCTTTAGTTATTGAGGCCAATACAACTTTCTGTTCCAAGGGCACCGTATTCTCAGGGACTTGTTCTTACCCAAAAGAACAGTGCCATATTTGTAAGCAAGAAAGTATGCTGTACAAACAAAAACCCAACAATGATCGGGCTCCAAAATAAGATCAAAACAACATACTGCACAGAAGAGAAGCGCAGAGAGCTCTTCAAACACTCCCCTCTTTCCTGTGTGGGTGAAGTCTGCTCTCCTCCGTGGCTTATTGAGTGACTGAGTGAGTGGAGCATGAAACTTGAGCACTATTGGTTAATGGCTATTGGGAATGTGAGTGTATTGCCTAACTTCCCATTTCAATTTTTTCTATTATATTTTGAAAATACGTCTTTCCCTTCAACAGTTTGATAAAAATACGTATAAATTCATTCCACAGTGGCACAAGAGGCTGCAGTGTACCACTAGGTAACACATACACACAGGCAAACAGAATTCAAAAATCACAACAATCGAATCTCCTAAATCTGACCCCTCCTGAAAGTTACATGTATACAGGTGAAATAGTTAACTGAGAGCTTTGATGAGTGAATGTTTACTAGTTTTCTTCATAAATTTCCCACAATGGCAAGCAAAAGCAGAAACAGTTGTGCTGTCCAATGAGGTGGTCACTATTCACACCGGCTGTATAGATGTAAGTTAATTAAAATTAAGTGCACACTAAAATTCAGTTACATTGAATGTGCTCCAAACTCAGCCTGTGAGAAGCTATTAAATCAGAGCTTTGGCTTGACAGGGTGGCTTGTCTCTGAGTGTTCTGCTTCCTTGTCAATTTCACAGAGGTGAACCCCCTCCCCTTTTGACAGGATGGGGAAGACAAAGTAATCTTTGGTCTGAAACAAATCCGAAGAGCTGAGAATGAAGCTACCTAGTGGAATTGTCCCTGCCAGTGGAACATACGATAGGACCAAAGACAGTCTTGGGGCCAGTCTGCTCCATGTACTTCTAAAACTTACTTTATTTATGATTTTTCTTTTAAGGGCTTCATCAAAACTAACAAATTGATTTCAATTCGTATTGCTTTGAACACATACATTTCCAAAATTGCTAGTGAGAAGAGTTCAAAGTAATAAAAAAAGTGAAATTTTACCTGAATTCTAACTTTAAAATTAGATTTATATTTTTACTGTATTAGCACACCTTTGAGAGAGAAATGAACCTCTATGACAGTAAAGTGGATAAAATTCTACAAGTCACAAGTTTATTTTAGTATTTCTGATCCTTATAGCAGATTGTAATAAGCTATCCCATGGACTGTGCAGCAGCTCTGAAGTGCTGTCTGTGTATCCCTATCTGGCTGAGTTACTAAGTGAAATTACAGAATGAGAGACAACTGAAGCACAGAAGTGGAAACTGGCTCCCCAAAGATTAGTGGGTTAAGATGCTATAGAACAAATTTCTCTGTTTAGCCAAAGAACAACTCTAAGGCACATATTCCTCCATGAGCCATTGAAATGGAGTGTAGCACCCCTGGATTATTTATTGTCAACTGTGCACAACTGTCTAACAGTTGTGCTGTCTGATGAAGTGGCTACTAGTCACACCTGGCTGTGTAGATGTGAGTTAACTAAAATTAAGTGCACACTAAAATTCAGTTCCTCGGTTGACAGCCGCATTTCAGGTACCAGTAGGCCTGTCTCCAGCTGCTGCCATATTGGAACATAGAGATGTGGAATATCTCCAGTCCTGCTTCAGGACTATCAGAACTTGTGGCTGTGCAGATATCTCCCCTTGTGGCTGACATCCTGGGAAAGCTCTTTGATTGATGGTGGCTTTTTAGACAAATTCAGGAGGTTTTCTTAGAGTTGTGTTTTAGTGCAATTTGAACACTATCACTTACTATCTTAAAGATACATAATATTTTATTGTTTTTATAATGTAAAAAAAATTATTGGGAGAATTTCACCAAGATCATACAATACCTAAAAGTTTTTTGAATTGGCCTCCATCACTTGTCAAAATACCTGGATCTAGTTTGCCACTTCTCAAATCTGCAAGTGATTTAAGGAAACTTTGGAGACAATAATCAGCAGAGTTTTAAGACTCTGAGATTAGAAATTTCAACAGATTAAAAGAAAAATAAAATTTCATGTAAAAGTATTCCAGGTATTCCTGAAACACAAGATATTCTAATATTTAAATATCATAATAAAGGCTGACTTAGTAATATTTTAATTTACATTATTTTTAGTGTTTATTTTGTTAATAATTGTGCTATTTAGTAATATCATCATTACTGCAGTGTAAGGTGATTATTAATGTTATATATCCAAGATACCGCAAAGAGTGTTTGCTTTGTTATTAGCAGGGACCTCTCTTTGGTCCCTTTGTGTTCTCTGTTACTCCCATAGAAAGGTCTTTCAGAGATTCCCTTGGGAGGCTTTTCCATCACTTACCAGCTAGATTCTGCATGCCTGAATGTTGCTGAGGCCCCCTCAATAGGGAACCCCAGTAGAGCGTTAGAAGGAAAAGCTTTGTACCTCACTGGAACTGTTGAGCAGCGACATCTGCCTTCTGTGGCATATTGTCAGAAGTGCAGACCCTCGGGCCCACTCCAGACCCTCTGAATTAGAATCTCTTCTCAGTGGTTTCAAACTTTGGTGATCACAGACAGTCATCACCTGGAGAGCCTGTTAAAGCACAAATCCCTGACTCCTCCCCTGAGTTTTTGCCCAGTTCAAAGTGTGGCGAGGCTGCTGTGGATTAGGTACCTCCTTTTGAAAACCACTGTTTGGGGAGAACTAGTTTATACTTGGAATCACCTGTAGAGCTTCTAAAAAGTGTGATGCTCGGGTGGCACCTTCAGAGACTCTGAGTTGAATGGCCGGGCAAGTCATAGGTATATATTTTTTTCTTTTATAAACTCCCCTGGCATTCATAATATGCAGCCAGGGTTTAGAAGCCCAGTCTGTGTGTTTTATGCTCAGAGATTCTTCTGGGAGAGAAGCTCTGAGCATCTCCAGATAATGCTGGACCCTTTCCCTGGGGTTAGGGGGAGCACAGGAGTTCTGCACAGCTTGCCCACCATCCTCTATACATAAAATCCCTGGATGCAAAAGACCTGGGAACAGCCTTATAACCACTCCTTCATTCACTTCTCAAATATTCCCAAATTCTCTGCCATGAATCAGGCCCTGTTCTGGATGCTGGAGGCACTTCACTGAACAAAATCATGGAGCTTACATTTTATTTTCACTTACTGTTCAGCTCAAAACAGTTGTATGGATTGAGATTTATAATGCATTGATGAAAAAATACTTAATAATCCTATATAAATAAATACATGCATACGTGCACACACATCTTGTAGAGAATGTCTTTCAACAAGGGGTTCATCTCTCACACCACCGTGGTCTTCATAGAGGATTTTGATGTTGCTCAATTAACTCCTCAATCTTCACACGAACCTGCTATCCCAGGTTCCATTTGGAAAGCTGTGCATGGTAGGAAAGAAAGTGCTGAGCCCACCACTTGCAGGTTGTATCCCCAAAAGGTGGAGAGGCATCAGTGAAACTTGGAATGGACAGTAGCTCCTCCTCTCTTCCCCTTCCTGCAGCTCTCTCCTCCCCACCCAACCCACACTTCTCATTGCAAACCTTCCTTCACAGCTTCCCTCTCACTCTTTGTAAAATCCTACCCCCTTTTCACACCACCCGGCTCTCCAAAAGCTTTCTGCTCCCCTGGGGAAAGCCTGGAAGATGGGAGACCTCCTGCCCAGAAGTAGTTGACAATGCAGTGTTTTCATTCGAATGCAAATTTGTCTCTGGACCAGATTCAAGGAAAGTGCTTTCCCCTCCAACTGTCTTTCCAGCTCCACCCCAGCCCCTGTTGTATTTTGTGGTGTTGTAAATAAATGAGAGGCAACTGGCTTTCAGTTGGAAGACACAGCTGCAGGGGGGCTCTTGAAAGGAGCTAGATGTGAAAGATTCGGAGCTCAGTGTTAAAATCTAGAAAAGGGAGGCTTTTTTGGGGCTTTTCATGTGCGATTGCTCTGACTTGTCTAGAATTTTTTTTTTTTTTTTTCCTTTTTTGAATACTGAAAAACCAAGCCTATTTCTCTGGTTGTATATTTTCGCCCCTCGTTTGACTTTTCTTGTCTTAAAAAAGAAGAATCCATTCACCAGTAGCAGCACAATCAGTTCTAAGTGTGTTTATTCTTGATGTCGTCCAGATAAGTATGCACCTTGCCAGTTTGGGAGGTTGAAAGTGTATCATAAGATGGGGGCAGGGGGGATATTTAATGCCTGAATTCTCCAGTAAAAGTAAGAGTCGGGAGTGCACTCGGGGCGATCACGATTGCCCTGTTGAGTGGCCTTTCCGAAATCGTTATGTGGCTCATGCCATGCCTCTTGCGGGCACCCCGACGTGCAAGCAGATCAGGCCAGACTCCATCCTCCGTCAGAGGCCTTGGCGGGTCGGTGTCTGCCGGGAAGGAAACCTGCCCGGGAAGCTCGGGGGCGTGAGTTCGCGCCTCGGTGCAGGCGCAGCCCGCCGGCCGGCCTTGGCCTCTCTGGCTAAGTCGTGTCTCTCCTCTCCCGGCACAGGGCACCACGAGCCGCGCGGGCCACCTGGCGGGGCCCGAGCCCGCGCCGCCGCCGCCGCCGCCGCGGGAGCCGTTCGCGCCCAGCCTGGGCAGCGCCTTCCACCTGCCGGACGCGCCGCCCGCCGCCGCCGCCGCGCTCTACTACTCGAGCTCCACGCTGCCCGCGCCGCCGCGCGGGGGCTCCCCGCTGGCCGCGCCGCAGGGCGGCTCGCCCACCAAGCTGCAGCGCGGAGGCTCGGCCCCCGAGGGCGCCGCCTACGCCGCGCCGCGCGGCTCCTCGCCCAAGCAGTCGCCCAGCCGCCTGGCCAAGTCCTACAGCACCAGCTCGCCCATCAACATCGTCGTGTCCTCGGCCGGCCTGTCCCCGATCCGCGTGACCTCGCCCCCCACCGTGCAGTCCACCATCTCCTCCTCGCCCATCCACCAGCTGAGCTCCACCATCGGCACCTACGCCACCCTGTCGCCCACCAAGCGCCTGGTTCACGCGTCCGAGCAGTACAGCAAGCACTCGCAGGAGCTGTATGCCACCGCCACCCTCCAGAGGCCGGGCAGCCTGGCAGGTAAAGGGCGCACGGTCACCTGGCGGCTCACCTGGGCGCTCTGGTGGGGGAACGTGCAGGCTTGGGACAGGCAACCGGGCTTGAGTGGCAGTCAAGTGGGCGTGACGTGTCGGGCCGGTTTTCGCTCTTTACCGGATATTGACAATCCTAGGATGAGCCCCTCGTGGTCCCACCCGCGGCGTGCCCATGGGTCACTTCTAACTTTGGAAGGAACGTGGTCTCTCAGTCTCTAGCATCTGTCTCTCACTTCTCTCTTCCTTCTCCCGGGCTGGAAGACTCAAGCATAAAAATAAGGCAATTTTAAAAATGAGTCACATAGACCTGTTGATTTTATCCAGAAAAAAAGCAAAGCAAGAAACAATCACGATATTAATAGAAATGCCTTTAGTTCTCTACATCTAGTTGTTGGAGAAAGTAAGGGATTTTCCCGGAGTAACTTACATAGGTTTCAGTAGTAGCATAAAAGTAACCAACAGTGAAGTACCTTGAATTTACTACCTGCCTTTTCTAGGAAGGGTGGGGATCTGGGTTGGAGAAAAGAAGCCTGCTCTTCTCTGCCAATTCACAGAGGTGACATTTCTGTGGTGGTTATGCCCATCAGACCAGCCTGAGCGGGTGCATCTCTGCTGTTAGCACCATATGCTCAGCCTGAACAGCCTCTGTGATTGAAAGAAAGACCCATGCTTTGTCTCCTAAAACACCTGACAAGTAACCTGGATTTATTGCCGATTTTTTTCCTTATAGAAGTATTTGGTAATTGTGTCACTCGAGTAACAGATGCTGTGCTCGTATGTTTCTTTTCTTGACACAAATAGATGACTGTGAAGATAAATAGGATAAAAAAGGAACTTGTTGCAGGCACAAGGCAGGTGGCCAAAGGCTTCTTTAATTCAGCACAGTAATTGCCAGTGTGGACTGGCCTGACTTAACAGGATGCCTCCTGGTATTTGCTGCCCCCAAATTATGCTAGGTATGTTTACTGAACTGAAAATAATCCCTCTCACTCACAGCCTGTCCCCATAGAATAGAATTTTGGAGGAAAACAATCATTAATGCCAATCCAGTGCCAGTACCAAAATTTCTGTTTGTAGAGACTCAGGACTAGCATTCTGGTTGGAAGAAGGACCTAGAAAACAGGTGCCAAAACTTTGTTTATGTAAGTTTATAAAATAATTTGCTAGGTCTTATCAAGCAGAGCGAAGGTGGGACAACTGTAAGAGATGACACCCTGTCAGCCATCGCAGCCACCAGAGAGGGGAAGAGAAGCTTGGGGAGTCCAGGAGACTTATGAAGACCATTTCATTTCCTGCACTTACCTGGTGAAAGAAATAGGAGTCTCAGCTTTCCTGTTTTCTGCCCTTTGGTTACGTGTGGTAGATTTTTGCATATTCCACTCTATCATCTGAGTGAAAATAGGGAGTGTGGCTACATGGCTGATTATATTGAGTCTGGAGGAGAGGGTGAGGGAGTGGGAAAGGCGTAGCATAGAGCCAAGCTCCTTATATCATTGACTTGAAAGAGGGGTTGGAAGGTATGCATTGTGAAAATAGCTTGTGCTTTATTGTCTGCAATGGGTGTCTCAAAAGGTTTAATGTGGATATACACACGTATGTGTGTATTTGTGTATGTCTGTGAGTATTCAAGTGTATGTCTTTGCACATGCCAGTGTGTGTGTGTGGTAGATTGGTTATGGGCAAGGAAGCTTTTTTTTTTTTTTTTTTTTTTGGCCAGAAAGAGAATTCCAGTTGACCAGCACATTCCTATGTGCCTTCACTTCTCTCCACATTTCCATCTGTTCCTCAAATTTTCTGGCCATATCTCATTTTTGCTACCTGGTGAGAAAAAAAAAAAAAATCCAATATGCCATTGAAGAGTCTTAATTTTAGAGCTACAATGGGCACTTTAAATGTTTGCATTTATTTATTTAACATATACTTTAAAGTGTTTAAAGTTTTTTTTTTTTTTTTTTATGCGAATTGCTGCTGGTTGTTTTTTAGTTGAAAATTTTCCCATAACATGGGTAAGCACTTAGTTTGCATAAGAACGTATGTTGGACAGGAGAAGCCTGGGTAATGTACTGAGGTATTTATGATATCAGGAACTTTGGAACCTTCAGACTGCATGCCTTCACCCCATTCTGTGTGCTTGAGAACATTTCAGGCAGTATCAAGCGCAGAGCCACCCAATTTGCTAATTGAAAGAGCCCAATTATGTTGAGATTGAAAAACAAATTTGGGGTTTATAGGATTGTGATTTGGGAGATCTGTCACTGGTAACTAGGAAGTGTGAATACATGACAGACAGTGACTTTCCCTAATGGTTCATTTATGTCATAATTTTTATCATGTGTCTTTTATGTACTACCATTGAAGTAGACCCTGGAGATACAGTATCAACTGAAATCTCTAGCCTTGGGGAAAATATCACCCGAATAGATACTCATGATTGTGTGGCCAAGGATGTGTGGTCTTATAGGATGGCTCTAATGTGAAGGTAACTTTTGAGTCTGTCCCGAGGAGGTGAGTGAGCTGGCCCTATGGATATCTAAACCAAAGGAAAAATAAGTTAAAAGGCTCATAAATGGCAGTTTGTCTGATGTGTTTGCAAAAGACATGGGGGTGGGGCATGGGGTGAAGACGTGATAGTGCTATGAGTTCAGGAAGATGGCCTCGGGATGGGGCTGGAAAGCCAGATCCGGAAGGCCTGCAAAGTCTTGCTGAGGACTTAAGGAGGCTGGCTCTGCTACACCCATGGGAGCCACTGATGATTGGGTAGAGAGTGACACAGTCTCACACAGTTTGTAACTGGCTTACTCTGGCTGCTGCATTAAGAGTAGATTTGACTGTCAACAGCAAAATCAAGGATAAAAGTTGGAAGCAGTTGCAATGACCTAAGCAAGAGGTGATTATGGGGTGGGCCAACACGATTTTGTTGGGGTGATGAGAAGAGCTGCAAATGTGCATGCATGTGGATGTGGAGCTACAGAATCATCTCATGGACTAGGTGGTGCTGGCGAGGGAATGGGGATTGGATGCCTCCAGCCCACCACCAGAAGGGTGGAGATGCTGTGGACTCTGCTGGGTGACCCTGCAGAGGGCCCTCGGTATGTTGGGGGGTGATGGTGTTAAGTCCCGAGATCTCAGTCTTGAACCTGGGATGGCTGTCTGTCAGAATCAAACACTGGTCAGGCTGAGTTGGATGTGCAGGCCAGAGTTTTTTCCAAGAACTTGCTTTGTCTAGCTTTAGCATCTCTAGAGAGTAGAAGTTCTGTCTGAGGAATTCAGTCATCCGTTGCATAGGGGCGCTGACACACCCATATTTTCTGGTAGCTCTTTCTGATGGCCAGACTTTATAAAGTCTGACTGGAGATTTCAGACTTCTAACTCTCTGGGGAAACACCACACTTGAGATGAAGCCTCAAGTGAGAAAAGTGTGATTTCTCAATCACTGGAGTCAAAGATCTCTTGGAAGTTTTTCTTTTTCTTTTCAATAGCATTTCTTTTCATCAAATAGTGGTGCCTGGGTGGAAATCCGCTGGACCTGGTGGGAGCCCCCCTAATGTCAGATGCACCTCCTACACACTTGTTTGACATTGTTTCATTATAGAGAGGGTCATGACGCATCTACTCATAATTTAGAAAAAAATAAGGTCATGAATGTAAAGTGTATGCATTTTATGTTTCAGTAAAAGTTAACATTTTTTTGGGGGGGGAGCAATGTTTACCTACCTTGGGTGTGCGAGGATAAAAATAAGTTAGCCACTTTTGCTTTTGACCCAAAGCAGATTCATGAGTCCCCAAACATGCTACACTCTGCTTTGGGCTTACAAGATGAGGGAGGCATCATCCCTGTGTCCAAAAGACCCAATTTCCATTTTAAACCAACCAGACTGGGACAGAGGTTCATTACTGAGGAAGCACCTTACTAGGATCCAGGTGTGGATGCTTGCTGAGGATCCAGGTGTGCCCAGCGTGCTTGCTTCAGGTGCAGCCCCAGAGCTGAGCTGAAAAGAAGCAGCTGATGAGAGAGGTAGCTGGAACCAGTCCAGAAAGTTGAGGTGTGTAAGCGGTAAGGGGCAGAGGAGAGATGACCAGCAGATCCTGTTATGGGGTGCATCTTAAGAACAGACCAATCACCACTGAGAAGTTCAAATTTGAGAGTCTTTATTAAGCTGGCCGACTGACTGTCTCACACAATGCCCCCAAAAATGGCTACTGGGAGAACAGCCCCGACCATAGGGTTGTAGGGGTTCTTATACCAAAAATCACATCAATCATAAGTGTCTCTTGCTATGACTCGAAATTACAAACCAACATCATGAGATCATCGACAGATGGGGAAGGGGTCAGAATGACCCTTACCTAGGTACAAACTGAAGAATGGTCACTAACATCCACACAATCACTGTTCACACTGTACAGTGTTTAGGAGCAATAGGAATCAAATAGAGCAATTCTTTACTACATAGGAGTTGCCATGGTATATTATTAAACATGTCACACCAAGTAACTGATGATGGGTACAGAGGTGGGGTGTTCCCATGGAAGAAGCTTATTTCCTACATAACATGGAGTCTCAGAGCAGAATGGAGTCTGTTTAGTCATTTCCCTTAGAGTCTGGCCTAGAACCTTCTCATGGAGTCAGATCTGTCAGCCCATCACAATCCATGTTTCTTGAGCAGAGTGGCAGGGGCTCGTGAGAGAGGCACGGGGGAGTTGTGGCTGGTGGGTCCACACTAGAGGGATTGTAGTGCTCTCTTTCCTCAAAGTACTGACGTGACTCCATTTGCATGTTAGAAATTTCTCAGGGTGGTGTGGAAGATGGACGTACAGAGCAAAAATAAAAAAGGGGGCAGGGAAACAAAGCCATTGAAGTGTCCCTTTTCTACTTCCAGATGTATTTAGTAAACTCTCGCTCACTTCCTATGAAATGGGAAAATTCAACAATCACTTAAAAATGGGAGAGGAAGCCAGGCCCAGTGACCCATGCCTGTAATCCCAGCATCTTGGGAGGCTGAGGCAGGAGGATCGTGAGTTCAAAGCCAGCCTTAGCAACAGCAAGGCCCTAAGCAATACAGTGAGGCCCTGTGTCTAAATGAAATACAAAATTGGGCTGGGGAGGTGGCTCAGTGGTTGAGTGCCCCTGAGTTCAATCCCAGGTACCAAAAAATGAACAAATAAATAAATAAAAAAAGGGAGAGGAAGAAGGCTAGATAAAGGATGTAACCTACTTTTTATGTTGGTCTCTGGGCCAACAGGTTGCCTGATTTCACATTTTATAAATTAAGATAAATGTATTCATTTTAATGAGTGAATATATTAAATATTAATAATGAATAAAATTATGTCAAAAACTCATAGCACTGTAAAACATTCGTGTGCGCCAGATTCTGTGCCAGAAACTTGCAAACTGGGTCTCACATGGTCCCCAACCATTTCATGAGGTAAGTATGTACTGTGCCCCCATCCCACGGATGTGAAAGCCGAGTCAGCAGCTTCTTCCTTGCCCTAATTTACTTGTCTGGAATTGTGAACTTAGATCACTTTTCCAGACTCTCCATACTCTTAAATGTATATGGTAAATGAATATATGGAACATATTTTCGTGTCAGTGAAGAACAACACCAAGGGTGCAGAAACGGGATGTGAGTTGTAAAGTATTTAAATAGCTGGTGACTTTGAAGAAAGCAGAAGCATTTCAGAAACATGTCAACCTTCTATCAAGCATGACCTCAGTACCAATTTTTGTTTGGTTTTTAAAGACAATGATAGGATTCTTTCTTTTCTAAGTTTAGAGCAAAATTAATCCTGTTAGAAATAGCAATCTGAGTTGTAAATATGAATTAAAGTTGTCAAACATCGGAATGCCTACTTGATGCAGAAATGAAGAGAATGAAATGTCAGCTCTTAACCCATGATTTCAACTAAAATGGGCCTAATATGGAGTGTTATTTGGTCTAGGCATGTCCACCTCCAGCCAGAGAGACCTAAAATCAGTATTTAGAGTGGATGGTGCACTCTGAACCCTGAATTCTGAATCCGTGGCGATTTCAGATCCATTGCCTGCCTTGTGAAGGCCTCCGGGTGCCTTGTAAGGAAGAAAAGCAACCAATGCCTGGTCCTGGATGAAAGCTTCGCAGGCTCGGCTGTCAGGCTCTCAGAGAGAACCTCGCCAGCGCAGGCGACCAGCCGGCCCCTATAGCACTCCTGGGATGTGGTCAGCAGGCTAGGTGGCACCAGCCCCCACGGCTCCTTTAAATGTCCTGCAGCTTACCTTTCCCTGTCCATGACAAGAACTCCTGAACATTCTCCTCCACTATCACCATAAATCAAAAAAAAAAAAAAAAAAAAAGAAAAACAGAGAGCAAAAGTAAAAGGAACCCCAGCTTTGTTTTACCAGGATACGATCAGTCCCTCAGCCTTTCTTCATAGGTGGTTAAGGCTGACTCTCTGGGCTGGAGCTTTCAGAGGCTCTTTGGAGCAAGACATCTCTGGGGAGCTCTCCCAGCACAGAGACCCCCTGCATGTCCACTGGCCAGGTGTCTTGGCCTCACCCCTTCCCCAGAAGCCCTTGCCCTATAGGACCAGCCTGTGCCCAGCCCATCTTTTTTATGATGGGGGGTGGGTTACCAGGGATCAAACTCAGGGGGCCTTGACCACTGTACCACATCTCCAGCCCTATTTTGTATTTTATTTAGAGACAGGAACTCACTGAGTTGCTTAGCACTTCGCTTTTGCTGAGGCTGGCTTTGAACTCACAATCACACTGCCTCAGCCTCCTGAGCCTCTGGGACCATCTTTTGAATCATGTTGAACAGATATCTCTCCTGCACCCCAGTATATTTGGGGGAATGCAGGCTGGTGCCCACTCCGGCCCTCTCCCACCAACATCTATTCTTCCAGCCATTTACCTTCTAGCATTCTGCACCCCATTTTATAGTAGGGAACCTGTGATCTGATCTCTCATCTCTCCTGGCTTCCCCACCCTCCAGGCGGGTGGACCCTGAAATCTCTTCAGCAAACCCTGCCTTCTACGGATATGCCAAGTTCTTTCCAATGTCCTTCATTCAGAGCTCCAAAACTCCCAGGAGCCGTCATCAGCATGACCTCTATAAATTCACATCGCATGCATCTGCACCACACTTACCTTAGCATCTGATTTCTGTCCACTCACTGTCCAGGTCAAACTGTAGCAGGAAGAGTGCCCTTTCTAGCATCTTACAGCAAGCCAGTGACTGGAGGCTGCAACTAAGAATCTAGATTGCTGGGTGACCCAAGGGGTCTTCTTGGTGTCTTTCTTTCTTGTTTGATTTTCAGAAAATTAATACTTACCTACCTACCTTCCTACCCTGTAGCAACCACATCAATTAAAATGAAGTAGGCACATCTTTTTATTGTTGTTCTTTTGTAGGAAAATGGTATCTTTATGTTGAATTCTGTCAAAGACTTGCCAATGGTATTGATATTTACATGGTTTCAACTGCACTCTAAATTTAACTGGGAAAATGTAAACTAAAAGAAGAAGGTGAAAAGATACCTTAAATACTGGTTCAACCTAACACTCTCTGCCACTCATTTGCTGCCTCTATTTCTCAGCCCCCACCCCAAATTACAAGTAGAGGAAAACAATTGGGAATGAAGTCACTAAAGAGAGAAGGACACGGAGAATGGGTGTTGAGTGTCACCAAGAAGTTAAGAATTTTCTGATAAACAGAAGCTCAAGGGTCGGAGTCGACCCGGGGAGAGCTATGGAACTGCATGTGGACGGATGGCTTAAAAGCCGGTGTTTGAGATGATTCTAAGTTGGTACCCCTCCTGTTCATGTCCCCTCTTCTACCAAAATGGCAAACTATAACCAGTTTCTATCCAAGGTGAACATAGGCGTGTTCTCTTGAAGAAACTCCACGAACCCTCTGAGAGAGTTAGGCTTCTGACCGGATGTTGGCAGCCTGGTTGAAGTTCATGCCATGCAGGCCGAGGTGGGATGGCAGGGGCCTGGGCTGCTTGTCCACCCACCCACTCTGAAGGACATGGTCCCTCACTCACCCTGCCCTCCCTGTGGTAAATGATAACTGGGACAGTGCCGCTAGGAAGCGCCTGTGTTCACACTGCTACCAGTTTTTCTTTCCTCAATGTGATAAATTAGAAAGGATTACTAAGGGCTGAGATGGAATTAGTAGCATGAAAGAGAGAGACCAAAATAGAAAACTAAATTGTCTCTCAGAAGAAACAGAGGTAATTTATGGAATGGAACAGATTAAAAGAAATAAGCAAAACCTTTAGGTTCTGTATTGAGTAGGATTTAGGAGAATCTCGAGTTCATTAAATAATAACTGGGATGGTATGCAAAAGGATCAAAGAACAACAAAAAAATCTTTCTAAGCTGTAAAAATGTAACTGCCAAAGCTAAAAATGATAGAATGACTAGAAAGTTGTTAAAGAAATCACTCAGAATGTAGAACACAAAGGGAAAGAGACAGAAAATGTGAGAATAATGCAAGAAGCACCATAAAGGACAAGTCCCCAGATTGGATGTGTTACTGGAGTCTCAGAGAAACGGTAGGGAGAGGCAGTTATCAAAGAAGGCAGGCAGAGGAATTCTTCAGGGAACATGCCTTCCTGGAAATACCCTCTGCTTGGAGTAGGAAAGATTCCTTATTCTACATCATGAAATCTCAGACACCAAGATAAAAGACCTTTTGATCTCTGAGAGAAGTAAAACGGACTCCACCAGGATCAGCAGGCTTAATATTGGATGGCAGAGAACAAGGAGTGGCTCACAAAGCTTTGGGGTGAAGTAATTCTCAACCCCAAATCTAAACACAGCCAATTATCCACCAAAAAGGGAGAATCAAATATTTGCAGCCTTGCAGGTAATCACAAAGCCCTCTCCTGTGCACACTGTCCTAGAAAGTCACAGTATGTAGAGAATGTACTTCAACTAAACAAGAACGTAAAACAAGAGGAGAAAAGAACAGGAACTGATTAGAAGAAAAGGAAGAGAGGTCCCAGGACAAGAGCCCAGCTGGGCGGCAGGGGATGGGGACTCCGCACACACAGTGAGCGGTGCACGTTGGCACATCCCAAACACTCAGGGTCATTTCAGTATCTAAGCACAGAAAAAGGAAAAGAAACTTGTTGAACTGCACACAGGGAAGTAGAGGCTGTTGTTGCATGCCCCCAAGCTCTGCAGACTGAGGGGCTAGACAGAGGCGCGTGGGTGTCTTAGTTCCGTCACCTCCTAGCTCTGTGACCTTGGACAGTTTGGTTCAAGTCAACAGGTATTTACTGAGCAACTGTTTTGTGTCAGGCAGTCTTTCAGGGGCTGCGCACTCAATACTTCCACAATTATACAGTGTCTACAAAGATCACGTGAGACTGTGCCCGCCCATCAGTTTACACAGATGTTAAAAGGACTCTTTAAAATTCTTGTTATTATGGACAAGCACAGCATCAGGCTCTAATGGGAAGTCAAATATAAATAAATGGAACCCATGACTTAAAGGGTCTCTTCTGACCTGAAGGAAGTTAGGAATGACAGTGCTGCAGAAGTTGCTTATAAATCATGTAATCATGACACAGGCGATGAAAGGGGGTCAGGGGCCCGATGAAGCCCCAGAGGGAAAGGCACATCGCAGTGGGAAGATTGCCTCTGAGGAGGTATGACCACTTTGGGGAGGCACTGAGTTGCCTCAAGCAGAAATTTTTATTTGCCTCAATACATTTTTTGTTGTTATAACAAAATAACTGAAAGCTGGAGACTGCTACAGAAAGAAATTTATCTGGCTTAGAGTTTTGAGCTGAAGGTCTGAGACTGGGGGTCTCATCTCTTTGAGTCACAATGTGGCAGATAACATCTTGACACATTCAAGAGGGACCAATCACATGATAAGCCAGGAAGCCAGAGCACCTCAGGGGTCGTGTTTGTTCTTTTACCACAAGTCATTCCCCTAAGAACTAACTGGACTCCCACAAGAACTATATTAGCCCCTTCCCAGGACAGTGACCTAATTACCTTAAATGTTCTCTAGGCCCCTGGGCTTGGCGTCTCCACTGTCTTACCACCACCATACTGGAAACCAAACTTCCAGCATGAACCCTGAGGGACAAAGCACATCCAAACCATAGCAACATCCTATCATGTTTTGTTTTGTTAAGTAAGGAGACTTTTAAAAAAATTTTTAAGTTGGAGGTGGACACAATACTTCTATTTCATCCATCCAGTTTGGTGTGGTGCTGCAGATGGAACCCAATGCCTCACACATGCCAGGCAAGTGCTCTACCACTGAGCCACTACCCCAGCCCCAAGGAGACATTTTTTAAAATAATACATAATCTACAAGTCCATAGAAGCTTTTGTCACTGGGTTAAGGGTCCCAAGAATATGTCAATGAGTATCTGAGGCATTAGAGACTGGAAGCAGGTGGGGGTACCGGAGAAAACTGAGAAGGAATGGGAAGGAATGAGAAGGAATGGGTAGCATGGGGCCAATTTGGGGACATGACAATGAGCAACTCCCAGCCCATTTCCTTTGTCGTATTTGAGAGATGGCCACAGGATGAAAACCCAGTGGTGTGCTAGTGCTGAACTCAGAGGGCCTTATTCTCTTCAGGGCTGCAGATGAGAACCAGTATTCTGTTGAGAAGTGCTTTTATGTTCAATCCAGGATGACAGAAGCAAACCACAGGAGGGGAAGAGAGGGACTCAGGGACACACATAGCCCTGTGTCAACTGACTGCCAGGACAGTGTCTTCATGGCTGGATCCTGAGCCCCCAACGATGGGTGAGGTTGTGGAGGGTAGTGGGGCTCCTCCCTCCCTTAGGGACTCTGCCTCTGAAGGTAATGTCAATGTGGAGCTGAGGGTAAAGTACAGTTACATATACATGTACGCGTACACATGCGTGTGCACATGGGCACGCACACACATCCACTGTTGACTGACTAAAATCGATAGGTCTGAAATCTCTAAAGGCTAATCCCCCATAGATCTGCACACATTTATTGTGTCATATACTACCAAAGCATCAACCTTGACAGAGAGAAGAAAGTATCCTGAATTCTCTTGTAATCAAAAGTATAAGAGCACTTAAACAAGCAGGCATCTGGGCTTCGGGAGGGCAGCTAACCAGCCCACTGCGCATTTCCAAGCTTCCCACCAGAGATTTCAGCTCATGGTGGGTCAACTATTGTAAAGCTAGCTAGTGGATAAAACTGTTACAGCCCAGGAAAACCAAAAGTCCTTGTTAGTACAAAGAAAGAGTGAATACAGAGATTCCAGATTCTCCCTAAAGTGAGCAAAATGTTTATAAATTAGCAATGGTTGACAAAAAGCATGACTCCATGGGTGTTGAGCCTCTGCAACAGAAAATGCCTGCCTCCTCACCTCTGAGTTCCACAGTTCCTTGGAAAGTGGCCTTTTACCTTTCCTAGGTCTCAACTGCAGCATTCACAGTGACCCAGAAAGCAGTCCATGTAATGCCACAGGTTCCCCGAGGGAGCGAGTAACCCTACAAGTGGATCTGGGCAGCTCTGTGGAAGTGAGAGTCTTACAAACGGGCAAAAGCTCTTCCCTGGTGCCATGTCCTGTGGCTCTTCCACAAACCCACAGGAGACCAGCAGAGGGAATCCAAAGAAGACCATTAAGAATTCTGACCACGGAGTGGGGTTAAGGGGGCCCTCTGATTTCTGCTTGATATGCAGATATCCTCAGAGTTAAAGCACTGATTCTTCCTTGTTCAGGGTCCTGCATGAGCCCTGGGCAGGAAAGTGCTAGGTTATTACAGAGGGGGAGCTTATGCTGAACGTTGAATGGCATGTGCCTTTCCTGAAGTTTCTGACCTCAGCCTTAGTTCTCTGTGCATGGACTGGCAACATGGTGGAGAAGTCAATGCCTGAGGAGGTACACTTTTCTTTCTTTTCTGGCTGATATAAAAACGGAGGGAAGTTTGTTTCTCTTTAGGATCTTGCTCCCTCTCTCTCTCTCTCTCTCTCTCTCATACACACACACACACACACACACACACACACACGTATTCATTCAGGTCTTAAGCTCAGCTAGTGAGAAACAAGTAATACTGCAGTGTCCTCCAGGGCACACTCTTCTCCACATTTGTGTCTTAGTCCATTTGAGCTGCTATGCAAAATATCATAAACTGCGTGACTTAAAGGCAGTGGATGTTGACAATTCTGGAGGCCAGAAAGTCCTAGTTCAAGATGCTGACAGATTTGGTGTTGGTGAGGGCCATTCTCTGGTTCATAGATGGTGCCTTCTTGCCGTGTCTTCACATGGTGGAAGTGGCAGAAAGTCTCTCTGGGGCGTCTTTTACGTGGGCACAAATCCCATTAGTGAGAGTGGTGCACCCGTGACCTCACTGCCTTCCAGAGACCACCCCCCAGTGCCTTGACATGGGGGTTAGATTGCAACATAACAGTTTTGGGGCAAACACAAACATTCAGACCCCAGCACTCAGTTAACTTACTATTGTTCACATAGCCACAAACATTCCCCTTCAGGTTCGTAGTCTTCTTGCAAACAGGAAGCGTTTGTTCTCTACTGGAAGATCACAGAAATAGACTGTGTGTATTAGAAAAGTATTCCTCACATCATGAGGAATGGTCCCAACGGTTGGGTTAGTGTATCTTCCTTGAATAAAGACAACATTTAAAAAATGATATGGGAGAATTTAGTTATAGATTGGTCTCATAAATCATGTATAATATTAGGAAACTAATGTTTTAGAGGTTATAACTGGTATTTGTATGATAATTATACATACATAACCTAGAAACTAATTGGATTTTAAACTACACTTGCACATACACACATATTAAAACTTTTAAGAGTAAAAGAATCAAAAGAAAATTTTAAGCCTCCCCAGAATTGTTCATTAGACAGTGTTAAAATGTTGATAGAGAAGTTATAAAATATAAATATAGACACTGACTAATCTAGGAAGCAGTTTGTTATTTTCTCTCTATAGGTTCTTTTTGAGAGTTAATGGTGACCTTTGTTCTGGAATTATCACAAGGCCACTCTGTGGGTGTTGGTGAAACATAGAATGCTGTAGAGAAATGATACAGAGATAATGCATTTTAGGTTTGCATTTTAGAAGCAAAATGTCTGATTTTTGAAAGAGAATTTGTGCAGCCTGTCTATGATGTATTTAAGACAAGCTGAGCGAAAAGACTGTGTGTAGGATGCTGAGACGCAAAACATCTTAATTTATGTCTGTTTCAAAATATTACAAGCCACTTAGGAAGAAAACTGCATGCTGAAGCCTACTTTCATCTGGTTAAAACCCTCCTCCTGTCCATAAAGTCAGGATTTCATCTGCCTCCTTGGGCAGAAGCCATATCATCTAAAAGGAAAACTTAACCCTAGTTCCCTCAGCCATCAGCACTGTGGAAGCAGGGCAAGAGTCTCAACCTGTTTGTTCTGTTTGCATCTCAATTGAAAAAAAAAAAAAATGGATGAGGACCAGCTCGTTCTGGGTTCTTTCCATGGAAATATCCATAATTACCCGTAATAGTGAGGTCTAAAAGCCAGACTCCAGATGTACTGTTCCAAGTATTGAACTAATGGGGTATTGAGAGGCAGCTGTCAAGAAATAAAATAACACTCATTGAATGTTATTCCCTTGTTGATTAAAAAAAAAAAAAAAAAAAAGGAGTATCTGTGTGAGTATGAGCCTGGCCATTAAAAACTCTGGGAAGTGACTAATTAATAAAGCACCAAATCATAAGGTGTTTTGCATCAGTAGTTAATTAGGACAATAAGAAAATAGCATTAAACGCTTGGTCCACTCCATCCACTGAAGAGATGTGTTTTGAAGCAAATTTTAAATACAAGCCACCTCTCACATGAAAATTAACTCCCTATACTCAACTTCCGTACATGCAGATGACCACATAGTATAATTACAAGTCTGAAATAATAGTATTACAATTTGAAATCCAATGCTTTCCCCATTTCATTGTGCCCAGTCTCACTGAGAAGGTTTTGGGGTGCCTAGGTAGAGTCTTTCTGGCGGACTTTCAACCAACTTCAGTCAGAAGCTATTTTATAAAGATTCCTAAGAGTTCACAGTTGTCATAGCGTGAGCCCCGTGCAGACACCTGCGAGAGAACCTCAGGTAACCCCGGCCCCAGCGCAGCTGCTTCTCACAAGTTTAACTGCGCAGGACAGAGACCTTCTCCAGAGACCTGTGGAAGAGAAGAGAGGCAGGAAATTGCAGCGCAGTGTGCACCTTGCTGAGGCAAAACCCTGTTCCTGTTTTCCTGCTCTGCAGTGTTCTGCTACCTTCTTGCACACTTCAGAAACTAAGCCTGCAGGGAACAGGCACTCCCTGCAATCCAGTGTTTCTGGGGGTGCCAGGAAGCTCTGGCTTAAGGGGCCTGCTGAGAACCAAACCTTGACCTGTGCCCTCAAGATCCTGCATCTTACCCCACAAAAAACAACTTGGAAATTGTTGTCCAAGCTAGGTCACTTCTTAGCAGCACTTGGAGAGTGACTGAACTGTTCCATTCCAGGGCCTTTCCCTGAGGTCCTGGTCTAGAGTGGGCCCCACACATCAAGCGCTTTGAAAAGTCTCCCCGCTGAGTGCCACACAGATCCTCTCGGGGTGCAGACGCGGCGGGCATGCCCTACATGTGTGCACTGCACAGTGTGGCACCTAGATACCTGATCCCCAGGAACACTGAGAGCACGGCCAAAGTGTTCCGGCCCAAGTCCACCCGGCTGATGGAAAGACACGTTTTGCTCCCTGAACGGGCTCTTGCTCCAGACTGCCTGCTTAGTAAGTCCCCTGCTGTGAAGCTGGCCACCTGGAGCTAGGTCTCTCTACAGCAGCCAGGATGCTCACATGTCATCACAGTCACACAGCATGTGCACCCAGGACCTGGGATGTGGGTTCCTGCTAGGCCTCACCTGCATGGCCAGCATCCAGCAGCACCCTTGAACTCTGCCTTTGTTTAGGCTACTTCTGTCCACTCCATTAGTCAGGGCACTGTGGCACTGATGTGTCTGCTTCCAGGGCTTCAGGTGGTGTCCAAATTGAAGTCCTCTAGCAACCAGATCCATATTCACAGCTGGACCTGGAGGTCCTGGCTTCTGAACCTGACCAGCAACACCAGCTTCACCTGAGAGCTCATTAGAAATGCACTACTTCAGGCCTTTCCTCAAATCTACTGAGTCGGAGCCTGAATTTCAATCAGGGCATTCCTATGCACATGGCAATTGGAGAAACAGTGACATGCGTGACTAAGACATTTGGAGCAACTCTGTGTGACCTGAGATTTGAAACCGAAAGGAATTATTTTATGGGAACAGGTGCCACACCACCAACCTGGTGCGTTTCACCGTGTGGCTAGTACCTCACACAAACAGCTCTCCATCACGTCAGAGCTGGCGTGAGCTGTGGCACGACACCATCCTTTGCATGGCGGACAAGGAAGCAGTGCAACATCTGGCTGGAAGTGAGAATGGGAAAGGCCCACCTGTGAATGCAAAGACGTGGGGTCCACATTGCTGGTCACAGTCCATTACCACTGTCGCTTCTCTCCCAAATGCCTGCCTGTCACAAAAAGAATCAAACAAAAGAGGACTGTTTTCCTAAAAGTCCGGGAAGAAATGCTCATGGTTAGAAAGTTCAAGAACGAGGGGCAAATCTCTTTACAGGGGATGAAATGCCAGGAACACGGTTAACTGCCATGTCTTGACCATTGATTTTAGCCATTATGTAATTCTCCCTCCAAGTATTTGAATCACAATAGGTTATAGTATTCACTTAGTTAAAGGGATGATGAGGTTCAATAATTATAATAAATCATAGAAAATCACATCAAGAAAATCATCAAGAAAATCACAGGAACAAATTAATCCTCTGTGTTTTGTGTACTGCCAGAGACATGATTATTCAAGGTTTTAGTGATAGCAAAGTTGTACTGTTACTATAATCTATGAAAATCTAGGATTTATGAAAGAGGAGGACATTTTTTTCTAAAATCTGAGTTTTCATAGAATGATTTTGTATCATCACAATGAACTTACTAGGCTATACTATTATCATTAGATTCATATGAATTAATACCTTCCTAACATCAGTCTAAAATATGACTCTTATCCTATGTAGGTAATGTGCCCATATGTTTTCATATTTATAACAATATGAAAAATCATGTCAAATGAATTAGTACTATTTGCTTATGAAATTCAGCTCATGAACTTGATTTAGGAGACATGGGGAAATATTTTGGAGTCCTTTAAATACTAAAATTAGCTTGTGAATTCTTAGTCTTCAAGTAAGAAGTGGATTTTGGAATTTTGATTCAAGTCAAAAGCAAAACTCAATAATAAAGCAAGTAAATCATATTATACAGAGTTCAGTTCAGTGCCAGTGGTCTCATTGCCTTAAGTAGAGTCCCAAAATAACACCATGAAATGTAGTTTTCTTAATGTGCTTTCTTTTGAGGTAAGTTTTATTATGATGAGGTATTTCTCTGATCTAAGATATAATATTTGCATCTCTCATCAATTTACCTAGTACACACTAATGAGATGGTAATACTAACTAGAATTATGTAAGTTTTCCTATTTCTAAGTGTTTATATGCTGGTATACCTTTTTTTCCCCTGGAATGTACTGGTAACAGACATCAAGCCAAACTTTTTAAAGAAATTAAAATTCCACAAAATAACTATCACAGAGTGGAGCCATCACAGAGCAGAGGCTAAGTACCTCCATAGGACATGCCACCTGGCCACATTGCTTAGTGACGCTGACAGGGCCAGAAAACATACCCCTCAAGTCAGGGGTCCAGCAGAGGAGGTCCTGCCATGGAGACAAAGGAGGAGAAAGTCCACCCTGATGCCAGGCTGTGCCCCTCTCTACAAAAGTTCTCTTTTACCCTTCACAGATGTAGTTCCATCAACAAGTATTAATGCATGAACTGATCATGCAATTTTTAAAAAGTCTGGACTCCTAGATTCTACTTCAAACTTTCCTTCACAGCACAAGGAATTAATAGTTTTTTTTCTTCTGAAGAGAGTTCTTTATCTCAGAAATGAAAAGATACCTCTTTGCTATCTGTTCACATGCACATTGCCGGCTGGCTGCCTCCTAACTTCTACAATGTCATTTAGACCCTTCTTTTGCTACTTCTGCTTCTCTGCAAATGAGCATTAAAATCGAATGGCAAATTTGATTAAATGACAAGAACATCCTTAACCACCTAATACATATTTTTCAAAACAAAAACATGCACAACTGTAGGTCTTTGTAGAAGCAGGTGAATTTTCATTAAAGCAGAGTCAGAGATCTTAGAGTACAGAAATACAAGAATATAAGTGGTCCCCATGAAAGCAGAATGGACCTGTTTTGTTCTGTTTAGTAGAATAACTGGCATGACATGGTAGGAAATGATGGTTTGAATAAATTAAGAAATGATAAATGAGAGGTTTTTTAATTTGTGTATTTTTCTTTTAGGACTATTTTTTCTTCTCTGCTGTATCTGAGGCAGGGAAGCTAATGGCGTGACCCCTGATCCCTGCATTAGAATCAGAAGGCCCGGGGTGTTCATTAAATTTTGCACTGTTGCACTCCACTCGGGCTGACCCACTCAGAATGTCTGGGAGGTCATATCCAGAAATTCACATTTTCAACAGATTCCCAGTTCATCATTTGAGGACTCAAAAAAGACTTGAGAAACAATCATAGTCTAAGAAATTAAAATTCTAATTTAAAAGTAGTTAGAGCTAAAACTTGGGCAGTTCTCACAATTTTCTATGTGCAACCTACCCCTGAATGTTTCAAATTCTTTTGATACAAATATGGTTTGTGTGATTGTGAAATTTTGAGTTAAAAAGAAATGTGTCAAGCGGCTTGGGAGGCTGAGGTGGGAGGATTGTAGGTTAGGATAGTAAGGTTTGAAGCCAGCCTGAGCAATTTAGTGAGGCTGTAAACAACCTACTGAGACCCTGTCTCAAAATAAAAAATAATAAAAGGAGGGTCTGGGTTTGTGGCTCAGTTGTTAAGTGCCCCTGGGTTCAATCTCTGGTACCAAAAAAAAAAAAAAAAAAAAAGAAAAGAAAGAAAAAGAAAAAGTGCTCAGTCATTGTAATTGGCTATAGTATGAGTCTGTGAAGAGTCCACATACTTACTGGCACTTCCTTTAAAAGACAACATAGGTTGAGTGCAGTGGGGCACACTTGTCATCCCAGTGACTCTGGAGGCTGAGACAGGAGAATCACAAGTTCAAAGCCAGCATTGCAACTCTGTGAAACCCTGTCTCAAAATAAAACATAAAAAAGGCTGGGGATGTGGCTTAGTGGGAAAGGAACCCTGGTTTCAGCCCCCAGTGCCAAAAAAGACACTAATAAACTGGCTTCTATAAATATTGTGAAATGCATCTCCTGCAGAGGTCCTTTGCTGTCACAGCTGAGTTCCTGTCTTTGAGAAACATATAGCTGTTCCTTCAATGTGGCTGTCTCTCACCTTCTATAGTTCTCTGCTAAAACACTGGATGCTCAAAAAACCTTCTTGACCTTGGTATCCAAACAACCTACCCTCCTGATGCTTTGTCTCCTCTCCCCCTACCTCCCTCAGTGCCCTTATCCCATCTGCCTGGATGTGAGGACTCACTCACTGTCCAAGCCAGGGACATCTTCTGTCTTGAGCACCATGGTGCCCTCATCTCCAAGGGGCTGCCCAGGGCACTCTGTAAGTGTGTTGAATGAATGAATGAATGAATGAATGAGTATGGTTTAACTGGCACAAATAAACAATTGCACATAAAATCTAGCATATAGAAATGTAGTTGCAAATAATCCCAAAAGGATAAATGTTACATTTTTTGGTCAAATGTAAACACAGTTTGTTGGATTCTCTGACCCAGTGAAAATGCAGTGTGTAAGATTGGCAGCCAAGGCAGCGAGTCGAGCTTCAGCCCTTCAAACTCATCTTTATTTTCCATGTCAAGATCTTCCTGCACATCTGCCACTGACTTCCAACTTGATTAGCAAGTGTTTATCATCATTAACATGAAGGTTTAACTCATGTCTTATTTCTTTCTAAAAAGAATTTTACCTTTCCATGGTTATTTTAGCATCCCTGCATTCTTTCCAATTATCCATTGGAATTATCCAACAGAATTTTTTCTTAAAAGAAAAAGGATAAGATTTACAGTCTGCAGTAATTAACAAAATTATCAAAAAATTCTTGGTCATTTAGAATAATTCAAAATTAAATATTTAAGTTGTTTTTGAATTTGGGTGGTTTATGTTAAGAAGAGTTTGATTTTTTTTTTCAAATCAAAAGTCACATATGCATGAGCTGACAGCATTTCTTGAGGCTAAGATTAAATGGCATGAGAACTCCTGATTTGTTAAGTTGCTTTATCAATTGTACAACACTTTTGTGTATGATCTCTCTTGTCTCAATCCTCCAAACTCCTGGGCTACAGATGCATATATTATTATCTCTGTTTCACACTTGAGGAAACTTGGCATCAAAGGATTTTGGTTATTTGCCTTGGTTCACCCTGCTGATTAGAGACGGATGATAGCCAAACTTCATGTCTCCTTATTTTAAGTTCTTTGAGCAACACTGACACACACACACACACACACACACACACACACAAAACAAAAACAAAACAAAAAAAACCAATAAATTAGAAAGTGCCTGAATGTTTCTGTTTACTTTGAAGTCTGACCATTATACCTCGATACCCTGAGCTCTGTCTCATGTACAGAACTTGATGGTGAACATGACCGTCAAGCTTGCACACAGGAGTCCAGGTGCAAAGGGCAGCCATGGTTGAATGGTGTCAACCTGGACCCAGGGGTAGCTGTGGCCTACTGCCCCTCCTGCTGTTCAGTCTACCCAGCTCTCTGAGCCCCTGACGTGCCTCCCTCTCTCCTGACCTGGGACTGAACCCTTTCCTCTTTCCTCCCACACCAAGATCACGGCTGAGTAGTCAGGAGTCATCCCAGCATCCAGGGCAGTGAAGAGATGGCTCTGTGGTCCCATGACAGTTGGTAGATCTGATTCTGCAACTGCCTTGGACCCAGTCCAAGGTCAGCTTGCATGATCTCCTGAGGGGGTTCTTAGCCTGCAGGAGCTGTGACTGCATGGGTCACATGGGAATTCTAACACTGTAGGCTTCCAACACCACAGTCTCTCTTTAGCCTGGAAGCTAAGTGTTCACGTTTCACACGTGTCTTTGAAGCCCTTTCAAAATCATGTTGTTCATGAAAATTGCCAATGCCTGAATTCTCTAGCCATTAACTTTGTCACATGAAGAGGAGAAATAGGAAGAATAGAAATACATGATAAAATTGAAGTATTAATGCTAGAACTGTTGCAGAAATTGGTCAGGAAGTGTTGTATGGACACAGCTATTATTCTTGCAGGATGTACGTCTTCTGTGTCACGAGAAGTTGTCAGTGCAGTTGTTCTGTTTTTCCCTTTGGCTCATCCATGTTTTGATTATGTTTTTCCATCTGCTGTTCTGCCCCTCCACTTGGTCAAGGTCAAGTTCCCGGAATTATTCTCTACCAGCATAATAGATGAGAACATTTGACCTTGACGTCTATGACATTTTGAACCAAATCAGAATTTCTTCAGCAATTTTTCTCTTCTTATGACAGCATAGTATATGGTACTTAAGACCCACTGTTAAATAGTCCATAATGGTGATGGAAAATCTTTGCTAAAGAAAAGTACATTTTCTTTGAATTAGCAGATACATCTTAGTGAAATTTTGGTGCATATTCCCAGAAGTGGTTGTGTTGAGAATCGTTCTCTCAAAATTGCCCAAAGTAAATAGATCTTGTGAATATGGATCCCATGATGCATTCTTCTTAAACAAGGGTGGTAGAAGACATGAATTCTAGCAGAGGCACTTTTAAACTTTGATCCCTTGGCCTCTCTTCTTTCCCCCAATTCTTTTTGTCTCTCTTCTAGCTTGTCCATCCACATGATACTGAAATGTGATCACAATGGATCAACAGAAGAAACAATGCTCCTTTTAAAATACCTTATCTCCTTTGGTGCTCTGCATAATGCTTAAATATCCAACTGTATTTTGTGCAAGTGTTTTCACAGGGAAATACCATGAGCTTTAGTTTTAACATCAGCATGCTGATGGGAGAAAAATATACAGCATACTACTCAAATTTTTAGTAATTTTATGATCATATATTAATCAACATTAGAAGATTGAAATTATGATATCAACAGAGGTAGACTTTACCTCTTGGTTAGGACCCCATGAATGATAGTACTAATAAATAGTTCCTTATGCCAAGTAAATGCTTCTGACAAGAGGATCCTCACATATGCCTGTGATCATGTCACCACATAGAAGTCCAAGCAGTTCCTCTATATGTTTTTTGATATTTAGGATGAGGGAATGGTGATAAAGTTACCACTCTAGATCTGCCAGTGATGCTTAACTTTTATTTAACTATACATTTGAGTATAATCATTACTTCCTTGTTTCTACACATCTGAATCCTTAGCAATGCTATCTGAATCTTCAGGAGTAAGAATTGACAGCAGAAGCTCAAGATGTGTTGTACTTAAATATATTCCTGGAAAATCTGAGCTAGAGATAATATTCAGTGCAGTGTTGGCATGTGACAAATCAGAGGCAATGAACCTAATTATGCAAAACAATTATTTCCAATCTATCATTCATTTCAACACTATCTAAATCAGAAATTATTTAATTACTACAAAGGGAAAGGTAAGGATCTTGCCTGCCCTGCTCCTTTCCTTTCCTCAAAGCAGGCTGTGCTTTTTATTAATACTGCATTCATAGCGTTCTCCACATTGCTTCCTCATCCGGAAATGTTGTTTTCTGTTTATTTATATTCAGAGCAGTGAGTGCTAAATATATCAGTAAAGCATTTATCTGTCAGCAATTTCAAAACTTTTGAATGGCTTTTTCCTCAAATATACTAGATGAGAATATTCAAATTCCTTGGTCATATGTTCCTGAAGAAGCAACCCTATCTTTGCACATTTGAAGATTTTGGCTTGTTGGTGTCCTCTGGGGAAGGCCTGGACAAGTAGGAGGGACATAGAACCATCCAGATACACTGTCGAGGTCAAGGAATCCCAACCCACACGTGCTTTAGACTGCCGTGGAGAGCTCCAAATTTGGCCAGTAGGGATGGCAGTTGGCAGTTGAATTCTAATGTGCCAATGGGTACCCATTTGAGGGATTTCACTGAAGGGTCCTTTTCAAGCCAGCTGCAGTCTCCTTTGGTTCTTGTCTATGTTCTCTGGTCATCATGGTAGACCACGCCTCTCCATGCTGCCCAAGTCCATCCCAGGCCCCAGGTCCCCTGCCATTTCTCCTCTAACATTGGCTCTCAGCATCTTCCAGCTCAGCACCTGGCTCTCATGCAAACATGTGTTCTGGTGTGCAGAGGTCTCCTTCAAGAAACATCCACAGGTTCCCTGGTCTACAGCATTGCTTCAAAGCAGCCTTTCCCCAGACCATGCAATGAAGTGTCCCAAATAAGGGACTCATGAATGCTAGAAACCAAATGATTTGTGGCCTCAATTTTTAAATAAACCAGTTAGTGACATGCATTTGTACCTTTTATCATAGGGAGGTCTGCTAAATGCAAACGCTTCAGGTTCGGAGAATCAGAGTAAAAGAAAATGAAACTCAGGAACCTTTTTCTTTAATGTCTACTTCTCTTAGGGTTTCAGGTGGCTGTCCCTCAAATGTTTTGACTCCTCTGTTGTCCAGGGAAACACTGCTGATGGGAACACATACCTGTCCACTTGTCAGGGGCAGCATCAAGATGGTTTTGCCCTTGTGGCTCATTCAGTTGCTCTTCATTTACCATAATTTTTGTTGTACAATTTAGGATACAAGGACTCTGGGTAATAAGAGGTTTTTAGAATCCACTGCCTGCCTGATTCCTTTGGTGAAGAAGCCAGTTACATTCATCAGGCTGTGAGAAAAATGATGTTTCCCCAGTTGGGTTCAGTGTGGATTTATCTCAGAAGCATTATCATCCTCACAGTGATCAGCTTTGGGAGCAAAGCAAGGCTGCTGGATGACATGATAAGCTGATCAGCTTGATGGGTTGCTGCCATTTTATGGTATTCGTTTGATTTCTGCACATTTCAATCATTCTGTCTCCCCCCAAATTCAGATATTCTTGGATAAAACACTGTGACTATTGGCTGAGCTTTAATGTGCCTTGTTAATTTATTTCAGCTGGGTCCCGAGCCTCGTACAGCAGCCAGCATGGACACCTGGGCCCTGAGCTGCGGGCCCTGCAGTCCCCCAGAACACCACATAGACCCCATCTATGAAGACCGTGTCTATCAGAAGCCCCCTATGAGGAGTCTCAGCCAGAGCCAGGGGGGATCCTCTGCCGCCAGCACACACCGGCACCTACCGCACGAGCACAGGTGTGTATTCAGGACCCCGCTGCCAGTTGGCAGGGGGTGGGCTTCCTTGGGAGCTTAAATATTGCCCCTAAATCAAAGGTGCGCATGTGTGTATGCCCGCGTGTCTTGGGTACCCACTCCCCACCAGCATGGTCACCTGCTTCTACCAGCATGTCTGAGATGATGATGGTATAAACAGAGTGTGACTTCACTTAGCCAACTGTGTATACTATGATGACGGAAGTACAATGGGGATTAGAAGCCTAATTTGTCAAGCAGGAAAATTGAGGGAAGCAATACTGATGTTTCATACCTCCTATTAATTTACGTAATGAATATAAGTACTCCAAGAAAAACACAGCCATTACACAGAACATAAAATGCAAATGCCTGATGATCATAAGTGTTTTTTAATGGTGTCATCTACTTATTTGGCAAGCTTGGGGGAAAATATTTACTAAAAATGTAGCATATTTTGGAAGGCACACTTGGAATTTGTTTTCATACACACTAATAGGTTGAATCATATGAAATTATTGTTTAAAGGTCTGATGCTGGCAATTGCATATGATTCAATCAGCTCTATAGCTCCCCCTGGATTAAATCTGTTTTGGATTGTACAAAGTTAAGGCCACATGAAGAAAGACAGGGTAGTCCAGGATAAGTGACTACTTGGAAAATAATTGATCTAATGTCATGATTACGGTGCTAGAGGACACTTGCATTAACTATGAAGTCAGTAAAATTGAAAACCTCTTGAGAATTGCACTTATTTTAGAGTACCACATAGCCAGGTAAACAGAAAAGAGGATGTTGCGGGTCTGCAGAACAGTAGCTCCCTCCTTTCCTCTGATCACGTGAGTGCTGGCAGGCACTGAGGCACAGGACAGCTGGTGATCTGGTCCAAAGCTTGGCAAACAGATCTGTGTAGCCTCAGAGTATTGTATGTCTGGTGACCACTAACTACAGTGTAGCAATTTTTGTTAAACTGCATTATGATACTAAATTACACGTTTGGAAATCAAGACAAGCTAAGCTACTTTTATAGTTGATTATTGATATTTACATTTCAGTATTTCACTGCATCATATGAAGAAAGACACAAAACACTCTTTATTTTGCTTCTGACATGGTAAATGCTGCCAATGTTAATAATACGTGATCTGGTTTAGATGAAAAAGATTACCCATTTATTCTTCTGTCACATTTCTCTCACCTTCAGCCTGCTAGGTCTACTCGAACATTTCATTTTCCATATAATCAACTAAGGTAATTTTGTTTTTGTGTACTCTTGTCAAGGAAAAGTAACAATTTCAGTGACATTCAATACCTAATTTGAATAAAAACTGATGGCAAAAGAGAGTTATTAATTCTCTGTTGTCTATGCATATGCTCTTAGAATTATCTCTTGTTAATAAACTTCTAGGGGGTTTTCATGAAAATTCACTACAATAATGAAGAAAGCTTAAGTCCTCCATATCACACTGAAGACAGTATAAGGCTCACACTTTATAAAAACAAACAAATGAAACTAGTATTTTCCCTAAGCCTGAGTCAGCAAACAGTGGGATCCAGCTCAGCCCCGGGTTCAGCAGCACTTGAGAGTTAGAATGACTACTCTGTTAAATGGTTGGGGAAAGATCACCAGTTGAATAATGATTTGTAATACGTGCGGATTGCGTGGAATTTGCATTTCAGTGTCCATGAGAAAGCATGGACGGCAGCCCCACCCTGGCGCTATGCCTCTCTGGCACCACAGGGGCGGAGTTGAGAGGCTGCGAGGAGACCAAAGGCTGGCAAAACCAAAAGTACTTACTCTTACTCTCTGGCCCTTTGCGGGGAAACTGCCGAATGCTGCTGTGTGGCATCAGTAGGGAGCCATTCTGAGTGAACAGTGTTATTCTTTCCCCCCTCCTCTGAGGGCAAGGACAGTGGCCTCCAAATGCTTCCAGGGGAAAACCTGTGTGACCCAGGGCTTTGCCAGTAATAGCCATGGCAGAGGTCCACCAAGGTCATGACATCCAGATGTCTGAGGCCTTATGCCAGCCTGAACCTTTGACCTTGAGACCTTCCTTGAATTTTAAGGAAATAGGGTGGTTTACACAACACTATGAAAATTTCCAGTGCACATGGATGGTCTTTTGGGAAAACAGGTGGAGGAGGAGAAGCCATCTCACTTCAACTCCTAAATATAAAGCCACAAGCTCTTTCTTCTGTACCTGCCCAGGTTGGCCTTGGCTATACCTGAGTCATTTCATGTTCTCACATTTCCTGAACCAGAAACCATCTCTATCGGAGCCTGCAAGTTTGAGAAACTGTCTTTCATATATTTATATGTCCTTTTCCTTAACAATTATAGCCATTCTGTATACATTTTAGTCTATCTAGTATAACATATACTTAAAAATTAATACTACAAAAATAGAGATAAAAAAATAATGATAAAATAGCTGAAGGAAACATTCTTCAGGCAGGCTTCCCCCACAATCTAGTTGATCATCTTTCCATGTCCGGTCCTATGTTGTGCACTCCCCAGTGCTGGAGACCTCTGGGGCAGACCTCGAGGAGGCTCCCGGGGATGGAGAGCCCTCATCCCTCCGGAGAATTGGACAAGCTCCTTACGAGGTCTGTTAGATCTGAGTGTTCAGAGGCACTGGCCTTAACTTGGACTGGTAACTGAGGTGGGCAGTGGGTCTTACCTTTCTGCCCCCAAATCCTGGACTATCATCTAGAGTCCCTTTGGTTGGATCCCTAAAGCCTTTCAAACAGTGCTTCAGGGGAGAGTGGGGCAGGAGCTGGAGAGCCGTGGTTTCTCATCAGTGGATCAACTCTTAGGAATGAAGACGGGTACTTACACCTGAAGATTGGTGCATAGAATCAAGCATGAGAGAGAATGATGTTATTCATACTGTGGCCAAAAGCCCACATACACAGCCCACTTTCAGGAATGTTCTAGTTGCTCTGATCATATTTACTAATCCCCCAGAACAATGCTAGAACAGAACTGTTATTATGATGTGCACTTTATAGGTCAGAAAACTGAGGCAGAGAGATGTTGAGTGATTTGACCAAGATTGCACAGATTGTGTGGAGCCAGCCTTTAAACCTTTGCTCCCAGACAGTCTTGCCTAAGACCTTCACCTTGGTGGACCCTGCATTTGTAAATATCATCATTTAAAAACATTCAGCTCCACAGATGAAAACAAGCGTATATTCAAAAGCTATTATTTGATTAAGAAGAACTATTGAAGACGTTGTATAGTAGATGCTCTGGCCCAGTCAAAGAAATTTAGAATCTGTTCCTTCCTTGAGCATATTTAGAGAAGGAACATGAAAAGTTAACTGGTAATGGATGGTAAATTTTAAAGGATAACTGAATCTCCCAGATAAAATCAAAGGCAAATATTAATGAAAACACTGAACAGCACATTGTGGGCTTTTGTCTCTTTGTTCTTGTGCTGGATAACATATGACTCAAGATGAGACTGTGCTATACACAGATTGAAGGGTCCTAGTTGCCCTGGTCTCCTGCTCATGTCCTCTGACCATCCACCTGCTCACAGGTGAGCCTGAGCGTGGGTAGGAGTTGTCTCCACTGGCCACCTGCTGGTGTCTAGTGCTGCATCTGTACTCTGTACCTGCCAGGGCTCCTGAGCATTGCTCTGGATCCTGTGGTTAGTCTCTTTCCCCATCTCTACCCCATGCTGACCTCATCCCTGGGCCTCTCTGGCCCCAAACACCACCAAGGCTAATGTGAATAACAGACTGTTCCTCAGCGGGGAAATTTGCCGAGAGCTGACTACACAGAGAACACCAGAAAGCATCTTCAGACACTGAAGAGACAGGCTACAGCTCCCTAATCTTCCCCACCAAGAGGGATGTCCCAGGTGGCATCCGGTGCTCAACACATCGCCTCTCCCTACCTTTGTTCTCTACTGCTGTAAGGAAGCAGCCCGCGCCCGCTACTTTCTAAGGAAGACAGTTTAAACCTCGGATGACATTATGTCTACCTCTGGGCACTTGGAAAGCTCCTCTGGGGTTTCTTGCACCATAAAGCTACCATCGTCACGTTAGGGACCCCATGAACCTGTGTTTAGGAACACGTAGGTCCATGTGTGAGGACTGAGATGCCCGAGTCCCTCTCCCCCTCTTTCCTCCTCTGCAGCTTGTAGATGGTGAAACATCCCGACAGGCATCACTATTTACATAGGAATCAACTCTATGGCCCGAAGCTGAAGTGGCACACAGTCAGCTCGGACTATCAGGGGGCATGTGGGCTGAAGGGGTTTCCTGCCCCCTCCACAGTCCTAACCCTTGTCATGCTACTGCAGATGCTTCCAGGGGAAATGTTCATCTCCCACCCGGCCCAGCAGAGGCTGCAGGCTGTAAGGACAGTTCTACCAGCCCCTCTGGTCCCAGAAGAGCTGAGCAGAGACAGAAAGACAGCAGCTCACTCCTGCCCATGGACAGCAAGTGAGGAACAGAAGCCAGTGTGGTGGCCCCAGGGATCTGGTTTCCTTAAAGGCAGGAGAAAAGGAAAAAAGGTTACTTGTGTCTTAGCAGTGGTCCCTGGTCAGCTGGCTCTCACAGCTGCCCCATCACCTGATATGAGGGCTGTTCCTTTCTTATAGGACCAATAAATGGTGTGGGGAGATGGCACAGGAGACCACCCTCCCCGGATGGAGAGGCAGGATTTTGTGGACCCCAGTAGCACTGGCTGGTGTGCCTTGGCAGGATCATCAACCCAATGTCAGGGTATTACCTGCTGCCCAATGAAATAGAAGAAGGCACAATTTTAACTAAGGTGTCTGTTTAGATGACACACACATTTCTTCTGAGGTGAGGCTGTCAGAACCAGAACTGTACAATCAGGAGGACATCAGGACAAGGAATGTGCCAGCCTCATGCATCACTTAGGGAAAAGTCTATTAAGTAGGAACTAAACAGCCGGAATTTCTATTTCCAACTCAAACATGTGCATGACAGTCAACTTGGAAGTCATTTTATCAACACAGACGTTTGACTCTGATACTGCCTGAACACATCTTTGCAAATGAGTGAAAATGACCCGCATCTGCCATGATGCCAGTCCTGGGAGTTTATTTTGGATAAATGTGACTTTATGTGAGAAGTGGCACCAAGCGTCCCTGAGGCAACTGTCAGCCTGTAATGAAGGAGGAATTGTTTTTAACAGGCTGCAGGGAGAAAACCCACCAAATATCTTCCTAGGGTGACAAGTACTACCACGTGGAAAGAAAAGAGATATGAAGAAAGTGTTTTTCAGAAAACCTCAATTCTCTGCAAAAATAGCCAATGTTTGATGAAGTTATAGTGGGATTACATAAGACCTTTATATGCATAAAATCTTATTATTCTTCAGTTATATATAAATATTAGTAGCAAAAGACTTTTGATTAAAACTATAATTTGAGTTCAAAAATGTGGATTATTAACAATTTATCAATTGTTCCTTCTGGCTATAAAGTCAAGTACTTTTCATTGAAATAAGTTAAAGAAGATACTGTTACCTCTCAGATAAAGTCTTTGCTGTTTTGTAACATAGGGTTGTTATAGCTAAGTGATAGAGAACTTACTCGGTGGTCACAAGGCTCTGTGTTTGATATGCAAGACCAAAAAAAAAAAAAAAAAAAACCTGCCTTTTAAATCCAAAATAACATGGAGTCTCAGAGCAGAATGGAGTCTGTTTAGTCATTTCCCTTAGAGTCTGGCCTAGAACCTTCTCATGGAGTCAGATCTGTCAGCCCATCACAATCCATGTTTCTTGAGCAGGGCAGGGGCTCGAGGGGCGGAGAGGCACGGGGGAGTTGTGGCTGGTGGGTCCACACTAGAGGGATTGTAGTGCTCTCTTTCCTCAAAGTACTGACGTGACTCCATTTGCATGTTAGAAATTTCTCAGGGTGGTGTGGAAGATGGACGTACAGAGCAAAAATAAAAAAGGGGGCAGGGAAACAAAGCCATTGAAGTGTCCCTTTTCTACTTCCAGATGTATTTAGTAAACTCTCGCTCACTTCCTATGAAATGGGAAAATTCAACAATCACTTAAAAATGGGAGAGGAAGCCAGGCCCAGTGACCCATGCCTGTAATCCCAGCATCTTGGGAGGCTGAGGCAGGAGGATCGTGAGTTCAAAGCCAGCCTTAGCAACAGCAAGGCCCTAAGCAATACAGTGAGGCCCTGTGTCTAAATGAAATACAAAATTGGACTGGGGAGGGTGGCTCAGTGGTTGAGTGCCCCTGAGTTCAATCCAGGTACCAAAAAATGAACAAATAAATAAATAAAAAAAGGGAGAGGAAGGCTAGATAAAGGATGTAACCTACTTTTTATGTTGGTCTCTGGGCCAACAGGTTGCCTGATTTCACATTTTATAAATTAAGATAAATGTATTCATTTTAATGAGTGAATATATTAAATATTAATAATGAATAAAATTATGTCAAAAACTCATAGCACTGTAAAACATTCGTGTGCGCCAGATTCTGTGCCAGAAACTTGCAAACTGGGTCTCACATGGTCCCCAACCATTTCATGAGGTATGTACTGTGCCCCCATCCCACGGATGTGAAAGCCGAGTCAGCAGCTTCTTCCTTGCCCTAATTTACTTGTCTGGAATTGTGAACTTAGATCACTTTTCCAGACTCTCCATACTCTTAAATGTATATGGTAAATGAATATATGGAACATATTTTCGTGTCAGTGAAGAACAATACCAAGGGTGCAGAAACGGGATGTGAGTTGTAAAGTATTTAAATAGCTGGTGACTTTGAAGAAAGCAGAAGCATTTCAGAAACATGTCAAACTTCTATCAAGCATGACCTCAGTACCAATTTTTGTTTGGTTTTTAAAGACAATGATAGGATTCTTTCTTTTCTAAGTTTAGAGCAAAATTAATCCTGTTAGAAATAGCAATCTGAGTTGTAAATATGAATTAAAGTTGTCAAACATCGGAATGCCTACTTGATGCAGAAATGAAGAGAATGAAATGTCAGCTCTTAACCCATGATTTCAACTAAAATGGGCCTAATATGGAGTGTTATTTGGTCTAGGCATGTCCACCTCCAGCCAGAGAGACCTAAAATCAGTATTTAGAGTGGATGGTGCACTCTGAACCCTGAATTCTGAATCCGTGGCGATTTCAGATCCATTGCCTGCCTTGTGAAGGCCTCCGGGTGCCTTGTAAGGAAGAAAAGCAACCAATGCCTGGTCCTGGATGAAAGCTTCGCAGGCTCGGCTGTCAGGCTCTCAGAGAGAACCTCGCCAGCGCAGGCGACCAGCCGGCCCCTATAGCACTCCTGGGATGTGGTCAGCAGGCTAGGTGGCGCCAGCCCCCACGGCTCCTTTAAATGTCCTGCAGCTTACCTTTCCCTGTCCATGACAAGCACTCCTGAACATTCTCCTCCTCTATCACCATAAACCAAAAAAAAAGAAAAACAGAGAGCAAAAGTAAAAGGAACCCCAGCTTTGTTTTACCAGGATACGATCAGTCCCTCAGCCTTTCTTCATAGGCGGTAAGGCTGACTCTCTGGGCTGGAGCTTTCAGAGGCTCTTTGGAGCAAGACATCTCTGGGGAGCTCTCCCAGCACAGAGACCCCCTGCATGTCCACTGGCCAGGTGTCTTGGCCTCACCCCTTCCCCAGAAGCCCTTGCCCTATAGGACCAGCCTGTGCCCAGCCCATCTTTTTATGATGGGGGGTGGGTTACCAGGGATCAAACTCAGGGGGCCTTGACCACTGTACCACATCTCCAGCCCTATTTTGTATTTTATTTAGAGACAGGAACTCACTGAGTTGCTTAGCACTTCGCTTTTGCTGAGGCTGGCTTTGAACTCACAATCACACTGCCTCAGCCTCCTGAGCCTCTGGGACCATCTTTTGAATCATGTTGAACAGATATCTCTCCTGCACCCCAGTATATTTGGGGGAATGCAGGCTGGTGCCCACTCCGGCCCTCTCCCCCAACATCTATTCTTCCAGCCATTTACCTTCTAGCATTCTGCACCCCATTTTATAGTAGGGAACCTGTGATCTGATCTCTCATCTCTCCTGGCTTCCCACCCTCCAGGCGGGTGGACCCTGAAATCTCTTCAGCAAACCCTGCCTTCTACGGATATGCCAAGTTCTTTCCAATGTCCTTCATTCAGAGCTCCAAAACTCCCAGGAGCCGTCATCAGCATGACCTCTATAAATTCACATCGCATGCATCTGCACCACACTTACCTTAGCATCTGATTTCTGTCCACTCACTGTCCAGGTCAAACTGTAGCAGGAAGAGTGCCCTTTCTAGCATCTTACAGCAAGCCAGTGACTGGAGGCTGCAACTAAGAATCTAGATTGCTGGGTGACCCAAGGGGTCTTCTTGGTGTCTTTCTTTCTTGTTTGATTTTCAGAAAATTAATACTTACCTACCTACCTTCCTACCCTGTAGCAACCACATCAATTAAAATGAAGTAGGCACATCTTTTTATTGTTGTTCTTTTGTAGGAAAATGGTATCTTTATGTTGAATTCTGTCAAAGACTTGCCAATGGTATTGATATTATATGGTTTCAACTGCACTCTAAATTTAACTGGGAAAATGTAAACTAAAAGAAAAGGTGAAAAGATACCTTAAATACTGGTTCAACCTAACACTCTCTGCCACTCATTTGCTGCCTCTATTTCTCAGCCCCCACCCCAAATTACAAGTAGAGGAAAACAATTGGGAATGAAGTCACTAAAGAGAGAAGGACACGGAGAATGGGTGTTGAGTGTCACCAAGAAGTTAAGAATTTTCTGATAAACAGAAGCTCAAGGGTCGGAGTCGACCTGGGGAGAGCTATGGAACTGCATGTGGACGGATGGCTTAAAAGCCGGTGTTTGAGATGATTCTAAGTTGGTACCCCTCCTGTTCATGTCCCCTCTTCTACCAAAATGGCAACTATAACCAGTTTCTATCCAAGGTGAACATAGGCGTGTTCTCTTGAAGAAACTCCACGAACCTCTGAGAGAGTTAGGCTTCTGACCGGATGTTGGCAGCCTGGTTGAAGTTCATGCCATGCAGGCCGAGGTGGGATGGCAGGGGCCTGGGCTGCTTGTCCACCCACCCACTCTGAAGGACATGGTCCCTCACTCACCCTCCCTCCCGTGGTAAATGATAACTGGGACAGTGCCGCTAGGAAGCGCCTGTGTTCACACTGCTACCAGTTTTTCTTTCCTCAATGTGATAAATTAGAAAGGATTACTAAGGGCTGAGATGGAATTAGTAGCATGAAAGAGAGAGACCAAAATAGAAAACTAAATTGTCTCTCAGAAGAAACAGAGGTAATTTATGGAATGGAACAGATTAAAAGAAATAAGCAAAACCTTTAGGTTCTGTATTGAGTAGGATTTAGGAGAATCTCGAGTTCATTAAATAATAACTGGGATGGTATGCAAAAGGATCAAAGAACAACAAAAAAATCTTTCTAAGCTGTAAAAATGTAACTGCCAAAGCTAAAAATGATAGAATGACTAGAAAGTTGTTAAAGAAATCACTCAGAATGTAGAACACAAAGGGAAAGAGACAGAAAATGTGAGAATAATGCAAGAAGCACCATAAAGGACAAGTCCCCAGATTGGATGTGTTACTGGAGTCTCAGAGAAACGGTAGGGAGAGGCAGTTATCAAAGAAGGCAGGCAGAGGAATTCTTCAGGGAACATGCCTTCCTGGAAATACCCTCTTCTTGGAGTAGGAAAGATTCCTTATTCTACATCATGAAATCTCAGACACCAAGATAAAAGACCTTTTGATCTCTGAGAGAAGTAAAACGGACTCCACCAGGATCAGCAGGCTTAATATTGGATGGCAGAGAACAAGGAGTGGCTCACAAAGCTTTGGGGTGAAGTAATTCTCAACCCCAAATCTAAACACAGCCAATTATCCACCAAAAAGGGAGAATCAAATATTTGCAGCCTTGCAGGTAATCACAAAGCCCTCTCCTGTGCACACTGTCCTAGAAAGTCACAGTATGTAGAGAATGTACTTCAACTAAACAAGAACGTAAAACAAGAGGAGAAAAGAACAGGCACTGATTAGAAGAAAAGGAAGAGAGGTCCCAGGACAAGAGCCCAGCTGGGCGGCAGGGGATGGGGACTCCGCACACACAGTGAGCGGTGCACGTTGGCACATCCCAAACACTCAGGGTCATTTCAGTATCTAAGCACAGAAAAAGGAAAAGAAACTTGTTGAACTGCACACAGGGAAGTAGAGGCTGTTGTTGCATGCCCCCAAGCTCTGCAGACTGAGGGGCTAGACAGAGGCGCGTGGGTGTCTTAGTTCCGTCACCTCCTAGCTCTGTGACCTTGGACAGTTTGGTTCAAGTCAACAGGTATTTACTGAGCAACTGTTTTGTGTCAGGCAGTCTTTCAGGGGCTGCGCACTCAATACTTCCACAATTATACAGTGTCTACAAAGATCACGTGAGACTGTGCCCGCCCATCAGTTTACACAGATGTTAAAAGGACTCTTTAAAATTCTTGTTATTATGGACAAGCACAGCATCAGGCTCTAATGGGAAGTCAAATATAAATAAATGGAACCCATGACTTAAAGGGTCTCTTCTGACCTGAAGGAAGTTAGGAATGACAGTGCTGCAGAAGTTGCTTATAAATCATGTAATCATGACACAGGCGATGAAAGGGGGTCAGGGGCCCGATGAAGCCCCAGAGGGAAAGGCACATCGCAGTGGGAAGATTGCCTCTGAGGAGGTATGACCACTTTGGGGAGGCACTGAGTTGCCTCAAGCAGAAATTTTTATTTGCCTCAATACATTTTTTGTTGTTATAACAAAATAACTGAAAGCTGGAGACTGCTACAGAAAGAAATTTATCTGGCTTAGAGTTTTGAGCTGAAGGTCTGAGACTGGGGTCTCATCTCTTTGAGTCACAATGTGGCAGATAACATCTTGACACATTCAAGAGGGACCAATCACATGATAAGCCAGGAAGCCAGAGCACCTCAGGGGTCGTGTTTGTTCTTTTACCACAAGTCATTCCCCTAAGAACTAACTGGACTCCCACAAGAACTATATTAGCCCCTTCCCAGGACAGTGACCTAATTACCTTAAATGTTCTCTAGGCCCCTGGGCTTGGCGTCTCCACTGTCTTACCACCACCATACTGGAAACCAAACTTCCAGCATGAACCCTGAGGGACAAAGCACATCCAAACCATAGCAACATCCTATCATGTTTTGTTTTGTTAAGTAAGGAGACTTTTAAAAAATTTTTAAGTTGGAGGTGGACACAATACTCTATTTCATCCATCCAGTTTGGTGTGGTGCTGCAGATGGAACCCAATGCCTCACACTGCCAGGCAAGTGCTCTACCACTGAGCCACTACCCCAGCCCCAAGGAGACATTTTTTAAAATAATACATAATCTAAGTCCATAGAAGCTTTTGTCACTGGGTTAAGGGTCCCAAGAATATGTCAATGAGTATCTGAGGCATTAGAGACTGGAAGCAGGTGGGGGTACCGGAGAAAACTGAGAAGGAATGGGAAGGAATGAGAAGGAATGGGTAGCCTGGGGCCAATTTGGGGACACGACAATGAGCAACTCCCAGCCCATTTCCTTTGTCGTATTTGAGAGATGGCCACAGGATGAAAACCCAGTGGTGTGCTGGTGCTGAACTCAGAGGGCCTTTTCTCTTCAGGGCTGCAGATGAGAACCAGTATTCTGTTGAGAACTGCTTTTATGTTCAATCCAGGATGACAGAAGCAAACCACAGGAGGGGAAGAGAGGGACTCAGGGACACACATAGCCCTGTGTCAACTGACTGCCAGGACAGTGTCTTCATGGCTGGATCCTGAGCCCCCACCGATGGGTGAGGTTGTGGAGGGTAGTGGGGCTCCTCCCTCCCTTAGGGACTCTGCCTCTGAAGGTAATGTCAATGTGGAGCTGAGGGTAAAGTACAGTTACATATACATGTACGCGTACACATGCGTGTGCACATGGGCATGCACACGCATCCACTGTTGACTGACTAAAATCGATAGGTCTGAAATCTCTAAAGGCTAATCCCCCATAGATCTGCACACATTTATTGTGTCATATACTACCAAAGCATCAACCTTGACAGAGAGAAGAAAGTATCCTGAATTCTCTTGTAATCAAAAGTATAAGAGCACTTAAACAAGCGGCATCTGGGCTTCGAGGGGCAGCTAACCAGCCCACTGTGCATTTCCAAGCTTCCCACCAGAGATTTCAGCTCATGGTGGGTCAACTATTGTAAAGCTAGCTAGTGGATAAAACTGTTACAGCCCAGGAAAACCAAAAGTCCTTGTTAGTACAAAGAAAGAGTGAATACAGAGATTCCAGATTCTCCCTAAAGTGAGCAAAATGTTTATAAATTAGCAATGGTTGACAAAAACATGACTCCATGGGTGTTGAGCCTCTGCAACAGAAAATGCCTGCCTCCTCACCTCTGAGTTCCACAGTTCCTTGGAAAGTGGCCTTTTACCTTTCCTAGGTCTCAACTGCAGCATTCACAGTGACCCAGAAAGCAGTCCATGGAATGCCACAGGTTCCCCGAGGGAGCGAGTAACCCTACAAGTGGATCTGGGCAGCTCTGTGGAAGTGAGAGTCTTACAAACGGGCAAAGCTCTTCCCTGGTGCAGACCTCTTGCCATGTCCTGTGGCTCTTCCACAAACCCACAGGAGACCAGCAGAGGGAATCCAAAGAAGACCATTAAGAATTCTGACCACGGAGTGGGGTTAAGGGGCCCTCTGATTTCTGCTTGATATGCAGATATCCTCAGAGTTAAAGCACTGATTCTTCCTTGTTCAGGGTCCTGCATGAGCCCTGGGCAGGAAAGTGCTAGGTTATTACAGAGGGGGAGCCTATGCTGAACGTTGAATGGCATGTGCCTTTCCTGAAGTTTCTGACCTCAGCCTTAGTTCTCTGTGCATGGACTGGCAACATGGTGGAGAAGTCAATGCCTGAGGAGGTACACTTTTCTTTCTTTTCTGGCTGATATAAAAAGGTGGGAAGTTTGTTTCTCTTTAGGATCTTGCTCCCTCTCTCTCTCTCCTCTCTCTCATACACACACACACACACACACACACACACACACACACATATTCATTCGGTCTTAAGCTCAGCTAGTGAGAAACAAGTAATACTGCAGTGTCCTCCAGGGCACACTCTTCTCCACATTTGTGTCTTAGTCCATTTGAGCTGCTATGCAAAATATCATAAACTGCGTGACTTAAAGGCAGTGGATGTTGACAATTCTGGAGGCCAGAAAGTCCTAGTTCAAGATGCTGACAGATTTGGTGTTGGTGAGGGCCATTCTCTGGTTCATAGATGGTGCCTTCTTGCCGTGTCTTCACATGGTGGAAGTGGCAGAAAGTCTCTCTGGGGCGTCTTTTACGTGGGCACAAATCCCATTAGTGAGAGTGGTGCACCCGTGACCTCACTGCCTTCCAGAGACCACCCCCCAGTGCCTTGACATGGGGGTTAGATTGCAACATAACAGTTTTGGGGCAAACACAAACATTCAGACCCCAGCACTCAGTTAACTTACTATTGTTCACATAGCCACAAACATTCCCCTTCAGGTTCGTAGTCTTCTTGCAAACAGGAAGCGTTTGTTCTCTACTGGAAGATCACAGAAATAGACTGTGTGTATTAGAAAAGTATTCCTCGCATCATGAGGAATGGTCCCAACGGTTGGGTTAGTGTATCTTCCTTGAATAAAGACAACATTTAAAAAATGATATGGGAGAATTTAGTTATAGGTTGGTCTCATAAATCATGTATAATATTAGGAAACTAATGTTTTAGAGGTTATAACTGGTATTTGTATGATAATTATACATACATAACCTAGTAACTAATTGGATTTTAAACTACACTTGCACATACACACATATTAAAACTTTTAAGAGTAAAAGAATCAAAAGAAAATTTTAAGCCTCCCCAGAATTGTTCATTAGACAGTGTTAAAATGTTGATAGAGAAGTTATAAAATATAAATATAGACACTGACTAATCTAGGAAGCAGTTTGTTATTTTCTCTCTACAGGTTCTTTTTGAGAGTTAATGGTGACCTTTGTTCTGGAATTATCACAAGGCCACTCTGTGGGTGTTGGTGAAACATAGAATGCTGTAGAGAAATGATACAGAGATAATGCATTTTAGGTTTGCATTTTAGAAGCAAAATGTCTGATTTTTGAAAGAGAATTTGTGCAGCCTGTCTATGATGTATTTAAGACAAGCTGAGCGAAAAGACTGTGTGTAGGATGCTGAGACGCAAAACATCTTAATTTATGTCTGTTTCAAAATATTACAAGCCACTTAGGAAGAAAACTGCATGCTGAAGCCTACTTTCATCTGGTTAAAACCCTCCTCCTGTCCATAAAGTCAGGATTTCATCTGCCTCCTTGGGCAGAAGCCATATCATCTAAAAGGAAAACTTAACCCTAGTTCCCTCAGCCATCAGCACTGTGGAAGCAGGGCAAGAGTCTCAACCTGTTTGTTCTGTTTGCATCTCAATTGAAAAAAAAAAAAAATGGATGAGGACCAGCTCGTTCTGGGTTCTTTCCATGGAAATATCCATATTACCCGTAATAGTGAGGTCTAAAAGCCAGACTCCAGATGTACTGTTCCAAGTATTGAACTATGGGTATTGAGAGGCAGCTGTCAAGAAATAAAATAACACTCATTGAATGTTATTCCCTTGTTGATTAAAAAAAAAAAAAAAAAAAAGGAGTATCTGTGTGAGTATGAGCCTGGCCATTAAAAACTCTGGGAAGTGACTAATTAATAAAGCACCAAATCATAAGGTGTTTTGCATCAGTAGTTAATTAGGACAATAGAAAATAGCATTAAACGCTTGGTCCACTCCATCCACTGAAGAGATGTGTTTTGAAGCAAATTTTAATACAAGCCACCTCTCACATGAAAATTAACTCCCTATACTCAACTTCCGTACATGCAGATGACCACATAGTATAATTACAAGTCTGAAATAATAGTATTACAATTTGAAATCAATGCTTTCCCATTTCATTGTGCCCAGTCTCACTGAGAAGGTTTTGGGGTGCCTAGGTAGAGTCTTTCTGGCGGACTTTCAACCAACTTCAGTCAGAAGCTATTTTATAAAGATTCCTAAGAGTTCACAGTTGTCATAGCGTGAGCCCCGTGCAGACACCTGCGAGAGAACCTCAGGTAACCCCGGCCCCAGCGCAGCTGCTTCTCACAAGTTTAACTGCGCAGGACAGAGACCTTCTCCAGAGACCTGTGGAAGAGAAGAGAGGCAGGAAATTGCAGCGCAGTGTGCACTTGCTGAGGCAAAACCCTGTTCCTGTTTCCTGCTCTGCAGTGTTCTGCTACCTTCTTGCACACTTCAGAAACTAAAGCCTGCAGGGAACAGGCACTCCCTGCAATCCAGTGTTTCTGGGGGTGCCAGGAAGCTCTGGCTTAAGGGGCCTGCTGAGAACCAAACCTTGACCTGTGCCCTCAAGATCCTGCATCTTACCCCACAAAAAACAACTTGGAAATTGTTGTCCAAGCTAGGTCACTTCTTAGCAGCACTTGGAGAGTGACTGAACTGTTCCATTCCAGGGCCTTTCCCTGAGGTCATGGTCTAGAGTGGGCCCCCACACATCAAGCGCTTTGAAAAGTCTCCCCGCTGAGTGCCACACAGATCCTCTCGGGGTGCAGACGCGGCGGGCATGCCCTACATGTGTGCACTGCACAGTGTGGCACCTAGATACCTGATCCCCAGGAACACTGAGAGCACGGCCAAAGTGTTCCGGCCAAGTCCACCCGGCTGATGGAAAGACACGTTTTGCTCCCTGAACGGGCTCTTGCTCCAGACTGCCTGCTTAGTAAGTCCCCTGCTGTGAAGCTGGCCACCTGGAGCTAGGTCTCTCTACAGCAGCCAGGATGCTCACATGTCATCACAGTCACACAGCATGTGCACCCAGGACCTGGGATGTGGGTTCCCTGCTAGGCCTCACCTGCATGGCCAGCATCCAGCAGCACCCTTGAACTCTGCCTTTGTTTAGGCTACTTCTGTCCACTCCATTAGTCAGGGCACTGTGGCACTGATGTGTCTGCTTCCAGGGCTTCAGGTGGTGTCCAATTGAAGTCCTCTAGCAACCAGATCCATATTCACAGCTGGACCTGGAGGTCCTGGCTTCTGAACCTGACCAGCAACACCAGCTTCACCTGAGAGCTCATTAGAAATGCACTACTTCAGGCCTTTCCTCAAATCTACTGAGTCGGAGCCTGAATTCAATCAGGGCATTCCTATGCACATGGCAATTGGAGAAACAGTGACATGCGTGACTAAGACATTTGGAGCACACTCTGTGTGACCTGAGATTTGAAACCGAAAGGAATTATTTTATGGGAACAGGTGCCACACCACCAACCTGGTGCGTTTCACCGTGTGGCTAGTACCTCACACAAACAGCTCTCCATCACGTCAGAGCTGGCGTGAGCTGTGGCACGACACCATCCTTTGGCATGGCGGACAAGGAAGCAGTGCAACATCTGGCTGGAAGTGAGAATGGGAAAGGCCCACCTGTGAATGCAAAGACGTGGGGTCCACATTGCTGGTCACAGTCCATTACCACTGTCGCTTCTCTCCCAAATGCCTGCCTGTCACAAAAGAATCAAACAAAAGAGGACTGTTTTCCTAAAAGTCCGGGAGAAATGCTCATGGTTAGAAAGTTCAAGAACGAGGGGCAAATCTCTTTACAGGGGATGAAATGCCAGGAACACGGTTAACTGCCATGTCTTGACCATTGATTTAGCCATTATGTAATTCTCCCTCCAAGTATTTGAATCACAATAGGTTATAGTATTCACTTAGTAAAGGGATGATGAGGTTCAATAATTATAATAATCATAGAAAATCACATCAAGAAAATCATCAAGAAAATCACAGGAACAAATTAATCCTCTGTGTTTTGTGTACTGCCAGAGACATGATTATTCAAGGTTTTAGTGATAGCAAAGTTTGTACTGTTACTATAATCTATGATAAATCTAGGATTTATGAAAGAGGAGGACATTTTTTTCTAAAATCTGAGTTTTCATAGAATGATTTTGTATCATCACAATGAACTTACTAGGCTATACTATTATCATTAGATTCATATGAATTAATACCTTCCTAACATCAGTCTAAAATATGACTCTTATCCTATGTAGGTAATGTGCCCATATGTTTCATATTTATAACAATATGAAAAATCATGTCAAATGAATTAGTACTATTTGCTTATGAAATTCAGCTCATGAACTTGATTTAGGAGACATGGGGAATATTTTGGAGTCCTTTAAATACTAAAATTAGCTTGTGAATTCTTAGTCTTCAAGTAAGAAGTGGATTTTGGAATTTTGATTCAAGGTCAAAAGCAAAACTCAATAATAAAGCAAGTAAATCATATTATACAGAGTTCAGTTCAGTGCAGTGGTCTCATTGCCTTAAGTAGAGTCCCAAAATAACACCATGAAATGTAGTTTTCTTAATGTGCTTTCTTTTGAGGTAAGTTTTATTATGATGAGGTATTTCTCTGATCTAAGATATAATATTTGCATCTCTCATCAATTTACCTAGTACACACTAATGAGATGGTAATACTAACTAGAATTATGTAAGTTTTCCTATTTCTAAGTGTTTATATGCTGGTATACCTTTTTTTCCCCTGGAATGTACTGGTAACAGACATCAAGCCAAACTTTTTAAAGAAATTAAAATTCCACAAAATAACTATCACAGAGTGGAGCCATCACAGAGCAGAGGCTAAGTACCTCCATAGGACATGCCACCTGGCCACATTGCTTAGTGACGCTGACAGGGCCAGAAAACATACCCCTCAAGTCAGGGGTCCAGCAGAGGAGGTCCTGCCATGGAGACAAAGGAGGAGAAAGTCCACCCTGATGCCAGGCTGTGCCCCTCTCTACAAAAGTTCTCTTTTACCCTTCACAGATGTAGTTCCATCAACAAGTATTAATGCATGAACTGATCATGCAATTTTTAAAAAGTCTGGACTCCTAGATTCTACTTCAAACTTTCCTTCACAGCACAAGGAATTAATAGTTTTTTTCTTCTGAAGAGAGTTCTTTATCTCAGAAATGAAAAGATACCTCTTTGCTATCTGTTCACATGCACATTGCCGGCTGGCTGCCTCCTAACTTCTACAATGTCATTTAGACCCTTCTTTTGCTACTTCTGCTTCTCTGCAAATGAGCATTTAAAATCGAATGGCAAATTTGATTAAATGACAAGAACATCCTTAACCACCTAATACATATTTTTCAAAACAAAAACATGCACAACTGTAGGTCTTTGTAGAAGCAGGTGAATTTTCATTAAAGCAGAGTCAGAGATCTTAGAGTACAGAAATACAAGAATATAAGTGGTCCCCATGAAAAGCAGAATGGACCTGTTTTGTTCTGTTTAGTAGAATAACTGGCATGACATGGTAGGAAATGATGGTTTGAATAAATTAAGAAATGATAAATTGAGAGGTTTTTTAATTTGTGTATTTTTCTTTTAGACTATTTTTTCTTCTCTGCTGTATCTGAGGCAGGGAAGCTAATGGCGTGACCCCTGATCCCTGCATTAGAATCAGAAGGCCCGGGGTGTTCATTAAATTTTGCACTGTTGCACTCCACTCGGGCTGACCCACTCAGAATGTCTGGGAGGTCATATCCAGAAATTCACATTTTCAACAGATTCCCAGTTCATCATTTGAGGACTCAAAAAAGACTTGAGAAACAATCATAGTCTAAGAAATTAAAATTCTAATTTAAAAGTAGTTAGAGCTAAAACTTGGGCAGTTCTCACAATTTTCTATGTGCAACCTACCCCTGAATGTTTCAAATTCTTTTGATACAAATATGGTTTGTGTGATTGTGAAATTTTGAGTTAAAAAGAAATGTGTCAAGCGGCTTGGGAGGCTGAGGTGGGAGGATTGTAGGTTAGGATAGTAAGGTTTGAAGCCAGCCTGAGCAATTTAGTGAGGCTGTAAACAACCTACTGAGACCCTGTCTCAAAATAAAAAATAATAAAAGGAGGGTCTGGGTTTGTGGCTCAGTTGTTAAGTGCCCCTGGGTTCAATCTCTGGTACCAAAAAAAAAAAAAAAAAAAGAAAAGAAAGAAAAAGAAAAAGTGCTCAGTCATTGTAATTGGCTATAGTATGAGTCTGTGAAGAGTCCACATACTTACTGGCACTTCCTTTAAAAGACAACATAGGTTGAGTGCAGTGGGGCACACTTGTCATCCCAGTGACTCTGGAGGCTGAGACAGGAGAATCACAAGTTCAAAGCCAGCATTGCAACTCTGTGAAACCCTGTCTCAAAATAAAACATAAAAAAGGCTGGGATGTGGCTTAGTGGGAAAGGAACCCTGGTTTCAGCCCCCAGTGCCAAAAAAGACACTAATAAACTGGCTTCTATAATATTGTGAAATGCATCTCCTGCAGAGGTCCTTTGCTGTCACAGCTGAGTTCCTGTCTTTGAGAAACATATAGCTGTTCCTTCAATGTGGCTGTCTCTCACCTTCTATAGTTCTCTGCTAAAACACTGGATGCTCAAAAAACCTTCTTGACCTTGGTATCCAAACAACCTACCCTCCTGATGCTTTGTCTCCTCTCCCCTACCTCCCTCAGTGCCCTTATCCCATCTGCCTGGATGTGAGGACTCACTCACTGTCCAAGCCAGGGACATCTTCTGTCTTGAGCACCATGGTGCCCTCATCTCCAAGGGCTGCCCAGGGCACTCTGTAAGTGTGTTGAATGAATGAATGAATGAATGAATGAGTATGGTTTAACTGGCACAAATAAACAATTGCACATAAAATCTAGCATATAGAAATGTAGTTGCAAATAATCCCAAAAGGATAAATGTTACATTTTTTGGTCAAATGTAAACACAGTTTGTTGGATTCTCTGACCCAGTGAAAATGCAGTGTGTAAGATTGGCAGCCAAGGCAGCGAGTCGAGCTTCAGCCCTTCAAACTCATCTTTATTTTCCATGTCAAGATCTTCCTGCACATCTGCCACTGACTTCCAACTTGATTAGCAAGTGTTTATCATCATTAACATGAAGGTTTAACTCATGTCTTATTTCTTTCTAAAAAGAATTTTACCTTTCCATGGTTATTTTAGCATCCCTGCATTCTTTCCAATTATCCATTGGAATTATCCAACAGAATTTTTTCTTAAAAGAAAAAGGATAAGATTTACAGTCTGCAGTAATTAACAAAATTATCAAAAAATTCTTGGTCATTTAGAATAATTCAAAATTAAATATTTAAGTTGTTTTTGAATTTGGGTGGTTTATGTTAAGAAGAGTTTGATTTTTTTTTTCAAATCAAAAGTCACATATGCATGAGCTGACAGCATTTCTTGAGGCTAAGATTAAATGGCATGAGAACTCCTGATTTGTTAAGTTGCTTTATCAATTGTACAACACTTTTGTGTATGATCTCTCTTGTCTCAATCCTCCAAACTCCTGGGCTACAGATGCATATATTATTATCTCTGTTTCACACTTGAGGAAACTTGGCATCAAAGGATTTTGGTTATTTGCCTTGGTTCACCCTGCTGATTAGAGACGGATGATAGCCAAACTTCATGTCTCCTTATTTTAAGTTCTTTGAGCAACACTGACACACACACACACACACACACACACACACACAAAACAAAAACAAACAAAAAAAACCAATAAATTAGAAAGTGCCTGAATGTTTCTGTTTACTTTGAAGTCTGACCATTATACCTCGATACCCTGAGCTCTGTCTCATGTACAGAACTTGATGGTGAACATGACCGTCAAGCTTGCACACAGGAGTCCAGGTGCAAAGGGCAGCCATGGTTGAATGGTGTCAACCTGGACCCAGGGGTAGCTGTGGCCTACTGCCCCTCCTGCTGTTCAGTCTACCCAGCTCTCTGAGCCCCTGACGTGCCTCCCTCTCTCCTGACCTGGGACTGAACCCTTTCCTCTTTCCTCCCACACCAAGATCACGGCTGAGTAGTCAGGAGTCATCCCAGCATCCAGGGCAGTGAAGAGATGGCTCTGTGGTCCCATGACAGTTGGTAGATCTGATTCTGCAACTGCCTTGGACCCAGTCCAAGGTCAGCTTGCATGATCTCCTGAGGGGGTTCTTAGCCTGCAGGAGCTGTGACTGCATGGGTCACATGGGAATTCTAACACTGTAGGCTTCCAACACCACAGTCTCTCTTTAGCCTGGAAGCTAAGTGTTCACGTTTCACACGTGTCTTTGAAGCCCTTTCAAATCATGTTGTTCATGAAAATTGCCAATGCCTGAATTCTCTAGCCATTAACTTTGTCACATGAAGAGGAGAAATAGGAAGAATAGAAATACATGATAAAATTGAAGTATTAATGCTAGAACTGTTGCAGAAATTGGTCAGGAAGTGTTGTATGGACACAGCTATTATTCTTGCAGGATGTACGTCTTCTGTGTCACGAGAAGTTGTCAGTGCAGTTGTTCTGTTTTTCCCTTTGGCTCATCCATGTTTTGATTATGTTTTTCCATCTGCTGTTCTGCCCCTCCACTTGGTCAAGGTCAAGTTCCCGGAATTATTCTCTACCAGCATAATAGATGAGAACATTTGACCTTGACGTCTATGACATTTTGAACCAAATCAGAATTTCTTCAGCAATTTTTCTCTTCTTATGACAGCATAGTATATGGTACTTAAGACCCACTGTTAAATAGTCCATAATGGTGATGGAAAATCTTTGCTAAAGAAAAGTACATTTTCTTTGAATTAGCAGATACATCTTAGTGAAATTTTGGTGCATATTCCCAGAAGTGGTTGTGTTGAGAATCGTTCTCTCAAAATTGCCCAAAGTAAATAGATCTTGTGAATATGGATCCCATGATGCATTCTTCTTAAACAAGGGTGGTAGAAGACATGAATTCTAGCAGAGGCACTTTTAAACTTTGATCCCTTGGCCTCTCTTCTTTCCCCCCAATTCTTTTTGTCTCTCTTCTAGCTTGTCCATCCACATGATACTGAAATGTGATCACAATGGATCAACAGAAGAAACAATGCTCCTTTTAAAATACCTTATCTCCTTTGGTGCTCTGCATAATGCTTAAATATCCAACTGTATTTTGTGCAAGTGTTTTCACAGGGAAATACCATGAGCTTTAGTTTTAACATCAGCATGCTGATGGGAGAAAAATATACAGCATACTACTCAAATTTTTAGTAATTTTATGATCATATATTAATCAACATTAGAAGATTGAAATTATGATATCAACAGAGGTAGACTTTACCTCTTGGTTAGGACCCCATGAATGATAGTACTAATAAATAGTTCCTTATGCCAAGTAAATGCTTCTGACAAGAGGATCCTCACATATGCCTGTGATCATGTCACCACATAGAAGTCCAAGCAGTTCCTCTATATGTTTTTTGATATTTAGGATGAGGGAATGGTGATAAAGTTACCACTCTAGATCTGCCAGTGATGCTTAACTTTTATTTAACTATACATTTGAGTATAATCATTACTTCCTTGTTTCTACACATCTGAATCCTTAGCAATGCTATCTGAATCTTCAGGAGTAAGAATTGACAGCAGAAGCTCAAGATGTGTTGTACTTAAATATATTCCTGGAAAATCTGAGCTAGAGATAATATTCAGTGCAGTGTTGGCATGTGACAAATCAGAGGCAATGAACCTAATTATGCAAAACAATTATTTCCAATCTATCATTCATTTCAACACTATCTAAATCAGAAATTATTTAATTACTACAAAGGGAAGGTAAGGATCTTGCCTGCCCTGCTCCTTTCCTTTCCTCAAAGCAGGCTGTGCTTTTTATTAATACTGCATTCATAGCGTTCTCCACATTGCTTCCTCATCCGGAAATGTTGTTTTCTGTTTATTTATATTCAGAGCAGTGAGTGCTAAATATATCAGTAAAGCATTTATCTGTCAGCAATTTCAAAACTTTTGAATGGCTTTTTCCTCAAATATACTAGATGAGAATATTCAAATTCCTTGGTCATATGTTCCTGAAGAAGCAACCCTATCTTTGCACATTTGAAGATTTTGGCTTGTTGGTGTCCTCTGGGGAAGGCCTGGACAAGTAGGAGGGACATAGAACCATCCAGATACACTGTCGAGGTCAAGGAATCCCAACCCACACGTGCTTTAGACTGCCGTGGAGAGCTCCAAATTTGGCCAGTAGGGATGGCAGTTGGCAGTTGAATTCTAATGTGCCAATGGGTACCCATTTGAGGGATTTCACTGAAGGGTCCTTTTCAAGCCAGCTGCAGTCTCCTTTGGTTCTTGTCTATGTTCTCTGGTCATCATGGTAGACCACGCCTCTCCATGCTGCCCAAGTCCATCCCAGGCCCCAGGTCCCCTGCCATTTCTCCTCTAACATTGGCTCTCAGCATCTTCCAGCTCAGCACCTGGCTCTCATGCAAACATGTGTTCTGGTGTGCAGAGGTCTCCTTCAAGAAACATCCACAGGTTCCCTGGTCTACAGCATTGCTTCAAAGCAGCCTTTCCCCAGACCATGCAATGAAGTGTCCCAAATAAGGACTCATGAATGCTAGAAACCAAATGATTTGTGGCCTCAATTTTTAAATAAACCAGTTAGTGACATGCATTTGTACCTTTTATCATAGGGAGGTCTGCTAAATGCAAACGCTTCAGGTTCGGAGAATCAGAGTAAAAGAAAATGAAACTCAGGAACCTTTTTCTTTAATGTCTACTTCTCTTAGGGTTTCAGGTGGCTGTCCCTCAAATGTTTTGACTCCTCTGTTGTCCAGGGAAACACTGCTGATGGGAACACATACCTGTCCACTTGTCAGGGGCAGCATCAAGATGGTTTTGCCCTTGTGGCTCATTCAGTTGCTCTTCATTTACCATAATTTTTGTTGTACAATTTAGGATACAAGGACTCTGGGTAATAAGAGGTTTTTAGAATCCACTGCCTGCCTGATTCCTTTGGTGAAGAAGCCAGTTACATTCATCAGGCTGTGAGAAAAATGATGTTTCCCCAGTTGGGTTCAGTGTGGATTTATCTCAGAAGCATTATCATCCTCACAGTGATCAGCTTTGGGAGCAAAGCAAGGCTGCTGGATGACATGATAAGCTGATCAGCTTGATGGGTTGCTGCCATTTTATGGTATTCGTTTGATTTTCTGCACATTTCAATCATTCTGTCTCCCCCCAAATTCAGATATTCTTGGATAAAACACTGTGACTATTGGCTGAGCTTTAATGTGCCTTGTTAATTTATTTCAGCTGGGTCCCGAGCCTCGTACAGCAGCCAGCATGGACACCTGGGCCCTGAGCTGCGGGCCCTGCAGTCCCCAGAACACCACATAGACCCCATCTATGAAGACCGTGTCTATCAGAAGCCCCCTATGAGGAGTCTCAGCCAGAGCCAGGGGGATCCTCTGCCGCCAGCACACACCGGCACCTACCGCACGAGCACAGGTGTGTATTCAGGACCCCGCTGCCAGTTGGCAGGGGGTGGGCTTCCTTGGGAGCTTAAATATTGCCCCTAAATCAAAGGTGCGCATGTGTGTATGCCCGCGTGTCTGGGTACCCACTCCCCACCAGCATGGTCACCTGCTTCTACCAGCATGTCTGAGATGATGATGGTATAAACAGAGTGTGACTTCAACTTAGCCAACTGTGTATACTATGAATGACGGAAGTACAATGGGGATTAGAAGCCTAATTTGTCAAGCAGGAAAATTGAGGGAAGCAATACTGATGTTTCATACCTCCTTATTAATTTACGTAATGAATATAAGTACTCCAAGAAAACACAGCCATTACACAGAACATAAAATGCAAATGCCTGATGATCATAAGTGTTTTTTAATGGTGTCATCTACTTATTTGGCAAGCTTGGGGGAAAATATTTACTAAAAATGTAGCATATTTTGGAAGGCACACTTGGAATTTGTTTCATACACACTAATAGGTTGAATCATATGAAATTATTGTTTAAAGGTCTGATGCTGGCAATTGCATATGATTCAATCAGCTCTATAGCTCCCCTGGATTAAATCTGTTTTGAATTGTACAAAGTTAAGGCCACATGAAGAAAGACAGGGTAGTCCAGGATAAGTGACTACTTGGAAAATAATTGATCTAATGTCATGATTACGGTGCTAGAGGACACTTGCATTAACTATGAAGTCAGTAAAATTGAAAACCTCTTGAGAATTGCACTTATTTTAGAGTACCACATAGCCAGGTAAACAGAAAAGAGGATGTTGCGGGTCTGCAGAACAGTAGCTCCCTCCTTTCCTCTGATCACGTGAGTGCTGGCAGGCACTGAGGCACAGGACAGCTGGTGATCTGGTCCAAAGCTTGGCAAACAGATCTGTGTAGCCTCAGAGTATTGTAATGTCTGGTGACCACTAACTACAGTGTAGCAATTTTGTTAAACTGCATTATGATACTAAATTACACGTTTGGAAATCAAGACAAGCTAAGCTACTTTTATAGTTGATTATTGATATTTACATTTCAGTATTTCACTGCATCATATGAAGAAAGACACAAAACACTCTTTATTTTGCTTCTGACATGGTAAATGCTGCCCAATGTTAATAATACGTATCTTGGTTTAGATGAAAAAGATTACCCATTTATTCTTCTGTCACATTTCTCTCACCTTCAGCCTGCTAGGTCTACTCGAACATTTCATTTTTCCATATAATCAACTAAGGTAATTTTGTTTTTGTGTACTCTTGTCAAGGAAAAGTAACAATTTCAGTGACATTCAATACCTAATTTGAATAAAAACTGATGGCAAAAGAGAGTTATTAATTCTCTGTTGTCTATGCATATGCTCTTAGAATTATCTCTTGTTAATAAACTTCTAGGGGGTTTCATGAAAATTCACTACAATAATGAAGAAAGCTTAAGTCCTCCATATCACACTGAAGACAGTATAAGGCTCACACTTTATAAAAACAAACAAAATGAAACTAGTATTTTCCCTAAGCCTGGAGTCAGCAAACAGTGGGATCCAGCTCAGCCCCGGGTTCAGCAGCACTTGAGAGTTAAGAATGACTACTCTGTTTAAATGGTGGGGAAAAGATCACCAGTTGAATAATGATTTGTAATACGTGCGGATTGCGTGGAATTTGCATTTCAGTGTCCATGAGAAAGCATGGACGGCAGCCCCACCCTGGCGCTATGCCTCTCTGGCACCACAGGGGCGGAGTTGAGAGGCTGCGAGGAGACCAAAGGCTGGCAAAACCAAAAGTACTTACTCTTACTCTCTGGCCCTTTGCGGGGAAACTGCCGAATGCTGCTGTGTGGCATCAGTAGGGAGCCATTCTGAGTGAACAGTGTTATTCTTTCCCCCTCCTCTGAGGGCAAGGACAGTGGCCTCCAAATGCTTCCAGGGGAAAACCTGTGTGACCCAGGGCTTTGCCAGTAATAGCCATGGCAGAGGTCCACCAAGGTCATGACATCCAGATGTCTGAGGCCTTATGCCAGCCTGAACCTTTGACCTTGAGACCTTCCTTGAATTTTAAGGAAATAGGGTGGTTTACACAACACTATGAAAATTTCCAGTGCACATGGATGGTCTTTTGGGAAAACAGGTGGAGGAGGAGAAGCCATCTCACTTCAACTCCTAAATATAAAGCCACAAGCTCTTTCTTCTGTACCTGCCCAGGTTGGCCCTTGGCTATACCTGAGTCATTTCATGTTCTCACATTTCCTGAACCAGAAACCATCTCTATCGGAGCCTGCAAGTTTGAGAAACTGTCTTTCATATATTTATATGTCCTTTTCCTTAACAATTATAGCCATTCTGTATACATTTTAGTCTATCTAGTATAACATATACTTAAAAATTAATACTACAAAAAATAGAGATAAAAAATAATGATAAAATAGCTGAAGGAAACATTCTCAGGCAGCTTCCCCACATCTAGTTGATCATCTTTCCATGTCCGGTCCTATGTTGTGCACTCCCCAGTGCTGGAGACCTCTGGGGCAGACCTCGAGGAGGCTCCCGGGGATGGAGAGCCTCATCCCTCCGGAGAATTGGACAGCTCCTTACGAGGTCTGTTAGATCTGAGTGTTCAGAGGCACTGGCCCTTAACTTGGACTGGTAACTGAGGTGGGCAGTGGGTCTTACCTTTCTGCCCCCAAATCCTGGACTATCATCTAGAGTCCCTTTGGTTGGATCCCTAAAGCCTTTCAAACAGTGCTTCAGGGAGAGTGGGGCAGGAGCTGGAGAGCCGTGGTTTCTCATCAGTGGATCAACTCTTAGGAATGAAGACGGGTACTTACACCTGAAGATTGGTGCATAGAATCAAGCATGAGAGAGAATGATGTTATTCATACTGTGGCAAAAGCCCACATACACAGCCACTTTCAGGAATGTTCTAGTTGCTCTGATCATATTTACTAATCCCCAGAACAATGCTAGAACAGAACTGTTATTATGATGTGCACTTTATAGGTCAGAAAACTGAGGCAGAGAGATGTTGAGTGATTTGACCAAGATTGCACAGATTGTGTGGAGCCAGCCTTTAAACCTTTGCTCCCAGACAGTCTTGCCTAAGACCTTCACCTTGGTGGACCCTGCATTTGTAAATATCATCATTTAAAAACATTCAGCTCCACAGATGAAAACAAGCGTATATTCAAAAGCTATTATTTGATTAAGAAGAACTATTGAAGACGTTGTATAGTAGATGCTCTGGCCCAGTCAAAGAAATTTAGAATCTGTTCCTTCCTTGAGCATATTTAGAGAAGGAACATGAAAAGTTAACTGGTAATGGATGGTAAATTTTAAAGGATAACTGAATCTCCCAGATAAAATCAAAGGCAAAATATTAATGAAAACACTGAACAGCACATTGTGGGCTTTTGTCTCTTTGTTCTTGTGCTGGATAACATATGACTCAAGATGAGACTGTGCTATACACAGATTGAAGGGTCTAGTTGCCCTGGTCTCCTGCTCATGTCCTCTGACCATCCACCTGCTCACAGGTGAGCCTGAGCGTGGGTAGGAGTTGTCTCCACTGGCCACCTGCTGGTGTCTAGTGCTGCATCTGTACTCTGTACCTGCCAGGGCTCCTGAGCATTGCTCTGGATCCTGTGGTTAGTCTCTTTCCCCATCTCTACCCCATGCTGACCTCATCCCTGGGCCTCTCTGGCCCCAAACACCACCAAGGCTAATGTGAATAACAGACTGTTCCTCAGCGGGGAAATTTGCCGAGAGCTGACTACACAGAGAACACCAGAAAGCATCTTCAGACACTGAAGAGACAGGCTACAGCTCCCTAATCTTCCCCACCAAGAGGGATGTCCCAGGTGGCATCCGGTGCTCAACACATCGCCTCTCCCTACCTTTGTTCTCTACTGCTGTAAGGAAGCAGCCCGCGCCCGCTACTTTCTAAGGAAGACAGTTTAAACCTCGGATGACATTATGTCTACCTCTGGGCACTTGGAAAGCTCCTCTGGGGTTTCTTGCACCATAAAGCTACCATCGTCACGTTAGGGACCCCATGAACCTGTGTTTAGGAACACGTAGGTCCATGTGTGAGGACTGAGATGCCCGAGTCCCTCTCCCCCTCTTTCCTCCTCTGCAGCTTGTAGATGGTGAAACATCCCGACAGGCATCACTATTTACATAGGAATCAACTCTATGGCCCGAAGCTGAAGTGGCACACAGTCAGCTCGGACTATCAGGGGGCATGTGGGCTGAAGGGGTTTCCTGCCCCCTCCACAGTCCTAACCCTTGTCATGCTACTGCAGATGCTTCCAGGGGAAATGTTCATCTCCCACCCGGCCCAGCAGAGGCTGCAGGCTGTAAGGACAGTTCTACCAGCCCCTCTGGTCCCAGAAGAGCTGAGCAGAGACAGAAAGACAGCAGCTCACTCCTGCCCATGGACAGCAAGTGAGGAACAGAAGCCAGTGTGGTGGCCCCAGGGATCTGGTTTCCTTAAAGGCAGGAGAAAAGGAAAAAAGGTTACTTGTGTCTTAGCAGTGGTCCCTGGTCAGCTGGCTCTCACAGCTGCCCCATCACCTGATATGAGGGCTGTTCCTTTCTTATAGGACCAATAAATGGTGTGGGGAGATGGCACAGGAGACCACCCTCCCCGGATGGAGAGGCAGGATTTTGTGGACCCCAGTAGCACTGGCTGGTGTGCCTTGGCAGGATCATCAACCCAATGTCAGGGTATTACCTGCTGCCCAATGAAATAGAAGAAGGCACAATTTTAACTAAGGTGTCTGTTTAGATGACACACACATTTCTTCTGAGGTGAGGCTGTCAGAACCAGAACTGTACAATCAGGAGGACATCAGGACAAGGAATGTGCCAGCCTCATGCATCACTTAGGGAAAAGTCTATTAAGTAGGAACTAAACAGCCGGAATTTCTATTTCCAACTCAAACATGTGCATGACAGTCAACTTGGAAGTCATTTTATCAACACAGACGTTTGACTCTGATACTGCCTGAACACATCTTTGCAAATGAGTGAAAATGACCCGCATCTGCCATGATGCCAGTCCTGGGAGTTTATTTTGGATAAATGTGACTTTATGTGAGAAGTGGCACCAAGCGTCCCTGAGGCAACTGTCAGCCTGTAATGAAGGAGGAATTGTTTTTAACAGGCTGCAGGGAGAAAACCCACCAAATATCTTCCTAGGGTGACAAGTACTACCACGTGGAAAGAAAAGAGATATGAAGAAAGTGTTTTTCAGAAAACCTCAATTCTCTGCAAAAATAGCCAATGTTTGATGAAGTTATAGTGGGATTACATAAGACCTTTATATGCATAAAATCTTATTATTCTTCAGTTATATATAAATATTAGTAGCAAAAGACTTTTGATTAAAACTATAATTTGAGTTCACAAAAATGTGGATTATTAACAATTTATCAATTGTTCCTTCTGGCTATAAAGTCAAGTACTTTTCATTGAAATAAGTTAAAGAAGATACTGTTACCTCTCAGATAAAGTCTTTGCTGTTTTGTAACATAGGGTTGTTATAGCTAAGTGATAGAGAACTTACTCGGTGGTCACAAGGCTCTGTGTTTGATATGCAAGACCAAAAAAAAAAAAAAAAAAAAACCTGCCTTTTAAATCCAAAAGTCAGGGACACATTATTACCCAATTGAAAATTATAAATGAGCCCAATGATAAATATCGTCAAAAGAAAACTTCCAGTTGCCCAGTTGCTTCCCTATATCAATTCACTTAAGATGGTATAAATAAAGTGTCTATTTATGGCTCAAAGGAGGCAGAGTGTTTGATGACAGAACAGTTAATTGATAAAATTCAAGGACATGGAAGCTCATAATTTTGTACAAATGGATGTTGAGGATAATGTTGAGTGACCAACCTGGAGACCCATAACCAATACACTCGCTTTGTCCTGGGAGGTGGACCCCAGTCTCCTGGGTGCTCACCTCACCCTTAAGTTATATCAGTAAGCACATCAACATTGACAAGAGTAAAAGCCAAAGAGCAGGTGACAACTGAACACTGAATGGGTCTTCATGTAACACTGTAAGGTGGAACTTAGGGAGAATCAAGACACTGCCAGGAGATACACCCTGTGAAGCCATAGCCACAGCCACTTCTGCCCTCAACACCAGATATTTTCTATAATTATAAGAGTGTAAAAGTGCTATAATTTACTAATATGACTGTTTGAATCCTTGGAAATATTAAATTCTTTAGAAAAATGAGTAAAACAAGACCAAGGTCATGTTGCACTTGACGTGGACATGTTCGTTTTCTAGTATAAAAAGGACCACAGCACCACTGGTCCCACATCTGCCAGATCCCAGCCTCCACCCCTGATTTTCAGGGTCTCAGCCAGTTAAGATACTTTGTTCAAACACTTAAGCATTCCGGGAGTGCCTTTGGGGCTTCTTATTTAGCATGTGGATATTTGGATGCATAATGAATATAATAGGTCTTTTTATTATAACCACATACTGTCAAGTACTTGATATTATGCCATTTAGTGCTTAAGAAGGTGGAGCAAATGTTTTTTCCTGGGCTACTCCTGTTCTTCCACCACCTGGTTCTTGCACCCAGTCCTGTCTCCACATGGGTGAGGCCCATGAATAATGCATCTCTCTGGCTAGGAAACATGCTCATGCTTCCCATGCAGTCTCTGCTTGCCTTCCCCTCTGATCCTGTGACAGGTGTGCAAAGACCCCTTTATCCCACCCCAGGTGAAAGAAAGAGTCCACCTTGGATACATGAGCATTCCCCACCCAACTCCCCCATTTCCATTTTGATGGAAAATTTTATCCAAGGACGTTCCTTCATCCAGGTCCATTCTATTTTCAATGGAGTAAAGTTTTGCTGTTTCCCTCTGAAGAAGAAGCCAACGTTGAAATGACACTACAGATTCTGAGGAATACTAAAAGGGGGTGAATTGCCTAGGTGATCGTACTTGACCAGGCACACAGTATCTCTTTTGTAATCTTCTTTGGCTTTTCCGCCAAACACATTACTCTTCAAAGTGCATGAGCTATATTCACTGAACACACCCCCGTGTCAAGTGCTCAGAGTGTATTAGAGGGGGAGAAACAGGCAGAGACTGGGGTCAAACTGAGTTGGAATCCAGTCTCCTCCAGCTGCTCACCTGAGAGATGAGGAGGTGGTATAGGTGTAATGGTACCTGCCACCTGGGCTTCTGTGCTCAGTAAGTGAGGCAGTGTGTGTAAGCTGCTTACACGATGGCTGGAACAGCAGGAAGCTCTGCTTAAATATTGACAATTGCACCCTTCTTGTACACTCAAAACTAAAAATGTCAGAAAGATGACCACATTGTCATCACAAAACTCTCTTTACACACACTATAAATTAGAGGTCAAATTATATAGCATTGGGTATACATTTAAATATGTGCAAAACGCATACGTATGTAGAATTAGACATGAATTTTTTTGCTTTATCCATTCAGTTTACATTGTACTTGCATAGCTATAACATTAATAACATAGTAGTCATCACTACTATGTATCAAAATGATCCTATTTCTATTAATCATTTGTTGATTTTTTTTCCTATGAATTTATATTGTGAGTACCTAATGAACAACATGCACTTTTAGATTCTTCAAGCATCATAACAAAAGAAAACTGTAGAAACTGTTCAGGAGAGAATTTTATTTCGTTTTCTCCTTAAAATACACCTACGATACATTCACAGACTCGTGTAGTTTGTGAACCACTGTTGTGGGACTGTTTGCCCTTTGCTGATGTTTTCAATATCTTCTTCCTCAATCAAAGCAGTGAAAACAACATCGACACTAATAATATTCCATGACGACTAATCATCATGCATTAAATGCGTCTCCCCACAGAGATAATATGTGAAGTTGAGAGATTCTGTTAAGTTTACCCTTGAGTATTTTCCCAGTGAGTTTAGGGTCAGCTTGTGCCACGTACAGAAAAGTGGGAGACAGTTACAATGCAGCTCTTGAGGGCTGTGTTATAGGGTAAGCTGACCTGGGTACTGAGGTTCTGATCTCTGCAGTGATGGGTTTGACCTCTCTCTAAGAGCATGTAGGCCATATCTGTCACTTAAGCCGTATTTTTTTCTGAGCTGTCTTTAATCACCTTTGTATTAATCAAGATCACACTTACAAATGTGTGCTATGCTTTCACATTTGTCTGTGTTTGCAAATATATACTGTAAGGCCCCCCAAAAAGGAAACCCCAACTCTGTCCCATGGATGGATGGCAACCCCAATCAACCGCAGGAGGCGTCACTTGATGCAAACCGCAAGAGGTGTTTATTCCAGCGCGCTGGGACCCAACTCCAGGAGTCGAGTCCCTAGCAGAAAATCTTGTAGGTTTATAAAGGCAGAAACCACACATCGGGAGGGGTCACACATGAAAGGGAAAAGGGGGAACAAGGCTGCCAGGAAATTTCAAAGGGGGTCTGGGTTTGCTGACAACATGTTTCACAATGTTTTACAACAGGCTGTAGATTCTGGTCAATAGTTTCTGGTAATCCTACTGTTTGAGCACTATCTGGCTATCAGGCTCAATTTACTCTTTTACTCTCTGTTTGGGAACAGAGAACAGCTTTAAGGGCTTTGTTCCCATTACTGGGAGGGAAACCTTAGGGAGTTGAGATAAAACAGACAGCTTAAAAAAATGTCCATTCTTTCAATACAAAAGTAAAGCAAATAATATAAAAAGAGAAATGTTCTCTTCCTCTTTGTCTAACCCTACTTTACATTCCTCCCAACAAGGTTCTCACCGTGTTCTCAGATTCTTGTATTTTTTTCCCATGCTCTTTCCCCTTTTCAGTAAATAATGCTTGTCACCATCATTCATAAAGCAGAATGCTTCCTTTTTATTTAAAAAAAAAAAAAGATGCCTCGCCTCCTCTTTCGACTGTAACAGCTAAAACATCTCTTTGTTTTTCCTTGATGAACTGGGGCTTTATTTGTATAGCTGTACAGAAAACAGACAGATAATTTCATGAACAGCATAGGTGATGTTGGTGTCAAGTCAGCTGCAGAAGCATCTCCTGCTCGGTGTCCCCAGAGTGACCAAAGGCACTGTCCATGGAGTTGAAGAGCTCACCGAGGGGAGGAGGCTGTTTGCAGAGCAGGTGGGGAGGGGTGAGTTTGCAGAGCTGATGAAGCCCAGGCCCCTGCAGATGTTTGCCTTGAGGGGTTTGTTGGATGAAGTCATCCAAGAGGAGGTCAGTGGAGCTCAAATAAGAGACATGTTCAGCTGTACAGAGATTAAGGGGAACACGTATTGAAGGAACGTGCAATAGCACACCAGTATTCATTTATCCTTATTGATGGACAGGCCTGATTTGTAGAAGCCACACCAAAACCTGAAAAATCCACCAAAAAGGGGAGAGCTTGAACCCCAAACATTGCAGTATTCACCCCTATTCCTTATGTACAGTCCTTTCAGTTTCAACATTTTAATGCTAATGCTAATAATAGCAGCTTACTTATTTAACATTTGCTATACGTTAGGGGTCTATCACTTTTCATGTACTCAAAGTAAACCATGATCTCGTGAAGTCATGGAAACATTTTTTATGTATACTTTTTTAAAAATAATGAATTTTATAGTTACATCACTGATGTTTGGTTTGCAATCAGTTTGATCCTCACACATTTTGTTCTGTATGATTTTAGAATCCATTCTTTAATATATATGTCCCCCACCCACTGACATATTGATATTTTCTTGCATGGATCAGTCTCACATTTGTTTCAAGTTAGCAGCACCAATTTGAATTCTGATTTTCTATTTCAAAATTTCCATCACCTATTTTATTTCTTGAGACCTAAAAGAAGTTTCAGTCGGGTATTTGGGTGATACTTTTGAAGGGCCATTCATTCAAAATTTAGGCTCACTGAGGGGAGGAGGCTGTTTTCAGAGCAGGTGGGAGGGGTGTGTTTGCAGAGCTGATGAAGCCCAGTCCCCTGGGCTTTTTTCTGTATATTTTTTTTTTATCGGAGTAAATTCAGTTTAGTGAAAAGTTCTGTAAATGAGTTGACACACCAATTTGTAATAATTTTTGTCAATATAATACTATATTCTGTTGATTAGTTCCTATTGTAATCCCACCTCCTCTCTATCTTTAGCAGATATTTCCCTTAGTTTTAGACTTCTCATCATTTTTCCTAAGTCTTCACACTATATCGGATAATTCAGTAGCATGCATCTTTGAGGTTTTAAACTTGGTCCAACAACCATGGTGGTCATAAGCAAAGAATCTGGAGACAGGCTGACCACAGGGTTGAGTTCCTGTCCTGTCAGGTCTCAGCCAAACCTCGCCATGTGATTTCATCTCTCTGTGCCTCAGTTTCCCATCTGTAAAGTGAGAGTGACATTTATCCTCTGCTTGGCTCTTGGAGGAAATGTGGGTCCACACGGTCACCCAGGAGCAACTGGTCAGGAAAGGACCTTGTGCCGGTGGCCCTCGGTGCAGTCCCTTGTCTGATAGTATTGAGTTCAGCAGTGGCAATGGTGGTAGCTTTGCTTGTTTGTTTAGCGTGTTCTCCGATCTGGATATTTGATGCTTCTCCTGCATTTCAATCAAGTGGTGATTCCATGAAGCCACGTGGTTCTCTGGACAGCTTTGACACTGCACCTGGAGAGCTTGCTGCCTCGCTCAGTGCTGAGGACTGTCCGAGGCTGGAACAGGAACTCAGTTCCCTAACTCGAAGCAAAGCTGCACAGGAGTTGATGGCATTGCCGTGGAAAAGGCCAACTGTAAGACAGACAGGAACCTACTAACTTCCTGAAACTGCTCCACCCTCTCTTCCTTCCCATCCCGAGTCCTTGCCTTCCTGCTTCCTTTTGATGGAATTTCACACCTGTGTTCACAGTGTGATCCGCTTCTCGTCTTCAGTTTGGGGTCTGCTCTTTGGCAGTGCTTGTCCTGAACTCCCTCCGTCACGTTATGCATTCTCTTACCTGAGGAGCCTTTGAGAGAGTGTGAGGGCACTCTATTGTTCCATCTCTGTTCCTCTTACACACGCACGCACACACATGCACACAACAATAACAACTGTGTTCTCTAGACCTCTGCGTCGTTTCCTTTTCTCTGCACTCTGTCCTCCTTTCCTGTCAACCGTTGTGTATAATGTATTAATAATGAATACTTTGGTGTAGATGAGGGCTTTTGTCTGAAAACCATTTTCAGCAAGATTGAACATTAATATTTAGTTTCCTGAACCAAAAAAAAAAAAAAATCCACTTTGAGAAAATGTCAGGTGTGCTTAGTTTTCTCCTTTTACCCTTGGTTTTCTGGCCAGGTTAGCACAAAACTCTTTTTTTTTTTTTTTAATATTTTTAGTTACAGATGGACACAACACCTTTATTTTATTCATTTATTTTATGATGCTGAGGATCAAACCCACATGCTAGGCAAGTGCTCTACCACTGAACTACAGCCCCAGCCCTATCACCACTCTTAAAGAAGGTGAAATTTTGTTTACCTTTGTGTACTTGGCTAGATTTTAGACTACTTTAGCCATCACATAAAGCACATTGTTTAGAATTGTTAAAATGTGAGTTTTAATTAGACATCTTAGCAATAATTTGGAGAAATTATTAATACTTAAGAAATTGACTAGAGCCATAAAGCAGATTTTCTGATTGTGAAGGTGATGTTTATTAATCTAATCTGATTCTTCTTGAAACTTATATATCAAGGCAACCCTCATCATTTCAAAATACTTCTCTAGGAAGAGACTCACTTTCATTTAGAAAATTTATCTTAAATATTTTTGTAGTTTCCATTGTGTCATTTTATCATGTAATCTAATTTTTGGTTATGTTAAGATCAAGTGTTGAAAGTTCATTGGAAAACAGAAACCCTGACTGTATTTAAGAACCTGTTCTCTGTTTTAGAATAGATTCCTCCAATTCACTTAGCAACTTAGTATCACTTCAACACAGTTTTCTCTTTCTTTCTTTCTTCCTTCCTTCCTTCCTTCCTTCCTTTCTTTCTTTCTTTCTTTTCTTTTCTTTAATTTTCTTTTCTTTTTTTCTTTTCTGGGTATTTAACCCAGGCCTCACACTGGCTGGGCCGAGCTACACCCCCAACCTTCCCTTACCTTTTTTAACAATTACTTCTCCATGTGACATGTGTTTGGTGTCTAGTATGGCATATATTCCTTAATGTGAGAGAGGCTAAAGTAAGCTCTAAGGCATGCTCAAGAAGTCAGAGTTGTAGGTGGGATTTATGACTAAAATCTAATTCCATTAGAGCAGTCATGGATCGGTGGTCATATCAGGACACTGGCCGTAATTTGGAAATATTCTGATGCATAGTGCTGGACAGCATGTGGGTGGGTATTGATCACAGATGACAGCGGTTGGAGCAATAAATAACTCACTTTGTATTGGTCTGAAAGGTGCTAATTTCATTGTATCTATCAAACTTTAGAGGTTAAACATTTTGAGAACCAGATAAAAATAATGACATAAACGATCTAAAAAGAGCTTAGGAAGGAAACAAAAAAAACGAGGTTCTGTTTGGAAATAGACTGATGTTAGTAGCTGGTGCCACGTCCTCTTTGGAACAGCTGAGTCCGCCCATCATTCTGTCTGCCTGGCGGTCGGGGTCCCGTCTCCCACAAGCCTGCCCTTCACCACACGCATTTGTACCTGCCACCGCTCTGCTTGAGAAGGAAGCACATACACATCTGCAGGGAGTTACTGCACAGAAACTGGAGCAGCCCCCATGGGGTGCCTGCTGCTACTCATGAGAATACGAGCCCACCTGACTCATACATCCTGGCCTCCTCCTTATTTTCCTCTGTTCAGGGAAATCAGCTCCATTTCTAAATTTGTTCCAAGCCCTTCATGACATGCATGCAGTGTTACCTGAATGACTGCATCCCAAATGCCCTCCTCTTCAGCTGTGAAACTGTCCACCTTCTGGAATGTTCCCTGGACTGTGGCACAGCTCACCTTTCAGTTGAACGCACCTGCCCTTGGGTATCAATTAGCAATATACGTGTAAGGAACGGATCCCTGCCCAGTTCATGTAGTGTGGGTTTCTGAAATAGCATGCTAATTGTCATTTGACTGGATAATATTGACTGTGTGGTTCAGCTATGACAGATTAATCTTTTTTATTCTTTCGAACCCCTATTTTTTATGTGTGTAATGTTCCCCCCTGCCTAGACCTGGTTAACCGTTTCTGTGAGCAGGTCCTCAATTTTTTACTTTGTCCCTACTTTCCTGTCCTAGCCCCATCTTCCCCCGGTGTCGACTCCGTCCCCTTGCAGCGCACAGGCAGTCAGCACGGGCCACAGAGTGCAGCCGCAGCCACCTTCCAGAGGGCCAGCTATGCCGCCGGCCCCGCCTCCAACTACGCGGACCCCTACCGACAGCTGCAGTATTGTCCCTCTGTTGAGTCTCCTTACAGCAAATCCGGCCCTGCCCTCCCACCCGAAGGCACCTTGGCCAGGTCCCCGTCCATCGACAGCATTCAGAAAGATCCCAGGTGGGTACAACCCTTTTTCTCATACCTGTGATGTTGGAAGAGGTTTTATAACTGGTTGGTGGTTCAGTAGTATTATAATATTTTTCCACCACTGAAGCATTCATGTCACTGGCTAAATAGGAAAGAGGTGTCTTTACTTGGGTCTTGTACTTTTCTTTGGAATATGGGTATTCACGATGGATCCCTAGGAGGTCATGATTCAGTATCAAGAAATAATGATCGCAAAGCCACGTGCAGTGGTGCACACATGGAGTCACATCTACGTGGGAGGCTGAGGCAGGAGGATCACTTGAGCCCAGGAGTTTAAGACCAGTCTGGGCAACATAGCAAGACCCTATCTCAAAACAAAACAAAACTAAAGATCTTTTGATGAGAACAACTTGCAGGGCTGAGGTTTCAGCCATTGAGAGATCAAGAGGAGCGCTCTGTGATGCAGTGGAAACTAGGGCAGGCGAGGGGAGGTTGTGTCCCTTGGCTTCCAGTATCCTGGCCTAAGAAGTGTGCTTTTGTCTCGGTGGACGCAGCCTTTGTCACCTTGGGTCTTCCCATTTATCACAGTGTAAAGAGAGCACCTCCCAAGTTATTCTAAAAATTATAAATTTAGAAATTCCATATGAACCTCATTTGTCTGTGTCTGAGAACAGATGAAGCAATTTGGGGATTGATAAAAACTTGGACATAGTACATTAAAGATATTATTGTCGTGAAGTGTGTTTCTTTTTCACTTTCTTTCTTCCAACAGCCGCAAAGGTTTTAGTGATGTTCTACTTCTGAGGTTGCAATTTACTCCCTGTAGAGTTAAATGATGTTTTATTCATAGCCATTGGCTTTATGCAGATAGAGCCCCATAAATACATATCTGCATCTGTGAACGTGATAGAAATGTCAAATTTCCGGTACATCTTTATGGAAGGGTGTGTGGCTTGACCCTGGTGGAAACTTAAAATTTGTCTTGAGGAATTTCCACTAACAGAGCACACAGATTTCAATGTACTACATTGAGAAGTTTGCATACATTCTTTAGCAAGAAGAAATCAATTCTACAAACATAAAAAGCAGAACGTTATCGTCTATGGTATTCTTTGAGACAACTACTTTAGTACAGATCAAACCCACTTGGAAGGGTCTTGCTAAATACCATATTTGGTATAACCTCCGTTATACAATTCAATTTTAATAAATGCTTACTCTTAAGGACTACAAATCAGAAATATACTTACATCAACAGTGCTTCCTGCCCTGGTTTTCTAGATTTTCAGTGTCAACAGCAGTCTCTGTAGTCTTGGTCCTGAAATCTATCCTAAATGTTTAAGTATTCTGAGCATGTACCATTAGAATATTCTTAGGAAAATACTTCTACACTCTCTATTTTCAAGTAATTTTTCTGAACATGCAACTGAAAATATGTAGAAATACAATAGTAAACCCTTGAGAAATCTGAAGCAGGAGAATATATCCTTGAATTGGCTTGCTTGTATTTAACAGTGTATATTTCAATTGAGAATAAACATGTTATCTCTAATGGAAAGGCTTTACATTTTCATATTAGGGAAATTTAGATTATAAGAAACAAATTTTTATTTCTCTAGCTGCCACTTAGCTTCTGTATTTTATTTGGTATATTAAATACGTTTTATTAAATGGCATACCTTCCCATCTTATATTACTGCCACTTTTATAGTCTTTTTTCTTCTTTCCGTATATTGTCATGGCTCTTACCTTTCAAGTTATGGATTATGTCACTTACATTTATTGAGTGCTTGCTATAAACCAGAAAGAGTAACCAACAAGAACTGTTAGAGTGAATAGGAGAATATTGGCTACGAATCTAAAATGGTAATGCTTATTTCAAAACATAATTTTTTTGCATTTTCCTTTAAAATGAATTTTTATTCTTCATAAGCAAATATTACCAAAACTAGTACACTTAACTTCTAAGGCTCGAAATTGTTTACTTTTTGTCCTTCACATTATGACTTATGATTTAAACTTTTTCCACCTTTTTGACTTTTTTCACACATTTATACCTACGGGTACTGAAGAGGATGGGTCAGAAGTTTGACGTATCATTAAACACCAAACCATGTAAGCCTCTTTTACCATTACAAACAGAGGTTTATAGCACATGACAGTTTTGGTCTGTTTTCATATGTCTTTGATAAATCCTCCTTTGCGAGGTGTCCCACGGGCAGTGCCTTGATTAAGAAGCATGATGTGACTTTGGGATGGTCACCCTGTGGCAGGTGGGCACGCAGGCCAGTCAGTGCACTCTGCAACATGTTTTGGCATGAATATTTTGCTTCTTTACCAAAAATAGAAAGGAAATGGAGACACTGTATTAAGGTCTTTGTCATTTTTCAGAGGAGGGGTGGGTGTAGAGAGGGGTTCGTGGATGGAGAACCTGGGAAGAAGGAGCAGCACTAACTCTGCACTAGGTATGTGTCTCTGCTGGGATTTTAGTTCTTTTTCCATATGCACCGTTTTCACCTTATTAAAGACCAGTATCTTTTCTCTTTTAAGGGGCTATGCTATTACTCAGGGAGAAGTTTTTGGTCAAATTTGTTATTTTAAACTACGAATTTGGAGTCAGGAGAGCCTCAATCCATTCATTGGACTTTAAGCCAGAGACACCATGTTTGCTTTGAGTTACTGAGTCACGGGATGCAAAGGGATTGTTGAAAGGTTGGATTTTTCCTGTTGAAGGTTGGCTCAGTTATGAGGATCTGTGGCAGAATTTTGGTCTTTTTTGCTTTTAACTGCCCTAATCAGAGACACCAACAAAGAGTGCACAGAAGCCTTTTACCAAAGGGTTGGTAAAAATCCAGTTTCCCTTTTCAAGTTGGTGTTCACTGAGAAAATAGTTTTATATACATATAAAATTAACTTTACAGGTATGTTTTGTTTTTAAGATGCCTTTATTTTGGAATGGTATGCTATTATCCATGTGACTTTCCTAAGGATTATTGACAGAACAAATACATATTTGGATGCTGTGCCCAGTATTAAGGCTTATATGTTCCTGTTTCTGAACATGTGTGTCAAATACAACTTCTGAGATTAAATCATATGAAAGAGGTGCCTGTGGTGTCAGGAGTGGTGAGTCATGACAACATTCGTATTTTGAAAATGTGATTAATGAAGTTACTAGAATAACGTATAGCAAGACTGATATTCCAGAGTACTGAGGATATAATGAGTGTTCTTGCCTACAAAAGAAGAGAAGCTACAGCCAAGACAGTTCACCAATGTGATGCATAAATTATAGCAGTCACAGTATCCTTTAATTATGTTTGATTAATCCCTTTTCAGGGCATTGTACGTCTTGATGTATGCTATCTCAAAAGCAATTTTTCACACATGCCAAAAGAAATCTCACCTGATGCAAATGTGATTTACAATATAACTTTCTTTTTGTTATTTATCATAATGGAAAAATGCTCTAATGGCATATTTTTAATGCAGATACTGGACCCAAATTAGCAACTGAATTTTCAATCAGTTCATCAAATATATTCTCCTTGGAGTTATTTTAAATCATAGACTTCATCCATAATATAAAAATAAGAACTTTTAAGGAATTATCTGTATATTTATTTTTTCTTTTTAAAATTCTTTTGTTCTAATTTGTTGTACATGACAGTACAATGCATTTATCCATTTTAAAATTATTTATTTTTAATTTTTTACAGATTGCATTTTGATTCATTGTACACAAATGGGGTACATCATTTCGTTTCTGTGATTGTACACAATGTAGATTCACACCATTCATATAATCATACATGTACACAGGATAATGATGTCTGTCTCATTCTACCATTTTTAATACCCCCTCCCTCTTATTTCCTTCTACATAATCTAAAGTTCCTCTATTCTTCTCTCACTCCCCACCCCCCCACCGTCATTATATATCATTCTCCACTTATCAGGGATAGATCATACATAAATGAATCTCTCATTTTTCTGATTATACAATTTGTAGGATCACATCGGTCAGCACTCATATACGTACATGAGGTAATAATGTCTGTTTCACTCTACTATTATTCCTACCCCACACCCCTTCCCCTCCCTTCACTCCCCTCTACCTAATCTAAAGCAACTCTATTCTTCCCTAATGCCTCCCCTCTTATTGTGAATTAGCATCTGCATAATTCAGAGAAAACATTTAGCCTTTGGTTTTCTGGGTTTGGCTTATTTCACTTAGCATATTCTCCAGCTCCATCCATTTACCAGCAAATGCCATGATGTTATTCTTTAAAGCTAAATAATATTTAATTGTATATATATATATATATATATATATATACATACATACATATATCTCACATTTTCTTTATCCATTCATCTGTTGAAGGGCATCTAGGTTGGTTCCATAGCTTAGCTATGGTGAATTGAGTTGTTATAAACATTGATGTGGTTGTGTCACTATAGTATGTATATTTCTACTGTATTGAGGTGTTACTGAAAGTTATTATGGACATTATATTATTGGATCTCATTAAATACTATTGCTTCTAAATATTTTATTATTATGTAAACCTCAGTAAGAAAAATGTTTTTTCAAATGCTGCTTTTTTATTGTTTAACAGTTTGCAACTCACACACACATAATATGTAGTGAATTGAATGTTCAGAAAGCAAAATATAGTGTTAAAATACTAGATGATTTTCAGTTTTTTCCTATAATAACACAAAACAATGAATATTTTTGTACAAAATATTCTTGTCCATTACTCAATTATTTCCTTGCATTAAATTAAAAGAATAACTACTGGTTAAAAGATACACATTTAAAATTTGGCTAATTATTACCAAACTGGCCTGTAAAAAGCTCTATCGACTCAACCTCCCTCAGTAACAATGGCTCTTAGCAAATCATTTTATGTACAACAATGTCATGGGTGAAATAAAATGGGTTCCTTCTGCAAAAGAAAAAAAAAGTGAAGTTTGAAAAATATGTTTTAAATCTTAAGGTTTAGATACTATTGCTGTGCAGTTGAAGTTATCATGTCCTTCAGTAACATTGCTGAAATGTTTGCAATAAAACATATAATATTCTTCACAGTCCAGTTCACTTGGGTGATGAGTCCCTGGGGAGCGTGCTTTTAACTCAGATGCTCAATACTCCTTTATTTAACTGGAACGTCAGAGGGGATTCACAGTGTCGGGAAACAACCCTGGAAGGCACTTACTCACTTGGGCCCATAGCTGGCAGCTGGACACTCACTTTCTGGAAGTAAAGTAAAGCAGCCACTCGCCTCCTCTGGACTCAGCCTACTTGTTTTCTTTGAGTCATTCAGATCTCCCACACATCTGTATAAACAGCTACAAATCTGCATCTCTTGTAAGCTCATCCCCTGATCTTGTCTCCGCCCTTTGAAGTCACATGAGAATGTGCCTGTTCCTTCTCTAAGAACAGCAGGTACTGAAGGTCCCACCTATCCCAGGACTCCTGTCCCTGTACAAGCTGCCCTCATGCCAGGAGCTGTGGGGTAGATCTGCAGAGGTCAGTGTCCCTCCCAGGTCAGTCTCAGATCTCACCAGCAAGTACAGAAAGAGAATAAATGTTCCTGTGTTGTTCCTGTGGACCAACCGGGGCTTATTGTGGGTTTTCATGAAAGTAAGATAAGAGTATGCCCATAACTGATCATGGTTACAATGACAGTTAAAATTATTAATATGTAATACAGTCACACTCAGGGTTAAACTTTACATATTAATTATTTAATTTCCTATTTCCCAAATCCCTATCACAGGACTTCTAATAAGGCTGTTTTACATATGATGAAACTGAGACCCAGAGACCTAGAAATTGAACCCAAATCTGACTGATTTCTAACCCTGTGTTCCTAACTGCTGTGAGTATTGATGTCAGTATCATCAACCGAGATGCCTTTCTTTCCTCATGTGTCTTCTGCAAAGCTGTGAATCAGCTGTACTTCCCTCAGTGTTTCAGTTTTCTTTTTGACTTTCATGAGGGGCTTGACATCACTTCTTATGAGAGGAGTCCATAAGTGGTACTACAGAAATCTCTCTGGATCCCCACTTTGCTAGCGGGTATCACTGCTGTGACCTCTGCTCTGTGTTGCTTGAAAACTTGAAAGGCAAGCTGTATGTCCAGCAAGGTGTTGTCCGGATGTGGTGGCCACTGGCAGAGAAAGAGTCCTGTGGCTCTCGTTCCCTGCACCTCTCCTCCAGATTCATGTCAAAGCAGTCAAGGTAACTTTTCTCTGGAAGGTTCTAGGAGGGACTCTGAACATGGCCTCATGCTTGATGGAGTTTTCACAGTTGTCCTGGAGAGAAAGGTTCCTCCAGAAGTGACCCTCATGCACTGAGTAATGAGAGGCACTGAGAGAAGCCCGGTAGAGGGGTGAAGGGGCTCCTGAATGCCAGGAGGGACAGAAGGTGTTTACTCAGGAAGACATGAGAAAGCTTTCCAAGCACAGAGAGCAGTTAGAAAGCACAGAGGGCTGGGAATGGAGTGAGGGGAAATCCCCCTGGAAACGCTCCAGCCTGGTTCAGCTGGACTGTGGGGGATGCACAGGGCGACCTCTGGCATCCTTGTCCACCCCCACAACAGGCTGGAATGCCGGCCTCCACCTCCAAACGTGGCAATCTTCTCCTTCATTATGACTACTGCATGCTTATTTTCTGTGGCTACTGTCTTTGTCTGTTTGGATTGACACAACAAAAATAGCACAGTCTGGGTAGCTTGCGTGAAACAGAAATGTGCTGCTCATGTTCTGAATCCCAGGAAGTCCAAGATCCAGGTGCCAGCAGACTGTGTCTGTTGAGGCCCTTCCTCATTGATGGCGCCATCTGACCCTGTGTTTTCAGGTGGAAGATGTGGAAGAGGCCAGGCCGCTCTCAGGGGCCTCTGTGGTCGATCCTAATCCCATTCATGAGGACTTTACCCTCAAGACCTAATCACCTCTCCAAAGGAACTGCCTCCTAAATCTGGTCGTTCTTTTTTTGTTTTTTGTTTGTTTGTTTGTTTTTAACCATTCTTTTTAAATTTTTTATTTATTCTAATAGTAATATATGACAGTACAATGCATTTATGCATTTTGATAAATCATACATAAATGGAGTATAATTTCCCATTTTTCTGATTGTACATGTTGCAGCTATCCCACTCCTTGGTTGATACTCACAGTACTTAAAATCAGCACATTCCAGTGAGGCAACCACATCAATGTTTATAGTAGCTCAATTCATAATAGCTAAACTATGGAACCAACCTAGGTGTCTCCAACAGATGAATGGATAAAGAAAATATGGTCATTAGGTTTCAATGTTTGAATTTAGAGGGGACACAAACATTCAACAATAATGGCTACCATAACTAATTATCACAAACGAGGTGGCCTTAAATCAATAAAATGTATTCTTTCAGAACTGGAAGCTAGAGGTCTGAAACCAACATGTCAGCCATGCTATTTCCCTCCAAGGTTCTAAGGGAGAGCCTTCTTTGCCTCCCACCTCTGGTGGCCCCAGACATTTTGTGGCTTTGGATTCACCACTCCAGTCTCTGTCTCTGTCTTCACACACTTTCTTCTTGGACTTTCTAACTCCCTTTGTCTTCTTCTAAAGACACCAGTCATTGAACTCAGAGTCCACCCTAATCTACTGTGACCTCATGTTAATTATATCCATAAAGACCCCATGAATAAGGCCACATTAGGAAATTCTGAGTAGACATTAATTTTGGGGGACACTATTCAAGGATTACACATGCACCAACATACTTATATACTATGCACACTATAAAGTAGATGTACACTGAAGGTAGAACTTAAAACAGGTTACATTAAAAATTAAACACTTAAAAGTTTTTATTTTATTTCACCTTTTCATGATAACTGGCATTCTTTATTAAGAACAATGTGGTTGAATTTGTTAGCTCTGTGTGTATCATCACCATTTTTACTGGTTAACGAGGCTGATGTTCATGGTGCTGGGCGTTGGTAGCTGGGCAAGCTTGGCTATTGTTCTGGCTTTTGGACATGCTTGCATTATTAGCGCAATCTTGTTCATTTTGTGAGGGCTGGTTTAAAAGTAATTACTGTAAATCAGATCTTCACATGGACCAACATACAGCAGCAGCAACATGGTGCCCACATGCAAGGACTAGCAAGGGTGTTCCCAGTTACTCCGCCATGTTGTACCTTCTACTGAGACATGTTTAGTTAAATAAATGAGTAGAAATTTTAATATTCTTTCCTCTCACCCAGGGGACATCTTTTCTCAGCCTTGAGCTGCATACTGCCCCTCACCCAGGGAAATAGTAGATGTGGCCAGTCTTCTGAAGGGCATCAAATACAAGGGTGAAAGGATTCTTAGTGAATCACAATTGGGGCATGATCTCTGCACCGTCCTCAGTGTCCATGAGGTGAAGTGGAAACGATGAAAATACCTTCCTCATAAAATCGTTGTGAGGATGAACTATATTAAGGCCCTGGAATACTTCCAGGTATGAGAGATGTAGCCTTTTCATCACTGTGACCAGAATACCTAACAAAAGCAAAAAAAGAAAAAGTCTATTTGGGCTCACAGTTTCAGAGGTTCAGTCCATAAACAGGTGTCTCCGCTGCTGTGGACCTGAGGGGGAAGGGCATGGTGGAGGAAAGCAGCTCAGGACAAGATGGCCAGGAAGCAAGGAGAGCTCTGCTCACTGAAGACAAAATATAACCCCCAAGGCACACCTTCCAGCCGTACCCTACCTACCTAGAGTTACCACCCAGTTCATCTCCATCAGTGGATGACACACGTGAGCAGGTAGCACCTCTCATAATGTCATCATTTCACCTCTGAAATCTCGGCCATATCAGAGAGTCATTTTTAGCTGTGGTTGCTGATATCACCCCCATTTCTGCAGCAACTCCTAACTCTGCCTGCAGAAGCACCTCAGTTTGTTTGAGAATGGGACTGAGGAATCAGATCCACAGAATACATGTGGGAAGATGTAGAGGCCATGAGCTGTCTGATTGTAGGGAGGACCAGAGCCTTGGCCAGCAGGGGAGAAGGAGGAGGGATCACTGACAACTCAAAGCAGTAGAAGGACGAAGACGAGACTTCTCTACGAATCACATTTTTTTTTTTTTTGGTTGTTTTATAATACCCTTCTTTTCAAGACTTCCTTTATCAGTTTAAAGGAAAGTGATGTTCAGACAATATACTTGTCTGTGCCAATGTTGATTCTTTCCATTCTGGGTTGCTATTTTGCCTCCTGATTTCAAAACCATTTGGAGGAGTAAACAACTGCATTTTTAAAATAACTGACTTCTGACCCTACCTCCCACCTCATTTGCACTGTCAGGATCTGGCATAGGCGCCTCCATGACAATGCATGGTCGAAGGTAATGGAAGAATGTGACTGCGTGACCAGTGTGGTCCTACAGTTTGTATAATCAGAAAAGTGAGAGATTACACTTCATTTATGTATGATCCCTCAAAATGTATAAATGCATTCCACTGTCATATACAATTAGAACAAAAACTTTAAAAAATTTAAAAAAGGAAGAGAAAAACGAAAAGTAGCATATAAAAAATAAAGAAAGGTAGATGTCATGCTGAAGGGTATCTGTCTCCATGGTACTAATTAGTTAATGACCCATTAGCAGGCTCTCCATCACTTGTGATGGTGGATGGAGACTGTTTTGTGCTTCTCTGGTGTACAGACTTTCCTCTAGGGAGCCAACTACTTTGCCCCCTTCACTCCACACATTATCAGTAAAGCAGACTCGAGCCCAAGTTCAGAGATGAGCCTGCAGCTCACGCCTGAAGTGCAGCTGACTGTCCATGGATCCCACCACCCACATGAAGGATCTGCAGGACCCAAGTCCCAGATCTCGAAAGTGGGCAGCACACATTCTGGTCTTTCTGCGTCCAGACTAGCTGGAGCCAACACAGAGTAGCAAAAGCTAACTCTGTTCTCTCTTCCTGGCATAGTTCTCCCTCCCTGATGCACCAACCCAGTTGTTCCACACACTCATGGTTAATGCAGTAACCCTGATACTTCCTGACACATGCCTGGTTAATGTCCGTCACCTCATGATGGCGCTCTGTGTGATGTTGCATGTGTGGTCTATGGGATTTCTCATACAGGAAAGGACATGGAGTCTTTCAGAGGGAGTTGGTCCTTGAACCACTTTGCAATGACAGATATGTGAATCTACTAATGAGGAAAAAAAAATCCTCTACTAATGAGGAAAAAAAAAATCCTCTGTAGTTGAGGGAAATCTGCCTCCATCTTTATTTGAAAGAAATGATTGGAAGCTTAAGACACAGCAGGAGTGTGAATATTAAAAATGAGGCACCTCTGAAATGATGCAAGACCCAAAACCAAGGGCCCCTTTCCCTCAGGAATCTTGAGAAGGAGAGCAGCCTGAAAATCCAGAGTCAGCTCTGTAATCCAAGCTCAGAGATGAGGCTGCAAAATCCAGTGTATGAGTAAAATGCATAGATTTTACTTAAAACCTGTGTGTTCCTGCTCATTTCCCAGTTGACATCTTTTGAAGTTCTAGGATGTGATCTTAAAGGAATTGAAAGAAGCATTGGTGCTTCAAAATAAATCAAAAAGAAAAGTTTTAGGTGTTCTGACTTGAATGAGATTATGAAATGAGGGAAAGCACCCTACTACCTTAGGTTGGTTCCCACCAGAGGGATCCCTAACCAGGAAAAGAGGAACCAAGAAAGTTCAGGTGACAGAACTAGCCCATTTGGTCAGTCAGCCCTCAGGAATTGTCTTCTGGGATGATCTTAAGAGCCCTAGACTTAATTATATGTGTGTGGCAGACGATGAGTATATGTATCCATTATATTTGTATTATATATGTACACATTGGTTATATGTATGGATATAAGTGTGTAGATATGGATAGATTATGTATTATAGATACATACACACTCATGTATGTGTATATGCATATATAAATGCAATCTGTGTGGCATATTGATAAACAGATTATATGCCTAACTGTATGTGCATGTACACATATGTGCATATACTTATATTTACATATACACATAATCTATTCATTTACTGGTTTCCGCACATTGATGCAGAGATAAGATCTATAAAATTTGCATAAATATCTGGTTATTAATGTTACAAAGGACACATCATAACAAAGTATTTTCTGTCCTATCTCTTTATCAATGCTGATAGAGTATTAAAAACTAAGAATACATACTCATAGAGTTGTTTTGCATGCAGAAATGGACCTGTCATGATAGCTCTGAGATTTTGAAAGGCACCTTTCTGGCTGTGGGTTTGTGTGTTTAGTAGACACCACATAGCTGTGCTCTACCTTTTGAAGTCATATGCTGTTCTAAGTGTCCTACGTTTCTCAGAGAGCTTGCCAGTTCCTAATTAAAAGAACCTCTCTCCTTTTCCCTTCCACTTACGCTACTATAGAAAAGCAATTTCATGTTTAGGATATTTTAATTAATTAATCCTCTACTAAAGCACTCCTTGTTTCTTCCATCACCATTGAACAGCTGAAATCCCCTTTGGTCATGTCATATGCAAACCAGCGTTGATATCTGGCTTGATGTCATAAGTCACTTTTCTTCACCATCTGACTGTGAACATTTAATTGAGGACAAAAATGGAGCATTCAAAACATTTATTGTCTTGCAAGGCAGGTTGTAGTTGACTGTCACTTGTTAACTAATGGAAATTAATTCCCATTTCTTCTTGAGGAGTTTTGCAGCTAATAGTGCTCATTAATTTGGAGGTACTGACATTGATAAAAGAAAATTAGCATTTTATAGTAAGAAAAAATATACTTTAAACTGAAATTCCATTGCTCATGATATATTCCAGTTTGACAAGTCCAGTAACTTAATTTTTTCATCTACTGAAGATCAGGTTCAACTAATTTAACTGGGTTGCTGAACCACGTATGCTCTAGCAGCCACTAACTTCTCCAAGAAGAAAAGGAGGAAAATGGAGAGGGGGTGGAAGCAGGTGGGAAGGAGGAGGAGGAGGAGGCATCCAGTGGGAGGCTTAGCGGGCCATGAGGCTGCACATTAAGCGTCTTTTAAGTGCCGACGTGCAGTGGAGGGAGAAACGGAAGATGTATCCTCACTTTCTCATTGTTCACCTGTTTCCTGAAGCTGCTTCACTATTTCCTTAGTTCCTTCACTGTGTCTGTTGTTTAAAATGCCATAGTGGAACAAGGCCAGGCCACCAGCTTGAAGCCCTCTCTAGAGAAGAGCCCCACACTGGTGAAGCTCTGACTGTTTGATAATTGGGCCGTTTGCCGAAACCCCAGTCTACCCTGTAAAGCTGCTCTGTACTGCAGGATGCTGAGGAAAGATCCAGGGTAATCCCCCATGGACTTGAATGTGATTCACAAACAGTAGCTTCTCTTAACTTTGTGGGAAGCTCCAAAGACCACTTCTAAGAACATCATTTATTATCCCTCATTTATTACTTGCCAAATATATTACCTAAGTAAGTTCTTTAATCTCTTTCCCAAATTTTCTCATGATCCAGTAAAATAATAACAATAATAGTCTGTTATAATATATTGCCTAATTTATAATAACTTTAAGACTCAGTTAAAAGAATAAATGTAAAATAGCTTTTAAAATTAGATGGCACAATATTGTTCTATGGAATAAAAATATTCATATTATTCAAGAAATACTTCCTCATGGTGATCAGATTTAGATATTCTTATTCATTCATTCAACAAATATTTATTGACTGCAAATTGCCAGGCACTATTCTGGATAGTGTAAACTTTTGCATAGAGAAAATGAGGTGGCATTATTAACTAAGAAATAAATAGGAAATAATCATGTTTAAAATCATAGAAGCTTAAAAATAAACTGAATTTAAATTAGACTATATGCAGCATTCTTATTTAAAATTCCCTTTAGTGACTGCTTATACCAGCCACCACATAATTCTGTTTAATGACCTCAGTCATTCCTACTGTGCCTATTGTTCTTGAGCCAAAGTTCCATTTCATGACTTCTACTCAATTCCCTCTCACACTAAGTATGAAGGTAGTCACTGCAAAGACCCTGTGTCAGAAAGCTTTCAAGCAACATCAAGAAAGCAGACAGAGAGCGCATCCCCCTTCCTCCCAGAAAGCAACAGGACCCTTCCTGTTTCTTCTTGACAAAGAAGTCTGCTGTATTTCCAGCCAAGTTCTGTTGTATTAGAAGAGAACTCATTAAGGTAAGTGGCAATTAACATGTATAACTGCATTAAAGTGCTCCTGTCGTTAAAGAGGAAAATACAAAACTCAGGCTTTTTTAGATAAACTGACATGTCTCTGCAGGGGCCTCATAATGTGTATGCTGTCCTTTGTTTTGAAGATGACTGCAACATTAACAGATTTAAATTTCCCATAAATCAGATTGAAAGTAGCAGGCAATATCGCTAATATTGTAAATGGGACCGTTAGGAGTACAAACACTGTGTGTCTGCTAGGCAGTGTGCATGTTTGTACATATACACCCATACACATGCAAATACACAGAAGCATATGCAGACCCATGTGCACCGTATATGCAGAGGCACGTACATGTATGCACACATACAGGTATGTCCACACATATACACACACAGACTGCACCTGCCCTGTATAAGTAACTTTGAACCCTGGAACTATTGGTATGTTTTCATTTTTTGAAAGGAAAGGAGTTTCTATTTGATTATCTTACACTGTTGCTTTAATAAAAAGGAGGGCAAACAGGCAACATACCCCCGGACCCTTAGGCCCATCCGCCCGTGCTACGCATCTGTCATTCAGACCCCGGCTCTCGACTGAAGCGCCTGTGTGTAACATGCTGCATTAGCTCATTCACGGCAGTAAGCACTTACAAGTTGCAAGGAAGGAGAATGCACTCTGGGGATCTCAGTCAATAGGAGCTTGTTGGAAGTTTCCAGAGGGGTATGAAAGAGACAGGAAATGGCTTCAGCAGCTTCAGCCAGGAGGGTCTCATTGAAAACCAGCTCACAGACCTGGATACAAAGGCAGCTTTGGAGCTGGGCAGGAACTCTGAGCACGGCACAGAGAGCAAGTGTGGGCTGGGCCCACTGCACGGCCTTGCGTTGTGGGCTCTGGGCTTCTCTGCCCTTGCCTGCCTCCCTCTGACCCCACCCTGTCTGCCTCATCTCTCAGCTCTGCCTTCCAGGGCTGCTGTTGGCGGTGGCTTCTTCCTCTGCTCTGGTTCTGTCTCTCTCCTGTGTATGTTCATCTCCAGCACCTTGAATTCCAGCTGGCTCAAGGGAGAGGCATTTTGGACTGAATTTTGTCCCCCTAGTTCATGTGTCAACATCCCAAATCCCAGCACTCAGAATGTGACTGTATCTATACATACAGTCTTTGAAGAGGTGACGAAGTTAAAATGAGGTCATCAGGATGAGGCCCTAATCTGGTAGGATTGGTGCCCTTATTAAAAAGGAAGGGACACCAGGGATGGACTTGCACCGAGGAAAGACCATGTGAGGGATGAGAATATGGACATCCATCTGCAAACCAAGGAGCGAGAGCTCAGGAGAAATGGACCCTGCTGGCACCTTGGTTTTGAACTTCTGGTCTCCAGAACTATGACAAAAGAAGTATGTTTGAGTCACCCAGTCTGGGCATTTTGTTATGGTAGCTCTAGAAGACTAATCCAGGAGTCCATTGTCGAGCCATGAGGGGGTGTCCAGGATAAAGCATGGGGGACTGAGCTTGCTCACCAGGCTGCCTGCTCTGCCAACCCTGAGCAGAGTGGTTTGGGTCACTGTGAATCCAAAGGGCATTCTGCTGTGGTGGGATTCTGCAGGAATCTGCATGAGGCAGTTCTCTGAGATGGATACTGGAGGGTGACATCTGCTCTGAGCAGGCCCAGAGGGAGGCTGTTTGAGCTGGCCTGACATTTTTCTTGTATAGATGTGCCTTTTGTGAAGATGAGCTTTGTATAGTGTTTACAATACATTGTGCAAGTTAACACATGTATCTGCTCTAACTTTGAAAAAGGGATGTGTAGGTTATAGAAAATGAAATGTAGAAAAGGTAGTTTTGTAATTTTCCACATGTACCATTGTGCGTGTAAATAAATGAACCTAAGGCAGTAAGTCACTAGTACTTTGATTGGGTATGCCCACATGTGGGAATGAAATGTTTTCTGTGAAATAAGGACCATCGTCTTTTTCATTTAATTCCTTCAGTTTTGAAATCACTGAAATAAAGTATTTGCTCTATTACATTTTGAATTTTACATTAAAATATATCATCGACTTAAAAATCAACATGGGAATTACCAAAATTAAACTTGCTAGCACCTTCTTTAGAACCTCACCCTCTAAAGTGTGATGCTGAGATTCAGTGCAGAATCCCAGGCCTCGGGATCTTCATTTGAACAAGGCCCCATGTGCTCTGCACACATGAAAGTCTGAAACACTGATATTATGGCCAGAAAAATCTCTCAGCTAGAACGTTTAGTTGATGGCAGAAGTTAGAAACCATATGAATGTGCTTTGGATTATATTGTTGTGTTAGTGGCATAATAAGGTACTAGGATCATTTGACTTTTGCAGTCTTAGGGTCTTGTTTGATCAAAATCTGAATTCAAGAATACAGATATTTAAGAGTTGATAATACTATCAAAATGTAAACTCACTTTTCATAGCATTACAGTATAGACTTTGGAAGATGTAATTGGCCTTTAAAAAAATTCCCACAGGATCTGTTTTCTTTAAAAAGATACAACTTTCAGCTTGTCATTCAAAGATTTTGAACAACTCCTTCCCCTTTCCTATCCCCATGCAGATACCCCTAATGTCCCCCCACACCACTCCCCACTCCTTTTCCTGTTGATTCGTTCTTATCTTGCTGGGAGGGCATGGACCATTCCATCCCAGAATTGCTCAAATAAGAGTCAAAGTCTTATTCAGTCTCTTGCTGCAATGTCTTTCCCTGGTCTTTGCCCTTACCTGCCTGCCCTTGACCTCCGTCAGACCCAGTGTACTCCCCACATCCATCCTTCTCTAATTAACCTCAGCCAGGCGCATCCCCACTAGCCTGAGACCCTCAATGTGGACTTAGGACCCTCCTGCTCTGTTGCCATTCCTCCTGACCCCATGGAGCACCGTGTGTGCTATTCCAGTCAGGTGGATGCTCCTCAGATGGCTCAGTTGCACACACCTTCAGCAGCACTCGGACATGTTCAAGCCTACTTTCTACGCCCAAGTGTGTCCCAAGTGACGCTGGGCTCGGAGCTCCTCGTTAGCTGTGAGCAATCCCAGACCCCACCCGCAGACTGCATTTTAACAGCAGCGGTTCATTCTGGGTTCGTTTAAGAAACTGTGGTCTGATGGTCAGTGTTGCCTGCTCATTTTCCTTCTGCCTTTTTAATAAAGAATTAACCTTTCTTACATAAGGGAGCCTCGAATCCCTGATCTGGTGCTAAACTCGGGGAACAAGAGGATGAAGGATGCACAGCTGCTTTCAGCCCCCTGAGAGCGAGGGGACATCCAGGCACACCTGGAAGGGAGCGGCAAGGCAAGGGTGGCTTTGGGGGCTCCCACTAGGCGTTCTCTTGGCTAAGCTCTCGACCAGTGGCTGTCAGGTGGGGAAGGAAGGCCTGGGTGAGGGAACTCACCTTCACAGTGTCGGATCTCACGACTGCTCTTCCCCAGATGTCCTTACCACACTCTTTCACGGTTCCTCTGCACCCTCTTCGTAAACAACAGCAGCCTCTCCTCCCGAATCGCACTGCATGCTTACATGAACAGGGTTGTGGAACAGTCTCATGCATAGAAACCAGAATTGGAATGCATTGTAAGGACCTGTCTCATTCTAGTAATAAATAGCATCTGTTTGTGAAGATAAATGAATTTTTAAAGACTCCACATCCATCTCATTAAAAGATGCATTTTTGATAAAATTTTGTTTCATAATTGCATATCAGAATTTCTATGCTTTAATAATCATACATGTTTTGATCTATTGTGCACTAATAATAGCTGTGATGATCATTCAGTTCAAAAGAAAAAATTAACAATGAGAGCTTCATTGTCAATGGAAATGAAGGATATAGGAGGATCTGTGGGTATATGTGTGAGTGTTATTTTAGTGAAAAACCTAAACATTGTCTTTTGATCTGCATACGAATCTTTTAAAGGGAAAAACCATGGAAGTTCTTTCAACAACTGAGAATGCCTCATAATCCACCTTTTATTGGGTCAAGCTCTGGGCCTTTCATTAAGCCTGCAAAGGAAAATAAAACTTCTGAAGACTTCCATTAGGCTTGACCTTTGAACCGGTTTCTCGGAAATAAGAAAAGCGATGCAGAGGCTCCCTCTCCTTAACCCCAGTTCAGCAGAAAGGGCCAGTCCTTCGGCTCCAGGCTTTGGTCTCATTAAGGCTTTCACTCTTTAGAAAACAGGACGATATGTCAGGCTGAAAGCTGGAAAGATTAAACTTGGCCTTGAGTTTTCTGAGAAATCAGCGCTCATTCCTTAGCAAATTTCAGAAGCAAACTATTTTAGCCACACAACAAATGGTTTCTTTCAATTAATACACAGCAAATGAGGTTGTCTGGAGTCCATTGAAAACAATGGCCAACTGTACACTTTCCCAGCCTGTACCTCTCTTCATGTTCAATGGCACACTGTCGCGGCAATGGCAGGCTGCCCTCCGACGGGGAAGACTTGGGCATTTCATCTTTCAAGAAAGCCAGAATTCTCCCCTGCCAGTAACCCGAGGTGCCCCTGACCTTGTTAGGACAGATACCATTTAGTTTCTTCATTACTATTTACAAAAGAGAAGCCAAGGGAAATATTCTCAACTAGTTCCCAGATAGGCTGTCCAGGTGTAGGGCATGCCTCTTCCATGGTGACTGCAGTTGGTAGGAAATATTTCTTTGGTAATTTTCAACAAGAAAATAATGTGCTTATGATTCCTTATTTAAATGGGTGCTTTAAAATTTTCCCTGCTCTGTTTCAAGTGGTAACACTTGGAGAACGGTATGCAAGGCCGAGATGTAGGAAATTAGAAAGCGTTCTGCTGCGTGCAGGAAGGAAGCAGTGTGTGCAGGTGATATGCAGCCAGATTTTAATCTGATGAGGAAAATTGCTTGAAAAGTGGGTTGGGCATTAGTCTTCATAGTTGTTTGTGTCTTTTTGGTGCTTAGCACATGAATGGGAGAGAAGGATTACCTGGGCCTGCCCGAAGTCCCTTCTGCACCCAGCAGCAGGTTCAATATCTTCAGACTCTGGAGACAGCCCAGACGGTAGTTAGAAAACCTCCAAGATGGTACAGCTCAGCATTCTCAAGACCTGACCTCTACTTGTCACCTAGCCACTGGTCTTCTTCCTCTTTGGATTGCCAGTATCCACCTCATCCCCTACCTCTGCAGCCAGTGAAGGCTGTCCCCTCCATCAGAGCCGCACCTTGAAGGCATGGCATTGCACTTCCTTAACGCCACACGCTTACTGTGCTGTGGTGACCCCATTCCTTCCTGGGGACTGGAACTCTGTCCTTGGCTGGCCTCTGGTTGCTTGCTTATCAGAATTTCCTGCCAAAGGAGAATACCTATACTTTTGTAGAAATTTATTCTGACTTGGAATACATATTTTGTTCTACACCATAAATGTGGTTATGTCTCTCGCTTGCAATAAAGTACTTTTTCTTCTTTAGCTATCAAAATGAAAAGAGTTCACAGTAAATGCATTTAAGAGCCCCCACAAAATATGTATCATAGAACAATCCCATAAAATATTGAAAACACAAATTAACTCAGTGTAGCTTTGCTGTTGCTATTTTTATATATACAAAACTGACACTTTGAGGAAACTCTTGTGGGATAGTGCATTTATGTCACTCATCTTTTTGGAAGCGATGCATAAATGCTTATTACATAATGTCATTATGCAACAGTGCCTTCATTATGTCAACAGAGATTCTGTGCAGCAAATACTGTGGTAACATTAAAATTACCAAAATGAGTAAGGCATTTCCACATCCCCAAGCAACTCTGGGCTGTCCGTGGGAAAAGTACAGGTCAACAGTTTCAGTCCCATGATACGAAAGTGCTAGGCACTGAAGTTAAGGGAGCATTTCATGTGGAAATAGGGAGGCTTCCTAGAGAGAACCGCATGAGATGACTGGAGAAGAGGCAGTTCCTAGTGAGGCTCGTGGTGAGTTTCACATGAAAGAAAAAGTAGGGTGCACTCAGTGAGGTAGAAGTTACCCGGCATGGAAGATGGGAGCGAGTCAAAGGAGAGCCAGGCTGCTCACCACCAGAGGGCGCTGTTTGAGTGCTCGGTGCTGTTTCCAAGCCTGCATTGTTCGAAAGGGCTTTGACCTGGGATCATAATCACTCAGCTGTCTTTATCATGGTTCCAGTCATGGCCACAAGGGATGGGGGGATGGGGATGAGCTTTAGAAGGTTTTCCTTTGTTTTAGGATCATAACATGGGAGGACAGGGCTGTGAGCCACCTTTCATGGTCCATATTGCTAGGGAAGAATCAGCAAGAACCACGCTCATTACCTTTGTGCGTGTGTGCGTGTGCACATATGTGCATATGTGTGGTCTTTATTTCTCCCATCTCTTTTAAATGAAGCAAACTGTTTCCTCACGTTTTCCATCTTTCTCTTTCAGTGTATTACTTTGCATTTTTAAGAGTTTCTCACAGTTCCAACTTTACATTTTTATTGCATCATTATCAAAATGTCTTATGTTGATAAGACCATAACTTAGGATGGCCTGTGCAGTGGTTATGGGGCTTTCTTAAACAGCGGTACGCACGGGCCTGGCCCAGAGGGCTGGCCTGTCAACAGAGTAGGGGCGTCTCTGGCTCAGTAGCGGTGATTTGGAACTTAGGACCTTGTTCTACTGCCACTGTCATCTGGGCAAAGGGCAGACACAGGGCTGCAGCACTGAGTCGCCATCCCGAGTGTGGAGCAGGCTGGACACTCTGCAGAGTGTAATGCTGCTTTGACACAAAAATATTTATTACTGACACATCTCCAAGTGGCAAAAACAGAAAATCAAATTCCCTTTTGATGTAGCAACACATGTTCTATTTTGTAAAATCACTCTTTTGTAAAATATTGTTCATTTTTATGTCTGGCTTTTTATAGCCTCAAACTGTTTTAATTCTCTTTTGCTTGGTGGTGGATCCTTCATTACCTGTTTAGTTGTAGGTTACAAGTTATTGGAAAGATGATAAAAATGATATTTAGCCTGCATGTTAAGTGCTGCATGTATTTAAGGAAAAAAGGAATAATGTGTGTGAATTCAGCATAGAGAACATGATTTATGGTGTAAGATTTTGAAAACATCTTCATGCCTGTCAAACTCAAAAAATAGATTATTACGTAAAGCTATGTTCAATTCTGTCTCTTTAATCTTAGGAATTGGTGTCACTTTTCATATTGTTGGAGATTAAACAGTGCCTTTTTGGGGTTTTCTTTTCACAGTACCTTTTTCCTTTTCAGTTCTTCAACTGATGAAGTGTTTAGTATTCTGTACCAGTTCCTCACCCACAGAGATTTTTTGAAAACCATGACAGGGTTGCTGGTTTGTCTGAGGGCACCAATATTTAGATAATAACTGAGTGGGAATAAACAAACTGAAGCAACTTTTCTTTTGAGGGTAAAAGTGAAGTGTATCAATATTGCCAAGGAACAATTCTTTTCCTTCCAAAACCTGTCAGATGAATTTGTAAACATCACAAGGAAAAAAGAGAAGAGTTATAGAATATGTTGTATTTGAACATGCGTTTAATTTCCTTTGGGCATGCGCTTGTCTTGTCAGCGGACAGTGCCAGCTGAATGCAGCGGGGGATGCCTGTGATCCCTGAGCTGGGTCATGTGGTCCACCTGGGATGATCAGAACCTCTGGGCATCATTTCCACTGTGGTCAGTTGGCATTCTAAAAGATAGAATGTGCGGTGTGGGTAGGCGAGTGTGCAAACTCAGCTTCTGGCTGTGAGCTTGCCAAAGCAGTGCTGACGGCTTCGTGGACTCAGCAAGCATGCTATCCATTTCAGAGGAAAATGAGGGGCACTAAAATTTTCTGATCGTCAAAGAAAATCCCCAAACCTGAACTTATGAGAAATAGAATGTAACTATGGGTTTAATGGGCAGTTTGTCACATTCAAAAAATGACAAATGATGTGGCAGGACTACGTAAATAATGTGTCCATTTGGATTTACAAACATTCAGCTTGCATATCATTAAAGATCTCTAATGACACAATACCAGGATGTGGGTCTTAAACACAGAACGGGACCAGGCGCTGCTCCAGGTATTAGAAAACAGGCCCAGGTTTTATTCTGTCAGAGCTCACCTAGTGGCCAGAGGAAGGAGACGTGAAATAAACAAATAATTGCAGCCAGGAGAGGTAGAATGTTCTGCCGAAAGCAAGCAAGGTAAGGACTCTGAAGAGGAAGATTGGTGCTCCTTGATGCAGGCTGAGCAGGGAAGGCTTCCTGTAGGAGTGGCATTTAGATAGAGGCCTGAAGGAGAGGTGACTGTCACTAGCAGGTACCTGGAGAAGAGTCTTGGAGCTGGAAGGAATTGGAGGTGCAAGGCCCTGAGACGTGAACCTGGTTGCAGGTGTGAACTAAAGCCAGGAGGGGCCTGGACCTGGAGGACAGGGCAGAGTGGGTGGGGGATTTATCAAAGGAGCACATTTTGAGGTGCACCTATAGGATAGGGTCAGGACGCTGGGTTTGCTGTGTGTTGGGTGTGATAAAATGCAATCCTTTTGCCAATATGTAGAGTCTTAATCAGACGTAGGTTTCAGAGGGATTATTGTGGCTTCTAGAGAAAATGAACTGCATGTAAACAGGTTGAAGGCAGGGACACCCCATAGCATGCATTGCACTTGTCTAAGCAAGAAGAAAATAGCCTATGTAACTAAGCAAACAGAATGAGTGGCTATGAGGTGCCATCAGATCGGGCCTCTGCTGGAGGTGGAACCCACAGAATTTGCTGATGGACTGAATTTGGGGTATTAGAAAAAAGAGGAGCCCTGGGCAGCTACATTGGTGTTATCCTGAATGGCTGGGAAGAACAGGGACTCCACTAGCTAAGAGGTGCCTTTCTGGGAGATGCCCAGCTCGGGAGGCAGCACAGGAAAGAGGGGAGATGTGGAAGTGGACTGTAGGTTGGACCGGGAAGGAAACTTGGCAATCTCAGCATGCAGATCCGGAGGCTGCAGTCTCCCAGCAGGGAGGAGAAGACACACGGAACCTCCAAACTCACAGAGGCTTTGCAGAGAGGAGGATTTGGCAGAGCAAACAGAGGCGGCACCCGGGGTGAAATAGGAGGAGATCCAAGGGAGAAGCACGTTCTGGAAGGCAAGTGAGGACAGCAGCTAGAGGGAGGGGAAGCCCCCGTGTCACCCGCTGCTCAGAGGCCCAGTATAACCAGGCCTGGGATTGGCCACTGGGTTTGGGAAGTGAGGCACTAAAACCCGGATGTATCCAACTTCCCAGAATTCAAAGGTGAGGAAGTGTAGACCTGAAGTGTAGATAAAATTCAGATAGCACGGTTTGTAGCCAAGAAGATGAGCTTCCTTGGTTCACATCTGTTCTTCTGGGTTCTGCTTGGTGTGACCTTGGACTTTGTGACTCAGTTTGCTCAAATGTAATTTGAAGATTTTAACAGCCCTGATGTTACTGACAAGTACAGGATTTTTGTGCCCACTGCTTATAGCAGAGCCTGTCATCCCAAGGTGGTTAGCATGGCTGACATTAGCATTGGTATGATCAGAAGCATCACTAAGAATATTTCCTAAAGATGGTCAGAGAAAGTAAAATGAGGCAGTAGCTAGCGCCTGGGTGTGTTTTCTTTTAGATAAGGCATTTTACATCATGTTTTTATGCTGGTAGGAATTCCCAGAAGGATAAAAACTGGTAGTGCAGGAAAAAAAAAAAAAAAAAAAAAGGATAATTGTAAGGTTCCTGCACTTGGCAGCAGGAATGGATTTAGTTGTGTGGAAGGGTAAGGAGGCAATTCTATTTCCACAAAAAAAGGGGAAAGTAGATGGGGACAGGCAGCTGGCTTGAAGAATCCGAGGAGAGAGTGATCATGATCTCTTTTGCTTACTCACAACGAAGCCAAGGTCTCAGGTGGTCCTGAGGAGGGGTCTGGGTCCTGGGGCTTGAGGACCCAGCAAGACATCACTACCCTCAGGTGCAGTGACATGCTTGGTCAGGGCTGGGAGTACCCTTGAGGTCACTGGTCACAAAATGAGATCCGGCAGCAAGGCCAGATGTTGGCTCTGGCCAAGTTCAGGGCTCAGGGCATGTAGGAAGGAAGCCACATGTCACCAGGCCAAGACCATGGTTGTCGCCAAGTGAATGCGAAGGAGGGACAAGTACCCAGAGCATGCGTATAAGTCGCTGTGACTCCAGGCTGGTGGGGAGCCAGGTGACGGGCGATGGGCAGGGAAATGAACCCTGCTTCGCTTTGTCAGGGGCTGGTACATAGAAACCTGAAAATGCAGGTAATGTTTAGTGGCACACTCGATTTAGGACTACTTTTGGGACCTGAACTCTCACAAATGTGATGAAAGTTGTGGACATGTTTACATTTCCACCTTTGCATAGACTCACACAAATAGAATTCTGTGTTTAATTTTCAGGTTACTTGAGGATAGGAGAATCCGTGGACATAGGACCCCCAGGTGTGATTTAAGACATATAATATAACTAATAAATTAAAGAAATGGCCATACTTAAAATTTGAAAAGCTTTCTCTAAAAGATACTCTCTTGTCTTGGGAGTGAGTCAAATTAAAAGACCATTTTAGAAGGACTTATAATTAGCACAAGAACTCTACTTCAAGTGGAGAAAGTAGAATATAGGGAGGAGTGGAGACTTGTAAGATACTCAGTTCAACAGAGTGGATAATGTGGAGTTGACTGTAAGGGGAAAGCAGAATGGGAAGTACTGACGTTTTAAATGCACCTGCCTGAGTCCGCTCTCTGGGTATTTAAGTGTCTAACTAATTGAACTGCCATAGCCACCAGGGTGCCGGGGCTAGTGAGGAGAGGAAGTAGCCTGTGAGGTCCCACAGTGGAAATGATGAGATCTACACAGTAAGACAGTTCAAATCCAAGATTGCCCTAACCAGCCATGTGGTCCAGGGACAGGTAAACCTCACTGAGCCTTAGTTTCTTAACCTGTTAAATGGGAATAAAATAATAATACCTCAGGAAGCTGTTTTCAGGATTAAAAGAATTGGTGCATCTAGGGTGCTTCAGATATAACTGGAAGATAGTAAGTATCCTATAAATGGCTGCTTTTGGTCCTGATTTTTGACTTTTCAAAGAGTGTGATCCTATTTGTATTCCAGAGATGATCATTACTGTTTATCCTGGAAAAACATGTTTTAAAACTGGTCTCTTTTAATTGAGTTCTGGAATCGAATTAACATTTAGAATTCTTGTTAATGTAAAGTATAGTAAAATATATCTTGATTAATGGGATAATTGATTCTTTGCCTCTTGATCTGCATAAGTTCTATAGTTAGTGGTAATGTCCTGAAGTTGTCACTTTTAGTAACTGCTCAGTGTTACATGAAGTTAATTTCTACCTATTACCTGCTCAGATCCTATGTCACCTGAGTACTCTGTTTTAGTCAGCTTCTTTGTTGCAGTGACTAAAGGACCTGACCAAAATAACTATTAAGGAGGAAGAGTTTATTTGAGGGTTCACGGTTTTAGAGGTCTCAGTCCATAGACAGCAGGCTCCATTCCTCAGGGCTCAAGGTCAGACAGGAACAACATAGCGGAGAGTGGCAGAAGGAAGCAACTCACATGGTGATCAGAAAGCAGAGAGAGTCCACTCGCCAGATACAAATATACACCCAAAGCCACGCCCCAATTCCCACCTCCTCCAGCCACACCCTAAGGCTTCAGTCACCACTCAGATAATCCCTATCATGGTATTAATTCAGTGATTCGGTTGAAATTGTCACAACCCAATCATTTCTCCTCTGAACCTTCTTGCACCATCTCACCCATGAGCTTTTGGGGGACACCTCATATCCAAACCCTAACCCAGTGTTACGTACATCTTCATCTAAGTCAAACTGTTCTTTCAGGCTGACTGTATAATAACAGTCAAAGAGGATTCGGACCCATCTCAACCAGTAACATTGTCTCAGAATGTGAGAAGCAAGAACCAGTTTTCCCAATTAAATTCTAACATGTTCTGCAAAATTAGCTCTCAGAATTACTGAGAGAAAAAGTTGAAAGGTTGTATATGTCTCTTCCCCAAATACAAAAACATCTGATCCCCTGAGCTTTGTTTTTCAAAGTATATATTCACATGTATTCATATATTATTAATTTGTTTCAAATAAAATGTCATTAATTATAATTTCCCAGTTATTGTGCTAGGTTATGCTGGAAATCAAAACTGTAAAATAAAAAGTGCCTTGAAATTGTTTTTTTTTTTTTTTTTTTTTTTTTTACTGGTAAAAGTTAAGAAAAGGACCAAAAAATGGGATCAATACTATAAAATTATTTATAAATTACTTTAATATTTTTCAGATGTGGAGTATAAAGTAATTTCAGATCTCTGCTATCTCTAAAACTGTATCATCTTTAAACTAATAAAATCATGGCAAAAAGCTATACTCTCTATTACATCAGTTACCATATTGAATCACCCGCAAAGCTGCCCCACTCTTTCTGGTACAAGGTAATATAAAAAAGATCATAGTTTTGAAAACGTTAAACTAATACGTTTCATTGCTCGTGAACCCTCAGCGATTTGGCTTGCCTGTTTTTATTCAGAGCTCTTATTGTTTACACAACTTCACTGGGAAATTAAAATTAATAATTACTTTTGTTAGCAAATTCGATTACATGACACCCAGACACATTTGAATTTCAAATAAACAGTGAATAAATTTTTAGTATGTATTTTTTAAAATATTTGGAACATACTTACACTAAAAATTTTTCACTTTTTAAGTAAAGTTCAAATTTAACTGAGTGCCCTACATTTCTCAGGTGTCCCCGTCACTCCGTCCACCCCTCCCCCACTGCAGAGAAGGCACCCATTTCTTCAGAGGAAGGAAACCAGGAGCCAGGGGCTCATGGCTCAACTGTGATGGGCAAACAGAAATTTAAAATGGTTAGCTGAATTTGATGAGGAATCAAGAGTCTTTGATTTGAAAAGCCCGTCTGTGATGTTGGTGGGGGAAGAGTGAAAGATGAGTTGGGTCCCCAGATCACAGCCTGAAGCTGACCACAGAGCAGGTAGGACTCCAGCTATAGCGTTTTCTGAATTCAGGGAAGAAGCTGAAAGATCAAGCCAAATGAGCAAGTCAGGAAATTGAGAGGGGCCAGTCCACGGTGACGCAGCTGTGGGGCCCGAGGGGCGGGTTCTAGAGCCCAGCGCCTGGGATTCAGCCAGGGCGGAGAAGTGCTGAGGCATGAGCGCTCCCAAGAGGGGTTGGGACCTTCTCCTGGAACTCTGGGAGAGCCCCGGTCCCCAGGAGCATAAGCATCAGGCACTTGGGTAGAAAGGCCACTTAGTGCGGTGGACTCAGCAATGCCACCCGTCACCTCAGCCTGCCCTGCACAAGCAGGAGTTCCAGCTGATTTCATGGATCCTGCAGGATGACCCAAGGCCAGAAGCTTGGAAGAAGTTCAGGACCAGAGGGCAGAGAGTGTGGCCCCTTGTGCTGGAGACTCTAAGGGACCTGAGCACCACACAGCAGCTGGGGGACCCAGAGAGGCCTCTGTTCTGCTTCCTGTTGACCCAGATCCTATATGGGGAGGGGTAAAGAGGAGGAAGAAAAGGGATTTTCCTCTTTGTGATGGAGTTTAAAACCTGATGTGTCTGTACGAGTTGACTCCATCAGGAAAATCTAGATCTCGAAGCGGGTGGGAAGAGTCAGTTGCTGCAGATAAAGGTTCTGGAACAAATGAGAGCTCAGGGACAGAAAAAGAGAGATGGTCACCTTTCTGCACCAAAGGTGAGTGTCGTTCAGGTTTCCACCCACTCCAGCAAGGTGTGCTAAGGGCCAGAGGAGATGTAATCCACAGGCGCTGCCAGACCCCTGATCTCCACAGAGGAGGCGCAGTTTACCTTGATTTTAAGGCATTTGGCAATGGAGGGACAGATATTCTGGAAGGATAAGACATCACAAGGACAAACTCATTTAGAAAATATACAGAGTATATTCAAAAGTCAAGCTGTCCAGGACAGTGTGGCTGACTTTGTGTGAGTGTATAAATGAGGGTGTTCAGGTGAATGGGTGAGTGTGGATGAGTGTGTGAGAGAAAGCAGGTGGGCAGGAGGGGTAAGGGTGGCAGGGTGGAGTGTGGGTGTGGGCACGAGATGCAAGGGACTGAGTGTGTGGACCAGAGTGTGAGAGGACAAGGGCACGTGGACAAGGGTATGTGTGTGTGTCCTATGTAAGGGTTGAGCATGCGTGCAGGAAAGAGTGAGTCTGGGGTGCATGGGCAGCCTGCAGTGTGAGCATGAACGAGTATGCGAGGGGCTGAGTGTGAGTGTGGGCGGGGTGGTGTTGGAGGGTGTGAGGAGAGGGGCGCCTCCTGGCAGTAAGCCGGGCTCAGCCCGAGCAGGAGCAGGGTCGGTTCAGCTCCTGGTGACCTGCTCACTGAGGCAGAAACCTGTGTTTTTGGAAACCAAGGGCCGCTTCCAGGTGTTATGGACGAGGATTGGCAGAATCAGAGCTGTCTTGCCAGAAGATTGCAGTAATTTTAACGTGTAGGATGGAGTAAAGGGAGGGATCCTTGAGCTGTCACAGAAGATGACTTTGGGATTTTAAACTTAGAAAACAGTGCTATGAATAGCAGCAACGAAGGCAGGAGGAGAAACAAAGTTCGAGGGGAAGCTAAGGACTCGCTTCAGATGTGAGACGGGCTGTGGCAGGTCACCCATCAACAAAGATGGTTAAACACCTCCTAGGGTCCAGGCCTGGGCTTAGTAGTGGGGTGTCACAGCAAGACGCTGAAGCCTCGTCCCCCTGTGGGTGGAGACTGTGCGAGGGGCGAGTGGGTTTATTTCTCTCTAGTCACATGAACCCAGGGCCTGACCTCTGGGAAGGGCCCCAGTGGGTGCTAATGAATGAAGGCAGTGATACCTCCTAAATTTGCCTGGATTTGCATCCAACATTCATGCATTGGATTGATTTTGCTTGTTTGAAGCTGTTTATTTAAAAAAACAAAATCAAAGCACATTAAACAATGAGTACAGCCTTCACCTTTTGTGTATGCTAGCTCTGATTATGAGTTTGTGATTAACAGAACCTGGAGTGAAGTGACAGTACCTTCCCTAAATCAAGACTGACCAACTACAGTGTGTGGGCCAGATCTGGCCCCCAGCCTGTTATTTTAAAGAAAGTTTTATTGCTCATGCAGCAATGGACTGTCTGGGGCTGCTTTCACAGCACTGTACCAGCTGAGATAACACAGCCCTGAGGATTAGGATGTCCTCCTACCACACTGTCTTCCCCAGTGGGCCCCTCTTGCTTTACAGCTGGGGTCCGTGTGTTCGTGTGCATGTGTGCATACACACACACACACACACACACACACCCCTCCCTTTGTGATTTGTGTACGTATGCATTCGGGAACATTGGCTTCTGATCTCCCCTCGCCTCATTACTGACTCAGGAGTAGAGAAAGAAGTAAAAGCATGGGATGTGGAAAGAATTACTCTTGCCATAAAGAATAGTTTGTCCATGGGGATTAATAAATGACTGAAAGCAATTCAGAAAAGCCCCTTGGGATCACGCTCTGGGCAAGCTAACCTCATTGAACTAAACCGGCAGCTTTTAGCGCTCACTTCCCTGGGCCCCCCTGGAACCTTGGCTACCACCTCCAGGCTGCAGCAGGGAGCCCTGCACCCACCTGCAAGCAGAGGAGAGGCCTCGTCCTCGTGAAGGTGAAGGTTGTCACTGAGGACAGAAGCCTAGATTCTATGAATTTAAGATCAAGCTGGTTCTCTGTGCCTTTTCATTGGGTGCAGTGCAAGCCAAACCTTTGAGCATTTTGGAATTTGACTCAGCACCTTGGTAAAAGATTTCGGCCTCAAATGTCCCCATGCCTAGGTGTGGATAAAAGCATATCCATACATTTGAAAGATAGCTGGGCCTTGTGTACCAGGACCCAGGTCAACCTGTATATTCTAAAAAGAGTAGATCAAGGTTGCAAAAGTCTTTGTGTTTCCAAGGCAACAGAATGACAGATAACTAGATTCTTAATCCAATGGACAACATAGTGATTCCAGAACCGTTTGAACTGAAAATGGCTAGAGAAAAGCAGGCTCCTCAGAATCAGCCCTTGCTAGTCCCAGGGGCCTCTTTTTCCTAACAATGTGTCTAGAAGGTGCCCTAATAATGTTAATGGAAGCAGCTTCCAGCATCTCACCGGTTGTGAAGACAAAGGCAGGAACGTGGAGATCTGCTCACCGTATGCATTATGGTGTTTACTGACTGACTGACCCTTGGGTTGGTTCCAGTGCCTTTCTCAGTTCATTTGCAAATTCTTTAAAAAATGTACTGCTGGAGGGAAGAAGAGAGAGTCACCAGTTCACACTGGGGAATCCAGAAGGTTACATGTGAGACGTTTGGACCAAGCCTTGAAGGGCGAGTGGAACTCGATGACAGAGGTGTAGGACCACAGGCGTGGGGTAAGGAAAGGGCGTTGGTGTTGGCAGCGAGGGCTCTGTTTGAGGAATGCTGCATTACTGACTGCAGCTTGGTGCTGTGATGGGAACGAGGCAGGAAGCTTTGAAGTGGGGGTCAAGGATCACTCCAGGAAACCTGCACGAACCCTCCAGGCACTTGACATCAGGACCCAGGACGAGGGTGGGTGGAAGGATGCGAAGGGGCAGAGGCAGGCTTCTGTAACTCACAGGAGGTTCTTGTCTCCCCTTTGCCGCTGTAGCAGAACACCTGAGGCCAGGTAAGCCAGGATGACCAGGAGTACGTGGGTCAAGGTTCGGGAGGCTGGGGAGTCCTGGTTAAAGGGCTAGCATCGGACAAGGGCCTTCTTGCTGTGTCCTCACAAGGTGGAAGGCGGAAGGGCCAGGGAGGGTGAAGTGAGGGACCCAAACTCTCCTGTTTACTTTGAACCACTCCCAGGATAACAGCATTACTCCATTCATCAGAGCGGACCCGCCAGGGCCCAATCACCCATTAACTGTCCCACCTCTCAAGGCCACTGAACCGCCTCAAGTTTTGGAAGGGACGAGCGTTCAAACCTGAGCACTTAGGACCAGGTTGAGAACAACTGTACACTGGTCTCTGCCCTTCCTGACCCTCTCCAAGCTGGCGACATCTCTGATCTCTGCCATGGCAAGAGCTGCCTGCCTGGGCTCTCCACACTGCTAGTCTTGCTCCTTTCTAATCCTTCCCTCTCGCAGCAGAGAGAATACAAATTTTTCATTTATGGAAATCATCTTGCCACTCCCTTGCTCAAATTCTTTGTCTTTTTTCCATTTCAGATCAAGGCTAAACTCTTTTAAAAAGTCTAGAATGGAAACTGAGTGAAGAGAAAGGATCAGGGGAAGGGGGTGGGAGGGTCAAGGGGACAGTGGTGGAAATGATCAGCGTGTTAGATGCAGGCACGGGTGTGCCACGGTGAAGCTGCTATTCTGAGCTGTTAACATGTTCTCAGAAAAGTCCCATAAGCCTGCGCGTGGCCCAGCCCAGCTCTCCTCTCTCACGTCCCTGTCTTGCACGCTGGGAACAGCGCTGCGGGCCTTTTCAGCACTCTGAAGGCACCACGCTCATCTCCACCCGAGGCCTCCCGACAGTTTCCAGCCGTGCGTTGGGATGTGCGTGCTCCTCATGAGTTCCACCTTTGCACAGGCCTCACCATCTAAATTGGCGCCTGGCTCCTGGTAGACACAGAAACGTGTAGAAGGCAGTAGGAGGGAAGGTACTGCGAGCTGGCAAGATGCGTAAACAATGGCGTGAGAGCCCTCTGCAGCTCCCAGGGCCCACAAAATCCTTGCCTGGGCCAAAGGCTGCTGTGAAGGTTGGGGACAGGGAACAGTTGAGAGGTTAACACAGTATTAGCCTGAAAACTGGAGAGGGCCGACCTGAGACCCTAGAAGTGGGAGGGTGGGGATGAGATGGGGCTGCACACAGAGCTGAAGGGCCAGGGTACAATAGCAACTCCTGGCTCTGCTCCCTCCTCATGGTGTGATCCTGGGGACTCCACTAAGCTGTCTGTGTGCTGGGTTCCTCATCTGTCTAACAGAGATGAGAATAATAGTGATAGAAAGGTGCTCAGGACAACGCCACCTGTGTAGGAAGAGCTTTATGAGCATGCGTGAAAATTTCCAGCTCTGAGACTTGCTAGGGGACTGGGGAAAGTAACTGCAGCCACCAGAGATGCGTCTTAGACTGCTGGCTAGGGGTGGAGTGGAGGATGCTGCAAGTCACCGCCCTCATGCAGAACCCAGCATGCTGCAAGGAACGGGGATCCCGCAACTCAGGCTCCGTCCTTGTCCTGAGATGACTGTGGGAAACATGCAGATGCCCAGCAGAGGGAGTGAATGGATGGACATGTAGGGACAGACCAGTGAGTGACCCCTTTCCTGCCCATCATAAAAGGCCATGGCTATTCGTTTTTCGAGAGAAAAAAGGAATTCTTTTGGTCATGGTTTTATGTGAGACGAGAATTCACCTTGGAGACCCAGAGACCAAGGTGAACTGTTGATTTTTATGTTTAGGTTCAGTGAAGCATGGACAGCCGTACAGAAATATGACTGGGCAAAACCAGCCTGGGCTGATGGAGACAGGCTGAGAGGGCCAGCCAGGCTGTGTGCTCAGAACTTCTGGGCCTCTCTGTGCAGCACCCCATCCTCCAGGATATGAAGTGGGGCCTGTTTTAGTCAGCTTTCTGGCTGCTTATACTACAGGATCCCACCAGAACAATTTTAGGGGAGGAAAAGTTCACTCAGGGGTTCACGGTTCCAGAGGTCTCAATCCAGACAGGTACCCCATTCCTCAGGGCTCAAGGGGAGGCAGAACATCAGGGCAGAAGAGCGTGGTAGAGGAACGCAGCTCACGTGATGATCGGCAGCAGAGACTCCACTCGCCAGGTACAAATATCTACCCGAGCCACGCTCCCCATTGCCCCACCTCCTCTAACCACACCCACCTCCTCCAGTCACCACTCAGGTAATCCCGTCAGGTGATTAATCACTGGCTGGGTTAAGGCTCTCCTAACCCAATCATTTCTTCTGTGAAACCTCTTGCATTGTCTCACATGGACCTTTTGGGGACACCTGATCCTAACCATAACAGGGCCTCCTCTGCAACGGGGTTTATAAAGCTCAAATGCAGTAGTGGGTTCTACCTTCCAAACAAGTGAAGTGAGAGGATTTCTTTATGGCCAGTCATTACACAGAAAAGAGTAGGGAAGGTGAGGTTTTATGACTAGCTTTGGGAACGAGGGGTTCTGGATTTCTATGACCTGCGCTGGAGAGAGGAATCTGAGCTTCTGTGGCTTACCTCAGGAGGATTGGGAGGCACAGACAGGAGGGCAGGGGAAGGCCAGAGAGAGACTTTGCTTCCGAGGATGTCACTTTGGGGCATCGCTTTCTGAGTCCTAACAGATACGTGAGCCATGTTGAAAAAGAGGGAAAAGTTGGCCCATCTCTGACCGTAGTGGCCTAGAGGATGCCAGCTCACCTGTGAAGAGCAGAATTGGCAAAGAACAGGGTGTGGTTGGAAGAAAAGGGGTGACAACCACAGGATGAGGGAGCTTCCTGTGACTGGTGAACAGGGGTGGACACAGTTGAAACTCCTGTGACAGGGGAACAGGTGGGTATGGGGCTGAAACTCCTGGCCCTTCTTTGCAAGGAGCCTCCCTTCCGCCATATTCCTTTCCTTGCTCCTGTCAGTTTAGATAAACGGTCCTCAAAAAAAAAAAAAAAAAAAAAAAAAAAAAACTAATTTAGTATTTTAAGTTTTTATATTTTTATAGAGGAGCTCAAAATTATTACACAAGCTTCAGATCTACAAAAATCTGGGTACCCTCTGGGGATGAGAAAAATATTGCTGTGAGCATTAAGGGAACAAAAGGCAAGATAAACCCACCATGGGGAGGGGTGCTGGCATGCATGGGAGTGTGTGTGTGTGTGTGTGTGTGTGAGTTCTGTTAAGGGTATGGAAGTCCAATTTAAAATAATAAAATTGCTTATAGCACATTTCACAAAGTGTTTTATTATTAATCCTCAACAGCCAATGGGTCAGGTACCATTTTCCCCATTTCAGAAAGAACCTGAGATTTAAAATTTCCTGATTGACCACCCAAGGTTATTGTACAAAATACAAAGTGTAAGGCAAGGGTGATTTTCCACGGCCACATCCTTCCTCCTGATGGACTTTAGAAGGACCAGGGGAGACACCATGCCTTACAATCTGTATCTGAATGACAAAGTAGTAGAAATGATCTCATTGTGGCCATTGAAAATATGGCAACTACCCATTGATGGCTCCATGTGTGCCAGGTGTCCATTCCACCCAGCAGTTTTCATTTATTACGCCACTAAGTCTTCCTGACAACCCAGCAAGAGAGAATAGCATGCCAAGTGAAATAAGACAATCCCAAAAAACCAAAGGTCGAATGTTTTCCCTGGTAAGTAGATAATGATACCTAATGGGGGTGGGGGTTAGAGGGGTGAGAGAAGAATGGAGGAACTCTGGATTACATAGAGGGAAATGACAGGGAGCAGGGCGTAGGTATGAAAGATGGTGGAAAGAGACAGACATCATTACCCTGTGCACATGTATGATTACACAAATGGTGTGAATCTACATCATGCACAACCATAGACACGAAAAGATGTGCCCCATTGATGTACAATGAATCAAAAGGCAGTCTAAAAATAGAAGAAAAGAAAAAAATGAAAAGTCATCAGAGCATATTCATGGAATCCATGTGGGTTACAGTGTGTCTTCCAATCTATAAAAGACCTATAATTTATATACAGTAATGAATACCAAATACTAATACTCAATTATAATTTGAATAACACATTAAAATTTAATTAAATATTAAATTTTTTTAAAAAAAGAAGAGTGATTTTTATCACGTGTTTTTCTTTATATAAGGAGGAAACTGAGGCCACAGATAATGGGAGACTTGCCTGGGGCCTCAGAGCCAGGAGGCGGGGGAGGCTGGATCAGTGAGGCCATCTGCTTTCTCAGGCAGCACTCTAACCACCATGCTGGGCTGCCTCTGCAGGTTTCAGGAGCAACTGTACCAGTACGAGTGAATAGTTAGGAGTAAGTGTCTCCTAAGGTAACGAGCAGTAGCCTTTCTGCCCACCCAAATTTCAACATGTGTCTGTAATGCCGACGTCAAGTTCAGTTCAGCTGTGTGTTTGTGAACCTCCTGAAGGCCAGGGACTGGACTGAGCACTGTGTGGGAGGAGGGCAGTTCCTGGGGGCAGCTGAGGGCGTGGAGACATCTGTACCCTCCAATCGGAGAGTTACAGAGTAAGAAAGGCAGGTTCAGGCAGGACCGGGAGCCCAGCCTATCCTGTGGGCCCGGACACTCCGGCTCTCTCCAGCACAGGCCAGGACGAGGTGGGCGAGCAGGGGCCCCTTCCTAACTTCTCGCTGCTTTTCTTTGGTGGGGGGGTGGTACTGGGGATTGAACTCAGGGCACTCGACCACTGAGCCACATCCCCAGCCCTGTTTTGTATTCTCTTTAGAGTCAGGGTCTCACCGAGTTGCTTAGCACCTCACTTTTTCTGAGGGTGGCTTCAAACTGGATATCCTCCTGCCTCAGCCTCCCGAGCCACTGGGATTACAGCCTCACTGCATGTGTGGATGCTGCCAGGTGATGCCTCCTAACCAAGGGGACACATGCTGGACTTTTTGCATCCTCCACTTTCCCAGGAGGCCCTGTACCACCTTGCAGCAGCCAAAAGTTAGAGATGGAGTCACAGAAAGAAGGCAGAAATGGTGGCTGATTTCGAATCACATTGAGGCTCAGTGGAGTACAGGTGAAGTATCATCAGAGAAAGGGGGGAAGGCCCTCTTTTTCTTGGCTGGCTTTCTTTGAGCTATCCATAAGCTGGTGTGGTCAGTTCTTGATCCCACATTTAGGCTTTCCGGGGTTCGTGCATGCCTCCAGCCTCACACCTCCTGGGGTGCACTTTGCTCCTTTGCTGTCTTCCATGCCGGCTCAACTACATAGCTAAGGAATGACTGGGGGTGCAAGAGAAAAGCACCCTGTGGAACATGCACAGACCCCTCCCAGATTACAGCCAGCTGGACCCCCAGAGCGAGAACTGTTTTGAGGTGGGAGTGGCTCTGAAGGAAGAATGCCCCCACCACTCCCTGGCCCTCTCCCTGTGCTCTCTCTCACGGGGTGACTGTCATCCCAGCAACAAGGCGAGCACCACCTGTCCTGAGAAGTACACTACCCTGCCCTCATCCCTCTCACAGAGGAGGCAGCCAGGCCCTGGGGAGGGACTTCCGCAGAACCACAGAGGGCGGTCGTCAGCTAATCACAAAGGGTGAGCCGGAAGCATGAGCCAGGCAGCGTGAACCCAGCACAGGTCTCTGATGGGGGACTACCTACCAGTTCCGCCACAAGGGCTTGGAGAGTCTGGCTCCCAGTTGCCCATGTTCTTTCTTAGAAACTCTCTGCCACCTCCTCTGACTCACCTGTGCCTCCCCAGGACAGCACTCAGTCATTCAATAGTGTGTTAGTTAGCTTTTCATTGCTGTGATAAATACCTGAGAAGAACAACTTAGAGAAAAGATCTATTTTGATTCATGGTTTCAAAGGTTTTGGTCCATGGTTGGCTGACTCCAAGACAGAAACATCATGGCGGAAGGGTATGGTGGAGAAAAGCTGCTCATGTCATGACAGCCATGAAGCAGGGGAGGGAGCGGGACGGGGCAAGATAGCATTCCCTTGGGCATGGCACCTCCTGGCATTTCCATTACTCCCAGCGATGCCGTCAGTCATCCATACATGATGAGCTCAGAGCCCTCCTGATCCGACCGCTTCCCCAGAGCCCCACCTCTGAGCATCAAGCTTTCAACACAAGGGCCTTCTGGAGATATTCCAGATCGGAACCATAACAAAGGAGAATCTCGTCTGCTTCCCCATTCAGAGGGTTTGAGTGGTAACCACAGGATTTTTGGTGTGGCGGATGTGGGTAATTGATTCTTCTCCTAAAAGGGGAACAGTTCCTCAGAGGCCACAACTCCAAGCACTGAGGTCATCAAACTCAGATGTGCACAAATGAGTTATGATATCCAGGAAAGCTGGTTACTTCCTTGGAGAGCATCGTGAGTAATATATTCACACTATCAATAATTTATATACCCGCATGTATGCTCAAAACCGATCAGGAAGCATAAATGGTGTCCATTTCTTCAGGGTGCATCAGAGCAGTAAGGCACACTGGTGCTCTCTGTCCCCACTGAGCCTTCCTCAGCAGCCCCATCACTGTTTTAGGAATCAAGCGATCTGAAGGTCCAAGACTCTGCATTGTCAAGCGCCAAGGTGACTCATGAGTGGCCAAGGTTCCTGGTGTTCTCCCATGGTGACACTCATGTCCATGGTGGTCTCAGTCTGGGAGTACCATGGAAGCTCCAGGCACACTTGCACAGAGGGAATTTCATAGAGAAGACAAATGACTTGGCCACCACAGGTGTTTCCTCCCTAGAAAACCTACCAACCTGCCAGGAGATCATGGTGGCTTCTCAAGATGACAAGCCCATGTAGTAGAAGCATCCACAGAGGGCTTAAGGGGTGTGAAGGCGAATGATTGCTACTCTCCATGGGCACCATTGTAACACGTCTTGCCCTGTGTGGAATCAGGAATCAAAAAGCTGGAGGTCTCTCTCAATTGTGCTACTCTGAGCTCGGTGACTTCCTGCAGGACACTTCACATCACTCATCCTACTTTTACTCAAATGAGGATGGCAGTATCAAGCTCTCGGCTTGTTGAGACAATATGAATGAAAAGAGCTGGGTGCGTGTTCGCCTGTGATAGATATGCACGTGATAGCTAGAAGTTCACAAGTTGAATATGAAGTGGTGGATTTCGATGAATCAGTACAGAGCAGACACTTCAAGACTTACGCACTGGCCAGGAAACAGACAGATACTTACCAAGGTCAAGAAAAGAGAGAAGTGGACAAACTCAAGAATTGACTGGTGTGCCATCCCTATCTTTTCCTTCTTTAATGAATTAGTTGGCTAGAGGGACTCTTTTCAACACACATCCAGAGTGAGCATTTATGTATTTATACAACCAGGAGTTCTATAAGTTGTAATAGCAAGGTGACTGAAATAAATATATTTATCAGCTGCATAAATAATAAATGACCAGGAATCAGTAGGCATGGTTCTGAAGTGTTTCCCATGTGTAACTCATTATATTTCTTACAAAACCTTCTGAAGTGCTCTCACTGATCCTGTTTCATGGCTGAGGAAACTGAGGCCCACAGACATATGTCACCCTCCTCAGCATCACCCAGACCATAAATAATGCATTCAGATTCATGGTTACAGCCTGTGCTCCAAGCTTCTTTCTTGTATCCATTGTGCAAATAAGTGGTGCATGAATAATTTAGATTTTCCCCTAGGGGATATGTCTATGGATATGATCCCCAGAAACCAAGATCATAGAATTAATAGAACTAGTTCAATGAGAGACATAACTAAATGAGAGATAATCTAATTATTTGGACATTTTGAAAGCAAACTATAAAGAGTTTAGGTGACAGGACATTCACTATTCAGTTTATGTATTTCCAAGTTTTAGCATCTAGTTATGAAACAAAAGGCAATAGTTCATCTCCTTGGATTTTGTTGTGTTTAAGAACTGTAGTAGTTTTGGTGAAGCATGATGGTTTGATGTATGGATGGAGTCACGGTGACATGGTTCCGCCTGTAAAATTGCTTAACTTCAAAACATGAGGTCTTTTGAAGAAGGCAGAGAAACAGGACATTGTAAAACCAAGCTCACCACCGTTTTTCTCTGTCAGCCCAGTCTTGAAATTGCATGTTGCCTTTTTAACATTAGGACTATAGTGTTTTCATTTTGCCTCATTATCATTGTGAATTTTGAGGTGAACATAACTAATAGTGTGATTCCTTGGAAACTTGTTAGACAATGGTAAGTGGAATCAATATGCTCCCTGGGATAAAACCCAGATGCATGCTTACTGTGGCCTGTGGTTGATTGTCCTCTTCACTCCCACTCAAATCCACTAGACTAGAGGAGCTCAAACTTTCTGGTTCCTGACCTCTCCTTAACACTTAGAAAAATTGTAGAAGACCTCAAAAAGCTTTTATCTATGTGAGCTACTTCTATTTAGTATGTTTTATATTGGATATCACAATTTTGAATATTTAACTCAATGTATCTCTTAAGTATTCATTTAAAGTCAAATATAATAAACCTATTATATGTTGATAAAAATATTTCATTCAAAATACCTAAATTTTTTCACAGCTAAGAAGACTGTCTTTATTTTATAATGCTGCAAGTAGCTAGTATGTCTGGCTCCATGGAAGACAGACATGCTCTCAGATCTGCTTTTTTATGCAATGTTGTAAGGCATTTTATTCAAGGTATAGGAAGAAGATACAGTCACACATGTACTTTGTTGGTCTGTTAATTACCTTTATATTGCCGTCATAAAAATACATGACAAGAAGAGCTTAAGAAGGAAAGGTGTATTTTGGTTCACAGTTTTGGAGGAGTCAGTGTAGTTGGTTGGTTCCAAGGCAGAAACATCATGGTGGAAGGGCATGATGGAGGAGAGCAGTTAGCTTAAGACAGCCAAGAAGCAGAAAGAAAGAGGAAGGGGTCAAAGAAATGACAAATCCTTCCTGATCATGCAGTCATGATCAACCTCCTCCACTTAGATCCACCCCCCGGAAGTTCTTTAATCAGTGGATTAATGCTTTGATGAGGTCAGAACCCTCATGATCCAAACTCTGCTTAAAAGCCCCACCTCTGAACTTTGCTGCAGGGGACCTGATTTTAACATCTGAATTTTGTTGGGATATTCCAGTTCCAAACCATCACAGTTGGAAAAGGGAGAATACTTTCAAAACTTTTTGAAATTGTGGATACAGTATTATTTGAATACTACATCAAAACTCTCCAAGTTGTATTTTCTGGAAGATTAGTTGAGATATGGAATCTGAAAACATAGAAATGAACTGTTTTTACTCTGTGACTTAAAATCCATTGCTCTGTCTTGGACAGACCTCAGTTGTCTTAAGTAGATCTGGCAAAATTATATATGATGATGGCACATATTACACTGAGTTTCTCAGAGATCTAAATATTGATATAGTTCATGATACAATATTTTTTAAATGTCACATTTGTTAATATCCCTGATGATGGCCTCAGAAAGCTTTAAATATAAAGACAAAACACATTCAAGATCGCAGATCCGAACTTTCCAACATCCTATCTTTGCATGAGAATCCAAACTGTATCATTGGCAACAAATACCATCAGTTGTTTTTTCTGGAAGTAAGAAGTTCACTTTGTTCATCTTCAAGAAGATGACCCACATATACTCAAGAATGAATAACCAGGACCAGGAAAAAGTGGGTCATTCATACCACAGCTGAACACATAGGTGTTGGTTGAGCAGGGAACCATCATAAAGCAGAAGAGCTACATATGAATTCCATCTTATCTCCCAGAATATTAAAAATACCTGAATTCAGGGCTCAAGACTTCACTTAATTAATAGATTGTATCGTTACATGAAGGCCAATCTTGATGGAGGTGGAGCTGGCTGGCCCTTCTCCCCCTGTGCATGAGGAGAGCAGTTAAGAATATAGTAACTGCAAGTACAGATCGATACCACCGGCTTGATTCATGCTCAGACCCAGCAGTTTGACCTGCATTGCCTCTGCAGCTTCAGTGCAATTGTGAGCCAAGTCAAAGGACAAATGACATATGAATATTGTTACACAAATTATCCTAACTTGGTAGGTGCCCTGAAAGGAGTCCTGGGGTTCCTAGACCAAACTTTGAGAACTACTATTCTAGACCAGTTCTGCCCCGTGTTGGTTAAATTTTTGTTTCTGATTATGAGGAAGTAATTTCACACACACACACAAAAAAAACCTGTCCTAGGGAATATTTTTTTTTTTAAAACAGCACGAATTCCTTTGAGCCATGTTTGCTGATGATTAATGATTACAGAAGTGGTGGTTTTGTCCTGTATTCATAAGTTCACATAATTCCATTCCTTGAGATGGCGAAGCAACATCAGAGTTGTTGAATGCCTTTATTTCCACTCAGTTGCTCACTATTTAGAATACATGTAAAATTTGAAATGTTTTAAGAATTTAATTTTCATTATTTGTGCTCTGTGTGATGCATTGACTTTAATTCCTTTTAACAAGAGTAACACTATGTTTGCATTATAAAAGAAACAGTAAAAATGTGCAGCCAAGCATGTTAGACTTGTTCATGAGTCATTTTATTTAAGTAACACATCTGATAAATCGAATAAAAATAGGATGCCCTTTGGACCTTTTATAAACATGTTCTCATCTAAGAGAAATGAATTATTTTTTCGAGTTTGCATTTTCAAGGGGCAGGTTAAGGACTCAGTGAAAATCCCATGTTGCCTTGCACTGGACCAGGTGAGGGCCCCCTGTAGAGCTTTGTCTGGCCTGGAGAGTTGTCAGGAGAGACCCCCAGAGGCCATGCCATGGCTATGACTGGGGCTGTAGTCATGACATTCCAGTGTGCTCTCCGATTTCCTACTGGGGGACCTTGGACTAAGAACTTACTTTGAACTAAGAACTTACTTTGCTAATCCTTTGCTAATCCCACAGCAGTGAAATGGGAGCTAATCACATGAACTTCTAACTCTCAATGCCTTTACGTCCATTGCGAACCTGAACTCAATGCCTGAGAAGGGTTTTGACACGAGCTGATACTTGAGTATTTGTCTCAGGGCTGCTGAAGCAAAGACCCACCAACTCAATGGCTTACTGAGGAGAAATCCATGATCCTTCAGGCTGGAAGTCTGAGATCAGGATATTTACAGGGCCTTGTGCCCTCTGGTCTAGTCCTCTCCTGATTTCTGGTGGGCCCTTGGCAGGGACAGCAGAATTACAACTCATGTGATATTCTCCCTGTGTGCATGTCTGAACCCGAGTCTCCTCTGCATAAGCCAGGCAGTCATGTTGGGTTAGGGACCCCTGTACCCAGTGTGACCATTTTGAATAAATACATCTGTAAGGACCCTACTTGCAAACAAAGTCCCATTCTGAGGTACTGGAGGTGGGATCCCAGCATGTGCATTTTGGGGAGTATAACTCAACCCACACCACCTAGCAAGCCCCTGGTAAGAGTGAGGTTTTGTATGGTGGTTGTGTAGTTGTCTTGTGTGGTTGTGCTGCTTAACATGGAGCATGAATCAGAACTGAGGGTAGTTCTGAGGTTTCTAGTTTTGACAACTGCGTGAACACGTCGTGTTGAGCTCCTCCCAAATGAGGAGCAGGGTCTGGGGGGGTTGGGGTGTCAGGGTGTGAATCTATTTTAATTAGGGAATCTTCATGTAGCTTGGTAGTTTATCAAGTAAAAATTGTAAAGGAAACCTGAGGAGGGATGTGGACTTAAGGTACAGTATTGTAAGTCATGAGAAAGTACATGTGTCTGTGTGGCTCACACATATGATTCCATCCATTCTGCATTTATCAACTGCTTTGTACCAGACCGGGATTTTCTCCCACATAATTGGATATCTGGGAGATTTGGGCACTGTTTGCATGGTAAATCTAGAGATGTATTTAGAGAAAAGTGAATACTCTAGCTTGACGAGAGTCCCCGGGAGTTCACGGGAGAGGCCAGTAACAGGGCAGAGGACCAGGGTTTTCCTTTTACAGTTTTTTTTTTTTTTTTCCTCTCTCTTTTGCCTTCAAAGCAATAGGAGACCACTGAGAACTTTGTGTAGGAATTGGTATGTGAAGGTTCTGCTGGGGAAGCTCTTCCGTCCAGGCTCAGGCACAGAGTTTCCTCCAAGATCCATGGGACATGGCTCAGTAGCCCCCTCTCATCTGTGATTCTCTTCCTGCAGCTTCTTACCTCCGGTTGAGTAAGGTGCAACAATATTAAATGGAAAACGTTCAGGAATAAATAACTTGTGAGTTTTCAATCACACACCATTTTGAGCAGCATGGTGAAATTCTGCACATCCCCCCTGGACGTGAAGCATCCCTCTGTCCCATGTGTCCGTGGCGTGGGCACCACCTTCCCATTAATCACTTGGTACCCCTGTGAATCATCACCTCGGCTCTGTCGGTGCCACAGTGCTTGGGTTCAGGTGACCCTTATTTCCCTTAGTAAGGGCCCAAAGCGCACAGGTAGCAACGCCGGCAGTTTGGATATGCCAAAGGAAACTCACGGGGTGCTTCCTTTCAAGGAAAAGATGAAAATTCTCATAGCTTAGCTGTTGTGCCTCCAGCTGTGAAGGCCACTGTGGCCACGCTGTGCGGTAAGTGCCCCTGACAGTGGGAGAGACACTGAATCTGTGTTTGTACATGCAGGAAGACACAGCGCGGAAGGTTTGGTACTGTCCGTGGTCCTAGGCGTCCATCCACTGGGGGCTTGGAACTTGCCCCTTGTGCATAATGGGTGAGGTTCTGGTGTTTTTTGCAAAACAATAGGAGAGAGAAATCCAGAGGGGGAAGGAATCATGGGTTGGGACTCCCAGGTTGGACTCAGTGGACGGCAACCGCCAGGGCAGAGGTGGTGTGGGTGGGGACAGCACAGTGGTGGCAGCAGAGCACGTGACACCAGCCAGAAAGCTCTGCATGCTTGAGGAGGGTCAGCATGTGACCTCTTGTCTTCTCTCCATGTGTCCTTCTCTCTCTCCCCAGCAGCGTAACCTCATCTGTGAGACTCTGGGGGAGGGGACACATTGACGCCCTGGGACTCTGCTAAAATCAGCAGTTTAAATGAACTTCACAAAATCAGCTGCCATCACGCATCCGTTGTTGGGGGACCAGTGTGTTCCGCTTCCATTAAAGAAACAACCAGGGTTACTCTATGTTGAAACTGGAGGGGCCTAAATAAAGCCTCAGCCTCTGATTCATCTCCTTAAGGTCAAAAGGTGATATGAGCATGGGAGTCAGACCGAAGGACCTGAGATGTGACCTCAGAGAGGAGGAAAAGGGACAGATAATGAGTAAAGCTGATGTTCTCAACGAAATGGATCTGTTTATGTAACTTTTTTATAGTTTGCTAGAAGTTTCTCAGAAGGTCAATCATAGTTGCATCCGTGGTCATTTTATCAGCAGACACAATGAAATTATGGGTGTTCATTCTCATGCGGTCATTCATTTGTGGCTAAAACACAGTTCCCAGTGTAAGAGTGATCATTATTTGAAGGAATAAAGGCACAGAGGTGGAACTAGTGAGAGGTGGGCAATTACTTCCTCTGTGGGAGCTGAAGGGAAGACAGGGTATGCTGGGCCCTGGCTCAAGCAGCGAGTCACAGGTCCTGAGAAGACACAGGCCCTGGTGAGGCTTCACCTGGGCCGCGCAGGGAGCATCGTGTTAGCTCCCAGGCAGCTGAGACACAGTTAGAGCAGCCTGCTCTGTTCTCATAGAGCTTCTGCTCTAGTCTGAGAGAGAGAGAGAGAGAATGCAAAGCCTTTTAAATTACTTAAAGAGACTGAGGAGTAAGGGGTGGTCTCTGTTTATGCATGGGGGGCATTGCTACATCTTAGATTTGTCAAATTGGAGAACGGAGTGTGAGGCACATGTCCTTCAGTGGACATTTCTATAACAGCCCCTCCTCTTCCCTCCTCTGGGATGTGTTTCTCCACCCCATCCATGTGGTTGCAAGGGGAGCAGCTGTGTTATGATGCAGCACAGACAGGGTGACTTTTCCATGGAGGACTGGTTACAGAGCCATACCTTCTGGCGGCACTGACTGCTCCAGGACCCAGTGGCTTACCCAGACTGAGCCCGTGAGGCCCATCCCAGGAGCATTTGGACTTGGGACCAGCAAGGGTGAGAGGCACTTTATTCCTGGGAACAGTGAGAGACTGGATCCACAAGTGGCCTTCGCAGGGAGGAGGGACACCATTCAGCAGGAAGCATTGATGGAAATCGGAGAAGAGGGTCCATAGGCTCATTCCAAGCCCGATCTTCTCAGCTCACAGAAACCAGATGATAATTCCCCTGGGCCCAGAGTGGTAACTAATAGTGGTAGTTGTTATTATTTGTTTGATTGATGTTTGATCTCCTGAGTGGTTGTCCCTTGCATTCCAAAGGTTCCAAAGCACACAATAGAAGCTTCAGCAATTTGACGGGCAGGAGAATGCATCTGTACTCTTGATCAAGTACTGCTTTGAGGGTGAAGAGCTGCTCCTTTGTGAGCACACCATGAATTACTCTCCCAGGGCTCAACGGCTGTTCTTTGGGCCAAATTCAATTTAATAAGAGCCGATGCCCCCACAGATCATTGGAAAGTGCAGACTGTTTCCACTTGTGTTATTCCACAGTGGCTCTTACACTTTGGAGGTGGCCTGGAGCCTGAGGTCGGATGTGAGTACCCAGGAGCATCTGAGGGAAAACTGAAAAGACAGGGCCCCTTCCCTTTTATCTTCACCTGTTTTGTGTCAGGTACTGTGCTAGGGGCTCTGGATACTGAGATGAATCATGCAGGTTCCTTAGTTGAGGCACTAAGAGCCACGTCAGCAAACAATGCACAAGGATCCAAAGGGACCTGTGCTAGGGCAGCAGACACTGGCGTGGGGACACAGGTAGACTGGAGGAAGCTTCCAGGAAGAGGAGCACATCAGGCTGAGCCTGGCAGGACATCGACGGTGAGATGAGCGGCACTCCAGGTGGGGACCGTGAGACACAGGCATGTGCGGGGTTGCTGTCAGATCCCTAGAGAAGAAGAATGTTCTTAATGTAAGAGTATATTGCTAAAAGAATATGTAGCACCTTAGTAAGCATTTTTGAAAATACTTGACATAATACATAGCGTTTTTGAAATTTAAGTTGTATCATGTGTTAATGATTAAAATTAACAGAATAGTCAGTGCATTACCTGATATTTATTATGAATTTTACATAGACCCGTAGCATTATTTGAATGGCAGAAAGGATTTCCAGTGTCATTTCATCTTCCCTCCCTTGCTACTTCATCAAACCAGTCAGTCAGGCCCAGAGAGGATGAATGGTCTATTCAAGTTCCCAGGAAAATGAGTCTAGACTAGTGACTTCCAAACGGTGGGCTGTGGCCTGCTGCTAAAGGCTGTGAAACCAACTCTGTAAAATTCAAAGAGGAGAGGGAGCGGAGATGGCAGGCAGGGTGGAGAGGTCAGCTCACACCGCACGTGGTGGTGATGGAGTCTGGTGACCCTCTGTTTCACTGATGTATCCGACGACTCTCGAGTGAGCGTAGGTCACACATGTACACACCTCATGCACGTGTGTGGCCACAAAGTTGAATGGATTTCTCACTGTAACTTGCCACAAATAAAGGTGGAAGAAATGATGTTCCATGTCCTGGGCCCCTTGGTTCACTGGCCGCTGAGAGTCTTGGGAAACGCCAGGCTCCCAGGGAGTCCTGGAGGTGCCCGAGGGCCTGCAGCAATCCTGACCCTCCATGGCGGCACCCATTACCACGCACGTGCACCGACTTCCTGTCCGCCTCCCTGTTCCCTTTGGCCACCCTCCCCTCACCATGCGACCTTGCTGTCCGGTTTTGGTGATCACTTTCTCTGTTCTGTCCTGCCGAGATCAGGAAGAGTGTAGCTCAGTAGTGAGGAGGTGAACCGGCAAGTGGGGAGAGAGACAGGGAAGGAAGGAGTCGCCCATCCACACCGAATGTGGGGTTGCCCTTCTAGGACTATGGAGGACTTGGAGCACTTCCCCAGGTGGTCCGAGGAGGCGGGACCACCTCCTACACAGGTCCCCAGCGGGTACAGGTGTCCTGTGGCTGCACCTCAGGGCTATGCTTACCTGTCACCCAGTGACCCTGGGGCTTTGGTGAAAGTCCCCAGCAAAAGCTACAAGACAGGTGCTCAGGGGTCCATCCGAGCTCCAGGGAAACACCGCCCGCAGTGGCTGAAGTTCAGAGTGGACCAGAAGCCTCTGCAGGGCCCTCAAAATGACCTTACGAGGTCTGTCACATAAGCTGGCACTTGGGTGAAGCAAGGGAGCCCACATGGAATCCAGGATCCGATTCCTGTGACGTGCCCTCTCCTGCTTGCCGCCACCACAGGTATTTTTCTACAAACCATTTAGCTCCATCCTCTTTTGTTGGACTAATTTGTCAGAGAGTCCCTTGAGTATCCGCTTCCCATAGTATAGGAAACTGAATTTACACGTGAAAGCTACTTGTTTTCCACACAGAAATCCATTCTTCCTATCCGTTGAATTATTTATTTTTCTTTGAAGAGGGCTGAGCATAAAGGTTCATTTATAAACCCCAACTTCTCATAACTGATTGTGTCAGCAAGCCAGTAGTAAAGGCAGCCTGGGAATTATACATCCTGGGACAGGAAGGATAAATCACCAGGAGAACTGGTTCTCAGACAGAGGAGGCCAGCCAGAGTTCAGCTGGGCTTTTCCAGAGCACACGTGCGTCAGCCCTGTCTGGTTCTGAAATAAGGACTGAAACACAAGTTTTGTCATGAATGTAGAGAAGAGTTTTGATTAGGTTCAGAGTTTTCTTTTTCCATCAGTGAAATTTGAAAGTGGCAAGACCCTAATTACAGGTATTTCAGGTTTATAAGCAAGTGTGTGTCCTTGGTCTTTGTTTTCCAGAGCTCCCGCTTCAGACATGGTTGTGTGCACCCAAAGTGGAGAAACTGGGGATTTTCACTATCCTTATTAACCCCGGTCTCCTGGGACTTGTGACAAGTGGATGTTGTATCTTATTTCTGTTGGGCACATAAAAACCAGAGTCTCTGTCGTCATCTGCTTGGACACCTGGTCACGGAGATCAGGGTTTGCTTTGAAGGCGGAGGCCAGCTTCCAGTGTCTCCACCCTATCCTCTCCCTGCATGGGGAGAGTGGGAACTTAGAGGCCTGAGAGCAAAGGCCGCCCTCTGCCACCCAAAGGCAGTTCCGGTCTAGAAAATTCATTTGCAAATAAAAAAGAGCCTTCACCATAAATCCTCGTTCTCTGTCATGAGCTTCAGGCCTGCTTCCCTTGCAGCCTCCCTTAGGCCGAGCTCCAGTCAGAGACAGTAGGCATCCGTTTCTTCAACAAGCATGCTCTCGCTCACTTAGGGGCCTTTCAGCATGCTGCTCCCCCGTCTGAAACGTCTTCCTTCCCCTCGGTCGCCAGTCCTGTGAGCCTCAGAACTGCATTCAGATGCCGCTTCCTCCAGGAAGTCAACCGTGATCGCCAGTCTGGATGAGGTGCCCTATCACAGCACGGTACGCTTGTCCTTCCAAGCCCTGGTTTTCTCCCTCTGTCCCTTCCAGGCAACCTCTTCATTTAGACAGGGTCTGTATATGTCTAACGGAATCCCCAGAATGGAGCACAGGGCCAGGCAAGTAACAGGGAAAGAAATGGACATACTTGCTTTGCAGGATATTATGGTTTCAGTCTTAAGTGTCCTTTCTGCGACAGTTTTTCATCCAAACACCTTAGAACGACTTAGAGGATGGAAGGTTTATTTTGGGTTCATGGTTTCAGGGTTGAGTCCATGGCCAGCCAACTCCATTGCTCAAGGTAGGCAAAGCATCAAGGTAGAAAGATGTGGCAGAGAAAAGCTATGAGCTCATGGCAGCCAGAAAGCAGAGAGGGAGGAAGGGCCAGGTCCAGGGACAGATATAATCCAAAGCCAGTGCAGTATTTCTTCCATCCACACCTCTCCTGCTTATAGTTACTCCCAGGAGTGCCTTCCGTTTATTAATCCATCAAATGAATCCGTCCACCATGAGGTGTGGCTCTCCTAATCCCATCTTTTCATTCATGTTGCCCTATCACCTCTGCATGAGCTCTGTGGGGACATTTTTAGATCCAAATCCTAGTATCCTCTGGAGGCTGATGTACTGAAGGCTTGGTCCCTAGCCGACAGTGCTGTAGGGAGACGGTGAGCCTTCAGGAGGTAGTGCCTCCTGAATGGTGTCAGGTCACTGGGGACATGCCTTTGAAGCGAATAGCCCACTCCAGCCCCTTCCTGTCCCTTTTTGCTTCCTGCCACTGTGAGATAAGTAGCTCTGCTCCGGCTCATGCTCCTGCCATGATGTTTGGCCTTGCAAGAGGTCCAGGGCACCAGGGTCCAGTGGCCATGGGCTGAAATCTCTGAGTCCATGAGCCAAGATAAACCTTTCCTCCCCTCAGGTCATTTTCTCAGGTTATTTTTCTTGTGACAGTGAGCTAACTCAGGATTTCCACATTTGGCCGCAACCAAAGTCACATGACCTTCGACACCCAAGAACCCTACTTGCATCTTGCCGCACAAAAGCTGCTGCTTTTTTTTTTTTCCTTGTAGAATTTCATATAATCAGCATGAAATATGATGTTCGAATTCTCCGAGCCACGTTCCATATCCTGATTGGAAAGCTGTTTCTCAGTCCTCAGTCCTTTCCTGCTTTCTGGTCGTTTAGTTTCCATTCCTTGAATACTAGACAGTCTCCCTTAACTTCTCCAAAGGGAAAGAACCAGAGGAAGTATAGGTAGAGAGAGGCAGATTCATTTCAAAGAAGCAGCTCATGCAGCGGTGGCGGCTCACCACATCCAAGCTGAGGAAGATGAACCTGGACACGTGAAAGGACCTAAATAACCACCAAGTTACCAAGGATCTGGTGACAGCCTACTCGTGATAATTATAATTAAATGCTCACATACAGAAAGACTGATTTACATCACAAGGATTTTAATTAGGGTTTTATAAGTATAATTGACATGGTGTTAAAAATAATTAGCAATTATTTTTGCCAAGTTTTATTTAAAGACATTACTTGAAGGTACAGTGGAAAACATTTTATGGGCTGTTTCTGTACCAAAGAACATGGATGATTGTTGATGTACCAAAGAACATGGATGATTTCCAACGTATCAGTGTCACCTAATGTCTGTGTTTCTTTTGGAATCGTAACCTCACTTTCCATATGCAGCAGCAGTTCCCACACCATATCACCTTTAAATGTGGGCATGATATTTCACACACAAAGAGAAAAAATCTGAGGTGATGTATCTGCCTACAGTGGTATAATAACTTAGAAGGCACTAAATTATTTGTGATACCTGAATATCATCTGACATGGTTGAGAAATCAGAAGAGCATGTTTTTCTCTAATTCATGAAGAAAAAACATATTGTAAATTATGATACATATCAGAATACAAATGGTTTTTCTATTATAAAATTATAATTTAAAAATAATGGCTCAGGAAAATATATAATTTTTATTTGTTACAGCAACTGACCGATGTGGAGTTTTTATTCTGATGTAACACTTCCATAGAGACAGATCTGGTCTAGTAATTCAAATTAGAATTGAAGGAAATCGACTTCCTTTGTGTATTATAAAGTAAGGCATATTCACTTTCCTGGTAAATGAAATTCACTTGAAATGCAGCTCTCAGAATTGTCTCAACTTGCCCCCTGCACTGGCATGTTAATGTGACTTTTTTTAAACCATCCCTTACAGAGCAGTGAAAGTTGTCTATGGACAATCATTTGTGAATATTGAAAATTAAGTGGGACTACACCTTGCACAGCTGTAAGATGCTGTTCACGTGTGTATTTTCCTGTAAACCACTTTGTATGATTTAAACATGTACATTAGTTGCAGTTAGTGTTTTTCAAAGGAAAAACACCAAAAGGGTCTATATTGAAATAGAGACAGATTCATTTTAAAGAATTGGTTCACACAATTGTTGAGGTTTGGAGTCCAAAACCTGAAGAGTGGTCAGCAGGCTGGACACTTGTTGAAGAGTTTCAGACTGAAGGTAGTCAGCTGGTGGAGGTTCCTCTGCTTCTAGGCACCGCAGTCTTTTACTCTTGAGGCCCTCAACTGATTGGATAAGGCTTACCCACACACTGGGTAATCTGCCTTATTCAAAGTCTGCTCATTTAAATGTGAATCCTCTACAAAAGTGACTTCACAGAAAAATCTAGAATAATGTTTGACCAAAAACCTGGATGCCATGGCTTAGCCCAGGTGACCCCTAAAATTAATTTGACAGTATCTTACTACCTATAGATACAGGAGTCCACCTGTAACTTCCTTTTGGATTCAGCCTTGTTGAGATTTGCCTATCCAGGAGGGTATGTGCATATCTTATTCCTTTTTTTTCTACTTTGTAGTTAATACATCATCATGTGAATACACCACCATGCTTTTATCTATTATCTGATTAGAAGATATTTTGGTGGTTTCCATGATTTTATTGATGGACACTTAGCCAGTAATGACCAGAACATGTGTCCTTGAAAAATGTGAAAGTTTTTTCTGGGCATTAAAATTGCTGAACCGGAAGAATTCCATCTTCAATTTTAAGAATTACCCTCTCTTTGTTGTCTAAAATTGTTGATCCATTTATCTTCCAACTATCAGTTTATGATGGTTCCTGTTTTATCTTATGCAACAATTCTTAACAGCCTTTAAAATTTTTGACAACTGGCTAGTCTGGTCGCTTCAGTTTGTGTTTCCGATGATCTCTGGAATTTAGCATATGTTCAGAATAGGTTTCTGTGAACCGTCTGTGCCTACCTTTCCCAGTTTTACTACTGGATTGTGAATGGTGGTGTCAGAACTAGGCCACCTGGGTGTAGGTCCCAATCTAAAAGTCATGTGATCCTGCACAAATTTAATCTTCCTTCTTGTAGTCTCTTATAGTCTTTAAAATGAGACATTATGTAAAGATGTTTTAAGTTCTTAATGAATCAATGCTTGTATAGTACTCAGGGATGGTATATAAGTGAAAGTCATTTTTTTGCGCTTTATATAGTCCTGTTTTATTTAGATTATATATACATTTTCATTTGTTCTAATTAGTTATACATGCTGTCCTACCGGGCCTCTGCCAAGTGCTTACCTACCAGCTCCCTGGAGGGCAGAGGGAAAATGGTCCTCTCTCTGGTTTTGGGTTCTCAGAACTTAAGAGGGCATAAAACATGGGCTGACACCTCATACTAGTGTTCGTGCACTCTGTGCTTCTCCTCTGGTCCTTTCCAGAACTCATCCCCCTGGTCCAGAGAGATAGTGGGTGTCCTGCCACAGGATGTCAGCTTGTGCCCCCAGCTCTGTGACTCCTGTTAACTGTTCTAAACCAGGTTCTGTGTTTGGTATGCAAAACCAAAGCTTGTTTTGTTTTGTTTTAGAAGCAAAAAGCTTTTTACTTTTTTCTCTCAACCCCTTGGTCCAAGAAATACACTTTGACTATTGACCTGTATCTCCTCTATGGACTCTAAAAATTCTCCTTTGAATGCAGGTTACGGGTCTGCATTGCACGATGTAAGGCATGTGCTTCCCTACTGCCCTGAAACACCTTCTTTCCAGCACAGTTGCTCCTTGGGTTATGTCCTGAAAAGCTAGTTGCAATTTGGAAATGTCATGAATGGAAAATGCATTTAACACACTGACTCTGCCAATCATCATAGCTTAGCCTGGCCTACTTCAGATGTGCTCAGAACACTCACGTTAATCTTCAGCTGGGCAAAAGCATCTAACACAAAGGCCATATTATAATCAAGTGTTGACTATCTCGTGTACACACACAGGGGTGTTTTTTAAGTCTGATAGGATGTGGCAACACAAACATGATATCCAGAAAATGCTGGCAACATGCACCCGCCAAGTGCTGGGCTGAGTCAGCTGCAGCTCATGGCCACTGCCCAGCACCTCCAGAGAGGATCATATCACTGGGGAGGAGATCAAAATTCAAAATTTAAGTATAGTTTCTACTGAACATGGATCAGTTTTATACCATTGTAAAGTCAAAAAATCCTAAATCAAACCTCTGTAAGTTGGAGGCCATCTGTAGTCCCTAAATTTTCTAAAGTCCTAATATTTCCAATATTTCCTAAAACTGAGGGATGGTGAAGGCAAGTCACTCTAAAATTAAATAGTAATGACAGACATTGGGTGTACATTGAAGGACAAAATAGTGTCCTGTAGGAGCATTAGGAACAGGGAACAATTTTATTTAAAAGAAGAATCATAGACAGAAATCACTATGCATCATGAGTCTTTCCAGGTATTTTTAATACAAACCAATTTTATAACAGCACCTTCTAATTTAATCCATAGATACCAATGGCCACTTTATGTCACTAGTTTTTAGGCCCAGAATAATTATTTTCTTCTATCACACAACTTAAAAACAAAAGGAAACATCACTGATACTACTGATTCCTTGTTTGATGGGGTATTGTGGCTTGGGAGGAGATGGAGATGTGATGTCTGTAACTACAGAACTGCCAGTCAATCAGGAGACCTTCCTCCCTGACTCAGTGGATAAAAGGAGGAGGATGTCCATTTTTTGAGGTTTTTATTTTTATTTTTCTAGGACTGGGATTGAACCCAGGGCCCTGTGCATGCTAGGCAAGTTCTCTACCACTCAGGTAAACTCCCAGCCCTTTTTGTTTTATTTTTAGATAGAATCTCACCAAGTTGCCCTGGCTGACCTTGGACTTGCAATCCTCCCACCTCAGCCTCCAAGTAGCTGGGATTCCATGTGTGTACCACTATGCCTAGCTACTTATGAAGGTGTTTAATGAGCATAAGGTGAGCTAGAAATGAGTGAGACTTACCCTTGAACTTCACCTCCCTCTTCTCATTCAGGAAAACATTTACCCTGTGTCCAGAGGTGGATAGTAGTGATAGTAGTAAAACTAGATTTTATTCAGAAATTATTGCAATAGAGAAAGAGAGTTCTCAGTGTGGAACAGGACTCAGGAAGCAAAGCAGAGGTCAGTGATGGAAAGTACCTTGGAGACATCAAGGTTGAGGTAGTTCTTTACCCTGCTAGCATGACTCCTGCTGAGGACAGCACACATTGGTGACATGTCACCGGGGGCATGGTGGCAGATGAGAAATTGATCAGATTTGGGGGAGGTAAGACATCAAGGAAGGGGAATTCTCTCTAATTTTACAGGGTTCCTGTCCAAACTGGACTCAGCAAGTCAGGGCCAAGGTGGAGGCCTCGTTGAGAAGCGTACTCATAGGTGCCTGACCAAAGTTTGGTCGAGGAGAGGGTCTTTGTTAGACCCCCAGACCTTTGTGATACAGAACAGCAGTTTCTGCTTCCAGCTTGCCTCACCTCTCACTCATGCCCACAAGAGGAGCAGAGCTCCTCCTGGAAAACAAAGCCCACCACAAGATCTACCTTGGTAACCTTCTCAGCCAGGGGCACCTCCCCAGAGCAGGACACCAGGGCCACAGCTACGCGTTAGCCCTGAATGCCGTCAGACAGCGCCAGGGTGAATGGAGCACCTTGCGTGGCACAGGAAGTCACCCAGAGAATGCTGAAGTATGGAAGAAAGGCATTCCTAGATACCACAGCGCATGAGGCCAGGCCGGAGCCAGTGGGCAGTGTTGGAGGAGCTGTTTTATGGTGACAATTCCTGCTGGCCAGTTCTGAGAACTGCATGACAAGCTTACCTGAATAAGGGGGACACTGTCCCACTCAAGAGGACCACAGAGCCCAGCTCAGCAATGCACACTGCTGAGTTTAGAGTGAGCCTTAAATTTCCTAGGTTTCATGGAAATTTACTCAGTGAACTTTTTTCCATGTGACTCACTTATGGACTATTTTCTAGAAATTTCTGAATAACCTGTTACATTTGTTGGACTCTTTGTTTTGAATTAGAAATAAATTGATTCCCTTCTTTCATTTGCCTCCTGGGTTTACAGTGGCAAGGAAGTCGATAAACCTCTTTGTTTTAGTATAGAAGATACCAGAAGTTTACATCAGGCATGGGCAAGGATTTCAATTCCAATACTGGAGGGGGAAAAAATTGTATTATAGGCTACTGAAATCACAGTATTTTCCATTTATCTAATAGATTAAGCAGTCTACTTAAAAATTACTCAAGGGGGTTTCAAGATGGCGGCCTAGAGGGTGGCTGCATTCATGTTGCTCCAGGACTCAGGATTCAAAAGAGGAGATATTGAGACACTTGGGACCAACTCAGAGCAGCCGGGTGACTCTCTCCCGTTGGGGAGGCGTCCCGGATGGGACGGTAGTCCCGGAACGCAGGAAACTTTGTGAAGTAGAGCTGCCACGAGACACCCCTCCCCCCGCTGGAGCAGTGAACTCGGACAACTGGGAACGCCGTAAAGGAGGCCGCTCGGCACAGCGCTGGGACTCGGAGCAACCACTGGGGCTCCGGTGGCTGCCCAGGAGAGGAGTGGCGAGGAGAGCTGTGTGGACTCAGAACACCGGGGCCTGCCACTTGGATTCGGAGTGACTGCACCAGAGCTACAGGCGGTTGCCAGAGGAGAAGCCGCGCGGTGAGCTGTTTGGACTCTAAGCGACCACTTCTGAACACCGGGGCCTGCCCTGAGGACGACGAGGAGGAAGAGGAGCGCGGCCGCTTGGATTCGGGGTGACTGCACCAGAGCTACAGGCGGTTGCCAGAGGAGAGGCTGCGTGGCGAGCTGTTTGGACTCAGACCACTTCTGAACCCCGGGGCCTGCCCGGAGGGGGAGGAGGAGGAGCGCGGCGGGTCGTGTGGACTCGCAGTGACTGCATTAGCGCTCCAGGCGGCTGCTCAGAGGAGAAGGCGAGTGGTGAGTTGTTTGGACTTAAAGTGACAGCTCCTGAACACAGGGGGGCTGCCTGGAGGAGAAGCGTGGTGGGTCGCTTGGTCTTGAGTGGCCGCACCAGAGCTCCGGGCGGTTGCCCAGAGGACCCGTGCAGCGGGTCACGTGGATTCAGAGCCACTCAGAGCGACCGCTCCTGAACACCCGGGGGGTTATCTGGAGAAGGAGGAGGAACGGGGAGGGTCACTTCCACTCGGAGTGATTAATTGCCCAGGGCTACGGGTGGTTGGTGGGAGGTGGAGGCACGCAGTGAGTTTCTTGGACTCCTAGTGACCGCACCGGAATACTGGGCGGCTGTCTGGAGGAAGAGGCGTGTGGCGGGTCTCTAGGACTCAGAGCGATTGTACGGGGCCCCATGTGGCTGCTCAGAGGAGGGGCCGCATAGCCAGGCGATTAGGTGCAGAGCAGGGTCCCAGGATCTAGGAGGCTTCTTGGTGGAAGAGCCGCACAGAGACAGGCTTAGGGCGGAGCAAAGGTTCCAGGCCTGCGGGCAGATTCTCTGAGGAGGGGCAGCCTAAGGAGATTCATCTGCGAAGGGTGAGGCTCCCAGGCCCAGGAGGTAGGGCCGGGTCCCTGGGAACTTTGCAGAGGAAGGCAGCCCAGCCCAGGTGGTAGTTGTAAATTGAGGGGAACCTCTAGGAGGGAACTGATCAGCGAGACCTCCCCACCGGGTGAGTCTTCCCTGCCGGGTGAGGTTTCCCCACAAGGACGGTAAAACCAGAGACTCAGGCCCAAACAGGCCTTGCCTCAGCCCGCAGCCTAGGTCCCCTTTGGATGACCATTGGTCAACAAGTGGAGACACCTCTGCCCACTAGCAGGGATTATACCCCACCTGAAGGCCACCACTCCTAGAGAGGCAGCTTCCTTGTGGAGCACCGCATTATCAACTTCCTCCAAGACTTCAGCCTACTGAAAGCTAAGGGGAGATATATATAGAAATCTTCAGGGACATTGTAAGTCAATAGCGGAAATCTGCAATATCTCAGCGGTCCACTGATACCTGAACAATATGAGAAAACAAGGAAGAAAATGCTGCAAACAAATCTAGATGTTACATCAATAAAACCCAATGACAGCATGGCAGAAGAAATGACAGAAAAGGAGTTCAGAATGTACATAATTAAAATGATCAGAGAAGCAAACGATGAGATGAAAGAGCAAATGCATGCACTGAATGATGAGATGAAAGAGTAAATGCAGGCATTGAATGACAGCACCAATCGACAGTTAAAAGAGCAAATACAGGAAGCAAAAGATCATTTCAATAAAGAGTTAGAGATATTGAAAAAAAAACCAAACAGAAATCCTTGACATGAAGGAAACAATAAACCAAATTAAGAACTCCATAGAAAGCATATCCAATAGGATAGAACACCTGGAAGACAGAACCTCAGACATTGAAGACAAAATATTGAACCTTGAAAACAAAGTTGAAAAAACAGAGAAGATGGTAAGAAATCATAAACAGAATCTACAAGAACTATGGGATATCATGAAAAGGCCAAATTTAAGAATTATTGGGATTGAGGAAGGCCTAGAGAAACAAGCCAAAGGAATGAACAATTTATTCAATGAAATAATATCAGAAAATTTCCCAAATCTGAAGAATGAAATGGAAACTCAAGTTCAAGAGGCTTACAGGACTCCAAATACACAAAATTACAACAGACCCACACCAAGGCACATTATAATGAAAATACCTAACATACAAAATAAAGACAGAATTTTAAAGGCTGTGAGAGAAAAGAACCAAATTACATTGAGGGGGAAACCTATACGGATATCAGCAGATTTTTCAATCCAGACCCTAAAAGCTAGAAGGACCTGGAACAACATTTTTCAAGCCCTGAAAGAAAATGGATGCCAACCAAGAATCTTATACCCAGCAAAACTTACTTTCAAATTTGACGATGAAATAAAATCCTTCCATGATAAACAAAAGCTAAAAGAATTTACAAAAAGAAAGCCAGCATTACAGAACATTCTCAGCAAAATATTCCATGAGGAAGAGATGAAAAACAAAGAAGCAGATCAGCAAAGGGAGGAATTATCCTAAAGGAATTGTCAAATAAAGGAGGAAACAAGTCGTGTCAAACAAATAAATAAACAAAATTTTAAAAATGAACCAAATGACCGGGAAACCAAATCATTTCTCTATAATAACCCTGAATGTTAATGGCCTGAATTCATCAATCAAAAGACATAGACTGGCAGATTGGATTAAAAAGAAAGATCCAACAATATGTTGCCTGCAAGAGACTCACCTCATAGAAAAAGATACCCATAGACTAAAGGTGAAAGGATGGGGAAAAACATACCATGCACATGGACTCAGCAAAAAAGCTGGAGTATCCATCCTCATTTCCGATAGTGTGGACTTCGAGCCAAAGTTAGTCAGAAGGGATAAAGAAGGTCATTTCATACTGCTTAAGGGAAGCATAAATCAGCAAGATATAACAATCATAAACATCTATGCCCCAAACAGTGGCTCATCCATGTATGTCAAACAAATCCTTCTCAATTTCAGAAACCAAATAGACCATAACACAATAATACTAGGTGATTTTAACACGCCTCTCTCACCACTGGACAGTTCTTCCAGACAAAAATTGAACAAAGAAACCATAGATCTCAATAACACAATCAATAATTTAGACTTAATGGACATTTATAGAATATACCATCCAACCAAGAGCGAATACACTTTCTTCTCAGCAGCACATGGATCCTTCTCTAAAATAGACCATATATTATGCCACAAAGCTAATGTTAGCAAATACAAGAAGATAGAGACACTAGCATGTATTCTATCAGATCATAATGGATTGAAGTTAGAAATAAATGAAAGAGTAAAACACAGAAACTATTCCAACATCTGGAGATTAAACAATATGCTATTATATGATGAATGGATAACAGAAGATATTAGGAAGGAAATTAAAAAATTCTTAGAGGTAAATGAGAACAAAGAAACATCATATCAAAATCTCTGGGACACTATGAAAGCAGTACTTAGAGGGAAATTTATTTCCTGGAGTGCATTTAATAAAAGAAGTAAAACTCAACAAATAAACGACCTAAGACTACGGCTCAAAGCCCTAGAAAAAGAAGAACAGACCAGCACCAAAAGTAGAAGAGGACAGGAAATAGTTAAACTCAGAGCTGAAATCAATGAAATTGAAACAAAAGAAACAATACAAAAAATTGACAAAATAAATAGTTGGTTCTTCGAAAAAATAAACAAAATTGATAAACCTTTAGCCACACTAACAAATAGAAGACGAGAGAAAACCCAAATCACTAAAATTCGGAATGAACCAGGAAATATCACAACAGACAGGATTGAAATACAAAACATAATTAGAAGCTCTTTTTAAAATCTATACTCCAACAAAATAGAAAATTTCGAAGACATCAACAGGTTTCTAGAGACATATGAATTGCCTAAACTGAAGGAGGAGGACATAAACAATTTAAATAGACCAATTTCAAGTACTGAAATAGAAGAAGTCATCAAAAGCCTACCAACAAAGAAAAGTCCGGGACCAGATGGGTTCTCAGCCGAGTTCTACAAAACCTTTAAAGAAGAGCTCATTCCAATACTTCTCAAAGTATTCCATAAAATAGAAGAGGAGGGAACCCTCCCAAACTCATTCTATGAAGCCAATATCACCCTGATACCTAAACCAGACAGAGACTCATCAAGGAAAGAAAATTTCAGACCAATATCCTTAATGAACATCGACGCAAAAATTCTCAACAAAATTTTAGCAAATCGCATACAAAAACATATTAAAAAGATAGTGCACCATGATCAAGTGGGTTTCATCCCAGGGATGCAAGGTTGGTTCAACATCAGGAAATCAATAAACGTAATTCACCATATTAATAGACTTAAAGTCAAGAATCACATGATTATTTCAATAGATGCAGCAAAAGCATTTGATAAAATACAGCACCCCTTCATGCTCAAAACACTAGAAAAAATAGGGATAGTGGGAACATTCCTTAACATTGTAAAGGCCATCTACGCTAAGCCCATGGCTAATATCATTCTAAATGGTGAAAAACTGAAAGCATTCCCCCTAAAAACTGGAACAAGGCAGGGATGCCCTCTTTCACCACTTCTATTCAACATCGTTCTTGAGACTCTGGCCAGAGCAATTAGACAAACCAAAGAAATTAAAGGGATACGAATTGGAAAAGAAGAACTCAAACTATCCCTGTTCCCTGATGACATGATTATATATTTAGAGGAACCTGGAAATTCCACCAGAAAACTCTTAGAACTCAATAGTGAATTCAGTAAAGTAGCAGGTTACAAGATCAATGCCCATAAATCCAACGCATTTTTATACATAAGTGATGAATCTTCAGAAAGAGAAATTAGGAAAACTACCCCATTCACAATAGCCTCGAAAAAAATAAAATACTTGGGAATCAATCTCACAAAAGAGGTGAAAGACCTCTACAATGAGAACTATACAACACTAAAGAAAGAAATTAAAGAACACCTTAGAAGATGGAAAGATCTTCCATGTTCTTGGATAGGAAGAATTAATATTGTCAAAATGGCCATACTACCTAAAGTGCTATACAAATTCAATGCAATTCCAATTAAAATCCCAATGACGTACCTTACAGAAATAGAGCAAGCAATTATGAAATTCATCTGGAAGAATAAGAAACCCAGAATAGCTAAAGCAATCCTTAGCAGGAAGAGTGAAACAAGGGGTATCGCAATACCAGATCTTCAACTCTACTACAAAGCAATAGTAACAAAAACGGCATGGTATTGTTACCAAAATAGAAAGGTTGATCAATGGTACAGAATAGAGGACATGGACACAAACCCAAATAAATACAATTTTCTCATACTAGACAAAGGGGCCAAAAATATGCAATGGAGAAAAGATAGCCTCTTCAACAAATGGTGCTGGGAGAATTGGAAATCCATATACGACAGAATGAAACTAAACCCATATCTCTCACCATGCACGAAACTAAACTCAAAATGGATTAAGGACCTCGGAATCAGACCAGAGACCCTGCAGATTATAGAAGAAAAAGTAGGTCCAGATCTTCACCTTGTTGGTCTAGGATCAGACTTCCTTAACAGGACTCCCATAGCACAAGAAATAAAAGCTAGAATCAACCACTGGGATAGATTCAAACTAAAAAGCTTTCTCTCAGCAAAGGAAACTATCAGCAATGTGAAGACAGAGCCTACAGAGTGGGAGAATCTCTTTGCCAATCATACTTCAGATAGAGCACTAATTTCCAGAATCTATAAAGAACTCAAAAAACTCTACTCCAAGAATTCAAATAATCCAGTCAACAAATGGGCTAAGGAAATGAATAGACACTTCACAGAAGAAGATCTACAAGCAATCAACAAACACATGGAAAAATGTTCAACATCTCTAGTAATAAGAGAAATGCAAATCAAAACCACCCTAAGATTCCATCTCACCCCAATTAGAATGGCGATTATCAAGAATACGAGCAACAACAGGTGTTGGCGAGGATGTGGGAAGAAAGGTACACTCATACATTGCTGGTGGGACTGCAAATTAGTGCAGCCACTCTGGAAAGCAGTGTGGAGATTCCTTAGAAAACTTGGAATGGACCCTCCATTTGACCCAGCTATCCCACTCCTTGGCCTATACCCAAAGGACTTAAAATCAGCATACTACAGAGATACAGCCACATCAATGTTCATAGCTGCTCAATTCACAATAGCCAGACTGTGGAACCAACCTAGATGTCCTTCAATTGATGAGTGGATAAAGAAACTGTGGTATATATATATACAATGGAATATTACTCAGCCATAAAGAATGATAAAATTATGGCATTTGCAGGCAAATGGATGAAATTGGAGAATATCATGCTAAGTGAGATATGCCAATCTCAAAAAGCCAAAGGACGAATGATATCGCTAATAAGTGGAGGATGACACATAATGGGGAGGATGGAAGGGTTAGTGTTAGGGTTAGAGTTAGGGTTAGGGAGGGGGGCAAGTATGGAGGAAGGAAGTACTGTATAGAGGGTAAAGAGGGGTGGGAGGGGTGGGGGGAAGGGAAAAAGTAACAGAATGAATCAAACAACATTACTCTATGTAAATTTATGATTACACATATGGTATGCCTTTATGCCATGTACAAACAGAGAAACAACATGTATCCCATTTGTTTACAATAAAAAAAAAAAGACTAAAAAAAAAAATTACTCAATTTGTCAGGTAAATATGATTTATAAAATGACCGTTGTAAAAGATAGCAAATAATTGGAAAATTATCAAAGTGTTTTTGAAGGACTGTAAAGCCAGCCACTGAGGATTAAATCAGGTAAGGTTTGTTAGGGTGGCTGTGGCATCTTAATTTGTCACACTTCGATCTTACAGAGATCTGAGGAAGAGGAAGTGCTGGTCTGGGACACGCTTTACATGGTGTCCTGGGTTTGGAGTAAAACTCCTCTGGCAAGGGTGCGTCATTATGCAGATGACGTAGCAAGGGCTTAGGCCTGTCGTCACTTACAGGTGTTGCCGTTAAACCCATGTAAACAATTAAAGATTAAAAATAATAATTTAGGAGTATTAAATTACTCATGGTTCATTGCTCTGTAAGTATTTAATGAAAGACACATTTCCATATAAAAGCCTAATTTTTATCACTTGTTTCGAAAAAGATATATAAATCTTTCTACCTGAGTGTACTGAGTCCATGTTAATTGCCAAGCAGGTACTGAGAGGCCTGCAGCTGTTCCCACACAGTATGAGGGGCAGGCTGTGGCTCCAGGTGGCAGCCCGGTCATCTGTAAGGTACTGACTTCACCTTGGTGGGGCTGGAGCATATCAGAACCACTTTAGAGTGATACTCAGAACGAGGCTTGTTTTTCTTCCCTACCCAGACCTGAAACCAGATGCTTCCTTCCAAGGGGGAGAATGCCCCAATGCCAGGCCTTCTGGAGTCTCCCTCCTGTACACCATGATTTACCATCTACCTCTTGCGAGTCACTCTTCTGGGTGCTGGGGTAGAAGGGCTGGAAACCTCAGGGGTGAGTTGTCTCCTTTTGCACATTCACCCATGGCTGGTCACATTGATGGGGACTAAGATCCCAGCCTGTGGCACACTGCTGGTACCCAGCCAACAACCAACCCATATCGACTCTCCAGACATGGAAGCAAACCTTGGCTGAGGATTCTCCTGAGTTTCATTTTTGCCACATCACAATGCCCGGAGCAGAAATGAGCTGTCCTTTTGAGCTCTGTGCAAATTATATTTGTGAGCCAAATAAATGGTTGCTGTTTCAAGCTACTAAGTTTTGGAGTAGTTTGTTGAGTACTCCGTTATGGGCTGAACTGTATTCTGCCAAAATTCCTATGTTCAAGCCCTAACCTCTGGTCCCTCAGAATATGATTATATTTGGAGCCTAAGTCTTAAAAGAGGTGATTAAACTAGAATGAGTCTGTCAGGGTTGGCCTTAATCCAGCCTGACTGGGTCCTTAGGAGAAGGAGGCATCAGAATGCACAAAGAAGAAAGACCTCATGGGGGCCTAGAGAGGAGGCGGCCATGTGCAAGCCAAGGAGAGGCCTCAGAGAAAGCAACCCTGCTGACCATGATCTTGGACTTCCAGAAATGTGAGAAAACAAATATCTGTTGTTTAGGCCCCTCATTCCATGGTATTTTGTTATGGCCACCCTGGCAAACTAATGTACACCATAGCAAAACAGATTCAGTTTGCAAGTGTTGACAGTCCTTTTAAGTCTTTGCTACTGGCTATTGCTTCACAGAACACTGCTTCCTGCAAATGTTTGCTTCTGCAGCACAAACACCTTTCATGGTGTGCGACTTGGCTGGGTAAAGGCACATTTTAGAAAACCTGATGCAGTTCATGAGCCATTCCTAAGACATGGTTTTACCAGACCTCTTTTAGTCAGTAATGTCAACATACCTGGCCTTTCCTTTCACCCGCTGACCTTATCTCCTCTGGAATTTACTGGGCTTGTGTAATTATTTCTGAAAGGTGAAGAAAATGTTTGCCCCAAGGATCAAACATCTGCCATTAAAAGTCCCAAAAGATAAAATATTTGCTACACTTTTTTTTTTTTTTTTTTTTTGCAATAGACTAGCTACGGTTATTAAACTGTGTTGAGAATTTCACACATGGTGAACATGTTCCATACTAATTCTAAGAAGATGAATTCTGGTCTTTTCTTTTTCTTTGACTTCTGGTGCCACCACTCTGGGCAATACCAATCTGTTGCTTGCTCCTGCCTGGGTCAGAAGTGGGGCTTCCCCACGCCAGGTACCACACTGGCCATATCCTCTGCCCTTGGGTTGCTCCTTGTCCTTCTGGGCATTGAAGACACAGTAGAGGTGTCTGCAGAAGAAGGCTGGACTGGACCAGGAGGGTTTTCAGGGCTGGGACATGATGAGTCCTTCGGGGAGCCCTGGGGAGGGAGAGGCCTTGGAACAAGACTGAAAGCATTCTGTGATTGCAACAGAGGTAAGAGTCGTGGTGGTAAATGCTTTGACCTAGCTTGTCCTCCCAAACAGTACATGTTGAAGCCCAGTTTCCCCATGTGACTGTACTGGAGATGGGGCCCTGAGGGAGCTGATCAAGGTGCAGTGAGTCCAAGGGCAGCACCTTGTCCAGATAGGACTGGTGTCCTTATGAAAGTGGAGAGTCAGAGTGCTTTCTCTCCTGCCAGGTGAAGACACAGGGAGAAGGGAGCCACTTGCAATCCAAGAAGCCCTTACAGAAATCAAAGCCCCCAGAACCTTGATCTTGGACGTTCTGTCCTCCAAAACTGTGAGAAAGTGCGTTTCTGTCCTTTAAAACGTTCAGTCTGTGGAATTTTGTGTGCAGCCATGGTGGTTTAAAGCATCTGTTACTCCACAGCACCAAGCTTGGTCTTCTTTTAGTAGGTTGGTGTGAACAACTGCTGACCTGTGTCCCTTTTCATTTGAGATAAGATACTGCTGGATAATGAGTGTTCTGAATTTTGTAATCAATACTGCTTATAGAAATGAGGGGGAAGGAATGCAGAAACAAATTACGTCACTTAAAGACATCAGGCCTTTTGAATCCCATGTTCCTGGAGTAGATTGATCCTTTCTCCAGGTGAGATGCTGAGGCATCATAAGCCTGCTTAAGGTGTAGCATGAACTTCCTGTCTGCACTCTTGAAAGTAGACTCCAAAGGGCAAGGAGACCAGTTAGTTAGGCAACTCTTCCAATAAGCAGAGAAGATGGGGCTTGGACCAGATGGGCACAGGAATGGATTTAAGGCATGGTCAGATTACTGATATATTTTGAAGACAGATATAACAGAATTTGTGGACAGCTTGGTTGTGGGTTTCAGGAAAGGATGGTTTCATTAATTGAGAAGCTAAAGATGGTGAGCAGAATGGTTTTATTTTTATGTGATTTTTTTTTTTTTTTTTTTTGCTGGTTTCATTTATTTATTTTTGATACTGGGGATGAACCCAGGGATGTATCTCCAGTCTTTTCTATTTTGAGACAGGGCCTCACTACATTGCTGAGGCTGGCATTGAACTTCAGTTCTCCCAATTCAATCCCCAGGTCACTGGGATTACAGGTGTGCTCCATAGCACCTGGCTGATGAAATGGTTTTAGAGGGATTTTGGCCATGTTCAGCTTTAAATGTCACTTAGATCTCTGAATGGAGACTTCACTAAGGCTCCGTTCTCCAAATCTGGGAGCTGGGGCAGTTCTGGACTGGTGGTGTACAATCAAAAGATGTTTGTCTACAAGAGTCAGGCGACTACTCACTCTCAGTGCCTGGGAGGGTCAAGTCTGTGCCTTTCCCTGGTGTACAGTAGTCCCTGTGCCCTCAGATATGTTCAAAGATGCCAGGTCAATGCTGGAAACCCTGGGCCATCCTCATGCACATACTGTATTTTTCCTACGCATACATACCTTTAATAGAATTTAATTTATGTATTAGGCACAGTAATCGATCAATAGCAATAGCCATTGTAGAAAAATTATACTGTAATAAAAATGAGTCATTGTGGTCTCTCTCTTGAAACAATCAAGAAAAATATTCATATTTTCCAATCACAGTGGATTTCATAGAAATGAAACCATTCGAAGCAGAACCACAGATTCGAGAAACTGCTGCAATGGCTTTCCCTCCCCTGCTTCCGCCTCAGGGTGCCCAGGTTTGAGGACAGCCTGTTTTGTGACCCTGGGGCACACCCCCATCTGGTTAAAGCAGTAAGATGGGGTGGAAGCTCCGTGACTGAGCGCAGGGAAAGAAGAGGAGGGTCAGGAGGCCCAGCTGCTGTCACCTGGAGGGCAGATGACGAGGGAGCAGCAGCAAAGAAGGGACCTGTGAAGTGGGAGGCCACCAGGGGAGAGGGTCTCGCGTGGAGGGGAGTCAGTGCCGGGTGCCTGGTCCTGCCCATCTTCAGTGACTTCCTTGATGAGTCATCCAGACTCACAGCTTTACCTACTGTCTGATTGCAGTGACTCCAAGTTTATGTCTTAAACTTACCAGTTGGCCACCATCTTCAGCCTCTGCCCTGCCCATTCTCCTTTCCTGTCAGCAGCCAGGGAAACATTCTTTTAAATGTTACCTCCTCATGGAAGGTTCTCTTGGCCACTAGCTTCGCTGTACACCCTTTTCCTATGCCTTCTCCTTAGCACTTGTAAGTACTTTTATGTCCTCCTGGCTGCTTGCTTTCTCCTTGAAATGTCAGCTCCAAGGTAGAAGGACTTATTTTCGTCAGTGCTCTATGGACCTTTGTTGAATCAGTGAATGAAAGAAAAGGAAATAGGAACTGTGAAGAAGTCCAGTGAGAAAAAGGAGGCAAGCGAGGGGAGGAGATGTTAGAGAGCGTTTCATCCACTTTCTGTTGCTATAACAAAACAGCTGAGTCTGAGAAATTTATACAGAAAGAGGTTTACTTTGGCTCATGATTCTGGAAGCTAGGACATTTAAGAACCTGGCATGACAAGGGCCTTGTGCTGCTTCAACCCATGTTGGAAAGTGGAATGGCAAACAGGTGTGCAGAACCACAAAACACAGGGGGGCTGCCTTGTTTACCACAACACACTGTTGTGGTTACCAGTTGAGTTCTGCAAAAGCCAGACCTCGCACAGAGGAGAGAGGCACGAATCCATGCGTGAGCAATCTGCCTTGTGGACCAGGTGCCCCCAACACAGCTGTTCCTGGAACTAAGCACTGACGTGCATTTTGGAGCATGTTGGTGGTGACAAACCACATTCAAACCTCTACTCCCCTAGTGACCCCTAATGAAAGCTAGGTGACGTGACCCTGTGGTGGTCAACTTTCTGTCACTGTAACAAATATACCTGAGTAAATCACTTTATAAAGAGAAAACCTTTGTCTTGGCCCACAGTTTTGGAGATTTCAGTCCCCAACTGGTTGGTCCCTTTGCTTTTGGACCTGTGGTAGCACATCAGGGCCAGAGTGTGTGCAGAGCAAAACTGCTCGCCTCTTGACCAGGAGGCAGACAGACAAGAGGGAAGGCGAGCATCCCATAACCCCCGCCAGGTGGTATTTCCAACCATCTCACTTCCTCCCAGGACGAAGTTTCCACCACCTTCTAATAATGCGAATCTGGGTTCCAAGCCTCGTGCACAGCACGGCGCCAGGAGACCGAGCCCGCAGGAACCGAGCAGAGCAGTCTGGTTGAAGGGTCGGTTGAGGGACGTGGGCTTTGGGAGATGCTGGGGCAGAGAGGAGGTTCCTCCTGAGGGCGGCGAGGACACCGGGCTTTGCAGCGGGGCTGTAGGTGGCCGGCCTGCTGGAGGGAGGGGAGCCCTGTGAGGTGGGATTCAGGGAGCAGGGTGCCCACGGGCCCACGGGCTCCAGGAGGCACCGGAGCCGAAGGCCTGGCGCAGCCGCGCACCTTGCTTTTGGACACTGACCTTTAGAGTTTGAGGGACAGAACGTGTTGTGACATTTTCTCTTTTTTTGTATTAACAACTGATTTCACATTTTTCCCCAAATTAATTTTTCTTTTCATTGAACAATTCAATTAAAAATTGAGAAAATAAAAGAGTAAATTCTGTTCTTAATACAAATGACAGTTTTAAAAGTTTATGAATCTTTAAATTATGTTAGGGAACCGAAACGTGTGTGGAGTTTTACAGCTAGCGTCTTCCCTCGGGACTATTTTTAAAATACTCCCCCTCACTGCTTCAGGAAAGAAAAAACAGGCAGAGGGTGGGGGGCTGCTTTTAAGTGACATTGTCATTCCAGGTTTTTCCTTTTTCTCTTCAAAAGTGTCGTATGTTAGTTTCTAGGGCTGTCACAACACATCACGGCAAGCTCCGTGACGGAAGCAGCAGAAGTGCGTTCTCTGACAGTTCTGAGGCCTGGTGCCAGGCAGAGCACACCAGGCCCCTGAGGTCCTCGGCTGCTGGTGGCCCTTCTCTGCCTTCCTCTTCACGCGACCCTGTTCCCTGGGTACCTTGTGTCTCGAGTCCCTCTCCTTCCTCTCACAGGATATGAGTCATTGGATTTAGGACCTGCACTAAATCCAGGAGGAGGAGGACTTTATCTTGAGATCCTTAATTACATTTGCAAGGATGTGATTTTCAATAACAGGTATAAGGATTGCACTTCGGTGCATCATTTGTAACCCACTACAAATTGTTTTGTAATTTGAGATGTGATTTTTTTTTTTTTTTTTTGTCCTGAATCAACACATCCTTGTTTTGTGTTTAGAAAAGTCGACATCGTTCAAATAATTATATAAATAAATAAAGTTGTTTTGAGTTTCAGGGAAACAACTAAGACCATGTTTTAATGGTATTTTCTCGATCATGTGCCAAAAATAGCTGACATGGGAATTAAAATCAGATATTCAGCAATCTACAAATTATATGTTTCTCTCGCTGGCATTAAATTGTCTAGAAAACACAATTAGTAAAATGTCTGTGGAAGAAATATGTTTTGCTCAACGCATTCCTCCGAGGACCGGCACATAATAGAATCCCGATTAATTTGAAGTCTTGTCAATCTTTGACTCCGGCTGTTTCAAAGGATTGTTTCCTTTGAACGTGGAGCTGCAGGAGTTCACGAAACAGCAGGGAACCCGCAAAGGTTCAGCGTGGCGTGGGGGCGGAAGCGGTGCTCACTGGTGCTCACTAAGCAGCTGCTTAGTTAAAAGCGCTCGCTCGCTGGGGGTCTCATCCTGCTCAGCGCAGCCTGGCCACGTGGGCTGCAGCGAAGCCCTCTCACTGCGAGTGGCCCAGCACCAGCCAGGCTTCCATGGGCAGGATGTGAACTGGCTGTTGCCCAGAGGCCAGTGCAAAGAGAAAGCACCCAGGAACCATTGCGGACGCAGGAACTCATGCAAGAGATTTTATTAAGCGGACACGCAGCGTCTGCCCACAGAGAGAGAGAGAGAGAGAGAGAGAGAGAGAGAGAGAGAAGGTGCGCAAGAAAGCACTGCCAGGGAGGGAGGGGGAGAAAGAGGGGGAGGGGACAGAGGGGGAGAGGGGTGAGAGAGAGTGAGAGTGGGTGAGAGATAGCAAGAGAGCACTGAGAGGGGGAGGGGGAGGGAGAGAGGGAGGGAGGGGGGAGAGTGAGAGTGAGCAAGACAGCACTGCGAGGGGGGAGGGGGAGAGGGAGGGGAAGGGGAGAGAGGGTGCAGAGGGTGCGAGAGGAAGGGGGAGGGGGAGAAGGGGAGGGGTAGGGGGGAGAGAGCATGTGCAAGAGTGAGTGAGAGGGAGGGGGAGGGGAGGAAGGGGGAGAGAGGGAAGAGGGAGAGGGGGAGTGGGGGAGAGAGAGAGGAGGAGAGGGAGGGGGAGTGGGGGAGAGAGAATGAATGGTGGAGGAGCTACTCTTAAATAGTCAAATTTCGCAGGCTAAGGCTGGCTAGGATGTTGGAGGCTGACCTCTGCCATTGTACACTGGTGTGTGGGCGGGGCAGAGTACTGGCAGCAAGCTGAGCCAATAAAGAGCAGAGTGCAGAAATCTGGGTTCCAGTCCTGGCTTTATGGCTGGCCAGCTGCTGATGCGCAGCTGCCATTGAGAGAGGGCTGTGAGGTGACTATCACACTGCCACAGAAGCCAGGTGTCCTGGCCAGAGTCCTGCCTCTGCTTCTGACTAGCTTAGCTGTGTGACCTGGGGACACTTACTTGTACCTCTCTGGTCTCAGTCTCATCTGTAAGTGGAACAATACTAACTCCTGCCTCATGGCACTGTGAGGGGTAAATATACTGCCAAGGGGACACCTGTTCCACCTCCTTAGCCATTGTGAGAATTCGAGAACCAGCCCCAGGGGCTCTCCCACCAGCCCCTCACCCAAAAGTAGGTCTCTAAGGTTGGTGAAATGCCCCAGGGGGACCAAGAGGCTAGTCGAGCTCCAAGCTTATTGTTTTTTTCCCACAGAAGGATTTTTGAAATGTACATCAGCTCAGGACAAAAATCCCTAATATTTTTCACAACCTACTTGAAGATGTGTAGTTCTGACCTGCCTCAGTCTTTGTCCTTGGAAATCAACTCTTTGTTTTCACAGTAAACTTTTGCACAGATAAAAACCAGGATTTTCATCAGAAACTTAAAAGCAAAATAATGCTATAACATTTTATACAGAAAGAAGATAATCATTAATTATTAGGCTTGATTCTTTGGGCTTACAATCTGCTTCCAGACAGATCATATTCAATTTAATTTGTATGGCAAGGCCAGGTTAAATAAATCTTGTCCCAGGCAAATTTGTAATGTGTTTTATGTTTTGGTAGGTTTTTTCAAAAAAAATTTTATCAGCTATGTTTTTATGGAAATTGTTTTATTTTGTTTTGTTTGTTTTCTAATTACTCTCCAAAGTATGTTTTTAATGTGATATTGAACATGTTATTTTCCTGCCTCAGGCTTGTCTAACAATTTTACTGGTGCAGGTTATTTATTACACTGTGCATTCACGTGAAATGGAGATTTAATACAATGGTAGTTTCACATGAAAAAGTTATTAGTTTTTGCTAAAACAGGCACACAGTCAACAAAAAATTAATAAGGACCCAAAGCAGTCTCACAAATGTTCATGCCTGCATAAACCCAAAGGCCCTAAGAATAGAACTTTGACATATGTTGTGAAAATTAAGAATTCTATCAAGCTGCAAAACACTACTTATAAGTACAACTGCCAGTAATCATACCAATAAGAGGTACCTGTCTGCGCCTCTAGTTAGTGGGAGAGCTAGTGATGAATACTTAATGTGATCGTTGTTTAAGGTTATCAGTTAAACTTGTTCTGCAGACAAATATCTATGAGCAGGAGAGGAGGGGAATGGAGAAGGGGCATCTGGTAAAACACAGAACAAATGAATAGCAGAAAGCGTACGGACTCCCCAGAAAATTTATGTTCCAATCAATTGTTCTTCCAGGGCTGTGTCTTAGAACTGCAGTACCCCAAAGACCAGAGCATCTTTTTAGGAAAACTTACTGTGTATCAGGGTAGAGCAACACATTTTTTTCTTAGTAGAAAACATACACAGAGGGAGGGTGTTAAGCCATGCTGCTGCATGTCAACCTCAAACAAATGAGAATTTCATTAATGAGACGTTCATTAAGTCGCATGTCTCCCTCTGCGGAGATGGGCACCCTCCAGTGTCATTGGATGAAAAGCCCAATTTTTCTTCGAGCTTATGGATTTTAAGAAACAAACGGAAAGTTATTTTTAACCAAGACCACTGCCTTCCCTTGGGTGAAGAGAGGGACTCCTCTTCAGAGGAAGGGTTTTTCCCTGGAATCAGCAGGACAGTTCTGCACTCCAGCACAGGAGACAGGACCCCCATGCCTGGTCACGTACCTGCTGCACACATTACTGATGTCCACCTGGGCACCAGAGGTGGTGAAGGGCTGTAGCCAGATCACTCTCCCAAGTTGACAGATATATATAAGAATAATTATAACCACTTCAAAAGGACACTCACATACACACCTGGGCAAACTTTCTGTGAAGGAAGAGACATCAAGTATTTTATGCTTTGTGGCCAAAAGGCAAAGTTGAGACTATTATGTAAATACTTATATAACAGAAAACAAAACCAATTCTTCACAAAATTATGGATAAAGTTCTAAAAATAATATCAATGAGGATAATTTTAATACAGATCTGCCAATAAGAATGAGATTTTTTTTTAGGGGGAATATTTTGCCTTTCTGGGCTTCAAAGTTCCTGTTTCTTTTCATTGAATCAATCATCAGTCTTCATCTATGAAAGCCAATTTTAGCTCACAGGCCATACAAAACAGGAAGTGGCCCAGAGTGGATCCAAGGACCTCTTTGAACACACTAATAACTAATGTACTAGTGGGTTTATTTCTAGCATTTTCTCTGAATTATAAAAGTCAATAATTTGCCCTAATGTGGCTTAGCCAGGAAGCTGCTTGAGAGCAACCCAGACGGAATTCAGCGATGTTTCCAGGAGCTCATGATCTTATGGTTGTTACGATATTATTTTCCAACTGAGTACTACCCGGGATCTAGTGGCTAAATCAGTTTAAAGGGGTCTTACCAATATTAAAAGATGGAATGAAATGGAGTAGATTTTAATACCCACATACGGAAAATTGTGGTTTGGCTTGGTGTTTTGGCAGAAGGGTGTCAGACTTGGGTATAGGCCAGTGTACATCTAAAACATAGTTTTATTGTGTGTCTTGATGCTATTTAGTTTGCATTATGAAAAGCAGTTTAGGAATTGTAGCTTAGTTTCCAGAATTTGTATCCTACCCAGTGAAGTGGTTTCCTCCTTCTGTTAGTGGGATGGTCCCTATCAGAATGCATCTCCTCTGGCTCCCTGCTCCCACCTCCTGATCACTGCTCAGCTGGCCAGCCCTGGGTGAGGTCCCATCTCAAAATTAGAGCCACATTTGCAAATAATACAAGCTACTCAAGAAGGTAACATGATTCTTTTTAACACACCATCCTAGCCCAATATTCTTTCTTCATCCGAAGATAAAAATGTTTCCTAATGGCGGTGGGCCTGTCCTGAGAATTGAGATGACATCTGGGTGAATGTGCGCAGTCTTGTCTATGTTGCTGCCATCTTTATCAGGTTTGCATATCTTGGAAAGTATACTGTGTGTGTGGAGGAAGGGAAGGAGGAAATGCTCAGTGGATCAGAAATAAATAAAATGAAAATCATCAAAAAAGCTCTTTTTCCCTGTGGGCTAACTTTAGCCTTTAAAGCTAATATTACCCAAATCATCCAACAGTTACTGTATTATATATGATATATATGGTGATATGTGGTGAGCGTGATTGTCTAGCACTAATAGATAAGATATACATATGTAGGTACACATACCTATGTGTAATAATAAGTTTTTTTTCCAACTGTGGATTGTGACCCTTTAGTGTATAGTAAAATGTTTTTATTGGTCATCGATAGTATTTTTAAATCATTTCATAGAATATAACAGAATAGAACCTATCAAAGTGTGTCACTTTAGTAAGGATAATTTTCTCTTCACTTATGTGTGTGATTGGGTGTGTATGAACTGGGTTGCAATATAAATATTTTACATTATGACTCATTATTTTAAAATTCTGAAAAAAATAGTGCTGAAGTCTTAGTGACAGTAGTGATCAACATGCTCCTGTTATTCTCCTATTGCCAAGTGCTAAAGCATGATCATTAGTATGTTACTTGATACAGCATTCTTGTGTTTGGTGCCACATGGATTTCACACAGACTACTCTTTGCTTTGCTTTCTTCAATCTGCTGGTTATTAGAGGTTTCTTATCTGCTATTTTAAGCTTTCTTGCAATAATAAGGCTAAGGATTGGGTTGTGATAATCCAATAACCCCAAACAAAGGAAGTATTAAGAGACATAATGTACTGTGAGACATAGTGTACTGTGGAACCCTTATTTAGGAGAAAGGAGCTTGATCCTTTCTAATACAGTTTATTGATGGTACTATGTGTTGGAGTCGGGATCCTGGATTTTTTATGAGCATTGCATTATCTATTGTCTCCCGTCAAGGAAGAATCAGTTCAGCCAGAAATGTGACGCTGGAAAAGTGCAAGAATCTCACAGACTGAACATTATAGGGACAGGATTTTTTTTCTTTTTTTGTCACCATATTGTTTTCCTTAGAACGTATGCTAATAGGCTTATAGCAAAGCCATCTTGTACCTGACAAGCTGTACAGCTGTTACCTGGAATATCACACCAGCAATTATTAGCTCTTCCATGATAATTACACAATGCACTACTTTATGTGTGGGTCTCTGACTATAAAAAATTAGTACTTGGATGTTAAAATTTCAGGAGGAACATAAATGAGAAAATCTTGCATGCTTACATTTTTCATCTGTGAACAAAATAAAAATAAAAAGAGCCCCACTTCAGGGAAGTTCTGGAAGGAACTAATTCCAGTAAATTTCAGTATTCATAAGAAGTGTCTGGTTCAAAATGACAAGTAATACCAATTTAATTCAAGTTCATTGTGGAGGTTTTGTTTCTACCTTTTTGAAAAATAATCATCATACAATTAGTATTCCCAAGGTTAACATAATCAGTCAATTCAAGGCTCCATGTTTTATAATTTTTCAACATTAATTTCTAGAGTGTATACTTCATGGATAGACATCCAGTTTTCTGAGCATGCCTGTCTTTGGGTTTATGGAATGTTAAGGTAAATATTGATGATGTCCTGCATATCCTGCAGGGGAGGGCAACTCCTGTCAAAATCATTCTGCAGGGGTCCAAAGTGCAAGTCTAGAGAGGAACTCTGGCAGCAATTTAAAAAACAAGCACCTTTTTTGTAAATACTTACATTTATGCCAGCCATCTACCGTGAGCCTCACACACCTGTGGCCTTTGTGAGATCAGAAGCACTGATTTCTTTCCATCAAACATGTAAATCCATGTCCTCCCTGAACTCGGTTGCAGTATGAGTCCCACACACGCTACGGACTGGTGGAAGAGGAAGTGAGCGGACAGGGTAGATTTAGCTTCCTCTCAAGTGAAGAGATGCTGTGTTGTTTTTAAATTGAAGGCTGCATCTGTTTTGACAATGATCAAGAAATCTAAATTGTTTTCTAGTATTTCCACTGAAGTAGACAAGAAGAGAATTCCAATGAGAGGTTTTCCGATTTAAGGGCCTCCAAGTGCTGTAAAACCATTCTTTTACATTTTTGAAGGCTAAAGGACAAAGAGAAGAGACAGAAAGCACTCAGCATGACTCTCTCAGGGCAGGTGTTGCTCTGAGCCTGTTGCTGGCCTTCCCTCCTTCCCTCCTCTGCCACCCTCTAAGCCAGATGCTCTTATCCCCCTATTGTACAGTCCAGCAGACTGAGTCCCAGGGGATGGTACCTAGTCCACGGTCTCACAGCCAGTCTGTGGAGGAGCCAGGGCCCCCCACAGTTGTCTCCAGAGGCCCATGCTCTTAGCCAGTGTTGTATCTTTCAATGAAAAGTTTTGCTGAAATACAGAAAAGGAACCGAGTAAGCATTAAATTCATCAAGGAAACTTTGTTCTGCTCTTTTACTAACTCCTCCCACCTCTCCAGACACCTAAGAGAATGCTAGTGTGGAACTTCACGACAGTAGAATCTACAAGGGTCAGTATGCACATTGCTCACTGAGATGCAAATCCTATTAAAAAAAAAAAAAAAAAAAAAAAACCACCCACAAAGACATAAGCGTGTGGAAGTGTGCAGAGGGACATGAACTCTAAAGGGCTGGAAAGAGTTGTGAAAAAGTACAGACTGCAGTGACATGGAGCAGTCTTCACTGGGTTATTTTTATTCTGTTTAGTGTAAGTAGTGTATCATTCTTTATTGTGTTGTTTTAAGTTGCTCTTTTACTGATAGGGAAAGTAAATAGATACCTGACTGAAGTTACTATTTAAGCTCACTCAACATATTTTTTTATTAATGCTTTGAATTTTAAATATACATCTGATAAAGGAGAAGGCGACCCAGAGGAGACGCTTGCTGTGTCTCCTGACACCTGCCTGGACTTCCTAGAAAAGGTGCTGAGGTCAGACATCTCTATAAACTACTCCTCACTCAAGGCCCTCAACCCCACCTCCTGTTGCCACTTTGACATTCAAAGCAGCATGGCCGGGCCTCTGCCAATCACTCCTTGATCCATTCCTTTCTTATTGAGGTTTTTCTGCATGATGGTGACAATTGCTTGCTCCTTCTATCGCTCATCCTCTTGTGCATGATACTGTTCACTTCCCTTTCAGTCCCTTAAACTCCAAATGCCCATCATTCTTCTCTGAGTGACAGATAAATAGAAAAAATAAGGGATTGGTTAAATGTTAGCTGCCAAAACATTGGCAAAAAACATTTGTGTGTGAAGTCATTTTAGTGATCAGATGTTCACGTAAAGTATCCTGAGCTGCTAGAACTAGGCTTCCCTTTATAATCAAATGATTTGGGTTATTATTAGGACAAACTTGTCACACCTACAAAATGTGTACTGTCTTATTAAGTAGCCTGTTACCTATTTTTCCTTTCTTAGCTGGACAAATGGATGGGCTCCCTCTTGTTGTTAATCTGCCCTCCACAAGGGAGCGATAGGAAAACCAGACCCAGCTGCATAGGGTCTTTCAAGTTAATAAAAATCTCCTGACAGTCTAAGTTATCCATGTCTCAGTTAATGACTGGTGACATCTAGTGGTGGCTGCATTGCAGGCACCTAAATGGCTCTCCACTGGAGACAGATCCGAAATAAACTGGTAGACATAGGTTCACATCCCTGATATTAGCAGATAGATGGAGACAAATCCTGCACCACGTGACACCATCATCAAATACCAATGACCCTTTGACGTCAGTGAGGGTGGGCCCTGCCTGCCATGCCCTTGGTGGACAATGGCGGACCTGGAGATTCCAGCAGTTTCCCTCCTTGAGAAGCTGGCTCTTCCCAAGTTCCTCGTACACCCAAAGCCAGCTCCACACCATCTCCCTGCAGCCGCAGCAGCTCATGAGTAGGAGGCAATTGTCTCCTCATGATGTTCCCTGGAAGAGATTCCACATGGGAAGCCAACCCATAATGGCAGCTTCTTTATTAAATATGTGCAGTGGAAATTATGCTAATTAAGCTGGAGTGTAATTATAGACTAGGAAGATTCGCTCACAGTCTGACTTGAATTGTTGTAGATAAATGTGCATTAACTTAATAGTGTGCAGCTAATTATGAAAGGTAAAGGGGAGGAAGAGATGTAATCAGTTACGCGCCGTTTCCGAGAGGCTGCCATCCCAGGCAAACTCTGTCTTTAAGGCCCAGGTAACCCTGTAATGAGTGTTCTTCTCCCATTTTTGTCCAATTTTCAATACAGCAATAAAAATAGCCACCGGTGTCTAATTAACCCATTTAACTCTATTTGTCTGTGGCATTTATTACAGCAGAGAGTTAAATGCTGTGGCTCACTGCAGCTTTACGCCCTATTTTAAGTGTGTTTGTGGAGTTAATCTTTATCCTTTATTTATGCTTTTGTGTGTATTTATGATAATTATGGAAATGAGGCAAGAACGCATCGTCCCAGTGTGGTTTCAGTGTACTCAACTAAAACTGTGCTCTGGGAAATGGATTCTATGTACTCTGACTCCAAACAAGGCCAAGTGGTCGTCACATATGCCTTTTGTGCCAGAGTTATCGATTCAAAGAATCTGAGAGGCATCATCGTCAAGCTGGGGCAATACGTTGTGGTGACATAAAGGACGAGTTAGCGAATCCCATCAGTTGTCAGTTAAGGTTTCTAAAATCCTTCCATGAGATGGGCTTGTGTTCTCCATCAAAGCCGCCTGAACCAGCTCAAGGAAAGGCATCTGTAAAAAGGAGTGCAGAGGATGCCGAATGATTTCCAGCTGATTTTGGAAAGCTCCGTGTTCACATGTCTTCTGAGAATGATTTGGCACCTGGTCAAACACTAATAGAGTGGAGAATTCTTGACTAAGGGATAAAAAGAACCAGCACTCGCACTACTAAGTGTTTAAAGGGCGTGCTTCCCCAGGGAGGAAAAGTCACATCTATGGTGCCTGTGACGCAGGTGAGCTTGTCCTGTGGGAGCTGAGGCCATGCCACCTGTATCAGGCCTCACTCTTCTTCTGGGTTTCCAGGGAACTTTAAAGAAATCCTTTTAATTGCTTTTATAACTAGAAAACTAATGAAAACAGTGACATACATCAGGATTTACTGATTCTTTTAATGGCTATTTTCTCTCTTCTCTCATTTACATTAGTTCTCTGGTCATATATACAGATTGTTTAAAATACTAACAATTGATGACTCCAAATTTTAATTTTGATTTCCTAAATCATTTTTGACATGTATGTGAGTTCTTTAGAAGATTTATGGCGATTTAGTTTTTGACTTCATAAAATGTATCCCATCTTTGCTTTATGTTTGTTTTTGCCAAGCCAACACAGGGATCAGAAAAGTTTCTCAAAGCTTACTGTGTAATCAATGTGCTTCTGATGAAGGTTCACAATTGTTCTTGCCTGGGAGATAGTGTAGCCAAATGATTACCAGCAGGTCTGCAGATTTGTACCAGGTTGGAACTCCACTGCTCCCTACCCTGTTTTAACTGCCCTGTTTAAACCTTGCACAATGTTTTTCCTTCCCAGTTTTCTTACCCACAAACAGCATCTTCCTCAGTGATTTCAGCTGGAGTAAACAAACTGAGTCCACAGCCAAATCTGACACACTGCCTGTTTCTATAAAGTTTTACTGAAATATGCCATGCCTACTTGCATGTATCATGCTGTGCTTGCTTTTGTGCAGTAAGCAGAGTTAAGTAATTTTGACAGAGACCATGCAGTAGCAGAGCCTAGAGTATTTATTATCTTGTCCTAAGGAAAAAAGTGCTGAATCCTGAATCAGATTATTATATGCGTATATAAATATATATAAAACAACTATGTGTATGTGTAAGACCTCACGTGTGCAAGTGTGTTTACATAGTTGTATGTATATAAAGCCTTTATATACATAATATTTAATCATTGCAAACACTCATGTTAGCTATTATAAATATTATGACTTCATCAAACTGTTTTTCTTAATTGTTCAAAATCAATTGTGAAGCAGCCATTTGATAACACTAAGTACTCAATAAGTATGACAGTTAAAATATTTTCCTCTAAAAGAATTTTCAAAATGTTTTCAAAGTAAAGGCTTTGTCATTTAAGTAGATGTTAATTATAGGAATGCCTATCTGATGTGATCCTATAATATGTATAATCAGAAAAATGAAAAATCACTCTATGAGCTCTCAAAACGTATAAATGCATTCTACTGTCATGTACAACAAATTATAACAAATTTAAAAATTAAAAGAAAAAAAAAAAAAGAGAATACCTATCACACCTTACCAAGTGCCTTACGGCTGCCTAAGGAATTCTGTGAATTTGAGTGGCTGAAAACAACAGCAAGTCCTGGTCTCACAGTTCTGAAAGATGAAATAAAGGTATCAGCAGGGCCGTGCTGCTTCCGCCGGTTCAGAGGGGATCCCGCCTGCCCTCCAGCTCCTACTGTTCTATTCCTTGGCTTAGAAGTGCTTCACTCTGAGTCCTGTCTTGCAGACACTTGGCATAGGACGCCCTGTGTGCATCTTCACGTTGCCTTCCCTCTGCGTCTCTGCATCCAAAGTGACCTCCTGGCATAAAGGTGCCAATCATGGGGTCAGAGCCCACCCTAATGCAGTACTGCCTTGTAAGTTGATTACATCTACAAAGACCCTATTTCCAAATAGGCACACGATTACAATTCTGGGGGTTTGGTCTTCCATGTGGCTTTCAGAAGACAGAATTCAAGCCATAGTAGCAAGTAACTATCCTCTGGAAAACTGGAGCGGTTCTCCTTACATCCTAGACAACATATAACATATTTTTTAAAGATTGAAATGAGCATTTCAGTCTATTTGATAACTGGAAGTCAGACTGATCAAAACGCTGTCGCCTACACATTTTTCTGACATTTTTGCCGGCTACACAGAACATCTACGTTTAGTTGCTCCTAAGTGAGCATGAGATTGCAGATGACCAGCACCAGAGGGAGAATACAAAGAAGGGATTTTTAAAGTGACTTGGAACCAACATTGGTCACACTATGCATGTTTCCATTTGTCCTCCCAGGCTTTTTACAGCCTCTGTCTTGGTATTCTTCTCCATTCTACTTTTTCTCTCTTCCTCTACCTGCCTCCACCAACACACACATTTTTATTTTCTGTACAGATTTTTAACTTAGTTTTTTCCTTGAATGTCATTTCTTGGACATTTCTAGAGTTATGAAATATGTTTTTTAAACACAATCTTATTAGCTTTAACTATTCCATTCTATTGCAGTCTATAATCATTCTCCTTGATGACTGTATTCAAAATACGGTTAAATACTGAAACAAAGGATAGAAGAGAGATGCTGGATATCTCAATAGGTTCCAGAATTCAGGGGTAGAGCCAAATGGATTGAGTCATCTACGTGGGGTCAATGGGAAAATAAAATGTAGAAGCCTCATCCTGGAAGGGAGGCGGGTCACCTGCCATCCACAGGTACTTACCACTGTTCTGCTGTCTGCGTTCTCACTTCAGTGAAAGTGGGGTCACATGGTGTCCAGGTTTCTTTCACCTCTGAAATGGTACACTTTTGGCAGACCCAGTGGAAATTCCCTCTGGAGCATGGCAAGCCATATGTAAATAAAATGATTTTCTTGCAGGAAAGTCATTTCTCAAGGCACGATTTTGTAAAAAGCCTGCATTCTTGAAAGGAGGTGGTAGGATCATGGAAGTCAGGAGTGCAGGCCTTGACGGTCACACGGGTGTCAACAAAACATTCCCATGAACTTGGTCTCAAGGATCTGATGGCTGCTAGTACGGCTTCAAGCACCAGGCAGTGTCCACCTGATGCAAGGGCAAGGGGCTCCACTGGCAGGGGCAGGGGCCTGTGACAGGCTCAAGGGGAAAGCCTGGTGCAGAAGGCGAGTGGTCGCTTTCCTTTGCTGTGAGCAGGGGGCCTTCCCATCGAGCCTGCTCAGGTCAGTGGGGTCCCTCTTCACGGGTTGCTGTAAGTCTCCTCTTTTGCTTTTGGGTTTTGGTGTTTGGTTTTTCTAACCACCCTGTTTGAGATTGGCTATCATCTCCCATCTGATTTCTCAGGTCTGAGCTTCAGTTGCTGAGCGACTTTCACACAAGTGACTCCTTAGGGCCTGTGAAACTCCTGACATCCTTCATCCGTGAACTGTGAATTGAATAATGCATAGATATGCTTTAATATACCTTGATTTTCCTAGCCCTTTTATGTGAGATTTTAAGCTTTAAATAGTTACCTAACACTGTTGGTCGGGTAGTCACCGTGTTGCTTTATGGTGTATTATCCCATTACTTGAACTCCAAGTTGACTTTCCTGATGAGAAAGTTCTGAGCCCATTCATTCACACCACAGCTGCAAAGTCCATCACCTCCTGCGCTTCCCCTTTCCTTCTCATTCACCCAAGTCGTTGCAGGCTGGAAAGACCATGGCCAGCCTTGTCAGGAGGAGCCCTGGCAGCAGCCCCTGGTTGGGTGGTGACCAGGGACACTTCACCCTTGGTGTCCTACCACATTGAACAGGAGAAGCAAATGGCCTTGGGTTCTTCAGCAGGATCCTGAGAGGTTACTGTCGTGTCTGAGAGGGAGACCAAGTGCAGAATGCTAAGTGACTCTGACCACTGCAGAGTTAACTGCAGTTTCAGCTGGTGGATTTTATCACTGGGTTTTTGTCAGTCTCACTTCCAAACCGCCGGGAGAACACTGGGTAGCTTGCCAGATCTGAGCAGAGTCAGCGGGCAGCAAGTGACAAATGAAGTATTCTGTCAGCAGGTTCTGGAGGAAGGAACTCTCAGAATATAAAGAGCTCAAGTGCGTCCCTTGTCTAACTTTGGGGCAATACCAAGAGGTTCAACCCGGACCTGTGAGCAGCTGAGAGGGGCAGGAGCCCCACAGCTCCGTCTCTGGCACTTCTATGTCATTTTGCAACCATATTAAGGGCCATAGTTTTAATCACTCATTTTCATTAAAGAAGAATCTACCTTAAATCCTTTCTGGTCCAAGGTGCATATTAGAGAGTGTCAACCCCCTGCGTGACATCAGCCTGCATACACAGGCCAGACTTACCCCTGCAAGATGTGTGAGCGAATGATAGTTAAAATTCCAAGTCCTGCTCTGGGCCTGTTGTAATTAGCAATATGTCAGAATTAATTTAATAATTTCTTAAAAAGTGGATTGATTCTTTAACCACTGAATTGTCTACTTCCAATAATACTGAATTTTATGCTGCTATCATAACAATTGCTGATAAAGTGTTCATCTTTGCCACCCTAATTTTTCAGATTATCAATTATCCTCTTTTTTACATATTAGAATACACATTACATAAATATGTTAATGTAATATATTTTAATATTATAAAAATAATTTTATTGCTTTTTCATTGAGTTTTCATGTGAGAGCCTGTGGTTTTTTTTTTTTTTTTTAATATTTTGAATTCTGATTAGTTACACATGTCAGTATAATGCACTTTGACACACCATACATGAATGCAGTATAACTTCTCACTTTTCTGGTTGTACATTATGTAGAATCACAACAGAGGTATAATCAAATATGTACATAGGGTTATAAGGTCAGATTCATTCTACTATCATTCTTTCCCCCATACCTCCTCCCTTCCCTTCACTCCCTTCTACCTAATCCAAAGTACCTTTATTTTTTCCCATCCCCCTCTTATTTTGAATTAACATCCACATATCAGAGAAAAGATTCATCCTTTGGTTTTTTGGGATTGGCTTATTTTGCTTAGCATGATATTCTCCAGCTCCATCCATTTATCAGTAAATGCCATAACTTCATTCTTCTTCAAAGCTGAGTAATATTCCATTGTGTATATATACCACATTTTCTTATCTGTTCACCTGTTGAAGGACATCTAGGTTGGTTCCACAGTTTAGCTATTGTGAGCTGAGCTGCTATAAATATTGATGTGGCTGCATCATTGTAGTATGCTGATTTTAAGTCCTTTGCGTGTAAACGAAGAAGTGGGATAGCTGGGTCAAATGGTGGTTTCATTAGAAGTTTTCTGAGGAATCTCCATACCACTTTCCATAATGGTTGCACCATTTTGCATTCCCGGCAGCAGAGTATGACAGTGCCTTTTCCCCCACATCCTCGCCAACATTTATTGTTGCTTGTATTCTTGATAATTGCCATTCTGACTGGAGTGAGATGAAATCTTAGAGTAGTTTTGATTTGCATTTTTCTAATTGCTAGAGATATTGAACATTTTTTCATACTTTTTTAAAATTTTATTGTAAACAAATGGGATACATGTTGTTTCTCTGTACATGGAGTAAAGGAGTACCATTTATGTAATCATAAATTTACATAGAGCAGTGTTGTTTGATTCATTCTGTTATTTTTTCCCTTCCCCCCACCCCTCCCACCCTTCTTTTCCCTCTATACAGTACTTCCTTCCTCCATTCTTGCCCCCCTCCCTAACCCTAACTCTAACCCTAACACTAATCCTTCCCTCCACCCCATTATGTGTCATCATCCACTTATTAGCCATATCAATCGTCCTTTGGCTTTTTGAGATTGGCTTATCTCACTTAGCATGATATTCTCCAATTTCATCCATCTGCCTGCAAATGCCATAATTTTATCATTCTTTATGGCTGAGTAATATTCCATTGTATATATATATACCACAGTTTCTTTATCCACTCATCAATTGAAGGGCATCTAGGTTGGTTCCACAGTCTGGCTATTGTGAATTGAGCAGCTATGAACATTGATGTGGCTGTAGCTCTGTAGTATGCTGATTTTAAGTCCTTTGGGTATAGGCCCAGGAGTGGGATAGCTGGCTCAAATGGAGGGTCCATTCCAAGTTTTCTAAGGAATCTCCACACTGCTTTCCAGAGTGGCTGCACTAATTTGCAGCCCCACCAGCAATGTATGAGTGTACCTTTCTCCCCACATCCTCGCCAACACCTGTTGTTGCTCGTATTCTTGATAATCGCCATTCTAATTGGGGTGAGATGGAATCTTAGGGTGGTTTTGATTTGCATTTCTCTTATTACTAGAGATGTTGAACATTTTTCCATGTGTTTGTTGATTGCTTGTAGATCTTCTTCTGTGAAGTGTCTATTCATTTCCTTAGCCCATTTGTCGACTGGATTATTTGAATTCTTGGAGTAGAGTTTTTTGAGTTCTTTATAGATTCTGGAGATTAGTGCTCTATCTGAAGTATGATTGGCAAAGATATTCTCCCACTCTGTAGGCTCTTTCTTTGCATTGCTGATAGTTTCCTTTGCTGAGAGAAAGCTTTTTAGTTTGAATCTATCCCAGTTATTGATTCTTGCTTTCATTTCTTGTGCTATGGGAGTCCTGTTGAGGAAGTCTGTTCCTAAGCCGACATGTTGAAGATCTGGACCTACTTTTTTTTCTATAATCTGCAGGGTCTCTGGTCTGATTCCGAGGTCCTTAATCCATTTTGAGTTTAGTTTCGTGCATGGTGAGAGATATGGGTTTAGTTTCATTCTGTTGCATATGGATTTCCAATTCTCCCAGCACCATTTGTTGAAGAGGCTATCTTTTCTCCATTGCATATTTTTGGCACCTTTGTCTAGTATGAGAAAATTGTATTTATTTGGGTTTGTGTCCGTGTCCTCTATTCTGTACCATTGATCTACCTTTCTATTTTGGTACCAATACCATGCCGTTTTTGTTACTATTGCTTTGTAGTAGAGTTGAAGATCTGGTTTTGTGATACCCCCTGTTTCACTGTTCCTGCTAAGGATTGCTTTAGCTATTCTGGGTTTCTTATTCTTCCAGATGAATTTCATAATTGCTTGCTCTATTTCTGTGAGGTACGTCATTGGGATTTTAATTGGAATTGCATTGAATTTGTATAGCACTTTAGGTAGTATGGCCATTTTGACAATATTAATTCTTCCTATCCAAGAACATGGAAGATCTTTCCATCTTCTAAGGTGTTCTTTAATTTCTTTCTTTAGTGTTGTATAGTTCTCATTGTAGAGGTCTTTCACCTCTTTTGTGAGATTGATTCCCAAGTATTTTATTTTTTTCTTGGCTATTATGAATGAGGTAGTTTTCCTAATTTCTCTTTCTGAAGATTCATCACTGATGTATAAAAATGTGTTGGATTTATGAGCATTATCTTGTAACCTGCTACTTTACTGAATTCACTTATGAGTTCTAAGAGTTTTCTGGTGGAATTTCCAGGTTCCTCTAAATATATAATCATGTCATCAGCGAACAGGGATAGTTTGAGTTCCTCTTTTCCAATTTGTATCCCTTCAATGTCTTTGGTTTGTCTAATTGCTCTGGCTAGAGTCTCAAGAACTACGTTGAATAGAAGTGGTGGAAGAGGGCATCCCTGCCTTGTTCCAGTTTTTAGGGGGAATGCTTTCAGTTTTTCACCATTTAGAATGATATTAGCCATGGGCTTAGCATAAATGGCCTTTACAATGTTAAGGAATGTTCCCACTATCCCTATTTTTTCTAGTGTTTTGAGCATGAAGGGGTGCTGTATTTTATCAAATGCTTTTTCTGCATCTATTGAAATAATCATGTGATTCTTGACTTTAAGTCTATTGATATGGTGAATTACGTTTATTGATTTCCTGTTGTTGAACCAACCTTGCATCCCTGAGAAGAAACCCACTTGATTGTGGTGCACTATCTTTTTAATATGTCTTTGTATGGGATTTGCTAAAATTTTGTTGAGAATTTTTGCATCGATGTTCATTAAGGATATTGGTCTGAAATTTTCTTTCCTTGATGTGTCTCTGTATGGTTTAGGTATCAGGGTGATATTGGCTTCATAGAATGAGTTTGGGAGGGTTTCCTCCTCTTCTATTTTATGGAATACTTTGAGAAGTATTGGAATGAGCTCTTCTTTAAAGGTTTTGTAGAACTCGGCTGAGAACCCATGTGGTCCCGGACTTTTCTTTGTTGGTAGGCTTTTGATGACCTCTTCTATTTCATTACTTGAAATTGGTCTATTTAAATTTTGTATGTCCTCCTCGTTCAGTTTAGGCAATTCATATGTCTTAGAAACCTGTTGATGTCTTCGAAATTTTCTATTTTGTTGGAGTATAGATTTTCAAAATAGCTTCTAATTATGTTTTGTATTTCAATCGTGTCTCTTGTGATATTTCCTTGTTCATTTTAGTGATATTTCCTTGTTCAATTTTAGTGATTTGGGTTTTCTCTCGTCTTCTCTTTGTTAGTGTGGCTAAAGGTTTATCAATTTTGTTTACTTTTCGAAGAACCAACTATTTATTTTGTCAATTTTTTGTATTGTTTCTTTTGTTTCAATTTCATTGATTTCAGCTCTGAGTTTAACTATTTCTCATACATGTTTTGATTGACTATATTTCTTCTTCTGTGAAATGTCTGTCCGGTTCCTTAGCCCATTTAGTGATTGGATTATTTGTTTCTTGGTGTTATGTTTTTTGAGTTCTTTATATATCCTGGAAATTAACACTCTGTCTGAGGTATATGTGGTAAAGATTTTTTTTTCTCATTTATGTTATTGATTGTTTTCTTTGCTGAGAAGAAACTTTTTAGTTTGACTCCATCACAGAGTGAAATCAGAGACCCTTTGGTGTTGTTTTGTTTTGGGTTTTTTTTTTTTTTTTTTGAACCCGTGGGGATTGAACCCAGGGGTGCTTAACCACTGAGCCACATCCCCAACCCTTTTATGTATTTTATTTAGAGACAGGGTCTCACTGAGTTGCTTAGGGCCTCACTACGTTGCTGAGGCTGCCTTTGAACTCACAATCCTCCCACCTCAGCCTCCCAAGCCACTGGGATTACAGATAAACTCATAAGAAGTAACAAATATAAAATATTTCATTATGATATACATGAAAGTGCAAACATGTTACATAATAGCTTCTTATGGACCAGGCCTTCCGAAGAGGTCTAAACTCAAGAAATATTGTTTTGTATTTTTCACCTCCCTGCGTGAACCTTTGTTTCTCTGGTTAAAATACATTCGTCAACTCCCTCTGTTTCTTCTCACCGTCCTTGGCAGACCTACTGCCCACTCCTTTGTGTCACTTCAACACAATAAATGTTGGATATCACTCAAAGAATGGCCATCTCTCTGCAGTGAGGAGACCTGATTATTATTTTGCTCACTGCATGCAAAGCTCCCCAGCGAGAACACAGATAAGGCTGAACATTTCAAGTTTGCATTATCTATGTTTTAGAAGAGTTTTTCCAAGTGCCTTGAAGTGTGTTTGCCCCCTTTAAAATATTAGTGAACAAGCCTAAGGACGACACCAGCACAACATGCTCTTAAGATAGCTCTTTGCAGACCAGGCATAGTGCCGCATGCCTATAGACCCAGTGACTCAAGAGGCTGAAGCAGGAGGATCCTAAGTTCAAGGCCAGCCAACAACCCTGAAAGACCCTCTTTCATAATTAAAAAGTTTAAAAAGGACTGGAGGTGTATCTTAGTGGCAGGGCACACCCAGAGTCAATCCCCAGTACCAAAACGCTCTTTTCAAACCTTTTACTCCTGTCTGATGGGAAAAAAATTAACCAAATTAAGGAACAGTTTGGACACGCTGAATTCTCTTCTTGAATAGTTTCAAGATGAAATGATGTTTCATTTAGTCCTGTGAATAGTATCCTTGGTTGTAACAAATGGAAACATGACGTAAGAACAATATCACAAAACCTGTTCCTCCATATCCTTGCTATCTATTACATGACAAACCATCCCTAAATTTAATGGCTTAAAAGAACAATGGGGATTATGTCTCGTGATTCTCTGTGAAGATTGAGTTTAGCTGGGAGTTGTCACTTGGGTAGTCGCCTAAGGTTGCAGCAAGATATCCCTGGCTACATTCACATAGTGTCCCCATGATATTGAACACCCAAGATGGCACACTGTCATGTGGGCAGTTGAAGTCAGCTGTGAAACAGGAGCTCAGTTGGAGCAGTTGCTCGGTCACCTACTCCATATGGCTTAATCTTCTCCCAACTGGGCTCTAGGAGGGAGTACCTAAGAGACCCAGCTGGAAGCTGCCTGTCGTCTTATGACCTGGGCACACACACAGACTGATTCAAAAAGTTAGCTCACTGAACTGTGGGATTGTCAATTCTGAAATTTATAAGGAAGACTGACAGGCAGGAATCTCAGGCACAAGTTGATTCAACCATCTTGAGGCAGAACTTTTTTCCTCTACAATTCTGTTTTTCTTCTTTCAATGACTTGATGAAGCGTACTCCATTATTGAGGGTCATCTCCTTGGCTTATGGTCAGCTGAGTATAAATGGTCCCCACATCTGCAACATCCTTTCAGGGCAACACTTTGATTCAGGTCTGATGAAATAACTGGGTACTGTATCTAGTCAAGTTGACACATTAAAACACAACCTTCTATAAAAAGAATTTGCTGATTCATAAACTGGGCATAGACAAAAAGCAGGAAAGAGACACAAGAATTTCCTAATTAGCTGCTCTTTGGGAAGCAGAGGGAAATCAGATATTAAATTGGGAAAAAAGTTTATAGATTTTCTGTTTAAAGGCACTTTGGGTAAGATTTTAAAATTGAAATGGGAATGCTGTTAAAGATGATGTAAAATTCTGAGGGTTTATTATTTTTAAATTTCTCAATCTCAGATGCAACCATTTTCTTCCATTCTAGAAGATTAAAAAAATACTTCTTAGTGAAATTCATAACTTGGTTAAATTTAAAAAAAAAAAATCCTTTTTTGTGCCAAAGTGAAAAGATTAGACAAAGTGAGACGTTGAAGTCTAATAAAGTCTAATAAAGTCATCTTGCAGCAGGAATTGGAACATGGAAGCCTTTTCCTTTTCAGCTTTTGTAAGGTTTTTCTGTGTGACCTTGAAGAGTTCCCTGAACCTGTTGTGCCTGAGCAGACACTTGTGGAGAAGGATTGCAGCGTTGGTACATGAACGTTTTAAAGGGTTGGGGGCCACCAGGTGGAGTCTCCTGTGCTGCCAGGGAGAGAGGGACTGAGCAGCCACCCGGTGCTGGCCCAGTGCCTCCTCTCCAACCCCACTTTGGGCTCCAGTCTGTCACCTGCCTGGCCTGGGGGCTGGCATCATGGCAGTGCATGCCTGGTCCCCAAACATGAAGGGTTTTGTGCTGCCCTTGGGTCTGCGGCTTCTTAGAGGAAATCCATTAAGCCTAAGGTGCCGTCTGACTTCCTGCAGACACAGCGCACACAGATCTGCTCTGAAAAGATCTGACTCTCAGAGAAATCTGAGTTTGATTGAGACACCAGAGCAGTGAAGGAGCATTATTCACCCCAGGAATATAACGATCGAAAATGCTACACCAGCTCAATTCCTTGATGGGAGAGAGCCTGACGGGTAATAAGAGAATGACAACGATGTTAAAATGCGTGAGGAGAGTTATTTAGCACAGTGACTCTCAGGTACCTTTTCTTACAAATACGTGCACATCCAGGAAGCTCCCTGTAAGGAGATGGAACAAAATCATTCCTACACTCATCGAGCAAGGCTTTCCTGGCCCTGAGAAGGCCTATCAACCACTGTTTGGTGGTTCATGAACTCTGATAAACTCTTGAAATGTTCCTGCTCCACCTGGAATGCCATCGCTTTTGGTTTTCTGTGCCCCAAGCCCGGCTGATGGCTAATCACTCACTTAGGTTCCATGAAGCCAAAGGTTGTCACTTACACCCTCTCCCGCTCTGTCCTTCACACCCATGACTCTAGAGCCAAACTCACTGCAGTCCCAATCTGTGAAGCCTACTGTGTCCTTTGTCTCTATCATCAGCAAGAAGCAAGAGAACAGAGGCCTCTCTGGTATGATCAGAGGCGTTCAGTGCCCTGGACCGTTGTCTTTCTGCTTCAGAAATATGACTCCGCACCAGTGGTTCTCAAATAGGAATGAGTCCCCCCACCCCAGGGGACATGTGGCAATATCTGCAGAGATTTTGAGTTGGCATGATGTAAGCAAAGGGGAGACTATTGGTGCTTCATTGGTAGGGACCAGAGATAGTGCTAAACACGTCCTGACACAGGTCAACTCTTATCTCCAACCAAGAATTATGTGACCCAAAATGTTAATAGTGCTGAGTCTGAGAACCCCTGCCTCACCCTGATGTTGCCCCTTCTAAAACTACTCATCCTCTCAGCCACTTGCCCCTGGGGCCAGTGACCTCGATTATTCACTGTGCTTCATTGTCAGTCCATGAATGTTTGGTGAATGAATGAACCCATGGGCCAGGCAGATATGAGCAGCAAGAGAACAAGCAGCTGATGGTAGCTTATTGCTTACTATATCTCATGTATGCTTTCGAACATCATTATTGTTTTATCTTCGAGGTATTTTTGCCCTGAAATAGTTTCACTATTTCTTCAAGTGCCTACTATGTTCAAGCCATGTGCTGGATGCTGAACGCACAGTAAGGAGGTAAGAATGACTTGAACCCAGCTCGCTGGAGTTTACTGCCTGGTGAGAAACCAGCATTGCACAGCTACACAGCAAGTGTGACGTTTCAGCGTGACAAGCTATAGAGGCTGCTTGCTTGCCACAGGGAAGGTCCCATGTGGTCAAGAACCAGCCAGTGCTTTCTGCAGTGATCTGACCCACAAGAGATATTTTAAGTCTGTCTGTGTACTAATATTCCCTGGGAATCGTGTCAACTTCCCTGTCACCAGGAAAGGACTTTTTCAAGTGCCATTTGAGTGGAATGGGCATTGGCCAGGCAGGTGGGGTTGGGGCACTTTAGCAAAGGGGAGGTGAGAGAACGTGGCGTGGCTAGCGTTTGGAGCTGCACGCAAGTGGGTGTGCATGCAGGGCTTGCACAGAAGGGCACAGAGAGCAACAGTACAGCTGGAGGAGGAGGCAGGGGCCAGAGCTGAGGCTGCAGTGGAGCCCAGCTCTGAGTGACAGCGTGAGCGGGGGTTCCTGGAAGGTCACAGAGATGCTGAGAATTGTCTGGGACTCCTCACGCTGACAGTGCTGTGCAGGATAAAGTGAAGGGGCACAGTCTGGAGTGAAGAGCCCTTTAGTATATTATCTCAGTTTTCAGAGCATGAGTAAATGAGGCCTTCAGCTCAGCCACGAGAATATCACAGGAAGAGAAATCATAGCCTTAGGTGTTCAAAGGAACTTGTAAGGCATTCTTTTATTCCTAGTAGCGTTTCCCCCAACAGTTAATGAAAAAACAGTCCCTTGTAAATATTTGTGTTGTTCCAAGATAGTCCTGCCCTGCCCTTCCCAGCATCCTGCTAGACTGGGTAGACTTTATGGTCATGGCAACTTTATGGGTTTCACATTTCAAAGAAAACAAGGCAAGACTGAGTTTGCCTTTACGTTACAATAGTCTGGTGACTTTAGTTCCAAGTATTTTTTATAAAAATATTTGAAACTCCCCGAGCTGTTAAGTCAACAGGAAAAAGAAATGTTCGGGTTCCAGTCTGCTTCTGTGTTGCACTTAGACTCGTTAAGGTTCTGGCTGTCTTCGGTGTCAAGCCAGTGTGTGCAAAGTCCAATCTCTGAGAGTGGCGTTTGGAGATGGCAGGGGCCAGCTATTGCAGACGGGAGCTGTAGGGGCAGAAGAGGGGCCGGTCCTCTTCTTGCCCAACATAAAGGGTCACGGCGGCACGGCTGACAGAAGAAGAGCCTGACATTTCTCTGATCATAGTTCTACGAGGTGTGGGAGCCTCCACGTTCAAGGCCAAAGCCTGTGTGAACTTGCTGCTTTCACCCTTGGATTGGATGAAGCAGAGAGCCTTGTAGGCATGTGGCTGGACCAAAGCGGTCAAGCTAATGGAAACCGGCGGAGTGGACACCCAGTTGGGCTGTGTGCACAGGGTCTTCTTGGCCTCTCTGTGTAGCTTTCCTTCCTGTAGGGCAGGGGCAAGACCCCTACAGAAATGGGGTCTTATGGCCTACTATCAAAGTAGATTAGAGGATTTCTTTAAGACCAGCTCTGATGCAGAAACATGAAAGGAAGCTATACTAATATATATATATAATATATATATTATATATAATTTGTATATATATTATATATATTTATTATATATATTAATATAATTATATGTAATTGTATATAATTACATATAATTATAGATATTATATATAATATATATGCTAATATATATTTGTATATATATGTATATTTATGTATGTATATATGTATGTATGTGTATGTGTGTGTGTGTGTGTGTGTGTATATATATATTTTTTTTTTTTGGTTTTATGGCTGACTTTAGGAAAAATGGCACTCAGTTTCCATGACATGCCTTAGAGAATGGGAAATCTAATTTCTATGCTTTTCTTGGGGGGATACGGAAAGGTGAAAGAAAGGCAAGAGAAAGTTGGAGAGAAAGGTTGCTTGTGAGGCAACATCCGAGGTCTTCACTTTGGGGTTCCATCTGCTGAGCCCCAGGAGAGCTCAGCTCAGAAGAGCCCTTTCTGTAGCTGAAATGCACTGGCACTTTTCGTGAAGTAGATTTACTTTGGATTTTTAATGCAAATCTTTTCTTTCCCTTCTTCTGTTTAACTACAAAGGAAGTATTAACTCACACAATAGGCAGTAAACTTAAAATACCAACTACTCTAAAGACTTAAAACCTAAATAGGTCAAGGGATATTTAGAAAAAACTCTCAGATGACATGAGTGTCATGGGAGATGAAGGGAAAGCATTCCATGATGTACCCTGAACCTTTAGTCTGCCATCCCTTAGAATAATAATTTTAAATAGTAACAACAACCCAAACTACTTGGTAGTCAGAGAAATAAAGATGTGGGGTTGAATTGACAGTTGCTGTGGCCTAACACAATGCCACTCACATATTGTTCTGGGTTATCAAAATGTGCAGAATATTCTAATCAATCACAGGTATTTGTAAATGCAAATAAGAGTCATAATTGCTTCTCCCAACTCAGTGAAATATTTGATAGATTTCACATTTCTCCTTGAAGTTAAAAAAGTAACTCTCAACTGAGTTTTCTGCTTTCTAATTTTTACATTACTGGACAGATCCAGATGTTCTCCTGAGTCTAGGAGACATGCATTTCCTCTGACCAAGGGGAATAAGAGCCTTCTCTGTGGTCTTGCCTCTGAGCACAGCCTGCACCTCTCATACGTACTCAAACGGAATCAAAACATCGCCTCAAGTGTACTGAAAAGGTGGAGTGTGCACAGTTCCCTTGTGCAACCCAGAAGTGGTGTTCTCTGCCCTCCCCGCTGTCAGATCACCCCGTGTCTGGACACAGGTGGAGGTAATCATGGAACCAAACTCACAGAGCCATTGTCAAGAGAGTGAATAGACAACTGACATTTATTGCGCAAATACTAAGGTCAAGTACATTAACACCGGGGTGACTTATGTAAATTTTCAAAACCCAAGGAGCTTCCTAGATTTGATGATTAAACAGCTATTGTTTTTGGAATATTCGCTCCATATTAAGTATTTTTCTGGTCATCATAGTGGATTTTAATCGAAAATACTAAATAGTTTCAAGGCAATATAATAAAATATACCAGAGAAATAAATAGAAATAAATGAATATGTTGAGAGTACAGGAAAATAAGTGTTTTCTGTTATATTATGTTTAAAGAAAATAGTTTTTTTAAATACAGCCTACAGAATTTGGTTGACTTCAAGTCCCGTTTGGAAGGCTTTAAACAGGGAACACTAAGATTAGTAGAAGAAAAAAAATTAGGGGAAGTTATTTTATCAGGAAGGCTTTATTCTTTGCATCGACAAATAACTATTGAAATAGGTGGGGGACAGGAATATGAAAGATGGTGGAATGAGACAGACATCGTTACCCTATGTACATGTATGATTGCACAGATGGTGTGAATCTACATGGTGTACAACCACATAAATGAAAAGTTGTACCCTATTTGTGTACAATGAATCAAAATGCAGTCTGAAAAAATAAAAATGAAGAAAAAGAAAGAAAAAAAAGGGTAGATACATGATATATATTTTTTGTATATCATAATTATTAATTGAATGGTAGGTGACCTACAAAACCAGAGAAAGGTAGAGCATAAATTTGGAAGAAGTTTCAAGAAATGGATTGTGGTTGGAGCTGAGCACAATTTAGAGACTGGCTCATGAAAGATAAGAAAAGGGTAATTGTCTGAGGAACTGGTTGAGAACATGGAGGTTTCTCCAGGTAGGACCTGTATTCCCTCCTCCATGACCTGATCTGGGCCTCAGAATTCTCAAAGTGAATTACCTGAACTTATAAGCAGAGAAAATATATTAGAGATGTTTGTTAGCAAACATCTAACATGTGTTTGTTAGCACGTAGTGGTTTATAAACGTAGTGGTTTTATAAAATGTTGTTGTGTGAGTTACTGATTTTTTTAAAATTACACAACTCTTGATTTAAAGAGCAAAAGCAATTACAGTTGACAGATATGTAAGACATGGTGTTAGTCCTAAATCAGGTGAGTTTTAGCTTATCCTAATGAAATTTCTGAGGGGTACACATTCATTCTTCTCCCCAACTTGTAATAGCTTTCAAAACTAGTAACAACAATGGTTTGATGAGACAGTGAGCCTCCTGGTTATGACAGTGAACTCTGAAGAGTCCGTCTGCATATTACTTCTGCCTCCATCACCTGGTTATTTCTGGACCTTAGGCAAGTTGCCAACAGACTCTGTGCTACAAGGACTACACCTATAAAATGGGCGTATTCATGCACCACCCCAGTGGGAGCAGGTGATCAGCAATGAGTAAGGCACATGTTATGATTTGGATTGAGGCGTCCCCCAAAAGCTCACATGTGAGATAATGCAGGAAGGTTCAGAAATGAATTGATTGGGGTTGTAAGTGTCTTAACCCAATCCGAGATTTAATCCCCTGGCAGGGATTAACTGAGTGGTAGCTGAAGTGGCAGGTGTGGCTGGAGGAGGTGGGAATTGGGCGTGGCTTTGGGTGTATATTTGTATCTGGAGAGTGGAGTCTCTCTCTCTGCTTCCTGATCATCAAGTGAGCTGCTTCCTTCCTCCACACTCTTCCACCATGATGTTCAGCCTCACCTGGAGCCCCAAAGAATGGAGCCTGCCTTCTATGAACTAAGACCTCTGAAACTGAAAGCCCTCAAGTAAACTTCTTCTCCTCTGTAATTGTGGTGATCAGGTCCTTTAGTCATAGCGTAAAAAGCTTGACCTAGGCACACAAGACGTGCACAAGAGGAAGAAGGTCTTCAACGGGTCGAGACTTATTTCTGTGTGAAAGGAAGTTATGTTAGTGTTTATTGTAAAGTAGTCTTATGTTCATCAGGTAATCTCCATGATAATTAAATCTCTAAGCATCTCTAGAGGTAGTGGGCAAAGGACTCCGTTCTTCCCGTTTCTGATCATTCCCGCATAGTCATGTCTACAAAGAACTGCTTGTCGCATTCATCCAAGAGCACAGCTTCCCGTGACTAAATTCATTTGCTTTCTCTGGCTCTCAGGTCCCTGATGTGATTCTTCCTTCTGAAATTTAAACCCATAAAAGCCCAAGAAAGGCATGCAAGAAAGGGCAAGAAATGGGTAGGAAGGAGGTCCCTTAAGATCAAATACGATATTGAAGATGTTAACAGCAATTTCACACGGTGAGGAGCATGCTGAATATAATAAAAGAAGCGTTTTCAGTAACCACGGCCACTAAAGTGGTATTTCTGTCATGAGCATTTCATGATCCCATGGTACTGTGCCCTTGTCCAGGTTAAACAGGAGAGAGAAAGTAACTTTGAATGTGGATATTTTCCCTAAATTATTTGTATTTTTATATTGTTAAATATAAAATATTAAATTTAATATAATATATTGCTATTGCTTAAGTCTTTCACAGTCATAAAATGATACATTTCAAAACATTTAGAAAAGAAAACTGTTAGAAATGAGTGGTAGTCTATTTCCCCAAATGACAAATGCTTAGGTTCATTTGACTTACTGAGTTGCTTAATGGAAATTCTGAATTTCAGCTACCCAACAAACTTCCATTCGGGTATGAACCATCTGCCCTTCCACTGCTACCTGTTCATTATGCTGCAGTTTCTCATCGAGGTTCAAGCCGCGGCTACTGTTAAAGCCAGTCACTCGGGGCTGGGATTGTGGCTCAGTGGCAGAGCACTTGCCTAGCATGTGTGAGGCACTGGGTTCAATTCTCGGCACTGCGTATAAATAAATAAAATAAAAGTTCACTGACAACTAAAACAATATTTTAAAAATAACCATTCACTTGGTTCTGTTCCCCAGCTCTGTGGCTCCAAGGTGTCCCAGGGCCACACAGCAGACACAGAGGAGCTCCCAGGGAGATTTTAAATTTTAGAGGGATGTACAACAAGGTCTGTTGGACACCGAGTAAAACATGAGTTCAAGTTCAGCTTCACAATTCTATTGTCTGACTTTACCCCTGACAACTTCATAACTCTGCAAACCTGGATTTTTAGAGCTTTTTGTGATTAAAAGTAAAAACATGTCAATAAAGGAGAGAAAATAAAGCGGGCATTTCCAAATCCAGTGTTTGAGAAGTTGCCTGGTGCCCCACAGCACAAATAGTCAGGGAGTAGATAATTCCTAAGTCGTTGGATCTAATCACTTAATAAACGGGGCTGTCAAATATTTCTTTTGGCCCAGGGACACCTGGAAACACTACGAAATCACAAAAAGCCTGTGAACCAACACAGTCTGAGAACATTCTGAATTCTATTAAGTCAAGCATTGAGAAGTATTCAGTTACTTCTCACAAAGAAACACTACTTGTTTTAATACATATACTTGTATGATAATTAAATATTGAATTCCATTTTTAAAGATCCAAATTCTGGTTTTGTTTTTGTTTTTCTAGTGGTTTTGGTTTGCTACCATGTAGACAGGACTTAAAACAATGCATTTCTTGCATATGGAAAAATGCTTAATGAAGACACTACTTTTCTTTATTTTTTGTGGTGGTAGGGCTTGAACCCGAGGCCTTACACATGCTTGCCTAGCAAGCCTTCTACCCCTGAGCTACAACTCCATCCCAGATACTGCCATTCTTAATTAGTGAAAAAGGTAATAGAAATAATGTACCTGTTGGTTATATCCGAGAGTAAACCTCTGTATATCTACCACTGGCTCTTTTCCTGTAGTCAAACCTCTTCCATTCGCCTTATCTGTCCCCTGCCCACTTTTAAATTATAGAGGTTGATGACAACAATAAGAGAAAATATCTTTAAATTTATTGCAAACTTTCATTTAATTTTCAAACTAGTCATAACCATTTGCTGAGAGTTAGCCACACGCTGATGTAATAAAAGCCTAGTCTAAGGCTTTATCAACAGGTCCAAGTTAAAGGTAATTGGACACCATTATCTTGAAATGAATTTATTATTATTATTATTGTTATTATTGCCCTTTGAACAGAAACTGGCTATTGTATTCAGTTGCACAGCTATAGAATCTTTTAAGATGAAGGTATAAGGTGACCTTTTGACACCCCTTTGACTCATGGTCTGCAGGGACTGCCAAAGAATATCCAATGTTGGCTGTTTTATTCAAACTAAAGGGTGAAAATAATCTCCATATTTTACACTTGGAAAAATTCAGACAGCAATAGTGGGAATAAGTTAATAGTCTCATATCAAATGTACTGTGAAATATAGTAAAAGAAACGACTGCGCAATTCCCTTCTACTTTGTGTCTAGTAATGAGAAGTAATTGTGAATAGCTACTTGGATGTTGTTCTTGTTTTTCTTTTTTAAAATTTTTTTTTAAATATTTTTATTTGTTCTAATTAGTTACACATGACAGTGGAATGCACTTTGACACAGCATACGTAAATGGAGTATAACTTCTCATTCTTCTGGTTGTACGTGATGTAGGATCACACCAGTCATGTAATTATATATGTACATAGGGCAATAATCTCAGATTCATTCTACCATCCTTCCTACTCCATATCCCCTCCCCTCCCTTCACTCTCCTCTACCTAATCCAAAGTAACTCTATTTTTCCATATATCAGAGAAAGCATTCGGCCTTTGGTTTTTTGGGGATTGGTTTATTTCACTTAGCATGATGTTCTCCAGCTCCATCTATTTACCAGCAAATGCAATCACTTCATTCTTCTTTAAAGCTTTGTAATATTCCATTGTGTATATATACCACATTTTCTTTATCCATTCATCTGTTGAAGGATACGTAGGTTGGTTCCATAGTTTGGTTGTTGTGAGTTGACGTGCTATAAACATTTGTGTGACTGTGTCACTGTAGTATGCTGATTTTTAAGTCCTTTGGGTATAAAAAGAGAAGTGGGATAGCTGGGTCAAATGGTGGGTCCATTCCAAGTTTTCTGAGGACTCTCCATACTGCTTTCCATAATGGTTGCACCAATTTGCAGTTCCATTAGCAATGTATGAGTGTACCTTTTCCCCCACATCCTCACCAATATTTATTTTTGTATTCTTGAAAATTGCTGCTCTGACTAGAGTGAGATGAAATCTTAAAGTAGTTTTGATTTGCATTTCTCTACTGCTAGAGATGTTGAGAGTGAAAATGAACTGAGCATGGTGGCACACGTCTGTAATTGCAGCAACTCCAGAGGCTAAGGCAGGAGGATTGCAAGTTTGAGGCCAGCCTCTGCAACTTAGTGAGACCCTGTCTCAAAAATAAATAAATAAATAAATAAATAAATAAATAAATAAATAAATAAAAAAGGGCTAGGAATGAGGATCGTGGCTCAGTGATAAAGTGCTCCTGGGTTCAATCCCTGGCACCAAAAATAAATAAATAAATAAAAGAAAAGAAAAAGAAAAAAGTTAATTTGAGAAAGAATTTTTATCTTCTTTAAGATTCCTTTAAGAGCAACGTGGAGCAGTCCACTCAAAGGGCTATGTTTGGCCCTTCTTTTTTGACATGGGCAGTAGTTACCATAGAACTAATTATGCAGCTGTGCTGTTTTATTTTTCTTCTTACTTTAGCAGCTAAACTCAATCACCACTCAATAAGCTTCCCTCCCATTCCTAACACATTCCAGGTTAAAGCCACGTGATCCATGAAGCCACTTTTCGGGCGCTGCCCTGAGGTGTCAGACTTGCTCTCTGGGGATTTCAGACTGTAAGGACAGAGAGTCAGACAGCGTGAGCTCCTGGCAACAAACCAGCTGGTTCACTTCCTCTTCTTCTTCCTGTTTTCACGTGTAGTTTTGTTATGGCATTGACAGATCCGGGTCATGGTTTTAACCCCCAGAATGGCACTGCTGCAGAGGCAGTGAGCGCTAAGATGGGGAGCTTCTGTGTAGCGTTTTCTTCCCCTTCAGATGCGCCCTGATGGCCTCCCGGGCAGCCCCACCCAGGTGTTGGGGGGAGTAGTGAGGCTGGCAGCCCCAGCCAGCAGGCCTCTCAGCCAGGCCTGGGCTTCCTCCTGGCGAACGTGAACACTTCCACCTCTCATGAACCACAGGCAAGGCCCTGTGTCCCTGATGGATCCTGACAGGGTCAGGACTCGCCATATCATCTCTGAATGCAGACAACACACAAATGTCATCCACACCACAAAAGATGGCCACACCACTCCCTGGCCAAAGTGACTACTGCTTCTCTGTCCATCACAGGTTGAATGTTGCTCTGTTCTTCCCTCCTCCTAGAAAAGTGAGATGCTTTAAGATGCCCAGTCACAGATACCTAGGCATATCCAAATATGTATAATAAAATACATTAGAAATAACTTAGGTCTTTGTGACTTTTTCCTCAAAATCTGAACCATGAGGCACAATCCTGATCTTCTCCTGATACTAACAGACTGAAAGCCATAGATCAAACATCCTTACATCCTGTCCTCCTAATCTGAAATCCCAGAGCATCAAATTCCTTCCTTCCAATCCCCACCCTGGGTCCACACATCGAGGTGTTTTTCTAAAAAAACAAAACGGGCTATTAATTTTAAAATAGGTACATAGTTGTAGAATATAAGCATTTTCCATAAAGTCATTATGTTTTACAAGGTAAATTTTATGGGTACTAATTTGCAATCTTTTCCCTTGGGCTATGTGCCACCAAACAAAACCTGTTCAAATTTTCAGAGCAACTCAGTTCTTATGTATATGTATTATTAATTTTTCCCTGCGTACCATATTTTTCTTGAAACATCTAGGAGCCTTAATGAATAAATAAATAGCATTTTAAAGTTAATTGACACTACATAGGTGTTATGATATCGTTATGATATAACTGATAATGTTCTTTGTCCTAATCATCTTTTAAAATATTTAGGTCTTCAATAAAAGCAGAAAGTCATTGATATTTAAACTATATGTGATTTTAAGTGCTAAATAATATCATAAGCTTGGGCTAATCATGGGACATTATTTTTCCTCCTCAACTTCTAACAGATTGAATTCAGAGAAGAAGCCCATTAAGCTCGGCGGAGATTAATTCCAGGCACTTGGTACCCATGAAAGTTCCAGGGAACTGATTTTTCATGATTTTACTGTTTGTCTCTTTTCACTTCGGCAGTTAGGAGAAACCTTGCCACTTCAAATCATTCCTCCTCGTTCTCAAATACTAGGTCCTAGTCTCCAAAAGCTGGCCCAGGCTGCCCACCCGCCCAGGCTGGGCTGAGATGGGTGGCGGGCCACCCTTCCGTGGGGAGGAGGCTGCTTTCCAATGGGTCCCCTTTGCCTACACTTCACATGCCCCATCAGAGTCCTGCTGGCTCCCGCTGCACCAGACTCTGCTCCTAGCTCCCTCTGTTCCCTGCTGCCCCGACTTTGCCCTGCGCTCCCGGGCTGCTGGGCACAGCAGCCCCAGGGATGCTCTCAGGAACTGGGCTTCACCTGGTGTATTTGATTCACAGAAATGAGCACTTTCAGGCCTGCAGTTTATGCATCTTAACAGATGCATAATGTCCACAGAACCACCATCCAGCTACCTCTCTGGAGAAGCACCTAAGGGCCTGCAGTCGCTGGCATGTCCTCTGTAATCTATCTCCTCTCCCAGCAAGGTCCAGGGGCCCACTCCACTTCCGCCACTGCCTCTCGCCTCTTGCCTGCTGTGCCAAGCCCACTCCTGCCTCAGGGTCTCCCCTGGCCACGCACAGTCACAACACCTGCGCACCCCACACCCCACCAACACAGGCTCTGACTCTCCCCATGTCCACGCTCATTCCCCATCAAGTTGAAACGCGTTTCCTGTGGAAGCCAAACCGTTGTCACATAACTGAACACCTTCAAGGGACAGAACTCTACTTCTGAGTGCCCGGGTCATTGGAGTCTGAAGGCGCCATGTTGGAGAGGGGGTCCTTCTGGGGGCTTGAGGGAGGCTTGACCCAAGTCTCCTCCTAGGTTCTTGGGTTGCCAGGTATACTTAGGGTTCCTCGGCTTGCCGTTGCCTGTCCCCAGTCTCCACCTCCATCTGCACACCACCTTCTTCCCTCCATCCAGGTTTGTCTTTTACAAAGACACTCCTTTTGTATTTAAAGCCATTCCAATTTAGTACAGTCTTGTCTCAGTCTTTACCTTAATTATGTTTGGAAAACACTATTCTCAAATAAGATGGCATCTTAAGGTTCTAGGTGGACAGGAAATGTTTTTGGAGGCAAAACTGTTTACCCTACTAAACTTTCCTGAGAAGTATTATCTTTTTCTCTTTTAACAATTCATTACCAGCTCCCATCTGAAAGTGAGTTCCCCAAAGGCAGGAGTGTGTGCTGTGTTCAGTGCTGTGTCCCGGTGTGTGGACTGTGCTGCACCCTTAGACACAACAGGCAGGCTGGCAGGAACAGGGAGAAGTGAAGGCTCCAGGCCTGTGGAAGCAGACGCGGACCAGGGAGGCTGCATTTTCAAATACACAGGTTAACAGGAGGTGGTCAGGAAGGCCGCGTAAATCAGCAGAAGGGCCTGCCTGGTACACAGTAGCCACACGAGGCTCTCAGAGCCGGACTTGGAGTTGGTGCCTCTTGGCGGTGGAGGGTCTTCTGCATTATTTCCTACAGCTGCTATTACAAAATGACACAACATTACTCCATTAAAACAACACGCTTTCACTCTCTTCTAGTTCTGTGAGCTGGAGGTCCCCACTACGGTACACTGTGCCACAGTCGAGGCAGCGCCAGTACCGTGCTCCTTCCAGAGCTTGCAGAGGGAGGTGCATCTCCGAGCCTCCGGCAGCTTCCAGAGCAGTGCCTTCCTGGCTCCTGGCTCCTTCCTCTGTCTGCAGCCTCCCCTCCCACTTCACGGCTTCCCTGCCTCCTCCTGTGGCCAATCTCCTTCTAGGTCCCTGTTTTATGGATGCTTGTGATGGCATTTAAGGCCCATTGAGTGGCCCAGGATAATCTCCTGTCTCGGAACCCTTAGTGTGGTCACATGTGTGTCAGGGTCCTAAGCCCCCTTGCTCTTCTCGACCAGCGACAAGGGAAGGGGACACTCCCCAACAAGGTCAGACCGGGATAGGTAGGGCCGACTGACCGCCCGCTCCCAGCCCTCCGGGCGGAGGACAATCAGACGCGTCAGGGAGACCCGTCACAGCAGGTCTCGTTTATTGAGGAAGCCACACAGCTTTTATGTAGGGTGGGGGCTAGGCGGGAACCAATCAGCTTAAAGGTCAGCAAGGCATGGGGTGTTCACGCAGGCGAGAGTCCCATAGGATCAAGTTGGCGGAACTGTTGTTAACCATCCCTGACGGTGGTCCGGTTTATCGTCATGAACCTTTGAAACCGCCTTTGAGCCTTGATCTTGCTCACTCGCCAGGGAGTAAGGAGTCAGCCTGAGTTAGTTAACGTGTCATTAGTCCCAACACATGTGCAAAGGACACTTTGCCAAACAAGGCAACACTCACGATGTCAAGAATGAGCCAGGAATTAGGACCTGGATAATGTGGGGTTACTGTCCAGTCTCTCATGTAGTCTAACCAGAGACCAAACACAGAGCAAGTTCGCACTCAGATTCTTCCCTCCTGATTTTCCTGTGGGATTCTGTCCTTTTGCTGAACCAACGGTACTAGTCCCTTTTCTTCTGCATTAGTTTCTCTCCTGCTGGCAGGTGACTTGTAAGGTCCTCGTGAGCTGGGCACAGGCAGGTCCGTGGAGCATAGTGACTGCTCCATCATGAGGCTGGATCCAGAATCCGTGGTGGGATGAATTCAGGCTTATGCTGCAGTTCGGGGAATTCCATCTTACTCGAAACACAAGGACTGAAGAAAGCCTTTCAACCTCGCAGCTGTATAAGAATGGAGCCCGCTTTCTAGATAGTCCTCATTCTGGTGCTACTGTTTATTTAAAAGCAAAGATTTTTTAACACGACTGACCTTATCCTTTTTATTGTTGGTCACAAACTTTAGGAAAGAGGGTTAAGACATTAGTGCTTTCATGTGTGCATCGTTGGGTGAGTTCTGTGGCGTTGGCAAGAATTGAAATGTCTTCTTTTTACTATTTTTAAAATCCTGAATTTTTATATCTGGTGCCCTTCAATCTTCCCAGCTGAATCAACAAGCCAGCATAAAATCAAAGCAGCCTAACTTCATGGCTCTGGATATGAACGTCAAAGGCAGTGGGGTCTTCAAAACTTTTAAAGTTTGAAAGTTCATGAGTGATAAAGATTTCCACACCTTGGTGTAACTTCCGTACAGTCGGGCTCCCCGTGGAAGTTATTCAGGTTTGCGTCCAAAGTGAGCAGTGTCCCCTCTGACGTGAAGCTGTGTCGGAAACCAAAGTCCGAATTTGTGGGGACCCTGGATGTCCCTGCACTCTTTCCCTCCGGGAAACTTGATCAAATGTTGACACTCCTCCAACTCTTTGGTCTCAGTCCCAGCGTGACGTTGTAAAGATCTTCAAACTGTTTGCTATTTAGCTGTGTGCTAAGTGTTGTGATTTTAACAGCTCAGGCAGTCCATATAAGAGTGAAGGTTTAGTCACAATATTGTTGGACTATGTGACAGGTTTTAATGAAGAAAAGGTTACATTTGCATATTCTCCAGTTCCATTAACATTCTAAAGTGAAGCCCAGTAACAAATGAGTTTTGAGTTCAGCTTCCTAGGAAATTATAGATGCTTCTTACTTATTAGTCTCCTTCTCTTTGTCTAGTTATATGTAACACCTGACATTTCTAGAGAGCCCACACTGTGTGCCTTGGTGCCTGATGTTATTGCTGATCTCCCACCATTATGCCTGGGCAAGCATTATCATCATCTCAGGGAGGCAGATGGACTCCAAGAGCACCCGTGTGGCCAGCGCCTCCCAGGCCAGCCAGCAGAGGCCCAGCAGCAAGCCACACAGACCTGAGCCCAGGACTGCAGAGAAAGCTGGTGGGGCAGTGGGATTCTAACGAAGTCTGGTTCCATCCAAGGAAGCTTGCCCACTCTGCCACCCTGCCTCCAAGGGGAGTGACAAGAAAGGAAATAGTTTCAAAACAGCAAATTTTGCTATAAGCTAAAGCAATCTTTCTCTTTTCACTTATATTTCTTCATATAAGCTTAATGTCCAAATGGATAAATGTCAATAAAAGGCTTTGAGGTTTTTAAAAAATTAAAATGTGTTACATAAATCACAAAAGAAAAATACATCCCTAGTCGCAGTCTTAGGCTAACAATTACTAGAATACATCTCGCTCTGAATAGTTTGCTAAGCACTTACAAATTTATTGTATCTTCGAGGAGATCAGTGCAATTATTTATTCTCTGTAATATTATTATGTTGTTATATTATGCTGTTACTCCCTATTTCATCTGTGGAAGACAAGATCAATAAAGACTAAGGGACTCTCCCACATTTATGAGATACAATGGACAAAGCCAGAAGTTCAAGTCTGAAGTTCAAGTTCGGAATTCTTTGCCAGTTTTTTGGTGCTAAATCCTAGGTTCATCCTCCTACAGTAACCAAGAACAGAGGCAGGAGAGAGTGATGTGCACCTGTCCTCCAGTGTGGCCAGCTCTGAGAGTCAGGGGAGGCTATGTAGAAGGCCACAGGGACCTCAAGTCCCTTTACCAAGAATGGTGGGAGCCACTGAGGGCTTGAAGCAGGAAAGTGGGACAGTCAAGTTCGTTTTGGCATGGTTAGTTGACAGGTGGTGGGAAGAGCCAGGAGGCAGGAGGCGACTGGCAGCTGGAGCTAGGTCTGTGGAGGAAGAAATAGGGATGGAGTGGGTGGTTGGGATCCCAGAGGTTTGCGGCTAGGGGAGAGGTGAAGCTGGGGCCAGGGTCCTTCTGACCTATCGGTAAGGAGCTTGGATCTCTTCTGGATTCATGCTTCTTTGGAATGTTCACATCAGTTGTGGGGAAGGGGTGCACATGTGTACCCACTGCATCCATGTGTTCAAAGAATCTCTAAGTCTTCTCCTCTGGAGCGCTTGTTCAAAAGATCTCTTGATATATGCCCTATCTGCCTTTGCCTATTTGCCTTTGCAATTACCACCTGGTTAATAAAGTAGACTGAGATGAGTTCTTTACTAATCACTTCCCAATAGCCTAAACCTACCTGAATTCATCTTAGCCACCCATTGCCTTTAATTTATAGGCACCCTGCAGATTTTGATTTGATTCACAAAGAATATAATTCTAGAGAGCTACTATTATCAGAAGGACCTTGCTATCTCGGTATTATGAGGTGGTTTGGGATCATGTGACAAAAGGAATTTAAATTAGAAAGAAGAACCAGCTTCAAGTTTTCAATCCATAATTGTTTTCCACTGTGATCACATATCAAAAAGAATTGAGCATCAGCAGTCACTTAGGTGCGTTTCCTAGCAAATGTGCTATTGTGCTACGTCTTTTGGAGAATGTCCTGGTATATGCATAAGATGGTATGTAAATTTATTGAATAGTCAGTGCACATGAAATCAAATGCTTTATCTTTCCAGTAAAATGAAGCCACTTCAGAAGCCTAACTGTTCCATAGTGTCCTTAGTAAAGCAAGCACCAACACCTTTCATCCTTGACAACTCTACCAGTTGTGATAAAGGAAAGATAAAGAGGACAGGTTAGAACCCACGAGGACACTCTTAACCTTTGTCTCCTCCTCTGACGCCTCTGTGCAGATGACAGCGCTGACCTGGCATCAGTAGGACGCTTGCTTCTGAGCTGTCTCACGAGGTGCTGGGTGGCCGCTGCACAGCCATCTCGTCCCTCCTTAGCCCATCTTTCAGATAAATAGCACCCTCTGTGCCTCGGGGGTCAAGTTTCATTGGTGGCCTCAGCGGTTGCTTTTTTATTTCTCTGTTAAAAATTGGTTCCCTGCTTTAAGAATAGAATCCATAGAGTTGGTCCTGCCAGCACTGGAAATCTAACTGGTTGAGCTGAGGGATGTCAGAAAAGAATATCCGTTTGCACAGTGGTACAGTCTCACTTCTGATTTAGGATATTCTAGAGCATATTTCTTAAGGTTAAATAGAAAAACAGAAGCTTTTTGGAGTAGCTCAGATGTAAGAAGGAGGATTCAGGAAAAGAATACATGGAGCATAAACCTTCTTAACGTTCTATGAATAAGCCAATGTCTTTAAATAAATAATTTCCTTTTGGAAAGTCATCTTATTGTTTGTACTTTTATCCCCAGAAAATCATTAAGTGAATATGTCTACTTTTTTTCCTTTTCTTTTTTCACTTTTGTCTATTTTTTTCAGTGCTGAAGTCGGTCTATTTTTTAAAAAGAGATGATGAAAGTAGCAAGAACAAAAATGAAAATAATAATGATATCAGCATCACCTGCTCTCCTAAGTTATATTTTCTTATATCTGAAGATTTAGCTAAATGCCATGCCTCAGTTTATTTAAATAATATATTAGGAAAATGTGATCTCTTATAAAGTATCTACTTAAGCTCATGAAAAGTGTGTATATTAATAAAATCAGGGTCATGTTATTTTTATAAATGTGGAACTTCAGTCAATACATTTAACTTCATTTATATATGTGTATGTAATCTTTTTGTTTTTTATTTTGGTAGTGGGGATTAAAACCAGGGGCACTTAACCACCGAGCCACATCCCTAGTCTTTTTTGTTTTTAATTTTGAGACAAGGTCTTGATAAGTCTTTCAGGGCCTCGCTAAATTGCTGAGACTGGCTTTGAACTTGTGATCCTCCTGCTTAGCATCCCAAATCGCTGGGATTACAGACATGTACCACCACGCCCAGCTACATATGTGTATAATTTTATATAATCAACGTGTATGTATGCACTTAAAAACTATTTACACAAGATGATCTTTTCAAAATGCTCTCTTAATGCCTCAGTGTATAAGAAAAGCAGAACAACCATTGTGAAATATTTCTGTGCAAACTATTTAGTACATTTCCTAAGGGTGCTGGCCATATGCCAGTCTGGAGGGCTCATCCTCACGTTCTCCTGCCTTCCTTTTGTTCAGAGAATTTGGATGGAGAGACCCGGAACTGCCCGAAGTGATCCAGATGTTGCAACATCAGTTTCCTTCAGTCCAGTCTAATGCTGCAGCCTATTTACAACACCTCTGTTTTGGAGACAATAAAATTAAAGCTGAGGTAAGCGCTACTTGAATTCTCAAATGAAAAGGTGTCAGACTGATAAGCATTTAGAATTTTTTAGAGTAATGTCAATGGGAAAAGACATCAGTAAACTCAAGTTGGGTTTTCACATTTGGACCTCTCTGTAAGCCCCAAACATGGTTCTTTCCATCCAGTTAATCAGCATTGCCTCTGCATGACCAAGGAGGCATGCCAGAAGCAGAGGCTGGCTCATCACAGCACATTCTGGGTGTGATTAGCCTTCCTCTTCTGAATTCCACCTCTGGGGTCATCTCTGCCCCTAAGTCCAAAAAACATACCAAGCATCATCAATTATTTTTTCTGAAATTGCAATCAATATGAGGAGTTATGGCCTATCCTTCTTGGAGAACTCCTTGATAGGATGGGGATGTTGGACAATAAACTGGCTTTCTCTTCTAAACAAGCATTTCAAAGCCATTTACAAAGGTAGCAGCAGATAGAATATGCATATATGTGATCCATTAAAGAGAGTATTGTCTGTGTCCATCACACAAATGAGTGTTAACATGCCCTGTTCTTTTGGAACACTCTAAAGTGCGTAACATGTTGTGTTGTGTGATTAGTTTTGGAAAATCACCATGGTCACTGCAACTCTGATTTTTTTAGATAAAGGATAAGAATTTACATACAAGCAGCTGAGTCATCAAATTTTTATAAAAAGATTTTATAAACTATAATGAGTCATCTCCATAGCATGTAAGCAATTTTGAGGATGAGTCTAAATTAGTTTATGAGTGGAAAGAAGAGATTTGAAGATATAATTGCAATTTATTATAGATTTTGCTTGCTTGCACTGGGATGTATATAACCCAGCAGCTTTCTGTCTTTTTTCTCTTCCTTCCACTGGGACTACAGATGACTTGGTTTATGCCCAATCTTATCAGAAAAGTCATATTTCTTGTTTGAATGAATGTGGACCAGTGGTGTGCAACCAGGTGTGATTTTTCTCCTGAGTTACATTTGACATCTGAGGACATATTTTCATTGTCACAATTGGAGGAAGGTGTGGTAAAGCTACTGGTTTCTCCTGGATAGAGGTTGGAGATGCTGCAAAACATCCTATAATACACAGGGAAGAACATACTGCTACCCAGCCCCAGTATGAATACCGCCAAATTTAGACAGAGAAATATATTGTCCACCAAAGGTAAATTTAAAATGTGAAAAAAATACCTACTATTAAAATGACCTAAAAATACATCAGTTATGTGACTCTCATCCCCAAAGGAATTCATCTTAGTCATTTTTAATGGAAAACAAAGCGGCTGTGCAAACTGAAGGTCAGACTTCCAGTTACGGCATCATGTACTGGTATATAATGTTTTGAAGAATACACCCTTGAGAGTTTCTCCAAAGTCCACGAAAGCATCCCATCCATTGTTGGCACAGGGTTGTCCCAGGATTAGGGTGGGGCCTTCCCCCAAGTGAGCTGGAGCCCACCCAAAATGTCATTCCAGTGTTGAGACTGCAGCGCCCATCTCACACCAGGACAGAGAAGGTGGAGTGCTCACGTGAGGAGGCTTTGCTCGGTGAGCAGCATGGCTGCCATCCATCTAAAATGGGCCTGAGAGAGTTCTGGAAAGGAGTCTGGCTTGAGATCCTTTGGTGGGTAGGAAATGGGTTCTCACATGTGGGGCCCTGCGTGGGTAGAAACTCTCCTGGTGCCAAAGGAGGAAAACACCTAAGCCTTCTTTTCAGCTTGTTCGGATGAAGGGCAGAAGACAGAGAGGGGTGAGGCTTAAGAGCTATCAGAAGTCAAACTTCAGAAAATAGAGCAAGATTCTATTTTCCCCCCAGTACTAGGGATTGAATCCAGGGGTGCTTTACTACTGAGCTATACCCTTCAGCCCTTTTTAACATTTTTTTACTCTAAGACAGGGTCTTACTAGGTTGCTAAGGCTGGTCTTGAACTTGAGATCCTCTTTGGCTTCCCAAGTAATTGAGATTACATGCATGAACAACTGCATCTGGAAAAACTCTGTATCCCAAGCCATCACCTGGTCGTGGCTGTGGGTACAGGCATCATGGCCCAGGGTAGTTTGAACTTGCTTGCTAACTGACTCTGTATATGTGCTCCAAGTTCATGGCTAGGCATGGAGGCCTCTTAGTAGTGATGCCCACTAAAAACTGGCTGTAGACTTATTTGTGGCTACACTGGAATTAGCCTCAATGTCCTGTGGTTCACAGTGGCTGTTCAGTGAAGGGGCACATATATAACACCAGACAGAGGCAGCTCTCCATGCTGGACCCCTTGCTCATCAGCAGCTACCTGGAACAAGCCAGTTGTCCACTGGAGCCTCTTTAAAATAGAGAGGCTGACACCTTTGAGGGGATTAAGGGACCTCATGTCTGCAGACTGCTTAGTGGTGGAACATCCACTCACCATGTTCTTTCCGCACAAGGAACATAGTACACTGAAGCTATTTCACCTTATGAATGTATATGTGCACATGTGTGTGTATATCAGTGTGTGCTTATCTTTACTCTGCTGTGGATTCCTTCCGGGTCATCTGCATCACCTCTCAGTGTTTGGAGTGCCCTCCAACAGCTGGCACTAGAGTAGTGCTTCCAATTGTCCCAGCCCTCCTCCACTCCACCTGCCAGCTTGCCGGCTCCATGCCAATGGTGCCTGGTACTTATGAGGCTGGAGTTAGGAGGAAAACAAGGGTGGTGTCAGGGTGGTGAATGCCTTGATATTGAGCAGAAAGCACGAGATCAAAGTTGCTGTCAGCCGGAGGGACAGAGAAGTGCAAAAGGCCTGCATAAAACCCAGAAGGAGCGGCCCAGCGCTTTCCTTTCTCCCCACCCTCAGTCAGTGGGGAGTATGTACATGCATGCAAAACTCTGATAAGAATCCTCCAGACCTGTTTTGTTCCCTCATCCCCACTCCGAGCCCGAACTGTTAGTAATGGGTTCTCCGTTTGTGACGGATGGCTGCCTGTCATGTTTTCATATACAGGTATTGATTTTTGTAATTACCTGTTGTCCAAATACTAATCTTGCAGGCACTAGCCTTTCCAAATTTACTCAGTCCTCTAGTCTTTCTATTGCATTTTATTGGATTGATTTAGCCCTTCAGTCTACATTTCATTATTAGTATTGACTCTGCTCACACAATGGATAGGCCATTGAGCAAAAGGCAGAATTAAATCTCCTATATGCGGAGGGTCATAAATCATGCCTCGCTCGTTCCTTATTACAGTGCTTTGTACAGATTTCATATAATGAAGCCAAGAAATTCAGTTTTGTTCAAATGATGCTGGATCTTATAGGTACAAAGTAGAGAATTCACTGCCATAAATCATAGACGAAAGCCCTGGTCCTAACTTTTCCTTCCGGCCTAGTGAACTGGGGTTTGAGTCTCCTGAGCCTCCCTGCGGTGAGGTAGAACTCAGAAGAGAGGACCAGGCAGGGTCCAGTTTGACAGTCTCCAGTGACTTAGGTGAAATCTGCATTCCATGGGGCGTCCTGGCCCAGGGTGGGACATTCAGTGATAAGCACAGATCAGCCAGTGTATAAAAACTGGCGTTGGAGGGTGTCACATAAGCAATGGGTCAGAGAGAGATTGAGATAAGATCTGAAGCAGAAAAGCTGAAGAAAAATGCCAGGAGTTTGAAGGAAGCTGAAGGTGAAGGTCTAGGTTCTGCCACAAACATGCCAAGTGTGTGGGGCTCCTCTTCATGGGTTAATGGCTCTCTGATCTGTAAGCAGGTCCTCCTGCGTAATGGGCAGAGGCAAGATTAGTGTGGATAGATGTCTGTGGGGTGTGAACCGTGCCCGCCATCCACAGTTTCCTACATTGTTGGGAATGTCACAATAAATTGATTTCAGAGAAATTATTAGACCTGGCAACTGGCTTATGTGTATGGACTGCAGGGGACTTTCAGAGGTGCCTCAACATAGGTAACTTCTGAATATTTTTCAAAAATCCTTTCTTCGTTTTTTCTGGGATCTCTTGCTCAGTTGAGAATATTAAGAACATCTCATTGATTTAGAGATAATGCTAAGTGCCTTTTGTGAGTTGTGATCATTTCAGCTTATTTATGCTGTTTCTTCTGATGAAAACAATGGACTAGGCAGATAGAAAGACACTCACATTCACACCTGAGAGTTATGTGCAAGCCAGAACACACATACACACCAATGATTCCCTAAATGGCAGCATTGGAGATAAAATGATTCCTGGAGACTGGAAAGCATTTCCACACTTTTAAGTGACCAAAAGGATTATTCTAATTTTTAAAATTTTTAAGATATTTTACTTATTATAAGTTGGTAAATCAATCAAATTGAATTATAATTTTTTGATAAAATATTAAATATTTAAATAATTTAAAAATGTTTTCATTCACTTAAACAATGTGACTTTTTTTCAAATACTCAGTCCTTATTGGATGACATTACCTCTGGGAAGAATTGACTAGTAGTCTCTTCTTTGTGACAGAAATGGTCAGTGACCACCAGTGACGAGGATTTAAATTAGGGCCCAGGGTGTCGGTTCATGCCTCTAATATCAGTTGCTCAGTAGGCAGAAGCCAGAGGATCCAAGTTCCAGGCCAGCCTCAGCAACTTAGTGAAAACTTTTCTCCAAATAAAATTTTTAAATGACCAGGGATGTAGCTTAGAGGCAGAATGTTTTTGGTTTAATCCCCAGTTTAAAAAAAAAAAAAATTTTGTTTAGGGTTTCACCTGGTCACTTTTTGTTATATGAACAATAAGCATCAGTATAAAAAATTGCAGCTGCAGTATGAGGTACTTACATTGCATGAGATCTTACATTGTACCCTTACACTGTTCCAATACAGGGACCTTGGCCCTAGGAAACCGATCCTGATTGTATTTTCCTACCTCCAAGAAGCTTCTTCACAATTGTTGTATCATCCCAGCTCCTACAAAGCATTTTTATTTTTAAAGAAATGAACTTTTCCTACCTAGTGGGAATTTTAAAAAGAAAACACAAACTAGGCTCTCAGTGGAATCCTTTTTTAAATGGACAGACAGTGTGTCAACAGGGTGTTCTTATACCCTACGTTAAGTATGTGAAAAGGTAGGTCCACGGCCGGAGAGGATTTACGAAATGCTTAAAACCCAGCCTTGTGGAATCAGGGAAAGCTGCCCACTTCTTATAGTGATGACTACACTGGAATTTTAAAGTCAGAATTTTCCAGAAAAACATGACCTAAGGCATACCCACTTAGACCATGTGAGCAGCTCAGGTTGAAGGATCTCTGTCCCTTGGAATTTGCTCCCGGTGGGTGTCTCGAGTGTGTGTGTGCATCCCAGTGGTGTCAGTATATCATTGATAGTAATCTTTTTCCAAATTGGCATTATCTTTCTTTAGAACATAGAAATCTATTTCTGTATATAAAATATGCATGCTTCCCCCTCCTCCATAATTTTGATTTTATTCAGACCAATTTACAATGTTTCATATGTTAAAAAAAAATTGAGACTTGTTCCTGTCTAGTACACTTAAAGTGCTTCATAATTTCTTCTTTATTCTTGATTCTTTCTACCTCATATAGTTCAAGAGAAGCTGATATCCATCTTTTCAGGTGATTGCCTTTGAATAATTTCTTCTCTTCCTTCATCATAAATTGTTTCACAGTTTTTGAAAGAGAACCTGTATCTGGTTTTTAGGTATCAGTAGATGTACAATGCTCAGCTTGTGGCAAGACCTCTGGAGCTAGGCTGCCTGTGTTTGAATCCTGGCTGCTGTACTACCATCTGTCTCTGTGACCTTCAGCAAGTTGCTTTCCCTCCTTGAACCTCAGTCACTCAGTCTATAAAATGGCACAGTGACTCCATCTGCCTACAGAGAGAATACAGGTAGACAGCTAGCACAGAGCCAGTGATTAAGGAATGTGAGTTATTATTAGTATCTGTTGTAAATATTAATGAGAGAAATCTCTTTTTAAGAGTTAAATGTAAAACATTTTAGTTTGATGAACAAAAATCTTTGTACATATTCTGCTTCATATGCATCATCCATTTACCTTTTGAGATTTGCTGTTGTCAGTTAGGGGAGGCTGAAAGGCAGGTGGTGACATGAACAGACAAAGCTGGAAGACCCGTTTCTGGGGAGACACGTGACCTTGTCATGCTTAAACCACATTGTCAGGCTGGGAGGAGGAAGAGGGCCGGGAACATGGTAGGGGTGGGGAGCTAGGTCTCCTTGGAGGTGTCAGCTCTCTGGAAGGTGTCAGCTTCTTGGAGGTGACAACCTGCAGGAGCATGCAGGGGAGCCAAATGTGGTCCACTGTGAGCACCAATAGCCAGGGCTGGCACTCAGCTAGCAAAGAAGACAGCCCAACACACTTGTTAAAAATCTTCTTGAAGGCTTGGTCCCTCACGTGTGAAGTGTGATGAAAGGGGCAGAACCAGTCATGGGGCCAGCACTTGAAGCTAGAAAGGGCCCTGAAGTAATAGGCATGCAACATTGCTAACAGGCTGGGGCAGAGTCACAGATGAAGATATGACCTACTGAGGCAGCATCAGTGTGAGGGGAAGTGACAAGCACAGTCCTTCCACGTACAGAGAAAGCAGCAGAGACGAGGCATCTGCAGGCGCCCAGTGCTGGTGATGCCTGGGCACCATTTTGCTTGAAGGTAAGTGGGCAGGACGCAGAGGCAAGGCCACCTGGTCTGGCGGCACTATGGCGCCCCTCCCTGCCACATGGGTCTCCTGTTCTCATTTTGCTCTTGTACCTCATGGCCCTTTGGCCCCCATCCCCTGCACCATTCAGCTCTTCTCTCTCCTCGTTTGCTTCCTTCACGTGGGCCAGTTGCAGCACTCGTTGGCTTTAGTGGTTTTCCCTCAGGGCTGGAGACCAGGGCTAGGCTGGCAGAGGGCCTCCTCCCAGATGGCAGTTGTGTGTGAGGTGCCCAATGGGACTCCATGGTCACCAAACAGAGACTTCAGCAGCTGCCGTGCCCCAGTAGAAAATGAGTCAATGATCACCAGGACCAAGGTCAAAAAGGGTCCCAGGGGCTGGGGCTGCAGATCAACAGTAGAGCACTTGCTTAGCACGTGAAGTACTGGGTTCAATTCTCAGCAGCAGGAAAAATAAGTAAAATAAAGAAAATAAAGGTATCGTGTCCATCTACAACTAAAAATATTAAAAAACAAGCAAACAAAGGGAGGCCAGGTCTTGAGAGAAGAACTATCTCCTCATGTTTTCTTCAGTCTCTGCAATAACAGTGGAGACCTCACTAGTTTGTTGGCCTTGTTCATTGAGATGTCTGACAGGAAGAAGAGAAAGGACTGAAACAACACTGGGCAAGACTGGGCGTCGGGATGGGAGGAGCCCCATAGTTCACAGGAGCAGCAGGAGCCGGGTGGGGGAGACAGTCTCTTCTTCTTTCCCAGCTAACTCAGCTCAGGTTCTGAGCTGGTGACTTGCCTTGGCTGCTGGGGCACAGGAGGGAGGTGGCCCAGCAGTACAGTCAGACCTAGAGCCATAACTCTACTCCCTCAAGGAAGATGGACCTGGGTGGGGTCACAGAGGAGAGAAGAGGCTAGGGTTCTGGGGATTTGGATCACTCCTGTGGGGCAGCCGGGGTGAAGCAAGGTGCAGGCATCCGAAGGCACGGAGCAAGGCTCCGCTGAGGGCAAAGAGCACCAGCTCCTGGCTGACCCTTTCTGTAGCCCATAAGCCACATGCATCTGCAGAAATGACCCACAGAAAAGACAGTGGCCTGGTGACCTGCCTTTGTGCAAGGGTCATCTCTTCCTTCTCCCTTCCACCCCAGCAGAACTGGAGAAAGAACCGGAAGAGGAAAGGAGGAAGAAAAGAGCACACTGAGGGCCGGGGCTGGCATCCTGCCTGCTCCAGGAGAAGGCAGGGGGAGCTGAGGGGCCCAGGGTGACAGCCAGGCTGAATTCCGTGTGACTGGGAAGAGACACTTTTAATAAGTGGATGGAGGTTAAGGAGTCAACTGATGTTGTGGTGAAATTCAGCTGCCCTGCGTTGAGACGAGACAATTGATTAAAACCACCAGGTATACCAGGTTCTCTCTGCAAGACAGATGAGTCACAGCACCATCTCAAAACTGGGTCAGGATGTGGGAACAGAGAAGCAGGTATCTTTCTAATCTCTGTGAAGTTTCTGGGCTGGTTTGCTAATTCCACTTTGGGTTATTTTAACTTCATCTTCTCTGAGCCATTCTTCCCATTTATTTTAATGGATCTTCTTATCACAACCCCTCCCCCCACACCTTGGTCTGTAGTCTTTCCAGTAATGAGCAAAAGAGATAAAGACTAAGTGTCAGTCCATTTGCATGCACCTCCCCGTGGAGGGCCTGACTCTGACCCAGATTCCTCACAGTGCTTTATTTCCTGGGCACAATTTTGAAGGAGATAGCCTATTTCATGTTTTAGAAAAGAAGAACTATACTGTGTCCTCCTTCAGGGACACAGTCCAACTTTATATAAACAGCCTGAACTTCTTCAGCTACCTCTTGATTCATTCCTTTTCCTTCATCTTTAGGAGAGTTGACAGGAAAATCTTCTGTCACACTCTGCCACTTATTGCTGCCAGATCACCACCCTCAGGCCTTGTTTCTAGGTGAAAAATCTCTAAAGCATTGAACCAAGGGAGAGGACTCTTATTCATCTGTCATGTTCTTCATTTTTCCCTTCTAAACCTTCTCCAGGTTTTCCTGGTACACAGAGCTGGGGAGAACATATTGTTGAAATACTGGTAGAAACAACACAAGAAAACTGCATATCATGTTGTATCTCTTCATGAACACTTCTCCTGTCTTTGGTTTCCAGTTCTGTGCTGAACTGTATTTCTGAAACTGCTGACTTCATTCATCTACCCTAAGTTGTCTTGCTGCTTTGACCCCCTGCCAACTTTTCCAGTGTCACCAAGGTTGTTGCTCCATTTCATTCTAAATCCAAAGATTCAGACCTCCTTAACCTGATGGAGATGCAGATGACCAGTGACTCTCCTCTGGGCCCTGCCTGCCCCATTTTGGAAATGTTTAACATCACTGAAGCCAGACACCATGGAAGGAAAAAAAAAACACCCTGAGTTGAATGACAGGCTCAGTAGATTTAAGTGTGGGCAAACTCATGACTCAGCCTCCTTCCACTTGTTCAGAATCAGATTCTGGGTGGAAGAAATGTCTTTATATCAAACTTTCCCACAGATGCTTTGTCCTTCTCTCTTCCTTGCTAGGTACACTTCATCTTTACAAATGTTTGCAGATGTTTCAAGAAAAAAAAAAAAAAAAAAAAACCTCTATAAGTGATGCTTATTTGATGACTCTCCTGGTTTGAAGCCCCTGTGCACTTCCTGACCAAACCCCACTGTTGCGGGGAGCAGAGTCTAGTTTGCTAGAAGCTTTTCAAAATTCAAATTGTTCTTCTGCACTTACAATCATTCTTAATTAATTTGCCTCTTGCATAACAAGTGAAACCCTGAGTAGGCATTAACTCTGTCATCATTTGTATTTAGTGGTAGTGGATGCTTTTGGTATTTCCTATGACTCTGCACTTCCAACATTATTTAAAAGAAAGAATCTCATGACTGAAACGTATTTTCCCTGTTATCAGTGATATTTAAGGAGACAAGGTTCCCCTAAGAGCTCCAAAACCTTGTTAGAATGTCCCCTGGGCTCTAGCGGCAGGTGAACCATACTGTCATAGCCAATATCAGTGCATGTCTGGGGACCAGAAAGGAGAGTTCCAGTAGGAATCTAGGACCCCTCCCCAGCACTCCACCTCATGGAAGGGTGTCAGCCCCACACGACTTCCTTATGAGCTTCAGAGTGGAAGTGGAGGCCATCCTTGCCACCATCCACAGGTGTTGCAGTCTCTTGGGTGGGGCGGGGCAGGAGGGCAATGAAGGCAAATGAAGAGGAGTGAGGGCACAATGGCATTGTCCTCATCAGGAGGGCTGGGTAAGCCCTCTGACTGGGTGAGCTGAATGGAGGAGGGGGAGGGATGAGCATCAGCTCCCATGGGCATTGCCCTTAAATCCCAAGGGGACTTCTCAGACCCCACTGGCTGCCTGGAAGCCTTTCGTTTGCTTCTGCCCGGGTTACCTGCTGTCCTTGTTATCACTATCATCCACAGCTTGGAGGCCGGTTGCCTCCATCCTCTGCCCTGGGGAAGAGAACACCACCTGCCAGCTCTTCCCTCTTCTCTTCCATGTGATGCAAACACTCCTAAGTGTGATGTTATGTAGATCTTTACCATCTTCATAGTTGATGGGAAATAGAGCAGGAATACAGTGCTTCCTTCCTAGATATTACCGTTTTTCTCTTATAAAGACAAATAATATCGCCCATAAGGGTCAAAATGTTGGCTGTACAATTGGGCAGGTTTCCCTTAGACTTTCTCACCAGGTCCCCTTTCCTTTTCCAAGGAGTCCTTCCCTCTAGAGGCTGTAGAGGCCAGAGCCTCAGGGTCACACAGCTGCTGTGGTGTCAGTTGTGCAGGTTGATGTCCAGGGTGGGTTGGATCTCTGCAGGCGGTTACTGAAGAATGGCCCAGTTTTTCAGCCCCCAGACTAGGGTGACTTACCCATGGCCCATTTGGATGAGATTAACAGAGGGCAGATTTCTCTTTGAGGAGAACATTCTATCAAGAGGCAAGTTCACACATCACCTCTCTACATCATCTGTCTGCAACATATTGGTACTGCACATTCAGAATGCTTTCATATTTTGTTTTTATGCCAGTTTTTATTTTCTCGTTCAGAGCCTCAGTTATCTCTGCTTTTTAGTAACAGCCAGTGGAAGGCACTCTCTTTGAATTATAATTTCTATTCAATATGAAGTTGTGAATCACCCAGAATCAAGGGAACAAAGGCACATCCCACTGAGAAAAGTTCCTGTCTCATCCATGTAAAGTTGTGTATTCCAGACCCAGAATGGTCTGGCCATGATAAAGGCATCACAGAATCTTCTCCACCCATGTTGCTGCACTCCCCCATCTTTGCCCCAGACCACCTTCTCTATCATATCTCCTCTCTCCTACTCTGACCCTCCAGCTTCCTTCTTGTAAGGACTCTTGTGCCTATATTAGGACCACCAAGATAACCCAGAATAATCTTCCCATCTCAGAATTTCTTAACGTAATCACAGAAGCAAAGTCCCTTTAGCTACATAAGGTAACATGTTCACAGGTTTGGAGGAATTAGGATGTGGGCATCTTTGGGGAAGGAGAATCGCTCAACCTACCACGTAAGCCCTGCCTACTGAGGAGAAAAACTTAAGATCCTTTGGGAGTAAAAAGAATTTATAATTTGCATTCTTCTCTCCCCTGCAAAGTTCTAGAAAATTTGAAGTATGTATGTTTAACTTTGCTGATTTTAAAATACCTGGATGGAGGCTCAGAAGGAGATGAAATGGTGATCATAGAGGAGGATTTTAGTTTGAGTAGTGAGTGAGGAGCAGATAGAGGTGGGGGTAGAGTGCAAGAGGGGCTGGAGGAGCAGCGGGGGGTGCTCTCCGTAGCAGATCTGAGGCCATGTGCTGCAGTTTCTCTTGTGCCAGGCTAGCTCATATGCGGGGTAAGGGCGCAAAGTCAAGACCCAGACTCCAGGAGTTGGGTGGAAGCAGGCTTGTGGCAAGCAGCCTGCAAACTCGTTTAGTGCGGGAACAGCTATCCGTTTTATAGGTTTCTTGCCCAATCGCAATGCACCATGGGGGATCAGACCACCAGGTTCCTATATGGTTCCCTTGGTAACACCTTGTCAACTTGGGGCAGTTGTTTACTTTCCTAGGTAGCCAAAATGGAACGCTCCTCCCTGCAGTTTTCCTTACACACTTGAGACGTTCACTGCTGCCAGCCAAGAACTGGGATTTCTCCCAACAATGTGCTGAGGCCAGTTTCATGGCAATTGGTGGAGAAGCTCCGTTTCCTGGGCTTCCTTGGTGTGACCCTATCTGGCCCTTGTACTGGACAGCTGGAGGCTACTCGGAGTGAGGATGGAAAGAGGCTCTCCATGGGCATCACCTGTACGTCTGTGGTGAATTTGCACAGGAGTCAGGGGGACAGTGGTGGCAGAAGCCAGTTGTGGTTGTGCACACTAAGCAAAGCCCCTCATCAGCCAGGACCCAGCAGTCTTGAAACAAGAACAAGACACACTTACTGAGCAGATGCTGGCCATATCTCTATAGACAAAGGAGGTGGCGGAGACAGGTCCCTGGTTCACAGCCCTTCTCTGCACAGATGACCTATTTGATCAGACCAATCAGCTATTCTGGCTTCACTTTATAGATCATTAGGGTCTAAATAGACTGGGACTTCCAACGGCGCTGACAGTATCCAATATAGTTCAAGCTAATAAGGAAGCCCGGTAGGCACTGGGGGTTTATAGGGCTATCATCAATCTGGAAAATTTCTTTCTTTTTTTTTCCAATCCCAGTTTCTGAGAAAAAGTCAATCTCAATTTGTCTTTACCCTAAAGACCATCCGATCTATTTTAACAGTTTTCACACAGGCTATGTTAACTCCTTTAGCCTTGACAAAAACTTCTGCAAAGAGACCCAAAGGTACTAAAATATGATCTATGGCTTTGATGACCTGATAGTTACTGGGCTTATAAATAAGAAGGAGAGGGCTGGGGTTGTGCTCAGTGGTAGAGAGCTTGCCTGGCATGTGTGAGGCACTGGGTTCCATCCTCAGCACCGCATATAGATAAAAAAAATAAAGATCCATTGACAACTAAAAAAAATTAAAATAAAAAAGAAAGAAGGCTGACAGAACTGGACTAGCCCAACTCATGTGGCAAGCTGGTCTGGGCTGGTCAATCCTGCAGAACTCTGAGTCTGACCCCACAAGGCAAGCTTGAGGAATCAGAAATTGTTCTCAACTGATGGAAAAGGATTCCCTGATGCCTCCCTGAAATGAATAAGAGACATAACCCTTGGTATAATCCCTCGTTCTAAAGAGATCATATCTTACATTTAGGAATATTGTTAAGTCCTGTTGGGAAAAGAGGAATTAAAATAAAAAGAAAAATAAAGAAAAGGCATGAAAGAAAAGCAAAAGATGATGGGAGGCAGAAAGGAAAGGAGGGAGGGAAGAATGAACGATTGTTGAAGATGGTCCCCCAAAACAAGAAGGTCTCAAGGTCTTTGGTGGGTGAGAACATTGGGCACACGCATGAATGCCCATGATCCTGAAGCGCCCTCAGCTAGATAGTGACACATATCCACAGAGATCGGAGTCCACGGCCAAGCCCACAGAGGCGGCAGAGAGACAACAGCCTTGAGGTTTCCAGCAGCTCATCACCTTACCTTGCTTCACCATAAGGCCATCAGTGACTTGCTACTGGGCAGGGAGTGCTCGTATTCTTAGGGGACACTGGAGGCCTGAACCTCTTGGTGGACCTTGATGCGTATCAGGAAACACATAGAAAAGGATCTTCCCTGAGACTCTCATCGTAAATGCAGGTATTTGCTCATGAACTCAAACTTGGCTATGCAGAGGGGTCCAGTAAGCGCGTGAACAGGAAGGCTGTGCACCCAGCGCCCTTTCTGATGCTTCACCCTCTTCTACCGTGAAAGCAGAGCCCCACCCTATACTTCTTACCAGAGCAGTGACAGGACTCACAGGCAAAGCAGAAAATGATGGATGCTTCTGGAGGGGTTTTTGAGCGATCCTTTTGGAAAGCTACCTCCTTCTATCTTCTTTTATGGAAAAGTTAATGACAGCAGGATAAAAAGCAAAGCCAGAGCACCCAGAGCCCTCTTCCCAGGTGGCCAGGCTGCATTCCTTTGCATGAACTGTCTGAAGTGGTGCCAGTTATAACCTCTGTAGACAGGGTCACCATCCAGTGTACTACCTCATACTTTGGGAAGACTTTTCTGATTTTTCTGCATTGAAATTATCTGAAAAGGGAATCGTTTAACCTTGACTCATGGTCAGTGGCCAATGGTTGGGCCATCAAGTCAAGAACATGGACAAAGAGCAATGAGTGCCCTGTCTTTGGTACTACTTTTATTTTTTCAAGTTTTTAATTTTTATTTTTTTCACTGCATTGTTGATTTTTTTTTATTTGTTCTAGTTAGTTATACATGATAGTAGAATGCATATGTGCATTTTGATAAACAATGGATAAATGGAGTATGATTTCTCATTTTTCTGATTGCACATGTTGTAGGATCACATTGGTCATATAGTCATACATGTGCATAAGGTAATAACGTCTGTTTACTATCCTTTCTACCCCAAACCCCTTCTCCTCCCCTCACTCCCCTCTACCTAATCTAAGGTAACTATTCTTCCCTACCCGGCCCCCTCATTGTGAATTAGCTTCCACGTATCAGAGAAAACATTCAGCCTTTGGTTTTTTGGGTTTGACTTATTTTACTTGGCATAATATCAATAAATGGTCTAAGGAACTGAACAGATACTTCACAGAAGAAGATACACAGTTGATCAAAAAATGCTTGAAAAAATGTTCAGCATTTCTAGCAATTAGAGACATGTAAATCAAAACTACTCTGAAATTTCATCTCACTTCAGTCAGGATGGCAATTATCAAGAATATGGGCAACAATAAATGTTGGTGAGGATGTTAGGGAAAAGGTTCAGTCATGCATTGCTGGTAGGACTGCAAACTGGTGCAACCACTCTGGAAAGCAGTATGGAGATTCCTCAGAAAACTTGGAATGGAACCACATTTGACTTAGCTATCCTACTTCTTGGTTTATACCAAAGGACTTAAAATCAGCATACTACAGTGATGCAGCCACATCAATGTTTATAGCAGCTCAATTCTCAATAGCTAAACTATGGAGCCATGTGTCCTTCAACAGATGAATGGATAAAGAAAATGTGGTAAACATATATGGAACATTACTCAACTTTAAAGAAGAATGAAATTATGGCATTTGCTGGTAACTGGATGGAGTTGGAGAATATCATCCTGGTACTTCTTTATGCAGAGCAGATACTAAGGTTGCCTTGGTCCTGCCAGACTTAGATTTGCCCATGTCATTTTAGATGCACGTAACTCCTACGGGTCAGAACAAGACAGGATGATAGGTCCTGACCATGGACACAGATGCTTGGGCATCAGAATGGGTGGGCACTATAGCCCTCTGCTGATGGCACTTGGGCTGGTAAAAGCAGCTGCCTTGTTCCCTGGAGCACACAATCTGTCAGTCCAGAATCCGTCACTACCTATATGTCACTTTCCTATTTCTACTGCAGCAGGTTACCACAAACTCAGTAGCTTAATTACAGTGTGAACTTATTATTTGATAACTCTAGAGCTCAGAAGTCCAGAATTGATCTCTTTGGGCTGAAGTCTGGCCGTTAGCAGGACCATGTTCATTTATGGAGGTTCCAGGTAGAATCTGCTAACTTATCTTTTCCAGCTTCTAGAGATTTCCTCACTCCTGGATTCATGGCCCCTTAATCTTCCAGGCCAGCAATGGCTGACCACATCTTCCTGGTGCTGATGCACATCAGACTCTAATACCTGAGTCTCCCTGTAGGACATCAAAAGGAACTTCGCAGTTCCACTGGCCCCTTGAGATCATCTGGGATAAAGTCTTCATTTTAAGGTCACCTGGTAAGCAGCCTTCATTCTTTTTGCAGCTCCTGTCCCCATTGCCATGTGGCACACATGGAATTAGGACACAGGCATGTTACAGGATCGGGAAGCCAGGGAAGCGCCACCTCTGATTGCAGGGTGCAACCATATCCTGTCCTGTGGGGCTGTCTTCCGCAGACGAGGTTCTGCATTCTTTGCCGCTAATAGGATTACTCCGTGACTAGTTGCTTGACTCTGCTGTGTGGACCCTGTCCACCTCTGTGACCACACAGCCTGACTGCATGCATGCTGACCATACACTGAGCAGCTTCTGACTCTTGTTATGGAAATCTCCTTTCAGAAGTTTCAGCTTAAATCAGAATTTCCTTAATTTCGTCATTCAGACTTGCTATTTTCCCACCCAATGAGCATATCTATATCAACAAATACCTCACAGTTTTTCATATTATCTTTCAGAGAAACCAAAACTAATGTTTTTCCCTTTTTTCCAAATTTTTCAGGCTTTAGATTTAATTTTTTGGCAATGAACGCATGAAGAAATGAATCAATAGATGATAATTTGCTTTGCAATTCAAATTTTTCTATTTTAATGTCTTCCATCCAGAAGAGTGACAGCAAAATGTGAAGAATTTGAATTATGAATAATATCCTTTATTGTTCTAACTTTTATCTGTCTCTTTACCTTTTAACCCAAGTACATCTAATGGAAATTGGATATTCAGCTATAGGCCTAAGTGCTACACTATTTCACGTGCTTTTATATATTTTTGCATTAAGGAAAACAAGGCATCTGCATATCTATAATTAGCTAATATATTCAGGCTCGGTTTCTATCAACAAGATGCAGGTGTACATAGTGCAGAAGCATTTTATACAGACTGTTGGCTTTTACTTGTGGGAAAAAATTACTCTCTCTTCATGAAATGAAAAGATAGTTCTAAGAAAAACATTTTCTAACTGTACATAATGTTTGCCTGGACTAGTGCCATTATATTCATGGCTGCATAATATTCTAAAGTTCTAAGATATCTTCTTAGGTAACATTTCTCCTAAAGGGTAGACTGTGAAAACTGCCTTATTATAAAAATTCAGAGTCCAAAGTCAAAACTACATTCATCTAAAGACAGAATGCCTGCTGGGTGCCAGGCACTCCTCTTGGCCCCAACTACAGGGAATTCAGTGTCAAATAAAACAGGCAAGACCTCTGCCCTCCAGCAGTTGCATCCCTCTGTGGGGGGACGGTATGGAAGAGGAGAGTCAGTGGATAAGTACATGGCGTACATTAGGTGATAAATGGAGGTCCAGCAGAATCTAGAGAAGAAGGGCCCAGAACAGAGGGAGGATGTGTGAGGTGGCATGATCTTCAGAATAGCCGTTAATGATTGAGCATATAACTAATATACAGTTGGACACATATTTGAAGACTCGTTTTGTTTAATTTTTTAATTTATTCTAATTAGTTGTATGTGACAGTAGAATGCATTTATACATTTTAATAGATCATACATAAATGAAGTATAATTTCTCGTTTTTCTGATTGTACATGTTGTAGGATCACATGGGTCATGCAGTCATACATGTACACGAGGTAATAATGTCTGTTTCACTCTACTGTCCTTCCTACCCCATACCCCTTCCCCTCCCTTCACTCCCCTCTACCTAATCTAAAGTGACTCTATTCTTCCCTAGTGCTGCCCCACTTATTGTGAATTAGCAGCCACATGTCAGAGAAAATATTTGGCCTTTGGTTTTTTGGGTTCGGCTTATTTAGCTAAGACTCTTGAATTAAAAATGCAAACCAAGTCATTTATGTAGACAATATTCCTTTAAATGCATAATTTAAAAATCAGTAAAGAAAAAAAACCTACTTAAAAAACTTGGAATTTCACACATTAAAGGTTTTTTTAAGAATTCATTGATAAGCTATACCAATGAATAAAGTCTGAAAATAGAGTCAAATCCAAGCATTAATTATTTGAAATGTGAGTTGCAGTCATTTAATCGGGTAAACTCCAGAACCTAAGATCTTTGAGCTGAGATTACCAATTTAAAGAAATAACAACCTTTTCCATTTCTGTGACTCTTTACTTACTAGAAGGTAGCAACTCTGTAGGCAGGACCTCTGACACACCAGTAATGGGTTTCAGAAATGAAGAAAAAAATGCTACCAATTTTGTATTTAGTTAGCTTTTGTCTCTGTGACTAAAAGACCTGACGAGAACAACTTACAAGGGGAAACGTGTATTTTGGTTCCTGGTTTCAGAGGTTTGGTTCTTGGCCGGCTGACTGCATTGCTCTGGGCGAGAGGCGAGGCAGAGCATCATGCAGAAGTGCGTGGCAGGGGAAGGCGACTCAGGACATGGCACCAGGTAGCAGAGAGCGAGGAGCTCTGTTCACCAAGGACAGAATACACACCTCACGGCACGCCCCCGTGTCACCTCTTCCAGCCACACCCTACCTGCCTGCCCCCAGTGGATCCGCATGGGGGATGAATGCACTGATTAGGTTAAGGCTGCCATAACTCGGTCATTTCACTTCTGAACATTCTTTCATTGTTTCACACGTGAGCTTTCAGGGACACCTCATCTAAGCCATAACAAATTTTAAATCAGAATAAAAGAAAAATGGAATTAACTCCACTTTAGGAAGGAGAGACAGAGACCTTTCTTGTTCTCTCTTAAATGCATCTGTATGTACAATACAGATAATATAATCACTGTGCATATGTGTGTGTGTACTGAGTTACAGTCGTGTCATTTAGTACTGCTGGCTTTAAAAATCCTGGCAGGGTTGTTATGCATCAGAATTGCCACGGAAACCTTCCATGTGATGCCTGGAATAAAACCTCCTTCTTCATTAAGGGTTGACACACAGGTTGGGGATGCGTTGCAGGGCACTTGATGGAATTTCTTAGTATATAATTTTTAAAATTTCAAAGGTCACAGATGCACCAAACAAGTGTATTTTCTTATTAAACCATGATCCAAGTGTCGTATAAATGTTCTGCTTGGGCTGATGGACAAAATGAAGAGTGAATGCTTATTAATCAGCTGAGCAACACCATTGAAAAACTCATATTTCAAGATGCTGTGTTGCAGATGGATTTCCCTGGGAACCACTTTCTCTGTGTTCAGTAGAAGCGGGAGTGAAAATGAGGTTGACATGTTCCCGTTCCTACATCCTTGAAAGAGCCGGCCAGAGTGGTTGAGTCTGGCAGACTTCTGGGGGAGCTCCAGGGGCCCTCTTGCCCGGTCTCTGGGATTCCCTCTGGTCTCCACCCTCAGTCTGGGGCCAGAGCTTCCTGGGGAATCACAGATGGGCTCCAATGTTACCTTGGAGCACAGGGCTCTCAGAATAAATAGAAGCCAAAGTTCATGTAAGCAAAGGATTAAGAGAGGTAAAAATCCCCACGTTCATTTTATAATATTAATAAAATCCTACATCTCAAGAAGAAAGTCAAACTATTTAATATCTGACATAACAATCCACAGTGCCTTATTTTTTGTTTTTTTTAAATTTTTTAATTACACATGCCAGTAGAATGTATTTATGCATTTTAACAAATCATACATAAATGAGTAAATCATACATGAATGAGTATAATTTTTCATTTTTTTATTGTAAAAATCATAGGATCACATCGGTCATGCAGTCATATATGTACATGAGATAATAATGTCTGTTTCATTCTACTATCCTCTCTACTCCAATACCCCTTCCCCTCCTTTCACTCCCCTCTACCTAATATAAAGTAACTCTATTCTTCCCTAGTGCCACCTGCCTTATTGTGAATTAACATCCACCTATCAGAGAAAACATCTGGCCTTTGTTTTTTTCAGGTTTGGCTTATTTTACTTAGCATGATATTCTCCAACTTCATCTATTTACCAGCAAATGCCATAATTTCATTCTTTAAAGCTAAGTAATATTCCATTGTACATACATATACATACATATATATATATACAGAAATACATACATATATATATATATATATATGCCACATTTTCTTTATCCATTCATCTGTTGAAGAACACATAGGTTTGTTCCATAGTTTAGCTATTGTGAATTGAGCTGCTGTAAACATTGATGTGGCTGCATCACTGTAGTATGCTGATTTTAACTCCCTTGAGTATAAACCCAGAAGTGGGATAGCTGGGTCAAATGGTGGCTCCATTCCAAGTTTTCTGAGGAATCTCCACACTGCTTTCCGTAATTGTTGTACCAATTTGCATTCCCAGCAACAATGTATGAGTGTTCCTTTGTCCCCACATCCTAGCCAACGTTTATTGTTGCTTGTACTCTTGGTGATTGCCATTCTGACTGGAGCGAGATGGAATCTGAGAGTAGTTAGATTAGCCTTTCTCTAATTGCTAGAGATGTTGAACCTTTTTTTCATCTATTTGTTGATCGATTGTGTATCTTCTGTGAAGTGTATGTTCCGTTCCTTATCTGGGACCATCTCTCACATTCGTTCTGTTGCCTCTGTTGCCCCAACGTCCCATGTCATTCCTCTGCTCAGAAACCCCATGTGGCTGGCTGGGCATCCTGTCACCTCTGATATTTTTGAGCTAGTTTGTTCTTCAGTACTTTTCCCACCTGCCCTCTTCCTAGCATCCCTGACGTTCCCGGCCTCTGCCTCTGGGAGGCGCTGTGTGCGGGGCAGCAGCCTTCTTCCCGTGGCCTCCCTCCTCCCCAGCCTTCCACTGCGCCTCTCCTCCAAGCTTTCCTGCATCTGCTGCAAGAACCAGGGGCTGCTGGCCAAAGACGTTCTCGGCAGGCACGTCACACTCATAAGCTCTGGGCCTTTACTTTGTATTCTACCCCATAAATTGCCCAAATCTGATTATTAAAAACAGATGTCCTCCCCAGTCTGAGTAAATTTAGGGGCCAAGAAGATATACCTGTGCCTAGCAGCAATACCCACCATTTCTTCCAACCCTACCATATGGGCACCCCACTTAAAGTGTGGACCTATTTCACCCCAAGCATTTTGGGGTTTTAAGGGTATGCTACATTACATAGACTGCCTGTTTTCAGATTTTTAAGTAATCAGTTCAGCTCTTACTTCTCCCAAAAGTAATGACCCACCCCAGTTCCTACAGAGGCCAATTTGGTGATTTTCCTATGGACTTGGGGAACCTATTTCTTCCTTCACTAAGCCATGTGTTCCTCATATCCATGCACTGATGTTACTGAATATTATTAAAATTATGTATTTTTTTTCTCAACCAAAGTTTAGTCCTCTAAATAATGGCTATTACTAAAACCAAAGGAAATATATCTTCATGACATATAAGATACCTCATGATCTAAAATAGAAAGAAAAAAAGATGTATGCATAAGAAGATACTTTCCATCATTCATTCATATAACGAAGGAAATTTTAGATTCTATATGACTCTTATAGGTTTAATAAAAGTCTAACTTGAAGTGACTTGGATGTTTTTAAAAAGATATGTAATTTTAAAGTAAAAAAAATGCATATAGAAGTTTTTTCTACATATCTATGATAACCCTCTTGGTGAAATATATTACTTTACCTTATTTTTTTCCTTTAATTTTTATTTTTTTATTGTAAACAAATGGGATACATGTTGTTTCTCTGTTTGTACATGGCGTAAGGCATACCATTTGTGTAATCATAAATTTACATAGGGTAATGTTGTTTGATTCATTGTTATTTTTTCCCTTCCCCCCACCCCTCCCACCCCTCTTTTCCCTCTATACAGTCCTTCCTTCCTTCATTCTTGCCGCCCTCCCTAACCCTAACTCTATCCCTAACACTAACCCCTCCCACCCCCCATTATGTGTCATCATCCACTTATTAGCAAGATCATTCGTCCTTTGGTTTTTTGAGATTGGCTTATCTCACTTAGCATGATATTCTCCGATTTCATCCATTTGCCTGCAAATGCCATAATTTTATCACTCTTTATGGCTGAATAATATTCCATTGTATATATATATATACCACAGTTTCTTTATCCACTCATCAATTGAAGGGCATCTAGGTTGGTTCCACAATCTGGCTATTGTGAATTGAGCAGCTATGAACATTGATGTGGCTGTAGCTCTGTAGTATGCTGATTTTAAGTCCATTGGGTATAGGCCAAGGAGTGGGATAGCTGGGTCAAATGGTGGTTCCATTCCAAGCTTTCTGAGGAATCTCCACACTGCTTTCCAGAGTGGCTGCACTAATTTGCAGTCCCACCAGCAATGTATGAGTGTACCTTTCTCCCCACATCCTCTCCAACACCTGTTGTTGCTTGTATTCTTGATAATCGCCATTCTAATTGGGGTAAGATGGAATCTTAGGGTGGTTTTGATTTGCATTTCTCTTATTACTAGAGATGTTGAACATTTTTCCATATGTTTGTTGATTGCTTGTAGATCTTCTTCTGTGAAGTGTCTATTCATTTCCTTAACCCATTTGTCCATTGGATTATTTGTATTCTTGGTGTAGAGTTTTTTGAGTTTTTTATAGATTCTGGAGATTAGTGCTCTATCTGAAGTATGATTGGCAAAGATTTTCTCCCACTCTGTAGGCTCTTTCTTTGCATTGCTGATAGTTTCCTTTGCTGAGAGAAAGCTTTTTAGTTTGAATCTATCCCAGTTATTGATTCTTGCTTTTATTTCTTGTGCTATGGGAGTCCTGTTAAGGAAGTCTGGTCCTAAGCCGACATGTTGAAGATCTGGACCTACTTTTTCTTCTATAATCTGCAGGGTCTCTGGTCTGATTCCGAGGTCCTTAATCCATTTTGAGTTTAGTTTCGTGCATGGTGAGAGATATGGGTTTAGTTTCATTCTGTTGCGTATGGATTTCCAATTCTCCCAGCACCATTTGTTGAAGAGGCTATCTTTTCTCCATTGCATATTTTTGGCACCTTTGTCTAGTATGAGAAAATTGTATTTATTTGGGTTTGTGTCCATGTCCTCTATTCTGTACCATTGATCTACCTGTCTATTTTGGTACCAATACCATGCCGTTTTTGTTACTATTGCTTTGTAGTAGAGTTGAAGATCTGGTATTGCCTATACCCCCTGTTTCACTCTTCCTGCTAAGGATTGCTTTAGCTATTCTGGGTTTTTTATTCTTCCAGATGAATTTCATAATTGCTTGCTCTATTTCTGTAAGGTATGTCATTGGGATTTTAATTGGAATTGCATTGAATCTGTATAGCACTTTTGGTAGTATGGCCATTTTGACAAAATTAATTCTGCCTGTCCAAGAACATGGGAGATCTTTCCATCTTCTAAGGCTTTCTTTAATTTCTTTCTTTAGTGTTCTGTAGTTCTCATTGTAGAGGTCTTTCACCTCTTTTGTGAGATTGATTCCCAAGTATTTTATTTTTCGAGGCTATTGTGAAGGGGGTAGTTTTCCTAATTATTCTTTCCAAAGATTCATCACTTATGTATAAAAATGCATTAGATTTATGTGCATTGATCTTATATCCCGCTACTTTACTGAATTCACTTATGAGTTCTAAAAGTTTTCTGGTGGAATTTCCTGGTTCCTCTAAGTATATAATCATATCATCAGCAAATAGGGATAGTTTGAGTTCTTCTTTTGCTATTCATATCACTTTAATTTCTTTGGTCTGTCTAATTGCTCTGGCTAGAGTTTCAAGGACGATATTGAATAGAAGTGAAAGAGGGCATCCCTGCCTTGTTCTCATTTTTAGGGGGAATGCTTTCAGTTTTTCACCATTTAGAATGATATTAGCCATGGACTTAGCATAGATGGCCTTTACAATGTTAAAGAATGTTCCCACTATCCCTATTTTTTTCTAGTGTTTTGAGCCTGAAGGGGTGCTGTATTTTATCAAATGCTTTTTCTGCATCTATTGAAATAATCATGTGATTCTTGACTTTAAGTCTATTGATATGGTGAATTACATTTATTGATTTCCTGATGTTGAACCAACCTTGCATCCCTTGGATGAAACCCACTTGATCATGGTGCACTATCTTTTTAATATGTTTTTGTATGGGATTTGCTAAAATTTTGTTGAGAATTTTTGCGTCACTGTTCATTAAGGTTACTGGTCTGAAATTTTCTTTCCTCGATGTGTCTCTGTCTGGTTTAGGTATCAGGGTGATATTGGCTTCATAGAATGAGTTTGGGAGGGTTCCCTCCTCTTCTATTTTATGGAATACTTTGAGAAGTATTGGAATGAGCTCTTCTTTAAAGGTTTTGTAGAACTCGGCTGAGAACCCATCTGGTCCTGGACTTTTCTTTATTGGTAGGCTTTTGATGACTTCTTCTATTTCATTACTTGAAATTGGTCTATTTAAATTGTGTATGTCCTCCTCGTTCAGTTTAGGCAATTCATATGTCTCTAGAAACCTGTTGATGTCTTTGAAATTTTCTGTTTTGTTGGAGTATAGATTTTCAAAATAGCTTCTAATTATGATTTGTATTTCAATCCTGTCTGTTGTGATATTTCCTTGTTCATTCCGAATTTTAGTGATTTGGGTTTTCTCTCGTCTTCTGTTTGTTAGTGTGGCTAAAGGTTTATCAATTTTGTTTACTTTTTCGAAGAACCAACTATTTATTTCGTCAATTTTTTGTATTGTTTCTTTTGTTTCAATTTCATTGATTTCAGCTCTGAGTTTAACTATTTCCTGTCCTCTACTACTTTTGGTGCTGGTCTGTTCTTCTTTTTCTAGGGCTTTGAGCCGTAGTGTTAGGTCGTTTATTTGTTGAGTTTTACTTCTTTTATTAAATGCGCTCCATAAAATAAATTTTCCTCTAAGTACTGCTTTCATAGTGTCCCAGAGATTTTGATATGATGTTTTTTTGTTCTCATTTACCTCTAAGAATTTTTTAATTTCCTTCCTAATATCTTCTGTTATCCATTCATCATATAATAACATATTGTTTAATCTCCAGGTGTTGGAGTAGTTTCTGTTTTTTACTCTTTCATTTATTTCTAACTTCAATCCATTATGATCTGATAGAATACAAGGTAGTGTCTCTATCTTCTTGTATTTGCTAACATTAGCTTTGTGGCATAATATATGGTCTATTTTAGAAAAGGTCCATGTGCTGCAGAGAAGAAAGTGTATTCGCTCTTGGTTGGATGGTATACTCTATAAATGTCTCTTAAGTCTAAATTATTGATTGTGCTATTGAGATCTATGGTTTCTTTGTTCAATTTTTGTTTAGATCTGTCCAGTGGTGAGAGAGGCGTGTTAAAATCACCTAGTATTATTGTGTTATGGTGTATTTGGTTTCTGAAATTGAGAAGGATTTGTTTGACATACATGGATGAGCCACTGTTTGGGGCATAGATGTTTATGATTGTTATGTCTTGCTGATTTATGGTTCCCTTAAGCAGTGTGAAATGTCTTTCTTTATCCCTTCTGACTAGTTTTGGCTTGAAGTCCACATTATCTGAAATGAGGATGGATACTCCAGCTTTTTTGCTGAGTCCATGTGCATGGTATGTTTTTCCCCATCCTTTCACCTTTAGTCTATGGGTATCTTTTTCTATGAGATGAGTCTCTTGCAGGCAACATATTGTTGGATCTTTCTTTTTAATCCAATCTGACAGTCTATGTCTTTTGATTGATAAATTCAGGCCATTAACACTCCGGGTTATTATTGAGATATCATAACCCTCTTGGTGAAATATATTATTTTACCTTAGTACTCATGTTTTATAACTATGGGCTAAGACACATACCAATTTCTCCATTATTTCTATGTCTATACTTAGCATAATTTTATACTTTTAAAAGATGGTATTTTTCCATTTTACATGAACAAAAGAATAGCAGTCTTTTAACTGTGTGCTTTTGTAATGCCAATAAAATATAAATTTAGATGAAGAGCTGTGTCTTTCGTAGTGCTTTGCCATCTGTCCGTAAACAAAACTACTGTTGGGATGATCCTTGATGCACATGTTCGTTAAAAATGAAGGGCCGACACCAGTTGTTCATGATTCCTTTCTTCCGTCAGACCCCATAGGTATGGCCCTATCTGTGGGACAGATATGCAGTTTGACCGTATTTTGCTGCTTGTGTCCCCATCAGTCCATTGGAAAGCTGCTGTGCTTCTCTCACCTGGATACTCTCAGTGGCCCTACCTGGGGCCCACTCTGTCCTCCACAAGGCAGTCGTCTTTGAACCAGTGAGTTAGGGTGACCCCGATTCCTGTCTTCCTTAGAGCAACCCGCCAGTGACAGAGAGCCTCCATCCAGCTCTGCAGACTGCTCCTTTGTGCCTCTCTGCAGCCTCCCTGTCTCCCGCTCCTGGCTCCTCCCAGTGACCAGCTGCCTGACAGCCTCTATCAGCCTCCCATCTCCTTGGGTTTCTGCTGAAGCAGCCCCACCACCCCTTCCCCTGCTCTCAGCCTCTTCTCCTGCTCTTTCTTTGTGTTGTCATCATCCAGACAACACAGGTGTTGAGCGGCCTGAAACTCTGTATTATGATTTGGCCAATCTTCTTTAAGGAAAAAAAAAATGTAAAATGGCGAGTAGAAAATTGCCAGTGCTCTTAAGATAAAGCTTTCTCTGGATTTCATTATTAAAATGGCCATGTTTGCTTCTTTGCTGGTTTCTTTACTGAATTTCGGACTCTGTGGGTACAGCGGCTCCTTAAAGGAGGGCTAAGTCTCTCACCTGTCTGCAAAGGTGCTCAAGAAGGATTTGTTAAACAAACCTCTGCCCAGTTCTTGCTAAAATGAAGGCTCTGGGGACTGTTTGGGCTTCTTATACTCACATTCTGAGATTACTTAAGACTTTTCAAGTAATTAGGTTATATATCCACCTTATACAGAGTTTGTGCTGTCAAAATTTATGTGAGCTCATTCTGAATTCTCTTTTGGGTGTTGAGGAACATGTGGATTTAGCTTTGCCACCCCTAAATATGTTAGATCATATATTTTCCAAATGAAGAGATAAACATCTTAGCGTCATAACTGCTAATCTAAAAAAATAGAAGACTGATGAATTTTTTAAAGTAAGACTAGAATAGGAAGAGTATTTGTTTTGGTCAGAAGTGGGCTTCTGCACTCTGTGTTGTAATTCAGATGCACCCCAACTTCAGCACATCAGCCCTGGAATCTTGTTCACACTTTCCAATCTGGAAAACTAGCACACCAAAGCTGGAACAAAAGAATTTATCTGTACACAGTTATTTTTGGAAATAACTTGTTTCCATTCTTGTTTGTGTTTTGGATTCTTTGTTCATCCTGGAAATCATATTGCTATTCCCTTAAATTAACTTTGCCTTTGTTTTGTATGTTTTCTTCTTAAACTCGTGCAATGCATATAATGCATAGTCAACTTCTCGATGAACTTTTCATGTAACTCAAACCTTCAATATTAGCTTGCAGTTCTGCTTTTTATCGCACTTTCAATCCTAAATGCATAGGTTCTTTTTCCTGGTCGTCTGTTCTCTTTCACTGTTCCATCTAGACTCTGCATCAACACCTTGATGGTTTAAGTTTTATGCTTTCCATGATATTTATATGTAAGATAAAATAACCCTCCATGTGTTCTTCTGTATTGAAAAATGCTTAGTTTTTATTGAGGGCTCAAGATCATAGTAAAAGTTGGAATCACTTTGTCATGGTGCAAAAATATATCCCTTTGGATTGAAATTGTGTTGAAACTATAGGTAAATTTTGCAGCCTTTTCAGTATCTACTCTTTTCATTCATGAACACAGTATTTTATTTTATTTAATGTGTGTGTTTATATTGCTCAGTAAAGCCATCTAATTTCATTCCTATAGATTCTGCACCTCTTTGGTGAAAAGTTTATTCAATGACAAACTCAGGAGTCATCAGGAAAATGTCAATTAATACTAAAAGGAGATCATTTTGCATCCAAGAGATTGGGTAGATTAAAAGAAGAACTTAATATAAAATATGTACAGGTTGACTCTTCTTCACTGCTGGTGAAATGCAAATTAATGCAACCTTTCTGGCCACATCATTATAGTCCACCAAACCTGAGCACTTATCCTAGAGAAACTTTTCCACTGTGCATGAAAGCATACACAGCTCTGTGGCTGGGATAAGGAAAATTGGAAACAAGTAGTATCTATTATGAGACTAGATTTAAAATAATTGCAGCGTGCTCCTACCGAAGAATCCTTCCCAGCAGTAAATGTGAATGAACAAATCTCTTTGACGCGGGGTAAATGTCATTTATATATTGGCTTGGATAAATATCACCCACATCATGATGGATGTTGAAACTGAGTAAAGAGAATTGAGTGCAGCAGGAGACTATTGACACTGAGTTTTAAGAAATAAAGCCATTTTGTAGACACTTGGTCAGAGCAGCCCCAGAGTAAGGCAACAAGGGCTTTAGGGCACAGCCGGGATTTGGGTCTAGCTCAGCTGTCGCTGGGTGTGATGTTAGCAATCATGCCATCTTTCCATGTGCCTGGTTTCCTGCCCTCTAGAGCCCGGTTATGAACTTCTTGTCTATCATTCACAGCCGATATTCCCCCGTTTGACCCTCGCTGTGTGCATTCATTCATACTGAGAGTCTCTTCTTCGTGGCTCTGGTTTCATATCCTAATAGGTAAATACCCATTCGTACCTTCTTCTAGCGCTTTTCTGTATTTTGTTTCATATTTGAATTTCTAGCCTATCTGGAACTTCCTTTGTGTCGCTGAAGAAATCAAATGCTATCTCCATCACGTGCCGCGCCTGCTTTCCCTAATCCGGGCATTAAATCCTGAATGTGTTTCTCAAGTCCAAAGCCTCATAAGCCTGTGGATCGTTTCGGGATTGCTGTTTTTCTTCTCTTCATTGCTGCCCGTTGGTTCTTGGTCCTTTGTCATGTTAGTCTACTCCTTGATGCTTTAGAATGTGTTTATCCCTCCAACGTTCTTTATTTTTTTCCTGTGATTTTTCCCCTGTGTTCATTCTTCTAGGTGAGCTTAGTATCATTATGTGCAAAACAACTCTAAGTCATTCTAGGTTTTGGATTAGAATGGCTTCAATTTTAACTGAGTATGGGGCCCAGGGGATATCTTTGCAATAGCAGGGATGTGCTATTCCATTCACATTTATTCACATCTGCTTTTCTGTACTTCAGTAAATGTATATGAGTTTCTCCAGATAGAAAGTCCTTGATTTTTTTTTAATTTATTTTTATTGTAAACAAATGGGATACATGTTGTTTCAGTTTGCACATGGGGTAACAATATACCATTGAGGAATGGAGCCGGCCTTCTATGGACTATGACCTCTGAAACCGTGAGACCCTCAAACAGACCTTTCTTCCTCTATAATTGTGCTGGTCCAATCATTTAGTCACAGCAGCGAAAAAGCTGACTAAAACAACTGATTCACCAACACTAGTGAAAACCAGGGCATTTTAATATCAGGTAATATCTAAATGTGGAAACGGAAAGTAGACATTTGAGTTCAGTTTGGAACACAGTAATAGACTCACTGGAGGCATTCTTCATCATTGCCACTGCTTCATGATTTCGTATTGCCACAAGGACAGGTAAAAATGTCAGTAGCAGGAACCACCGGGCTTACCTGGCCCACGTTTCATGCGTGGTGTCCTCAGGAAGGCTACCCGTGGAACCACTTGAAATTCTTACTTGCCGGGTGGGAGACTGATGCTTGCTCAGTGCACTTAAAGAGTGAGTCGAAGCTGGCGTTTGGGTTCAGCAGTTGTGCGAGTGTTTGTGCAGGTGTTGCCTCCAGCCCCAGGAGGACTGCTCTGTGCGGGACTTGGCCCCCAGGCCTGCCTCTGTGGTGGGCTGCAGGGGCTTCAGCAGAGCCCGCTGCCTGCTGTTCTTTGGCTCACACATGATGAAATCTCATTCTCAGACAAGTGACCGTCTGGGGACCTTCCCTGCCTGATCATGGTCAGCACAGGGGAATGGAAGGTCCAGGACTGGGGTGTGTGTGACTTGGCCATGGTGCTGCAGCTGCCCAGTTCCTTTTAGGTGACCAATAGACTGTGCAGAAAATGATGATTCCTGGTCAGTCCAAAATGAAGGTTTTTCCCTATTTCCTTTATCTCGTGACAGAGAAGAGAACTTGAAGGTTCAGACTGCAACAAAATAGGTCATTACAGAGACGTTCATGAGACACGGTTTTCATTAACCAGAGTCGTGGACAGAAACTTGGCAAACACTTCTGCAGTAGCAGCTACTGCCCTTAAGTAGCACAAAGAATTAAAGGATTAAGAGCATCGGATTCTCACCTCTGAGATGAGCTTTGGTTGTTCGTTGATGCACTTATTTAGCTGTGATGGTCTTATCTGACCCCAGTGCCAGCTGAGGGTCATGTGGTCAGTCCTCCAGTGGGGTGGATTTGAAGTCCAGAGTGGGATTTGAACATCTGCTCTAGGTGACAAAGGTTCTGGGAATTGTGGGGCTTTTTGATTGGGTAATTAATCAATAAATTAATAGTAATAACATCTTTGCAGACTTATTTTTCTTTCCATATGCAACTCAACGTGTTGGTTCCTTTGCCTTCCTAATGATTCTCGGAGGTAGGCAGGATGGAAAGGTAGGCTTTTTTTCCCTTTGTTTTAGTATTTATTGGTAGAAATAGGTCTTCAATGCATACTTTGTGTTTATATAAATTCTACATTCTCTTTGCTTCTTCTTACTTTCTGTGGAGTTTTTTGACTCCAAAGAAACTTAACATATTATCTGTGCATTTGATTTTTTTTTACATGACAGTAGAGTATGTTTTGACATTTTATACATACATAGAATAAGTATAACTTGTTCCAGTTAAAATCCCATCATTGCAGTTGTACAAGATGTGGAGTTACATTGGTGGTGTATTTATATATAAGGATAGGAAAGATAGGTCTGACTCATTCTACCCTCTTTCCTATTCCCATGCCTTCTTCCTACCCCTTTGTCTAGTCCAATAAACTTATCTTCCCTCCCTTGTTGAGGATTAGCATCCACATATCAGAGAGAACACTGTGCCTTTGATTTTTATGGATCGTCTTATTTCACTTAGCATGATATTCTTCACTTACCAGCAAATGCCATCATTTAATTCTTCTTTTAGGTTGAGTAACATTCTATTGTTATCTATACCACATTTTCTTGATCCATTCATCTGTTGAAGGGCACCTAGGTTGGTTCCATAGTTTAGCTATTGTGAATGAGCTGCTATAAATGTTGATGTGGTTGGGTCACTGGAGGATGCTGGTTTTAAGTCCTTTGGGTATAAATCAAGGAGTGGAATGGCTGGGTCAAATGGTGGTTCCTTTACCAATTTTCTAAGGAATATCCATACTGCTTTCTATACTGATTATACCAATTTTCAATCCCACCAGCAATGTATAAATGAACCTTTTCCCTCACATCCTCATCAATAATTATTGTTGCTTGTATTCTTGATAATTGCCATTCTGATCAGGGTGAGATGGAATCTCAGTGGAATTTTGATTTTCATTTCTCTAATTGCTAGAGATGTTCAACACTTTTTATGTATTTTTGACCATTTGTATTTCTTCTTCTGTGAAGTGCCTGTTCAGTTCCTTTTCTCATTTATTGATTGGGTTATTTATTCTTTTGGTGTTAAGTTTTTTTGTGTTCTTTATATATCCTGGAGATTAATGTTCTATCTGAGGGGTGTGTGATAAAGATTTTCTCCCATTCTGTAGGTTCTCTCTTCAAGTTCTTGATTGTTTCCTGTGCTATGAAGAAGGTTTTTAGTTTGACACCATCTCATTTATTGATTCTTGATTTTGTTTCTTGCACTTTAGAAGTCTTATTGAAGATGTCAGTTCCTAAGCCTACATGATGGAGAGTTGGGCCTACTTTTTCTTCTAGTAGGCACAGGGGCTCTGGTCTAATGCCTAGGTCCTTGAGCCACTTTGAGTTGAGTTTTGAGCAGGATGAGAGATAGGAGTTCTACTACATATGGATTTCCAGTTTTCCCAGCACCACTTGTTGAAGAAGCTATCTTTCCTCCAATGTGTGTTTATGGTGCCTTGTCTAGTGTGAGATAACTGTATTATGTGGGCTTGTCTCCATGTCTTCTATTCTGTTCCATTGGTCTTCATGTTTGTTCTGGTGCCGATACCATGCTGTTTGTCACGACAGCTCTGTAGTGCAGTTTGAGGTCTGGTGTCGCGATGCCTCCTGCTTCACTTTTCTTTCTCAGGATTTCTTTGGCTATTCTGGGTCTTATTTTTCCAAATGAATTTCATGACTACTTTTTCTATTTCCATGAAGAACATCATTGGAATCTTAATAGAAATCGCATTAAATCAGAATACACATTGGCACTATAGCCATTTTGACAATTAATTCTGCATATCCAAGAACATGGGAGAGCTTTCCATTTTCTCAGGTCTTCAATTTCTTTCTTTAGGGAAAGACTTTTGAAACCAAATAGCAGCTGGGTTTGTTATACACCTAACATGTATAAGACACTGGGTTCGATCCTCAGCAGCACATAAAAAATAAATAAATAAAGGTATTGTGTCCATGTACGACTAAAAAAAGTATTTTTAAAAGTTTTAAGAAGAGAAACCAAACAGCTCTCAGCTAGACACAGGTGGTAATGAATCTGAGTCCCCATGTATCTCACACCAGGGTACACGTGCAGCACCTGGGAAGAGCTACATGACAGTAAACGCGTCCAAGTCAGCTCATTTGTTACTGGTTGCATTGAGTGCCAGTGGCTTCCTTTTCATCTGTTTATTAGAAGCTATACTGTTAACAAAGTAAACTCTTTTTGCCTCATATTACTGTCTGTATTTCCTTGAAATTATGTTTTTAAATGTTTTTGTCAATTACCATAACATGAAAATATTATACTTCTTTTTAAAACATAAATTAAGTTGGAACATTGCCCTTACCTTGGAAATATATCTAGCAAAGTATCTCCTTGGTGTAGTATTAATGTAGATGCTTTGAAATAATTTCTTAAATGAGCTATCCATATGGTTTATTCTAGAACCAATATACTCCCTATTTAACCTCACTGGTCATAGACCAGATAGGATTCAGGATGCATCCTGAAATATGTAAATAATATACAGTGTACACATTAAACCAATTCATGAATTTATAACTGAACTGTGTTCCTTTTCTGATTATCATATTTTATATCATCACATTATTAAATTAATTTCACATATTGACCAGGTAGTAAGTCAATTAAGAGTATCCTTTAACAAGTTGATACAGGGTATAGTTCCAGACAGATATTATTTATTGAGCCTTTGTTAAACAATTTATATGGAATCTCGTTTAATCCTGAGAACAACCTAGTGCGATAGGTTCAGATGGTCTTGGAGTTTGCAAGTTAAGTAACTTGCTGGAGGGCCTATGGGGTTTAAGAGAAAACAGGATTGTATAACTCCTGTTCAGAAGTCAGCACCTCCTTGCTGCGCTATGCCCCCTCTTTACTACCCAATTTAAAAGGAAACCTAACTCATCACGATTCTCCCATTGAATGGAGACAGCAGGTCATTTAATACAACTGGAAGAAGAGAAAACAGAGAGAGGGAGCGAGATTCTCCATCAAAATTCTCAAAAATAATTTCTACCTTTGAACTAAAAGCATTTTCATGAAGTGAAAATTATTCAGAGGTAACAACATGAACACATCAATTGGGGTCTTCTGTAAACATCAATTGTTTCACTGGCTTTACAGTATGGTTAAGGGATTGAACTCAGTGAGCTGAATATACATTTTACAAACTAATAACTTTGTGATTTCTACATTAAAGTATAAAAGTGAGATTTGGTTAGCTTCTGCTTTTTGATTAAAAAACAAGTGACTTTTAGCAGAGAAAATTATTTGAATTTTAGTATTAATAAAAAATATGTTATAACTCTTATCTTTCATTATTTTTAGACCAACACCATTGAAATGTACCAGTAAACAGGATGTTTAGTGAAATCATTGAGCAAAAGTGCTCCTTTTTATTCAGCTTGTTCTATAAACCAGTTCTCAAAGATGGTGACGTGAGTTTTCATAAATATCCAAAGCAAGAAATAGCGCCATGCTGGTATCTGTGGGGTGTGTGTGCATGTGAATATAGTGTGCAGTGTCATAAATATGTGACAATATTGCAGTTATCTTGCACACTATCATTTAAATTTACTTTGAGTTTCAGATCCAGCCTAGTTTCCTTAACACTAACCCAGAAACCCAAAGATACACCCATTTTGCTTAAAATGAGATAGATCCCTGAGGGTTGTAGAAGTGACACAAGGTCCTCACCTGCTCTGAGGTCCTTATTTCACCAACCAGTGGATTGACAAAGGGCCACTAGACCTTCTGCTCTTGTACCCACCCTCAGCTCCACATTTCCCCCTGCTTACAGTGCAGAGCAGGTAAGCAATCTCTTTTGTCACACTGAAAAGCCTAAAAGGCCATGCCCTCAGGGGCTCACCATCCTCAAAGAAACTTTTCATGGTATTTTTCTAAATAAAGAAAAGTACTTCCCCAGATAAACTCTGTCACAAACTGTTGAAGCAATTTTTTAACCCACTATCTACAAAATCCCCACTGTACGTATCATATGAAGGCTGTCATGACCATCCAACACAAATGCAACTGAATATGCTACAAATTGTTCATTGATGTTGATATCAACTTAATGGTAATAGCTAGTGTACTGGTAAGTATATTGTATTCTCAAAAATAGAGATTACATCAATAACAAATTCACTAAGAGAAGAGAGTCTATTTTTAAGAGGTGATACTGTAATGTTTGCATTTTTTGTGTTCAACTTAATTACTCATTCATTTGATTTCTGGTTAAAGACTTAGATATATTCTGCCTTTTAAGGAAAAGGCAGGGAAGAAACCCAGAGCATCCTATTCTTGAATGATTTTCAGGTATTCTCAGCTCTGGAAGTTGAATCATAAAACTCCTGTAAGCAGTGGATTGATGGAAGCCATGGGAAGCTGTTTCCATCCTCCCCTGGTGCAAACTGAGCAGCGTCACAGACCCTGAACACACACATTCTTGCTTTCATTTCTAAAACACTGTCTACACCAGGTTTTTAAATGCCCTCCTATAAACAGCCTGACAGAAGAGGTGGCAGGGCAGTTTCTTCTTCTCGGGTGGTCAGGTCACTTTTTCACCCCTGGAGATGGAACCCATCAGGTTCCACTTTCTCACTCCTTGTGGACTAGTCTCACCATCTAGACCCCTGAAATTATCACCTAAGCAGAAAAATAAATGTAAACTATTGACATAGCTACAACTGACAAAATCTGGCCACTTATCAAATAATTACTTAATAAAAAAAATCTAAGTCCATCTATACAGGTCTATGAAAAGCCCTTTCCAGCCATTCTTCAGCTTATAAGGTTCAGGAAAGTAGCAGATATGGGATTTGTGCAATTCAGATCTAAACAAAGTGTTCATTTCCTATAAGAATTTCAACATTGATTGTTTTAATCCAATTATATATATATATATATATATATGTATTAGTATAAATAAATTCGAATCATGGCAGGCAATCTTAGAAGGAACACAACAATATACCACTACACACTTATCAAAATGGCCAGAATCTAAACACTGACATCACAGAATGCTGGTAAGGATGTGGAGCAACAGGAACTCTCACTGAGGTGGGAATGCAAGATGGCACAGGCACTTTGGAAGACAGTTTGGTGTTCTTCCAGAACTAAATATACTCTCAGCATATAATGCAGCAATTATGCTCTGACATTTACCCATAGGAGTAAAAGCTTAGAACCCTCACCCAGGTCTATAGCAGCTTTGTACATAATTGCCCTAACTCAGAAGCAACCAAGATGGTCTTTAGGAAATGAATAGATGAGTTCATGGATATCCATAAAATGGAATACTATTCAGTGCTAGAGAGAAATAAGCTCCCAAGCCATGAAAAGACATGAAGGAACCTTAAATGCATACTACTAAGAAAAAGAAACCAGTCCAAAAGGCTGTATGCTGTGTAATTCCAACTGCTTAACATCCTAGGAAAGATGGAGCCTATGGAGATGGTTAGAAAGATCAGTGGTTGCCAGGGTTTGGGTGAGAAGGAGGAGAACAGACAGAACACAGAGGACTTGGGGGCAGTGAAACCATTCTGTTCTCTACTGCAGTGGTGGGTATGTGTCATTTTACATCCATTGAGACCTTTGGAAAGTACAACACCAAGAACGGTGTTGGCAAAACACCAGTCCTATTGTAACTTTGGACTATGAACCAGGTAGAGGTTGAGAGATAGCAGTGGGTCAATTAAATGAATCCCCTGTAACAAAAGGACCACTCGGGTGCAGAACATCGATGGGGGAGATCAGACCTGTGTCTGTGCAGGGAGCACAGAATGCTGAGCTTTCAGCTCAATTCTGCTGGGAACCCAAAACTGCTCTAAAACATCAGACGCCCATTGGAAAACAGTTTTAAAATGTAAAAGAAAAAGGAGGAGGAGGAGAAAACACTAATACATGACAACTACACCATTCTTTCTTTCGTTTGCTACTTATTCACTTATGACTCTGTGAGAGACTTTCAAATAGTGCATCTTATTCTGTCGTTAAAGGTAAATGTTACATGTAGCCAACGTTTGATTGACTTTATTTTAATTATATTAAACCTAGATTCTGCAGGAAGAGGGTTCAGGAAGTGAGGTGGGAGGGTAAACTGACCAGCAGTGACCATGTGCATGAAGCCTGGGCTCAGCCTGCTGGACACGGAGCCCTCATGGGGGAGGTAAGTCCGGAAAAGACTCCTGGACGTGGAGTCAGAGGAAGGAAGGTCCCACTTCAAAAGAAGAGTATCCCCTGGCAGCTTTTCAAAAAGTCAGACTTTATTAATATTTAAAATAGATTTGTCTGGAGGCTTCAGAGGGTTTCTGGTTAGATACCAGGAGAAACCGGAAGGGTTGGGTGTGAGAAGTTGGAGGAAGACAAGGTCTAGGAGAAAGCAGAGCAGAGGGGCAGTGAAGAGGACAGTGGGGTCCTCCCCAGCAGGCCAGGAGAGGAGTCCGGGTCAGGGCCTCCCTTCTGCTCCCGCGGGAGGAGAGGGAGGGGCACGAGGACCTGATGCCCACTCCACATATGGGAATATTTAAATGTTAATTCTGACTAACTAACTTCTAGAAAACTGAAGTGGGAGTCTCAAATTCTAAGACAAAATTCTAACTCATGAAAATAGAAGTTTTTATGTAGATGACCTGGTGACCCCAAACAGGAGCAAACACATATTGTCCTATGTGTGTTTCTCTAAATAGATTAAAATAGAACGGAGGATCTCATTTTAAATTTGAGTATGTGGAATTAACTAGGGTCATACTGAAAATATTGTGATCTCATTATATTATTAAGAATCTTTTATTCATTCTGAATTCATTTACCCTCTTAATGAGTTGGGATAATATTTTAGTAGTTAATTTATTGAGTCACATGAATGGGAAATGCCATAAATTAAGAATATTAATAGTGATATTCAGTATAACTAAAATTTGTAGGTATGGATAAAGTTGTTTTATTTTTTTATTTATTATACCATCTTTTTTTAATATAGAACTGACAGGTTGACTGTAAAAATAGATTTATTATCTTTTTAATGGCTTTATCATTATTCAAATATTAAACCAAGAGAATTTTAAAGTAAAGCACACACATTCAATATGCACACATAGAAAAAATTGATATTCACAGTTTAACCTTGCCATACAGGTACAATTTCCCTTCTGAGGTGCTATAATGAAGTAGAGGTGGATATGATCCAGGTGTGTTCTCAGGACACACATCCAGTTTGCATCACACAAGTAGAAACACAAAATTCATCTTTCTTGGGTGGGCACTAAATAAGTCACACTGGGCGTAACTCTCAGTTGGGGACAGTTGTTTCCGGCTCCTTTTTCTCAGCTGGACAGTAATCTCTGAAGCCCTCATCTTCAGGTGCCAAACAGATGGCATGGAATGATACCCTGCTCAGCATTGGTCCTGAGTCCTTCCTCCTCCATCCCTGGTGCTTCTCCCATGGCGGGTGGAATACATTAAGCAACGTGCTTGTGTTTTCCAAACTAACGACTTTATGGCCCACAAGTTCTGTGACGGCGTCTTCTTTCCTGCTTTCACTTGTTGCTGAATGAAAATCATTCCTATGGGAACGCAGAGGCTCCTGGCTGGTCCGCCTGTGTGAGGCATGCCCTCGTTTTGTTTGTAAGCAGGTAGCAATTGCTGCTGGGGGCCTCCTGGATGCATTCTTGACTTCACAAAAGAGTATTTTTCACCCCTTTGAAGAAGGTAATTGCTTAATTTTGGAAAAGCACTATTTAAGTAAAAATGAGAAAACTGAAGTAGTAAGTAACATAGTACCTGACTAGCCTCATTCATCTGCTCAGCAGATACTAAGTAGCATCTGCTATGTTGTTGGCCTTGCACTTGCGGTAGGGAGAAGACTACATGAGTGATCCAAAAAGGAGACCCGCCCTCCCAGAAGACAGATGATAAGGGTGAATGTAACAAATGAGTTGAGCCTGTCAAGGGCTCTGAACCCTCTCCCAGATGAAAGTTAAACAAGAATGCTGTGGCAGGGAGGGGCTGTGGTTCCAACTGCAGTGTGGTTAGAGGCACTTCATAAAGAGATGGCACCTGCCTACTGGAGTTGGGGGAGGATTTGGCCAAGCATCCTGGCACGTCTGTGAGATGAATGGGTTTTCTGTAATAAGAAAATTAAGTACAGAAGGTACCAATCCTTCTATTCCTGGGAAACACTGAAGTTTAAAGAAAAGAACAGAGAAGGACATTACAAAATGAACTGTCATGTCTTTCCACGTTAGAGGCAGAAGTGTTCAGACACAGCTTTACGGGTGGCAACTGAAATAGTCTGCGTACTAACTAGCCACTTTGATTTGCTTCCAGTTTCAGTTTTAAAAGCGGTCCCAACATTGAAGCGCACTATGGAGAACACACATTTTGAAACACATTGTAAAAGTTGTTTGGCGTTTACTTAGAAAAGATTAAAATTTTCTTTGGGTGAAAAGAACAAGAAAATTGAATGCAGTTTTTGTTGTTGTTGTTAATCAAATACCTAATTTAAGTGCAACATACTTAGCTCAAGATGTTCTGTCTCTCATTGTGAGTGACAGTCTCATTTTCCCAGATCTTCTGAGATAAAATCCCTTGTGTTAGGATGCCAGTTTCTCACGTAGCTCCTGACTCCTTTGAAATGTTTGAAGTGTTCACCTATTAAATAACATGATTTCAGCATTTCCTTCATCAATCCTGAAGCCTTTAAGACGGTGGTTAAATTTGATTAGCCTGGGGAATGGGGATGATTCTACTGCTTTTTGCGCCTCCATCTGCTTCATGCCGTGAATGTGTGGCATATTTTTAGAGAGAAATGTCGGAGACACCCATTCTGAAGTGAAAATCACCTTTGCAAAATTCTATAGCTTGAAAGAAATACATTTAAATTTTTATGGGTAGGATATTAAAGCAAGTACAGGCAGTAAAATCGGGGAACACTTAATGGCTTTCTTTTCCCTTTGCATGTCTTAGTTCAGTGCAATTAATTGTAGCAGATTCTTCATATAAAACAAAAAAACATGTTTTGATTTAGGTAGGTGAATCCTTGTCGGCTGAGGTGAAAGTCGTGTCCTCTGCTCTTTCAGATAAGGAGACAGGGCGGCATACAGCTCCTGGTGGACCTGCTGGATCACCGGATGACCGAAGTCCACCGCAGTGCCTGTGGGGCGCTGAGGAACTTGGTGTATGGAAAGGCCAACGACGATAACAAAATCGCTCTGAAGAACTGCGGAGGCATCCCGGCCCTGGTGAGGTTACTCCGCAAGACCACCGACCTGGAGATCCGGGAGCTGGTCACAGGTTAGAATCGCTACTAAATTATTACATTTGGTCTCAAGGCAAAGTCTCCATTATCCAGCCAGTGAATGCTCCAAAAAGATCTTTTAATCATCTGTAATCCCCCACTAACCTTCTGCCTCTAACATTTCTTCGTATCTGTTGTGGTTATGTGCTGTTATGGTTCCAGGCCTCTCAGAGTGCTAATATCTTAGGCCGTTTCAATTTGTGTTTTCAAATGAGTAAACACGTGAATAATGTAGTATCAAATATCACACGCCTGGATTGATCGTATTAAATCGGTAGAATCCAGTAAACGTATTTCAGCCCTTGTCAGTTGCTTTATAGGCAGTTGAGTATCTTACCATACCCACAGGCCATTATTAGAATTACATCAAGAATAACTGATAAAAGGACAGGGCACCTGAGTTATTGGTAATAAGTATGCAGTCTGGTTTACAGTGTGGTTAACAAGAGAGAACTTACCTTATTAGTGCTTTATTTACTGAGTAAAGTATTTGTGCCTACTCAAAGTCCCAAGGCTATATGACCACACAGGAAGGAGTTTCTCAAATGTTAACATGAAAGAAAGCCTCCCATGATCATGGAATTGTGAGTTTTATAAACCAGGTCACTATTGCACCTCATACTGTCCCCGGGGCTTCATGAGAATACACAGATATGCAGCATGCACCTTTCTTAGATTATGTGTGAATGTAGCAAAACTTGGTTGTGAGCCGTCCTCCCTACTTTCTAAGGTGCACATTTACCTGCTGGAATGCCAATGATGTAGGTGGCTCTGTGTGGGATCCACATTGTCCAACGCTCCTTCTTGACATGCTCACTGCTGTTCTAGGTGATGTTTGGTTTCTGCTTCATCAGCATATCCATATCAACAAGTATTTGGCAAATGGACTTTAGAGTTAATGTTCCAAAATGATCTTGTAATCATCTGTAATCCCCCACTAACCTTCTGTCTCTACTCTTAAAATGTCTTCATATCTGTGCTGATGAAGCATATGCAGATTTGTTTATTTAAGAAAACGTAGTACTCAAGCTGCAGAATCATAAATATTTATTCAGTCCTGGGTCAGGACTGTCAGCTTCAATATACTTTCTTGAGTTTTCCTTCTGTAGGATGATTGTCACATCTCTTTCTGACTTTTAGTTGAACTAGAACCAAATTGGTTTTATTTATTTTCTTTCCATAAATAGAAAATTGTCTTTGTGGGGGGAAAAAATCATTGTTAAGGGTTGCAATGCTATTAATGCAGTGTTTCCCACTAAAGTACCCTGGGTCAGGAGATACAGAATCACCCTGCTCCACACATCCTATTGCCCAGGCTAGTTTTGGGTGTGCTATAGACTGAAGCGCTCCCCGTCTTGATGGCTGTGAATGCTGGAGATGCCTGTGGAAGAAAGGACTCAGCGTGTGTGTCCATGCACTAAGCCCTTCTGCTGGACACAAGAAGCCAAGAGCGCTCAAGGCCACAAGAACACCTTTGGTGTGCCCACCCCTGGGGCATGCTTCATGCTTCCAACAACTGGACTTAACCAAATTTGGGATTGCTCCAATATAAAACCATTGTTCAGACTCCCCCCACCACCGTGGCTCATCACATTACCAGAGGAACTCAGTCACGTGTGAAAGCTTGAAATGATTGATGGATTGGTGACTTAAAAGAAGAAAGCATGCTCCCTTGTTATATGATACCCTCCAGGACAGAAAGCCCTGTACCACTGCTGTCACTTGAGGTGGCTGTAAAGGAACAGAGGACAGCTGCACCACTGCTCTCAGAACTGCAGTTCTGACAGATCCTAGAGGCCACCACTTTAGACCAGGGCCACATCAAAAATTCCATGTGAGCCCCATTTGGAAACATCAAAGGAAGATCACCTCAGAAGCAAACAAACCTCTTCAAAATGTCAGGAAGCCCCCTCTCCTGGTCACATGGGCCGTAGGAAGCATGCTGGCACTTGATATTCAGAGAGGAGACTTTCACCTCTCACTCTCCTTCTTCTGAGAAGAACAAAGGTTTGTCCCCATGGTCGTGCCATGACCCATTGTTATTTCATCAGCATGTGCTGGTGACCAAGGTTCCCTTCAGCTCCCCTCTTAGAAGAAACGCTGCCTACGGTGACAGCCAGACTGATGAAGAGTGACAGTGGTTGCGACTGTAGTAGGTGTGCTCTGCCCCTCCAGAGGCAGGTTCTCACTGTGCTCAGCTGAACTTCAGGCAGGAATTTGTTTCCCAAAGACAAACATGTTGTTGCCACATTTTGACAAGCTCCAGTTCATTGCATCTGGAGTTTCCATCATGGGTGCTGTTGGCAATGGCAAGTACCTTGGCCTGGCTATGCCCTCACAGCAGGAAACAGGAAGAGGACCCATTAGGACATTCCAGTGCAGAAGGAACCGCGCCGCTGTGAGTCTTCTGCACATCCACCAAGGCAGAATTCCAAGGACGCCTGCCTAGAAACCTGCAGGAGCCAGCTGACATCCACACACATCAGTGTGCAAGTCCAGCCAACTCTGAACCTACTGCCTGGAGAAAACGGAAAGCAAGGCAAAATGGCTTCAACACAGAGAACCTCCTCTTCACCTGCAACTCATGGTCATCTGCAAAGTGAGCTATGAAGCTGGGATTCTCTTGTTTCCTGCAGAGCTTTGAAAACCTGTTATGTTACTCCGGATAACTTGATTTAACATCCAGGTCTTCAAAGCCCCCACCGCTCTTCCCCTTCCTCCTCTTTCCACTCCTCCTCTTGTGTCTCTGCCAAGTGAGCTTGACTCTTCAGCGTGGCACACCTCCCTGTGTGGGTGCAGATGCTTCACTCATCCCTCAGTTATTCGTTTCTCAAATGATTTTGAAGATCTGCAGGTGTCAGTGCTATTGAAGTGGCTCTGATGCTTAGGTCAGCACCCACTGCGGTGACCAGGCTCTGCTTGAGTGGTCAGCACCTGTGCCCTACTGGCTGCTAACATGTAAAGCGACGTCCTGACAACCCTGTCTACATTTTAGACTTACCAGATGAGCAAGAAAGGAGTCCATGGCTCTCAAGGGTGGAGTACAGTGTAAAAGGAAAAAGACTCACTTATCTTCCTTCATCTCAAGGAGCTGCCACGTATTCTTTTGGAAATTAGATTAGATATCTGTGTTGGCTTTTTATCACTGCGACCAAAATAACTGAAAAGAACAATTTAGGAGAATTTGGCTCAGTTTCAGAAGTTCAGTCCATGGTTGGCCATCTCCATTGACAAAACCTTTTGGCAGAAGGATGTGGCAGAGGAAGGTTGCTTCTTTCATGCCAGCAAAGAAGCAGAGAGTGAGCAAGTGAGGCACCAGGGACAAAATTAAAACCCCAAGGCCCAACCACCACTGACCTACTCTTCAACTCCACCCTACCTGCCTTTAATTGTTACATAGTACAATAGTCCTTTCAGATTATTAATCCATCAGATAAATCAATCTACGGATTAGGTTACAACTCTCAGAATCTACTCATTTTCCTCTCATCATTGACACAGTGTCTCCTGAGCTTTGGGGTGACACCTCATATCTAAACAGAACATTCTGCTTCTGGCCCCCAAAAGTTCATGCCCCTCTCACAGTACAGAATACATTCAGTCCACTTACACAAATCCCCATACTCTTAATAGTTCCAGCATCATCCCAAAGTCTAAACTCAGTCTCCTCTAAGACTCAAGGCAGATTCTTGGTTTGAGTCCCTATAAAGATCAAAAGAAACTTACCATAGATACCATATAAATGGCACAGAGTAAACATTTCCATTCCAAAAGGGAGAAATAGGGAGAAAGAAAGAAAGGTTGGGACCAAAGCAAGACTGAAATCTAGTCAGGCAAACAAGTCCTGTATGTCCACGTTGGCATCTGAGGCATATGGTGGCAAGATGTGATCTCCAGAGGACTTGGGCAGCTCCATTTTTTAGCCTTTCCAGTTGCAGCCCACATTATCTTTCCCTTATGCCTGTTCTGTCAGCAGCCAGCAACTTCTCTCAGCAGACATTCCTTGTTATTGGCATCTCTTAATCTGGCAGATCTTCATTCCAACTTCAGTTTCACCTTCACAGCTTCACACATTACCCTCAGTGATCCCTTCCTGCAGGGATTCTGACCCAGCCACACTTTGCCTGACTTACCAAGCCCTCCTTTGAAGTCTCAGTGGAAGCCTCTATGACCCCGAACTCTCACATTCTACATTCCTGCAGAACCAGCACCACGTGAATGACGCCAACATCTGCTACCAGCTCACGTAATATCTGGACCCACATGGAGCACAGCTGCAATGTCCTCTGAATGGACTGGGCACTGAGTACAGTGAAATGGAACCTGGGGAAATGACTTCATAGAAATCCCTGTGTAGAGGGTCCCCTCATGCTCTCTTGAACAAATTTTCACTTCTGCACCCTTGAGTCTTCAGTAGGTGTCATCTTGTTGATTCCTGAAATGCCTTGAAGACATTTTCCCTAGTGTTTCTCTGCAAAGTACTTAGCTTCTCTTTAGTGATATAAATCTCTTCAATAACCACACTTTCCTTGGCCTCAATTTTACATGCACTTCTTCTCTGGCCAAACTGCAAGGTTTTCAAATCATTCCTTTTGGCTTTTTGCTCCTGATCCTGCAATAAACATGGCTAAGAGCTTGCAGCAACACCAAAGCCACCGCCTAAGTGCTGTGCTGCCTTGAAATTTCCTCCACCCAATTCATTAGTTCATCACCTTTAATTTTAGCTTTACAGAAAGTTTCAGGACATGGATAAAACATAGACAAGTTCTTTTCAAGACTGTAACATGAATGAATGGTCTTCAATCCAGTTCCCAAGAGAATCCTTGTTACCCTCTGAAACATGAGCACAGTCTTACTGTTTACATTCCTATGACATTCTGGTCATCTGAGCTCCCACAAGAATCACCCATTAAATTCTGCTTACAACTTTGTAAGGCTTATCCAGACTTCTTCCCCAAGCTTTTCCAAACTTTTCCCACAAACAAGTTTCAATTGCTTTTGAACCATCTAGTCAGCAAGGACTCCACATCTCAACACTGATTTCTGTGTTAGCTTTCCATCACTGTGACTAAATTATTCCTGATATAACAACTTAAAGGACGAAAGTTTATTTTGGTGCATGGTTTCAGAGGTTCAGTCCGTGGCCATCGGATTTGCCTATTCCAGAACAGAGATGAGACAGAACATCATGGCAGAAGGGTGCAGTGGGGAAAAACTGCGGAGTACATGGCAGCCAGGAAGCATGGAGCAAGCAAGCGAGGTGCCAAGGACAAAATATAAACCCCAGAGGCATTCTTCAGTGACCTACTTCTTCCAGCCACACCCTACAGTTGCTAGCAAGTATAGTAGTCTTTTCACCACTAATGGATTAATCCACTCATTAGGTTATAGCTCTCATAAAGTAATATTTCACTTTTGATCATTCCTATATTATCTCCTGAACTTAAACATTATATTCAAACCATAATAAGATCCAAGCATGAATTAAATAAAGCAGTGACTTAAGTGTAACAACTATACCTCTTGTTTCCTTTGCAATTCTTCATCAGACCTAATAGGAAAAATATTATAGGGGGATAGAGAGCGAAATCTTTCTTTGAAGTATTCTCTGGATATTTGCGAGCAAAGATGCGTTTCACGTGAACACAAAATTTAAAAAGGATGGTTTTGGTGATCATTTTTTTTTAAGACAATCTGTTTTAGAAACTAAATTTTAAATGAGGCCCAGCTATATATCTAGAAGGACTTAAGGTATTGAGAATGCCGGATTATAAATAATAGAAGAATAAAAGAAAGAAATGATGTTATGAAGCTTTAAATTATTTATTGGATATTTTTTGGAAAACTGAACAATAACAAAATGCTAAATTGAGGTGTTTATATGCATTTACATTCAACACATAAACATACATGCTGAAAAAAACAGCTGCCTGTTTGCACTGCAGTGTCTATCCACAGCAGAAGATATTTTGTCTCTACCTGTTAGGCCATGAAATAAATAATTTTCTTCCTATGCAATAATTACTATGAGATGATGATCAGCATTATATTGAAATTCAGTTGAAGCTATTTTGTGCGACCATTACTTGAAGAGCTCCTAAGCAATAAACTTTGATTAGAAATGCTGCTTGTCTTTGGGCTTGACTAATATAATTTTTCTCTCTCTAAATAAGGAAATAACCGAATTAAATTTCAAAATGACCAACTAATGATTTCAGAATGCTTTACAAGTCATAATAAAACAGTTTTTATTAAACCATAAAACTTGATAAATAAGTTTTATCTTGTTTGAAAGCAAGTGTCCTTGAGATCTTTACTTCTCAAGAGTAGAGTGTGCTGCATCTTCTGCTTCCCACACCCAGATCTCTTCCCACTTAATGAAGGTGCCTAGCCACCAACCAGCTCGTCATTGCTTCCTGGTCCTCTCCACAGATCTCCTCTCAGAACCTCTGTTCCTGGGGAATATCTATCTCCTGGATCCGGTGCCCCTTCTCTCTTGCTCAACTCTCCAAGTTCCTGAAAAGGGAATCTCAGGAGATGAAATCAGAAGATGTCACTCAAACTCACACATGACTGATGCATGCCAGATATGGATTTTTAGATATAAAAATTTATTCTTCCCAGAAACATTTTCTATATTTTAATTTCATTCTTGATATTCTAAAATTTTCTGCTGACATCTGATGATATGTCTTAGGTATGTGTGTTTTTAAAAATTCACTGGCATAAAATCAGTAAAACCATTCTTCTTTAATTTTGTATTTGTCTAAAGCACATCCTTCTTAGAAATATCTAGGGATTATCAAGAATATAAGCAACAAAAGGTGTTGGAAAGGATGTGGGGAAAAAGGTACACTCATACATTGCTGGTGGGGCTGCAAATTAGTGCAGCCACTCTGGAAAGCAGTGTGGAGATTCCTTAGAAAACTTGGAATGGACCTACCATTTGACCCAGCTATCCCACTCCTCAGCCTATACCCAAAGGACTTAAAATCAGCATACTACAGAGATACAGCCACATCAATGTTCATAGCGGCTCAATTCACAGTAGCCAGACTATGGAACCAACATAGATGCCCTTCAGTTGATGAATGGATAAAGAAACTGTGTTTTATATATATACAATGGAATATTACTCAGCCATAAAGAATAATAAAATTATGGCATTTGCAGGCAAATGCATGAAATTGGAGAATATCATGTTAAGTGAGATAAGCCAATCTCAAAAATCCAAAAGAGGAATGATCTCACTGATTAGCGGATGATGACACTTAATGGGGGGTGGGAGGGGGACAAGAATGGAGGAAGGAGGGACTGTATAGGGGGAAAAGAGAGGTGGGAGGGGTGGGGGCAAAGGAAAAAGAATGGAATGAATCAAACATCATTACTCTATGTAAATATATGAATATGCAAATGGTATGCTGTTACTCCATGTACAAACAGAAACAACATGTATCCCATTTGTTTACAATAAAAATAAATTAAAAATTAAAATAAAAAAAAAAAAGAAATATCTAGGGAGTAACTCCAAGGAGGACCTTCCTCTCCCTTCACCTCCTGTAGTTTTAGAAAACTGTCCTTTAAAAAATGAGCATTTCCGTGGCCCCCTTTTCTTTTCTTCTCTTTCTGGAATGAGAAGATACATTGTAAATCTCTTAGGTTATTCCTCCTTCTTGTATTTTCTTGTGTAATGTGGAGCCCTTTGTCTTTTTGTCACATCATTTCTGAGTGATTTATCCAATATCTGACATTTATTTCCAGCCTTTGTTTTCCCCCATCAATGAGACTTTTTGGTGGGGTAGGAGCACCGGAGAAGACCCCCTTTCTTTTTTAATTCCAAGGAAGAACCTCTTGTGTTTTTTCAATAGCCTCTTTCTGTTTTATGAATAGAACTCACCAATGCACTCTGTAAAGATATTATTGAGAACTATGGCTTGTGTTTGTTCTTCTCAGTAACAGGAATGCACTCACTGTTCAGTATTTCTATTTCTTATGAGGGCCTTTCTCATTGATGCATGGTGATTCTTGGAATTTCTACTTAATTTTAAGGCAGGAAGAATACAGGACTCGTCTGAGCTCTGTGTACCTTGGTAAAGCTCATTAACTGTGAGGCGAGGCTTCACCTCAGGGCGTGCAGGCAGGAGCAAGGTCTGGGGTGCAGTCTTTTAAATATCCTAATTGGTAGGACTTTTGTCTAAGACTCCGATATCCACGGTAGCTTTTTACTTCTCCCCAGTGGGATCAGCTTCTTTTGATACTCTTCAGTGTTGTTAGTCTTGTTTATTTGTCTGGCCTAAAAGGAGGGGTTGGGACTTTCTGGCTACTGCACATTCTAACTTGCACATAAGCAGAAGAGGAGAACAAGCAGGTAGATGGCTGTTTCTCTTTAGATCCTTCATGTCTCCCTTCCTATTTCTGTACCCCATGTCCCTGTCTTCTCTGAGTATGACTCTTCCCCGGAGTCTCACTGAATGGTCAGCCATCATGTTGGGGTGGAGTCCCTGCTGTGCGTATTTTGGGCTGGACTGGCTTCCCTGTCATCTCCACCTCTCAACTTGCCTCTTACAGAAATGGGGTGAAATTTCCTACCCGTCGAATTATGTACTTTCTTTCTTTTACTTATTCCACTGTATCCCTAATAAATAATATCTCCTGCCCTGAATATGTTCTTAACAGAGTGACATATAAAACAAAGAATAAGTACTACTAAATATTCTCTCTCTTGCTGATGGTAACCAGGTTGAGGCATTACTTTAGGCACGCAGCAAGGGAGCTTGCTAATTCCGTGGAAGGGCTAGGGAACTGGGAGGAAAAGCCTTTCCCCATGAACATGACCTGGACTGTCTTCTCATCCTCTCTTCTGCAATCACGCAGAGGCATAACTGTTAGCCCCCAAGCAGGAGCTCAGTATTTTATCAAAACCATTCGTCTTCCATCTTCTGGGGGTCTTGAAGCAGGGAGGGGAGTCACCTGGAATTCACAAGAATCACTGAATTGGATCAGAAGAGCAAATTATGTAAGTCAATTGCAACGCCACTATTTTCCCAGGATTTAAAATTAAATTCCAGTGTAACTTTGTATCCCAGATCATATCCAGCCGTGTGGTCCAACAGAGCATACTCGTGGTGCTGCAGTGAGGAGGTGCTTAATCTTACACCTCACGAAGATGAAAATGAAGAGAGACATTCCAGGAACAAAATGGCAGCACTGTAGAGATGCCCTGAATTTTAATATGAACCCTACCAAATATCAAATTCCCAAGGAGAAATTAAAAATCAAAGTTTAAATCCCCTTTCATGTTGAAGTCAAAAAACATTAAAGTTCAAAGGAATTAAAGTCGAAAAATCAATGCCACTTGCCATTGTGTGTTCAAATTCAAAGTCCACAATTCTGAAGTTTACTAAATGTAAAAAGCCATCCTCTCCAACTTTTTTTTTTTTTTTCTGCACAGTCTCAACCAATAGGTTTCTCATGCCTCTGTTGGATGGGTTCTTTCAGGGGTCCAGGCCTGGACTGCTTCAAACTGAAGCTGGCTACGCCCTTTCGTGGCAGAGGAAGATGAAATGTTTCATTCCAACTGTGACCAATCATATTGTTCAAGGGTGTGAGCATTGTCCCCTGATCAATAAATTGAAGCCATTGCAAGCTCTGAGATAAGTTATCCCAGGCACAGCTATATACTAAAAGCCAGCCCTTGCTACAGTTGTCGCCGTGACCCCATGAAGCTGCCCTGAGTCCCCATGGCTGCTATAACAAATCACCACAAATGCAGCAGCCTAAAACAATACACCTCTTTAACTTGCAGTTCTGGAGGTTAGAAGTCTGACACAGGTCTTGCTAGGCTAAGATCAAGGTATCGCCAGGGCTGTGTTCCTTTCTAGATTCTTAGCTTTTATCACTGTGACAAAATACCTGAGATAAACAACTTATAATGAGGAGAGGTTTATTTTGGCTCAGGGTTTGAGAGATTACGGTCCCTGGACAATGGATTCCATTGCTTTTGGGCTTATGGCAAGGAAGAAAATCATGGTAGGGAGGGATGGCAGAGAGAAAGTGCTGAGCTCATGGCGGTCAGAAGCAGAAGAAAAGAAAGGGGCAGAGTCCCAGTGTTCCTTTCAAGGACATGCCCACAGTGACCTTTCATGAGGCTCTATCTCCTGAAGCGCCCAGCATGTCTTAATAGCCCAGTGGGGTGGGAACCAGGCCTTCAGCACACGAGCCCTTAGGGAACATTCTAGATCCAAACAGCTTGGAGGCTCCAGGGGACAGTGGGTGGTCTTGTCTTTTCTAGCTTCTGGAAACTGCCCACACTCCCTTTCTTAGGAACCTTCCTGTTCTCTTAAAGTCAGCAACACTGCAACTCTGATGGTCCTTTTGTGGTCCATTTTCTTCTGACCACTGTGGGGTGATGAACTGGGCCACACTCTTCAGGATCACCCCCCATCTCAAATCTGTAACTTGATGTCACCTGCAACACGCCTGTTGTCCTGAAGGGAACATAGCCACAGGTTCTGAGGGTTAGGACGTGGAGCTCTCTGAGGAACTAGCGTTCCGCTGACCGTAGGTCTGGAGGAAGATGAGTAAACAGACATTCCTTCGATTTAGTCAGTCAAGCGATGCCAACTGGGTAGTGGCCTGACTCCAAGGGGCCATAGTCCATGAATTTAAATTGAATCAAGAGAAAACTTCCAGGCAATGGTTGATTTTGGTATTAGGCATTCACCAGTTGAAAAGAGAATCATCTATGCACGTCATCTCTTCTCTAGAAACATGATGGGAGATTGAAAAGTGTAGATGTCGCCGCCATCTTGCAGCAGTTATACAATGGCAGTGGTGACACCTCCATCCCTTGTCCCCAGGTCACCAGCCACGGTTGACCTTGGAGGCAGAAGCACTGTGAAAGATATGAAAAGGAGATGTGTTGTCTAGACTGGAAGGCCTGCCTCTGTGGCTGGAGATGAGTCTGAGGTTGGCAGTGGTCAGCAGGCAGAAACGGGTGAACCCGGGCAGGAAGGACCCTCTGGCGCCCTGGGGAAGGCAGCACCTCTCCAGTGCCTGTCATGGGCTGCAGTTTGGCCACATGAGTGATGCACAAAGCTGTGGCCCTTTGCCTGAGGGCTCTCATGAGCCTGGACCGGGGAAGCTGGACGAGGAGGTGAGATGCAGTTTGGTGGGTGGACACTGCCTGCTACCCACCCAGGAGTCAGAGAGCAGAGCAGTGACACACCCAGCAGCACCCGCTGCCCCTGCCTCTGTGGAATGGGTCGGATTCCTATCCTTACAAAGTCTGCAAAATCAACTTCCACAGACTCTGGGGTGGACACTGTTTTTGATACTGCCCAAATGCCACCACCTCCGTTCCCCGCTCCTCAGCCCCACTTGGCTTCCTTCTGTTCCAGGCTCTGAGACCCACACCTCTCTAGAACCTCTTTTTTTCATGTACTGGGGCTTCCTTCTGTGATTCACTTCTCTCTGCTCCTCTCCTACATCTCTTGGGAAGACTTAATGGAGTTCCTAACTGTTGAACCTGCTGATTAAGTTGGACGCTTTGCTTCCCAGCGTGCACAGGGACAGCAGTGTTTGCTGGGGTGAAGTTCTGCCTGCCTTTTACTTTTACCAAAAGCATTGTGCTAAATGCTTTGTGCTTTTCTAACATTGCTCCAGGTTCTGGGGCAGAGCTGGAAGCTAGTTTTTCTATAAAGACAGAAATTATTTTAGTTTGTAAGTTGTAGGGTCTATTATAACTACTCAACTCTACCTACCCTGAGTGGAAGCAGGCACAGAGAATACACCAATGAGTGGCCATGGCTATGTGTCAATAAAACTATAGATCTATAGAAGCAGATGGCTGGCCTTCAGGCCACAGTGTACAGAATCTTTCCTCCCACAAGAAAGTTCTGATACAATGAAGAGGAGGCCACACAGTCAGCTCATTGCTGCTGAAGAGTGAAGGGCTGTTGAACAAGCAGGTTTTTTCTTACAGTTGCTAGAATTGGGCAGAGTTCTCCATCACGACAGCAGCAGTTGGGCTGTGGCGGCCTCCCTCCTGCTCTGCCAGCTCCCAGGGCACATCATATGGAGACCAGGAGAACCAAACTTCCCTGTGACCACTCATTCACAGAAGGAAGAAGGGCAGAACTGGTTCAAGGCAGGCAAGCCCACTGATGACTTGGAAAAGTCCTTCCACCTCCCAGGAGCAGGAGAAGGATTGGAGTAGCTGGTGTTACATTATTTGTGCTCCGTTCACAGGAAGGAAACATCTGACATGGGGAAGAATCGTTCCCACTAGCATGTTACTGTTCATTCCAGGGATGACAGAGTGGTAGAGGGGTAAGTGCCCTCGGTCTGCCTCTTGACTGCAGGTCATCTCCTAACCAGCTTAGTATCTCACACGTTCTTTGCAGGGACGTGTTCTGTTCTTATCCATCATCCTTTCGGCAATTTTAAAGTTATTTCTCTACTGGAGCTGGCCCAGTTACTTCTGCACAGGAAGGACAAACACTTAAAATTCTTGGCATTATTCTGATTCCTGATGCTCTCCCCAACCAGATGAAGTCTAATCAAATTAGAAAATCTGCATCATAAACTTCCTGTTCACCCCCACCCCAGTTCAAGAGGTAGAAGCAGCTCTGTAGGCTGTGAATCTCATTCCTTCATTCATTAAACAAATGGTTGAGTGCTTGCTATACAAAAGTGAGGGTAAGATGCTTGGGATACAAGGAGTGAGGAGTCAGCACCTCCTACCCACAGACCAGCCTTTCCTAGGTTATGACTTCCTTCTTAATGGTCGAGATCATGGTGTCTGCTTTTCAGGACACCAGATAGAGGAAGAAAGAAAAAAATCATCACAGCTGAGAGGCGTTTCAGTTGCTTCATATGTATGAACTCTATCAAGACTGTAAGTGGAATTTCATAATCCATTAACAGATCCATTTGGGAAGATTTCAATCTTAATACTCAGATGCTGCCATTTGTGTTTGGTAGATGAGACAGACAGTAAACCCAGACAAATAAATCTGTAGTTTTGGGGAGTGCAAGAACTCTGAGTAAAAAATCAAGCAGGCTAAGGGATTAAAAGGGTAGGGACTTGTTACTTGGAATGAAGCACTGCTTAAAGAAATATAAACACATCTAATGCCCTGTTGGACTAATGGGGAGTTCCTGTCTCTGCTCGTGAAGTCTGGAGGTGAGCACTTCAGGGACAAAATGCAGCTCAACACCATTGAGTCTTCAGGGACCCAGGCCCCTTCCAGCCACCAGCTCACCCTTCCTTAAGGAATGACTTACTAAGGGAAGACCAAGATGGTGGCACCTACTCCCAGTGAGCAAGAATTTGGTGGAAAGTGCTTTTATAGGTTAAGCAAGTTTACGCTATGGTAAGATGAACCTGCTGACATTTATGTCCAGATATGTCAATTTTATACCCCTTCTTTACTAACTGAGTCTTGGGGTAGACATGGAGATGTTTCTAGAGCCTACGTATCCCATCATTTCCTGTGGTAGCACTCATTGCTTCCCAGTGTGCCTGCACTGAGAAGTAAGGTGTTCTCTGATCTCTAAGAAGGAGTAAACAAACATTCCTGAATGCCAGTGCTTACGATCATTGCCCTCTCTGTCTTTCATGTGTGCTATTGCCCTGAATATTCCTGATGGTCTCTGAGATCAGATTTAAGGGGCTTGCCCAAAGTCACAGCTGGTGTGTGGAACATTTGAAGTCCTCTCCTTATAAAACTTGTCTGTGTTATGTCCATAGTTTCCCAATATTCCCAGTCAAAATAGATCCTTGGGACACTTGATGAGTAGGCAGGGAGCAGATTTGAATCCCAGATCCCTGTGAAATATTCTGGAATGCCACACCTATAACAAGACTCTGTGGTGGTGGTTGTGATCATGAATACTTGAGAAGCACCACTTTCTACTCTCATACACTCTCAGTTATGGTGGGAGCAGACTGGTGGGGACTGGGGGCACACAGATGTGTGTTCTGAGAGATGATGAAACAAGTCGGTGCTAATAGTAACTAAATCACCAGTGAAAATGATTAGCCCGTGTGTCATTTCTTCCCATTAGAATGATTGTGAGGTTATCTTACATTCAAACACGCATCAGTTAAAGAGAAAACAGTGAAATAACTTGTAATGAAGATGGCAGAAATTGTCTGTCACAGTAATGAGCGGCTGCTGTTGATGGTATGGTTATCTGGAATGGGACTTGTGGTTATTATGTCCTAGACTTCTGTGCAGAGCTTCTTGGCCTTTCATCAGAACCCCCTGTCCTCCCATGTTGTATGATCATCTCTGGTTTTACATCCCACTGAGGTAAAAGGCTGGATATTCACAAACCATCGGAGGATGCCTTCATTATTCAAGTCCATGACCACTAGTGCTGGGGTCCTGAGAGGTCCCTGTTCTTATCTACCCCCATGTTTCAGAGCATGCCAAAAATTTTATGCACATTCTAATGAAAGTATTGATAGGAGTTTTCGGTCCTTTGTTTATTTGCCAGAATTGAAATGTGTGGTGCATTTTTGCTTGTTAGGTCTGACAATGCTAACTGATTTGTGGCTCTACTTTGTGACTCACGAGTTACAAGTTAATTAGAAACACTTTTCCCTAATTATATTTGAGAGTTTGCTCTATTTGCTCTACAATTATCACAAAAATTACATTAACTAGCGTTAACGAACACAGCATAGAATATCCACTGGAGGAGAGAAACAAATTACACAATGTCTACATCCCTGGCCCAACACCTGGTTTCCTCTCCAACAGATGTTTTTATTTGTTATTCCCAATAACGGATCCAGAATAAACTTCCTTCTTGGATGTGCCCTAGAAGATGAAGCCAGCCTGGCAGAGAAGCTGTGGCTTTGCAGACGGTGGGCAGCTGTCTTCACTGATGGTATATTGGCCACCATAGTAGCCGGGAACTATCACCACATGCCCTCCCAAGGGACTACTCCAAAGAGGAATCTCTGTGAACAATTTCTCACCACAGGTACCTGTGTCCCAGGAGACCTGTAATCCGGGGAATGGTGCTTCGCTGGGGTCTTCCCATCTTCCTTCTTTCTTTCCTGCATTCCAAGATACATCTACAGTCCAGGGGTAATGATGATTTAAAAATGATGCAGACGAGAACTCTGGTCTCCAGAAGTGGTCAATTTAGGATGAAAGAGTGGACAGGTAGCTATTCTACAAGGTAAACAAGGGCAAGAGGCACTTAGAGGAGAGCAAACTTCACTGAGAGATTAAGAAAGATCTCATGAGCAAAGACATATTTCAAAAGGGTTTTAAAGACGGGCATTCAGTTTGGCTTTCAGGTAATAGTAGCAGGAAAAGAAAAGATGAGTTCAGAAAGTCATGGTTGATCTCCCTCAAACACAGTCCTTTATGGAGAACAGATTTACACTGAGTCGTTCCTCTGGCTGCCCAGGTGAGCATGGGGGTCCTTGCACATGCACTCCAGGTCAGAGTAGGAACCCTGGCACATTGACTGTCACCTGTCTCCTTTCATTAAGCCCTCACGCTTCCTGCCTTCAACAGTCTGATCCTCTCTCCCATCCATATTTGCCTTTAATCCTGTACTTCTCATGTGCCTTTGGGTGAAAGGAATAACAAGTAGGGTGCTGTACACATCTCCACAAAATTTTGCGACTTCACACACACATTTCTAGGGAGACTTCCAGAGACAGTGGCGTCCTCTTTGATAAGGAAAAAGAAAGCTTGCATGTACTATTGTCTCAAAAGAGCATGTGAATTAAAATTAATTAAAGAGGATCAATTAGTTAAAAAGGGTTGACAGTTGACCAACTGAAAAGCTTGGAAGTGTTTCTGTGTAATTTAAAAACATGTGGCCTTGAAGCACCAAGGCCATGAGCACAGCATTCTGTATCAGACCCACTTGGTACTTACAGTAAGGAAGCATCTCAGCCAAAAAATAGATCATAAACCACTTGCCCTATGGTTTGCTTGACTTTTGTGGGAATATTTTTTTTTTTTTGAGAAATGAACCTTAATTCATAAGCTCAGTTTTATTTTCAAGTGACATACCTGCTCTCTTCACAAACATGGCTTCCAGAGCCTATCTGTGCAGTTACTTAATTAAAAGCAAACGTGAACATGCACTCTAATCTGTTTCCCAGATATATTTCACAGTCAGCCACATTTTGCATTCACAAGTGTTGGTAGTAAAAACAGCTACTTCTATTCCTCCCATTCTATGTCAAGAATCTTTTCTAGATTTAAAAGAATGACCCTCCATCCTTTATGTTTCATTCAGAATTTTTCTTCTGTTCAGTTAGCCAGAGGCACAAATATGCTTGGAACTATCGGCTGAGAAATACAGACTGGAAAACATTTTCATTAATAAAAAGAGGTCTTGGCCACTAAGTCTGGCACTTTTTGTTTTGCTTCAATTTTTTTGTTTGCTTTTTAAGTGATTTTATAGTCTTGATGTAGCAGGTGTTTAATTTTGTTGGCTCCAAGCATGCTCAGGGGGACTAAGGAAAAGAGTTTAAAACGAGAGGGAGAGAACACGAATCTGAGTCTGCTTCTTGTGGCAGTGACTCTCTGTCTGCAGGGGGACTCTCCCAGCTAGCTGGTGCCCAAAGACGCCAGTCTCCCTACTCTTAACCCTGGAGTGTTTTCCGAGATGCTTATTACTATACACTGATCGTGTCTGTCCTTGCTAGGGACATTTATGTGCAGATGGTATTCATGTGTTTTACCTTCCTTGCCATCTTCAGGGAAATTCCTAATGCTTTGTGACATTCACAGACAGTAGAAATTTGTATTTAACACATAGTTATGCTTCTAAGATGAGCATGGATCATTTAGGCTTTTCAAGCAGTTTATCAATTTAATAACTTTCTGCAAAACTGCCCTTGCTATTAACTTAGTTATTGGAGTGTGTAAACACAGATGTGAAATTTTATTGTCATAGAAAAACTTCACATTGAGCATGGCTAGGTATTTATAATTCGAATCTAATGAAAATGTGATTGAAAAGAAAGGATCATGTGATCTCAGAATAAGAATTCTCCTGTAAGCAAGCACTAAGTGATTAAGTAAACAGTCAGTGAATGGAGAGGAATACCTCTCTGAAGTTGAGTGATCAGACTCCAAATACCAGGGTCTTATTAAAAGTCCCTTACCTCCAGGGAGCCTCCCCACCATCTCTAGGTAGCTTTGCTAATGCTTCCATTAGGGCGGCAATGAAATGCAACATTCTGAGTTGCCATGGAAACAGCTATATCTATGCAAATTACTCTTTAAAAAATCATTAGGCCACCGAAAGTCTGTCTGACATGAAATTTACAAACACTCCAGCCCACGACTACTCTTGGCATTGTTTCTCCTCTTTAACTGTCCCTGGTTACTTTTGCTGTCTGTTTAATGCAAAGGAAGCACTACCGATTCCCTGGGGGAGGCCACCAGCAGGAGAGTTGAGGACAGAAAGTTGAGTGCAATCACTTACAGTAGGAATTTGGAAGGCGTCTTTGGGTTTTGGAAGAACAAAGCCACCTAGAAATGGGGAGAGAGGTTGAAGATAAAAGAAATCTATTTACAACAGCAACTACCTCCTATCCAACTTCTGCTCCAAAAAATAAAAATTATGAGCTTGCACACACAGACATGCACACACAAAGGAAGGTACACACAAGTGGGCACAGGCAGGAGAGCAAACACACATACAAGCCTGCTTGCCCAGTATAGGCATGCACACATAGATGTGCATGTGCCAGCATGCACACACACACAGCCAGTTGCATGTGCATGGCGTGTGTGCATGGGTGTGCACACACCAACTCGTGCGCACACACATCTCCATTTGCATCCCTCACGGGGCCGTTCCAGCTGCTTTGCTCCATAGACGAGTTTCTGTGCTGAAAACGCTACCATCCACAGATTGTTTTGTTTCCCTGTTTGGGGCACTGGGTCTGGTGGGAACCTTTGCAGAACTCCAGGTCTTCCTGCTGGCTGCTGGCTCCTCCCCGCCAGTGCAGGGCAGGTGCTGCTCTGCCAGTGGGCACAGTCCCATATGCTGCCCCAGAGGCAGAGCACTCCCACAGGTGCCGAGCCCCCAGGACCTAGGAGCAGAATGTGACTCAGAGGAAGAAGGGCTTTGCCTTGCAGTTTGTACAGGAATACCTGAAGACTGTGTCTCAGGCCCCAGACATTCCAGAATAGCCTTCTCCACTGTGCCTCTTCCCCTGAGATGGAAGTGTGTTTCAGTTGCTGGGCTGGGACAGAGCCAAGTGACGGCACCCACCGCAGTCCTGTGTCCACCCCCGCATCACTGCAGCCTGCTCCTGGTACCTGATGACTACTGTTTACTTCTGTCAGCTCTCTCCCTTCCTGCGCATCAGTCAGGCCACGGCCCGCCCGCCGGACCTGCTCAGCTGGGTCCTGGTCCTCACAGCTGTGTTCTTACCCAGAACTTCCTGCACCATATACTACAGATTCAGTATCCCTTCTCTGAAAGCTTGAACTCAAAAGCATCTCCGATTTCAGTTATTTTAAGATTTGGGGATGTTTGCATACACATAATAAGACACCTTGGAAATGGGACCCAAATCGAAACATGAAATTATTTCATTTTTCATATACATAATTACATAATCTGAAGGTACTCTTATACAATATTTTTAATAATTTTTTGCATGAAACAAAGTGTATGTATCACACCTGAAGTGGGCAGGAGAGTTTTGCTCCTTGGGAATGCTGAATTTTGTGAGTCACACGTTTTTTTATTTGTTCTTTTTAGTTATACGGAACAATAGAATGTACTTTGACATATACACACACAGTAAAACTTCCCATTCTTGTGGTTGCACATGATGTGGAGTTATACTGGTTGTGTATTCATATGTGAACATAGGAAAGTATGTCCAATTCATTCTACTGTCTTTCCCATTCTCATCCCCCCTCACTTCCCTTCATTCTCCTTGGTCTAATCCAATGAACTTCTATTCTTCCCCTCCCCATCCCCCTTATTGTGTGTTAGCAGCAACATACCAAAGAAAACACTCAGCTTTTGGTTTGGGGGGATTGGCTTATTTTGTTTAGCATGATAGTCTCAAGTTCCATCCATTTACCAGCAAATGTCATAATTTCATTCTTCTTTATGACTGAGTAATATTCCATTGTATATATATACCACATTTTCTTTATCCATTCATCTGTTGAAGGGCACTTGGGTTGGTTCCATCACTCAGCTATTGTGAGTTGAGCTGCTATAAACATTGTTGGTGAGTCACATATTTTTTTTAACCTGGACCCATCACATGAGATCAGGTGTGGAATTTTCCACTTGTGACATCTTATTGGTGTCCATAAAGGTTCAGATTTTGGAACGTTTTGGATTTTGGAGTCTCAGATTCGAAATGTTCATCTTGTAATAGACTCTACCGTGTGTTGTCAAGCTGCTGGGGTGCTCTGACCTGTCTCAGCTCAGTAGCAGACATGGGCAACAGCTCAGACAGAGTCCGCATCCATGCTGCATGTGAAAAGTTTATGGTCATTGCCCATTTATGTCGTTTCGAGTGTGTGTGTATCGGCTTGCTTCCTTTAGAAGCCACTCACACTTTCAGTGTTAGGAGATGGCAGGATTAAGTGTGTTGACCAGCTGTGCCCTTGGGCAGAGGTGGACAAGAGCCCAGAGGTACCACCCCATCCCACAGGCCATCTGAGCTCCCTCCCTGCCCTGCAACCCGCTGTGGGGGTCAGAGGCATTAGCAGATCAGCCCATTTCCTTTCAGGCTCCTATGTGCTTCTGCAACAGGTAAGATTCTAGAGTGGGTGAGGCATGCAGTCCTTATGTACTTCCAGTGTGTAGAATTTAAAGCCAGTCACAAGTATGTGTTTTTTATTTGTCTGCTTGTTTTAATGATGTAAGTATTGACCCAGAATTCTACTTCCAAAATAAATGTATTGCAGGGGCTGGTGATATAGCTCAGTTGGCAGAGTGCTTGCCTAGCATGAGCACGCAATCCCCAGCACCACCAAAAATAAACGAATGCATTGCTTTCTAAGGCAACATGACCCTACTTTCTTTGCTAGTTACAGAATTAGTGCCCTGGACTCAGTCTTCCCTTACTGAAGGCCAATGCTGTAATTTCCTCTAAGAGCAGAGCCCTCGATTCATCATTCCCAGCAAAGGGAGTATGTCATTGTTTTTGATCCCCCCCTTTTTTTTTTTTTTTTCTTTTGGTATAAGGAGACACTAAAAGGTTAATGCCATCTATCCCGAACTAAAAGTTCTTACTTATTTATACGTTATTTTAGAACACAAAACCATACTCCTCCAAACCAGTTACATATTTTTTGTTAGGTATTATCCAGGGTTACCAATTCTGGGCATAATTTAAGTCTTTAATGAAAGGTATAAATTAGATGTGCTCTCAGACCTCTTTGCTAACTCTTAGGAGTGGAAGGCAGAATGTTTTGTAAAGCCACATTTTCCAAAAGAAAACATCTTTTTGTGAAAGGAATTGAAAACTGGATACATTATAGATTATAGTGTTAAATATGCATACTTAAAGGCATAACCCATATTTTAAATGATAGCCTTGTTTTAGAAAATATAATAAAATGCTTTGCTTTATCTTTAAAATTGAATGTCCACACAGTTTGTGATAAAATATGTCCATTTGGAAGAAAGTAGCAATCTAAAATTGAAAAATTTTAATCAAGCTATGAAAAATTATCTGCTTATTTTTGCCCATACCATCTTCATAATTAATGGTTGTAAAGTACATGAGCTGTCATCTTAGTGGGGGTAATTTTAAATAGGAATTTTTCAGCTATGAGCTATTGTAGTTCTCTATCTCAAATAGTAAGACATATGTCTTTCTAACAGCTAAATTTAAATATAAGGTCAAGAATATATTGTATCTGTCTTCCTTGCACAATAAATAGATACCAATCATTACATTCTTTTCCAGCTTGAAATGATTAAATGTTGTGATCTCTCTTGGTCTAATTAATTTTAACAATAAAAATTTATGTACTATCAATTTCAAATTTATAGACACTTAAAAAGAGTGAAGTTCTGTGGGGCTCTGTGGACTCTTCTGTCTATAATATTTCGGGCTCCGTCTCCTTCGCTTGCCCTCTCCTTGCTACACTGTCTCCCTTATGAGGCATCATTAAGTCTTGCTCCTCCTGCCTGGTTCGTGCAGCAGACCGATCCCTGATACTAGCTCCTGGTGTTCCACCACTTCCCGAGGGCCGGGCGGTTTTGTGCCATGTCAGTGTCCTTGATGTCCAGCTCAGCATATCGTAGGAGCTCCACAGATCACTCTTGGACCTGTTCCCCTTACCCACCTGCCTACCTGGGTCTCAAAGGAGCCTCAGCTCGGAGCCCCTGTGATCTTCTCTTTTTAGCTTCCTGAGAAAAGGCTCCCCCAGGGCTGACTTGTCCTGTTCGCTGATTGCTCCTCCACCTTGACTTCACAGCAGGTCTCTGCTTGCTCTCTGACAAGCAAAGGGTGACAACATGTTAGCTCTTCTACAGAGAGTGGCCGGACTCCATTGTGGGAACTGCAGGGGGAGTCAGGAGACCCCATCTCGGTCTCAGACAGTGCAACCCTGGCTTGAACCCTCGAGGGCTCCCTATCTCCTCCAGCTCTTCCTCTCTACCTCTGCTTCTTGACCTTCAGCACTAGCTGTACCTCCACGGAGCCAGTCACCACTGGGCATCAGCAAGTGTTAGCTGGCATGCATTTGCTCCTGGGAATGCTTGACAATGTTGGAAGGAGTTGATACCTCCCTGTTTTCCTCTAATTGAAGGAGAACTGTTTTCATCTGATAGTGTGATTTCAAACCATACTTCTCCTGAAGGAAGAATTGTCATCATTGTCTAGATGTTTCCATGAAGAATCACTCAGCATCATGGATCACAGTGGTTATTTCTACAAGATGTTTTTCAGAATTTAAATGAAAGATTATAACCTTTTTCATCTGATATTGACTCTATGCAGTTTAATGATGGTATATTGTAGGTCTAAGAAAGACCAAAACTTGATGCCTTTCCAAATCTCACTTCCGTTAAATATTTTGTAGTAGTACCTCTATTTGATACATATATTTCAGTTAATTTTTCTGTTAAAAACTCTAGAGTCTCAAATAAGTAGTGCCTTAGATCCTAGAGTATTTCAAGTTCTATCTATTATTTTTACCATTTTTAAGAACAATGGATATCTTTTGGTCAGTGTTAGACATTGCTGTGTGGTAGGTATGGAGTTGGTAGTTAACTGAAAACCAAATCCCTTAGTTTCATCACTGAACCTCAGTGTCCTGTCTACACCTGGAAACCAAGGCACCTGAACTGGCCTTGAGCGTGAAGCACAGAGAATCTCTGCCCACCGTCTTCTTGGAGATGAAATTTTAACATATATAGTCCCTGCAGAAAGCCAAAGGACTTCAGCAAAGGGAGTGAGACCCTCTTTCTTTGCAGGTTTATATGCGCCATCTCTTTACACCATTTTTAATCACGGGATTGTGTGCCTGGATCTCTTTAACTGAGCACCCCCGCCCCTGACAGATCATATTCAATGTCATTATCCTTACTCTTCTTAGAATTCTGCATAAGAATTTATGTGAAAAGCATATCAGCAAATCTTACAAACTGGGTCTTTAAATACTCTTATGTCATTTGTGTTTAAATCTGTGGATGAGGGAAAGCAGATGGTTGTTGGGTAGGGCAGTGACAGGAAACCCCCTTGCTGGGGAGGAACATCAGTCTGACAGCAGGGGCATGATGGGTTGGGATAAATAGCCTGCCTGAGACAGAGGCAGCGAACAGGTAGGCTATTGTGATATGTTAAGCTAGAAATAATGAATCCGAAACTTGATGGTAGAGTCCAATTAGGGTCATGCCGGATTGGGTTCCCATTATGGCAACCTGGGTTAAGGAAATCAATCTCCACAGAGTAGACTAGTTGGAGGAAGAAATGGAAATAACTAGACAGATCAATAAAAACTCATTCCATGAAGGAACTCATCCTACTTTAGAAGACATCACTGCTGCCATCCTCAACCTACAAACAGTCAAATAAACACACCTAGAAATGAATGGCTTAGAGCTTCGTTCCCTTAAGCTCTGGCAACAGAGAAAGGAGTCTGCCCTTACAGCAATGTGTACGTGTTTATGTCCATCATCAACAGCATGCGGATTTATCCAACTGCTTCCCATTTCCAGAGCCTCTTGCAACATGGTGTTTATAATTGTTTAAACATCCTCTTACTAAGACACAAGATGGAAGAATCATGCCAGTAGAAGATGTAAAGTCAAATGTCCCCAGATTTCTAAAAGTGGGGTTATTTGTAGAAAAACAAATGAATTAAAAGATACAGTGAAAAATAAAGTGTAGATGTCAATGGACTAAAAGTCCCAAGAATTGAAGATCAGAAAAGGACCAATAATAACTGTGGGCCTAGAGAGTATGAAGGTTAGGAAAAGGAGCAATAATAATTGCGGGCATAGATAGTAGTTGTGATACTTGCTAAATTCTCTGGGTGCCCCACAACTCTACTACTTTTATTGAAGTTCCAATTCTGTTCTGTTCCAATACAATATCCAATTGGGAAATAAAATAACAAAAGATATGAACTGCCATTTCAGGAAACAATGGGCAAACAGGTAAAATGCTCATATCAAAGAAGTGTATTTAAAAGCAATACCAGTGGGAAGGAAATGCCACCTTTGCCATTAGATGTCCAAACCTGAAAATGGTTGTTGGCCCCCAGTGTTGGGGGGCAGCAGTGTGCACCATTGGGTGAGATGGACATGATAGAATCTTCTTGGAGAGCATTTTAGCAGTACACCTCAATATTTTCAATTTTCATACTCTTTGCCCACTGATTCACATTTTATAAAACTATATCGTGGAGCTATTAAGAACAACTTTCAAAGCAGATGAGTTTAACTATGAAAAATATGTTTAACACTCTCTGCTATGTAGTAAAGAGCCAGTGTCAGAAAAAGAAATTAGACTATATGGCAGTCAGTACACAACTAGATACAAATGGTCCATCAAATAGACCATTACAGGCATTAAAAATGGAAATGTGGCTTAGATATTTGTTGATATCAAAATACATTCCTATGTTTGATGCAAAAGGCACGTTAAATACCCTGTGTGCTGTGATTGTCTTTCTGTGATGTCACATGTGGGTGTATGATAAGCAGAGAGGTGTACAGGAACATGTCCCCCAAATCTGATTATCCGTGGGGAGATTTGTGCTTTTTTCTTTATCCATTTTTGTCAGACCAGAGATTTTAAATTTACCAGAGAAAAGATAGCACTGTTAGAATGTGAGAAAACTTAATGTACCAAAACTATGTACTTTTCTTGAACTTACAGTTTGATAAAAATTAATTATAATGTAAAGTGATTTATTTTCTACTCTATTTACCCATACAGAGAAATCACTAGTTTAAAAAAGAAGCAGCAGTAGCATACTAAAATTTGGCTTGAAATAAAAAAGCTTAGAAATTCTAAAATTTCAACATAATCAGTAAAAGTTGCCTTCAATTCTCAGAAAATGGTGCTGTTTTTATATTTACCTAAGGGTTAGTCAACAGATAAATGCATTACATGTGTTCAGCATATTCAACAATATCTCCAAAAGTCATTTTTATCAATTTTGTGATTTTTACCTGGAGGAGTAATGCTAAATGTCACGCAGCATTCAAATAAGCAAGATTGTCACTTTTTCTAAATTGTTTTCTGAAAACCTATTACACTTCACATTCCCATCTTAATAGAGCTGTCACCATTAAGCATGCTTTGCCGAGCTCTGGTTATGTTGCTACTGCTTTGATTGGTGAAATGCCTAACAAGTGATTTCGATTTCACTCCCCGCTCACCACCAGTTCTTCTGCTTATCTTCACTGAGTACCTGCCCTAAGGATCAGCTGGCTGACTGGGCTTCATTTGTCCTCAGTCCACCCACTGATGGGGCTAAACAGATGCCTTATGAGGAAAACTGCAGCTCGCTTGCTTGTGGATATGCAAAATAAAGGGAGAAGTTATACCTCCAGATTACCTGGGCTGCTAAAAAAAGAAATTCTCAGCAACTAACAGAGGAGGTGTCAGCTGAGATTCAGGATGTGCAGAGGATTCCAAGGTGAACAGTCTGTGAAACTAAAAATTTTATAGTGCTTTTCTTCTTTCTGCCTTACTGCCTCTCCATCAGACTTAACCGTAGGCATGCTTCGGACCAACCCTGGGCTGCCAGCTCCTCTTCGGAACTTTACTGCAGTGACTTCTTCCAGTGCTGCAGCTTTAAATACCACCTAAGTGGTGAAGACTCCACATTTCTAGGTTCAGCGATGTGCTCCAAACTGGGAGCTCAGCTGCCTGTTGCAGAATCACTGGACATTAATCAGTTAATCAGCATCTCAGATTTAACACATCTCAAACTGGAACCCACATTTCCTGGGACCCCCCCCCCCCCCGCTTCTGTGCCCAAGGCCAGAATGGCTCCATTTCCCTCCTGCCCCCACATCCAGTCCAGCTGCCAGCTAGACGGTGTGACATCTAGTTTCTTTCTGGGACTTGACCATGTCCATCTCCACCGACCCGAGCATCTCTCCCTCGGAATCCCGAAGTCGCCTCCCAGCTGGTCTGCTCACTTCTTACACTTCTCACCCCATTTCAGACCATCTCGGTGATAAAACAACCAGCTCTGGGATGATGGGAAAATGCTTTGTACTTGGTGGAGGTGATGGGTGCACATCACTGTGACTGAACTCAACGCCACCGAGTTGTGCACTTTAATGCGGTTGATTGAATGTTACATGAATTTCGTAAAAAATTAAAAAGAAAAAGAAAAAGAATCTTAGAGCTAGATGACCAGTTGAGAATTTATCCTGTTTTTTTAAAATTTATGGCGACTGCTGCACAGAGCAGGACTGAAACATTACAAAACAAAAACCCATCCAGGAGATTTATTTCGGCTTATGGATAAAAGGGAAACTTCCAAAGCCCCTGTTCCTGGGCTCTCATCAGGTTCCACTGGGATTCTCAGGAGAACACAATGGAAGGACTCTTTTCCAAGGTGTAGGCAGAACTGGTAGAGTGCTCAACGACTCCAGAGCCGGGAGACAAAGGGCCCCGCCAAGGGTGCTGTAGCCTGAAGATCATGAGGCCCAGGGGCCTGGGGAGGAGTGCCTGCTGCATCCCTGCCCCTGACCTCTCTAGGTCCCTGGGCCGGCTGGCTAAAACCCACCGCAAGCAGAGGCACTGGAGCCTGGGGGGTCCCCAGGAGGACACAGGGGGAGCTTTCAGAAGAATAATGGGAGTCCTGACTGTAGGCAGTGTTAGATGTCAATCATGATGCTGAAGATCAGACTTGGCAGGGAACTGAAAATCCAGGGCCTTGAACGTTGTCCCTGAATGTCAGCTTTCCTATCTAGACACCAAAAATGAAAAGCGTAAGGATTTCCCTTGGATGCGACACACTGAATACCGACTCCTTGCTGTCTTCTTGGAGTCATGACTTCAGTGATCTAGTCTTTGATGAAAATCTAGCCATAGTGGAGGCCGCAAGTGGAACAGGCTTCCCAGCACGGAGACACTCTCACAACTTACAGACTCTCCTATTATTTTTGAAGTAGGGTGTTTGCTCTGCTTGGTGCATTTTTTTTTTTAATCATGAAAATTAGTTTATGAACAGAGATTTTCTTTTTAAAACTTTTTATTGGTTCTTTTTAGTTATACATGAGAGTAGAACCCATTTTGATAAAATCACACAAGTGTGGAATATGTCTTATTCTAACTAGGACCCCAACCTTGTGGATGCACATGATGGTGGGATTCACGGAGGTGTTGTCCTGCATGTACATGGGAAAATTATGTCGGTTTCATTCCACTGTCATCCTATCCCCCCTCCCTTCCCTGCTCTTTGTCTAATATATTGAACTTCTCTTCTTCCGTGCCTCTGATTGTGGTTTACCTTCCACAAACCAACAAGAACATTCAACCTTTGGTTTTGGGGGAGCTGGCTTATTTCACTTAGCATGATAGTCTCCAGAGCCATCCGTTTACTGGCAAATGTCATAAAGTCATTCTTCTTAATGGCCAAGTGACAGTCCATTGGGTATATGTACCACATTTTCTTTGTGCATTTGTCTGGTGAAGGGCACCTGGGCTTACTCCACAGCTTAGCCATTGTGAATTATGTTTCTATAAACATTGATGGACTTCTGCAAGCGACTATCCTAGTGTCAGACTGGTGACACGGCCAGTTATCGGTGACCAGTTCTGCTTCCTCAAATGTTGAAGTAGAACACCAGAGGAGCACGCTGAGGACAGCATATGAAGCAGGTTTTATTTAAAGGTAGTAACACAGACTTCTCCCTGTAGGGAGAAGGGGGCCATGGCTGGTGTTCTCCTATCCCAAGAAGTGAGAGCGCCCTCTTTTGTAGATTAGAGTCTCCTTTGTTCTCCTGCTCTCCTGCCTTATCTCTCTTCTTCCTGCCTAAGGGACTAGGCCCAGGAGATGCCGGTGAGATAACAAAAAGGTGAGAAGCAGATGGGCAGGGGGAGGGCCAAATGGAGTGATTCAGGAAAGTAGGGGCCCAGGGGCTTTAATTAGCAGCTCCCTGCCTGCAGCCTTTTGAGAGGGGCCAGTAACCTTGGTGGTCAGAGGGCTCTGGAGCCACTGACATTCCAGTCTCCCAGGGGTGGTCTCCCACTTCCCAGCTTCAGATGGCCTTCGTTTCTGAATTCAACCTGATCACATATAATTCTGACTTCACCATGATTGTCCAAACAAGCTGTTTGTTTGTTTGTTTGTTTGTTTTTAATCAGCATTTTTGTTGGCATCTACTCTGCATTGTGACTAGTATCCATTACCCATTCATAGCTGCAAGCCTCTACTCTCTTTATACCTGTATCTTTCTCTTTCTCTCTGTCTCTCATTCCCTGGCTAATTCTGCTCATCCCTCAAGGTCCACCCCAAGTTTCACCACGCCATAGAACCTTCTTTGATATCCTCTCAGGGAGCTCTTTCTTTCCCTTTATTTTCACGGAATACCATCGCTGACAGTTGATGAATTTTATCATTCACAACCCTATATGCTAAATTTCATTTTTCACTGGGCACGTGTGCATTCCCTTCATCTCCCCAGGTGGGTTCTGCTTCATTTACTATATATTCCTCAGAGGGACTGGCAATATCTCGTTCTGGCAGGTATTCACCAAACACCTGCTAAACAATTAAAACCTTAAGAAATGGCATGAGGAAACAGAAGTGTCCCCAGATTTTTTGATTTGGGCAGTGGACTTTCTTGTAGAATCTGAGAGAGGAGAGAATATGTTTGGAGGAAAATTGGCAACCACAAGTGGTCACATTTGGAGTTATGGAGGGAACTCAGACACACAAAGTTGAGGGTGATCAGCAGAGACGTTAGCTGAGTCTTAGTGTTCTCAGCAGCCATCGGCATGTGTTTTCCATGAAATGACCTCTGAATAGAGTGTCTCCAAGTGGCAGTGTTGTTTGAAATGTATTTTTGTCCCAGCTCCACCTCGTTTGCTTGTTACCTGCCCTTGAGAGACTTCTGTAAACTCTTCAATCTCTAATTGTGAAGCTATCAAACCAAACCTCCAGCAATAGCTCTTTCCTAGGGTTGGGGTCAAGATTCATAAAATGGTGCAGGTGACATGGTCATGGCTCAATGAACGAGGCCTTATGATTGTCACTGATATTCTGGTAGAGCAGGCATCAGACAGTTTTGATTTAACGGAAAATGAGACCTAGTTTTGAAGTAGATGGAGGGAGGATTTAGCTTTAAAGTTATTCTCATCTCAATCTAGTGTCTGACCAGTTTTTCCCATGGAAGATTGTAGCTGTTTTTTTTTTTTTTTTTCTTTTTTTCTTTTTTTCTCTCTTTCAGTAGAGGTAAGCAGAATTGGATGTTTGCAAAAAAAATTGTTCGTAAAAGTAGTTTCAAAACTGAATGTTCTTCGTTCTCTGGACCCAAATGACTTCTTGAGTTTCTCCAGCTACATGACCTGCGGCTAAAAAGAAACTGGCAAAAGATGAAAAGCAGAACATTCTCTTGTGTTCATGTATTCTGCTTCAAAGATCACAAACCACACCACCTCTTTCTAATTTCAAGTAGCAAATTTATGTGCCTGACTTTTGTCTGACTGTTCTATGCATTATAGTCAGACTCTTATCTGGCCTTCATTTTCACCGACGAGTTGAATGACTTTCAACAAGTGACAATTTCTCTGTGTCTCAGTTTTCTCATCTGTCAAATGGAGGTGGTCGAAAGATTGCACGAGTCAATACGTGCAAGATGATTAGCAAAGACCCTAGCACTGAATACAAACTCAAAAATGTGAGGTATTTTGGGTGACTTTAAATATTATTTCAATGTGGTCTTCTCTAGGACACCTGGTTCAACTGTCCTCTGTGATAATCTGAGATATGTGTACTTTAGCCTTGACTTCAAACAACTCTTCATCCATTTAATTATTCTTCCATTCAATGAGCACTTCTTGAAGACCTAGTAATAAGTAAACATTTTTTTTTAATCTGGAGTATGTGAGGACTGAAATGCAAACCTGTCTTTGATTCCCAGCTGTTGCTCTTTTTGTTCTGCCCCCACACCTTCATCAAGACTGCGTGTCTTCGAGAGCCATAGGAACCAAAGCACTCTTAAAACCTGTCCCAGTGCCGAATAGTGTTCCCAACATCCTCTTTCCAAGGATATATTAGTTCATTTTTCATTACCATAGCAAAACACAAAGCTCAGTAACTTTGTAAAGAAAAAATGGGGGTGGGGGGTGGGGAGTGAGAGAAGAATGGAGAAACTTTAGATTATGTAGAAGGAAATGAGAGGGAGGTGGAGTATGAAAAATGGTGGAGTGAGACAGACATCATTACCCCATGTACGTGTAGGATTACACGAATGGTGTGAATCTACATCGTGTACAACCATAGAAATGAAATGATGTACCCCATTTGTGTACAATGAATCAAAATGCAGTCTGTAAAAACTAAATAAATAAATAAATAATTTTTTTAAAAAGGCTAATTTAGCTCACAGTTCTAGAAGCCAGTAGTTCAAAATCAGGTGGCCCGATTGCTGGGCCTCTGGGTAGTACCTCATCATGAATGGCTTATGGTGGAAGTCGTGTGGGAGCAATAGGTCACAGGAAAAGAAAACAAGAAAGGCAGGGGCAAGTCTCCCGTGACCAATGGTTGCCACTACTTGAGGACTTCTCTTAAGAAGGTCCCACCGCACCCTGAGGACTAACTTGTCAACATCTTGAACTTTGTGGGAAACAAACCACATCTAAACCAGAGCTCAGGACTTGTAGCTAAGAAAGCTCTAATGAATTCAGTTCAAGTTCTTATGTTGACACAACAGGACCAATGAGGTGGGTGTGCTCTAAATGATATAAAAACTCCCAAGGCCACAGCCAGTTTGTTTTCGACTGAGGCTTTATCATTTCCCGTTTTCCTCCTCGCTGCAGGCCCAGAGAACCTGGTATGGCAGCCGGGACCTAGTGGAGGTGTGTGGGGCTGTGTGACCTCTGAGTTACAAGACTTACTCAAACTGCAAACAGCTGAACACACCCAAATAAGATTCCAATTCTATGGTTGATGGAGTCCCTGCACAATCAGGAATTTGCCAAGCTCTGTATTTACCAAAGATAAAGTACTTTATATGGTTTATCATCTGTTCTAAAGGCCAGCAGGAGAAAAAGTCTTCTGATCAGCAGAACTTACTTTTTAGACTTACTGCCAGAAAGGCCACTGCTCTCTCCAGAAAGAACCAGTGTCAAAGGGCAAATCAGTGCCTGGTATCTACAGCTCCTGGCTGGGTGGTGGTTACAGGGGGATGTGCAGGCTGGGGAGCCACTGTAGGCCTGGTGGCACAGAGAAGGGATCTCTCCTGATGAGCAAAGTCCTGCTTTTGAGAGACCAGATCTTCCCTTATGTTCCATGGTGGGGATTTCCTCTGGCCAGAGTTAGGTTATGTTTGATTAGACTTAGCTTTGTTCAACCTAGGGATGGCAAAGTATGTCTGCCCCAGTATCACTTGCCCAGGGCCAGAAATGATAGCAAGTTCACCTCCTGCATGTAGTTTTAAGATCATCAGATAATGGGGCTGTTTGTTTTTGAATATGTCTCTCCCTCTCTCCTCCTCTCTCTCCCTCAATCATGCCATTTCAAGTTACTTTATTTAATTCATATAATTCTACAGCACAAAACTGCCAAGAAATACACTTAAAATATATTTTAAAAAAACTTTAATGAGCACATATATGAATTCAGTCGTTACCAGTTAAAAGGACATATGTAATATTTGACTGACATAACTTATACAGTGCAGGGACTGCTTTCCTGAGACCACAAAGCAGCCTGGGGGCTCTGGTGGCACTTTTTCTGAGTTCTGGTATACCCAAGGTCATTGAGGAAGACTATAGTTTAAGCAAATCTAATTTTATATTCTAACCACTGGTCTCTTGGGAATTGAGAAATACAGAATTCTGCGGTTCATTTATAAAATGCTCTGATCAGAGGTGAACCTGTGACTTTCACAGATGGCTACTGCCAGATAGTGGCATCCAAATTGGTTTCATGTTCATCTACTTAAAAACAAAAACAAGCAAATAAAAACCTACCATGGGAAGAGTTTTCTCCTTCTCAGCATCTGCAGTGCTTGGTCCCAAGTGGAAGACAAGCATTGTTTTCCATGAGCCTGTTACCCCTTTATTACAAAAATTTAAAGGAAGAATTCTAAAGAAACTAAGATATGCTTATGCCAATTTAAACTGGAAAGAGATCATAGATATAGCTGAGTTTTAAATACTTCTTTAGAAAAATAGTTGCTTAAAGTCTTCTCTCTGTAAAATTATTTCATTTTAAATCAATTCAAACTCTTAACATTGAAGATAATTTTAAAAATTACCAATCCAAACTTTCAGTGAATATGGACCTCTTGCTTATATTAATCTTACACAAACTTGGTATAAACTTTTAAAAACTGCTGTTGGTGCAGAAATTTGAATCTAAAAGTGTTGCTGAGATTCTTTTTGGCTTTGGAACGAGACAGCCTCAATATCAATGGCTGTGTCTTTCCCCAAAGTTGCTTTAGAACCTTGGCAATTAAAATATCTCATGGGAACCAGGTAGATTTAATCAGCTTAAACCAGATTTTGCCTGCTGTGAAGCAGCAAAGGTCTGAGTTGCTTTCAAATGTAAAGAACAGTTTACTCTCATCCACTCTGCAGTTAACCACATTCTGTGTGTATTTTTTAAATAAGTAAGAATAATATTACTTAAATCTTAGTATTTATGTGCATGTGGCTATTTAAAAATCAATTCTGCATTTGGACCAGAAGCCTATGGGAATTAGTCATGGACGATGATGAGCTAGTTCTTCTCAGTTGTCACCTCCCCTGTGGGCCCCACAGTGCTCTCCACCCCCAGCTGTCCCTGAGACCCTCCATATGGCTCAGTGAGTTGAAATTCCAAGAGGCTTAGCCTTCCCCTGATCCCCACTGCAGAGGCCACCACCGTTTCCTGTATGGGATATTAAGGAGGAGAACAGAGAGGACATTTTTTCTGGTTAACCAACCCCTGGGACTCCTGAAAGAAAACCTTAGGGGTACTGGCCTAAGGAATCCCTGAGATCAGAACGTTGTTTTGGTAATAAGCTTTAACATACTCAAGATAAATACCTTTATTTAAAACAAAACTTCCAACAGCGTCCTATGACTGTTGTCCATCGGAAGGACTCTCAAGACAATCTCAACTCAACTCGCAGCCGTACCCTGAGGGTCTTTGCTTCTCAGGGGGCCTGAGAGTGTGATCGTCTGCACCCAAATATTCATGTGCACAAGAGGCGCCATGCACCCCAAGGCAGCATGAGATCAGGGCCCCCCACTTTTAATGAGCAGCCCTCTGCCCACTGCATGGGTGGGGAGTGGTAACAGTGGGGGCGGGTGCCCCCATGGCCCCTTCCACCACCCTAACTAGGCCTAACTGACTTTTTTGTGTGATGACATTTTTGGCCCCCATTTATATTTTCTCCTCTCTCCTTTCCTAGGGTCACAAATCTTTCTGAAAACATGATAATTATAAATTTGCTTAAAATAAATCATACATTAATTTGTCATTAACTGATTGATTTAAAATAAATTTTCTTAACATTTTAGAAATGAATTAAGCCCAACTTTCCTCTGGACTTTGAGTTTGGGGATTGTGGTCCTCATGGGTTTGGGGATTGTGTTTTAGGTCTAACAAATGAGAAGAAGTTACAGAAAACATATAGGAGGCCGTAATAAAGTCTTGCGTGGCCAGGAGGCAATATTTGATTTTCCCATAATTTAAGACTTGCTATTATTAAAGTATTTTTCTTAATTTTTTTTTATTAAGATAGTCTTCATCTCCTTTAGGAAAAAGAAACCATAGTTACCCTCTGCTGAGACAAAATGAAGGATCAAATGAAAGTAATTAAGATTTTATTAAAGAAATTTTAATAAACCAATTACTGCTCATGAATATGGATAATCTCAAGGAAAAGAGCCATCCTATGCCTGAAATAAAAATAAACTATCTTTTAGGTATATTTATTATACATAATTAGTTATTTAAATGTCTTCTTAACTAAACCTACTGTCAGAATTATATTTGGAACAGTAATCATTTTACATGGATAGAGGGAAGCTATCGAGTGCAAGTAATGAACAGAGAGATGCTATAAAGCAATTTATTACAGATTACATCTAGAAGAAATTAGCATATCTTCTTCAGGTAAATTAAAATTTGTGGGTGGCCATCAACCAAAATACTACATTTTAATGTTATCTTCAGATAAAAATGAAGGGAGTCACTTGTGAATGAAGAATACTGAATTCCATCTATTTCAGTCTTTCTGTGAGTTGAAAGGGTAGTATTGCTTTGCCTAATTTAGAATTCTCAGAGAATTCATATAAGGAAATTACCCAAATGAAGGCCTGGAGATAAGCCTTCCAATGAGTGTTTTTCAGAGATATAAAGTTTTCTCTTCTGGCTAAAAATAGAATTTCTATTGATTCATGGTAGATACTTCCTCATAAGTGTATTTTTATATTCTTTTTTGGATTTATTATTTGTGAAATGAAGTCTCACATCTGCTGTTTTATTCTCTCAAGTCATTATGTGATTTTTCTAGTACCATGAAGCTTGCTTGGAGCCCATCACATCCTGCAAAGGTCCCACCGTGCAATTATTAATTGCTGTTTTGTGCCGTCCTTCCCGGGGAGCTCCTCCCCGATGCCAGGGTGTGTTCTGTGTGCCGAGATGCCATGTGTGTGCACTGAGAGCGTTCTCCATGTTACCTACACTCAGTGTCTGCTGTCATCTCACCGTGAGGACCTTGCTGTGGAAAAGAGCAGCAACTAATTGCAGAAAATCAACAAGTCACAAAAAATGTGAGCAGGACCCAAGGGCTCTGCTGAAAATCAAAGCCGGAGAGCTGACACCAAGTGTCTGTATAAAAATACACTTCAGTGGAATTCCATACTTTGAATCCACAGAAGTTCTGTTTTTAGCCAGAATGCAGAATGCAGGTTCAGGGGCTTGTGGTGCAAGTGAGCTTGTGTGCTGGAGACAGCGGAAGGCTACTGTGACTCAGGCATAATGACAAGAGTGACTGCCACACCCGCACCCTGGGCAGGGAGTAGTGTTTGGTTCACTGATGCACCACTCTGTGCCTAAGAGAATCTGGCACCTGGCAGGTGCTGAATCTGCATGGAGCAGGTAAACCAATGATCAAAGCAATCTGAATCACCAGGGACTTAGAGGGCTAGGAGAAAGCTACCACAAGAAGTTCAATTCCATTTTAGATACACCAGCATTTTTAAGGGAACTTACCTTAGACTAATTGCTCTCCAAAGATGTCCACATACTAATTTCCAGACCCTACAGGTGCTGCTTCAGTTGGTATGATTGAATCGGAGCTCTTTGCAGATTCGATTCCATTAGGGGTCTTGAGATTATCCTGGGTTATCCAGGTAGGCTTGATACCATCCCAAGCGTCCTCTCCTTCTCAGAGTCAGAGAAGGAGATGCAATGATGGAAGCCAGGTCAGGGGGATGCCAGACCTCAAGCCAAGGCAGCAGGCAGCCTCCAGCAGCTTGGTAAGGCGAGAGCCTCCAGGCGGCACCCTGCCAGCCCACGCGAGACTCCAGGTCTGGAAATAGATCTCTTGTGTTCTTGAAGCCAACTTTAAGCACTAAGAGGAAACTAAGGCGCACGTTCCAAACTAAAGGAAGTGTTTAGCCTTTTCGTAAGTCCTACATGTGATGCATGGTGCAGTTTTAAAAAGCCAAACGTTTATCATTTGTTAAAATGCATTTTAAATTCAGTTACAAACTCCAGCAGGATCCTCCTTCCTGTAAGTTTTATGCTCTCACAATGGAAATTAGGAAGAGGAGAGAGGAGCTGGAGCTTGAAAAAGATGTACGAATCCAAAAGGGGGTGGAATGAGCCCACTTGGACAGAAGGTGTGGAAAAGCAAGAGAAGGGAGGTGGGATTGTACTCCGTTTATTATGATCTATCAAAATGTATAAATGCATTCCACTGTCATGAACAACTAAGTAGAACAAATAAAAATTAATTTAAAAAAGTAACTCCAGAATTTAACAGATGAGGAACACTTACCTCACACAGTGTCTGACGGCAGGAGTCCAGGGGCAGCTGGTTTTGGTGGTTCTGGCTCAGGGTCTCATGAGGGTGATGTCATTCTTGAGAAGGCTCAAGTGGGGCTGGAGGGCCCACTTCAGAGTCGTGCACTCGTATGGCTGATGGTCTTGGTTCCCCACCACTGTGGTAGGCACCTACTTCTCCTAAAAATAGGCAGTTTCTGAGAAAGAACTTGGGGAAATAATCTCAAGTCATTCATAGTCATTTCCACCATTTTCAGTCACTAAATCCAATCCTCTCATGAAAGGATTAGGCTCCATGATTTGAAGGGAATATCAGGAAATCTGTGGACATATCCTGAACCACCGTGGAAGAAATGAGGAAGGAATGAATACAAATTTGAGCAAAACACCATTTTCCATTTGTTCAGAGAGGATGACTAGTTATGCCCAATGTCTTCTACTAATCTCTCTCCCTCCCGCTGGGTGTGTGTGTATGTGTGTGTGTGTTTTGCAGCACTGATGTGAACTTCCCTCCTTTTCCCCTTGACATATCCACCTTTATCTCAATTTTCCCCAGAGATTACTCCTTCCACTCTTGTTTCTGTGTCTAGATATTGAAATTTCAAATGGTTTGCTGAATTCCACCAAAAGGAATTGGGCCATATTGCATCCACTTAGTCTGCTCTTCATGTGAAGTGAGATATTTCTCCCTGATGAAGACTCACTGCTGTTCTAATAAGCTCGCAGGCACCTGTGGGTTGGCTGCAGACATGCACTGAGATAGAAGGTAGACATGGGTCACCTTCTAAGTTCATTGGAAGATGACCCACAGATGAGTCCAGCCTAGAATGAATGTGAACTGAGAAATTTCTCTCCATGCATGAGTCTGAATTATATTGCACCAGTTCATGAATTAATGAAAAATGTAAAGGAGATAAAGACACCTCTAATCTTGTCCTTTTCATCCTCTTCTTGTCAAATATGAAATTGGGTTTTAAGTTTGTCTTTAATTTTTCCTCTTCCTTTCCCTCCTTCTTACCGTTCATTAGAAAGCTAAAAATTATTATCATAGAATTACTTGGAAAGAAAATATTTAATCCTTGATTTTCTGCATATGGTTTGTTTCATGTAGCATGATGTTCTCTAGTTTCATCCATTTACCAGAAAAATGCCATGATTTCATCCTTCTTAATGGCTGAGTAAATGCCACCATTTCCTTATACCACATCTTCTGTATCCATTCATCTGATGAGCATCTGGGCTGATTCCATAACTTGTCCCTTGTGAACTTCGCTGCTGTAGACTTTCAGGTGGCATTATCACTGCAGTATGCTGATTTTAATTCTCTTGAAAGTGGAAAATAATGTGGGGTAAGGTGGGAATCCTGTGAACATAAAAGAGAGATCAGTGGAGTTAAGGAAGGGGGTTGAGGAGGAGGAAGAAGGGTCTGGAAATGGGAGGCATGGAGGAATGACATTGACCAAACTAGCCTGTGTACACATATGAATATACCACAGTGAATTTCACTTGGATGTGTATCTGTAAAGTACAAATTTTTTGAAGCTATAAATAAAAAGAATTACTTTGGACTGGTTTAAACTTATTTCGTGTTAAGACGCCAATTTCCCCTTTATACTTAGTTCTTAGAGGAAGTGTATTTTATGGCAGAATATCACCCATATTTTAAGCATTTATTTTCAAGCCTCAATTTTCATGTATTAGTATTTCCAACTCAGGATTCGAGAGTGAAAAATTTCGTGTTATGTTTCTGGGTACCTGCACTGAATACTTAAGAGGAACATACCCAAATGCTTTAATATGACATTTCTAAAAGACACCTTCGAACACCATAGTAATACCTGATTTCTCTTGTGTGCTTTTTTTCCACAGGAAAAAAAAAGTCAATTATTTTACTCTAAAATATTTTTCAACACTGAAAATGAATGAATATAATCATTTTTATTATTTTGCTGATCAAAATTTGTAAAACATTTAGTAGGTGAAGAAATAGCTTCAGATCTTGCAGGTGGGTGTGAATGCAAAGGCCGGGGCCCAGGTGACCGGGCGGTGGTGGGAAAGACCACAACCTCTCAGGGTGGAGGTCATGGTGGTGGTGGTTGCGGTGGCGGCTTCAGCTGTGTTGGCAATAGCAACACCCACTTTTGAGGTGGAGGGTGAGGCTACTTCAGAGGCGGTGGCAGAGGAGGATGTGGACACAGGGGTGGCCCCGGAGGCCTCCAGAACCTAGGCGAGTTCCTGCATGGCTGCGAAGATGACATGGTTTGTAAATGTACCACAGATAAAAATAAGGTGCCTGATTTCAATGCTCCTATTTATTTGGAAAATAAAGAACAAATTGGAAAAGTGGATGAAATATTTTGACAACTTAGAGATTTTTATTTTTCAGTTAAATTGTCAGAAAACATGAAGGCAGTTTCCTTTAAAAAAACTACAGAAGTTTCATATAGACCCATTTAAGCTGCTGCCACTGCACAGGTTTCTACCTCGACCTCCGGGTGAGAAAGGACCTCCAAGAGGTAGCGGAGGCAGCGGTAGAGGTGGTAGATTTAGAGGTGGAGGAGGAGGTGGGGGCTTCAGAGGAGGAAGTGGGGATGGTGGTTTCTGGGGGAGAGGACATCAGTGTGGCATCTGACAGACTTCATCAGTTGACTCTGCTTTAGCTGCACCACCTGCTTCTACTCTGGATTGGAAGCTGGTGTCTTGAGCAAGTCCAGAAGATGTGGTCATCTTATGACAGTGGAACTGGTGTGTTAGTGTCGTGCTAGAGTGAGTGCCACAGAACCATCAATTTTGCTCTGAAAGAGCATAAAGAAGTCTTAATGTTTTATATGGTGCCTGGTACTCTGAGGGTGCTTAATAAATGGACAGAAGTTTTCATTTGAAGCATATATGAATTTTTTAAATAAAATATTTTATTCCTTTAAAAAATAAATAGCTTTATATTCTCTTTTCAAATTGATAAATGCATCTCCTGATATTCCTGGTATGTCAAAGTAGTCCATATCACAAGGTGTTTGGGGCACCTTCTCTGTACCCTGGAGCATTTGTTTGTCTACTCTGGGAAGGATACTGACGAGAGTGCAGCACGTTCACAGAGCCCACAGAGGGTGGTGGACGCACTGAGGAGGGTTGGACAGCTTTTCTGTGAAGGGCCAGGTAGTACATTTACTAGGCTTTGTGCACCATATTGTCTCTGTCACAAATAATGAACTTCCCCTCTGAGAACAAAAGCAAACAGAAGATACACAAATTAACAGTCATGGCTGTGTTCCAAAACTCCTTTATTTACAAAAGCAAGCAGTCCAGACTTGCCCTCAGGCTAAGCCCCTGCCTTATGGGACTGATTCCTATACACCAGGCACCAAAAACCTTTTATTTCTATTGCATTTGTCTAAATGAAATTCCCAGTAAATGTTACTTCTAAGACAGTTGAAAGTGTCTGTCTCTGTAGTCATGTTTTTAGAGAACTTTATAGTCACTGTGATAGTAGCTTATTCAATTATTAGTAGTCAGATTTGTACTATTATTGCCCTTGGTTGGTTCCACATATGCAAGGAACTAATAAACAATTCAGAATGATGTTTCTTCTATGCATTCTATTCATCAGATGGCAGGTGAAACAAAATCTCATCTGCTTAAGATAGATTGAGAGCTTCTTAAACCAATAAGTGGGAAGTTGCTTTTCTAAAGACAACTACAGTATTTTATCCCCATCTCTGCAGTGATGGTGCCTGTTTAGACCGAAGAAGCAAAAAGGCTTTCATCAGTAGGGGACAGAATAGTGTTCTGTTTCTTTTTCCTTTATGCAAACTATTCAGAAGAGAATGATTATTTTTCAAAGCATTTTCAAATGATGCTCTAACCTGCAATGCCTGCGGACTGTTTCTACAATTAGTCTCGTTTTAGAAAACACGTATCTAAAAACCTAAAATATTCCACGTGTTCACAGTTTTTCTTTTACTCTGCCCACGTTAATTACTGCTCCTCTCTGCCCACCGCAAGCAGGCCCTCCATGCTCCCTGGGTCACCATTTAAGGAAGAACATTCTCGAGTTCCTTTGTGAGCTTGCTTCCAGAGAAAAACTGACCAAGCTGCCACAGGCGACAACTTGTTCAAACTGCTTCATGCACCTATTGTCCTCGGCCTCCTGCTGGAGTCTCACCTGTCCCTTTACTGAGGGCTGCTAGTGTGAGGAAGCTAGGAATGAGGTCAACCCACAGCCATGCCAAAGTGCTGGTGGGACCAGGTCCTACCAGCCTGTTTTGAGTAGCTTTCACACCTCCCTGGTCTTGGCTAGAAGTTGGGCGCGTGAGTCCATCATATCAGAAGTTCACTGAAGCAGGGTGAGAGACTCAGTTCAGTGGGCTCTCTCGAGCTTACTGTTCTTCGTGAGAGGCAGAGATGGTCATGTCCCGGTTCTGCTCGCTTGTCTGACCTTCACAGCATGCTTCTAGAGGGTTCCAATGGATGCTCTAAAATTAGCATCAGGCTCTAGGATGCTCGCCCCCACGGCCTCACTCCTTCCTGCCAGTGCCATTAACTCCAGAAAGGAAACGCTGAGATGAGAAGGAGGGTTAGCCACCAACGGCTCTGCTTGTGTGTCTCTTGCAGGAGTCCTGTGGAACCTCTCGTCGTGTGATGCGCTTAAAATGCCAATCATCCAGGACGCCCTGGCAGTGTTGACCAATGCGGTGATCATCCCCCACTCGGGCTGGGAAAACCCACCTCTTCAGGATGATCGGAAAATACAGCTGCATTCATCACAGGTGCTGCGCAATGCCACTGGGTGCCTAAGGTCAGTGCCGCTCCTGCCGAGCGTCCCAGGGTCCGCCCCACACCAGGCTCCTCCACTGCTGCCTTCCTAAGACTCTGATTTTCTGCAGATGAGTGCCGATGTGGCAGTGGAGTATAAGAACCTAACCAAAAGCACGTTTAAGTCTGTACTGAACTGGCGTAGGCATCTGCCACTCCCCTGAATCTACACCAGTGTCTGACTTATTTAACATAATTTTTTTTTTTTGGGTCTAGGGCCAAAAACACACATTTTCATTTCAACCAAAAATAAGTCACTTTAATTGAAAACAATAGTTTTGGATCATTTGATGTAGTATCATGCATGTAGAATAACCAGACAGGCCAGTTGCTTGGGGAGTCTGCAACAGATGCGCAGGGACCTAGTTAACTATCACCAGTCGCTGTTTTTGTTTTTGTTTGTTTTTTAATTCTCCGTGTGACTGTGCAAGTCTGTGGTTCTTAGAAAGAGCTCTTCATAAGGCCTGTTGTGTTAAATGCTTTTTTAAATAATAGAAGTGGTAAATATGTGGTAATTCTCTCCCACTGCATTTTTACAAAATCATCCCCAGAAATCTATGGAGAGTTCTTAGAGCCTCTTTATGCCTTGTTTAATTTTGACTCCTAGGAAAGAAAGTAATAATCAAGATACAGTTTAAACTCTGGAACCTGTGCTCCCAAGGATGTTGAATTTTGTATCAGAGTTGGGACTCTCTCTGCTGGATGAGGTTAATCACGGATGGGGGCCAAGAGGGTGATTAAAAGCATCTAGTCAAATAATCTGTATTTCAAGACTGAAATGTACAGAGTTGCTTTAGCTGGGCTGGCACAAACTGCCATTTCTCTAACGCTTGTTCGGTTTCTAGGTATAAAAACCAGTCTCTGCTGAGCAAGAATGAAATCACCTCAGTGACATTAATAATCGTCATGTCATGAATATTCATACTGACACTCGCAGCCGAGTCTTGAGAGGGGCCTGTGTGTGAATGTGTATGCAGAATGTGAGATAAAGAGACAGACTCCATGAATATCTCCACACCTGCACACCAATGGGAACCCTCTGACATTTTTACTTTTCTTCCAGGTCACAAATTAATGAATTTTTGACATGGGTAGTCTCTAACATAAGCCAAATTTACAGTTTTCCAAAATACCCCGGTGTGACTTCAATTCTATGTCTTCTTAAAATCTGTTACTCTTCAGAAAACTCTTGTCTCACCAGGAGAATTATAACTCTTCCAAGGCTCAAGCCGCAGGCCTTTCCCACCTGCTCTTTCTACATCAGTCATTTTCACCTATTACAATCCGTCCCTTCCTCTCCCCACCCCCTACTTACAAGGCCTGCCACGGTTCCTAACGAATCTGTGTGTTTCAAACTGATTGGCGGAGGAGTAGAGGGCTAGTTAGCCTTCTCAGTTGAAATTCTGAGTACTGTAGGAGCATAATTATGACTTCCTGATGTCTGCCTCAAGGGTTGGGGCGCTGCCCGTAAGAGCATGCACGTGTAACACCATTGATGAAAGAGTAGATGAAGAAGTTAGACCAGCCCATGTCATGGGTCCTCCTTGTAAGTCCTCAGCTGAGGGTGAGGTCAGAACAAGGGTGTGTCAGGCTCAGGAGACTCTCCGTCCTTCTCTGTTCACACCAAGGCTCCGCTTCTGCTGCTTCTACTGCTGGCCAGAAGAGATGACAACATAGGAAGCCCAAACAGAGAGCATTTGATCAAAAAAGAGTTCATGTAGCCAAAGCAGATTTCCTTAGCCTAGATGCAACCAGGGCTAGTGATTTCCCATGTTTCTGGGTTTATCAGGTGAGTGACAAAGCAAATCCCATCAAAATCAGTGAAACTTTAACTTCTCCTTTAATTCATTAAATTTCCATCCTGCTACAAAAAGAAATATGATTTCTCCTCCCTTATTTGTTTTTGTTTTTGTTGTCGTTTGTTTATTTTGGTCCCAGGGGTTGAACTCAGGGTGCTCACTCACTGAGCCACATCCCCAGACCTACTTTTATATTTTATTTAGAGACAGGGGCTTGCTGAGCTGCTTAGAGTCTCACTCAGTTGCTGAGTCTAGCTTTGAACTTGGGGCCTCCTGTCTCCCTGGGATTACAGGCATGCACCACCATGCCCAGCTCTCTTCTTATTTGAATGTGTTTATGAATCATTCCACACTGATGATCAGGTTTGACTGGAGAGGAAGAAACAGCTTGGAGAGGACCAAAAATAAGTTATCAAAGTGTGAGTGGATGTAAAGTTTCAAGGAATTTTTTTTCCATTATTTGAAAAATAATGTTGACTATATACCCAAACAGGTGCAAATGCCTACATCATGATAGTTTAGATTTTAGTATGAGTTTATTTACATTCTTGTTTTTCCTAGAAACTCCTAGATCTTTATTCACTTTTTTTTTTTTTTTTAAATCCTTCCTAGGCTGATTTTGCCTCAAGTGTTTAATCTTGTAAGCATTTGCCGAACATTTAGTGTGTGCTGTGGGGACCAAGGAGACGAGAGGTCTGTACAGCAGCTCCTGCCCTTTAGAAACTCCTGCCTAGTAGAAGAAAGGGGCACCCCTGCAGCTAGTGCTCACATAGCCCCCTGCTCTCAGGTCAACGTTGGTTAGGGTAGCACAGGAAGAAATCTGCAAGGGTGTCCCCAACCCAGCCAGGTGTGGTCAAAAATGGCCTCAAGGGTCAGGTGGTATTGGGCCAGGCATACTGAGGACTTCCCCACTGGTGTAGTGGGAAGCACCGTGGCCTGGAAAAGCAGCTGGCATGCTCTGGCACAGCCCTGGGGAAAGTCCAGGAATTTTGAGGTGCATTGTCCAGAGAAACTAGACTCAAATAAAAAATTTCAATTATAATTATTATTTATAAAAGCTTGGCCTTCCAAGGACTTGAAAGTCTTGGTTCAGATATAGTCAATCCACCCACTGGGTGGCACCCACTTGGCCAACATCCCTTTTGCCTTAAAATCACAGTGGTTTTCTTCCTCTCCCCATTTCCATTTCTTCCTCTCCTTTCCATTTCCCCCTGCAGAGGCCTTGCTGTGGTCTGGATTGATTTGTCCCCCAGTGTTCCTTGCTGGAAGCTCGGTCCTCAGTGCACTGAGGTGGAGAGATGGTGGGACCTTTAAGAGACAGGGGCTGGTGGGAAGGATTGATGCAGTACCTCGAGGGACTCTAGTGAGTTCCTTTGAGACAGGCTTATAAAAAAAGTGTTCCTGGCCCCGAATCTCTCTGGCTTCAGGTTTTGCCACCTGATCTTGTCCACACACACTCCTGCCTTTGCGGATATCAATGCTGGGAGGCCCTGACCAGATGCTGAATAGATGGGCTGGCCAGTCCTGAACTTCCAGTCTCCAAAAATGACCTCAATATCCTCTTTTAAAAATGTTTTTTAAATGAAGTACCCAGAATCAAGTCTTTGTTGTAATAACAGAAAACAGAATAAGACAGAATTTAAGTACAGAGAGGCAAGTAGCTTGGACAGAGTTAGTCTCTAAACCTTACCTTGAATCTTCATTTAAACAGAGTTATGGGTACCTTTTTTTTTTTTTTTTTTTTTTTTTTTTTTTTTTAAAGATAAGCCCGTATTTTAAGGATAATGACATTGACATGATTTTTCCAGTAGTCAGACTCCTCCATTATTTGATGACTTTAGGACGAGTTGATATTTTGGGCTTGTTTCTGTAACTGCAGTTTCAAGAATATATAAAGAAAAATGAAAAATAAAATAAAATAAAATACAGCTCTTTCCTCAGGACAGTATTTGCTAAGCCCATGTAGCATACCAGTCCAGTAGAAGGAACATATGGTAGGTAAGAGTAGATCTATCAGTTCACTATTGGAAATCATTACTCTTGACTTTTGTTTCTAAAAAATTCAGACTTGTTTATGTCATTTCAGGATGAGAAACCAAGGTTAAAGATTGAAGCAGTTGCTAGTCTAAAAGAGATCACATTATTTTTTATTTTTCAGAATAAAAACAGTTTTATGAATGCAAATTGCACTGCTCTTCAATATCCAAATGCTGAGCAGAGGGGAAGTTCTGTGAGGGAGATCAGTCTGTGCTTCCGTCCTCTGGAGCTGAGACGCTGATGCCATCCTGCCTTTACCCAGCCCCAATCTCAGTGGACTGTGTCCACTGTCTGGTGCTGTCCCTTGGGCAGTAGGCATGGTCCAGCCTCCACGGCAGTGGCTCCCCAAAGTTCCTGGGGAAGTAGCCAGCTCAAGGGCACCTTCTAGAGAGGAGCCGCTTGCCTCCACCTGCCCTAAAGAGGCAGGGAACATCTTCATGGAAAAGCCCTGGCATGGTGACAGGGCAAAAACGTAAGCACGGCGGAGATATAAAATGAGAAGTGGTGCCCTTACTCCTTTTCCATTTAAAATTCATTTGGAGTAGGAAATAGAATTTTTCTCAAGCAGATCTATCTATTTGTTCCTAAAGTATTATCTGTCACTGAGGAAAGAGGGTAGAAATGAAAAAAATAATCTCTTACATTTTGTAGGAGGAGCGGGTTGATAGGCTGATGGTGGCCGTCTTGTGGGACGGGGTGGGCCGTAGTGCTCTGAGATCAGGAGCCGGATCAGGAAGGGCTTCACCCTGGCTCGTCCTCATCCCTCTCCCCTGTCTCCATGTGTCTTTTGTTCTAATTCTGCCTCATTCAAGCTTTGATTTCTGTTATTTAAAAATATGCTTCAAAGTAAATGTAGCCAATTGTTAGGCATGAGATGTATATATGAAGAAGATTATTAGTCTTTTCTTCATTTTGTGGTTAAGGACTCTTCTGGTGAAATGACTTCAGTGTCAGGCTGTTCAGATCTTGAAATGGATTTAGATTTGTACCCATGACTGTTTTGTTGCACTGTGTAATCAGATACATCTGTTAACCTTTGGCCAACATCATCATCACCTTCCACGTGGATTGACAGCCCAGACTGAGCACTGATCAGTGAGGTCAGATGGCCTCTGCCTCTGGACAAACTCAGGTCAGCTGAGGTCAGTGTGGTGTGCTGAAAATGTCCCACCAAAATTCATGTCCACCCATAACCTCAGCTTGTGACCTTATTTGGAAATAGGGCCTTTGGAGACATAGTTAATATAGGTTGCACTGATCCTAAGTCCAGTGATTTCCTTGTTAAGGAGAGAATGTCCACAAGAGAGATGCGCAGGAAGAAAGGCCAGGTGAACACAGAGGCAGAGACTGGTGTGACGGAGTGGCAAGCCAAGGAAGCCAGGGACTGCTGGAAGCTTCCATAAGCTAGGAAGAGGGAAGGCATCTTCCCCTATGGCCTTCAGAGGCAATGAGGCCCCACCAACACCTTGATTCTGGAGTTTTAGCTTCCAGAACTGTAAGGGGACATGTTTCTGTTGTTTTAAGCCATGAATTTTGTGTTTATTTGTATTGGCATCCCCAGGAAAGGAACACAATCACCCCAGTAAGAAATGGAGAGACCTGCAAAGACAGGTAGTCACCAGAGGACACAACACAGGGAGAAAAAATGAGTAAATAACTCAGAGGAGAGAAACAACTTGTCCGCAAACGGTGCCCACACATGAACAAACAACCCAGGCAGGGACCTGTTTTGTTTGTACACAGAGTATTCCCTTCCAGGGCTCAGATACATGACAAAGCATTACATGTAAGCAGGACCGAGTTCTTCAAGCTTAGATGTATTCACCTCAGCTGAAGATGGTTCCAGCCGACTCTTGACAGAATGGCCATTAAATAAGGGTTTCCCCACGCTGTATCCGACTTCTGCATGTTCTGCTATCCCTGAAGAGCCACCCTTCCATTATTCTCCCAACTTTGAGCCAGCTTCTCAAGGTGGCTTGGATTTATCTAACACTAGGGACAGCCAGAAGTCATTCTGTGTTCTTACACAGATAGCATGACATGATATAAGTGTCATTTCCGGAAGTAACTCCAGCAGCTGTGTATAGAATGAATACTTTCTGAACTTACTGTAAAACATGGCTGCATCTCCCACTGAAAATATCACATATCAATACCCTAAAGATCCCTGTTGTGGCCGTTATCATCATTTCAGAGTGAGCTGCAGGTAAAGTCTTGCTAGGCATCCTTTTTCTTCCTGTTAATCTAAGAGGCAGTTCAATAAGAAACTTGGATCTACATTACTGTATAGCTGCACTGTATTTAGTCACGAGCACTTAAAACTTTATCTCCGGCCCATGCTTGTGCACAAGGCTGGCTTTGCTAGCTTCCCCAGCTCATTTCCCGGGGCCCCTGAGTCGTTTATTTATTTTTATTATTCTATTCCCACTTCAGCATCTTGTCCTAAAGGACAACAATATACAGCCCTAATTTTTTCCATCTATCTTTGTGTACACAAGAATGTTATTAAGCCCATCAAAGGAGCTGCACTGTGTCTGTGCTTATGAGTATAATTAAACTCAGACCCTCAATTAGTCATTTTAACCCATATAATGGATGAGTGCTTAGTCCCACAGTGCCACTAATTCTAGAGTGACCTTGAGAAAACCCCATCATAAAGTAATGCTAATGATAATCACACTCTGGCTGGAATGCTCCAAGGACATTTATTTTATCTGGTTTACTCTTGCATTAGCCATGACTAAGAAGGGGAAATAGTACTATTTTTGTGTTAAGGTCAGATGACTGCCAGTATTTTTCATCTGTTCAAAAGAGTCTTAAATGTGCTTTTAAAGTTGTGTGATAAGCTGTGGACTGGCTTCCCTAGGCTCTACCAGCCAAGGGCATGCATCGCTGCCTGCAGCCCTCTTTGTCCTGGGTTTGTGGAAGGCAAAGGCTTGGGTTCTGTGGTGAAAAACAGAGATAGTCACCACTCGCCACATCCCTCCCCATTTCCCACGCCCTCTCCAAAGCAAAAGAAGCTCCTTGCTGGGCATTCTCCAGGGCCCATCAGTGTGTCTAATAGGGGGATGACGTTGTTTTCTTGAGTCCTGACTCAACGGTGAAGGCCCTCTACTTTGGAGGGAACAGAATTCACTGGGGACATGAGCAGGGGTCTTGAGAGCTCATCAGACTGGTTGGCACCCACCAGAGCAGCCCCAGTGGGGACAAGGCTCAGACCTCCCCAGCCAGTCTAGCCCACTGACCCCACGCCCAGCCAGTCGGAGGTGGTGGTCTATACTTGTATTCATTTGCTCAGCTGCCATAACAGAGTACCAAGGACTGTGTGGCTTAAACAACAGAGATGTCTGCAGGGACGTGGAATCTGAGTCACGTTCAGCAGGGTTGGTTCTCTGAGGTCCTTGTCCTGACATGTAGATTGCTATCTTCTCCCTGTGTCTTCACATGACTTTCTTTCTGAGCATGTGTCCACATTTTCTCTTCTCATACGGATTTCAGTCAGGTTGAATTAAGACCATTGCTAAAGACTTCAGTATAAACTGTTCCTTCTTTAAAGATCTAGTCTTCAAATGCAGTCACCTTTTGAAGGACCTCAGTTAGGAGCTCAGTGTATGAATTTTAGGGAGATACAATCCAGCCTGCAGCAATACTCTCACGGTGGGTTTCCCTGTTTCTTCCCACTCTGGGAAATAATTTTTAGTAAATTAAAACATTCTTATGGCAAGGTTACATAGGCCAATATGAAGCATATTTGATTCATTGTTCAATATAAATAAAAATCACTCTTATTCTCTAACTGTAAAAAAAAAAAAAAAACCACAATGTTACCTTTTAGTATCTATTTCCAAGTGGAAGTGATATCAAAAGTAGTCTACAGAAAACGTTCCACACATAAGCTAACACTTTGAAAATCCATAGAACTTCAGGAAAGTCCCTGTATAAGAAACTGCCAGAAAAGTCCCTGTATGTAAGACTATAAAGGCCAATTAATGAGTTTTGAGTTCTTTTTTGTTTGTTTTTGAAGTTAACTTTGATGAAATCAATAGTTTGATTTAGTGATAAAAGATGACTTTTAGAAAATCTCTGTACATATCTTCAGTTCTAATTTTTGAATTGTCTATAAAATGAAATGACCTTCCATTAAGAATCAGGTGATCTGCATTTACATCCCAACATTACAGCATCTTGTCTGGCTTCCTGAGGAAACCTGGCAGCTTTATCTTGGCCTCAGTTTCATGCCAGTGAAGGAGAAGTTTGGCCTGGAGTCCTTCATAAGATGAAATAGAAAATGCAAGCACAGCTGGGGTATTTGCTGGCTGGTTCCAGACATTCCCTAGGTGAGGATCCAAGAGAGATATCCCTGAGTGGGCTTCCCCATTGATAACTCAGTGTCCCCAAGTGGGGTCTCCTCATACAGTGCTATGGCTCTGGGGCCCAGTTGGGGTCTCACTGGTGTGATACTGGACTTTGAAACTGCCAGACCATCAGGAGGAAATTGGTTTGTGACTGACCCCCTTCTAGAAGCCCATTCTGATATTATGTTTCTGTAATATGCACGCTGCTAATGCAGCTGTCCCAATAATGCAGTAAGACAGGAATTCTGATCCCATTTTATAGATCCAGAAGCTGATGCGCATAGAATAAGCAGAACTTCCCAAGACATACAGCTAGGAAATGAAAGAAGGATGCACATAAAGCCCCGATTGTGTGATGATGCTGTTAGGCTTCTTCCACTCTGCCAGGTACCACAGGACAGAGGCAAGTCATGCCCAAGGACATGCACATGTGCTTATTTACAGCAAAGGCAAATGTGATGCTCAGTACAGATCCTTGATCTAAGCACCAAGATGGAATTTAGCAATCCATGCAAGAAATTTACTTAGGGAAAACACCTGAGAGGAAAGAGGGAGGGAACCACAGCAGCTTGGAGAGCCATCAGACATGGCTCATGTCTGACCCCGAGTGAAAGAGACAGGAAGGAAGAAAGGAGGAAAAGAAGGGAGGGAGGGAGGAAAGGAAGGTGTGTTGGTTAGGTCTTCATCACTGAGACCAAAATACGGACTGACAAGAACAACTTAGAGGAGGAAAAATTTATTTTGAACTCAGTTTCAGAGGTTCACGCCTTGTCTGGTGAACTCATTGCTCTGGGCCTGAGATAAGGCGGAACATCATGGCAGAAGGACATGGCAGAGGAAAGCTGCTCAGCTCATGGTGTCCAGTAAGCAGAAAGAGGAGGAGGAGCTGGGGGACAAGATATAACCCCCGAGGGCACATCCCCAGTGACCCACCTCCCGTAGTCATGCCCTACCTGCCTTCAGTTACCACCCAGTGAGTCCTTTTAGATTATTAACCTATCAAATGAATCGATCCACCCTCTAGGTGACAGCTTGCATAATCTAAGCATTTCACCTCCGAACATTCCTTCATTAACACAGGAACTTTCGGGCAACACTCATATCCCAACCATAACTTAAGGAAGGAAGGAAAGAAGGGCAGGTGAGCAGGCAGTGGAATGTCTTAGACTTAAGCAGAATTCAGCAAGACCATTGGAGAGTTCTTGAGCCCAGTCACCCTTCAAATGAGCCCAGGAACAAGTCCACCTGTCCCTGCTGTTGATCTCATCCCTGGCCCGGAGCATGCATGGCGAAGGAAGCCTTTGCATGAAGGAAGTCACAGGAACAGCTTGAGGGTACAGCAGCCAGAGCCCATTAGCCAGGGGTACTCCTGCAATCGGTAATCTGAGCGGTGTGTTTCCTGGGTGACACATCAGCGACCCTTATGCTAGCACTTCCCTTCTCTATACACCAAGCTTATAAAATGCTACTTCATAATCAGGAAGCTACTTGATAAAACGTAAACAAGAGTTGTATCAGTCAAAAGTTTTGTTCTCTTGGGGTAGATTTCTTCAGACCCCTACCCTAGGCCAGGCTCTGCAGTAAGTGCTCCGGCCGTGACGGAGAGTGGATAGAGTCCATGGAGTTTGCTGTTGGAAGCCCTGCACCATGTCATCAAAATAGGACAGCCAGATGCATAGGTCCACATCTGGCTGCACTGGAGCGGACAAATTGGGGTGTTTTCCCTAATAAGTGCCTCAGGAGATGATAATATACTTTTAATTTCCATGGCTTATCAACTTCTTCTTACTGATACATTTTTTTCTTTACACATAAAAAAGTTTGTACATTGGACGAGTTTATAATTTATATCTTACAGCTCCTGAGCTGTCCATCTTCAGGATTTTGCATCTCCTTATCTTTTCCATTAGGAAAAGTGTGAAAGGTATTTTGGGTTTTTTCCAAGTCTGCAAAAGATCTTCCTATCCCTGGAAAAGGACTACTATAATTGTGCAAAGTTCTTTCTGGTATTTACACTTCGTGGACCAGTAATAGGGGTCATTTCTTTCCAAATGTTATGTTTTTTTTCTCTAAGTTAGAAAACTTAATAGAATGATTTTACCTTAAATATAAATGATGAATATAAAGCATCCATCAAGATAGTCCATCTTAAAGTTGCTACAACTTATTTTTGCAAATTTAATCTACTTAATTATAAAAATTTACAGGCTCTAACTAAAATTTGTTTTATATTATTTATTCTGTAATTTGTAAATATGGGCTTTTTAGAAAAGAAATGAAGAACAAATATTTTATATTTTTGCTATGAATTCTCATTTTTCCTAATAGAATATGAATATTCAGATCTTTCCATTAGTACAAACAAATGACTTCCTTTAAAAATAATTTCAATGGAAAGTTCAGTTAATTCCCAATTGGTATACCCTGATGTTTAATATTTATTTCTATAAAACATTGGTTTACAAGGTGTTAGATCCCTGATAAATAAAAAAGCTGATTCATGCCTAAAATTCTTCATAACTTCTTGATATTAAAAATATAATTTTTCTCCCTGCTGTCCCCCAAATCACATTACAATGCATAAAGAGTAGCTTCCCTGGAGGAGAAGCAAAGAAATAAGCATATTAACCATAAATTAAAGAAGAATGGTTCCACCTATAGCATACATACCAAGCCTCAGCAGGCTTTTAATCCATCTATTTTCATGCCATTTCTCCTTTCCCTGGTCAGAGTGGTATTATTTTAAAAGAAAGTCAGAAAGGGAAGGTACTGGGGAATGAGATTGATCAGATTATGTTATGTTCACGTACAAATATGATGGAATAAATCCAGTATTATAATGTCTAATTTTAATGCAACAATTAAAATAAATAAATAAAATAGCTGAAGTCATTTACCAGAGTTGGGACAAAACAATCAATGAGGTGATTGCAGCTAATAGACAGCAGAGTGCAGGTGGAGAGCCCCCCAAGCACCCGCCATCAGACTCTGATGAAGTCCTCAGCTTGCAGGTGCAAGTCCTCCTGGAAGAAAAGAACCATAAGTCACAGAAATCATTGAGCATGCACCAGTTCAGAGGTTCCTGCCTTCTACCTGCCGTCTGGTAAATGCAGAGTGAAGGACCGATGCTCAAGTTCACGCTGCATACATCTCTTAGCCTGGTTGCCCCTGCATGGTCTTGTTTTTGAGCCTAGTGGACCCTTAATTAACCAAGATGATTTTGCATTAAATTTTCAGTGTCCCTTCATTGAACAGAATATTTGGAATAAAAGTAGAAAGTCTCCAGTTGCTATTCTCCCCATGGGTCCCCTTTTGGGTTAATGACTTCCTCACGTGGGCTTACAGAAGTCCACAGGCGTTACGCTGGGGCTTTGACGGGTAGGTGCAGGGTGACAGCTGATCAGCAAGGCTGGTTCCCTCGGTCCCTCAGGTTCTGGGTTTCTCTTGATCAGCCTTTGTAGCTGTGATATTGAGGAAAGGTGTGGGGTCTCCGAACAACTGCTGATGGTGGGTGAGGATTTCACAGGAAGCAGAGGTGCCCTGGGGTGAGCCATGGGCACCAGCCCTGGGTTCTTCCCTGGCATGATAGAACCCTGGATGCATTTCTGTGATGGACGAATCATCATCTCATACCCAGCTGCTCATTCTGGAAACAGGAAGCTCCTGAACATCAGGACCCTTATTCCTCCCTTCTTATCTAAAGTTCTTGTTCTGAACTGACAGGAGTTTCTGGAAGTACCAATTACAAAGTCTTCCTGAAATAGAAGAGCCAAAGGGAGGACAGCCCTGCCCAGGCTTCCTGCTCCGTCTGCATGTTCTTGCCTGGGGAAGCTTTAAGCCAAGAAGCAGCATTTAGTGATAATGTGTGCACAGGAGTTGACAGCCCTCAACACTGGAGGGTCAGGACACTGCGTCTCTCTGCGTCACGAATTCATTTTTCAGTTGTTCGGTCTGCTAAGTGAAAGGACAGATATGCCAGGACTTCAGATTAACCCCATGTCCTGCATTATTGTTCCATAGAGGTACAAATACATCGTTATTCCCCATTAACGGGCTGTATACCAGCAAGGGAGATGTGCTGTGAACGCACTGATGGGAGTTAATGAATCCCTACAACTAATTACTTTTCTCTTAAGGTAACTTGTTACCAGAAAGTAGCTGTGTTAGCTCAAAGATTTTTATGTGGGAATGGCCATACCCAGGAAGAGGCAAGCTGATTAATCATCCCCCATAATTCTCCATAATAGTCCTACCTGGGCATTCTGTTCAGAGCATTGTTCTTCCTGGGGCTGCATTTAGCCTGACCTTATTTTGGACCTACAGTGTAATTGCTAATTGCAGGCTAATTTATATAAACAAACAAGGATTCTGCCAAATGAGTGTTGTCACCAGGTCTGGGATTGAATGCTCTTGAACTCTCTGTTTTGCACAAGATTGGGTCAGGTGGTTGGAGCTTACTGCAAAAGGTAATTATTTCAAATCAGAAAAAAAAAAAAAAAAAAAATCATGTCCTTCTAAGGCCTTTGCAGGAGGCGTGGTGTGTGGCCTGTCATGTCCAGCGAGGAGGATTCACACTTTCTGGAGGAGACTGATTTCAGTCCTTTGCTCAGAATCTGGCAGGGCCTGAAGGGCAGTCTTCCTCCTTAATGGTATGAAAGCAGTGCTGATAAGCTACTTCCTAGAACAGAAAGGAACTTTACTTATTTCTCCTCCGCAGGCAGCACTGTCATCCCGGCTAGCAAACATGATTAAATGTCATTTGTCCTTGACCCCTGTCACTCCTAAGCAGCTGAAATAGATTAAGAGGCTGGCACTTTCTAAATCAGATGGAGCAGAATGTCCTCAGCTGGACCTGCAGTAATAGGCTTACAAAGGAACCAATACTGGAGTTTATTAGGACTGTCCAGGGCTTATTCCTATGTGAGGGGAGATTATTGAGACAGATTATCCTCTTGTTTCCTCTCAAGCACCCAGGCAGGATGCTCTGCAGGCTGACCTGAGACCCTCCCAAGGGGACCCCCCCAAAGATACAAAAACAGAGTGCTAGTGTCCAAATGGCCACTGGGGACAGGGATGCTGTTGGAGAAAGGGGTCCCCTTCCTTCTCACCTCTCAAGTTTCCTCCTCTTTCTTTAGAAGCTTACTGAGCTTTGAAAACTTTGATGCAGGAGAAGTCAAAGGCCAAGGAGCACAGAGAACCATGGAGATCAGGTTATCTTGCCTGGGAGCAAACCTAACAGCAACAATGAGAACCTCTGCCCAAGGGACCCTGTTTGGTTCTGGCACAAACTTCTCCCCATAGTCATTTTCTCCCCTTCACTTTATTTTTCTTTTATTAGATGAAATTCACATAAGATAAAGTGAACCATTTTAGAGTAAACATATCAAAGGAATTTAGCATATTAAAGGTAGTGCAGGCCACCTTTATCTGGTTCCAAAAGATATTCAGCACCCCAAAGAAACCCCATAGCCACTAAGTGGTGACCCCCCATATCCTTTCCCCTAGACCCTTGCAATTACCAATGTATGCACCATCTCTGTGGAATGACCTCTTCTTCATATTTCATATGAATGGAATCACAACATATAGGTCCTTTGACTGCCCATTTTCATTTAGCATAATGTTTTCAAGAATCTTCCGTATTCTAGCACGTTTCAGTACTTCACTCTGTTTTTGTGGCTGAATGATATGCCATTATTTGGCTGTACCACATTTTATGCATCTGCTCATTTGCTGATAGACCTCGGCCTGTGTCCTCTCTTTGGCTGCTGTCAATAGTGCATTATTAACACATGTTCAGGTACGTGATTTCAGTTCTTCCGGGAAGTTAATGAGGAGCAGAGTTGCTGGGTCATATGTAACTCTATGAACAGCCTTTCAAGTAACCACCAAACTGTTCTCCACAGCTCTTCCGTACACTTTCTGGTGTGTCTGCCTCCATTGTGTCTTTGAGTTCAGACTTCTCTTTTTCACTCATTATCTTCCTTTTCTTTTATCTTCATACCAGAGATGCCCCATTTAGTGGATTATTGGGGTGACTGAGTCCTGAGTCCATGTTTACAATAGTGGCCCCACTGCCTCTGCTCTGTGCCTCTGCTCTACACGGTGAGATCTTTTCTTTTTCCTTTTTTTAGGTTTTTAAAATGTGTTCTAATCAGTCATACATGACAGTAGAATGCACTTGGACACATCATACATAAATAGAGTATAACTTCCCACTTTTCTGGTTGTACGTGATGTAGAATCTCAAAGGGTTGTGTAGTCACATACGTACGCAGGTTAATAATGTCTGATGCGTTCTATTATCCTTCCTGCCCCCATGTCCCCTCCCCTCCTTCACTCCCCTCTGCCTAATCCAAAATACCTCTATTTTTCCCTAGCCCCTCTTATTGTGAATTAGCATCCATCCACATCTCAGAGAAAGCATTCAGCATTTGGTTTTGGCGAATTAGCTTATTTCGCTTACCATGATATTCTGTAGCTCCATCCACTTACCAGCAAAGGCCATAATTTCATTCTTCTTTAAGGCTGAGTAATATGCCATGGTATAAATATACATTTTCTTTATCCATTCGTCTATTGAAGGATACCTATGTTGGTTCCATAGTTTAGCTATTGTGAGTTGAACTGCTATAAACATTGATGTGGCTGAATCAATATAGTATGCTGATTTTAAGTCCTTTGGATATAGATTGAGGAGTGGGATAGTTGGGCGGAACGGTGGTTCCGTTCCAAGTTTTCTGAGGAATCTCCATCAGTGAGATCTTTTCTGCTTCAGGATGTCCACACATGACTCCTGGCATGCCAAGGACTTTATTCTTGCCTCTTTACCTTTATATCAGCTTAAATGATCCCTATTCAGAGATATTTCCCTTGCCAATTTGCTCCCACAAATCAATGCTGCTCTGAGGTATTTCCAGAGCACTCTGGGCTTCCGCTCCAGTCCTTCTCATGATCTGGGGCTTCGTCCTTGCCTGCATGCTGGTGGTGGGACCGGGTGCTCCACCAGCTACCTTCTCATGCACGGGAGACTCCTGTCTTTATTATCCTCAAGTCCCTTTCTCTAGAACAACGTTGGCACCTTGTCGACCCCTGGTTAGTAGCTACTAACTAAATGAGTCTGTGATAGATGAGGGAATGGCACTTCCCTTGCTGCTGGACGGGCTAAGGCCCATCAGCGCGCAGTGTCACCAAGACCTTTCCACTCTGCTCTTCCCTCATGGGATCTTCCCAATGGCGGGGCCATCCCTCTCCACGTGAGGCTCGTTCCTTGATTTCCATCATGGGTGTCTGGGATGTTGCTGCCAAGTGAAAACAGCTTCTCAGTTAGTTTTGTCAAACAGAAGACTGTCTTTTCTCTTGAACAGCTGTCACCGGCAAATTGAGTACATTTTGTCCCTGTAGTTTGCTCAGATTGCTCCTGGTTCTTACGATATTGGAGTCCTCGTCTGCCTCATTGGGAGGAAGCTGTTGGACTTTCATCTTAACAGTACTGTTTAAAAATCAATAAATAATATCACTGGAGCGCTTTGTAGGAAAAAAAAAATTCTCTTTAAAACTTCTGATCATCCCTTAATCCTCAGAACAACCTTACAAATGATTTGTTTTTCTCCAACTTTAAATAAGAAAAATCTTACCTGGTTAGCAATTTGCCCTGGAGCTTTTGGTGGAAAACCGTGAGCCAAGCTTCCAACCTGGGCCTTCCAAATCTGGACATAATGCTTTCCTCCTGGTGCTGCCCTGGGTGTGAGCCTGTCCTCGCTCATCACCTGGTCAGCCACCCGCTAACCCCATCCAATAAGTAGAACAGCTGTAACCATCTCATGTTCTTCTTCTTGGCCAAGTGCTAAATCCACAACTTGCATAAGATGGATTTTCACTCTTACTCTGCACAAGCATATATTGAATTTCTAGTGTGTGCCCAGGATTCTGCTAGGTACCATAGAAACAAAGACATGATGTTTATGACCTAAAAGAAGAGAGGGGCACCTGACCCATGGTGCATAATTAGTGTACCTAGTATCATTAAAAAACACCATGAAGACTCGGGAGGCCCCCAGTGAAGGAATCATGAGTTCACCTGCAGAACTCTAAGAGGACACCCCCCAGGTGATGGTCTGCTGATGAGGGAGGGTGGGCAGGTCGAGGGACAGAGGAGAGCAGTCCAGGCTGAAGGATCCAGGTGCAGGAGGAACACAGTGCCCGTGTGCATGATGGGGACCAGCAAGTGGCTCTGTGTGGCTCGCCAGGGAGAGGTTGACAGGTAGGGGCCTGAGAGGAGAAGGTTAGAGGGAGTCAAGTGTTCAGAGCGTCAGGAAGGAGGGTCATGTGGAGAAGGTGTCTCTCTTTCTGTAGGCTGCATAGGGCCATGGACGTTTGACTGGCAGGAAGAGACACCAAGCCTGTCATGCCCTAGAAATGTGACTGTGCTCACAGGGTTGAGGGGGAGGACCAATGAGGGGGAGGGGTTGTGGGGCTGGTAGAGGGGCAGGAGGGACCTAGGACAGCACTGGCCCCTTTGCTGATCCCAGGCTGTGTCCTAGAAGCTGCATAAGAGTGTCAGTCAGAGGCACCATCTTTTAAATGCATGTAATGTTATGAGATAAAATCCAAGTGTGTAGGAGCCACATCCATTCCAGATCTGACCGCAAACCCCTGGCTGTGTGATCTTGGGTCACTGACGCAACCTCTCTGTTGTGTCAGTTTTTCTGTATAGGGCAGTGGGCCTGTCATGCAGGGCTGGGTTGAGGATAAAGTGAGGGAGAATAAGCTATGCCAGGTTGGAGCCTGTCTTTACCTAAAATTGTGATAATATGTTCATCATGGATATTTTTCATTAATTTTGATGAAAAAAATATTTCATTAAAATATTATTTATCACAATAATGTATTATTTAGTCTCCATGTGTTAGAGTAGCTTTTATTTTTTAATTTTATCATTGATTTCTAATTTCATTCCATTATGATCTGATAGAATGCAGGGTAGTATCTCTGTTCTTTTTTTTACTAAGTGTTTTTTTATTTACTAAGTGTTGCTTTGTGGCATAAGATATGGTTTCTTTTAGAGAAGAATCCATGTGCTGCTGAGAAAAAAGTATATTCACTGTTGATGGATGAAATATTCTATGTATGTCTATTAAGTCTAAATTATTGATTGTATTATTTAGTTCTATAGTTTCTTTGTTTAGTTTTTGTTTGAAATATCTGTCTAGTAGTGAGAGAGCTGTGTTAAGTCACCCAGTATTACTGTGTTGTGGTCTATTTGATTCTTGAAATTGAGAAGGGTTTGTTTGATGTACATAGATGCTCCATTGTTTGGAGCATAAATATTTATAATCGTTATGTCTTGCTGCTGTATAATTCCCTTCAGTAGTATGGAATGTCCTTCTTTGTCCCTTCTGATTAACTTTGGCTCGAAGTCCACTTTATCTGATATGAGGATGGAGACTCCTGCTTGTGTTCACAATCCATATGAGTCATCTGCTCTTTTCCATCCTTTCACCTTCAGTGTGTGGATGTCTTTGCCTAATAAATAGATTGGATTCTTCAAAACAGGGTGTGGGGTGCTCTCTGAAACCTTATCATAGTTACCTCCAAACCTGTGTCTTACTCCTGCCTTCTCAGTGACTCCAAGCCTGTCACTCCTACCTGGAAGTCTTACAGTCACCTCTGGTTCAATTTTACTAATTAGCAAGGCTCAACAGAGCCTTCGCCTAGCAGCTTTTGTTTATCTTAGGACTGTGTTACAATTATCTCGATCACTGTTAGCTCGGCGTGGCTCATCCTGCCCTACAAATATGCACACACGCTGTCTCTCTCCGGCCCGCCTCCCAGTCTTGAAATAAAAGAGTGAAAACAAAGCAAAACATATACATATTATTTATCACAACAATGTGATCGTACTTAACACTACTGAACTATACAAAATGGTTCACATGTACAATCAGAAAAATGAGAGATTAGATTGCATTCCATTTCTGTATGATCTATCAAAATGTCTAAATGAGTTCTACTGTCATGTACGACTAATAAGGACAAGTTTTTAAAAATTTAAATAAATAAATAAACCTGGAAGCCCCCCAAAAAGAAGGTAATTTTGAATCTTTTACCCAAATTTTAAGATATGTACATTACAATAATTAATGAGTTTTTTAGCACCTTCTTAACATTCTTAGCTGTAAACAGACCATTGAGTGTCCATCTGCATTATTTGTCATATTTTTCAATTAGTCTTGGATTTGGCAGGAGAAAGGGGTTTGATTATTGGGCTGCGAAGTAAATAACTGAGCACGAGTGATAATAACCTGTGACAATACGTGTGCTGGCACGAGCAGAAAAGGGGAGAGAGGCGGGAGGCGGAACACAGGCCTGCTAGTTCAGACTTCCTCCCAGCCCTAGGAAACAGCCCACTTAACAGATCCAGAAACTGAGCATCAGAGAGTCTAAGCATGTCGTGCAAAGCCAGACAGATAAAAAGAGTCAAAACTTCCCGCCAAAGTTCTCTATTGCCCCAATTGCTTTAGGGAGTAGAAAATATCTCCATCACTTATAAACTAATGATGAGATGCACAAGCATCGTAGAGAAGAGCAGGACCTGCCAACATGGGGCTTGGACGCGTTCCTGATGTGCTCCTCTCTCTCCCAGAATCCCACTTCACTCACTCCAGATGTTCTTGCTTGAAACTCCTATAGCACGCTTGGGATAGGAATGTTATCCTGGTCCGTTTCTAGTTTCCCTGTGGGATGGAGGTGAAGAAGGCATGGCCGCCAGGAGGATGTTCAGTTGCTGGCTTTCCTTTTCCTCTCCCTTCTGTAGTGCAGGCACATTATTCTGGCATCTTTGAGTTCTTTCTCCTTTTCATTCTATCAAGTTACCATCTATTTGATAGGCAAAGAAGTCAGTCTCAAGCAGCCACGCATATTCACTCACAGATCCCAACTAGCTGGAGATGAAGACAGGCGCCGTGGAGGACTGTCTGCTGCCATCTGGCTCCGGAGCGCAGGCACAGCGGGCCCAGGGCACCGAGCTGATTTCTCTTGACCATACTCAGAGATTTTTCCGGCATCTTTCATGGCTGCCCGTTCTTCCTTCAGCTTGTGTTCTTGCATATTCAAACACAAGCCCTTCAAGCCGATCTTTACTAGATCTACATCTGCTCTTGGGATAATCAAGCTTCCCGAGAGGATATTTTTACTGAAACTGACTTCCAAAGATTGGAGCCCCTAACTTCTAGCTTTATCCCTTTTATTCACCAAACACTCTTATTAGGGAACTCTGAGCACTTAGGAACAAGGTAAAGTTAATCACATTAACATGCAATTATCATTAATTACTCTGGCCTTTTCTACTATTGTACCCACCAACACTTCACATGCATGTGCTTTTAAAGCAACCAGACAATATAAAAGAAACTAAATAAGCCTTCCTTCCTTCCCTCATCTTCCCACCCCAGAAGTAAACCAGTTAACTAATTTCCGTGTACATTCCAGAAAATGTATGTGTTTGTGGCTTGGGATTTTGGGGGGTTTTTGTTTGTTTGTTTGTTTTTGATAAATCCAATTTGCATCAACTTAGATCTATGTAAATACGCTCCCCAGCACTCGATAAAGGTAAATTATCCTACACATTGCCTGAGTCTGCATTTCCATATCCTTCTTCCCATTGCTTATCCCAAGGAGCATCAGTGACTTTTCTGTAGCTGGGAGTGATGGGCTCTCCTCTCCTTTCCCAGGTGAGTTTGGCATCACGCTGGGAGCTGGAAGTGCTAGCAAATATAGATACAGGTGTCCCCTTAATGCTTTGTTCCCGGGAACCAGTAGATTCACAAGCAAGCTCGAACTTTTTTATCAACACATATAATGATAGAAAACAACTTCAGAGTGAGGTCTGCAGACAATTATTAGAATAACGGTTTAGAATGTGTAGACTCACGCCAACCTCCATGGTCTCAGGCCTCACTCAGAACATCAGCACGAGGCAGGCGTGGGAGGCAGCCAGACATTTGTTCCGCCATTGCAGCTCCCACCCCCCCCCCCCCCCCCCCGTGTCAGGACTTCCACTGACCTGGTTTAACAGGTGACCTTGAAGAATGGTGGGCCTTTGCATCGCTCACAATGGGAGCCTGTGTGGGCAGGAAACCACCCCACCAGAGACCTTATGCCTTAATCCCAGCAGCCTGCAAATATGTCATCTTCCCTGACTAAAGCAATTTTGAAGATGTAAGAATAAGGGACCTTGAGATGGGAGACTGTTAAAAGGTTTTGGCATGGATCCCCAGAAGCAGAGAATTTTCTCTGGTTGGAGTCAGGGAAATCTTAAGGATTAAAGATTTGATGTACCATTGCCGGCTTTGAAGACAAAGAGAGCAGCCACAAGCCAAGGAATACAGGCAGCCCAGAGAACCCGAGAAAGTCCTCAGCTGACAGCCAGAAAGGAATCAGGGATTTCCGTCCTGTGACCACAAAGAACTGAATTCTCTCAATATGCTGCCTACATTATCACTTGGAGTCGGGAAAGGGTCTCAGTCCAACTGACGTTAGCCCTGGAGACCGTGATGGGTCTTCTTGCCTATGAGAAGAGAGTACTCTAATGTTTTAGTCAGTGTTTTGTTATTGTGACTAAAAGACCCAACTATAACAACTGTAGAGGAGGAAAAGTTTATTTGGGGACTCACTGTTTTCGAGGTCTCAGTCCATAGACAGCTGGCTCTGTTCCTCGGGGCTCAAGGAAAAGCGGAATACCATGGTGGAAGAGTGTGGTGGAGGGAAGCAGCTCAGAGATCAGGAAGCAGAGAGAGAGAGACTTGCTGGATACAAAATATATACCCCGCGGGCTTGCCCCCAATGTCTACCTTCTCCAGCCACACCCGCCCACCTTCCATGACCACTCAGTTCATCCCAGCAAGGGATTAATTCACTGCTGGGTTAAGACTCTTACAGCCCAATCATTTCTCTTCTGAACTTTCTTGCATGGTCTCATACATGAGTTTTTGGGGGACACCTCACATCTAAACCAAAATATGTAACATGATGAATTTGTGTTGTTTTAAGTTACAATATTAGAAGTAATTGATTATGGTGGCAATAGATAGCTCTTTAGGTCATGAAATAGCTCCTGTTTCATATCTGGATAGATACCTAACTTTGGTGATATTTTCCATAGACAATCCTGGACATTAGGAATATTCCCAATAAAGCATTCCATACATCGATAATGACTCACATTCTAGCAAATATCCTCGTTTGCTAGGGGGGGTCTGCCTTAAACATGTCAGACTCATCATCCATCACCTGCTTTCCTTCTCAAAAGCTTCCTTTCTCCCGCTCCAAAGTAAGAGGGCATGCAGGCTCACTGATGACTGTCTTTTCCTAATTTATTTCTCAAGTGTTTACCTACAGCTACATGGAAATAGTAAGCCAAGGCTTGTGCTGTTCCCCATTGAGTTCATCAGGGTTAATGTTGTTCTTGCACGTGGAAAGATGTCAAGCAGGGAAAAGCAAGGCAATTCCTGAACCATTTGGGGCCTGTATACTATTTATAGTCTTTTTGAAATAATAACTTCCTTTAGATACGATACCACTGCTTGACTAAGCTGGTATGAAGAAAAGAAAAAAAAAAAAAAAAAAAAGATCCGTGCATTTTTTTATCCCAAAGTTTACAAAGTTTCTTACCTTAAAGCAGTATCTCATCAATAAAATTGAGACAATGCCTGTTAGTCAGTAAGTAGAAATAGAACAATGGATGGATTACTCCCTCTCAGCTCCTCTGTCAGTCATCCCTTCCAGACAAATATAGGGCAAGGTTAGTATTTCCGAGATTTGGTTGGGGATGCAGGCTTTGCAGTTCAACAAGTATTGACTGAGTGCTACTCCAGGTACCATGCTAGACGCCGACGACCTGGTTGAGAAGAAAGGCACACTCTCTGCTTTCATGCGTCCACAGGAAGGAAGCAGTGAGTGGGGCAGGGACTGTGAAAGGGGGGCCTTGTGAGGACCGAGTGTGACTGGGTGCCATGGAACCCTCGGGAGGCCTTAAGCTCAGTGACCGTTTTCAGAGCATCGTGAGAGCCACTGTGGGAGCTCCAGGAGGCAGGGGAGGGAGGGAAGAAGCAGGAGGACCACAGACAGGAGGTGGTGATGCACGGGAAGGCAGTGGCCAGGGGACTCTGGAAGAGCTTTGGAGTTGGAGCTGATTTGATCCACTGGCTGCCTGGATAGGAACGTAGGGAAAGAGCGGATGGAGCGTGTGCCACACCCCGGGCTACCTGGTGAGCTAAGCAGGGCTTTGGTGCATGACCATGACGACCTAACCACTGAGGAAACCCCAAATCAGCCTCCAGGTGGCACCGCTCCCTGTGTCCCCATCCCTCTTTGACCTGTCTTGCCCTCCTCGACTTTTCATTTTCTCCTCGTGGCCACCTCTTGATCACTGTGGCCATGGATACACTTTGCAATGGTCAGTTTTACTCTGACCGTCTTTTCCTCGTCTTCACCGATATAACTCCCAGTCTCCATGGTAAAGGAAACTCAGAATTTATAAGAACCAACAAAAAGGCTGACTGTCTTGGTGCAGAGTGCTGTAACAGACTGTTAGTCTGGGTGATCTATAAGCAAGAGTAATTTTTGCTCACTTCTAGAGACTGGGAAGTCCAAGGTCAAGGTGCTGGCAGGTTCAGTGTCTGGTGAGGTCTCACTTCTTGCTTCAAAAATGGGACCTCTATGTACCCTCTCATGGTAGAAGGGGCAAGCAAACTCCTTCAGACTCTTTTACAAGGGCCCTAATCAATCGCATTCATGAGGGCTCCCCCCTGGACCTGGTCACCTCCCAAAGGTTCTCATCTCTTAATACCATGACCTTGGTGGCTAATTTTCAACACATGTATTTTGGGAGGCACAGCATTCAGACCTTAGCCCTGACCCATGCTGACTCCCCCCATGTACATATCAGATGGGCAATGGGTTACAGTTGTGGCTTAATCTTGCCACAGGGTAAGTGACCAGTGCAGATGGAGAGTGTTACTCACGGCCACACAGTCTCTGAGATGTATCCACGTGGAAAAGGTTAAAGGGTGCAAACCAATGTTCTAGGACTGCAGCAATTCTCAATTCCCTCCATTGGAGTAACCTGGCACTATATATTTTATTTTTAGCATTCTGAATGAATATTTCATGATGAGTATTCATAATTAAAATTGAAATAGTGCAGGTATTTCTTGGAGAATTTTAGCAAATTACTGGATTAAGTGAAGTCATTTCATCACTAGGTCTACTAGTCTAATAGCTAGTATATTTGCATGATATATAAGAATCCTCCCCCTGCATCCTTCTTATACAAAAATTAAAAAAATTAAATCTATCTTTTCAGCAACTGTTTTTTTTTGTTTTGTTTTGTTTTTCAACTCATCCCTGAAACCTTTCCATCCTGTACATGTAACAGATTGGTCATAGGAGGAATAAAATGAGCATTAGAAAAATCTTTGATTTTCTAGCGTTTGTTTTCTAGATTCTTTCTCTGGGGCATGGGTAGCTTGGAGCCATTCTACACCCCTTGTGCTGAAGTCCTAAGAATCGTTGTCATTTACGGAGAGCAGGAGACCTGAATGACGAGTGTGCCCTGGGCAGGTGGCGGAGGGCAAAACCTTCCCCTTTGTTTTCCATCGTTCTCAGGATGGTTCCTAAAGGTACGGCTTTTAAACAGGATCTGAACACTTGCTCGAAACAAAAGAGAGTGACTAGTAAGATAGCAGGTTAAAAGCCCTTGGACTGCAGCCCATATTTATGCTGAGGATAGACTGTGAAACTTGACTTGTCATGGCCACCTGTGACCTGTTTTTAATGGTACTCTGTGGCTCCTGGGTGTCTTTCCAGTTTGACCTTTCTATGCAGCTTTATACTTCTTGAGTTTCTGAAGCATTACTCCCTGTGCTTCTAAAGCAGTAAAAGGAAATTGTACACCCAGTGGTGCCATTATCCTGTCCTCATTCTGAGTGCAAGCCATCTGGTGGCAGTAAACCAAGAAGAGTCATCCTGGGGTGTAACCTAGGGTTGGTGGGGAGCTTGTCTAGATTACCATCCCTGCACCAGGAGGCTTCTGAAAATCATGATGACTGCATCTCATCTGGTTACACAGAGCATCTCAAATGCCCTCATATGAAGACACGAAGTTCATCTAAAATTTTTGGAATACTTTAGCAGAAATGTTAAAATGAACGATTACAGTAAATATTTGGTGGCTTTTTTTTTTTTTTTTTGATCTTATGTGAATGTAGTAGTTGTCCATTGCTCCTCTGATGAATTACTACAGTCTTAATGACTTAGAACAACACAAGTTTATCAGCTCAGAGTTCTGCTCACCAGATGACCAAGGGGGCTTGGTTGCTTTTTCTGCTTGGAGTCACTCAAGTCTGGAATCAAGGCGTTGGCCATCGAGTTCTTGTTGGGAAACTCTGGGAAGATCCTGCTTCTAGTCTCTTTCAGGTTTTTGACCAAATCTAGTGTCATGCAATTGTAGACTTAGGGCCCCATTTCCTTGGGGGCTGTTGGAGGGAGTTGTTCTTAGATTCCATTGGCCACCATGTTCCCTGGTCATGGCCCCTTCCTTCATCTGCAAAGTCACAATGCCACTTTTCCCCTTCATTGTTCCTCATCTCTCAGTCTGAATATTCTGCCTTCCTCCTTTTCTTATAAGAGTTTAGGTGATTACATTAGGACTAGCAGGATAATCCGAGATTATTTCCCTATCTTAAGATCATTTCCGTCTGCAAATCCCCTTCACAGCAGTTCCTAGGTTCATATTTGATTCAACAAGGTGGCAGAATTTGGGGGGGACAGCTTTAGAATTCTCCATACTACGATGAAGAACAAAAAGCACAAACTGTGTAGGTGTCGTAGCAGCCTTGACTGTTCAGTGAAAAACTCTGAGCTGCTCTTAATGAGTTTCCTTTCCAACATTATCCCTAAGTAGCAACTCGGTACATAAACTTAAAAGTCCTTATTGTCACTTTTTTTTTTTTTTAAAGAGGACAGCTTCTGCTTTCTTTTAATAAGGCTTTCAGAAATTTCTTTCTAAAATTTAAAAATATATCTCAATAATTAAGATTAAATATATATTCTTCTCCCTTTCTGAAAACAGACCAAGTAATCTTAGTTTTATTTAGTTTTCTTTATATTTTTCTCTTGCCTGAAGTAGAGATGTAATTACAGTTTTTCTTCCTTTCTTCATCCCCCACCCTCTCCACACTAGATATTTTTATTCTCAAAGAGTGGACCACAGACATTAGCCATGTTTTAACTCATCACTAGCCCAAACTTCCATTTGTTTCTAGAGTATCATATTCACCTAAAAACCACTCCATCATCTCTGACCAACTTATTGAAGTCAGCATTCTCTAGCATTGCATGTTCTATAGACCAAGTGGAAGACCACCAAGTGAATTTTCAAAACATCTGAGTTCATGGGGTAGCAAGTCACAGAGATGGGCCATTTTCTTAAAGATTAAAGGAAAACTGGCTTTATTTTTAATCACTTCCTTCCAATTTGGACACAGGGCTTAAGCTGTTTTGATCCAAGGACTGCTTTTGTTAGCATTTTAAGAAGTGTTTCCCCGCTAGGGAATAGATAGAGGAAGATCATCTTAGTCAGTTTGGGCTGCCATTTCAGTGTGATGGATGAGGTGGTGGTTTATGAAACACAGGAGCTTGCTTCTCAGCAGTCTGAGATCAGAGCGGCAGTGTGGTTGTGTTTGTATGAGAGTTCTTTTCCAGGTTGCAGACAGTTGACTTCCCCTGGGATCCCTCTCTTTTTCTTTTCTTTTGTTTTGTTTTTTTGGTACTGAGGATTGAACCCAGGGAGTATATCCCCAGCCCTTTTTATTTTTTATTTTGAGACAGGGTATCTCTAAGTTGCTTAGGGCCTTGCCAAGTTGCTTGGGCAATCCTCCTGCCTCAGCCTCCCGAGTCACTGAAATTACAGGCATGCACCTGGTGTTTCTTTCTTCAGGGCACTAATATTGATCATGAAGGCCCCATTTTTCTTAATTAATTCTTTTTTTGATTGGTTCTTTTTAGTTATACATAACAATAGGATTCCTTCTTTTTGAAGACAAATCACTTTGGTTTATTTCAAAGTGCAGTGTTGTTGTACCTGCCCTGCTCTCTCTTTTTTTTATTTATTTTATTTGTTCTAATTAGTTGTACATGACCGTGGATTGCACTTACGCATTTTGATAAATCACACATAAATGGAGTATCTTTCTCGTGTTTCTGATTGCACATGTTGCAGGATCCCATGGGTCATGCAGTCACACATGCACATGAGGTCATAATGTCTGTTTCACTCTACTACCCTTCCTACCCCATACACTTCCCCTCCCTTCTCTCCTCTCTACCTAATCTAAAGGGACTCTATTGTTCCCTAGCACCCGCCTTACTGTTACTTTTGACATAATTATAAAAGCGTGGAATGTCGGTCGCTCTGATTCCATCCCTAGTACTTCCCCTTGCCCCACTTTTCTCTTTTTTCCTATTCCCTTCCCTCTACTGATCTTTCTGTTATTTACTTATAGTTTTCTTTTAATGAGTATGAAGGCCGCACTCTTATGACCTAATCAACTCCCAAAGGCTCCTCCTTCTCCTAATGCTATCACTTTGAGAGGATTCCAGCGTGGGAATTTGTTAGAAGGGACACAAACATTCAGTCCATCCCCAAGACCAAACTGCAGAGAGGGGTGGTCGCAGCAGCCACTGTCCTGGAGGAGCAGAGCAGCTGGGCCTTCCCTTCCCCTTTCCCCATCACGAGCTGCGTTGCCGGTCACTCCACCACACCAGGCTGGCCAAGGCACTGGCCAGTTTAGGGAGCTGCCGAGGGCAGCAGTTCAGCCTGGAATTCCCAGAGTACAGAGATCCCTGGGCGGGCTGGGGAGCGGCAGGAAGAGGAGACAGGCACCACACACGCGTCTTTGCCTCTGAGTCCACCTTCCGCCCTCTGGTGGTGGTTATTGGTGCTCCCCAGGCTATCAGCCAGTGATCAGAGCCATCGCGAAAACAAGAACCAGGCCTGAGGAAGGCTTGCCAGCCAGACAAGTGAGCCTTAAGAATCGCACGTATTTTCAGCTTTAATAAGTCTTTGAAGTACGCTTTGTTAAAATTTCCTACAAGTAAATAAATTAAAAGATTACATGACTGCATATGGGAATTAGGTAAGGAATCGGAAGTTAGAAAGGTTGTTTTAACACTCGCTATGAATAATCCAGAACATAATGCCAAATCTTGAAAGTCTTCAAACTCACAATCTGACATTTAAAAGGCAGGTCGCCAATTACCCATAACCCCTTATTCGTCAGTTGTGTTTTTCCACTTCTTAGAAAATGGAGGACTTGAAATGGAAGGAATTGGACCGCGTTGTTATTGCTCATCATTTATTGAGCCATGCAATGCTAGTTTTCCTGGAAACCATCTACTTGGTGAAGTGAATATTGCATTTCTCTTTTGTAATGTTTCATGGCATATGAATATGTTATGTACCCACTGAATATATATATGCTTTGGTTGATGAGGAATAATTTGGATAAGCAGAAAAGGAAGAAAACACTGGTTTTTATTCATTTTTTAGTTTAATTTGCTTCTGGCTCAGGACATTTGTTTTTGCTGTTGCTGCATTTGTGATTGAGCCATGCCAGACAAATCACAGAGCAACTGGCTGCAATGGTGGCAGTGATGGCTGGTCTTGATGGGAAGATGGGGTGCTAGATCCAAGGATGAAGGTGAGGGGCTTCCAACATGGGTTGGATCCTGAGGTTCTGAGCCCACCACAAATATGGAAGAGGAAAACTTTGGGGGCATTAGTGTAGTACAGGGTAGGTGGGCATCCACCCAGGCGTTGGACTACATGGTACCACCTCCAGCTTCAGAAGTGGTCACTAAGATAAGCAAAGCTTAATGAGTACAGCTCACTCTCCAAGTTAGAAAACAACAACTGTGACCAGCGTGTGCGTTGTTTGTGGAGCACAAAGGACCACGTGCACAATTAGGCTCTCAGTTAATGGTTTTAGCCACACGAACTTGCTCTTTTTATTCCCCCTCTGATTTCCTTCTAATTTAGCCCAATGGGAAACTTCTAGCAGACATTTCATAGAGCAGTTCACTCTGTGGTGACCATCAATTTTAATTGGAATCATGTAGCTAAACCCTAGGTAGTGCTTTACAGTGAAAGGGTGTCTGTTCAGTCAGGTATCGCTGGTTCTGCTCTGGGCTTCTCTGGAACACTGTTCCCTCATGCATGGCTAACTCCAGAAGGCATGGACCCAGGCAGTCTTTAAAAAGGGCGGTGTTTAATAGTCAATGCAAGAGGAGCTCATCCGTCTCTTTCTGATGGTTTACGTTTGTGAAGGGACTTGGGGGGTGTGGGTAAATCCAGCAACTACCGCTCTGAGTGCAGAATGGCAGTGGGGTTCGCCGCCAGCCCCAGTAGGTAGCTGGGGTTTGGCCACTGAAGCATTCTGTCCCCGCAGCTCAACAGAGTAATTACCAAGTCATCATCATGCTGATTTATAAAGAAATTGCCTTCCTTAGGAGAAGACAGTAAGGTGCATCGTAATCCAAACAGCAAGACTATGCTAATCTTTAAAAAAAAATTAGGGAACTTGTTTCCCTAGAAATTGTTCTGACTTGGCTGTGATGAGGTACCAGCTTTGTACTCAGATGTGGAAAGAGCAGTCAAGAGCCGTTCAAGTACATTCAGCTTTCCAGCAAAAGTATGCAGAGGTGTGGCTGATCCTGATATGGTTAACGGCGCCCGGCTCTCGAGGTTGGTGTCCACAGTGTTCTTGTGATTCACTGAAAATAATGAGGCCGCACTACCAACACCACTGGAGCAGGGCTAGCAAGCTGCCATTTCCCTCCCTCAGAGTCCTCTTTTCTGCATGGACACAGTAGCAGGCTGCTCTTCCTGTTCATGGAAGCTGCGAAGACAGGTTTTCAAGAGCATCTTCTGGCAGAAGTAGAAGATACCAAGCAAAGAGAAGGGCAATCTGGACCAGGCTGATGCCCCCAAATTTGGTGTGTTCTTTGGGGTGATGAGATCAAGTATGGGGCAAAAAATAAAGGGGTGCCAGGCATGGCGACACATGCCTATAATCCCAGCGGCTCAGGAAGCAGAGACAGGAGCCAGCCTCAGCAACTTAGCGAGGCACTAAGCAACTCAGTGAGACTCTCTCTCTAAATAAAATACAAAATAGGGCTGGAGTTGTGGCTCAGTGGTTGAGTGCCCCTGAGTTCAATCCCCAGTTCCAAAAGATAAAATAAATAAATAAAGTGGTATACTTTGAATTCAAGAAGTACATTTTCACATCACATCTGCGTGTCTTATGCAGAGAGTCTTCTCGTGCTCTGGGTTACGCACAGCATTTTCCTGGCCTGGTAGATGTCTTATGCCATTGCCTTCCCCCTCACACACATGCCCCTAGCAGGATTTTGATTTGTACATGTGTGTCATTTTGGTATTGATAAAAACAGTGCAACTCTTTGACCTTCTAGAAATATCTTCTTAACTTGCATTTATCTCACAGTTGTCTGTGGGTCAGGAGTCCAGACACTAGCTAGATTCCCCAGTTGAAATCAAGGTGTTGATAGGGTTGAGTTTCCTGCCAGTGATGCTGGAGAAAAATCTGCTTTTGGTGGCTGGTTACTTCCAATGGCGACAGAATCCAACGCCTCATGGCCGTGGGACTGACTGTTTCCTGACTGACTGCACTCCACTGGGCTTAGCTCCAACCAGCTTCTCTCTCTTCCTTGCGTGCAGTCCCTCTATGCCAGAACCAGAATATGGAATTGAATCTTCATGCCTGGGGTCCATGCAGCTACAGACAGAGAAGGCAGAGGATGCTCTCTGCCTTTAAGGTTCTTGTGATTAGAGTCTGGGCACAATCCAGGACAGTCTCCCCGTTTTAAGGTCCATAGCCTTAATTCCATCTGTGAAGTCCCTTTTTCCATGTAGGACCAGCTAGTCACAGATTTCAAAGATCAGGGCTTAGACATCTTTAAGGGGTCAGTATTTGACTACCCCTCTGGCCCTCAAAGTTATATTCATCCCACACACTTCAACCTCATCCCAAGCTCTCTAAAAACTTTATCCCATTACAGCATTGATCCAAAGTCCTAAATCTCTTCACATCCAAACTCCAAATCTGATTCATCTAAATCAGGTGTGGCTGAGTAACCCAGTAGGCAAAGCTCCCAGGTGGGAACAATCCTCATCCCTGTGAGGACCTGAAAAACTGAAGGAGCAGCTTGTCTGTTTCCAACGTGTGTCAGATGGGACAGACATGGAACAACAGTTAGAGACATTCGAGGTCAAGAAAGGAGGAAATGGAAAGAAGAGTGGAGTCTGGAAATCCAGCCCAGGAAACCACTAGGTTTCAAGGTCAAGAACTTGCCCTTGGTCGTTCTCAGCTCTGCCCTCTGCATAAGATGTCAGAGAAAGGTGGCCTTGGAAATGCTGTTTGAATGAACTGGACTCACCAAGCGGCTCGGGGAGACTTGCTCCTGGCTTCTCTTGCGTGTTGTCCTAGCATCATAAACCTTCACTTGCCTGTTGCTAGGGAGCCACGCGGGGCAGGATCAGAACCTCTAATGATGTACTACCCAGAACTCATGGCAGCCTACCTGGGCCAACTAGTACCTGGGGATGTCAGGAGGGATGCAGCACAGGGCACAGGGCTGGGTGACCCAGGAGCCAGGCACAGTGTTACGGACACTGTGGACTAGCTCAGATGCCAGGCCTAGTAAAAACAGAGAAGTCTTGTGCAGAACTGGAATTAGACACAGAATTCTACCTCTTCCTGCCGGGTCCTCTCCTCTGTCAGAGCCTGTAGTGGTCTGCAGCCCCACCTCTAAGCAGGTGTGCTGATTGGTGTGCACCAACGGTTTACCTGGACTGCTCCTGAGCTGGTGTCCATGGTTGAAGCTCACTCTTCACATCTCCATTTAAAAATAACTTCCACATGAGATGCTTCCTTGCTGGAAACACATTTAATGCCCTTTGCATCCTTATTTCTTAAGTCACAATCCCACTATCTGCTGCTATAAATGTTAGGGAAAATAACTAATGTCGAAATTTACAAAATTGCAACTTAAGGAAAGATTCTGCTGAACAGGTGAATGATAACATATCCATCCATTTCAGCCTGTGTTCATTTTCTGTTGAACATCTAAGAGTCACATTTAAAGAAGTTTGGTTCCCAAATTCTACATATTACTGATTGCTGCTGGCATAATATTTAGTTTTATATATATATATATATATATATATATATATATATATATATATACACATATATATATTTACCTGACTAGACCATGACCTTCTAAAGGTCAAATACCAGGTATTATCATCTTTATCATCGTTACAAGACAGCATTGGGTATATAAAAAGGTGCCCACTTTTGTTAATTTGAATTGATTTATTTCTGCTAATTCTTTCTTCCTAGAATAGGTCCACAGCATCCATCTAACAAAATCCATAACTGAATTTTAGCTCAACATTACTAAGTAGAGAAAAAAGGTTAGATGTAACCTGGATGTAGCCTGTAGTGGTCTGCACCTCTTGCACCATTAAGGTGCAAGAATTCTAAAAATTATGAACTATGATCTGTTTATACATGAAACCCCAGAAGTCATTCCATAACTAAGGTAGATCTGCAAGTGCCATCATAAAAAGAGACAGTGATACATCTGTTCTTTCTAAGGATAAATGCAAGTTGCCTGAAGAACCAGGATGGTAAAAATAAAACCATACCTTCCCAGATCATTTATTAGGAGGAGTAGAAAATAATCTTGGATGATAAACACCAATGGTCACAGTGATTTCCTGGAGGAGCTCAAGGACAGCGCTCTCAGAGCTCTGCAAGGGCACTTACAGCACACATTCAGCTGAGTGACCACACCATTTCCTGCGGAAGGTGCACCTGCTGCAGGCCCACCAGTGTCCAGTGCTGCTGGACACCTTGTGTCTCTGAGCCTCCAACACTCGCTGCACTATTTAAATCAGATGGAACATGCAGTACTCTCTTAGACTCTGACATGGTGCTTACAGCACGCATTCAACTGAATGACCATACCATTTCTCATAAAAGGTGCTTCTGCTGCAGATGGCCAGCATGCGGGAGATCAAACCAGAGAGAAAACCAAAGGGTGGGATTTGGGGGTCCCAATCTATTTGGTTCCCTTCATACTCCCTTATCTCTTTAAACCTCCATCATTAGTTTTGTATTGGAATTATTGAGGCTGTGACCTTATTTCTGTCTGTGTGTACCTTCTGGAGGGTAGAAAGCACATCATCCTTCTGCCATAGTTGAAAGAATAGATCTGTGTTTAGGAAGAGGGAGAAAAAGGAAACCCTCCTTGCCTTCAAAGCAAAGCCCGAAGTTTCCCTTAAGATGTCTTTCACTCATTCTGGAATACTTGAATAAAAGTAGAAACTTGTGCCCAAAGGTTTGTAGGAAACCATTACTCATAACGGAGACAAATACAAACTTATGTCCATTTAATAATATATGCTGTCTCCTCACACCTGCAGACAAGAGGCATATGTGTGTGTGTGTGTGCGTGTGTGTGTGCGTGCCCGCCCTTTCCCCTTCTGTATTAAGACCATATTAATCTTTCTTGTTTCTCAACATCTTGCACATTTTAATTAAAAACATTCTAAATTTTGGAGCAGACTGGACTAGAATCGAATAGAAACTAGAGTATGCTGGAATTAATATTGACTGTATCTAATGTTTATAAAGCTGTTCATTCCTATTATTTCCTGTGGGTTAGTCCTGCACATTGTTGGATTACCAATGAAATTAGGGCTGATCATGACGAAGTCTACTTGTGCCTCAGGAGTCTGCCTTCCCCATCTTGAGAATGTTCAAAGGAAAGACAGCTCACCCCTCAAGGAAGTGTATTTGGGATAGTTCAGACTGGGGTGTACAGGAGTTATCATGCTTTTAGGTCTGAATTCCACAATCCTTCATTTGGAAAAACTACCCTCCCCCACTCCAAGGAGTCACACACAGTCTCATTGCCAAGGAGGTCTGATAGGGATTTTCGACAAACTTATTCTAAGAGCTTCAGAGTTCAGCCTGGAGAAAATCATTTCAAGGATGAATGGTCTAAACTGTTCTTTTATAAGGGACATCCTTCTAGTTTAGAATAATACTATTGTGTCTCCTGCCCCTTTTCCCCTAGCAGAAAGTTAGCCTCCACCCTGCCTCCCCCACTAGGGACATTATCAGAAACAGGTTGGCTAACACAAGGTGCAATGTTTAAAATTTTACATTAAAATGCTGTCAATATTTGACTAGTTGTATTATCTAAGACACTGAAATTTTTGTTTATATTTTCAGATCTTTGACAAATGCCAAAAGTCCTAATTCAAATTAAACAACATTTTCTGGGGTTACACTATAAATGCTGATTAGACCCTATTTAAACACCTCCTTTGAAAGCATTATGTTCACTAGCCTTTTAGCACTAGGCCTATTTTATTTTATTTTCATCCCTAAAGAAACAAAACCAAACAAAATCCAGCCTGTCCATATTCTCCATCAAACCTGAACACATTGCCACCTTCTTTCCTCGTGTTTCATTCAGTGTCTCCGTGCAGTAGCTGTGTGGCCTTGGACAGCCTCTCTAAGGCTCAGCTCCCTCACCTGCCAAGTAGAATCAGGTGCAACCACAAAACATACTTTGAAAACAAAATGAGAGAGTGTCTGTGTTGGGTGTTGGTTACAGTGGTGGTTTGGAGAGTCAAACTATTCTACTCCTCCAGCCTCTGTCCAAGCTCAGAGGTCTGCGACTCCTCCCCATGGCCTCTCAGCAGGCAGCAAAGAGGACCCCCTTCCTCCAAGAAGACTCTCCATACAGGGCTGGAGCCTAGCTCTCAGCTTCTGAATCACCATGGATCACCATGCCACTATCTGACTCCATCCCAGGACCCAGACCCAGGTCGATTCTAGCACCCTATATTTTATCTGCCCTCCAGTTTGCTGAGGTTCCCAAAGTTTAAGAACCATTCCCCAACCTAGATGATTCTCTGTCCTCCTCCACCCCACACCGTGCTCTCTAAATTCTTCCAATCCCTGAGTGCCCTCCATTAACCCAGCTCTCCCAGCATCCCCTCTCTGTGGCCCAGAGTCCTGCAGGAATTTTCCGCTGGAGCCAAATCCTAACGGTGGATAGGAGAGGAGGAGCATGCTCTCAAGTGTGGAGAGACCAGCATGCTCCAGACACCCACTGTCAACGAGGCTCTCTGTGACTGTAGAGCTGGAAGGTCTGCAGGCTTTCTAGGTGTGTGTTCCTGCACAACAGGCCCCTGCTGTTGACTAGCTCAGACCCTGCAGGACAGGAAAACGCTTGGAGAAACTCCTTCCCCTCAGGACTGTCGTGGACATCCCAATGACTACATTGTCACAGAAACTCTATGTCCATAGAGTAAATTCCTAGAGTCTACTTCTGGCTAGGCTAAGGTACATTTTTGAGGCAGGCCAATTTAGATTTCTAAAACATTTCAATAAGTCAGAAGCTCTGTCTTTTTGAAAATGCTTCCATCTTCTCAAAGAAAAAGAATCCTTTGAATCAAAAGACTTCTGATTCCCTTGTTGATTATAAATGATGTGACCCCTGGGACTTTCTGAAAGTTCCCCATTCTCAGCACTCACAAGACTGGCAGATCAATCATGCTAGGAAGTCTGCATGCTCTGTTTTCCGAGTTGCAGGAAGGGATCTTTCTTTTACTCCTTTCCAGGAAGTGTTGTTGAAGGCAACCCTACTCATTAAAGCTGTGTTCTTGATTAACATTCTACATAGAGAAAAAAGTTTTCTTTACAACTTGGGGCGGGGGGTCAGGCATGGAAGGATGCTGTCTCAGTGACCACGGTGAAGGTCACTGATGACTGACGTGTCCCTCTGCTTTGCAGGAATGTAAGTTCAGCCGGAGAGGAGGCCCGCCGGAGGATGCGGGAGTGTGACGGGCTCACAGATGCCTTGCTTTACGTGGTCCAGTCTGCGCTGGGGAGCAGCGAGATCGATAGCAAGGTTTGTAGGGTCTGCACAGACCAAGCATCTTCGAGAACACAGATGTCACGCGGATATGCCTTGACCAACCACACAGAGAGCTGTCACAGTATTTCACATTCACATCCTGAGCTCTCTCGGCTTCTCATGTGACTCCAACTTCATCCAGGCAGGCCTCTCCTTATGGCCTTAGAACTAGCCTTCTAACTTTAAATTAGCAATGAACAACAATCCAGATTAGGTTAACATTAAAATTACCTGGGATTGGAATAATCCTATATTCTTAGATTATCTTTTCCATAACTATTAATTGTATTAAGTGACATTTTAAAATACCTTCAAAATCTGAAAGAACGTCAAAAAGCCAAATCAGTGAAGTTTCCACTGCTTTAAGTTATTAATATGTACTCATGGCTATAGCTTAAAAACCAAGATAGACCTGGGTGAATTTTTCCAGTATTTGAGTTATTTTGTTTTGTCTTAACTAAATGAGTTTCAGTTCACACTAATAGAAGTGTGCAAAGTAATTTCATATCTTCATAAAAACACAGCCTCTACCTCTACCTTAAGGTAGTGCATGTATAAATGTGATACCTTAATGAGGACTCGAGGAGTCGCTCCTGTTAACATTTAGGGCATTGTGACTTCTCATTGTGAGGGACTGTGCCCAGGATTTTGGACACCATTCCTGCCTCCACCCACTGGATGCCAGTAGCATCTCCTACCCTCCCACCCTAGTAATAACAAACAAACATATCCCCCCAGGTGGCCTCACCTCCTTTGTGGAGCCAAATCTACCCTGGTTGCAAACTCCTACCTGACCCCATGATCTCCAACCCCGACTCTTCATCAGAGTTGTCTTTGGGGCACTGATGAATATGTCTGCCCAGACCCCATTGTTGTCCCTAACCTGACTGCCTGGCTCTTGTTGCAAGTGTTGGTACTTTTAAAAATGAATCAGAATATACAATGCGCATCTTGTATTAAGAGTTGGAGAATATCATGCTAAGTGAAATAAGTCAAACCCCCCAAAACCAAAGGCCAAATGTTTTCTCTGATATGCAGGTGCTAATTCACAGTGGGGGCGTAGGGAAGAATAGAGTTACTTTAGGTAGAGGGGAGTGAAGGAAGGGGGAGGGGTATGGGGTAGGAAGGATAGTAGAGTGAAACAGACATTATGACCTCATGTACTTATATGATTTCATGACCTATGGGATCCTACAACATGTACAATCAGAAACATGAGAAATCATACTCAATTTAAATATGATTTATCACACAAAATACATAAATGCATTCTACTGTCATGAATAACTAATTAGAACAAATTTTTTAAAAAAATTTTTAAAAGAGCCTGCTTACGAGGCTCTTGGACAATTGTAATTTGATTTGATAATATAATTGTTAAGTCAGAAAAAAAAAAACAAAAACAAAGAGGAGTGATTCTACTCACTTAGTGGTCCCCCCCCCCCCCCCCCGTGCTGGGGTTCAAACCCAGGGCCTTATGCTTGTAAGGCAAGCCCTCTACCAACTGAGCTATCTCCCCAGCCCAACTCCCTTAGTTTTTAAGCAGCTTTGAGGGTGGTTCCCACAGAACTTCTCAGCCTTGACCACACCTCACAGTCACCAGGAAGTTTAGAAAAGGACTCTGATGGTTCAGCCTGGCTCCTCAAAGAGGGGGGCCCTGCTGTCTCCTGGGACGCCAGCTCCTGAGTCACAGATGCACTTGCCGTCTCGTCCTTGCCACCCACTACGCCTGCATCCACTCATTTACCATGCACGATCAATCCCAAAGACGGAACATAACGTAATAGAGGTTTAAGCATTCCTCTTTCGTAAACACCATTAATGACCAATTTAGACCTTTTAGCACCATTGACAGGAAAATTAAATCCCTGGACAAGTGACCAGTCGAGATGCCCTGAGTATTTATGAGGCCTGTTAGCATAATAGACTCGTGATTTTTAAAAGAGCTACTGAAGGGGATTCTCTGGAGCAATGACGCTGAGCAGCTTAGTTTTTGCCATTGGGAAAGACGGAGGCGTGGGGAGATGGAGCCTCTTACCAGGAGGCTCATAAATGAGCTGAAATGCCATCAGACCTGCAGGTGAAATAGAAGTCAGTGGCCTTGTGCCTTAGCCACGTTCCCCGGGAACCGTCTCTGAGCTCAGGACGTCTAGGCAGCATGCTTGAGAGCAGGTGTGCTCCAAGGCACACGTATATTCCATCTGATGACTCAGATCTCAAACTTTTGATACTCTTGGCAGACTTGGAGACCATCTATTTAATCACATTTCTCCAGAGGAGAATGTTGAAACATCGGAAGACCCAGCTATCCCTGAGGTGTAGGAAGATCACTGAGGGTCCTTCTGGGCAGCGCCAGTGGACAGTGCCATCTCCAGCACCAGCCGGCTGAGGACCACGCCTGAGTGACCTCAGCTTTGTGACAGGGAGGATAATCGTAGCTGAATGCCAAGGCTGTTGAAAGGATCAGATGTGCTAAATCACTCAACAGTGCCTCGCTGGCTGCGTGATGGGATGGAGTTTTAATATATTACTATTGTACCACAATTTTCCACTTAGCGCTCTGCTTGGCCACCCTGAGCTTTCACAATGACAAGTTCGAGGGGGAAAATGAGCACACGTTCCCTTTAAGGCCAGAGAAGCTAATGAATAAAGAGCCTGGATTCCATGGACGCTCTTAGCTCAGTTCCTGTAATTGGGACAGTTTGTTGAGTGGGTAGCATATGGTAGAGCACTCTACAGATGACTTCCAAATTAGCCCTTTCTAATAGAAAATGAGGAGTCAAAATGATCCTGGTGACCAGGAGGAACTGCTGAAAGTGCTGTGGACAGCAATGGATGTCACAAGCAAAGCCACCAGCTGCCACACGCCTTCTGCTGGGGTTCGGTCCTTTTTCTTTTCTTTCCCCCATCCTCTTAGAGAAAAGCTCTTGAATTGGTGCCTGTCTAAACCAGCCAGACTGCCACACTCCGGGGAGCTTAAGAGAGAGGGAGTTCAGTCCCTGGGCCCCTCTCGCCGCCCCAGCCCCGCCTCTTTCCCTCTCTCCCTCAGCTTCTCCCCGAATCATCTCCCCACAGCAGGTAGATTATAAAGCACTTCTCAAAACAGCAGATTTAGTCCCCAGTAGTCTTCTGTTAAACAGAGGAATGGCGAAGCCCCTGGGGAAGATGAACAGCAGGATGAGAAAGAAGTTTATTCTCCCAAGTCTTTGATGTAAGAAAAATCAGTTTGAGCTGATTTGAAAATCGTTCTGACTTATGCCATAACATTTTCCTTTCAATGAGAGACTTTTCTGTCTTTCATGCATCGTCCTGTGCTTACCTGCTTTCATGCCGGGTTCCTTTTTTGATGCTGAGAGGAGGTTTGAAATAGAAAATCAAGTTGACTCAAAGCCTGTGGGATTAGCTGCTGAGAAACCTTGAAAATCCGACAAGAAAGGTCTAGAATGGCAAAGGCTCCAGAGATGTGTCCTGAGAACTGGTTTTCCTGGTTGACTTTCACATGCCCGTGATCCGGCAAAGGGCAGGGACACGTTTCACCAGATTCCAGCCAATAGAGGAAAGCAGGCAGGACCGGGATCCTGCCTCCAGCCCTGAGCCTGGACTGCAGCATCTGCCCTGGTCCCCTACAGCTTGGCTTCTCCTTTCCAGCCTCTGTAGAATGGAATCATGGTACCTCTGTTCAGTAGTGATGGCCACACAGTGGATTCTGGGAAGTAGAAACCAAGGTCTTGTGATTTTTCAAGCAAAACTTAGATCAGATTAATCCCCCCCCCCACCTTTATTGTGATCTTTTAAAAATTGGAGTATATTTTCCTCTCCCCTGGTTCCTCAAGTCCAGGACAAAGGTCAAATGGTCAGTTCTGTCTCAACCAGCAGACTTTCTGCAAAGAGTAAGAGCATAAATGTTTTGGGCTCTGTGAGCCCCACAGTCTCTGTCCCAGCTATGCAGTCTAGCCATTGTAGAAACCACAGGTAATAATAAACTCTGGATGTGTTGGATTCCACTGATGTATTATGTACAGGCTCCAGACTGGCTTTGACCCACAGGCTCTGGTTCACCAACCAACCCTCCTTGCAACAACTGGAGGTTATTAGAACCGTATTTCTTGAATCCCACATTTTGCCTCTGATGATAACAGCAAATGCATCGTCATCAGTCACTCTTCTGAGATCTGTGTCTGTAATGTCCTTTAATTCTTACTTTAGCCCTGTGAAGCACAGAGAGTTTAAGCACCTTATCCAAGGCCACACAACTCATTAAATGGCAGAGCCGAGACTGGAACCCAAGCCACACCGACTCCCTCTGGGTCCCGTGCCGGGCTGTCCAAGCCAGGCCTTCTCCCAGCATCAGTCATGGTTGATCCACCCACAGCACTGACAGTGCCCCAGGTGTCCTCGGTGCCTCCATGCTGCATCACTTTCCTGTTGCTCCTATCACAAATGGCCACATACCTGGTGGCTGGAAAAACCCCCACATATTTATTGTCTTTCAGTCCTGGAGTTACAGGAGTCCAAAATGGGTCTCACCCAGCTAACTTCAAAGTGCCATGAGGGCTGGTTTCTCCTGGGTCTCTAGGGGAGAATCTGCTTCCTTCCACACCCCAGCCTCAGAGGCTGCCCACATCCCCTAGCTTGTGGCCTCTTCCTCCACACGCAGAGCCCCCGATGGACTTTCATATCCCTCTGACATCACACCCTCTGGCCCTGACTCTTCTGCCTCCCTCTTTCACTTACAGGACCTTGTGATTAATGGGCAACCTGGAAAATCCAGATAAACACCCCATCTGTCAGCCAGCCAATCAGCAACCTTCATTCCACCTGTAACCTTAATCACCCTCCATGGAGCCTATTACAGTCACAGGTCCCAGCAATTAGGAAGTGGACACTTGGGGGCATTATTCTGTCTGTGGCACACACATACATTAGCTCCCATGACCCACACAGCAATCTACCAATGGGGTCCTACCTTGATCCTTGTACAGAGGAGGACTCTGAGACCACGAATATATCATCCCAAGTCTAATAGCGGAGACCCAGAGCTTTCCAGCTGTCCAGCTCTGCATGTGCCCTTAACTACTGTTAAACCCCTTTGCTAGAAGATAGGAATGTTGGTCATCTTGAAAAAATCAGTAGAAGGAAAACAGTTACACCTCCCGGTGGCCACAGCCCCTCCCATGCCTAGGGCAGCCCTGGTTTGTGTCACTTATTTTACACCCAGAAGTGCAGATGGTACAGTTCAGTGTCACCCACCAGGGCCAAGCACAATCCAGGGTCTGTGCTCTTCATGACGTGGAACCCCAAAACCCAAGCAGGACTTGTCTGTGAGTACAGACACCTGGGGTGGCTTGTGGTTATAAATTCCTTTCCTCCCTCCAGTGACTTCAATCCGCAGCAGCACGTGTTTAGAAGTAACCGTTGTTGATACATAGCTCGTTCGTGGGGAGAAGCGGTCTATGACCTTTCCAAGCTCCTCTTTCTTTCCACCAACGCTGTCAGGGGAGCCCTGAGGGGCAGGAGATGAAGGCCTCCCTGCAGAAGCGGGTGCCTGGCCTTTCCGGGGCAGAGGGCGGTGGGCAGAGAGCGGAGTGCTGGTTAGTTCTCGTTCACTCCTCCTGTTTTTCTCTCTTCCTTTCCTGTTTTCCCAGACCGTTGAAAACTGTGTGTGCATCTTAAGGAACCTCTCCTACCGGCTGGCGGCGGAAACGTCTCAGGGACAGCACATGGGCACGGATGAGCTGGACGGGCTGCTCTGCGGGGAGGCCAACGGCAAGGACGCGGAGAGCTCCGGGTGCTGGGGCAAGAAGAAGAAGAAAAAGAAATCCCAGGATCAGGTGATGCTGGGTGCTCGCGGCTGCATGCCATCCTCCCCGCCCTCCTCGCAGCCTTAAGTCCCTTTCCCTGTGTGTGACACTGGCTTGCATTTCCACTGTGCAGTGAAATTGCTGAAGTGCCTGCACAGTTTTCCTGTGGGAATTTCACCGCTGAGGTGGTGGAAGTTAAGTAGCATCCCCCGGTCTTGCAGCTGAGCCAAGATGGGAAATTTCAGAATAAGAAAAGAGCCAGGCAAGCTGTGAGACTCCTAGGGTGGAGGGACCCTGGGACAGAGCCTTCTGTGTGTGGCTTCCCGCGTGCATTGAGGTGCCTGTGGGACCAGGCTGGCTGCCATCCATGGGGCAGAGATGCCTGGAACAGAAGTGGTGTGTGCCAGGAAGCACCAACGAGTACTTGATCATAGGTGTGGAGAGCGTTTGGTTTTGCAGCCTTGCATTTGCCGTCGCAAGTCAGAATTCACAGGCCTTTCAGCAGGCTGGATGAGAAGTTTGGCTTTAGGGGACAATTCAAACTCCTTTGCAGTTAGGGAGACCTCTTCAAACAGAATGACCTTCACCTTGTGCAGCTGAACGTGGGTCCCCTGCAGTCAAGTAAAGGCCAGCAGGCAGCCTCCCCTCCTCTCCCCCAGTACATCAGAACAGCCTCCAGGAGGTGAAGCCCGCGCCCCAGGAAAGGGAGGAGTGGGAAGGAGCCGTCCATCCTGCCGCGTCCAGAGCCTGCCACCGAGGTTATCCCTGTTTCTCCCAACACTGCGGTCTCACATCCATGTCCTTCCTGGACACTGAGGTCACAGGTCCAGCTGCTGAGGGTCATGCCAACTCAGAGCATGCCCAACCTGGGAAATGGGTCAGAATTCACAACACCCTCCATCACCAGTTTTTGAATTCAAGCTCACTATGCAGATCACAGTGCAGAATTCCTAAACTATTTAAGAAGTGATTTTGCGTCCAGTGAAGGTCAGGTTCAAGAAGAGCTCTTGTCCTGGGTGAGAACGCATTCTTTTTTTTTTTTTTTTTGCAGTTCTTAAATCCAGTTCCTGAATTCTCCTCGCGTTAGTATTCGTTTTAGGTTGCAGTTCTCTAGTGGTTTGCAGCTCCGGGTCCTTCCGACAGCGTCTGGATTTACGCGATCAGCTTACAAACACCTGTGCTGTGGGGATCCATGCTCACTGTCTCTGACTGCGGCCTTCTCCCTCTGAGAACTAAGCCCAGCCCCACTTTTTCCCCTGTCATGAGTCAGGCTGTGCTCTCATCTTCCCCCGAGTGGAAGGAGCCTGTCAGGAAGGATCCAGCCCTGATTCTTCACCTCCTCAAGCTCCGCAGTGGGGTGCAGGGCCCCTGGCAGGTGTTCACTGGGCCCTCCCAATGCCAGACCGTGCAAGGTGCTGCCTTGCCCTCGGGTTTTGCACCTGTAGAGATAGAAGCCAGACCACTGTAGTTCTGGGCATTCCCTTCCCTTCAGCGGGAACCCACAAATTCAGATGCTGGGGTTTCCTTGGGACTGGTGCCCCCACCCGCACTTTCTTCTGGAAATGTGAGCTACCTGGTACATTTTCACAGGAGGAAAGCAGCTCTGCAGGCACATGGAGGTTCCCGACTTAACCAGGGGGAACAAGCCCCAGTCTCACCGTAGAGGGAAGGACTCTCTTCTGAAAGGGCTCCCGGCAACTCTGGAAGGCAAATTTGAGAAACTGCATTAAGTCAGCAGTGGTCAAGGAGACTTTCCATTGAGACTGAATTCAGTCCCATTCCAGGATCTTGTGTCCTGATTTTGAACTTGCATGGTATCCCTGTCGCTTCCTTGTGAGTGACAAAGGGTTTCATTTAGGAAGATTCTTAGCCTAACACCCACCCTTCCCCAACTCTGCCAACACGTCCTTCCATGATTTAAATCTTCCAGGTGATAGAAGGCGTTGGGAGTTGGTTGGGCCCCAAGAAATGAGCAGTCACTGGGGAAGAACGTGGGTGGGCCTCACCCCTACAAGCCCCTCTTTCCAGGGGTGACCCTGCCTTGAAATCGCAGGGTACGCTACTTTCCAGGCTTATAATGATGCACTTGGAACAATTTCTTATGACATTGATGAGCTGTTTTCTACGCTGAGTATAACAAAGTCATTAGTAGAATTTGATTTTTGCCTAAAGGCTTAAATGAAATTTTACGTGGTTCATTTGTCCCATTTTTTCTTACAATATCCTTTTTTTTTTTTTTTTAAGTGTGGAAGAATTCTTATTGTTCTCTGGTGTTGACTTGGATGTGATTTAAAAACTTTTTTTTTAGAGGCATTTTTTTTATAATTTTTTATTTATCTTTTAATTTTTTACAGACTGCATTTTGATTCATTATACACAAATGGGGTGCATCATTTCGTTTCTATGGTTGTACACCATGTAGATTCATACCAATTAAAAAAGTTTTGTAGAAACTGCCATAAACCAAAAAGCAATGGAACTCTGTTGTTTATAAAGAAGATTGAAGTTATGATTTCAGCCAAATGATAGTTTTTTAAGGCTTTTAATGTGCTCTAAATTAATACAAAACTATTTTGAAGTGCTAGAAAATTCAACATCGAGCTTAATGAGTATGTAAACAGACAACAACCATGCTTGTTTGAATAACCATTTAGTGTGTTTGGTCAGGTTCAATACATCTTAAAACAGTCCAAACTAAAAACAGTCTTGCATGTCAAGACTTCGAGAAAGGAGGCAAAGCCAAAAATCTTGGAGATGGGGAGGGGAGTGAAGATGGATTATAAGATTAAATGAGGGAGAGGAATAGGAGGGTGCCATCAAATCCAGCAGGCACTGGCAGGTGGCCAGGGCCTCTGGACTGGACTAGACGCCCAGGGAGAGAACTGAGTGTGGCTGGCACCACCCTCTGGAGAGCATTGGCATTGGGCCAGCCTGGCGTCTCCGCTGGGAATCAGCAGCCTTCCCCTGCGGTTCCCTCCAGGGCTGTGCACGTGGGGGTGCTGGTCTCCATTCCAACACAGCAGTCCAGGAGTCCGCGGGAACTAGGGCTGTGTGCTCCCAAGGAGAGGAGGCACCAGGGCTTCCCTGTTAGCAAACTGCCAAAACGTTGCAGCAGGTGAGCTGTGGAAGCATCTCGAGCCCTCTCCAGGGCAAAGCACCTGGGCAGCGGGTTCCCTTCAGGACCTAGAAACGGACTTCACTTTCAAAAAGCTTCCAGAGTTCTAAGTTTATAGCTTTAACATTGGTCCAGTATCACCTGTCTGGTTGCTATGGAAATATTCTATACCCGAACAGACACCTGTGTGCATCACATCTGACCTAAGACTTTGCAAACACCTTTATGTCTGATTGTTGCTGAATTTTAGGAAGCTCCTAGTTTCTTCAGTCCTTTTTTAGGCAAAACCTCCCCCAAAGCATGCTGCATATCTTATGCCAAAGAGGCAGCCTCACCTGGGAGAACCCTCCCTGACAGGGGGTGGCTTTGTGTCGGTAGTCTCTCTTCTTCTCCTTCTCTGTCTTCAACTCCTTCTCCTCCTCCTCCCCCACACCGCTTCTTCTTCCTCTCCACTCTCCTCTCTCTCTCTCTCTCTCTCTCTCTCTCTCTCTTTCTCTGTTTCTCTCTCTCTCCACCTCCTGCCTCACCCCCCAATTTGGCAATTTGGGGTATGGTCAAGGATGCTATGCAGGTGTCTGAGGTACTGCTCCCACAGGGTTGCCAGGTAACAGGACCCTGTCCTGCAGGCTGCTGGGCAGAGCAGACCTGGGTCTTCAAGATCCACTCAGTGTAACCCTGACTATAAAAAAAGCAGAGAGACCTGCTGAGAAAGAACAAGCAAAGCAAGCAGACCCCCTCAACCTCACAACCTCTGAGTTTTGCTTATCAATCACTGAAAATGTTTAAGTGGGTAAAAAAATATGTGTTCTCATGGGTGAGGACACAAATGATCAGAATCCAAACATGATTCTGATCCAGTATTTTTATGTGATAGATCTTCTCTCATGATAATCTTTGTCTCACAGTCAGTACTTTCTAGTTAAGAGATAATATGTTGCTCTGTTTTAAAACTCTCTTTAATTATGGATGCCAAGCTCGTAGGTTAGTGGAAGCCTCACTTAGGGTACTTAGCACGATGGTTTGTACGTGAAAGCGATAGGAATGGGCTTCTGTGTAAAATGTCTGGAGTCCTCTTAGTTTTCCTGTGAGGGGGACACACTGATAGACCCTCCAAGGCCTCCCCTAACACTTCCCCTGTCCTGAGGTCCCAAGCGCAACTCATGCTGTTCCTCTACCTGGTGTCCTTCCCTTTCTCCCACCACCTGGAGAATGATTCTTCATGACAGACATGGCCTTCCCCTACTCCCAAGAGAAAAGCCCGCCCCTCCCTAACCTGTCTACCTCTGGGTCGTTTTGTGAAACTCCTCTCCTGGTCCATATTGTGCCATGAGGTGGGTGCAGCAGGTGGCCCCCACCGAGAGGGAATGTCCGGGGGGAAGGCTGTGTAGGTCTTCTTTGTCTGTGACTTCTAACCTCCCAGCACCTGGCACCAGATGTATGGAACGGTGCTCAACCCTGGTCCCTGGTGCCCTCTGACTCTTGCTGTGGGTTTATTTCAGGACTTGACCCCCACTCTTCTGTTTCTTTTCTGTGAAGACTTTGCCTCCAAGGGTCTCTGTAGGCTAAGTGTGTCCCATGGTCCTCTCCTTCAGAGTGGTCACACTCCACCAGTTGCTCAAGACAGTGTTGAGTTGCATCACTTTCTTAGTATTGTGAATCTCCATCCATCCATAATTATGATCTTGTAAGAGCTTAGAAGTCTCTGGAAGCATCGCCGAGAAGCAGTACATTTGATCATGCCAGACTAAACAAAAGCTTTGCTCCTGGGTGTTGGCATGAGTCATACATGCATGGTATTAGACATGGAATCCCATCACCTGCAAGGTTTCCTTGAATTTTTTAGGACTTTGGGTATCACTCTGGGAGCCCACTAGGTCATATGGATGCTATTGGTCAAATATGAGACTCTGAGGCCATGTAGGCATGCAATGTCTCAAGGCACAAACGTGAAGTCTATTACTAGTTCAAGTCACCACACCGGAGATTTAAACTTTAAATGACAGTTTCTCTTTATTTCAGATGAAACAGATGTTAATTATGAGTACAAATACAGTTGGCCCTCTGTGGCCAAGGATTCTGCATTCATTGATTCAACCAACTGCAGATAGAAAATATTTGGAAAGAGAATCGTATCTGTATTGAACATGCACATTTATTTTCTTGTCATTATTCCCTGATCAATATGGTACAATTATTTACATAGCACATACATTGCATTAGATATTATAAGTAATCTAGAGTTGATTTGGAGCATAATGGGAGTTGCACATAGCTTATATGCACATATTATGCCATTTTTAATAAGAGACCTGAGCATATGTGGATTTTGGTATCTTCTGGCGGTCCTGGAACAATTCCCTCCAGATACCAAGGATTGACTATAAATACACACATAACATGTAAGTAAAACTGTATTAAGCACAAGAAAAAAATAATGTACATACTTCCACTATCCTCCTTCTGTAGGAACTCACGATTACAATTTGTACCTGGGCATATGCCCTTTTTAACTCACTTTTATTCAGAGCTTTGTTTAACCCTTCAAAATGTAAATATACTCCATGGGTCAGAGGCAAATGCAAAATGAACAGGTGCACGTCCCACCAGTGCAGACTCTGCTCCACAGTCATCCGAGGCAGGCGCCTTATAGCTTACACTGCTCTGTCTTTAGGATGCTGCTCTCCACTCTGACCCAAGGTGGCTCTTGACAGCCACAGTCCCGGGGTAGATGGGGAGAGCCCTGCCCCATCGGACATTGCATACCTCACTGTTACTGGTACCCAGGTGCCCTGAGCAGTTCACAGGAACACCTGAGCTGCAAGGGAGGCTGGGGGTTTAGTCTCGGGACCTGTTGTAAATGACCCTTGGGCATTTTGTTAATACAGAAAAACAAGGTGTAGTGGCATAATGAAGGGAATTTAGTAGGAGCTCCCTGTCCCTCTGAGTCACTGAACTCATTCAGCATTTTTTGCACATAGTAATAATAACTATAATGGCATTTATGCATTCTGTCATTGGTACATTCTCTGAAAACATCGAGGCCCCTTCTCACCTGTACTTGGGGCTGCTCCCCTGCCCCTGTGATTCCTCTGCAGGGGAGAAACAGGTTGAGGAAAGTGGGCTAGCTGTGGCAGTTTGTCCCTGGACAGCACGGCCTTTCTCCTTCCAGCAAGTTGTTCTTTATGCTGCAATGCTAAGGAGCTAGAGATTCCACTGTCGGGCATACCGTGATGCAGAGAGCCAGTCCCTCTTTAGAAAATGAAGTTGCTTCTAAGTTTTCACTAGTGTAAACTGCAATAAACATCCATGTAGCTAAATCTCACTGACCTTCTTAATTGCATCTTAAAGAAACATCTTCAAAGTGAAATGTCTAGACCAAATGAATGGCTTCAAAGGCTTTTGATACAAGGACAAAAATTTGTCTATATCTCTGCCAATGGCAGTTGAGGTATGTGGAGTAGATTTCGTTATAATCGCTTTATGGATCTGCCCTTCATGACACTGCTAAAACTCTCAGCTTTTCATTTCCTAGCATCACGAGTTGTTTTTCTTCTCTCCAGTCATTTTCTTTTTCTTATTAGTAACCATGATTTTTTCCTTTGCTGTTTAATACCATTTCCTCTCCACCATCTGCTTCATTCAGCTGCCACTCAGTCCTCTTGGCTGCTTCCAGTCTAGTCTCGCTCTGTGAAAACCCCTCCATATGCTGGGAGCTTGTTGATTCAAGGCATGATATTCCATGTCTTGGAAGCAGTGAACCACTAGCTCCTGCAAAGATCAGCTGCACCTTTCCCTACAGCGACGCTCCTGTATCCATGAATGAGATTTTTCTTCTCCCTTTCCTCACCTCCAAAAGCATCTGAAAATGCTGCTTATTTTCCATGATTTGCAGACTTAAAGCTGTTTCAACTAGCTCCTTAAGTTTTCTTAGTTACATTCTGCCAGTCGGTACTCCATGCCACCAATACTCTGTCTTGGACTACAGGACCAGAGTTTCTCAACCTTGGTGCTGGAGACATTTGCAGCTGAGTAATGATCTGTTGTGGGTCTGTCCTGTGCATTGTGGGATGTTTATCAGCATCCCTGGGCCCTACCAGATGGTACTAGCACCACCAACCCAACCCACCCCGCCCCTGTGTGATAACCAAGCATCTCTTCTGCAGATACTGCCAGCTGTCCTTTGAGAGGCAACACTGCCCTGGTTGTTGAGTCCAGGACGCTAAGGTTGCCTTGTTTTGTTTTGTTTCTGTTTGTGTGTTTGTGTGTGTGGGTGTGGTAGGAATTAAACCCAGGACCTCATGCATGCTAGGCAAATGCTCTACCACTGAGCCACATCCCCAGGCCTAAACTCTCTTTTGAGGGATGAATCACCAAACAACCAAGACTACATTGTCTTCTGAGGGACGTTGACCTGCAGGGGACAGAGTCCCTTTTAGAAAGCAGATCACAGGGAGGGCCTTGTCTCAGGTTTCCCTAGATTGGGATGAGAAGTTAGGAGCAGAAGGATGGCAGATGAGAATACTGCTGTTCCAGGTGGCTTCAGCAGTGACTTGGAGAGGGACAGGTAAGTCCAGTGATGCTGAGCAGCCGCGGTGGTAGAGTCCTCCAAGGGCAGCCAGCCAGTCTCATTTTTCCAGTCTCCCTCCCTCTCCCCAGGGATGCGTGCCACTCCTGGTCCCGCACATGCTGGAGGTGAATCAGCAGGTAGTCTGGAATGCCCTTTGTTCTGATCCTTTGTTCAGAAAGTGTCCCAGGCCTCTTCTTGGCAGAGGTTTCTGATTTCTCAAGTGCAAGAGCCCTCCTATCTTGTGCAGGGAAAAGCCTGGGACATTGCAGTGCCACCCAGACACAGCTAACTGGCCACCAGCCCTGTTTCCTCTCTGCACAGCCTCAGCCTCAGCCTCAGCCTCAGCCAGCAGCCTCCCCACAGTGCTGGGGCTCCCCTGGCCTCTGAAACTCCCAGGAATCAGCACAAAGAATTGTGTATCCTGTGGCTTTTTGCAGATGAATTGGTGTCACCAGTCACCTGTCACCTCTATTCTCACCCCCAAAAGGCTGTAGTGGCCATGAAATACCGTGAAGGCATAATCGGCTCCTAACTCAGGTGTTCAGCTGAACTGAGCAGCCCTGGCAGACCATGAGTGGACTTGGGGTTAGGTCCTAAGTGTTTTCTAAAGGACTTGGTGCTGACTGCAGCCAGAGGAAACCAAAGCCCCCGAGAGTTTACCTACATTGAGCCATGTTCTTTTCTTGTATTTGGCAATGTGTGACTTCCCCTGGGAAGGAAGAATGGGATCTTAAAATCAGAGTGTTCCTCTGTTGATGCAGATTCTTTCCCTTTGTTCTGCAGCATCTCTGGTCTGTTTATTTCCCTGAAATCCCATTTTAAAAAGCTATGCTGCATCCTAAGAGCGTTCATGTTCCCTGGCTGGTAGAGAAATCTCGGTAATAGAGGTGCGCTCTGTGGGTGAGGCCACGTTTGCTGTTTACATCCCAAGACACAGCTCAGCGGGAGGGTTCTTTGGGGAGGGAGGCTTGACTGGCTGAAACTGAAGCAAGGCCCATCGGGAGGATGTGCACTTCTGCGTGAAATCCTTGTCCCCGTTTAGTGAATGCTTCCTGTTTGTATCTCCTCAGTACCCAGCACAGGGTGCTGGAGACCAGAGACTGGGGACCTTGTAAGCTAGTTTGAAGGGAAGAGAATCTGTCTTTTAATTCTCTTCATTCAATAGGGAATTTTATGAATGTGATTCATAATAAGAGTTATCCTGTGAGTCTCTATACCTTAAAGAACCCTGCATGTAGTAGAGTCCCTGTAAAGTGTATTAACATCTTGACCTTTTTATTTGTTCATTTGGTTGGTTGGTTTGGGATTTTTTTAAATTTTAATTTTATTGTTTTTACTTTCTAATTTTCATCCCTAGGTTTTATCATTCCCTTCACGTAAAGAGTCAATGGCTTCTACTAGTCCATCCTCAAACCAACGAGAGAGAAATCTTTCAAATAGAACTTAGGCTCTACCAGGAAACCAAAAGTATTTTTAAATTTTAACTGGCACATAAAAATTGTATGTACTTAAGAGGTACAGTGTGATAATTCAGTGTGTGTATACAGCATATAATGATCAGATCGGCAGAATTGGTATATCCATCACCTCAAACAGAGCATTCAGAATCCTCTCTGCTGGCTGTGTTGAAATATGCCCTTGGCCAGTGTCAGCCAGGTGCCCTCGGTTACCCACCAGGCTCTCGAGCTCTAGAAGCCGCTGCTCCCTTCCACCTGCCCAGCACCCAGTCCCTTCCACCTGCACACCCCACACGTCACGTTCCCTCTCAGGTTAGCTATGCCATCCTGCATCCTCTGCCCTGACCACCGCCATATCAAAAAGCATCATGTCTAAGCTGGTAACTCCCGAAGCTTGTTGTTCTCTTCCTTTCCAACAAGAGTTTAAGCATTACCTTCTGGAGGGCAAATGCATGGGTTTAATTCTATGCAACTTTTGAAATTGGATAATAAACCGTGTACTGACTTTTTAATTGATTTTATTAGCACAGTTGTACTTTCGAAGCCAGTATAGAATCTGCTGGTATGTTTTGGAGTGAGGCACTAGTTGGGGTGACAAAAAACCGATCTTGTGGTTTGTTCCATGATCTGTTTTCCACATCATCCTCTAAGCTGCCTGCCTGTCCCCAACAGTCCTTCATGGCAGAAAGGTCGTGGAGTAGCGGCGGGACTCCCCTACATGACTTTTCTTAGTGCTTGCTGTGTTAACATGAGAAAATGTCACAGATTGGTTATAACCTACCTGATCCTTAGCTTGATGAATTCTAAATACACGTGTAAAATCCTACATTCCCATAAACAAGACAATTAATTAGAGGATCTTTAACCCTAGAAACATACTAGTATTTTTCCTCTTTAACCGCATATGAATGGCAAAGTATAATTGGAATATATTTTTTAATTTTATTTTTAAAGACTGCATTTTGATTCATCATACACAAATGGGGTGCAACTTTTTATTTCTATGGTTGTGCACAATGTAGATTCACACCATTCGTATGAAGTGATACATGGAAAAATCAAGAGTGGCTGCAACATTTGTTCATTTTATTTGTTAAAATGTAACCAATAGCCATATTGCACAAAATCACAGAACACTTATCTAATTATTAATCCTGGGAGCAAAACCATGCAAGGAAGGTGTGTCTTCCCTGAGAATCCCCTCCCTACAAGCTGGGATGAGGTGAAACCCAGCAAAACCTGTGCTGCAAACCGAAGATGCCTTTCTCCTCTTTCCTTTGCTTTCCTTTACCAGCCCTGCTTCATTTCTAAATTGCAATCTGCAGATGGAGATATATAAATGTAATGCCCATGGTGTGTCTATGCCCATTGAACAAATTGGTATTAATACAGATAGTATAATCATACTGCTGTTGCCCTATTGATTTCCTGCAGATACATTGTTTCCCATTCTTTGTATCAGAAAGTTCTCTCTCCTGTTAACATTTTGCTTCTGTATGCACTTCCTTTCACAAGTCAAACTTTTATTTTTATTATTTGTCCTAATGAGTTACACATGACAGTAGAATGCACTTTGACACACCATACATAAATGGAGCATAATTTCTCATTCTTCTGGTTGTACATGATGTAGAATCACATTGGTCATATAATCCTATATGTACATGGGGTAATAATGTCTGTTCATTCTACTGTCCTTTCAATCCCCACATCCCTTCTCTCCCTTCACTCCCCTCTACCTAATCCAAAGTAACTCCATTCTTCCCTAGCAACCACCACCACCAGCCCCCGCTGCCACTGGCTTATTGTGAATTAGCATCTGATTATCAGAGAAAATTTTCATCCTTTGGTTTTGTGAGATTGACTTATTTCACTTAGCATGATATTTTACAGTTCCACCCATTTACTGGCAAATGCCATAATTTCATTCGTCTTTAAGGCTGAGTAATAGTCCAAGAATTTTCATTTATATGTCCTCAAAATATAGTAGAGATCAAACACAAAATAATGTCAAATTATTTGCACAAGATTTTCAAATTTAGTCCTGTGTTCTCTTGGACTAAGTAGCTGTTCATTTGGTCAGCCTTTTGACCATGTTAAAGATTTAACCCCCACTTGCTTCACTCAGTGTAGAGGTTTGTACAAATGTTAGGAAAGAAGCATCATATATTTAAACTTATAAATGATGTATTTCCATTTTGGTAAGAGTTGCATATCCCATTTCTCACAAGTCTTCATCGAGAGAAAGATTCACATTAAAAGTTTTCTTGTGCACAATAGAGTTACTTTAGATTAGGTAGAGGGGAGCAAAGGGAGGGGAAGGGGTATGGGGTAGAAAGGATAGTAGAGTTGAACAGACATTATTGCCTCATGTACATGTATGACTGCATGATCCATGTGATCCTACAACATGTACAATCAGAAACATGAGAGATTATATTCCATTTATGTATGATTTATCAAAATGCATAAAATTCATTCTAGTGCCATGTATAACTAATTAGAACAAATTTTAAAATTAACTTTAAAAAGTTTTAACATGCAGAACAGTTTTATCTACCTCAGGGTGTGATCCTAACTGTGCCCATTCCCTATTGCCTGGTTGATGTTGGTTAGCTGGACAAAATAATGTCAAATGTGTTAACATAACCCTTTAGAAAAGTCCAATCATTTTCATTAATGAAAACCTCTTCTTTAATGGATAACCGATCATTTGCCCCTATTAACTCAATAAAAGTTTGAATCAAGTGTCCAGATACAGGTCAGATACACCAACTGGCTTTGAAATAGTTCTTTTTCTTTCGTGTTAGCCTGCCAGGGGGCCTTCAGTGTTCTGAAATAGCAAAGAATCCCCTTTGAACTCTCTCTCTACTTACCATCAAAGATTATCTATATTCACATCAGTTGTGCTTTTATTTCCTTTAGAGTGTCTCTGCAGCCATTAAGAGATGATTGTAATAAAAGGTATTTAAGAGCTTCATAGATGGCATGCCAGAGCAGAGGAAAATTGTCTACTGCTACAACCATTTATCCAGCTTTATCTATTGTGCAGAAGTTGGAAAGGTAGAACACGAGAAAACCCAACGAATGATAGTGCAGCTTCTTTTTCCCTTTTTATACTTCAGCTGTCACATTAGTGACGAGCCTGCCGACACTACTTCCCTACACGCCCTACTCTCATGTCAGCTCTTCTGGAAGAGGAAAATCCCATCCTTGTTGAGTTGAGATTTCATATGCTTATTTAAAATGTTTAAGGAGATTATAGAGTAGAAAATAAAACAAACAAAACATCCAGTGAACTCTTTTTGTATTTCTTGTTACACCAGCAGATAGACTCACTGCCCTAACTGGCTTCCTTTGAGAAACCAGTATTACTACTGCTTCATCATCCAAGTTGACAAAGCTACAGAATGACTGGTGTCTTTCCCAAGTGTCCTTTCTGTTCAGTGCAAAGAGCAGGTCTCAACTAATGAGCCAGGAGCCATAGGACAAGGACAATTCACTTTCAATGTTTTTGTTAATATTTGGAAGAGGTATGCTGGCTTCTTGGCTAGGCTGTGCAAATCATCTCTGAATGGTTTTGGTTAAAAACAAGACACTCCATGTGCTGAGTCTCCTTGTTATAAAGTTGAAATTGAATGACAAGCTCATTGAAGATGACCTTTAGTGGGGTATCCAACATCCATCAAGGGACATCATCCGTCTTTGAAATTTAGCTTTGACTTAAGTTAAGATGTATGGTAATGGAAAGAAAAAAGGCATGAATTTTGAATTTGTCTCTTGGAAAATAAGTAATAAAATTCTGGAACTTATTTATGACTTAAATAATTTTCTAGTATCTCTAGCAACATTTCCATTTTTTTATGTTGCAAGGATATGAGGCAAACCTCTATTTTCTTCCAGTCAAAATTTCAAGACTAAGAAACATGACTCAGATTCTGAAATACAGTTTCTTTTCACATTTATTTACAAACATACACACCTACACACAGATGTACATAGGTAAAATACCTGTGAAGAAGCCTAGCATGTATCATTTACACTCCATTGATTTTAAATCCATTAGTGGATACAAATGGGTCAGTTCGCTTGGCACCCCCTCCCCTGAAATTATAAAGGAAGAGCTTTGTTTTACTGTTTTTCTCAGAAGTCGGAGAATATTTCCCCAGACAGATGCTTATTTCATTTCTGTCCTCATTATACTCATTGCCTTTGTTTTCCACAAAAGTTAAATCATTGTGTAATCAAAGGCCAGAATCATTATTTCAATTTTTAATTTTTTTAAAAATCATAGTGATGATAGAAGACTTTAAGTGGAGACAGAAATGAAAGACAGACATTTTATCAAAGCGTTTTTTCTAATCACTGCAGGTTTTTATGATGCACGTTACTTAGGAAGAAGCACCATGTTCCACAGCGTTTTGAATATTATTTGTTCATTTAACTTTTATTGTTGTCGTTTGTCCAAGTTGCTATAATCTTCATAACTCTCATTTTTAGTGGTGTGCTGGTATTTCTTTGTATAAAGAAATGTATATAAGCCATAATTTAAAAATTATGTAATTAATTTTTAATTACCCGCTCTCCCGTTATTCCTTATATTTAATTCAAAGCAAATTTAACTATAAGATCCAGATTTGCCTATAGCTCATGTCAGTGCATCTAATAAACCGTAGCAATTTTCTTCTTTCATCCATTCTGTCATTTGTTTGTTAGATGCAGTGTAGTACCCCAAATCAAGAAAATATGTATTTACAAATTATATCAGAATTTATCACAGTTATGCATAAATTATTATCATTTTGCATTCCAGGAAGGCTTTCCATTGTTGGTAACTTACTATGCAACAGCTGTTATATGCTAAATATAGTATGTACTACCTTAATCTTCAACCTTTTTCCACCCTGCCAATCAAAATTTCCCCATCTCTGCTTGTTTCTTCCTGAACAGGTTGTGTCTGAATAGTCTCAGAGAGCTAACCCCAGGTTGCTACCAGTTTCAGTCTCTTCTGTACATGCCCCAACCCCCTCACACACACACTCCATCATAAGCTCTCCTGGTAGGAGTGGCTATCCTAATTCCGGTGGTCCCTGGACTCTTAACCCTCCCTGTCCTCAATAGTCACTGGGTTTTATCATGCCTGCTTTTGTTTTTGTCTGTGATGTTTGCAGAAAGAAATGTCAGGAAGTTGTTAAAGATGTTCACTCTCTCGTTTTTCTTCCACCAGTGGGATGGAGTAGGACCTCTTCCAGACTGTGCAGAACCACCAAAAGGGATCCAGATGCTGTGGCACCCCTCCATAGTCAAACCCTACCTCACACTGCTCTCTGAGTGCTCAAACCCAGACACGCTGGAAGGGGCGGCAGGCGCCCTGCAGAACTTGGCCGCAGGGAGCTGGAAGGTATGGCTAGTTCGTTACAATACAAAAGAATCTGGAGTTGCAGCAGGTCTTTAGAAAACAATGCAAGTGCAATTCTAACACAGATGTTAGGAGAAAAACCGATTATGTTGAGTTGTTGGACTTAGAAAGTTATTCCTTAAAAAAAAGTTCTTCTTAAGGTTTCAGAGTTCTTTGAGGACCACCGTGCACAGGGATGAATAGAATGGTCGTTGGAAACGCTGCAAAATGCTCGCCTTTCTATGGGTGCAGCTGAGCTGCTCCATTTCAGGGACAGTTGTGGCATGTGGAAGTTTTCAAAGCTCCATCATCGACTGTTAATCTCCAGACACCCATATGAATGTTTAAGATGTTGTACTGGGTCCCAGACCCCAAAGAAGACCCCTTACATTTTTGAATCATGGACTTACAGAGGAGAATAATATTGTTAATTCCCTTTGGGAAAAATATTTAAATGAATGTATGATTTTGAGAAGATGAGAAGGGTCTTTTTCTCCAAGTCCTTATAAACTGATGCTGTCCCTGATTTAATTTCACAGAAAATTCTCATTTTTGGTAGAAAAGGACTCACCAGGGTAAATCATTCTTGACCATGGGCACTTGTAGTTACATGCACCAATTTGCCTTGTTGCATTAAAATAAAAAAGGTGTGACCACTCTTAGAGAAATGAGGATAGAATATATGGGGGAAATGCCAAGAGAAAAATAAAACATCAAAAATGTTTTGATTTTTTTGCCATCATGTTCCATCCATTTAATATCAAAGTCAGGATTTGGGATGTTCATAAATCACTCTTTCTTTGACATTCATTCTCTTCAAAATGACATTCGCATTGACACATAGCTACAGAACTTTCAGAAGCTCAGAGCCAGAGATAGCACACGTACTGGCCTCAGATCATCATGCAACTGCGCACTCCCTCGTGCTCATGCTGTCCTTGTCACTTCCCCCCACCTTTCTCTCTCCTCTCTCCCTCTCCCTCTCCCTCTCACCCCCTCTCTCCCCCTCCCCCTCTCCCTCTCTCCCTCTCTCTCCCTCCCTCTCTCTCTCTTTCTCATTCATCCTCTCTTCCATTGCTCTAGCCCCAGCCCCAGCGCTTCCTTCTCAGCTGTGACCATCACAGCTCATGGACCCAGTCTTGAGTCTTCCTGCAGAGCTGCTTGCTGCTTGTGTGACGGACTCATCCCTCTATTGAGAAACTGAGGAATGAACATAATTGTCCCCTTCCCTTCCTGCCTGTAAAGCATCCCTAGTGCTTCACCCTAAAGAATTCAGGTTAGGCTAGACTGAAAAATGTCTCCTGCTTTCAACCAAAGGTGGGTGCAGAAAAGTTTCAAAAGCAGGGTCACAATAGGCAGAAGGCCAGAGTGTGACCTTATATGACTAGGAAGGTCATTAGTAAAAATCACTTCTTTGAAGAGGTTCTCACTTTTCATGTCCCTGTCAGCTTAACATGGTCCAGTCAGTTTGGACTCAAACCACAGTTCAGACTCAGGATCTGGCTTGTCAGAGTGTGGTTATCCTGGCAGGCTACACCCCTTGTGTGCCTTACACGGGTCATCTTCAAACAGAGAAGATCGTGGCTGCCGAACTCTCCACCTGCAGAGCCATCGCCACCAGGATGCAAAGATGGGCGCGAGATGGCATAGCCCAAGGATTGTCATCTTTGCAACCAAGACCAGCACCCCTGCCCCATGGCACTGTATAGACAGACCTGGAGAGGAAGGGGAAGTGTGGGTCTGACTGAGGTACAAAGACCTGAATATCCAGATGCTGGCAAATCTAGTCTGCTATCTAAGCTCTGCTCCTAACCAACTATCATGTCCCCTGAAAGATAGGTAGGTCCCTATCAGGATAATTTTTAAATGATGAAATGTCTTCGAGCACTTGAAGGTTTTGAATATAAGACTTTGACTTTTAAACTCTGTATTCTTCATGTTCAAAACTAAGAGGATATGGCAAAAATATGTAAAAGACCCAAATCGAACTTATGGGGTTGAAAACAAAATGTCTCCGTCTATGGAATTGATTCTATTTAAGTGGAATTAACAGCAGATTATTGTAAAAGAAAATAAATAGTGAACTTGAAGACAGTAAGGGGATCTATAAGTAAAAGGAGAATGCAAAACTAGTCAGAGTCAAGTAGTCTGAGAAATGTGGTGGAGCCTCACACAAGAAAAGGGAGAGAGGAGGAAGAGAACAGAAAAGAAAATATTTAAGGAAATAATGGTAAAATCTGTTCACATTTAATGAAAACCACAAATTTGCAGATGCAAGCAGCTCAAGGAACCCAAAAAACAAGGAACATGAAGAAACTATACCAAAGTCCATTATAATCCAGTTGCTCAGAACTGGTAATAAAAGGAAAATCTTAGAAGCAGCCTGAGGAAAAAGGCATGTGCTGTACAAGAGCCTCAGCACATCTAGCGAGCGACGTCCAAGAGCAGCATCGCCGACATCATTACTTCATACACGAGTCCTTGCTGAGCTGCTGACTGTCTCTAGAAGGGAACCGGGTCTGTGAGCCCCTGAAGCCAACACCAGCTTCCACTCGTTCTGTACCCCACTGTTTGGTGAAGCAACATGCTCCAACGGTAGCAGTCTCCTGCTTTAGATTATATAATGCCAATTATGAGAGATGTGTGACAGTTATTCTCAGCGTTTAACCCCAGCAGTATCTCCACACATCTTTCTTGTAGATGACATCTACTTATAAACGTCTATCTGTCAATAAGAATTTAGTAGCATATTGTGACCATCCTCAGATAATCACATTTATGACCATTTACTTGGTCCTCTGATTCAGATAGGAATAGGCTTTTTATGCGGTACAGAGTTGACAGAAAGAGCTGTTGTGCAGTGTCCAGGCTCAGCCGTGCTAGCAGGCTGTAGGTTCAGAAGTGCTGCCCAGTTCTGCTGTTCCTGCCTTGTGGAAGCTTCTGTGCACGACACCAGGCTCCTGTCTCAGGGGCAACCAGGCTAGCGTGAGAACTGCTGACAGATGTCATATTTAGGTGGTGGGAGTAAGAAAATGGCAGATTTGAAGAATGTTTGTATTTCTATATTTTCAAATTATCTCCTACTTCGGATTATACAATTCCAGTTATGAAAGATATGTAGCTATCATTCTCAATGTTTTCTAGAAATAGCATCTTGCTGTTTCCAGAATATAAACCTATATATTAGTGTAGTCCAGTTGTCCTGCTGTGACCACTATCCACACACATCCGGGAACATTTATTTGGTGAATGTTTTCTATTACTAATAGAGTAAGAACTATTAAGAAGGGGGAAACTGAAGTCAAGATCACAGAAGTTGTTCTGTATTTTGAATGAAGTTTAACAGCTATACCACTGGAATTCCCAGTCCACATTGTAGGCATGGAACTAGAAAATTCAAGGAGTACCTTTTACAAGTAGACACCCAGACGCATGGTAAGAAGTCACAGGAGATACCCTGATGGCAAAGAGAGAAGAAAGAGGAGTGAGGAAAGGAAAACATACAGATGCAAGAAAGAACGACTCCCAGAAGTTGTTCTAAGAACTGGTAGTCATAACACTGACCTCTGTCATCAAGAACATGTTAAATCGCCACTAGTAAATTCTAGAAGATGGAAAGAATTTTAGAATGCTGGTCTTATTCTAAGCTCTGCTTCCTGAATAATTCTAGATAAATGGGTTAGTCCTCAAGCAGCATGAGTTACTGCTCAGGAACATTCTGTGAAGTTGTAAATAAATAGGAGCTTTTTATTGAAATACAAATACACAGGCACACATAGAATTCAATCACATTATTGACATCTCTTGTGTAATTTATTAATTTGCTATACAAAGTGGGATGGTAGATAGACAATTCGTGGGCAAGATTGGGAAAGATTGATTAAACCAAACACTAAAAATCTTATTATTACTTTAAGAAAATTGAAAATGATATATACAGAAACCAAGCAGGAAAACCATTATTTTAAAAAGTCTAGTTCAAACACCAGTTCTTGAATAATTAAAATATTGACTTAGGATACACAATAGCATCAACCTTCATAGGGATTGTAGTGCCATCTGAAATCTAGAGTATTAAGAACGTGTTTTTATAGCAATTGTCAAAATTTAGTGGTATTTCTTTAGTGTCCTTAACTTTTTATGGCCCAACAAAAACAGAAATGTGAAAGTAAAACACCAGAGTTTTGCATGGAGACAGCTTTTTATGGACCTCATTGTCTGAAACAATAACTTTCCTTTATGGGAAGAGCATGCACACTCTTTTTTTCTGTGACAAATTGACTAGCAAACTAGCTCTTCATAATGGCCCTAAACACTTTTTAAAGTTTAAAACACTCATTACTTGGTTTATGAGCATCAGAAGAAGATAATGGCATTATTCAGAAGCAAAGTGATAAATGTTTTTCATAGCCGACATAGACATCAGTTACCTTTTTCTCATTTACAGTACAATGATTTTGTTTGTTGCTGAATATTAAAACAATTGGATAGAGGTAGCTTGAAGATTTCCAGAATGTGAATGAATGCTCTTTCACTCCATTTGTGAATATTTCTTTTGTAATTGAGTTTTATGAAAACCCAGGGATTGAATTACAGAAACACATCTGTACTGGCTATGAAGTCAAACACTTTAGGTATCTTTGTCATTTCAATTTCCCCCCTAAAATGTGAATATTCTCCCATTGCTTTTAAAAATAAGATAGGAGAAAAGGATATTTGGCAAAGAATATGTCAGTATTTAATGAGCTAACATGATAGCAATATAAACTTAGTGAAGAAGGAAGGAGAATCTGTGACCATGTGGTCCAATTGAATAAAAAAATATAAGGGAACTGGGAAATTCAAGACTTGTCCTTAGAAACAGGGACAATAGCCTAAGGAAGGACACTGAACTTAGCATAGCTTAGTGCTCAGTGTATTGTGCAGAAGTGAACCAGGGAAAATTATGAAGTGCAACAAAGAGAAGTTAAGACCATGGTTTGACCTAAGACACAGTGAATTGCCTTTCTCCCAGTTAACAGCATGAGTAAAGGCAAGAGGTTTAAATGCAAAGAAACAGAGTTTTGAAAGATTGTGAGGAAAGTGGGGCACAAAGCATCATGCCTCGTCAACTAGAACTGGGCCAGAGTAAGCACCAGGGTATCTAGGGACTCTGCCCCATCGGAAGCCTCCTGGAGACAGTACTCTGAGCAGAGATGATGTTCAGCCCAAAGCAGGACAAGAAGCCCAACCCAAGGAGCAGACTATGGGAGGAGCAGGCCCACAACCACACCTAACTCAGCAATTTCCTCCCTAAAAGAAGTACTGTGGAGGTACCCACCCAAGGGCCACACCTGTCCGCATCCTCATCACCTTGCTAGGGGACCCATTCTTTTTGTTGTTGTTGGTCATTGATTTCATCTGATTTCTGAAATCCTAAGTTGCAGAACTCCATCCTGAAGTTATAGAAACCACTAAACCAAAGGAACTTCCACTTCCACCTGAGATACCAAGATGGAGTGACAGAGCTCTGATTTACCCTATAATGACTATAAAACAGAAATAGATGAAACAGTGGATTTTTGGTAAGACACTAAGCATTAGTCAAGGAAGGATAGTGATCTCCAGAGACAGGAAACAAACAGGATGAGCCCTTGAAGGCCTCAGCTCTCTAAGCCATGCATAAGGACTGAGATCCTGGAAAAGCCTGCAAACACTGTGCTTGGACACGATGGAGCCGGGAATCTGGGGAGATCAAGGTGACTAGGGGTCATAGACCTGGAGATACACAGAGGATCCCCCTCTGCTACCAAGTAGAGAACCATCAGCACATGATTATGAGGGAAACACCTAGTCTGGAGAAAATCATCTGAAATTACAAGAGAGTAAAATTTGGCACTTACACAGATTGGGTGTAAAGTGTGTTTCTAAAAGACAAACAGGAAAACCTCAGGGTCTTGCCTCCATATGAGGAATAATAACACAGAACTATTGAATCTTAAAAGTAAGATCCAAATGCATCAATATTTTCCAAGTAAATTAATTCCATTCTTGAACAAAGCTTTAAAATATCTATGGGAATACAAGAGCATCCAGAATCCAATAAATTAAATTTAAGAATGTCTGGCATACAGTTGAAAATTACCCTGTTACAATTCATAATGAGAAACCAGCTTAGAAGTGATGGAGTTGAAACTGGCAAACAGGAATGTTTTTTAAATTTCTTTTATTTGTTCTACTTAGTTATACATGACAGAAGATGCATTTATGCACTTTGATAAATCATACATAAGTGGGGTATGATTTCTCATTTTTCTGATAATACATGTTGTAGGGCCCTTCAACAGATGAATGGATAAAGAAAATGTGGTATATACAAACAGAAATTTTTTATAACTACATTGTATGGGTTCATAACATTAAATAGAAACAGAACATATATAAAGGAATGAAATAAAACTAGAGTTAAAAGTACAATGCCTAAAATGAAAAAAAAAAAAAAAACCACATTAGACATCTACAGATTAGACACTATGGAAGAAAAGATTAGTGATCTGGAAAATGGAAATAGAAATTATCTCAAATGAAAAACTGAGAGAAAAAAGAAAAAAAAAAGCATACAGATTGTTATTGAACATCGATTGATATTTGGAGTCTCCAAATGAGAGGACAGAGAGAGCAGCAAGAGGACCAAAAACAATTGAAGGAATAAAGATTGAAAATTTTCCAAGTTTAATGAAAAAAACTATAAATTCCCAGATCCAAGCAGTTCAAAGAATCCCAAACTCAGGAACATGAAGAAATCATAACAAGGTGCATCATCATCAAATTTTTCAAAATCAGTAAGAAAGGGAAGTAGCCAGAGGGCGGGGGAACCTGTGTTCCTGCAAACCTGCGAAAATGAAGCAGCACATTTCCCATGAGTGTAAGGCAGGGGGAAGAGAGAGGGAAACAGGGAACTGCTGCACTCCTCCCGTAGTAAGCTGGTCTTGGTTTGGTACCTAGCAGAGGCACCGTGTCCCTGAAGGAAACGTCCAGGTCACCAATTACATAGAGCAGCTATAGAGCTAGCTATAAATGAACTCCTTCCAAGCCTGATGAGAACCTGGCCTCAGCTGGCCACGGGCATTGTTCCTCACCTGAACAGCGGCACCAGAGACATTCTAACATAAAACGTCACCTGAATTGTGCAGCACACTCAGAGAACCGGTGGCCTGCCATGTGTCACCCAGCACTCTGTTTGCCTTGGCCTGGAGAACAGCAAGCATGCAGAAGCCCTGAGTCAAAGGCTCCAGCCCCACACAGGGGCCACAGTGAAGGGGTGCATGTCCCTCCCACTTGGAACCTTAGCAGTTCCTTTGTGGTCAGACCCCGCTGGCCCCATCAGCCACAGCGGCTTCCATCCTTTTTGCATAGATCCTTTCAGAGGAGAATGCTGCGTTCAATAAGGAAGCACTTGATGCTGTAAACCAACCTGACATCTTCTCTCACCAATTAAACATGTAAAAAAATCTCCTACTATGGGCCAGAAACTGGACGACAGTTGAGAAAAAGAGACCAATATGACTTGGTCTCTTCCCTTATAATATAGTAAACATGTGAGTAAAGAGTTCAGATAGCCATTATATTCACTGTGCGCAGAGTGTGTGCAGATCCAGGGTGACCCTGAAGTCACCTTGACAAGGAAGTGTAGGGCAGGAGGAGGCTCACTCCCAACCTCACTGGTCAAAACCTCAGGACTAGGAGTCAGTGATTTAAGTTCCTTTTAGTACTCTAGTACAGCTCATTCTTTAGGGAAATACCAGCTGCCATACCAAAAGGACTTCCAAACATGCAAGGGCCCAAGCAAGATGGAACACAGACGTCCCTTTCTCTACTGGCATCAGAGGGAGAGCAGGAGTTGGAGGCAGGAAGCCCCCCTCCGGGAACTAATTCACCTACACTGAGAGCTGCTCTGTCATCTTCAACATGTGGCTCACTGAACTGCCCACGTCACCACCACCCACCAGCAGGAAGAGAGAAATAACCTGAGACACTCAAATTGGTCACAGGAAATGTCCTGTTGTCAAAGCCAGTCACACCTGTATGTGTGTCTTTACTTGTAATCTGGGCTCCACTCCTGGCCACCAGAAGACAGATACTTCTCTAAGTCCTACTCCACCAACAACAAACAAGAATTTGCAGAAAGGTGATCTAAATCCAGATTCAAGAAAAATAAAGTTCTTTCTTCTAATGGGACAAGGATTTGCTAATATATTCATGTTACAAAATTAAGCACTTGCTATCTTAGTAAAAGAGTTGCACTTGAGTCAGCTGACTGGGCTTCTACAAAAACTCTGCTTTGTACATGCAAGACCAGGTGTCCTCATCCGCATGATCCCTCCAGACTGTGCCTTAAGGTCAAGTTTCAGATTTCCCCCTCCCCACCAAAAGGAAGAAATAGTTTACTATCTCCAAAGTAGAATGTTTCCTGGATTTAAAAGAAAAATGTGAAGTCTACCCCATCTACCCATGAGGTACTATGTTTAATAAGACAAAAGAAAAAAAAAAGTAGATATATTAAAGGAAAAGTTTTCCAACCTGGTTTCTAATAAGCAAGAAGAAGAAACAACTGAATTATTTTTATCAGGTATTGAATAAAAAATAGAGCTGAATCCGCCATGTCTGGGAATGCAGTGGCTGGGAGCCTGCCCCTGCCCATCAGCGTCTCCACTGCTTGAAGGGCGGGACGTCAGCAGCGTCAGCTGAACCTCCATCCTGTCAATCACCTCGACCGTGTGCTCACACAGTGCAGTCGTGAAACAAACACAGGAGACTCAGAATCAGATCTAAGGCAGCCTTCATCTCCAAGCCCACCAGGCCTCCTCTCTAACGGAGCCACTCTTAGTTCACCAAAAGGCATTTCTAGATGCCAGTCACACACAATGATGACATCTCCAATATTTGATAGCAGTCACAATAAAAAATAAATAAAAACTTCCTGTGTTCAGAAAGGTTCATTTTTAAAGACTAGTTTTTTTTTTTTTTTTTTTTTTTTTTTTTTTTTTTTTTTTTTAATTGAACATCACTGATTCTTGAGATAGCCTAGCTGGGAAAACATGTGCAGTTGTTCTTATTTGTTTAGCAAATGCTTCCTCTGGGTCTCTCTTGCTCCAGCTTGACCTTCTTTATCTCTTCTTACCATGAAAGCACATCAGAATGCTATTTCCCCCAAGAAACCCTATTGACTAGAAACTCATATTTTCAACATTACATGAATACATGCAATAAAAGTCAGCATTGGCACTAACCTGATTCACATTTAAATATATAGTCAGACAAACAACACTTTAAACGTACTGTAACTACCATTAACATAACAAAGATTTGTATGTATTAAATTGATTTATTGCTTTGCAAACATAAGGAAATTTTTCACTAGTCCTCCTGATTAGAGATACCACTTTATTAAACAGATTTTTGGAATTTTGAAAAGAAAGCTGCACGATCCTAAAAGATTACACTGAATTTAAAGAGCTGACACCCGACTCACATGTTCACTGCAGAGAAACCTGTCATAGGAAGGGCCTTGTGCTGATACAAGTTGCTTCATAAATCCTATAGCAGCCACCAAACAGAGTTCACTTTCAACCTCAAAACCTTGGCAATTCAGGTTCTAATAATAAAACAAGACAATGTGACGCGTGCAGCAAAAAATATTTAGTACATTGCTTTGTAGTAAATTCCAGAGAGATAAGGTAGAATAAATAATTTTGAGGGGATGATTTCTGCCCTCTTATCATGGGAACAAGGTGCCATGGTAAATAACACGGTATTGTAAATCAATTCAGCAGCACATTTTAGAATCCCCAGCCATCCATACCTAACTCACTGTATGCATTTCTCATCGTATAGCATGGGACTTTGAACACATTGTGACCCGTGACACCATAAGATGCTAAAATTCTTCTGAAAGATTAAATTATATTTAGAAGAGTTAAGTTTTGAAATGTGACCTTTCTTTTCCATGTCAGAAGAAAAAGTGGGGAGCTATGCACAGTGTGCACACCTACAACCCCAGCCATGTGGGAGGCTGAGGCAGGAGGATCACACACAAGTTGAAGACCAGCCTGGGCTACTTAGCAAAACCCTGTCTCAAAAGTAAAATATGTTTTAAAAGTAGGGATTGGGATGTAGCTCAGTATTGAGGGTTTACTTGGGAAGTGTGAATTCCTAAGAACAAACCCATTACCACAAAAAAGAAAGGAAGGAAGGGGAAAGGAGAGAGAGAGAGAGAGAGAGAGAGAGAGAGAGAGAGAGAGAGAGAGAGAGAGAGAGAGAGAGAGAAGGAGAGAGAGGCATTAGGGAGGGAAGAAGGAAAAGTGGGGAAATGGCTAATTTAATAAAATCAGTGGGAAAATGCTCATTTAACGGGAAAGCATTTAATTTCAGATACTTCTAAAGCAAGAGTACTCATAAAGAATAGAAAATTAATCAACAAATTCAGAATTTTAGCAGTATAATGGGTTCAGCCTCAGAACAGGCTATTTTGTACTTAAAGGAGAGCATTATCTTTAGTTACTTAGTAAATTGTTGGGATTTAAAGAGGGAAAAGCTAAATTACAATGTTAATCTCCTTTTAGGGACATAAATCAGCTTAAATCGAATTGCCTCATCGTAAGCAGGGGAGAGATTTTTAGAAAAATTATAGCTATCAGTTGTGTTTATAGCCAGGCTGCAATTTTTCAAAATCAAGCCCCTCAAAATCCACATGAGAGAGAAGCAGCCTGGACTTACGGGGTTAAAAACATTGACCTGACGTCATCACCGAACCCTCAATACATACAGTGAGGAAATGTGTCCAACACAGTTGCATGTGTGAGTAAACTTGGTTTTGCACAGTTTACTGTAGGTTAACCTCTGAGCCCTTGTTTTAAGCGATTTAAAAAAGAAAAAAAAAGGTTTGGGGTGTGGGGTGGAGAAGGGAAAGAAAAAACAGACATTTCTAGGTACGATCAACCAACAGCTGCTTTGCAGTCCCTTCAGGCATAAAGCATGACTCCATTTCTGCTGTCAGCCCTCATCCTATCCTTATCCTCAGCAGTGGAAGCTGAATTTGGGGGTCTTAGAGGGACATCCTACAGAGGAAATGGGGACCGGATCATCAATTGGTTCCATTTCTCAGTCTGGAATCACCTCTGTCCTGTGCTGCCCCTTGTCTAGGACACACATGGATGTGCTGATTGGTGACTGAGCCAGCTCTGGACCATTGTGTTCAGCTGGCTGGCACCCGCATCCCTCGATGCTCAGCTCCCCTGATATGTGACTGCATCCCCTCCAAGCCCACATTCTTATGTGTGGCCTGCTTCCTGGCCAAGTGACCCCTTTACAGCTCTTGCCTGTAGCCCCTCCTCTGTTGACTTATACACCCTACCCATGTAAGCCCACAGAAACCCTCAGGGGCTATCCCTTGCCACACTGGGACCACAAGCGCATTCTCCAAATGAGCAAGTCACGCCACCACCCCTACTCTGTGGTCTCCAGAGCAGACTCTGTAGCGGCTAGAAAAGTGTACCAGTTGCCAAGAGTTTTAATCAAAACCACAATAGGAGTAACACTGTCATAAGAGTGAAGACATAGAGAAAAGGGCACATGACTCATAGCAGTTAAGATAGAGACCTTGGGAATGAACCTTGACATTGTGCACATAGGCTGTATGAATGTTTTACAAATTTGCAACATCTTTTTAAAATTTCTTTTAAATTTTTTATTTTATGTTTTTTTGTTCTAATTAGTTATACTTGACAGTAGAATGCATTTACACATTTTGACAGATCATAAATAAATAGAGTGTAATTTCTCATTTTTCTGATTGTACATATTCTAGGACCACATCGGTCATGCAGTCATATATGTACATGAGGTAATAATGTCTGTTTCATCTACTATCCTTCCCCTCCCTTCACTCCCTTCTACATAAAGTAACTCTATTCTTCCCTATCCCCACTCTTATTGTGAATTAGCATTAGCATATCAGAGAAAACATTTGGCCTTTGGTTTCTTGGCTTATTTCACTTAGCATGATATTCTCCAACTCCATCCATTTACTGATGTAATTTAAGTGATTTATTCGGAGTTGCCATACGCTGTGGTGATACTAGAAATCTCCCATACAAACACAAATACTCACATACAACTCAAAGGTGCTAAGTAAAAGTCATTTCCATGCATCGTTAAGTCAAGTGCCAGACCCATTGTTATCCTTCTCATTTAGGGAGAACATATTACTGTGGACCATTTTCTCATATCAAAAATGTGTTTCCATGACTCAGACATACTGAGGGCACTACATGACCATTCTTTCATTTTTGTTATTCTCAAATCACTTCTTATCAAAGCTGAAGAACTCTCATTACTTTCCAAACACCAAATCATCTTTCCATCCAACATGGGAGGGAGAGTTCCAAAAAGGACAAAGCCATGACTGTTCCTTCTTGGCTCACTTCAGTTCTCCTGAGTCTGTAGGGGGATGGAGAGGGAGTGGGCAGTGTCTGAGAGGCCGAGCATGGAGGCTTAGGCAAAAAGGAAGGAGAAGCAGGACCCAGGGTCAGCTTCGCGGGTGACTCCTGTGGCTACATTAGTTAACATCTTTGTGTATAAATTTCCTCATCTACAAAATGTTAATGCTGACCTCCCTGAGGTTTGGAGAAGTCAAATGCATAAGCAGGTGGCACGGGCCTGGAAAGAAGTGGTACCAGAGAAGAGGGCCGGCTGGAGATCCTACTTCAGCCTGCCTAAGTCGCCAGGAGCACCCCTGCGGTGCCCCAGGTGGAGAATATCTCCCCAGTGTTACGATTTACGGTTGATGCTCACTTTGAATATGTCCAGGTTGACACTGCGCTCTGACTTCCATTCTGTTCCTTCCTTTTTCCAGCTTCCCTCCATGGTTTTAAGCATGAGCCAACCATAAGTGGGCTGCCTGAGCGCAGGCTTGAAGTCTGTTCTGGGCTGGGTGCTGCAGGCAGGGAAGTCATTTGCAGAATGTGGGTTGAATGCACCAGTGCAGTGGGCCTTGGTACCAGGGGACGGTTTATCCTCCTGGGAAGGATGTCAGACCAGACATCTGAATCCTAACACGCAGCTTCAATCCTTGGTGCTTTTCCACTCCTCAGACTCCTGGACAGCCATCTCTCTGCTCTCTAAGGGTGGGGCTATAAAATAGTTCTCTGCAACCAAGAGATGTCTCAGTGGGTTCTGTCTGCTTGCCTACCCCTCAGGCTTCCTGAGCTCGAGGACACACAGGGGCAGGAGAAAACCGTGCATTATTGGATGATGGTGATAAGAAACTATGTGAATGTGACTTCTAACGTAGGACAGGATGAAGTTGTTTGTTTTTTTAATCTCATATTTCATGCAGGGCTGGGCTGAGGATGTGGCAGGCATGGCGTATGCCCTACGTTCACTGCCAGAGGGGGCTCCCTGCCTGCCACAGGTGAGAGCCAGCTCTGGGGTGCCTGCCCTTATGGGGGAAGGAGGGTGGAGAGGGCCCGCGGGGGAGGGGTGGGGAGGACTGGTCCCAGGAGGACTCCCTCAGAATCCAAAACCTCATTCCGTGAATGCAGTTTTCTCAGATCACAAATGAAATTGCAACCGATCCAACCCTTACATATGTCAGTTATTTATTGGGACACTACAGAAGAATGTAAAGCATGTATGCACATGTATGAAAAGCACATATTTGTTAAATGAATCTGAATCTGAATGCTTTATTTTTCTGATACTGCCTATACAATTCAGTTTGAAACATTAACTGTTCCATTAAGGCCTGTGACTGCCAATCCCCCCCGCAAAATTTTTTATGTCTTACTTTATAAGTAAGACATTGAATTATGACCCTGAACAAAATGCATTTTGATGTTTATCTTTTTTTAAAAAAATGTACAGTTTTCACTGTAAATGTTGTGTTTACCCCCTCCCCCCTACCTTTTCTCTTTACTGCTCGGCAAAGGACTTTTACTCTTCTTTGTGTTTGGCAGCTGATCTCTCTGCCCCACCTCCAAATTCAGAACTCCTTTGCAAAGTCACCATGTTCAACTCATCCCACTTTCTACTTTTTGGTGGTTCTTTTTTTAATCCTCTTATTGAGAATGGCCAGTCCTGCCTGTCCCAACTCTCCACATCTTAAAGCATTAAGCACACCCCACCGATGGCTTTCAAACTCAAGTGCCGGAAATACTGTGTAATAGAAGCGAAGTGTGGTTCATGGATTAACCCTGAAACCTTTACCTTATGTTGAAGGGGAAAAAAAGTTCAGTCTTTAAATGCATGTCTAACTTGTTCAACCTATTCTGCAACTAGGTCTTGGTAATTCATCCTTTTTGGCTCCTGTAAACAGCTGTTTGAATCCCACCCATGATATTTGCTCACGGGGTTTTCCACCTCTGTTCCTAAAGTCCTTTGCCTTCCCTCTTTTGGCAGTGGTCAGTATATATCCGAGCTGCTGTCCGAAAAGAAAAAGGCCTGCCCATTCTTGTGGAGCTGCTCCGGATAGACAATGACCGTGTGGTGTGTGCGGTGGCCACAGCACTCCGGAACATGGCCTTGGACGTCAGAAACAAGGAACTCATCGGTATGTCCTCTGAATCACGGAGCCCCAGCTTCTCAATGAAAATGCTTTCTTGTGGGGTGTGCATGGTGAAATCCACATATGGTGCCACATATATGAGCCGAAGCGGTGCATTTATTAGCAGCCTCATGTTTTCTGGGTCTTCTGCTTCAATTCCAATGAACTAATTAATCTTTTACAACTTAGAGGGAAAGGTGGTCTTGTTGCCATTTTTCGTCCTTGCAAATTAAAAACTGGCCGCATGCTGAGCACTTCATCCTGTCCCAGTCTTCTGAGTCTCTCAGAAAAGGGACTTCTGAGTCTCTCTCAGAAGACTGTGTTTACTCCCACCTGTGAGCTGAGGAATCCTGATGGGGGACACATCCCTTTGCTCCCCATTTCTATTTTTGATTTCTTTTGGATGAGCCCATACTGAATCTTTAATCCTACTTTTTTTCTAAACCACCTCCCCATGAGATACTGAGGATCTTTTATTGTAGATTCTTTAAAGAGGTAATACACTCACATATTTATTTAACAAACATGTATTTATAACCTGCTTCACTCCAGGCCAGTTCTAGGCCCAGAGATTTATGTCAATGAGTCAGACTAACAAAAGTCTTGCTCTTGTGGTGTTTGCATTCAAGAGAGGGGAGATGTCAAATCAAGAAATGAAGCACACAGTGTCTTAGGAAGGTTTACAGGGAGGATGGGGCAGGGTAAAGGAGGCTGGGATTGGAAAGGTGGCAGGTCCTTTTTTAATTCACATAACACAAAGTTAACCTTTCTACAGTTCCGGTGCCATTTGGTACATTCCCAGTGTTGTATAACCAGCACCTCCGTCAAGTTCCAGAGCATTTTCAGCACCCAAAGGACCAGCCATGTCCCTTAAACAGTCCCCCTACCTCCCCTTCTCCCAGCCTCCCAGCCACCGAGCCAAGTTGCTTCCTGTCTGTGGGGTGTCCTGCTCTGGACCTTTCAGGTACATGAAACCATGTAAAATTATTTCCTTTCCTTTGCTCAATTTGTTATAATCCCATTTGTCTATTTTTGTGTCATTGCCTGAGCTTTTGGGGTCAAATACAGAAAACCATTGCCTGGACTGATATTGTGTAGATTTTCCCATTTTCTTCCATGAGTTCTATAGTTTCAAGTCTCTTGTTTAGATATTTAATTCATTTTTAGTTCATTTTTTTGTATATGGTGTGAGGTAAGGGTCCAGCTTCATTCTTCTATTTGTGGATATCCAGCTTAATGTTGTAATTCTATATGAAAGGTCAGTGTAGCATGGTTGGAAGGAAACCCTTGAGCAGAGACTGAAGGGAAGCAGATAGCCATGTAGATATTTAGGGGGAAGAAACTCCAATGTGAAGGGGCAGTTTCTGCAGACAGCTCCCTAGATTGGAGCTGGGAAGGAGACAGTGGGTGAAAGGTCTTCAGGGGATCTGATGTGTCTGGTAGAGTGAGTGGTAGGAGCCCAGGTCAGAAAGACTCCTAGTGCCTTTCTCTTTGTAGATGAGATCAAGCTGATTGATATGTGGGGAAGGATGACCTCACAGAAACTTGGCGGGAAACCACCCTAGTCCCCATGGACCATTGACCTGATGGATAAGCATCTGGTATTGAGATTATTCCTGTAGGGTTGCTGGTCAGTCAGTTTAGAGAGCACAGTCTGGCAGACTGAGCAGGTAGCAGGTGCCAGTGGACAGCATCTGGAGGCCGGGCCAACTACTGTGGCCAACATACAGCCTACTTGTGGCCTCTGGGGAACTGGGAGAAATGGGATATGAGTGTACCAAGGAGCAACACTCCATTCCTGAGCTGCTGGATGACCAGGCATGATATACTAAACCCTTTATCTGGGAACCAGACACTTTTCCTGCCCATCTATAATACTCAGCAGATCCTCCAATGAAAACCAAAGTATTTGCAAATTTTTAGCCATTTATTCACAGTGAAACAAGACTTCAAATCTGTATCTAATAAATTCTATTCATTGTGCTTGCAATGTGTTAAAAGGCACATGCCTGTAATCCCAGTGGCTCAGGAGGCTGAGGCCAGAGGATCACAAGTTCAAAGACAGCCTCAGCAACTTAGCAATGCCCTAAGCAACTTAGCAAGACCCTGTCTCAAAATAAAAAGTAAAATGGGCTGGGGATGTGTCTCAGTGATTAAGCACCTCTGGGTTCAATCCTGGTATAAAAGGGGGAAAAAAAGGCAGGAAATAAACTTGCAATTTGATATGTATAGTTAGTTTGAGTTTAATTTAAAATTTTGTGAATTAAGTATATTCTGTATATTTAAACTAGGTCATTAGCTCAAAAGGTCAAAGTACCCTCTCCATATACACTTTTCTTTCCCTTGGACAGGATAGCACTGGGGTTTCCGATAAAATCCTCTCTCTCTGTAACATGGAGGAAAAATCAATAGCTAATCAGTCTACTGCCTGGGTGCTAACTACTGGCTATTGTGAGCTTGTGTGTTTTATTTCTTTTGGTGGATTAAAATATAACAAAATAGTGAACTATTGATTGGTTTTCTAGCTCCTAGGCATCTCTTCTTTCTCAAAAGCCAGTTATCTAGTTCTCTCTGTGAGGCAGGAACATTTGGAGCCCCATATTGCTCATGTTAAATTAAGCTTTTACTATCAAATGTCACCAGACAGGAAATGGATCCAGTCATTTAGAAGCACAAGTGAAAATATCTAAATCATGGGCTTTATAGAATCAATAACTTTTTTTCTTGAATGAGAAGAGCTGAATTTTAAAAAAAACATTAGATTTTCTTAGAAGAAAGGAAATGTGACTTTTACTAACTCTTTAAATATTGTATTATAGTAGTGATTTTTGTAGAAAAATGATATGAATAACTTTATACATTCAAAATAAAACTGCAGTTACTTTGAACCTAGAACAAGAAGAAAAGAAAGTGAATGTGAAGTTGTTCTCCTATCAACTCTCACTGAAAGTCTTGGTGATGTCAGTTGATTTCATGTCTTTAAAGGTCATATATATGCCGATGACTCCCAGTCCAATCTCTCTGGCATGATCCCAGTCTCATGGCCAGCATTCTGCCCACGTGTCCACTGGGTGTGAATTATCCACAGACTTGACCTTTCCACAATCTCCCCATAACAGCAAATGGCCAGTTGTCCTTATGCCCAGGAAGGACACCTTGGAGTCGTCTTCAACTCACATCCACCCCACTTTCATATCCAATCCATCAACAAATCAAGTCATCCTTCTGGGTTGCCCCAGAATCCGACACTTGTCAGCATCTTCATGGCTTTCTCCCTGGTCCAGATCTCCCATCATCTCTCCCAGGTTCTTACGGTGGCCTCGTACCAAGTCTCTGTACAGCCACCTTCTACCTGTACAGTTACTTGTGCAGCAGCAGAGTGGTCCTATTTGAACCTGAATCAGAGCATGTCATTTCTTCATCCCAAATCCTCCTCATCACTGTCCAAACTAGGTCTTCACAAGACAGATGCAACTCTGTCAGATCCAGCTCCCTACTACCCACACAGCCTCCCCTTCTGTGCCTCTCCACAGCAGTGCCTTGCTGTGGACATTGGATCACTGCATTCCCTTTATCACAGGAGCCAAGACCCTCCCTTGGGACCTCTGAACCTGCTGCTCCCTCCACCAGCAGTCCTCTTCCCTCTCTTACCTCCCTAACCCTAACCCTAACCCAAATGTTACATTCCCAAGAGAAGTCTTGTTGACCACCGTAAGTAGCATCCCACCTGCGTCCTTTCCCACTTAAGCAGCATCCCACCTGCCTCCTTTCCCACTTAAGCTTTCTCCACAGCACAGCACTGATCACCTTCTAATAGATGGTTGCAACTTAAGATGCTTCCACTTAACAATTTTTGACTTTACCATGGTGTGAAAGCAATATGCGTTCTGTAGAAACTGCACTTAGCTATTTGAATCTCAGTCTTTTCCCAGGCTAGTGATATTTGAAGTCGTATCCTTTTTCTTGATACAGTAGCAGCAAGCTCTGGTTCAGCCACCAGCAGGTGCAGTCCATATTCTACAGAAATGCTGAGTTTCTGAGCTGTGACGTTCAGTAGATTAGGTGCATTAAGTGTATCTTTGACTTACAGACTTATAGTATTTTCAACTTACCATAGTTTATTGGGGAATACTCCCATTGTAAGTCAAGGAACACTGTCTGTAACATTTCTCATCCTTCTTCTCTCACTAGAATGTGAGCCCATTGAGGGCCAGGAGCACTGTCTTATTTGTTTGCTGATAGGTTCCATGTACCTGGAACAGTGTGGGTCTGTGTAGGGACTTAATAAAGATTTGCCTAATGAAAGATGGAACTAGGTTTTTCTTCTCTACCCTTCATCTTCTAACAAACCAAATCAGCCAAACAATAATAAATCAAATTAAGTAAAAGATTAACTAGGGTAAAGGGTTTTATGTTAATAAAAATAAAAACATCAGTTGATTTCCTTCTTAAAGTATGAGATTCATGCAGACACTCAGAATTTCAGAAGGAATCCAGTTTTTTCCATCCTTGTTTCTGGGTTTCAGTTTAAATTACAACTCTCCCTCGATTATTCTCTGAGTAAGGGGTTGGGTAGGCTAGACACCCCCTGAGGTTACAGAACATCCTCTTTGGACCCTGTTATTGGAAAAGCTCCCAAGAAGCTTGTGAACATGGTCACTCCCCCTGTCAGGTCTAAGGAGGAGCATACAGCAGCACCAATGGAATGTGACACACTCTACCTCTCCCTTTCTTCCCCCGGGGCTGTTTCCATGGTTTTGTGTATGTCTCTGTGGTAAGTGGTAATACGCTACAGATAGACCTTTTCATTCCTAATGCTGGCACAGTAGCTGAGGTTAATGCACATCCATACATTTCTTTGCCAACTTCAAAAATGTTAATTATCCTTCTGAGTGGGGAAGACTTTTAAAAAGAATGGCAGTAATTAGCTTCTGTGAAAAGGTGGAAAGGCCCTACAATATTGTCACTTCAACAAGTTTAGCAACATGCCACCTGTTTCAGCACTTGGACAATTTTTTATCAAGACTGCAGGCGTTTGTTTTAGCCAAATTCCCACCCTCTACCAACAAACAAAGAAAACCCAACAAAACTAAAGCCTGTGGCACACATGAACTTGCACTTGCTACCTCCTACTTGTCCCTAAAAGCTCAGCTCATGGTGACCCTCTCTGAACTCAGCATGGGTGGGTAGCACCACCAAACCTTTCTGTTTATCTTAGATTTCTGTTGTGTAATTCAATCATCTCATTGTCTCTTTTTTTTCTACCCATATATCGCATCGTCCGCACTGAAATAATCAGCAGGGAGGGTCAGGTTCAGGTTAGAGTTAGGATTTGGGCTGCATTTAACTGATATTCCATAATGCCTGGCGCTTTGCTGTGTCCATAAGAGGCACTCAGTGCACACTTACTGAATGAATGAGCTGTTTTGGCAAAGGAGCTCAGATGCTCTCTAACCCAGGTCTCTAAGAAACTCATCCTGCTGCTGCTTGGAAGAGGTTCAAGACTACGGTGGAGGGAGAAGAGTAGAGCTTTCTGCACGTGACCTAGTCATGCCAGAGCTCCGTGCTGGCCGTGCTGCTGCACCCCTGTGGTGATATTGCCAGAGCTACATAGCACCCTTCCTTGACTTCCCTGGGAGGTGGCCATTTGCCACACTTTGTGACAGGTGGACCATGACTGGGATGCGGGGAGCATCCCTCCAGCTGCCTGGGTGCCTCCCTAGGCCCAAGAGAGGTCAGACCTAGTTGCTGTGGTGCTTTTGCCTCATCCTTCTGGGCTTGCAGAACCCTCCCTCCCTCCATCACCATGAGGATGGTTGGTTCTCTCCATTGTGATGACCTCTGTGAAGAGTACTCTGACATCTGTACATGTTCATAATCTCTGAGCCACGCGTCCCATTGGGCTGACCATCCTTCCACTTTGTCAGTAAGCTGAGCTTCTGTTCAGGCAATCTTCTCCTCTCTGTTGGAGTCACTCTCCGTTGCCCTTCCTCTCCCTCTACAAGCTTGCAGATCACCTCTTTCATCCTTTCTGGGGGTTCAGGGAGTGGAGCAAGAGCAGGAGGTTTTTCTAGCTTTCTTTCTCGCCCCAATCTGTTATAAATATAACAGATTTTATCTGGCTACTCAAAAGACTGCTCCAAGATGAAGATTGCTGGTGATATTCAGAGGACAACATAAAATGTTCTGCCTTAACTGAAGGTACAGATTGAATGAAGAAAGTGGAAATGCTGTCCATCAATGACAACCGTCCCTTCCCCAGACAGATATGTGCTTGGTGAGAAACGGGTTTTCCTTTGGAGAACTAGGTTGGAGGTGGGGAGATGAGGGGGGAATCGTCGTCATATCAGTACTGTCCTAAAAGTTGCCAGCTTTGTACACATTGCCTTTCATTTTGAGATCTCACAGCTGAATTTTTTAAGAGGTATATTATACAATACCAGGAAAAAACTTACCTTTATTCAAACTCTGAAATATATTCTTTGCCCAAACCCTTAATTGTGCATGAGAGCATGTTCTCTGGGGAACCAACAGATACCTACAAATGCTTCTCAGGAAATAATTCCTCCAGGTCTGCCTAGCTTCTGCAGCCCAGGAGTGAAATAAGTTCCAGGTGTCATCTGACTGTGTGTGGGTTACCATGTGGCCTGCACAGCGTCTCCTGGCAGAACTGGAAAGCAGAGGGCCTCCTATCAGTTAAAACCGATACCATGTGCTTTATTATGTTCCCATCTTGTGCAAGGGGCTTGGTGTGGCAAAATCCCTTTGGGAACGGGCACCCCATTGGGGGGCAGTCCCCTTGTGGGTCACACATCTCAAGGCACCTTACATACCCTCTTTACCTATGCTTTTGACCCTGGTGAATTTGTGCCCAGGGAAGACTTGAGGCTCTGGAAACCTCCATGCAACCCAGGGAGGCAGGATGCTATTTTTATTCCTGAGAATATGTAAGCTTCACTTTATTAAGTAGATATGAGAACATTTTTAGAAACATACCTTCTCTGCTTCTCAAAACATGCTCTTGAGCCCAGGGCAGATGTTGTTTTAATTAAAACATATGCAATTTCAATTAGTGTTTTAAGAAGAAACCTGATTTCCTAGACAAGGTGATTTATCAGAGCACTCTGCTGGCTCTCCTTAATAACTTGATTTTCACAAGCCACATTCCAACAGAAGGGAAGTGCTGTACTTTGGCAGAAACTTCCCATCTTCTGATGAGGTGTCTGTGCTGGAGTGCTCTTCTCCTGACCCCAGAACCTGATCTTACGAACACTCCCTCCCTTTTCTGTAAAACCAGGGGTTCTTTGCTAATTAACTTTAGACACCTATTGGGGAATTTTGGCTGCTGGGTCTGGCAGATAAGAATTCCTTGGAAGGGGAGTTGTAAATAAATCAAAGAGCCAATAATTATTTTATTAAACAAGACTTCAATGATTCATCCCTTGGAAATACTCCATAAGGAGAAAGGCAAAATGGGAAATTTCCAGTTGATTCAAATTCAGGACCTCCGCTCATAGCCTTCAAGACAGAGACAGAGACAGACACAAGAGAGACAGGCAGAGGCAGATAGAAAGTGATCTATTTAACTTTATTTTGACTATTTAGGTATTCATTTTATGCCTGGCAAACAATTTCAGAGGAAAAGGTTTAGAGAAGTGAAAGAGGAGAAATGAAAGTGTTCTCCTCAAATATCCCAACCAGGTCTTGAGAATCTAAAAATAGAAAAGAGGATTTAAGCCGGACAATGTTTTTGAATTGTATTCCTTTTGAAGTGTGGATTCTCCTCCTTGTGAAAGAAAGAAAGTAAGAAAAGAAGGAAGAAAAGTCTTAATCATGTGGCAAGAAATTACAAGATTTACTCTCTTATAGGAGAAATAGTGGATTAAGAAAGTTTAAAAGTTTAAAGACAATATTCTTTTAATCATTCTGACTTAACATTTGGTTGTGTTTATCATGCTGCAATAACTGGGCATTTAGCTAAAAAAGAAAGGCGTAGAATGAATTGGACATGACTTTCCTGTGTTCATATATGAACACACAACCAGTGTAACTCTACATCAGGTACAACCACAAGAATGGGAAGCTATACTCCATGTACGTATGACATGTCAAAATGCATTCTACTGTCATGCATAACTCAGAAGAACAAACATAAAAAGAAATAAGAAAGGTGTACAAATCAGACCGTCTGGTGGTTCTGCCCAGAAGGTGCACACTAAGAGAAGTGGACACCTTAGAGAGACATGCAGCCTGAGCAGGAGGCAGGAGGACCTTCAGCCAGGGACGAGCTAGGAGCTTGGCATGCAGTCCCTGCAGCTCTGGGTAGCCTGGGGTCCAACCAGGGTGCTCATCTGTGAAATGGCTCAGACTGCAGCAGCAGTCTCTGCCCCTAAACCCAGAGTGTCAAGAAGAAAAACTTGATTTGGTTCATCTTCAGACAGGAGCCAAAGGAATGTTTAGTTACAAGAGAGGAGAGGCAAAGAATCTAGCAATTTCCAACAGCCCCTCCTCAAAATGTCCTAAAGGTTCTTTTTGAAACTTATTTGAAATTCACAGATTTTTTTTCTTATTCCCTAGAAAGTTCATGAAAATTTACTGCCTATCAGAATTAGCCTGGTATTTTTTAAATATAAAATAAAAAGTTCTATTCAATTTTGTGTATTACATCTTTAAGCAATGTCAGGAAAAATGAATGACTTTGAAGAATAGAGCAATTTAAAAAAAGAAAAAAAAAAAAAAAAACAAGTGACTTGTTTCATACATAATGTCCTTTGAGTTCCAGATTGTATCACCCGGGTCATTTGATACATTCAACTGCACTTGGGAGAGGACAGACCGGGCTCTTGCAGACAGACATTAATGTGCAGTGTGCTGCTTTTAATTAAGAATCAGTAATATTGCAACATCAACATGGAGGGTATTCAGTGTTCAAGACAGAACGAAAGATAAAGATCCCCGTGGCCCTCACCTTGAGGCTTGAACAGTTTAATTTACTTGTCAGAAAGGAAAGTTATAGCCATGAAATGGAAAGTGGATGTATTAAATTTTTAATTGAATATTAAGTTCAGGCTAATACCTCCAGTGTCTGTATGAGTCAGGTCCATTTTAAGAGTGACCTTAATTCTCCAAAAATGTTACAAACCCAATAGTTCTAACTTTCAAGCCATCGTGGACTTCCTCAAATTCTAACCCACGCCCTGGTTTCCTGCTTTCCACCATTTCCCCAGTGACCGATGAATGGAAACATCGACTTATGTCCTTCCTCCTCTTTATCCCCAGGCAGTAAGTCCCTCCGGGTGTCATGCCAGTCTTCCTTGGGATGTTTCTTGTGTTTCTTATCACTCCTGTGCTTTCCCTTTCCAGCTCCAGCCCAGGGAAGGTCAAGTGCAGGGTACACCTGGTCTCCTACCTCACTGTGTCCCCCTGACCTTCATAAAGGGCTCCAGTTAGGGGCTACTCATGTTCTGGGATGTGAATGACACCAAATGAACTTGGTGCCTGATTTTTATTTCAACAAAACTGTTTTTCTCTATATGAGCCTCAGTGATTCGTAGTGCGATGTCCTTCGCCTTGCCCTGCTCTAACCTTCTCACCCACTAACGGATTTGTCAGTCTTGGCTTTTGAGCATGGCATCCCTGGTTACCTCCTGCCCCTTTCCTCCCGGCTCCCTGGCTTTTTCCCTCTGCTTGACCTCGGGGCTCCTCCTGCGTCTCCTCTCTTCTTCATCTGCACACTGCGGCTCAGGACTCACCTGCTTTCTTTCTAGTGTCCTTCATGTCTTCCTGCCGAGTGAGGGTAATTCATGTAAACCTTGCATAATTTCTCTTCTGCCAGAGAATGTCCTTCTGCTCTTTCATATAGCACAGGTCTTCTGAAAGCTGAGCTCCCTCAGCTTTGGGGGTTTTGTCTGAAAATACCTTTATTTTGCCATCAGGCATTCAGGAAGTTCTGCTCTATAGGATTCTGAGATGGGTTTTTTGGTTTTTTGTTTTTTGGGTTTTTTTTCCTTTCAGCACTTTACAATCATCCTCCCACGGTCCTGGGTTCTCCATTGCTTCTGATGAGAACAGTCACTCTGCTGTGGTTCCCCCCAGTGCCTGTGTTTTTATGCTCCCTGCTTTTAAGCTGCTGGTTCTGGTGCACTCTGGTGTTTCTCCGACTCCCTTCACTTTCCTCTCTTTCTGTGGCTCCAGGTACAAGTGTGTTTCACTGCCTGATCCTGATGCTGCCCTGTAGGTCTGGGTTACTTGGTTCCAGGTTTTGCATTCTTCTTTTCCACTTTGTGCTTTAGCTTTGACAATTTCTAGAAGTCTGTCTTCAAAGTCAGTGCTTCTTTCAAGTGCTGTCTTAATGTACAAAGGTCAACATATAAATCCTTCATTTCTGATATTGTATTTTCTAATTCTAGAATTTCTATAGTTTTCACTTCTCTGCTGAATTTGTCCATTTTTTCACCCATGTTGTCCTTTTTTCCACTAAATAATACAGATAAAGTCCTTTCTGTCTGTTCTTACACCTGGATGGCTATGAATTTGCTTATAATAACTATCTTTCCTCTTAATTCATGGTCACATTTTCTTGTGTCTTTGCATGTCTTGTTATTTTCTTTTCCTTTATTTTATTTGTTCTTTTTAGCTATATGTGATGGTAGAGTGTGTTTTGACATATTATACATGGAGTATAATTTATTCTAATCAGGATCCCATTCTTGTGGTTGTACAAGATGTGGAGTTTCACTGGTTGTGTATTCATATATGAACACAGGAAAGTTATATTCAATTCATTCTGCTGTCTTTCATATTCCCCTCCCCCTCCCTTCTTATATGCCAGCCATTTTGTGCTAAAATGATATAATAGACTAAATTAAATAATTTATTTCTCCCCAAAAGGGAACGGACTATTTCTTCTAGTGGGTGGCTGAGGTGGTAGGGTTGAACTAATTAATGCATATTTTAGCTCCATCCAGTCTTTATGTAAGTTCAGCCTAGTTGTATCTTCAGTTAAACTCAGTTTTCCACTGAGTTCAAGTGTTTACAGATTATGCTTAGTATCTAATCTACAGTGAGACTTGGAAGCTGAGCACCTACAGATTCTGGAACTTTCCCCATGCATCACAGTCCAGCCCAGTCACTGGTTATCTGAGCCACAGGCGATCTCCCTCTCTTTCTCTCTCTCTTCTTCTCCCTCCCTCTCTTCCCTTCTCTACTGCAATGCTCAACTGCCAGCTTTTGGGATCAATACATCACCTTAATTTTTCAGGCCTTCAGTGATTTTGCTTCTGCTGACTGTGCATCCTGGGTTTTCACATTCCGAAGCTCACAGCTTTCCTCCAGAGGGCCCTCTCTCTGCTGATCCTGAGACACTGCAACCCGTCACTTCAGCAGCGTCCCCATCCCAATTGCCGCTTCCCCTCCTCTCCTGTCCTCTCCTCTTCCGTCTTCCAAGACCAACTCAGGTCCCACCTTTCGCCAACCTACGTAAACTTTTTTGTGCTGTGTGCACATTCATGGAAGTCCACGTGGTTCAGGTGTAGTGGAGTCAGTCAGCCAGGCTAGTACTGCTTGAGGAGCAAGAGTGTCTTTCTCTCATTTCACTTTGTCTGGCTCTTTTGCAAGCCCTGACCCTGCCTCACAGTGTGTTGGTGTGAAGATGGTCTCCCCGGTGGCATGGCTTCTGCACTGGCTGTGAAGCCCCTGGGAGTGTGCACAGTGTTCTCCTCAGCTGCTGCTTCAGGCCCCAGCACAGGGCTGTCCAGGGTTCAGGAGAGACTTGTGAAGTACCATTCCAGTGCATAGTCAGTTGGAGTCATGACATTATGGCCTCACACACCAAGACTTTGTTGTCATACATAGATTTTCTAATTATTTTAAATCCGTTTGCAGCTATAACCTCTAGCACAGCTTCTTTTACAATTGAGATGCACCTACTTTGAAGTCATTTTGAAGAACATGGTTCTTAACCTTGATATGCATTGGAATTGCCTGAGCCCATCTCCAGGGATGCTCAGATATCTTAAGATATTTTAAGGCCCATTCGGGAATTCTGAAATATTCCAGGTTGATAACTACTGATTGAGGGTCTGTAAGACCCAAAATGGATACAAGCCTACTCATCTTCTGAAAAATTGTCTTCTGCCAATTTTAAAATGTTTTTAATGATGAATATTTAAACACATATTTTTCTGACACATTCCATTTCTTTGATCAAAAAAATAAGTTAAATTTTTTCTCCAGAAATATTCTGATCCAAATTTCCTCCTTCTGTGTGTAATGAATAATTACTTCTAATTGACTAGCCAATTTCAGGTAGGATTACCACTAATGTTATTAATACCTACAGTCAAAGTTTAAATTGGTGTGTGTATGTGTGTGTATGTGTGTGTGAGTGTGTGTGTGTGTAAGAGGAATTTCAAGACAACTACTCCCTTGTTTTAGTATAAGCTTTCATAACACACACTTGGATGAAGATATCATGAGCCTCTTCACTTTAGGAAGGATTCTTTACCTTTCCACTTAATAAAGACCCCTATGTTGAAAGACCAATTCAACCAAGAGCACAGGCTTAAAGCCCGCAGTGGGTGAAGACATGAGGTGTCCAAGTTGCTGCCCATACAGGAATCATCCAGGTGACCAGCATGGTTAGCCCTCGGAGCAAGCGTCCTTCCCTCACTTCCAATCTAGCTCACATCTGGAACCAGAAACCCTCATTTTTACTCTGTACCCCGATATTCCTCCTCATACTTTGTCCCTTGGCTTCTTTGAGTATCTCTGCTTAGGTGTGGTTGAATAGGAAAGAATGCCCTTCACATTCCAGTGAGCAAGCAAAGGACAAGAAAAGAGCTGTGTGCACTAGCACAGGCCTGTGATCCCCAAACTCGGGAGGCTGAGGCAGGAGGATGGTGAATCCAATGCCAGCCTCAGCGATTTAGCAAGACCCTGAGCAACTTCGTGAGACTCTACCCCAAAGTAAAACATGAAAAGGGCTGGGGATGTGTCAGTGGTTCAATCTCCAGTACCAGAAAAGAGAAAAAGAAAGGAAAAGAGAAAAGAGAAGAGAAGAAAAAAGAAAAAAGCAAGAAAAATAGACAGAAAATATGCATATTGATACTTGAAGATACAACATTGCCTCAACCCTTCTCCAAAAGTGATGTGGTATCAGCATTATGTTTCCTTAAGCTATTTTTCATGAATTAAATCTTCCTATCACTTCGGCAAAGCAATTGTCCCCAATATATGCAGGAAAAGTTCCAGGACCTCCCCACTCAAAGACGAAACCCCCTGGGTGCCCAAGTCTCTTGCACAAAACGACGTAGTATCTGTGCGTAACCTATCCACATCCTCCCCTGTGCTTTAACCCTCTTTAGATTACTTCTGATACCTAACATGCGATGTAAATAGTTATTCTACTGTATTGTTTTGGGAATAATGACAAGAAAAAGAAAGCCTTATATATTCAGTACAGATGCAATTTTTAGAAATACTTTTAATCCTTAGTTATTGAATCCATAGATGTGGAACCTGAAAATATGGCCAACTATTCTTCTTCTTCTTCTTCTTTTCTTTTCTTTTTTTTTTTTTTTTCTTCTTTTGCTGCTACATTGTGCCTTATGCCTGGATGATTTTGAATCAAGCTCTTGGTTTACGGAGGGGATGTTAAGCAGTATGTGTTTTGAGTTGCTTTTGAGTCTTTGAGGCAGGATTTTTTAGAAGTGTTTCCATCTAGTATCTAGTATCTAGTATCTAGTATCTAGTATCTAGTATCTAGTATCTAGTATCTAGTCCCCTGCCCATCCTTTAACACAGGTGCATGTACGATAGCTCTGGGATACAATACTGGAGAAGCTAATGGGTACCCTTGAAGGTCAAATCTTTGCTCTTTTTCTACCAAATGAAGGAATGGCAGACAATGAGGAGACCCAAGGAGTGAGTCCATTGTGCAGTGAGCTTTCCAGCGAGCCTAATACTACACATCAAGTGTCACCTTCTGTGACAACTCACCCTAAGAGCAATGCTGAAATCGGGTTCCTTCCTACTGATTCCCTTTATTGGCCTAAGCGGGGGGAGAAGAGGTAGAAGAGGAAAGAGAGAGTTAGTGGTGGCTCTTGGCAAGGATGTTGTGAAGTGAAGAAGAATCCTTTCTAAGACTTCAGAAGGGAAAATTGAGGAATTACTCAGCTACTTTCCATTAGGTCAGGGACTAGAATTAGCTAAACACATTTGAATCACAAATTAGAGAAGCTCCTCTGGGATCCATGTTTTACACTCGAAGCATGTGACAGTGTTACTATGGATTGGATAGTAACAATCTCTGAGCAACAATGAATACTGAACATTCAGTAATTAAGTACAATTTGCAACAAAGCCCATCTTAAATGAGTAAGTGACCTCGGATGTGAAAACATGATTTCATCCGTGGTAATTAGGCACAAATTGGAAGGGACAGAGTGAGCCAGGCTCTGTCTTCTTCCCACTTTGGTTTAAGGCAGTGCACAGCGCTTCAGTTTCCCAGGTGGTTTCGAAGACCACTCTAGGCCCAGTGAGCTCCAGGCGGGAATGGGACACAGAGGAGGATTCGGAGGTGTTGGAGTGGAAAGGACACCATGCAGACGAGACAGCAACAGCCATAACTACACTCCAGCTGCTGGAAAACCAAGCAGCCAGCTCAGGGACTTGCTTGAAAGGAACGCAGGAAACGCCCACCACTACCTAAACTAGCTGTCAGTCTAAGTACAATGAGTGGATCCAGATTTTACTATTTCCTAGGTTTATTACTTTTCTTTAGGAATTCAGTTGACCTTTCAGGAATGAAAGCTGCATTCCTGTTTTGCTTTGGTAAGACAGAGAGGGGCGACTTTTAGATCATGGAGCTGATAGAGCTGGGGAGGCCCAGGCTTGGGGACCGGATCAGACAGCCGAAGGTCAGCTCTGGCTGCGTCAGCAAGGAGAAGAGAGGACCCATTCCAGGACTGACTTATGGAATGCTAGAGGGGGAAGGCCCAGGATCAGGAAGGAGCTGGGTGTGGGTGTACCTATTGAGGGAGGACTTCTCTGGTGACTTTGCCTCTTCTCCCCTTGCCACCTGCCCTCAGGCTCACTTCCCACCTGCAGCTGCTGAGAACCAGTCTCTGTTCTGTTCTGAAGTCCCCAGGTCCAGGGCTTTCCCATCTACATTTGTTACCTTGTCTCTGCTCAGTTATTCAGTGACTAGATTTTCCTCTCTGCTGGGTTTCTTTCTAAATTCAAAGGCATGTGAGACTCCTTGTTTTAAATACAGCAAAGACTAGGCTCAACTAAGTACCTAAGAATAGGCCGGTAACAGGGCTGAAAGGGGCTGGGATCTTAAATAAAGGAAGGGGAGAGAACAGACCCTGCCTTCTCCCAAGGCCTCCCATCAATGCCAGAGGGAGGACTCATTAATGTTCAAACCCAAGATTCTGCCCACCGAGTTTCCTGAAGTTCTAAAGTCATTTCTTTCTGTTGCTGGCCTCTCCGGGGTCGGGTGCCTGTTTCCCCCAATATTCTCCTTGAAAGATTTTGTAGTTTTATGCAGGATCCTCCGTGATAACCACAGGTGGCCTGACCATTCAGGCTGAAAGGGGTCTATATCCATTTATTGATAGACTCATCAATTACAAATCACTGACAGAAGAATCAGGGTGGGATCCACGATTTATTTTTGCTTGTTAACTTTCTAAAAGATTGTTGTTAGCTACTTACTACTCCCTTATATCACATTTAAAAATTGTTAAATGTGCCACAGATGTAATTCCTGTGTTGTATTCTAAAATAAATCTGACATGTACCCTTTAAAAATAATATCTAAGTAATCTGAATATTATAGTGGTTTAACATCCACTATCATTCTCTTTGATAATGTGTGAGCTAATGCTTCATTAATGTTAGAAGTTCTACGTTGTTTTTGCTCCTTGAATATATGATTCTTCCACAGTTGCCCAAATTTTACCCTGATTAATGTCTCTAATGCTTTAAAGTCTCTTACGGATCATTGTCTCTCTAAGCAAAACATACAGAAGTTTAATTTTTAACTTTTAATACTTCTAATGGTATCAGGTTTTAAATTAAAATTTTATGGATTAAGTTATTACTATAGGTGTTAGCAGAATGCAATTGATCAAAATTACATACATGTCATAAATCTTGTTGAAATTATTAGAGTAAAATTTTATTGGAAACACGTTTCTTAGATGAATTAGCTTCCCCCACCCCAATTTATATGTTCAACTGAATACTACTTATTTGAAAAAAGCAGGGTTCAATATCATTCTTTTCCTATTTTTGCTTTGCTTTGGTTTTATAGACTAAAATACTAAGAAACTTATCTACACACCTAAGCAAAGGTCTTTCCTTATAGCATTGCCATCTGATTCTTTGAACTTCTTATGCCTGTGGTTTCAAACATCTCATCGGGATCCATCCTGAACCCTTAGTTTTAATTCTCTGTTAACTGACAACTTGATTTAGCCCCCCTTCAAATCTGTTGGAGGGAACACATTAGAAACTCCCCTGCTGAAAGAAACAATGGATCATCCATCATGGGAGCCGCCTTCATCTCCTTGTGACCCAGTCACAGGTATTTGCAGTACCTGGGTTTTGTCTCACAGAATGTGCGCCCTCCTGGAGCAGGGAGGGATCTGAGCTGGCTCTGTGCAATGGGAGGAGGTAGGTGGTGAAGAGCAGCTGCGTGTTCTCAAGCAGATGGGTCTTGCTGCAATGGTGCACTGGGAAGAGGAGGATCTGAAGGGGCTTCTCTGAACCCCAAGACTCACATCTCCTCAGCAAGCTTCACGTGGCCCCAGGGCACACAGGCTCCTTTGGAGACCGGAGCCCTAGGATAGCCTGACCTTGACAGCCCTCGAGCCACGACTTTGAGGTTGTTCATACAGAATCAAAGGTTAATGGTGGGAAGATGTGCTTCTCTCTTGCATGAGCTTTGGTTTTCACAAGCTATTTCTGCATGTGCCAGCACTGAGCTGCAGCTCTCCAGAGGGAGCTTCCCACAAAGAAAAGCAGCCAGCTGTGTGGTGCAAAACACCGGAGAGATTTAAGGGTCGCATTTGAAGCTAATTAAGACTACAGGACAAATTTTATGCTAGATAATAATTTCTTATCTGCATATAGAGGATCATTATTGGGACAATAAGTGCAGTATTTAAAACTTTCTAGGGATCAATTAAATATAAAGAAGTCCTGCTTTCAGACCACAAGTGCCACAATTCAGTTCTTATACCACGAAAGTTTAATGTGATTATTTAATTTAGTTACCAAGATACTAGAATAAGAAATACTTGGGTATTGCAAGGGTTTATCATTGTTTTCTCCTTGTCTGTTGACTTTCAAGATGTGAAATTAATTTATATCCTCATTTATTCATTCGCTTTCCCAATTTATTCAGTATTATCAAGTGCCTACTATGTGCCAACCACATTACAGCATGGAATTTTCTTCTGCTTCATGGAGATTATGGTCTGCTGGTGAAAACAGTCACAGAAGCAAGCAAATAATATTTACTTTCTGCTTTGCATATGAATAAAATATGGTAGGGGATTAGAAAGTGACAAGGGAAGGGGAATTTTGAATGTAGCAGTCAGAGAAGGATTCTGTGAACTGGTGGGTCCTGAGTGGTAGACAGGAGCTGTCAGTAAGCCATCAGAGACCATTTTCTGGGTACAAGGAGTAGCAAGAGTGAAAACTCTGGCATAACTGAAAGTTTGTCCTGTGGCAGAAACAGGGACAGGGTCAGTGTTGTCACAGCAGTAACTGAGCAGGGGAAGGCCAAAGATGCTAATGGTGGAGGGGTGCCTGTAAGACCAGGCAGAAATTTGGATTTTCCTCTAAGGGTTTTGTCTGGAAAGAGCATAACTGGATTTACATTACAGTCTTTTCTGGTTGACTTTTGCACACTAGCCTGTAGGGAAGGAGAGAGACCCTGAGGGGGCTTGATTTCAGGAGTCTGGAAGGAGAGGGTACCGTCCTGTATCAGGGCTGCAGCTGGGGTGGTGGGAAGGGATTTTGAATGTGGAACCAGCAGCAGGACTTGGGGAACAAAATGCTGCAAATAGAAAGAGGACAGAGGCATGGAGGGGCTGGTAGGAACTAGAGTGTGATTTGGGAATGAAAGTGTGGAATGTGTGTTAGACCGGAAAAGGCAGATGCCAAGTAGGAAGCCAGAAATACTAGTTTGGAGCTCAGGCCTGAGATACTCATGTGTGTGTCATTGGAGATAAAGGGGAAAAGAGATAGTTAAAGTCGCGGTCCAATTATGTTCATTCTCTAAACACAAAAACGTGTACAAGAAGCCTAATCTTTAAATAAAAACCCTAGCTGTTGGTAGACCTGCCTTTTGTGGCTCATTAACCAAAGACAGGTTTTTTACATATTTTTTCTCATTTTTACTTTTGAATAAAGAAACAAGAGATAATGCTGTTTCTTTCCAGAAAATGTGAGACCACATATGTTCACATAGTTGTGGGTGACCCATCGTTCGTATTGTGAAGTGCTTTGATGGTCTCCCTACCTGCCTGAGTACAACCCTTAAGCCTGAGCCTGTGCATGCAGAACAACTGAGCCTCGTAGCTTCACATCCACCCCAGGAAAAATATGGCCAGGTGGGGGAGGGTCAGCCAGTTCAAACTGATGAGGAGTCTGCATTTCCTTGCCCTGGTCTAGACTTCCTTGGGTATTACTTTTTATTTCCTTAGGCTTATTATTCTGGATGCTCACATTTTACTACCGAGATTCTCATCAGTCAAGTAATTTCTGTGTGTGTGTAGTCGTCCCTCATTCTGCTGCTTCAGGGACTTGATGAATCCCTGTGAACAGCACAGCATATCTACTCGTTCAGTCTCGTTCGGTTTTCTGTGTGGCAGAAATTATGTTAGGGTCCCATTTGTGAAGTGCCAAGTTGTTTATCTGTGGAGTGTGTTAAAATGACAACGATGGAACTGCTGCTTTACCCAGACCTTTATACGTGCAGCAGAGCGGTTGCCTCTTTCCACACCTGCCGTACGAATGCTCCAGTTGTGATCTCGTCTCCCAGTTTTCAGCTGTGTGCAGGTCCTGGCACGAGGCTTTGTCAAACATCTAGAAGTGAAAAGAGCCTGTGGTGGGACATCAAAATCTAATTGATGGAGGACCATTGGAGACACCTCACCTTATTTTCCAGGGATAAAAAAATATTCAATTCCTTTTTTTTTTCCAATCCTATATAAGGCTTAACAGATTACTATGAGATGCGGGGGGGGGGGGGGAGCTCAGTAAGACTTTGTCTTTTAAATTGAACACTTTTACCCCCATTCATTTGGATTTTAGTTGGCTGTGGTGAATGATTTTCTTACTCTTCTTTTCTGTTCATTCTTTGTATGCTTGTCAGAGTTTTTCAAGCAACTGATTTTTGTCCCAAAGTATTTTTATTATTTTTTCTATGGACTGAATTTTGATTCATCATACACAAATGGGGTACATCATTTTGTTTTTATGGTTGTGCACGATGTAGATTCATACCATTCATGCAATCATACATGTACATAGGGTAGTGATGTCTATCTCATTCCACCATCTTTTGTACCCCCTCCCTCTCATTTCCCTCTACCTAATCTAAAGTTCCTCCATTCTTCTCTCATCCCACTCCTCTACCCCCATTATATATCATCATCCACTTATCAGGAAAAATATTTGGCCTTTGGTTTTTTGGGATTGACTTTTTTCACTTAGCATGATATTCTCTAATTCCATCTATTTATCTGCAAATGCCATAATATTTTGCTTCAGATTTATGTGATTCACACAGAATGGAAAACCATGGTTGTTCTGCCTCCAAATTCCCAACACTTTTTCTATTTGTTACTCATAGCTGAGATCCAGTTCTATGGTATTGATGATCTACGCCTATACCATTAAACAAATCAATAGACCCCCCTTCAAACTTCCTCTTTCCACTCGTTTCCTAGTTACTGTACCTGCGAGGCTGTTTTCTGATTTTGATAGCCCAGATGTCAGTCGTGGGGCAACATCCTATCCTTAGAGATGTGCGCCAGAGGAGGCATGTTGGCAGAGGCATGTGACTTTCCATAATGCAGACCAAGGTCAGTCATAGTTACAGACAAACAGATGTCCCAGTGGTAAAGCACCAGGCAGGACTCCACCCACAGTGGTTCAATGGAAACTACTCCACCAGTAATCAGCTTCAGAAATGTTTAGAATGGTACCTGCCCCACCTGACCCCAGGCCTCCTAATCTTGCTGTTGGGCAAGGGCCCTGAGCATCTGTCTGCATATGCTTCCCAGGCGATTCTGGTGTGTGGTTCCAGCTGAGCATCAGGTACTGCATTGTAGAGCACTAGCCCTCTCCAGGCCACCCCTCCTCTCCTGTGATATTGCCATTTTCACTCTCATAGCACTCCTGCTTTCTGAGCTTTCAATTTTCACTTACAGAGATTTTTTAGGACCTTAAAAAAATAAAGCTCAAATCAAGTGTCATCCAGATTGTGCAATGAGCCCATGAATTTAAAATACATAAGCAATTTAGAGGGGCAACTACATCATTGTCTTTAAATAAATCAGATGAGTAGTGTCAAGTTTCATTACACAGAAAACACAGGGAAAAAATTCCCAGATTCATTTAAATTCATTCCACATCTCATTGTCCAGCATTTCTTTGGTAGTGATCAAAGCTGATTCAGTCATGAGCATTAACGGAGTGATGACTGTATTCAAGACATCATGCTAGGTGCTGATTCAATGCCAGGCATTTATTTTGATTCTCGTTAAAAGGAGATTGATGAATAGTATCGAAGTACAAAGGGTTTACTCTCAAAAGTGAAAGCCATTGTTTGAACGTCTCGTTTTGACTCAGGCACGTACTTAGCAAAGTCTTGATGATGAATGACACCCCCACCCCATCTCCGTGGTCCAGAGCCCCAGCCTGTCGCAATTATATCTAAGAACTAACTGGAACCTGTGTTCACGAGCGAGGGTGTCTGAGATCCCACACTAAGCTGCGATCATGGGAGCTGACTTCTTTTGCAGGCAGGAAGCCAGCTCAAGCCCAACTGGATGTTACCGTGGACCTCCCCTGGACCTCCCCTGGACCTCCCCTGCCCTCAGCACACTCCAGACAGGGCCAGCTCCTGGCAAGATGTCTGCATGTGGGTTCCTGCTGTGCTTTCATTGCATCCATGGCGATCTCAAGTGGCGGCTGGTCCTTGTCTCTATTTCTGCCTCCTCCCCACCTGTGTTTTCTCTCCCAAAACCAAGGACCACTTAGCACAGTACTGCTAGGCACAGCCTCCGTCTGTGGCCACCCAGCAATAACTACCTTGAACAGCTGTGCCTTGGAACACCACCTCCTGACTTCAGAATGGTGGGAATAAAACTTTTCCTCTACCAACTCAGATCGATGGACAGATTATCAGGAGAAAAGACAAGTTTAGTCACATACATGTGGAAAGGCTTGTTAAGGAGGAACTCGCTAAACAGCTGGGGTAATGGTTTATATGCCAGCTTAATTGGGATGAGGCCTAGATAGGCTTCTAGGGAAACTAGAAGGAGGTACAGAAGTTTCTGGTAAAGGTTGCTTATGCAGGTTCTCACCCCAGTGACCCCAGTGCTAAGGGTCAGTCTCCTTTTTGGCTGGAAGTTCCTCAGAGGGGATTGTGGCAACTTTATTCTCAAAGAGCTCTACCTCAAACCCATAAGGGAAGCTCAGAAAAGGCTTCTACTAGGTTTCGTCTTTATGCCATTCAGGTGCGTCCATTCAAGATCTTGGCGGCTCTGTTTAGGTCGCCTTGCCCCTCAGTTCTTCTATCGTTAGCCCTGTCTTCTCAGACCTTTTGACTTTTCCATTTCTCAGTCAAGTCTGTGGTATAACGAAATGAACTAGGCCTTGCAGACTTCAAGGTGGAAATCAACACCTTGAGTGTGGTAAGCTGTGGCCAAGGCACATGGCTTCTTGAAGCCACACGTTGCTCTGAGAAGGCCTGCCAAGGTCCCCACATAAGGCTGAACATTCGAAGCCTACATTGCAAGTAACAAAGCAGAAGTGCTCAATTGTATGAGAGGCCGGAAATGTAAGGGCTCCACACAAATGTGAGCATAGAACCCTCAAGGGTGCTTAGCGTGGGACCAGAGCTCTCTGGGACAATGTTACTGTAATGTAGAAAGGTAAATCTTGCTCCCAGAAAGATGTCCAGCCTCTAGAAAATGCTAACCTGACCCTCTCCAAGTCTCCCACTTTCACATAAAAGGCAGTCTATAATGTCCAGCCGTGCTAGGCCATAAACACGGCCTCTCTTCCAGGAGACACTGGGGTGCATGGAGATGGGAGGCAAGCTCTAGGACCCGCTCTATGGTGGGGGTGGGTCAGGGGGTCCTGGGGGCCCAAATGCAAGCTGGGGTTTGCAGGGAACCCCAACAAAGGTCACAGCATGTCTTCTCATCGCCCCGTGGAGGCAGCCCTGCTCCTTTCCTGCTCTTCTGCTTTGCTTATCTGTATTTCTAGCCGCGCATCAGGCACTGCACACACCCTAGCTGGACTCCCTTAGGCAACTGACTCATCTTCTCTGTGCCTTTGTTTGTTTGTGTTTAAAATGGAGAGAGTGCCTTTGACCCCCTAGGACTGTGGTGAGAAGTAGGGACACAGGGACACAGGGTTCTTAGAACAGTGCTTGGGGGGTGGTGCCATGGGTCCCCTCCTGTCCTCACTGCCCTTATGCCTGTCCACAGCAGCCCTGGTACCAGCAGCTGTGTCCCTGGCTTGCCCAGGGGCTTCCTTGGACTTCCGTAGGTGCAGGGGGCTGCCAGGCAAAGGCTCCTCCGCACCTCTGCTCTGTGAGCAGAGATTAAAATGTCCAGTGTATTTAGTGATCTCTAGCTATTATGACAAAGTTTTTTTTTTTTTTTTTTTCCAAAGCACATTTTTGTTTTCATTTTATTGTAGGCACAAATCTTTTTTATGCAGATACTTAATGTTTCCCAAAAAGAAACATACTCCTTCCACCAAGGTTGGGGATTTGGGCTTCACATCTCTGTTCTTCCAAGAAGCCCAGCGGTACACAGTGGATCTCGGAAGCCAAGCGTGGCAGTAGAGAGCACTCTGCAGTGACAGGAGCTGTGATCTCAAGTGCCTGCACTCACATTCTCCTACACATCTGCAGAGTCGGATACAAAGAGGGAGTTGCTTGTGCTGCCTTGATCCTAAGAGGAAAAAGCCATCGAGAACTCTGGGCTTTAATTACCCAAATTAGCTTGCCTTAAACAAAGTCAAACAGTGAACACGAAGGAGAAGATCAGACACGTCTTGTGACCCAGACCACACATGCACTCCACCGGGTTGTGGCCTGTCTTTGGTATGCCATGAACAGCACTATGCTGTCCAGACGTGGCCACCAGAAGAGCGCTGTCTCTGGGAGTCTCCAGGGAACCAGGCAGAGACTCAGGTAAAAGCATATTCCAAGGCACATCCGTGGAGACGAGGATTCTCAAGGAGGACTCGAGTGCATTATCCAGTGAAGTTGAGTTCCTTCCTTGGTATGGAATTACTTTGGCCTTATACCCAAGAGCTCAACCTCTTCCTTCAGACACTGAAATTCATCTGTTTCACTCATGAACCATTTAAACCTTTTTTTTTTTTTTTCCTTTTTTTTGGTACTGGGGATTGAACTCAGGAGCATTTTATCACTGAGCCACATCCCCAGCCCTATTTTGTATTTTATTTAGAGACAGGGTCTCACTGAGTTGCTTAGTACCTCACTTTTGCTGAGGCTGGCTTTGAACTCATGAACCTCCTGCCTCAGCCTCCCGAGCCACTGGGATTACAGGCTTGCGCCACTGCACCTGATATCATTTAAGCCTTTTTTATTTCCTCTGAAACTTCCCTGGTAAGCTTGCCTCCATTTACAAACACATCAAAGGCTGGTGGGAAAAATAATAGAAGAAAAGAAAAGAGAAAACACCTTTAGTTTAAGCTTCGAATAAGACTGAATTGATTAGTTGTCTTGAGGTTAACGTGGCCTGTGAGTAAGTGTACAGCAAGCCACGGCTGTGGCCCTTTGTCTATTCTTGTTCCTCTTTGAAACTTAAATTGCTGACATCAGGTCATCTCTGCAAGGGACTCTGATGAACTCTAAAGTTGAACCAGCCACTGCCCTGTCTGAGTTTTGTGTATTCTAATAGGGACAAAGACATCAACTCAAAATCAAGCATTATGAGAAAACTAATGTCTTGCTAATGAAAATGTACAGAGTTTGCATATTATCCAATAATGTTATAACATAATGAATGAAGGGTCAGTGCAAAGTCTAGCTGCCTCACATGCTTGCATCTGCTTGAATTCTAGTGAAAAAAAAGTCTTTAGGGATGCCCAAGACCGGCTTCCTAAACATCATCAACACAAGTTGTTGCTGAAACAAAACTGAGCTAATTGCACACCATGTTGAAGGAAGCCGCACTCAAGGGAGCTGGGGCCCTGCCTCATGAAGATCGGGGGAGGTCCCTCGGGGCATCTGAAGCTTGGTTCAGTGTGGGGCTTTCACGCTCAGGGTTGGTGGAAGCAGGAGTTCAGAGTCTCCAGGTGTAGACACATCTGTTGATAGTTTCCATTAAAGCTTTGGTGGGTCTTTCCACAAGTTTCTGTATTGAATTAACAAGTTCCTTGTCTGGTCAAGATCCCCTTGAAAGAGAAAATGATGCTAATCATGATGATCAGGTGATGCTCCTGAAGAGTCAGATGTGCATGTACATTCATCGTCGAGGCTGTGCGTAGAGGGCAATGAGGACACAAGTCAGGGGCTCACAGTCTGCGTTCTTCACAGACCAAAAGGATACATGCAACTGGAAAATCCTTCACATCATAAAGGACAGGTAGCCAGGAAGGATATAAAAGCACAGTAACTCAAAGCTATCAGTCATCTACAGTTCATTTTCACTTAACTTTAACAATCTTTTGCATCCCAGTGTCCCCACCTCTGGACCCTGACTTAATTATTCCTTCCCAACATGGTGTGAGAGAAGATGAGATCTCTCAGAGAGTGGGTCATTCAGCTGGAGGCTGAGCTCTGGCCCATTTGAAACCACACTAGGTGTTCACAGAGGCTGGGATCGTGGTGGGCAGACGTAGACGACAAACACAATGCTTACTCAATGCACAGCTCTAAGTCATGGAGAAACAACAACAGTTAAGGATTTCTAATCACACTATTTTGACACTTAGGCTTAACTGCTTTGGGACCCAGGTCTGATCACATCACTCATATTTAACTTTTGAATAAATCCAAAGCCAACAAAATGTTAGGGTGCCAATATGTATGTGTTGTGCTAAGTGAATAAGCAGTTGACATTCATGCTTTAAGTTCATAAAAAACAAGCATCATAGAATCTATCACTGAAAAAAAATTTAATTCTGAAAAAGTAGGGGGAAAAGACCCCACTCTTATAAAAAAGAATCCTTTGCAATTCCGATTTCCCAATTATTAGAAGAACATTGCCATACACCATACTGTCCCAGGAGAGAAGGGTGCCGAAGCGCCAAACCTCAGGTCTCATGTTCTGGCAAAAGAAAATTTAAAGTCAGACACCAAAAGTCGTGCAAGAGAATTTTATTTTAAGTGAAGATAAAATGGAAGTGAAGTGAGAATAGGGTGAACGCGGGGTAAGGCTGAAGCAGTGAAGCATGATTAGCATCAAGGGAGCGTATGGGCCATCTCTGCACAGAAAGCCACAAAGGAAGCAGTGCCGTTTCCAAATTCACTGCTGTTTGCTGTTGCCTTGAGGACTGGGGTCCACCATCTGCAGTCTGCACCAATCAGGTGTTCAACACCCTCCTATACTCGGGTGGTGTCGTTTCTAACCCTAGTGGCCCTCTTGGGAACTGTCACGGTGGCCATCCTACTCAGGGGGGCTTCATCTACAAGTCAGTCCTATGTTAATGCGGGCACTGAGGTCAGCGACTGCCAGCAGGTTCACCTTACTGAAGAATCTCCCTTCTGAGATAGAAGGAGACCAAGAAGGAGACGGAGACCATACCTGCTAGTTTCATCTTGACCTTTATGGGCCCAGTCAAGAGTTAGTCCCATTAACCCTTCCTTCTAGACATACTCCCCATTTTACTTCTTTTACTTTCGTTTCTTTATCTTCAAGTTCAGCCCACTGGTGTTTTTCTACAGGTTCTCTGCTACAGGTTATTTGCTCCTCTGCCTTGGCAGTAACTCAAAGAAAACTCTAACTTAAAGTGAACCCACGACCTTGCAGTGCATTCCGCTGCTCATTACTAACTACCACCTGACGATACAAACTTATTTGTTAGTACCCGATGTCTATATATTTCTATTATCCTCTGTTAACTGTAGATATGATCAAGAAAAGTTCAAATGCATGAGACCAAACAGTGGTACAGTGTGAAGTTCTTGCCAGTGAAGACCAACTTCTTATCAGTTCATCTCAAATTCCTAACAAGATTAGGAAAATCAAGCAGGGAGTCTGTCCTGTCTCCCTTTTTCACACGCTTCCTGCCATGGCTGAATTCCCTATGGCTAATTACCTGTTTACTGTCCAAAGTTCTCAGCGATTTCCAGTAGCCCTTGTCTTTCTCTGCATGTTCTACTTTTCGCAGGTGCCCACTGGCAGCCTGGCCATGGAGCAAAGGTAGTCCATCTTGAAGATGGCAATATTTTTAAAAATAAAGAGCCTCTTTAAGCTGCTGGAGAAGGAAAGCCACCAGTGGAGCAAGGCATTTGACTTAAGAATGTGCATATTCTCATGATTGTGGGATGGGGGCTTTGGAAATAAACAACCACCAAAGGAGACCAGCGAAGGTGAGCTATTCTGATCATGCAGTAGCAAGGGAGTCAGCACCTATCACATATTCTACCAGACTCGGAAGCAGAGGAGTAATAAACATTATAGGGCAAAAAAGGGAAGTTTCAGGTGTGACCTATTGGAGTCTGATGACAGAGAAGCTGGACAGAGACACACCACAAGCCGGTGTCCTGTGTATACGTTTCTTTCTCTGGTCAGTCCTGCATGGGAATCAGGGACAAAAATTAGGGAAGTTGTCAGTTATTAATTGAGTCTTGGCCATTTCGAGCCAGTTATTAAGGGTTCTGGCTTGTCACTAGGGATAGCATTCCAGCTTCCTGCAAGAGTGACCTTCAGCAGGCTTCCTCGGTTGTTGTAGGTTGTGAGTTAAAGTTTTATTTTCCTGTAAAGTCTGGCTGTTGTCTATTTGTATATTCAGTCTTGGTGGAGATTTGTGCAACAGAGCTCTGATTCTAAAATACATTTTATCTCATATTGGTTTTTAGTCACGTAATTAACCTAAACGTAGCCAGGTAATCAGGAATAGATTATGTCCTGCAAGTTTTTCCCCCTCTGGTGTTACATGCAGGGGCCCAATCTATAGGAGTCAGGCTGAATCACAAAGGAAAGCACTGGGAGGATATAAGAAGCAGAGTTATCCAGTGGAAACAGCAGGCGCACTCAGTGTATCCTGGTATCTGTTTTCTATTGAGACCTGACTTGGTGGAAACTTCTGAGTATGTTTTTTGCATGCAAGTGTTCATGGTTTCCTAGTTCCCAGTCTGTAGACCAGGAGACCTGGCTAGAGATGGAACATGGCTTAAGAGAGGAAGGACAAACCCAAAAAACCAAAGGCTGAATGTTTTCTCTGATATGTGGAAGCTAATTCACAATAAGGGGGTGGCAAGGATAGAGAAGAATAGAGTTACTTTATATTAGGTAGAGGGGAGTGAAGGAAGGGGACGGGTATGAGGGTAGGAAGGACAGTAGAGTGAAATAGACATTATTACCTCATGTGCATGTACGACTACATGACCGATGTGATCCTATAACATGTACAGTCAGAAAAATGAGATTAAACTATTCATGCATGATCTATCAAAATGTATAAATGCATTCTACTGTCATGTACAACTAATTTGAACAAATAAAATACAAAAAATTTTAATTTTCTTTTATAAAAAAGAAGAAGTGCACAGTAGCACATGCATGTAATCCCAGTGGCTCAGGAGGCTATGGCAAGAGGTTCACGAGTTCAAAGCCAGCCTCAGCAATGGCGAGGTGCTAAGCAACTCAGTGAGACCCTGTCTCTAAATAAAATACAAAATAGGGCTGGGGATGTGGCTCAGTGGCTGAGTGCCCCTGAGTTCAATCCCCAGTACCCACCCCCCAGAAAAAGAGGAAGGAAAGACATCATGGACTGGTAAAGAAAGAAGAAGAAAGAGCATCCAGTTGAAATTCCATAGTCTAAAAAATACATACAAAATTCTAGTCTATATCATTTTAAAAGCAGCCTGTGAAGAATATATGAAAGAAGTGATGCTGTTCTCAATCTGCTGGACCCTCACTGAACACTTACACCCTACTAGGAGCCTGGCACTGGGAATAGTCTATGATATGTCATGAGTAGTCCACAACAACATGGGAACAAGAGAATGTACCCTTGGACAGTTGGATTGCTTGAGCCTTACAGATTTCTGATCTAAATGAAATGGCTACTAAGAGGCATAAATGGTGCACTTCTGTCCTTTTTGCATAAGTGGTATGGAACCCAGTTTTTTATGGAAGGCATACCATGCAAGGAGGGACATGGTTGGGTGCGTGGAAGATGGGCAGGATTCCAGATTTCAGGAGAATTCAGGAGGCTTTGTAGACAGGGTGGACTTGCAGATCTATAGTGTGGGAGAGGTGGTAGATATGGTTCAGGAGTGGACAACTCCAGACTCCTCCTGCCGCCGTGGGAAGGATGCTATTTCCTTGCCCCAGGGGAGTTGTCACAACACACTTGACGAGTCTTATATTTCCGTTCCTCAGGTTCAGAGTCAGCACACCGTCTGTGCATGTTTAGACATTTATTTTTTTCTGAGTACGTGTTCCCACCATTGCTCTCTGCAGACAAGTGAGAGAGGAATTTGACAAGCAATTTGTATTATGTCAGTTACACCAAATCACATCTCCCGTCTGCCCTTCTAATCACACAGAAGCCTCCAAAAGCCCATGAGGCATGAAGTTCCCAGAGCTTATAAGGTTATGGAGGCAACGTGAGGAGTGTAGAATAGACATCAGGAGACTTTAGCGCTGAGGATCCTCCCTGTGGCTCCCTGAAACATCCAGCCGTGACTTTCAGAAGGTAACTTGTTTCCTGCATTCCCAGCAGCTACCTGGGCTCACCGCTGAATCTCTGAAGATCTCTCTGTACAGGGGGCAATTTTGTCCCCCAGGAGATATTTGGTAATGTCTAGAAACATTTGGTAATGTCTAGAAACAGGCACAGCTGTTGTAGATGGAAGGGTTGCTACTGCCATCTAGTGGGTGGAGGCCAAGGAGGCTGCTAACCACCAGCAGAGCACCCACCAGGGAGGGTAGCATGAACCAGCCCCAAATTGCAGTAGTGCCAAGGTTGAAGACCCTGCTCCAGATCTCCTAGGAAGCCTTGGAAACCTGGAAAATTCCGTGTCTTCCCAACAGGAGTATCCTTTCCCATCTTTTTAAGCAGACATAATCATGTCCACTTGGATCTTAAAATTACAACTAGGAAATCCATTAAAATCCACAGTGCAATCCAGCCAGATGACATTGGCTAGAAGCAGCACTGATGTGACCCCCTGCAAGTTGACCCTCAGGCTGCAGATATTCCACCTGTCAGCACCTGTCACGCAGTACATGAGAGCAGTGTGGAGTAGGGTGTTCCAGAAGCTCAGGTGTGTATGTCGTATACCCATGGGGTAGAAGACTGCACCATGAGAGAATGTTCCAGAAACATTTCTGGGGCTAACTCTCTCCGAAATGTTTCTCTCACCGCACAGATCCTTCTGGTTTCCCGGGCAACTAAATGTATTAGCACAAATATATGCATACAAGATTTTTATGGAAAAATAAAACAACATAATATTAAATTAGGTTCGACAAATATTCACGATCATTTAAATCTCTGAGGCAGCTCCCATCATGGTGGGAGTAGCTTATGTTTCACACTTGGAAATTCCTCTAAGAGGCCTGACTGGTGTTTGCTGTGGTTTGGTTTGGGGGGGTTCTGGTGGGTTGCTTGCTTACTTCGTGGGTAAGTAGATGCAGAGGCCAGATGGTACATCCTTTGGGGCAGTGCCTGGGGGACCTTGTGCAGGTCAGTTCCAGTGCTAGGGCTTAGGCGATGCCTGTGTCCATTGCTTTGGGTCATGAAACTGGAGAGTCCCTCATGCCAGGCTAGAGGCAGGCTGGGATCTGGGGTAGGGGAAGGCTGATGAAGCAGCCTTACAAGAGGGGACTCAGGAAAACCTTCCTAAATGGTAGGATCCCTGAACTGAGTCTGGAAAGGTCAGGGTGAACCAGGTGAGGGAGTGAACCATGCAGGAAGCAAGAACAACAGGAGTTAAACCCGAGCACACCAGCTCACACAATTAAAAGTAGGGTCACCTGGAAGGAGAAGAGAGGCCCCAACACAGGGGTCTTGCTGGAGTTTATCCAGAAAGCAAGGAGCCACTGATATGGTCAGCAGAGAAATGCACACGGCCTTGTGCTCCCTGTTTTATTCTGCTAGAACTAATATATAAGGGATTTGTATTTATTCAGGCCTCTCTGGACCTATTCCACAATGTCAGGTGATCAAGTGTCTTGCTCTATGTTTATTCACCTTTCAATGAACTAGTGGGTGTATATGCATGCATGCATGTGTGTGCACATGCCATATTCTCCATATGCTAAACACACGTGTTCTGTCCCTTCATAGATAACAAACCCGTTGGTGGATAATTCTCTGCCTCTGTTATAAACCCACAGCCCAGCATTTTTGTCATTGCTATTGGTGGGACTGTGTGTGATATGATTTTATCTCTGTATTCCTTTAAAACTGAAGGCCCAGCCCCCTCCTATGACATCTTCCCGGACAGGTGGAGGTGGGCACTGGCAGTTTTCCCTCACTGCTGTGAGTAATCTTTCATTTCCAAGATAAAGACCCTGTGCACACATGCAGTTCCCTGAGAACTCTCAGCTTCACAGAGGTATTTGCAATAATGAAATCTATCTAATTAACCCTTCTGAAATTCATGGGGGACTGAGTTGAGAGGAGTCCCTTATGACAGAATGACAGAATTTTAAACTATTTTTCCATTCCCAATAACATGGCGATTATCCTCATGAAAACATGTGGGCTTTATGTCGCAGTTGAGAAATTGGTCGTGTTTTCTTTTCTTTTTTTTTTTTGCAATAAACTGGGACAAAGTAGGATCCAGTTGCAGTGAAGAGAGCAGCCTGTAGAATAGGCTACAGCAACACCAGTGGTACTGAAGTGCTGCGTCCCCTTGCTTTTGCTTACTTTGTCTTCTATGCCAGTCTTCTTCATTTGAGACCTAGCGGGTGGGATGTCATCCAAGGATATTTCAGAATGCTAAACATGGAATGATGTGTTACATGGACTTGCACACAGCTGAGGATATGTGAATATTTGTCAAATAGAACAAAGTATAGGCAACTGTTATTTGTAGTTTCCTCTTCACAGCAACTGTTTCAAACATGTGCCTAAACCCCAATATTGAGCAGTGAATTGGTTTGCTAGAGTTGTCATAGAAAAGTACCCTTAATCACGTGGGATGAAAATAGGTATTTATTGTCCCACAGTTTTGGAGGCTAGAAATCCGAGATGGCTGCATCAGCTGGGTTGGTTCCTTATACGTTCCCACCTTGCTCCCAGCTCCCAGGGTTTGCTGCCAGGCCTTGGCTCTGCTTGGCTTCTGGAACCATTATGGGTTTCTCCCTGTGTGCATCTATCACAATCTAAATTTCCCCTTTTATAAGGACACCAGTCATATAGGACTGGAGTCCTCCCCATTCCAGGATGACCTCACCTGGAGCAATTCTAGTTGCAATTATCCTATTGCTAGATAAGGTCTTATTTTAAGGAACTCGGAGTTAAAATGTCAAAATATGACAGGGACACAAATCACCACGTCGCTAGCAGCGTTCCTATTCTCACACCCTCTCTCACCAACGGGCCCCACCAACTGCTGAGCAAGCAGACTCCCCACCCTGCCCCAGGATGAGGTCAGCCACTTCATATTTCTGGTTTGAACCAGCAAGGAAGGAGGTTTGAAACCTCCAACCAAATAAAGGAGGAAAAGTGGAGAAGAAGGGTAGGGACACTCTAAGAAAAATGAGGGGTACAGATTAGGGAAGAAATGTATAGTAAGTTGAGTGGTGGCATCCACAAGAGATGTCCACATCCAAATCCCCAGTATGTGAACATGACTTTCTTTGGAAAGGAGACTTTGCATGTGCAATTAAGAGTCTTGAGATGAGATCATCCTGGATTATCCAGGTGGGCCCTAAATACTAAGACAAGAGACCTGATAAGAGACAGAAGAAGAGACAACATAACACAAAGGAGAAGTCCACAGTAAGAGACAAAGAACAGTCACGTAGCTCCAAGCCTAGAATGCCAGAATCTAGCTGAAGACAAGGAAGGGTTCTCCTTTAGAGCCTTCAATGGGAGCAAGACCCAGCCAAAGCCTGGATTTCACACTTCTGGCCTCTGAACTGTGAGAAAATACATTGCTGATTTTTTTAAACTACCCCTTTCATGGTCGTTTGTTAAAGGACTCACAGAACACCAGTGCAGAAGGAACGAAGGAAGTGACATTTGCAGGGAACACTAAACCCCACATTCCCCTACAACTGTGCTCTGACCAGGTTATAGAGAGAGCTGTATCCCCTGTGGGTCCTGCCACCTGTCCCGAGTGAGGTTCCTGAGTGCCAGTATTTGTCTCCTACCCGATCACCTCGGCTCCTACCTCCGCATTCAGGCACTCTAACCTGTGCTTGCTCTTAGCCGTTTATCTCTAGAAGGAAAGCAGTTGCTGGGTGAACTCCATTTAACTAATGGAATTATATCAAGTCAAACAACTGTCATTGAAACTGCAGACTCTCAAGCGACTGAGCAGCCGATGCGCTCATGCTCACCCCTGGAAGCTTCCAATGGCTTTGAGAGTGAAATGACCAGGGCAGCTCACACTGGGTTAGGAAGTGTGTGTTGAAGAATTGTCCCTAACACGAAGATCGCTACTTGCTGTGGCTCGTTGAGCAGTTTGGGCTTGCTTGGCTTGCTTTCGGTTTGGTAGTGCCTAGCACACTCATGGCATAGTAATAACCACACTATTTATGGACCCAAGTGTAGGCTCTCCTGTGATCCTTGAAGATAACCAAGTACCTCACTGCTATCAACCCAAGAATGCTGAATGGGGCTTGTGGAGTGTCAGGGAGAGTGTGCAGCACCTACACCGTAGAAGGGACACTGCTAGAAGTCATTCCTACCCAGGGCTTTGCAGCAGCGAGAGCAGACATCTAGCAGGCTGCCACCCCTCTGCACAACCTGCTAGCAGATCCAAGGAGGCAAATGTGAATGACCACCTCTCCCCGCTGTGTGGGCTCCCTAGTGAGCAGGCAGATGGATACTTAAAACCTTCAAAAACTGGGTCTGTTTAGGTAGGAAAATGCCAATCACTTTGCTGGCTTTGGGGTAACAGATCTACAAAACTCTATGCCCAATGTTTTCTGCTGTATAGAATCTCCCCCACACTCTCTTCCATTCAGAGTATCTTTCTCCTTTGCAAAATCCCATCACAATAAAGAAATTGTCAAAGGACTGTCCAATTTCTTTTCTCTTCCTAATATTTTTCAGGATTAAATATTGCTTGTAATCAGTGGGTGATCAGCTGGGCTCAGATCTGATTTCTAGCCATTTTGATTGGGAGGGATTAGGGGAAATAAACTCGTTCACTTTTGGTCTTGTATGCTAATTTTCAAATTCTGCTTTTATATCCACTCAGCACCTTCTTATTCTTTATCTTTATATCTGATTTTTTCTACCTCCCTTTTTCCGAATGGTTCATATAGTTGAAATATTGACTTTTGTTGCGTAGCACACACTCAACAAAGTTTTAAAGTAATCAAATATAAATCTCATAAATTTTAGTTTTATACACACAATGGAAACCTACAATATTCTTGCTGGAGACTGGGTAGACTAATAATGCTAACAGCTCCTTCCATTCAGAATGTCCGCTGTGCTTAATTAACAAAGAAGCGGGCAATATTACAGAGCCCAGGATATTTTTACAGTTCATAGGAGCAGTGTTTTCAGTAGCTGGGGAATTTGGGGAAATATCCAAAACACGAGCCAACTTTTATTAGAATAATTCCTCAATATCTTTGAGATCTTATGTTCTTTCTCTTGAACTATAAAAACACAAAAGGTTTAAAAGTTACAAGTACCACATCTCTTTATCCTGAAAAAAAATTAATATGCCCATGAACAGAAACTAAACAATAGGTTTTGACCAAGGCATCAAGTTTTATAAACTAATACTATTTAAAATCAATCTCAAAGTGAATAATGAATTTTGTTGTGAAGGACGGCTATAAATCCTCTTGTACCCAGGACAGGAGATGATCTCTGAAGAATAAGGGGGACAGCAATGTTGTAGGATTTGGTGCAATCTCAGGTCCCTGGCCTGTACTGTGAGGCCACATTATGTGTTTTTGAAGTAGAAACTGAGAACAGTTCAGCCAAGGCTGCCCTGGACTCCCTGCCTCCTGGGATTTACTTAGCTCCACAGGAGGGTTTACATAAGCAAAATCACACCCTGGGAGAGCCACATAAGACTCACTGCTACTTGAAGCTCAGTTCAGTAATTAAAAGCAGAATGAGGATTGCTTACTGGAAACCAGTTCTTGGCTTACTGTTAGGTACCAGGACCAAAATAAACTTGGGTAACAAAATTAAGTGAATTTCAAACAGTGAACTTCCTTCCTTTAAGAAGCCATCCTGAGAATTCTCCCATGAACATCTCACTGGCTAATGAGGAAGATGAAATTTTAAGTCAATGAGATGAACTTCTTATATGCCATTTAATTTAGTTTATGAAGTCCTCTGTGAGTGGGCTCACTTGTGAAACCAAGCGAAGGTTGCATATGTGAGTTCAGAACCAGACCCATGCATCTGGGGACCGTGTGCACACAGGGTGAGCGGCTTCCATCAGGAGTGCTCAGACAAGCAGTCCTGTGTTTTCTCTGACCATCTCTTTTTCATAATCAAATGACTCGCTCAGTTCTGATTTTTATCAACATTAACCAGTTGCTCTGAGATTCTGATTTCTTTGGTGGTAAAGATGTGCAGGTACTTAGAGGTTAACAGGTAAGCATAGTAGGAGGTGTAGTGAGGAGATAGCAGGCTCGAGCAGAACCACCCAGCGCGCATCTCAGAATCCCAGTTCTCTGGAAAGGCAATGGGTGCTGTGCTTGAAAAGTTCTCTCTCCAGATAAGTTTGGGGGAAACTGGGTTAAGCATGTTAATCAGGTGGCTACATTTTTTCTCTTAAACTGAATGGAGCCTTCACTTCACTAATTGGAAATATATTTGCTAATGCATTTTAAGTCAGTGACTTGAATATGGAGTACAGCATTTCCAATACTTATGTTAGCAATAAACCCCTTTTTAGCACAAAGCATCTTATAGGACTTCTGTTCCCCAGAGCTGTCACAGAGGCATGTGACGAGAACAGCAGGATAAATGTGGACACAATTCACAAGAGTCGAAGCACTATTGCATCTTAGGTGTGCGGCCTAAGGGCCCTGCTCAATCCTTTTATAATTTATCAGAAATGTGAGGTTATGAGATATCACCCTGTCCTCAATTTATGATATTGTTGGAACGGTACATCAGATACACCAGCTAACACACGCAACTTACAGTGAATGTAGAAGGACTGGCTGAATAAAGGAGTGACAGAAGTGTCACACAGCTAGGAAAGACTATGCCACGAAAGAGCTCAGAGAAGAGCGAGGGAGCACGTTAGAACGGGGAGCTTGGGAGCTTTGGGCCTACAGGTACCAAAGCTCAGAGGAAAACTGCAAGCCAGCATGCCTCGTTCAAGCTCTGCAACTGTATTTGTTATAAATTGGAAATTGCATCTGTCCTTTTTATACCCCAGGGAGATGTAAAGCAAAAACGAGAATAGTTGTGACTGTTCTTAACAAAAGTTAAGCCACCATATAAGGTAACCTATGAGAAGTCACATAGGAAGAACACTGAAAGGAGAAGGTATTCCTTCTCATGGAATCCTTAATTGAGGCTGATTTTTATTTTGGCAGAGGTGGAAATCATTGGAGAAATCAAGAATGAGGGGATGTGGTTTTATAACTCACCACTAGCTCATGCACAGTCATCCTGATATCCCAGCATGAGGTCAGGGGAAGGGTTTCAGCTTCTGTTCCTGAAAACAAACTTTTCTTATGGAAATGCTGATCTCATCCTGTCTCAGGCAGACTGTTAGACTGTTGTCTTCTGAAATTTTTATCCTAGAAGAGTACTTGGTCTTTGATAGATAGCAATCTTGACCTAAAAATAAAAGCCCTTCCTAGGTTTCTCCCCTGAAGCTTAGAATCAGTTAAGTTTAACTTTTCATCTTTACTTCCTTTCTGCTAAACTTAAGCAATAAATTAAGATAATTTTTTTGCTATCCATGCTTAATATTTAATCAAATTATTTAAATCCTATTAAAATACGCCATCCTAGTTGCTTGCCTCATTTTCAGTATTTCTCAAAAATCAATTTATTTTTAGTTCAGAAAGGTGCTTCAGTGAACTTCGTGTTAATTAACTGCCATTTTTATTTTTAGAATCATTTTTATGTGAGTTAAATATGCGTATCTCGGCTGCCTTCTTGTATTCCTTACAACTCTTGACACTTGAACAGTGTGAGAGCTTCTCAGAATCTAATTCAGTGATTTCCTCTGGATGAGACTGCAAGGTGCCCCAAAATACAATTCCTTTTGTCTGCAACAAAGTGGAATAGGTTATTTATTTGAGGGTAATAACTCTCGAAAGAACTGCATCCTGTGTACCATAAACCTATAAGATCCTGCCTTGCTCAATATTATCTCTCTTCAGAGGCTGGAATTACTCTTTGAATCATTTTCTCAGGCCAACTACTTACCAATTTGGGCATGTGAAGTAGCTTCTTAGATGTGTTATAAGTCTGTACTTGTCCTTTAAAATCATAGTTATTAGAAAAAAGGTGTAAGGAACTTTAGCATATCTTCTAGAATGTGTGCCAACCTCTGCCCACAGCATCCGTTGGCTTCCCTCGTCACCACTGATCCCTTTCTGCTATGCCTCTCTCCCTCTGAATAAATCTCTCATCAATTAAAACAATGGGCAGATACATAAAAGAAGGTTCATTTAAAAAACAATGCATCTTATGAAATATTTATTCTAATCCAGCAGGAACAAAGGGACAGATGTGGAGATGAGCAGGTTCCAATTCTGGGGAAAGGGACTGACGTGATTAGACCAGGGGGTTGTTGTGGCCACTGCCCTATTCAGTCCTTGAAAAGGGAGACAGGAAGACAAAGCATGGAGAAGGGAAAGGGGTTTTACTGACAAGTTATTTCACAGGAGCCAGAGTGGAGAACTGGACTCCACGTTCAGAATGCACGAGCACACCACTGCATTTTACTCAGTGACATCGAGTTGGGTCTTGGTGAGCAAACCGCCCTTCTTTCTCAGGCTCATCCCTAACCGCTGTTGTAGTCAGCCTTTTCATTTCTGTGACCAAAAAACCTGATGAGAGCAGCACAGAGGAGAAAAAGTTTATTTGGGCTCATGGTTTCAGAGGTTCAGCTCATGATCCACTGACTCCTTGGCTCTGGGCCCAAGTGAGGCAGAACATCATGGTAGAAGGGCATGGAGGAGGAGTGCAGCTCAGAACATGGCAACCAGGAAGCAGAGAGGAGCTCTGCTCTCCAGGGATAAAATGTAAACCCCAAAGACACGACTCCAGGGACCCACCCCCTCCAGCCACATCCTACCTACCCAATTAATCCCGATCAGTGGATTAATCCACTGATTAGGTTACGACTCTCCTAACCCAATCATTTCACCTTTCTCTCATTGTGTCACACTTGAGCTTGGGGGACACTTCATATCTAAAAATGTAGTAGTCATGAACTGGTATTGCCAGTGTCAGAGATCAAGTCCATTAGGAATCAGTACCTAAAAGAAAATGCCTCAGAGAAACAAAGTTTGGGACTAGAGCTAGAAAAACAAGAGTGTGTTTCTTTCGATTTTTTTTTTTTTGCTTAGTTTCCCTGAGCTTATCCTCTGAGCCACTTGGTTTTGTCTTCAGAATGAGCTCACAGGCTTTGTTTAGCAGTGTTCTTATTTGTGACTATTGATTTATGGTTTGTCTTATCTGACCAGTTGTATAGACTGAGGTATGGCAAGTAGTGTTGATGTATTTCACAAAGACCAGTTTGCATGGTTATCAAAATGAAAGTCATGTGACATTAAGTCCTAAGAGTTAACTTTTGTTTTGTGGCCATTGAATGTGGCAGAAATATACCGTTCCCTTTCAGTTCAACTGCTGAGATCAATAACCCAGAAATCTCTGGTGCAAGGTTCAATCTTACAGGCTCCACCTGCGTGCGTTACCTATGACACAGAGATTCTCAGCTGTCAGAGCTTCTGGCCATACTTCCTGTAGGGCCGGGACTCCCTGAACCACAGAACATGAACCAAGCCAGGGTCCCAGGAGGGTGCTGTGCATACCAGTTCCACATATGAGATGCACGTGTTCTTAATGGATTTGTCATGTCTTGTTAAATTATTATTTTCCTTTAAACGTAACATCTCTGGCATGGTCACAGTTACATATTTGACTTACTCAATTATCTTCTGGTTGGAAGAAGTACAGATTCTAGTTCATTATATACCATGAAAACCTATGCTTAAGGAAAGTTGTGCACAGATTAGTGAAGGTACTTTATTCATTTGTCAACTATGGAATCAAGTTGTAGCAGAAACCCACACTGATCAATGCATGTTGTTACATTTACGGCGTCATGATGATGAGCTTTGCCCAACAGTTCATCGACTTATCATCTGTTTTAGGACTTTTTAAAGGGTCTTTTTAATGAATTCGAAAGGATTAATTAGAATAAGATCTCACTTAAAGAATGTTCCGTTCTAATTTTTACAAGCTTAACCTGTTAGATCAAGCATTAGAGACTGAAAAAGTAGAAAGAAGGCTTTTTGTAACATGCCCAATCCAAAATGTAATGTTAGCTTCAATTAAAAGTATTTCATGTCCTCTAGGTAACAAATCCTTGTTTTATTGATCTTGGATTAGTCACCAGTCCAGCTTCTCCAGGTTGTCTGATTCTGATGTAAATGAGTTCTGGGAATCCTGACCCAGTCCCACCCCTGTCTGAGAGATGTTCACTGGTGGTGATAGCATCAGCTTATTGAGGGCTGCCTGGAACCAGCGTCCAGGCAAGAGTTTCCAGGGGCATCTGCTCATCAGACCATTTTGATGTTTCTTCAACAGATAAAATAACTGATCCGTGGCTCTAGCAGGTTATTGGTTTGTTAGTTTTAGGTAAACATGGGAGAAAAATCAGAAACTGCCTATTAGCGATATGACCGAATAGTCTGGTTAGATGCTCATCATAAGCAATAATATCAAAGCTGAGACAATTTTCGTATAAGGACTTGGTGACAGCCATCAGCATATAGAAATGACAGTAGGAACTCTGAGAGATATCCAGGTCCTCTTAATTTACGATTGAGTGCATGGTGGGGTTGCCACCACTAAAGCGGCTCTCTTATTAATGGAAGCTTTCCTTTAAAATAAACCACTGACAAAAAATAAATAAATAAGATTATAAGGCATTGACCACTCTCATGCCATTCTCTAACGTGAAAGGGAGCATGCTTCCCTATGAAATCAGAGTTCCCTGGCTGTGATGCTTGATCATAATGACAGTGTTTCATGTGTTGTAATAAGTGGACATTTAGTTTCTCCTTTTCTCACTTGTCAGATCTTTCTCCTGGATTCTTGGTAAACAGTGCAGCTCTCCCCACAGTAATCAGCTACAGAAAAATCTGCAGAATGCCATCCATTTCCTCAGGTGAAGAAGAAAAATCTTTGGGATCTGGCAAACCCCAAAGATGGTGTACAGATTTTTTTTTTTTTTTAAGCTTTTATCAGTTTCACTATGAAGTGTGCATTTCTGGAAGGAAATTTCTAAAAGAGTTATCAGGGGACACAAGATATGAATGTGAGTCCTGAGTGGCTAAAGACAATTCATAACTTGGGTTTGGTTCCAAGGGTTCACAGTGATAATATTTAAAATAAAGATACAACAAACCCATCAATTATGAGGAATTCTCACATTTGTAGAAGTAAGGATCTTTTGTTAAGTATTAATTTTTAAAAATTAAGTGATTAGAGAGATTGACAAAAACAGCTCCAAACTGACATGACCTCAAGTAGAAGTATTTTGGTGATAGGAGAACCCTGGGCTCTGGGAACAGATCATCCACGGTTCTGTGTTGAAAGCAGAGTGGATACTCAAAGATTAGTTTGTCGTTTCACCAGAGATATAACTCAGTTCTGACTTTATTATTTATGTACACCACATTTTGTAACATTTGCAATGAAGTATTCACTAGTCTTGTCTTCACCTTACAGGCAAACTCAACGGAGATTTTAACATGTCCAATTGTTTTCTTCAAATGCATCAGGTGTGGGCATTAGAAACCAGGGAAATAAGGCCCACTTCTCAGCTTTTGATAACTTACTGACACCCCAAATATATCTTGTATTATTTTCTTTCACATTAAAACACAGCTAGACATTTTTACCTTAGTCTTTCTCCCTTGTAAATAAAAACACTTTCCATTACTCACGGACACGTTCACAGTACCTAGTATAGTGAGGTAGGCCGGCTACAGCCCCAGGGTCTCTAACCCCTGATCCCCTACACCTGGAAACAGGTGACCTTGTGCCGCAAAGGAGACTAAAGGTGCTAATCGGCTAATCTTAAGGTGGAGAGGAGACCCTGGATCATCCAGGGACTCAACATGATCCCAGGGGGTCTTAAAAGTGGAAGGAGGGGCTGGGGAGATAGCTCAGTTGGTAAAGTGCTTGCTTTGCAAGCACAGGGCCCTGGGTTCGATCCCCAGCACCGCAAAAAAAAAAAAAAAAAAAAAGAAAAAGAAAAAAGTGGAAGAAGGTGAAGGAAGCAAAAAAGAGGGTCAGAGATGTGAGGGGGATCCAACCCACAGTGCGGCTAGTTTCAAAGACAGAGCAGAGGGCTACCTGCAGGAAATGTAGGGCCCCCCAGAACCTGGGAAAGGTCGGAGAACACCCTCCCTGCTGGGCCAGCACACAGCCCTGCCCACTCCTCCATCTCAGCCCAGCAAAGCCCACATTGTGCTTTTAGCTGTTTTAACTGTAAGATAGTAAATCTGTGTCGTTTTAAACAACTAAGCACGTGGTGATTTATTATGGCGGCCATAGAAAACTAACGCGGGCAGCATAGGCTATCCATGTACTTGTAACTTTTAAACAATGCGACTGAGTTGTTTCTTCAGACTTAGAGGAGACGTGGAGGCAGGTGTGCGAGAACCCTAGCCAAGATCCGAGACTCAGACTGCCCACACTGCCTGCCCGGTGCCCGGCTGTCCGCCCTGAGCACCAGCACAGACACACACACCAACCAGGTCAAGCCAGCAGCACGGGCAAGGCTTCCAAGCACGTTTTCATGTGCACACGCTCCTGTGTTGAGTGACTAGCATTTTAGCAAAAAGAGGATGTTAGAATTTTTACCCAGAAAGTTAAATGCAATCACTCAGTTAGTAGAATTTGCAGAATTATATAAGGGTAAGAAGAACAAACCCTTTATAAAATGTCAGTTATAAAATTCAGTGTAGTTGAACACCTGTTAACCTTTATCATTTTAAGTAAATAATGTTGGCTTGTCTGAAATAAAACCAGAAATTTAATTGACTCACATTAATTCACAAATGAGAAAATAAACCTAATCTTGTATAAATAGATCATGCTAACAGAAGATTTATGACATGAAATGCACCAATAAAAAATGTGGGGAAAAAAATAAAGACACAAAAAAGAAAGATTTATTACATGGTAAAATCAGGAAGGGGACACATTTCTGTTTTACCGCCAAATTACCAAACGTCTAATTTTTGCAAGGATTTGCCTTAGCTAAAAACATAACATAAACTCTTTCGACTCTAAGTACCAATTACTGAAACCTTTGTAGACGTACTTCAGCATCCTGCAGGCCTTGGTACGATTGTTTCCTTCCTTTGCCAATCTGTCGTCCACTGGTATTCCCTTGCTGCAGCTTTTTAACCTAGCAACCAAGGCCATTAGTTTCTTTCATCGCTGAACTGCTTTGCATTTCCCTTTACCAAACGCTTTTGTGAGACAATTGTTTTCCTTAAAGGACCAAGAGCTGAAATCATTCTGAGTTGATGTCTTCACTGGAAGGTTTTTTAGTTCTCTGTTATAATTTTACATATAAACAATTGTTTACCTAATCCAATGAAATGAGGATTTCCATTTAACAGTTTCACCCAGAAAATATAAAAGCCATGCCAATCTCTGACACATAAAATGTTTACATACACATAGAAAATAGAATCCGTCAGGATTCTTGGGCAAGCTGGAGAATTCGGGGGACTTACAACTGTGTTTCTCCCTATTAAATATGTGCATTTTTTGTCATGCTTGTCCAGTCCAGTCTGGGCCCAGGAGGTCCCCTCTCAGACTTACTAACACCTTATTGTTAGCACACACAGCCTTTTACTTCCCTTACATCAGCCTGCATTTCTGTGGGACTACTCTAATTTTTCTTTTTGTGAAATAATTATAGATTCACAGGAAATTATAGATACAGTACAGAAATGTCCCCTGTGTCCCTCACCCATTTCCTCAATGGTTACGTCCTACAAAGATATGACACAGTATCAAACCAGGACGTTAGCCCTTCGACGTGCTGGCCTTGTCCAGTGTCATTCTCTCGTGTGTAGACTTGAGGGTCGATCACCGTTACCACAGTACACACCTTTTCCATCACGCCAGTCATAGTCGAGGTGGTACTCCGCACGGACACACTCTTCCTTCCCCACTATTCCAAACTGCAGGCAACTGCTCATGTGCTCTCCATCTCTGTGATTCTGTTAGTTCAAGGATGCTGTGAAGTGCAGTCTTACAGTGCACACCCTTCTAGACTGGTCCTTTTCTCCCAGCACAATGCTGTTGCAGTCTGTCTAGAGGGCGGCATGTACTGTTCTTTTTTAAATTGTGTTATTTGTTCCTTTTAGTTATACATGACTGCAGAATGTATTTGACACCTTAGACATACATGGAGTACAACTTTCCATTCCTGAGGATCTACAGGATGTGGATTTACGCTGGTCGTGTATTCATAACGAACACAGGAAAGTCATGTCGAATTCACTCTAAACTCTATCTGGTTTCCATCGCCACTTCCTTCCTTTCACTCCCCTTTGTCTAATCCAAAATACTTCTGCTCTTCCCTTCCCCACCCTGTTGTGTGTTAGCATCTGCATACCAGAGAGCACATTTGGTCTTTGGTGTTGGGGATTGACTTATTTCACTTTGCATGATAGTCTCCAGTTCCATCCATTTACCAGCAAATGCCATCATTTCATTCTTCTTTATTGCTGAGTAATATTCCACTGTGTATACCTACCACATTTTCTTTATCCATTCATCTGTTGAAGGGCACCCAGTTTGGGTCCATAGCTTAGCTATTTTGAATTAATATGGCTACATCACTATAGTAAACAGCATGTATTGTTCTTTTTATCACTCAGTAATATTTCATCTATTTTTGGTTGAAAAGGAAAAAGTCCTGTATGCAGCTCCTTCTAGATAGTTCCAGAGGTTGGAAATCTCCAGACATCTCTATCTGATATCTCTAAGATATCTTTCAGATGTTAGTGAGCATTCAGTTTTTTTTTTTGTTTTGTTTTTTGTTTTTCAATATCTAAGCAATACCATCTTGAGTACTTCACTAACTTGGTCTATAGCCACATAAATCAGCTTTAAAACAAATATTTTGCTTATGCTGTCCCCTCTTTGACAACAGACTATCTGGATCAATTAGACATTCTTATACTGCATAACTGATTGATTTTTATCACAAATTGAGCTCAACTATTCATGGAGCATTGCAAAAGACAATAGCCTTCTACAAAGGGGAAAGAAACTCTTTTCACACTTACCTACATATACCCAATCACATAATTATCAACCCTTCACTTTTATCTCTTCATTCACTGGGAAAAAGTAAACTCAGAGTACAGAGAGGATTTGGGGATGATGGGGTGGGGGAAGCACCATCTCTCACCTAGGCCACAGTGACACTGACAGAATCTGTCTGATAGAACTATTCTGAAACTCTGGAGTGTATTGGTGGCTTGCAACTTCCAGGGAAAGGCTTGTCAGTAAGTGGTGATTGATTTTAGTCAATATCAGTTCTTACCTCAGCAGGAGCTACACATGTCTCATCCCTTGGCCCCCAGTCGCATGACAGGCAGCTGGAGCAACTTACATGGAACTTCCAGAAGCCCGGACTAGCACAAGGGACCCTGTCCTCCAAATATTGGAGATCTGTGCTTTCTGCTGCTTTCTGTGTCTGATCACAGAGATGTAGCCAGAGGGTCAGCACTGTTGAGCGCACACACACACACGCCCCGTGGTGCAAGCCCCTCTGTAGCTGAAATGATTTTCAAGGGATTTGAAGGGCTCACACATACCCTTCCCCCACGACATTTCTTTTCCCCTTAGGAGCCAGTCATTAAAGACTAGAACGTTCAAAAGCGGCTACAGGAATTAGAAAGTCCGTGTGCATGCTGAAGGAAAAATGCAGGCTCAGAAAATGTCTGTGAAAACTTAAGTTTATACCTTAAGTTACTCCACAGTACAGAGACAGCCTACAACAATCAAAACCAAAACCAAAACAAAAATGTAGTAAACCCTGGGAAAGGGTAAGGATCTGGTTTCCAGAGTTAGAACATTATTAGATTCAAATTTATACTTTTCAGCAACAAAATCAACATCATCATCATCATCAAGGGCTACAAAGAAATAGGGAAACATGGACAATTTATAGGAAAAAAACTTAACCAACAGAAACTGTCCCTGAGACAAGCTAGGTGGTTAATCTACTAGGTAGAGACTTAAAACAGATGTCTCAAAGATACTCAGAAAATTGAAACAAGACCCAAAAAGAGTCAAAGAAAATTATGTGTAAACAAAATGGAAATAGCAATAAAAAGAAAACTGAAAAAGAAACAAAAACTAGAAGTACAATAACTAAAATGAGAAAAAGGAAAACTAAAGGAATTCAAAGAAACTTTTGAGCAGACAGAAGAGAGCATCAACAAATATGAAGGTCAGACCATTGAAATGATTGAGTCTGAAGAACAGAAAGGAAGAAGATTGTGGAAAGGAACCCATTTTTTTTTTTGAATTTTCAAACTTTATTCTGGAAAACAACTAACCAAAGCCAGAGGAAGATGGTTACAGTCTTTATATCCCTCACAGATTGCTGTACATTTTAGTTAACTAATTGTTTTATAATACATCTAGATTTTTTTATTATTTTTTTTATTTTTACAGACTGCATTTTGACTCATTGTACACAATTGGGGTTCATCATTTTGTTTCTATGGTTGTGCACAATGTATATTCATACCATTCATGCAATCATACGTGTACATAGGGTAATGATGTCTGTCTCATTCCACCATTTTACATACCCCCGCCCCTCCTCCCTTTCATTTCCCTCTATGTAACCTAAAGTTCCTCCATTCTTCTCTCAATCCCCCACCCTCCCACCCCTATTATATATCATTATCTACTTATCAGGGAAAACATTCGGCCTTTAGTTTTTTGGGATTGGCTTTTTTCACTTAGCATGATATTCTTCCATTTATCTGCAAATGTCGTAATATTATTCTTCTTTATGGCTGAATAATATTCTATTATGTATATATACCACAGTTTCTTTATCCATTCATCTATTGAAGGGCCTCTAAGTTGGTTCCGCAATCTAGCTATTGTGAATTGAACTGCTATAAACATTGATGAGGCTGTATCACTGTAGTATGCTAATTTTAAGTCCTTTGAGTATAAACTGAGGAGTGGGACCCAGTTGGGTCAAAAGGTGGGTCCATTCTAAGTTTTCTGAGGATTCTCCACACTGCTTTCCAGAGTGGCTGCACCAATTTGCCATCCACTAGCCATGTATGAGTGTACCTTTTCCCTCACATCCACGCTTGGATTGTGGATAATCGCCATTCTAATTGGAGAGAGATGGAATCTTAGGGTGGTTTTGATTTGCTTTTCTCTAATTACTAGAGATGTTGAGCACTTTTTCATATGTTTATTAATTGCCTGTGTGTCTTCTTCTGTACAGAGTCTGTCCAGTGAAAGGAACCCATCCTAAGGGATCTGTAGGACCCATCAGGAGGGCTGACATTCACACTGAGAATGTCAGAAAGGAGAGAAAAGGGTGGAGAGACTGTTGGAGGAAATGAGAACATACCAAATTCAATGAAAGGCATAAATGTAAACATCTAAGAAGCTCAATGAAATCCTTATAAGATATGGTACTTTGCCAAAACACATCATAATCTAATTGTAGGAAGACAGAGAATCTTGAAAGCAGCAAGAGAAGCACCTCATCTCATAGAAGAGCTCTCCAGGAAGATGAACAGCACATTTACCCTGATAGCTCAGGAGGTCAGAAGGCAGCAGGCTGATATATTTACCTGCTAAAAGAAAAGAAAAATACCTTATCAACCCAGAATTCTATTTCCAGCAAAAATGTTCCTCAGAAGTGAGGGGAAAATTAAGACATTCTCAGATAAGCAAAACTGAGGAAGATCATTAGCACTAGACCCGATCTGTTAGAAACCCCAAAGGGAGTCCTGCAGGTTGAAATGAAAGAACACTAGACAGTAATTCAGATCCCAAAAGGAGTTCAAGACCTCAGTAAAGGTAAAGACAGGCAATTATGAAAGCCAGTATTATTGTAACAATAGTTTATAGTTCATAACTTTACTTTTTATTTTCTATATAATTAAAGAGACTAATAAACTTAAGAAAAAACAATTATTAGTCTACAAGCTAATTTTATGGCGACTTTGGTTTGTAGCTACACATTTTGTTTTCTACATATGTTAGAGGCTAATGCATTAAAAAAAGCAATGATCACTATGTTTTTGACATATAATGATCAAAGGTATGACTTTGTGACATCAGTAAATGAAAGGGAATAGCATGTCACCATAAACAGGCAGTTTTTTGTATGTTATTGAAATTAACTTGATAAATTCCAATTAGAGCATTATAGCTTTAGGATGTTGGAAGTAATTCCCATGATAACCACAAAGAAAACAAAGAACATGCACAGAGGAAACGAAGAGGGAATTAAAATTTTTGCTACAAAAAAAATCAACTATCTACAAAAGAGACAGTAATGCAGGAAATAAGGGATTTAGAGAATAGCAAGATGACAGAAGATAAGTCCTTCCTAATTGGCAATGACTTTAAATGCAACTGGATTAGGCTTTCCAAAGACAGAAATCAATCATGTGGACCCAAAACCATGATCCTAATACATGTTGTCTGTAAGAGACTAACTTTAGATCCAAAGGCCGAGAGATTGACAATAGGGTATTTGTGCACCATAATAGAGCAACGTGATTGACAATAGAAACTTGTCAATCAATAGAAACTGTCTATCAATAGGTGAACAGATAAGCAAAATGCATGAGGAAGAAAGCAAGTTCTGACAAGCTACGTCATGGATAAGCCTTAAGGACTTCATGCTCAATGAAATAATCCACTCACAAAAGACAAACATTCTATGATTCCACCCCACAAGGCAGCTAGAGTAGTCAACTTCATAGACAAGAAAGCAGAATGGCGGTTTCCAGATGCTGAAAAGAGGGCAGGAGGAAAATTGGTGTTTAATGTATGGAGTTTCAGTTCTGCAAGAGAAAAAGAGTTCTGGATATGATGGTGGTGGTTGAACAATGATACGAATGTACTTAATTAACATCGCTTAGAAATGGGGGCTATAGTACATTTTATGGTAGGTGTTTTTATCACAGTAAAAAAAAAAAAAGTTAAATAAAAAAAATAAAAAAACCACTTCTGAGTATTTTAGCCAAAACTCTTAGCAGCTCCAGAAACAGAAAGGCCAAAGAAGCACTGAGAACTCAGGGGCAAAGGAGTTGTGTTCCTGATCCTGGGTTTCTGTCTATTCTACCCGATCTTTAAGAAAATGTGTTTTTTCTAATCAGTTTGAAACATTTAAGTTTATTGTAGTGAACAAGGAAGATCAGCTAAGAGAGAGCTGTATCAGTGATCAAAAGAAACACAAAATCAGTGTAGGAAGGAGCTCGAGAGACAGCCTCCCTGTGTAATTACAGGGCCGCACTTGGTCCATCACTGATGGAAACTCAGGCCTTTCCACACCGTTCCTCCGGCAGGCATCTCACATCTGTGTACCCGTCAGGGTGGGTCCTCTCCATAGAGCTGAGTCCCGCAGAAGGAACAACCTGAGGATTCACTTGCATTGGTAACTGTGGCAAGACAGAGTGACTTGTCTGGTGGAGGTGTTGGAGTTGGGCTTTGTTTTGTTTTGATCCAAGAAAGTAAAGAGCTTTCCTCTCTTACGGTGTGACTCTGTGGTAGTGGATCGTGGAAAGCATGTTTACTCCAGAGGCAGGGCAGCGTGTGCACTGTGCCTCCTCAAAACTCTGTGTCCTTTGAACCTGTCTCTCTGGTGGGATTTTGCTGAGCAGTTCTCTCATGTAACCTGCATAATGTGTCTTGGTTCGTTTTGTATCAATGGCAGAATACCTGAGACTGAGTCATTTACGAGGATGGGGGTGTATTTGGCTCACAGTTCTGGAAGCCTGGAAAGTCCAATGCTGGGCATCTATGTCTGGTGAGGGCCTTGGGCTACATCAAATGACGGTGGGGAAAGAGGGAATGGCAAGCCAACTCCTGCAGAGGCGAACCTCGAGGAACGGCCTCCCTGTGTAACAACACACTCTTACAGAATCTAATCCAGCTCTTCAAGAGTGAGAACTCCTTCAGTCCCAAGAAATGGCAACAATCCTTCATGAGAATGGATTTCTCCTGCCCCCGTGCCACTCTTGGGTCTCATCACCTCTCAAGACTGTGAGAGTAGAAACTAAGCCTCCATATGGATTCTGCTGGGGACAAACCAAAATTAGCACATCTGATTTCACACATTTTCCTTTGTGTGAAAACTCAAAGTAAATCCAATTTGTCCATTATTGTTGAGCTTTAAAACTCCCTTTGGTCTTCACTTCCCACTTCACTGTCCAGCTAGAAACCTCTGGGTTGTCCTTCCCTCCACTACCTCCACTCAGCACAGGACTCCAAGCCAGTTGGCTCTCCAGCACGGATGCCCTTCTCTTCCAGCCTGCCGTAGCCACCTCTCCGCAGTCACACACCCGAACTGTCTGGATTCTGAAGTCTTGTAGTTGCATCAGCGTGAACCATTCTGTGACTTCAATCTGTATCATTTTCTTATTTTTAAGTTAGACAAAATCCAGAAGAAGAGGGGCTGGTGCCTGAGCCATTCATTCTAAGACACTTCCTGTGCCTCATGCCAGCTCTACCCCAGGGTGAGCCCTGTGCTCCCAGGTCCTGGTCTTCATCTGCAGCGTCCCAGTGTCCCATGGGGCCACTGCTGAGCTGCACATGCCTCTTATGTCCCTGGGCCCCTGCAGAACCTCCAACCTATTCCCTGTCCAGATCCCTAGAGAGAGAGTCACCACCCAATGGCCCAGACACTCCTTCCTTAGCCCTGGCAGAACCCTGACTCTCATTTCTCTCTCTAAAAAGAAAAAAATCACCAGGTGAGATGGCACATGCCTGTAATCCCAGCAACTCCGGAAGTTGAGGCAGGAGGATGGGGAGTTCACACCCAGCCTCAGCACTTAGCAGCTCAACAAGACCCTGTCTCTAAATAAAATATTTTTTAAAGGGATGGGTATGTGGCTCAGTGGATAAGCACCCTTGGACTCAATCCCCAGTACAAAAAAAAATGAGAGAGAAAGAAAAAAGGAAGGAAGGAAGGAAGGAAGGAAGGAAGGAAGGAAGGAAGGAAGGAAGGAAGGAAGGAAAGAAAGAAAGAAAGGGAGAAAGAGAGAACGTCAACAACTTGATGATGATAAGCTGTATAAATTAAGGTCTGGTCCATTCTCTTTATTGACATGAGAGGGAGTTAACTCCTTTCACCTCTGAAGACATCTCAGACCTTAAGGACCCAAAAGTCTAACTGAGGGTTGGAGGAAAGGGGACCTTGATTCTTATTTGACAGCAAGAACAGCTTTTTAGTTTTTTCCAGGGTTTAGGAAAAAAGAAATGAGGGGGCCTGGGACAAGCTCCCTTGAGTTGTAGGGCTGATAATTTCTGCAGAAGTTCAGACCAGAGAGCTTTATCATCAAGGAAAAGACAATACCCTTCTCCCACCTTCCACAGGACACCGCTGAGACCTTCCTTCCTAATGCCCCAGATTCTTTTTGTGCAATAGCAACTTGTCGCCCCCTGACCTACTGAACAGTCCTAAATGTCCATCTCCTGGGCCCAGCCCGCCCTACAGCCCCAGTGCAATCTAATTCTCTCTTCCTTGACCTGATGTGATGAACTTGCTGCACAAGGTCACTTACAGCTATAAGCATTCTGCATTTCATATCTTCTTTTTTCTTCCAATTAGCCTCAGAGTTTCTAAACAGTAAAAAAAGCTATTAGGAAAAAAAAAAAAAAAAAAAAAAACTTTCCTGGCCACCCAAGTTCCATGTAAAGGTAGGATTTGATTCTAATGTGAGAAAAGAACATTTTTGAGCACATACACAAAGGTCAAAAAATAAACAAGGAAATAAATAAATAAAGTGTGCCCTTAATATAATTTAAAAAGTTCTTCTTCCTCAGGGAATAATTTTTCTCTCAGATGGTAAAAAAGTGTAAACTAGAATGTATCTCTCTGGACAAGCAGACTCAATGAATAATCCCCATTGTCTAGTAAAACATCAGTGAACTTTATCGGGAATGTTAGAAATCAAATAATCCCTGTATGTTTCCCCGATTGTCAAGTGGTGGTGCCTTAGGTGAGTGGCTCCTGATCTTGACCACATGGTGGGGCACATGGACAATGACAGCGTTTGCACTGCACATCTAGGTGAGGGAAGACGCTGCTCGGTAGGGGATTGGCTTTCCCTGCCACCTGAATGTGACAGGGACACCTGTGTCTCCTTCTGGGCTCGTGGACTGGGAAGCCCTGTTGAAACCGCACATTCAGGTGTACCTGAGCTCATTCTAATGGGGACAATAGCCATCCAAACTTAGAAACACCGCAGCCAGATCCTTTCTCTGCTTTCAACACAGACAATGTCCAAGGTTACAAAGCCAGTCTTCATGCAGTCTTGAGTGTGAATGTAGCCGTATGCACAAGGATTGAATATTTTGCAATTCTGATGCCCTTTCTCCATCACTTTCCTTTAGAAAAAAAAAAGAGGGAAAAAGAGAACACATCCATCTTCTCACTTTTGTGGATTTCAAACATGTCTTCTCATGGCTCATAGGCTGAATGAGCTGATAGAAGCCCCAGCATGCTGAGTGCTACGAAGTAAACTCTTAGGGTTTAGTCTGGTCCCATGACACAACGCAAGTTGCTCAGAGAACTATCCGTGTACAGTTATCTTCTCCCGACTACTTCAAGTGCTGTCATTAGGGAAGAAATATGCCACATTTGGGGGTTTCTGGGCAAATCATTTTTGTCAGCCACTTCCTCTGCCATCATTAAGTGGATGAAGACACTTTTCTATTTCAATAAACATCAGCATTTTCTGTCCAGGCTAAAATAAGCCAACTAAACACAGGATAAGAGCAGATACCAAAATTACAAGGACCTATGTTTTATTTATTACTATCTGGAATTAAGATACTGCATATTACCAAGGGGTTCTATTTTCTAACCTCGGGCTCTGTGCACTAAAAATTTAGCAGCAAAGGAAGACATCATTTAGAGAATATGCTAGAGGTAGAGTCCAGATAGGTTTGAGGAGCTAGCCACACATGTCTATTGGGGAATAGGAGACAAGTCAGGAATCTAACTTTGGACACTTGCCAATTCCACCCCCCAAATTTAAGAACTTCTAACTTTGCTACAGGCACTCATTTACTTCCATAAATAAATTAAGGGAACAGAATTGGAAGCTGCAGGTGGGATAAATTAATTGTCTTGACTAAACTGCTATGTAAACTAAAACTGCTCTATAAATATGTCATTGTAAGTACCCTTATCATCAGGAGTAACCAGATTAATAACGACAAAGTGAATGAAGGAAGCAGAATTAGATTTTATTTCTGTGCAAACAAAAACATGCTATATTAGTAAACATTGGGGGAACCCATACGATAAAATCCCATCAGAGAGGCAAGGTTACCCTGATGCACTGGGTACATAGTCAGGTAGCGTTTACCAACATTTTTTTGCTCTATAGGGGTCAGAACTCACATACTTGATCATGTTCTCTACATATTTATGGTTTGACTCCTGTTCAATTGTACAGGTCCCAACATAGCTCCTGTGATGGTATTTTGGGGGGTTGTTAGAATTGCATGTATTTTCTTGACTTTTGTGAATATGTCAGGTAGGAACCTAGTGATGGCTAACATCTAGTGAGTCCTGCATCCTCGTTAATCACTGGGTCAAGTGCACTCCATACATTCACTCTTTTAATTTTTAAAGTATCTCGTAAATTAGGTGTCATTATCATTCTCCTTTATAGATGGAAACAGTAAACCAAAGCTTAGAGGCATAAAATGAAGCATGCAGTGATTCATTCCTAGAGGTAGCTAGCACCAAACTCCAGGCTCTGGCCACGAGGAGACAGTTGGCCTTCCATACCCATGCCTTCCATACCCATGCCTTCCTCATGCTTGGGTTCAACCAGCGCAGATGGAGATACTTAAAAATATTGCATCTCACTGCACACTTACAGACATTTTTCATGCCACTATTCCCTAAACAACACAGTATAGCAACTATTTACATAGCATTTACATTTTATTAAGTATTAAAAAATATCTAAAGATGACTGACAATATTAAGAAAAATGTGCATGTGCCATTTTATAGAAGATATTTGAACATCCAGAGTTTGGTAGCCATGGGGGCGGTGCAGAGGGCTTTGGGAACCAATGTCTCCTGGGCTCTGAGGAAGGACCACTGTGTTCTCTGTCTGTGTTTGAACTCACCCGATAAAGGACACTCGAAGGTGGGAAACACAGTACCGCATCTACCTGCCTCTTTGTTTTCTCCTCCCAGGACCCATCTCTCCCTTTACCTTCTTCCTCTGCTTAGCCTCTCCTCAACTCCTCCCTGTGCTTCTTTTTCCAAAGGCAAATACGCCATGCGAGACCTGGTCCACAGGCTGCCAGGAGGGAACAACAGCAACAACGCAGCGAGCAAGGCCATGTCGGACGACACGGTGACGGCCGTCTGCTGCACCCTGCACGAAGTGATCACCAAGAACATGGAGAACGCCAAGGCCTTACGGGACGCAGGAGGCATCGAGAAGCTGGTTGGCATCTCCAAGAGCAAAGGAGATAAGTACGTTGACTGGTGACTTCCCACCTCCGTGGTGGTAGAATTGGTTCTAAGTGTGCCTGTCGTCACCTGGTAATGGATAGCACTATTGATTGTCACTCAAAAGCATTTCTCTCTGATAGTCAAGAAAAGGAAAATGGAAAATGGTTTCCAGTTTTCTCTCCTCCTCATGAAAGCTGATCTCACTGGTACTTTGGATTTGAAAAATAACTTGTGACTTGGTAATGGCCATGATATTGGTAAGGTAGACTTGACATTCAACCTTCATACTAGTGTGTTGCAAAAGACACCAGCTTAACCTGGATTGGTGAAGCTATCTTCTTGTTATTGTCCTTGTTTGGTTGCAAGTCCAGGTATTGACAGATGCACAGCCTTTGACTCTGTGCCCCTTCAGCTCCACATAGCAACTCATAATGCAGGATAGTCAGGGAAGAAGAAGAAAGCATGACACAGTCAGAGTGAACTCAGTTCCAGTCCCCCACCCCTCCTTACAGGCTGTGGTTTGGGACAAACCACATAATTTAATAAGTCATTATGTCCATATGTGCAATCTATAAGTGAGGGGGGGAGCTGTATGATATTCTTTCAGAAATTTCTGATAAATAAGCCCAAAAGGATGAGTAGAAATTTCCTAGCCTGAGGAAATGGTGGGAGAAGGGCGGGCTTTCAGGTAAATGGAATAAAAAGAGATAAGATGTGGTGTCAAGCAGCTGCACCGCCACAAATGGGAATGTTTCCCAGTGTGATTGAAGAGCCAAGGGTATCTTAGTGTACGCAACTAAAAAATATCTCCACCAGCCAGGGTGCTAGTATATCCGTGAGCTGTCAATTTTTACAGAAACCTGCGCCAACCTTAATTAAATTTTGCCTCCTGGAAGTCCCTCAATGTAATCAAAGAAGATTAAAAGGGTAAACCTTTTGTTATTAAGGGTCTGTCTGCTTCTTGACTTTTCAGTCCCCACCCCCACCCCATTCCTTTACATCTAAATGCTAAACAATTTTTCTTTCATTATTAGAAACTGTGAGAAATGCACTTGGAGACTTTCTGGAAATTCTAGCTCATTATTTAACTTAATTCAGGATATTACTAATGTGTTACAGAGCTTTCAGTGTTTCTGTTGTAAGCACCTTGAGAATTCCAAATAGGCTCAATCAACAATTCAGCATTAGAATTTGAATACTTTCCTATATCAGATAGAGAAAGCCCATTGGACTTGTGCAATAATTGTGCAGATTGTTGGCTTGAATTATAACTATAGGGGGATAGACAGACAAACAGACAGACAGAGTTGCTATACCACAGTCTATCTTTGCTCCATCTATGCTGCATGATGACTTGTGCAGCAATGAAGGGGCACAGAGTCAAAGGACATGGATCCAGCAATACCTGGACTTGCAACCATGCAGGGACAACAAGGTAATCTGATAGGTAGGTAGGCAGGTAGGTAGGTAGGTAGATCAACAGATCTCGTGATGTTGCAAAATGCCAAGCTCTGTAGGCAGGTAAGTGCTTTCTTTACATAGCTTCAGTAGACCTTTGGGATCTCTAGTTGGAGTGCCCACCGGTTTGGAGCACTGAGAGTTTAGTATGTTACTGCTTCTTAATCATATACACATAGGCACACAATCTAACTTTAGTCCACAGAAACACTCTAACAACATTTTAGCTGCATCCCTGAGGCATTCAAAGATTGGAGTACTTTCTCCGAATTTTAAGACTAGAGAGCTGGGGAGTGGTACTCCTTCCCTTCCAATGAGCCTCCCTGTGGCGGTGGGCATCCCTGAAGGGACCTTACGAAGAAAGGATGCTTAACTCAGTCCTAAGGTCAGTAAAACTATTCATCAAAATTACTAAAATCATTTGAGGAAAACATCTATCAAACAGTATGCATATCCTTGTTGCCAATACAAAAAAAAAAAAAAAAAGGACCTGTTACATCTGGTCCTAACGATTATTATTAAGAGGGAGATATTTTCACTTGATATGTCTTACATATGTCCTTTAATTTGACTAAAATTTTCTTTGTGGCACTTGTTTCATCTCATTGTCCTTGATCTTCTCTTCAATGTCAAAGACCTGGGTTTGTGAGTTTCATAAGAGGTGTTGAACTGGATTGAATCCCACATGTTTTCAGTTGTATTTCTCCAGCTTAGGCAAGCTCATCCATTTTTCAATGTAGCTAACCTTTTAAAATACATATATTGATTAATTGGGGGAATTAAAACAAGGATTCCTTATTTCCTTAACTACACTTTAGTTTGGTTATTCTTTTCACTGCCCTTAAAACCGAGTGAATTCAAGAGAATTGCTCCATATTGCAGCATGAAACTCACCAGTTGTCACTCAGCTCTATCATTACAGGAGACATTGACATCCCCATCACCTCCTAGCCATATTTTAATAAAAGAAAAACTCTTCATTGAAAATAGATTTTTTGATAGCTCATACATAAATGGAGTGTAATCTCTCATTTTTCTGAGTATACATATTGCAGGATCAAATTGGTCATGCAGTCATACATGTACATGAGATAATAACGTCCGTTTCGCTCAAAGATCTAGCAAAATGTATAAATGCATTCTACTGTCATGAACAACTAATTAGAAAAATAAAATTTTAAAATTTTAAAAAAAGAAAATAGATTTTTTGGAATTGGTGATGATTTAATAACTAGAAATTATAATAATATCAATTCACAGTAGGTAATTTATAAAATGCTTGCAAATATGTCCACCTTAAATTATTGAGAAATTACACTCCATTTATGTATGATTTATCAGAATGAATAAATGTATTCTACTGTCATGTACAAGTAATTAGAACAAATTTTTAAAATTTAAAAAAATACTTCCGGAAATAAGTTTAGTGCATATCTGATTTTCCTTTGAAATAACATGAGAAGACATAGACATTAAAAGCATGCCTAGCTATGATCCTTTATTTTATGTGCTCATCTGTTTTATTTCTAAATAGATGCAAGCCTAAATATGCAACGATATTAAGCAGGCTGTTGAATTGACAATCACAGTGTGTTGGAACCACAACACTCACTGCATCTTGGGAGCACAATCAATGGGACTAGGGTGCTGGGATCCTGCTGCTGGCATGACTGTTCTGAGCAGCCCCAAGGAGCTGTTCCAGCTGGCATCTTTAGCCACCCATGATTTGACAGCTCTGGTGAAGTCCAGACTTGTGTAATCGTTATTGACTCTTGTAGGAGTCTTATACTCACCATTTTGAAGTCTTGATAACATTCTTTTCACGTCATTTCAAACATCCACTATGGACATTCTATCATGTCTATTTCAAAAACACATTTTTTTCTGATTTTAACAGTTACATAGGAAATAGTGTTGAATGTGTCACTGTCTTTTGTCATAAGACAGAAAAGCTATTAACAGTCTCAACTCTTACTTGTCACTAAAGAACTGTGTATTGTGGCTTTGGTTATAATCACTTGTCACATTAGAAACACTCAATGTTCAAGTCCTTCAATCAATACTCATAGTTTGTCAAGTAGTTGTTTATGTGATACCAGTCTAGTGAATGAATCAAAATTAAAGTCAAAAAAGAAAGCAATCTTTCTTTGACCTTCACATGTTTTTATAACACCATGATATATTGGCATTTTAATTAAGAAGTTAAAGACTGCTATTCATTATGCATTTACAGTCTCTTTCTATTTTATAACTAGGGAAGAAGTAGAAATAAAAATTACACTGTCAGAGAAATTTTGTATACTAACTGTTTCAACTATAGTATTACTACCTGAATTTTAATATTTTTTCCTCTTGGGTTGCTTGAGTATTGTCACAGACAAATATCTAGCCAACAGTAATAAAATGCAATACAATATAGCATCTAATATTTGTTCAGCATTGATTATATTACCTGTGTCCATAAAAAGTTCTAAAATTCTGTCTTTAAGTCAAAGGAATTTAAAATTACATTTGGAGCATGACACTATCATAAATTTTGAAATAATTTCAGCAACCATTTATTTCAGTAAAAGAAATGTTATTTTAATGTAGTTAATCTTTCTTTCACATAGAAAAGATTTAAATTTATAGTAACTCTATATTTGTTCTCTTTAATTCCTCCATATAACTGTGGCCAAAGTTGAATTTTACCTCAGTAATCATAACAATGACTATTACTCTCACCCCTCAGTGAATGGATGAAGAAACTTCAAACTGGGTTGGTCTGAATTATAAATGTGAAGACCTAGGAAAATAGCAGCCACTTTCTCCTCTGTGTCTTGGCATCCCATAATTGCGTTGCAAAATGTATATCCTCAGAATATCTATTTATTTCGACTCTCAACTACAACCTCAACCTGGCCCATCTACCATCTTCCCACTTTGTTTCAAATGCCATTTTATTTCAAAGGCCTCTTTGGTTCTGATTCAGATATTATCAGTAGCCACTGAACATCAGTCAGTTTCAGGACTGGTTATCACACTGGAGTCTTCATGAATGGTAGTATCCTGCCCAACACCAGGAGTCCCCATCCACATGGGCCAGGGGTTCGCAGATCATAACCCATGGACCAAATCCTACCAACTTCTTGTTTATGATAAATCACATTTTATCGGAACACAGCCATACCCATTTGTTTAAAAATGACTCTTCATGTTCCAGTGACAGTTAAGTAACTGTGACCAAGATCATAGAATATTTACTATCTGACCCTCTGCAGAAAAAGTGAACTGATCCCTAAGGTAGTTCATGGTGCCAATAGCAGTCACAGAATGGTGCTCTGGTTATGAAGCCAACCTGTTAGTGTAAAGAATTCCTGAGTAGTCAGTGGCTTCCGTGACCACAGGTCCAAGTGACTTCCAAGAATTCAGTTGAATTAAATTGACAGGAATTAATCTAGTCTGTATTTTGAGGTGCAGATTGGCACTGAACCTAAAGACAAAATATCTAGTTATATTGTCACAGGTATTTCAAAGGCCTGGCTTGAATGGCAGTGAAGATGTTCTAGTCCAGATGTTTCTGTGACCTTGGTTTCTCCCTATGCACTATGGTTCACATGTGAGAACTTTTAGTGCATGTAAGGCTTTATAGATTCTTACACAAATGCATTCCTCTGCGTCCGTGTGAGTGTGTACACACACCAACGTTCACTGCCCGTCTCTCGTGCTTGGCCTCAGCAGATGTGTAGAGTCCACACTGTGTATGCTCTCATGCCTCCGTGGGACTATGCATATCTGTTCTCTTGTTACCCAGGTGTCACACAACACTGCCTTGGAAACTCCTGAAGCTGGCCCTTTCTGATCACTATTTCTTCTCTTTCTATTCCACTTTGTAGACAAACGCTAAGTCTACATTCTGACTACATGCCACTGTTCTTATGCTTCATTTTTTAAAAACTCTTTTCCAAATCATAATCTCTGCCTACCCTTCACCCTCATGGATGTGTTGATGAGAATGTGAATGGGGACTGGTAGAACAATCCTCGGCCCTCCCCGGGCCTAGAGGAAAAGAGCCAGAAGACCTGGGAGGAAGTACATGTTGACCTTTCCTGACATGTCAGTGTCATGCAAACCCAGCTACCATTCTGATGGTATTTCCTGTCTTTTCTTTATCAGACACTCTCCAAAAGTGGTCAAGGCTGCATCTCAGGTCCTAAACAGCATGTGGCAGTACCGAGATCTGAGGAGTCTGTACAAAAAGGTAAGGTTTGCTTCACCTTCTTGGCTCAAGAGCATCACACAGGTCCTGGGCCCAAAGACTCAATATGGGGCCATAACAAGAGGCGTCTCAGACATAGAGAGCACTAGCCCAACAGCCTCAGTAGCCAAAACACATCTAAAACAAGAGAACCAATGAAGATACAAAAACAGAAAGGACCACTGTGTCTCCCCTAAGTATCCACACTTTGGGACTGGGCACATCCACACTCAGAGTCTTACCCAAAATTGTCTTTTCTCCTTCTCTAAGGAGTTGTGGTTTTTTAATTTTTAATTAATGTATAGTACTTATACGTATTTGTGGGGCACAGTGTGAGGTTTTAATACATGTATACCTAGTGTAATAATCGATTCAGGATATTTAGCTTATCTGTCATCTGAAATATTTCTCATTTCTTTGTGGTGAGAACACTCAAGATCCAGCTATTTTGAAATATGTAATATTTTTAATTATGCTACATCACCTTACATAGAGAAGAAAACAGGCCTATCTCCTGCACTTTTGTATTCTACAGTAGACCAAAAAGTAATGAATTCAGGGATTTTTTTTTGGGGGGGGGAGGGGTTAGAGACAAGTCAACAAATAATTTTGGAAAGGACACAGAAAAAAATTAGGAAAAGCAATTCAGAAAGTCAAGTATCACAAGCCAGAAACATTGAACTTAGTCCCAGCAGCGTGGCCCCTGCTCCGAGGCCTGATAACCTCACCATTTCACTGCCCGGAGGGACGGAGAAGATGGTCCCAGTGACCACCAGAGAACTCAGAGAGGTTGGTCCTGGGGCACTTGGTCTGTACCCCTGTGCACGGCAGGCAGGAATTCATATCATGCCTTTGAAGGAGTCTTCACTCCCAAGGTGGTTCAAAATTAAGCCTGAAGAGAAAAATGCCACAGCTAGAGATTTCGGTTCTATATATCTCATTTCCAAATGCTTCTAAATAAAGGACACTTTTTTTTAAGTTAGGAAGGGATAATTCTTTAACAGTATCTCCCAAAAGCTATTGTTTTGTTGTTCCCAGGCAAGCAAGTGTGGATTGTTAAAATTTGAGCTAATGAATGGGAGTAAAGAACCTAGATAAACAGGAAGAAAGAAATACCTGGATCAGACAGGGAAACACAGCTGGGGCAGGGCCCGGGGGCATCCGTGGGCCACTGCCCAAAGCACCTGTGTGGCCTTGTGGACAGAGAAGAGAGCCAAAGTCATTGCTGCCTCCTTCCCACCCACCCGCCTTGCGTGCGACCAGCTCCCTGGACAGGGATAAGAGGCACAGTAAGGGTCTCTTGTTGGGAGTGAGACCCAGCTTGCCAGAGGGAAATTCTGTCTTTTTCTAAACCAGTGGGTAAAAGTAAATATTTAATTTCTGGCTGTACTAAGTTATAGTCTATTTCTAGATTTCCCTGAGGCCTTTGTACTTCCCTTAAGCATCCGTTACTTTGCACTTTAAGTTTATAAAGTTTATCTTATATACTTCTCTTTTAAAATTTTCCCATTCCCCAAGAGGTAGTGTATTGAAGTGAAAACAGAGATAACAAAAATAAGTGTTAAAGGAGTGTTGAAGATTAATTATATCTAAGCATTTTGCATGTCAGGATGAGCAAATGTTTTGGATTCTGTTCTGTTTTGCTTGAAATTCAGGTCCCAGCATCCCTTCTCTGCTCCTCCTTGGGCTCCTCCAGGAGTCAGACACAGTCTGTCCCAGGAAGGAGTCCTTGGGCTAACCAGGCAGCCAGACGTGAAGAACATGCTATAAATTAGAACGAAGCTGGTGGTTCTGAGTCAGTGGTTCCAGAAGCTCAAAGAAGTATTACTGCCTCAAATAAACCACTTTCCCTGGGATCCTCAGCGCTTCCTCTGTGCTGAAATGCGCCTGCTCATGCTTTTGTGCACTGGAGGGAAACAGCTTTTAGAGATGCTGCGTGCTATTTGTTAAATAGTAGTATGAGTTTCCCACCTGAGGTATTTTCTTTTTTGGTAGTAGAGTTCAAAAGGTGTAATTGTCTTTCTATTTTCATGAAAATAAGAATGTGTTGACAGGAATTTAATGGAGCTTAAACTCAAGAGCTAAAGAAGGTTTAAAGTGTGCTTCATATGAGGAGATTCAAGAAAGAGGGCTAGAGAAATAAATGATATTTTTAGTTGACCCATGATTTAAAGATGTTCAGAAAGAGCTATTGTTAATCATTTCCAAATTATGCAGTTGCGAAATGAAATGAGGACCTTGGTGCTCAATGTCATAAATGCTGTTAATAGCAAAGCTCAAAATTCAAAAATCTCTCCATTTGAGGTCTTTTGGTGAGAAAACCAAGTTCATTTATCCTCATGAATTGTTTTAATCATCAGGGAAGTGATCTCTATTTGGTTCTCCGCTGACAATTTGTATATCCTCAGAAAAAGGTCAGGTCTATATCTTTTAAGTATCCCCACTTCAGATCTATTTATTAAACACCTATTATGGGCTGAGGAAAGGAAGAGTTCCAAAGGAAACCTAAGATATGGGTGCAGCGACCATGAGTAAAAATGAAATGGAGATCTTTTTAGCTTCTGAATTATGTAATTTAGCTTTAAAGCATGAATTAAGGAAAAGAAAATTATAGATCAAAGTCTTGAAGAATATTCAGAGCATGCATAAGAGGTGAGAGGTAAGGACTTTATGGTCAGAGGAAAACGAGGGAGATAGGAATTGGAATGACAGCCGCATGTGTCTGGGACAGAACTGAGACCCATCTGTCACTAACATCTCCCCTAGAACCAGACACAGAGGCCAGGGCGCTTAGTTTTAACTCAACTACTTTATTATTTACCTCTTAGAAGACTAATTGGATGAAATATTCTTGGGGCTGGGTGTTATTGCTCATGCATTTGGAGCCCAGACACCTTTGGATTGACCCTCTATGGAGCGAGACCTGGCCTTCTGGGTTTGTTCCCCTCAGGGAAGATACACAATTGCAAAGAAGCTCATTGCATGTGAGATGAATAGCACATCACCTTTTAAAATCCTTAAGTTTGGACAGCCACAGATAAATCCGTGAAATGTCTTTGTCACCTGTGTCATCTTGGTGGCTGTTTCATAAAGGAAGAGACCTGAGCCTCAGAAACTGTCTGCAGGTGGGGCCAAAGCAGGACTTCAAAAAAGCTTGACTTTCTAGAACCTCAGAATGTCACTGACAACATGAGGGGCTTACATGTGACCACAGCTGGTGACTTGGGATGACTGGTTTGGTGGAAAGGAGGCGGGTGGTGGTGGGAGTATGGACTGTGAAGTTGTAGAAACCACTGTGTACGAGTCCCGTGTAACACCAAGACACGGGTCAGTGGTTGGAACATGTCACTCTAACAGTGACTCAAAACTTTAGAAGCTCCAACAAACAGGTATCTTTCATGGAACTCTCATGGAATGGCACCTGGTCAGGCAGGTGACCTGGGGCCAGCAGGTGGTCCTTGTGCATGTGGGCAGAGCTCTCTGGCCTTCGCTTCTCACTGCAAACTGCAGGGAGGAGAGGGAGAAAGGAGGGCAAGAGACCAGGTGGCTGCCAGACTCCTGCTTATGCCCCTGGGGCTAGAACTCAGCTCTGTAGCCACGTCCAGCTGCACAAGAATGGCAGGAAAAGTGGGCAGCTTTGAAAATATGTGACAGGAGAAGAAAGGCCATCTCCAGCAGTCATTTCATTGTGTTCAAATATCTTTAATGCTAATTGCCAATATGACCTAATGAGGCACGTTATTTCATTTGAGGGTGGCCACGATTAGCCAGAATGCCCTGCTTATATTAAGCATTGATCTCTTTATCCACAGCTTTTGCCTGTAAAGCCATATACTGAAGCAGTCTACTTTCCCTTCTCCATGTTGACCTTCCTGGTTCTAAAGCTGGTCTGCCTCCACCAGGTCATTCCTTCCCAGACATTGCTGACAGAATCTCCAGAAAACTAAATGGCCTCTTCCAATGGTCTATGGCAGGTCTTCTCTCTAGGTGACTGGACGTGCCCTCTGGGTCCTGAAAGTTTGAAGGCCTGGGCCTCCATGTACTGCCTTCCTTCTGCTTTGTGTATCAGAGCCATTAGTGTTCTCCAACCCCTGCATCAGAGACCTTCACAGCGTCCACAGAGACCACAAACATGTCTCCCTCTACCCCAGCCCGGATCTCAGTGTCCTCACATATGAAAGAAAAGCCCAACACCTTCCTTGCTGAGTTCCTGATTGTCTCAAATACAACAGCAGCCATGACAGTGCTCTGTACACTGCAAACTAATAAGCCCATGGAAGTTGCTGGAAAATACTTGTTCATGTCATTGTCACTGACAGACACTGTCCCTCCCTTCCTGGAGCTTTGGAGCTGAGGATTTTAGTTTGTCATTGTCACCATCACTATTCATCTCCACCAATGTTTTTATGGCTCATTTCCCTCTTGGTTCCTCTACTGTCTCCTCCTGTGCCCCCTTCTCACAGTTTTTTTTTTTTGCCAAGCATCTCTGCCAACCCTATTGACCAGAGTCCCAACAGGGAGAACCTTGATATAGTGAGGTTTTAGGGTTTTATAACATGACACAAAAGCTGGTTTTAGAAGTATTTTGTGTGCTTCCATTCCATATTAGTGCTGCATTTGTGTGTGTGTGGCAGGTCAGGCATGCTGAAGACTCATGTTAGACTGGGAATCATGGCGAGGTCTAGGGGGTGAAATAATTCATGAGTTCAAGCCAGCCATGTTTCCTTAGTAAGGGTCTCTGCTGGGATCCTGTATGCTTCTAGTTTGAAAAGTTGTGGCAAAATAGTGTCATTCACAAAAAATAGTCTTCTTATAAGTACTAGGGCACATCTATCCCCCATATAGCCTCAGGATCCCCATTATACATCCTTTATGGGCTCATATTCCTGCTCATTTCTTGAATTTTGACATCCTCGAGGATTTGACACTCAGAATTTTCTCATATCATGCCCAGCTTCTTCCTGGATTACCACAGCTTTTCTCTTTGATTCAATTACCAACTAAATCTTGTTACCTTTCTGATCTCTTTCTCTAGCCCCCTGCTAGAAACATGCTTAGATGCAGTTATCTGCAGCATCTCACTGAAATCAGATGCCAAAGTCCAGGCCTGCTTCTCTTGGAGTCAGCTCTTCTTGCCTCCACTAGCCCAGTTGAAGCACAGCTTCCCAGGTCACTGGCCAGGCACCTCCCTGACTCTATTCTCTCCTTCACAGATCAACATCCAGTCCACCAGAAAACCCCAGATTTCTGCTTCTGCCCTCTTCTTTATAAATTCATGAACAGCTGTCTCCTATCTCTGGATTTTGGTTTCAGGCTCCCAACTGGGCTTCTGATTTCAGTCTTGCTCCTCACCAGCAAATTCTCCCAAGGGCAGTCGGCATTAACTTTCTAAAGAGCAAATCTGAATTAATGACTCCTTGCAGTCACACCATTCAGTGACCACTGTGGTCCTCAGGAAAAAATCCAAATAGGTTAGCAGAACCCATGAGTCCTTTCAAAAGTGAGCGTGGCTCATCCCTGCTTCCTGCAGCCCTTCCGCCATTGCACCTGATTGGAGTTCTGGGTTACTCTCCTGCTCTCCCGTCCTCCAAAGCTTTCCCAAGTCTGTACTCCATCCCATCAGCCCATATAAATCTTCATTCTCCCTACATTTTTTGTACCACCTCCCCTGGAAATAATTTTTCTGACCCCTCCTTAGATCTGAAGTAAAGTCACTCCTTACTAATCTGAAATAATTATAAAGCAGATTAGTTTGAATGAATAAAATGTTTAAATTCATACTTTGAAAGAATGACTATTAAGAATATTTTGATCCTACAGCTAAAATGTTACAGCCTAAGCTGTATTTTTATTTTTATTAGAATATAATTTATTTTTTTGGTTCAAAGAGTACTGTGGGAGAATTTGGACCATGGCCTTATGTTGCAAGTCATTTCTCCATGGAAATTGCAATGGTGTTTGCCCCCAGCTCTGGTGCAATTAGTATCTGTTCTAATTAACAGTGTTGAATTAAGGGATACCAGAAATGGGTACAAGGCAAAATTAAGAAGTGCTGCCTGAAAGAGACTTTATTCATATGTGCTAGAAAATAGGAATGCAGAAAGTGAAACAGATGAAAGTAACCATAACTATGTCTTTGGCAAAAATATGTTTTTTACTTATTAAAAAATCATAGTTCATAGTTTATCTCAACTACTTCAATTACTCTGTTTCCCAAAATTCAAAACCCCACTCTTGGATACCAGAATATACAAAGATACAACTCTCGGTTTAATGACATGGAAACTTGAAGCTTATCTCATCCCCAACCAATATGGATCTCTGTTTATTGGTCTTTATGAGGCATTAGGTCCATGATCAATTTAGTTGGCCTTCCAGAAGACGAATTCAATAACAGACTTAGGTTTTACATTTTACATGGCCCACTTTACTTTGAAGGTTGATTTATGTAGCAGACCTTTAAAAATGTTTAGCACTTGGACTCAGGTTTTGTTGTTGTTCTTTTAGAAAGTTTACTGTTTTCTTTTAAATATATTTTTGAAGTCTTTATGTTTTTAAAGCAATTTTAGGTTCAGGCGAAATTAAGAAGAGATTTCTCTGTACCCCTGGCACCATTATCATCATCCCCCACCAGAATGGCAATTATTAGTCAGTGCACTTGTATTGACAAATCACAATCACTCAAATTCATAGACTGCATTGGGGTTCACCCTTGGTGTTGTATGTCCTGTGATTTTGGACAAATGTACCATGGCAGGTATCATCATAGCCTCATACAGAGTACTTTCACTGACCTAAAAGCCTCTCCCTCTGTTAAATCTGGACAAATTTGAACAAGATGTAACACATAGATTTTAGATTTTGGATCAATGTTTTCCTTCAATTTTAGTAAAAGAGAACTATGCTAATTTTTAATTATCGAAAATGCAAACAAGATCTTCATATTCATTGTCACATTAGAGCAAAATGACTTTTTGCTAAAGACGTACAACTGGTATACCTGAATGTTTCATTGGCCAGTGAATCATTCCTGCCTGGTTGTGGGTGAGCACTAGGCTAATTGGCCAGCCAGGAGATTCCTCGTCACCTTCCATGACATCTTTTTGTTGCATGATTCCTCCCTTCCAGCTGGACACAGCAGTTTCTCGCTAACCCTAACCCTCCACCTCAACTCTCATAGTCTGCTCTTGGAGTCTCCATAGGACTTAACTGGAGCCACTCTGCCACACAAAAACCTTTTGGGGAGATCCAGGAGCTCTAGCAGTTTTCTAGAACAGCCTCTGTAGCGTCCCAACTCATCCTGGCCCTTTTGTATGATGCCAAGGGGACCCACCTCAGGGTTATTGATTCACAGGGCAATCACGGAGCTTCAGGTACAGTGAACTCTGCTCTGCCTTCCAAGACTCACACTGGTACATCTGCAATCACTTGGAAGAAGTAGCGGTAGGCCTGACACGAGAGTAGAAATGCGTAAGAATTGCGAGCTTTGGGTGCCAAGAGGGCAAGCAGCCTGGAGGATACCACCTCAGTTCTTGCATTCCCTTGCTTCTCCATGAGCTGCTTCCCAGAAACATGCTAGGCCTTCAAAACAAACTGTTGTGTTACCCTGGAAGAGACAGGCCACTTCCTGTTGCCAAGTAGAAAGTGATTTTTTTCCAGCATGCAGCCTTCTATTACTGAGGTTCATGTGTTCTAAGAAACTCAAAGTGCTTCAAAGGGAACAACTTCTACTGTCTCCCTGTAAGAATTAAAATCCTTAATCCTTAGCTCATAAATGTAGAGATCAAATCGAAGAAGATCAAACATCAGAATCAATCTCTTGTTGACAATTAGTGGGGTTAGAAGTCAGATTATTCCAAGCCTGGGATTTTTAGGATCCAGGATCCTGCCCCTTCCCCAGTGAAATGTAGGCGTTGTGCCCAGTGAGCTGCCTGTCCTGGAAACTGGGGATGGTCATGTTTCTCTGAGTAGCAATATTGTTCTTGCATTGCTATTTTGATGTGAGAAACAAAACAGAAAGCTAATCTTCAGATACCCTTCCCTTTACTGTCAGCAATACAGACTCTCGGGTTGCACAGTCCATTCAGCGGGTGAATAATGAGTGTTGATAGGAGTGGAGTCCAAGCCCCTCACGGCCTGTCCCACTCAGGCCTCTCCTCTCCTCCTTCCTGGTGTTCCTTTCACTGGCTCTTGCCACCATCGCACCAACAAAATAAGAAATCAATAATTAATTAGGGATAGGTAAGGGAGTACTGGTAGGTCTCCTCCAGTGTTCACACCACTGGAGTGGGAGAGTGAAGCCAGCCTTCGTGTGGCCTCCTGTTGCCCGTTCAAGGCTGACCACTGCACAGAGATAAGCCAGGAGGCCTGTCCCCACAAACTGAAGTTAATGGCTCATGTCTGACACCCCTTCAGCCTGGTTTGCTGGAAGTTTGAAGAACAATACCAGTTTCTGATGGAAATCAGAAATTTATTTTGAAATATTGTCAAGGAAAAACAGAACAAAGTTAAAATTCAAAATTGTGATGCCTAAGCTTTGCAGTAAGAAGAGTGAGACATACTTTAATACTTCCTTCAGTGTGTACCATTTTGAGAATTAATAGATTTTACTTGCTGGGTATCTAAGATAGTCATGGAAAAGCACTAAATCCTCTGTAGAAATAAATTAAACTGCTAAATGTAGAGCTGTCATTTTATCAAGGAACCCGCTCACCAGGAATTCATTAATCTTTCAGCAGTGCTGGAAAGTTCCTCACCAAGAGATGACTGGAAGAACACAAGGACTTTTAGCCAGATTCTTAAACAACCCCAAAACGAAAAGGCTAAAGTTAAACTCAGCCATGCTACTTTCTCCTCCATCAATCTAGGCATTCACTCTTGATGTTCCTATTGACAGTGAAGGTCTTTCTTCATGAGGTCCCCTGACCTCTCAGAGACAATTCTCAGGCACCCATCATAAGATATCTGTCCAAAAATGAAGGCACAAATGGGAACAGAAGCAAAAATCAATTGTGCAAAAGTGGAAATCGATGCACACGGCAGTTGCTAAACGAGAAGTGACTAAGTTACAGCTATTGCTGGGACAGGTCCCCACGTCAAGGAAATCCACATAGCAGTGCCCAAATTAAACATTTCCCTTATAATTCCACTCTATTAGAGAGCTCTAATCATAACAAAAATACCCTAGAGACAAAAGACAGAAAAAATGATTGCATCAGAAACAGGAAACCTCAGGGAAGTGTAAGCGTATGTGCGTCCTTGCAGCCTGCTTTGTCTGATTGACTCACACTTACCACTCCTTTTTCAGCAGATCCCAGTAGATTGGGGGATGTTACCTACGAGAACCTTAACCTGCTTCAGCCTCCCTCCCTCTCCCTCCCTGTCTCATAAGCTGTGCCTTTACCCTTCCCAGTGCCATCAACCAGGTTAGACCAAGGGGGAAGGAAGCTATAGTGACGAGATCCAACCTGACCAGCGCCGTTGTACCCTGCTTTGGTGCACTTGGGCAGTGGGAGATGTCCACCAGCTCCTTCCCTTGTGAGGGTGGTCGTTGGCTTGCTGATAGTACCCCCTGCTACTGAGAACCTTCCATCTGCGGCCTGGCCTGGGCCCCGCCCCCGCCAGCTTCTCAGAGTTCTGCATCAGCCTCTGGCTTCTGCCACTCCTGCATATGGATGGGGGTAGATGCAGATTCTGTGTTCCTGTAGCTCATGTAGTTTTGGAAGTCCTGTTTAAAAACAAGAGTAAACTGTATGATTATTAAATTATGTACAGTCCTCAGAAGGAGCCCAGGCAGTGGGTAGACCTGAAATTTAAGCTTTGTGAACTCCATGGTCAATTCACCTCTGACCCTGAGTCATCCTGCTAACATGACTCAAGACACCAGCCCTCGCAACACCCAAACTGCAGGGAGCCGGTAATCAAGCTCTTTAAGAAGCTCCTCCCCTGGGTTTTAGAAGAGGGGGGTTTGGGGAATACTCAGCCACTGGCCTCCTCCACAGAAGCTCCCCTCCACCCTCTAGAGAATTCCCAGCCTAATCTTAGATCATCTGAAAGCGGGTCACATGCTAATACTGCAGAATCCCATTTGGTCTACCAGTTTTCGCCACTCTGAGAACGAATGCTCTAGTGCCATACTTTGAGAAAGTGGGGCAGTGGAAAATCTACTGTCCCCTTCCTTAGGACTTCAGCAAAGATAGTGTGCGCAATCATATTAGCACATGCCACAGTGCCTTGTCAGTCCTGTAATTATCTACAAGTTTTCCATAATGCCAAGTCGTTATGTTGAACAAACATGACTCAAAGGAAGGTAGAGATGGATCACCCTCTGAATCCACATTCCTAGGATGACACTAACAAATTACCGAAAAAGTTAAAATACACAAAGAAGTGATCTTGCAGTTCTAGAAGCCAGAAAAGGAGTTCACTGGGGGCTGAAATAGAGGTGTTGGCAGGGATACACTCCCTCCTGAGGTTCTCGAGCGTCTCCTTCCTTACCTCTTCCAGCTCCTGGAGGTGGCCTACAGGCCTTGGCTGGTGCCCCCGCCCCCTGCAACATCAACAACACTGTGTCTCTGAGGCTCTCTCTCTGCTTCTACTGAGTGACATCAACTTCCCAGCTGTCACCTCCTGACTCTCTCAGGAGGAAGGACGCTGGTGGCTACAGTGGCCCCTGGCATCCTCAGAGTGACCTTGCCCTTCCAGATCTTCATCACACTGCAGAGTCCCTTTTGCTATTTAAGGTGGCAGGTTCTGGGATTAGGAAAAGACAATCTTTGGGGCCCGTGACTCGGCTCCCACTCCCTCTCACACAGACGTCTGAGTGTGATTGTCAAAGTGGGAACTAACACCCCGCAGAGTCACGGGCTGTCTCCTCCTCGCCACTGCCCTCCGCCGCCAGCATGTCGGCCTCACTTCCCACTGACCCTCAGTCCGTCCACGCAACAGACAACCGGAAGGAGGCCAGGAGCACGCACGGCCTTCTTTTGGAGACAAACCATCCACCTCTTGGTGGCCAAATCTCTCTACCTGAAAGTCTAACCAAAAACAGTGTTTCTATTACAAGGTGGAGATTTTTTTAAAGGCCACTGAGATGTTTATGCCCACACTGTGCATGCTCTGTACATGTCAGCACCAAACCCCTGGACTTTCCGTGCCCAGTTTTTATCAAAGCACATTTTTTAGGTATCCCACTGTGCTTACATCTCACTGCAGAGGCTTCTGCGGGAGTTACTTGTTGACTTCTTCAACTTTGAAAACTAGCCATTGCCATGACTCCTTAGTTCTATGCAGGAGGCCAGAGCAGTGGGCAAAGAAGAGGACCTATAGGTTTCCAGACTACTTAAAAAGAGTCCTGCAAGCTGAGTGTGGCGGCACACACCTGTAATCCCAGCAGCTAGGGAGGCTGAGGCAGGAGGATCGTGAGCTCAAAACCAGTCTCAGCAAAAGTGAGGCCCTAAGCATCTCAGTGAGACCCAGTCTCTAAATAAAATACAAAATAGGGCTGGGGATGTGGCTCAGTGGTCAAGTGCCCCCGAGTTCAATTCCCAGTACCAAAAAAAAAAAAAAGTCTTTCACGGTGCAAAGAGCATCAGCAATGAGAGGGAAGAAGCGAGATCCCAGGCTGTGGAAATACCCTGGCTGTTTCTCGTTTCTGCTTTCCCTGCACAGTGCCCTTGGCGGCTGGCAGAGTGCCTGGTGGTGACCCTGATGAACCCACTGTTCTCACCAGCCTCTGATAGTCACTTATGCTATGCGCCTGATTTAACCAGATGACAGATTTACCACTGATGACATACCCAGCACCAAATTAAAATGCATCCACTGGGATCCTCCATGCCAGTCTAAACTCTAATACCCGCATTTCCCTAATCTCCTTGTTTATTACCACCTGATTTCTCTTAATACCATCCTCCCAGTTCTCGTAGCACATGGCCATTTCCACACTCTTTCGACACATATTTATTGAGTACCTACTACGTCCTTGAGTCTCCTCCAGTTTTCCAAAGTGAACATACCCACACTGGGTGACCTTTCCCCAATTTCATGAAGGCACGCTTTTCAATCATTATTTCTTGACTGTTTTATTTTAGGCCTATTCTTACCAGGCTTTATTCTGACGTAGACTTGTTCTGCTCTTCATGGTCCAGGTTTCTGAAGTGGTTTTCTCGAAGCACGAACCTTCTCAGGTCCCTTTCCCTCCCTCCTGTTTCTTCAACCTCTCCCTCTGTTGGTTCTTCCTCTACAGAAACATTCTTTCTCTGAAAAGGGACTGTCCTCTCTGAACTGCCCTCCTCCACCTTGGGTCCTCTTCGGTCTCCAGGAGGGTGAGCCCTCCCTCTCTGCACCTTCCATGTTAGGCCACCCCCGCTGTGCTCCCTGTGCCCCCTGTTGCCCCTGGCCTCTGCCCCCCTGTTGCCCTGCACTGGACACGCTCCTGCCTGTGGCATCCACCAATCCCACTGCTGAGCTGGGGACCCTCCCTGCCACGTCCCCTCCACCTCCAGTGAACACTGTCCTCCTGTGCTTTGTCACTGCTCTCCTTGCCTTTCTCTGACCTTTTGAGCAGCCCCTCCTCGAGTCTCCTTCGCAGTCTGCTGGTCTTCCCTGGGCATTTTGCCGAGCCCCCCATACGTCCAAACATAGATGGCCTCGCCTGCTCCCGTCCTTCAAAAGAAGGTCTGGGGTCACTGCTGTCCAAGCCTGTTTCTCTTCACTCCTGCATCCTAAGTCTGTAATAGGCCCAACTTCACAGCTATCCGTGTGACATCACCTCCTAGCCCATGGCCCCTAGCTGGCCACGCACTGACTTAGCCTTCGATAGCATCCCCAAATCTGTTCTTTCTCCACTGTCGCCCAGCTCAGTAAATAGCGCCTGACCTACTGTGTTGTTCTTTTTAGAAACTTCTTTCTTATCGCTGCCATACTTAGCAAAAACCACGCTGATTCCGTTTCATCAGTCTCTCTCAAGTCCAGCCAAGTCTCCCGTGTGGCTCCCTGGCCTGGTGCGGCCCCCGCCTCGTGGCTGCGTGGAGCGGGCTTTACCGTCTCCTCTGTTCTCCATTGAGCATTCGTAATATAGCTTACAACTCGGCTCTGGCCTGGCAGTCCCCCCTTTAAAACGCTCCAGCCGTGTCTGTTTCTCAGGACAGGGTCCTACCCGCTCTCTGTGCTCGCCTCCCACCCTCCGCTTGGTGGCTTTGTCCCACCACGGTGGCCCCCGATCCTCCCGGGGCTTCCTCTGCAGACCCCGCTGGGCCCCCTCCAGCCTTCCCATCACTGCACCTGCCCTCCCCGCCTTCCTGGCCCGGTCCTTCTGTCTCGCTTAACTGGGGTTCCCGCCAGGAAGCCCCCTGACCCCCTCCAGCCCCCGAGGCTGGTAACAACCACTCAGAATAATCTAGACTTTTCTTTCATGGGTCTTTTTTGCGAACAGCTATTGCTATGACCATTTTTAAACACTCATTCCTCCCCGATTTCTCTCTCGGCCCCACGCCTGTCTCTTTCTCTATTCTCACCTCAACTGAATTAAATTTCATTAGAAGCAAAGTGGCAGGTGCTTATGAACTGATTGACTAAACCTCCCACGTAGCTACCTCGGGGCTTGGGCTCTGCAGGGGAGCATCCGGTGACTCCTCCCTTCCACTGTGTGGGGCATTCTGCAGAGACCTCAGATTTGGGACCCAAGTGAGTCTTTCCTTTATCCATCCCTATTAAGCATATATGAAAAATTCCTGATTATTTCCAATGTCAAAATGATCTAAGTGTTTAAGGCCAGACATTTGGATTTGTGAACCTGAAGGCTGGACTGTGTTCAGTTGCACCCCAAGTTCAACTTCGCAGTATTGATTGGAACACAGAGGACATAGTTAAAGACCACCCAAGTCACATCTTCCGGTCAAGCCTCAAAAGAGACAGCAGGGGAATAAGAGGACTAATTTGGTCTTGTTTGAATTTCACAAGCTCATTTCCCCCCCATCCTATCGGTAATGATTGTTTTTTGACAGTTAACAATGATAATACTTTCTTCAACTAAATTATATACATTTCTTTCCAACCTGTCAAATCTTCCTAGTGAAGTGGGCTCTTTAAAATTAGGCCAACTAAATTAAATTGAATTCATAAAATGAATTTACAGAGTCTTTTTTAAAAGATGTCACTACAGAAGATCCTTATATATACTGTACCTTTAAGTATCCAAATCAATTTAATTAAATTTCATTAGAAGCAGCAGAGCTGAAACTAACTAATGAAAGCAACTGGCATGTCAGGTGGTATTTATTTCTGCATTAAACTGCAAATACTCCCTTTTGGCCCTTAAAATTTAGTTTAAATATTTAACTTTAATGGATTTTGGAATTGTTGATGGAATTAGCTTAAATGAATCTTTAACAAACAGTTTACCTTAAAAATAGATGGAAGCTTGTTTTATTACAGCAAAGAGAATCTGAAGGTTTCATTGATATGCAAAATTGCCTGGGTCTTCAATTACCAGGACTATGCATGGGAGTATTCTGCTTCCGTTTTTTTTTTCCTATTTAATAACCTTTATTGAAATAAGGACAATGTAGAACTACCACTAATGTGGAATATTTTCTTTCTCTGCTTAATGTGATTACATTAATAGGTTCATGCACTTAAAAAAGACTGCAAACTGGCACAGTTTTGAAAAATCAAGTTTTTCACACATGAGCATAATGTCTTAGCTGGTTGCCTTTTTCAGAGGTAGCAACAATTTATGTTTTAACTTTCATTTGAAAAACAGGTCCCGGAAGAAGAAATCTTGTTTGTGAATGTAAGTGACGAGAATAAGCAGCATGGCTGATGAGTGGATGGTCTTGGGTTGCTAAAAGCCCAAAGGATTTTTACCACACTTTTCTTTATATCTCAAGTCACTCAAAGAAAATTAGAATTGACAAGCTTTATGGGCTGTAGCGCCTTCAAGGACAGCTAAGGGGGAATACTTGTATTCGTTACTTCAGCATCAAATAGTTTCTGTAGGCCCACTGAGAAATCCTTGTTTTGAGGCCAAATAAATCTTACCAGATGGAGGAAGTTCCAGAGCTGTTTACAAACCAGGGAGAGAAAGGCCAATGACCACACGCCAGCCGCAGTGTCCCCGAGTCTGAGCTGGACTCCAGCTCATGTGCCCAGTAGAAATAAAGAACCGTTGTTATGGTCAAGGTTAATTTTTTACAGACACTGGTCTCTAAGTCAGAGGTGTTCCTGATTACCAGGAAAGATTCCCTCAATCTGACTTGGAAGTGAAGAAGACAAAGGCTGGAACTCACTCTGGGAAGGGAACTGTAAACAGGAGGATCAGCCTTTAACTTCCTGGCTGTGGCTGGGCACTGCCACCCCGCCTCAGGGTCTCTGAAGCGTGTCCTCTTCCAGAGGCTGAAGTCAGAGACCACAAAGTCAGTAGCTCGCAATCCCTTCCCTGCCACTTTTCATGGCCCTAGTAAGGATTTGGCGCATAATCCCTTTTCTCTCGGCCTGACTGCCAAATCCGCCAGCCTGCCTTTGAGCGGCCCCTGAGGCATTTGTGCTTCTTTTGCACCTTCTTTCTAAACTCTTTGTGAGAGGATGGAGTGGCTTCTTTCCCTGGGCCTCTCCTTCTCCTCCATCGGGCAGTGTCCTTTCCGCCCTTTCTCTGACTCAGCAGGCTGCCCTCCTCTGCCCACCTGGCTGTGCCCAAGGCTCCCCACTCCTCAGGGGTGGGCGGGTCTCTCTACACAACCCCCTGCCCACTGGGCGCTTCTCACCCCATCTCCCCAGTGCTCCCCACCCAACCCCTCTGTTGACTGGCTCCTGTGCCTTCTGGCTTGGGACAGCCTCCTGTTCCCTGCCCAATCACGTTCCTGTGACACATTCAGGAAGAGGCCCTTCAGTCTGGTGGACACATTCTGGTGGGTGTGGGCGGCTGCCCCCAGCCCTGAAAGAAATCGGAGCATATTAAGCAGAAATGTGATGTGCTCCCCCCTCGCGTCCTTTTCCCTGGTACTCCTGAGGCTTTGTGGACGGAGAACTCTTGTGTGGCCGTGGGCAGGAACTGTGTTCTCGAGCTGCAGGATGCCGGAAGCAGTGGAGCTGGAGGGGCCGGGCTACGTGCTCTGAGGGACCTGTTTGGAATCAGCACCAACCTGGGGCCAGATGTGCAGATAGAATGATGCTTCGAAATCAGTCTCAAGATGGAGTAAAGAGGAGGCAAGTTCATTGGCCTCCTGCTGAAATATTGGCAGCTGAGAGAAATTACCTCTTCAAATGGAGCAGGCAGGCTGAAGGCTCAGTTTATTGTACTCTTTACCCCAAACTGACACTGCCTTGAGCCCAGCTGCATGTATGTCCTAAAGGTCGAATATGCTGACATAGATGAGGATCCATCTGATGAGCTATAATTAAGAAATATCATAAAACTGTCATCTTTATTCAATATGGATAGACCTTAAGAACAGTAGAGGCTATCTGTAAAACCTATGAGGTTTATTAGCATTTCCTTTTGCAATAAATAGTGTCATCATATTAAGTCCAACTAGCATTCATTAGGCACCTCTGGGTTCCAGTTATCATACTTGGTACTAGGATTTCATAAAGAGGGCACCCTGCATGCCCCACAGCTGGGGAGACAGACTCTCCGGCAATGCGAAAGCATTTTGTTAATAGTAGGAAAAAGAACACCGTAGTCACATGACTGTAAGTTCCTCCCAGCCCCAGAGGCATCATGCATCTGGTGGAAGGGATTCGATGAACATCTGCTGCCTGCCTCCCGTTGACCTGGCACACACCTGACCAGGTAAGCGCCCACAGATACAGAAGGGGAAGGCAGTGATTGGTCTCAGGGCTGCCTGCTGAACAGTGCAGACGTGAAATTGAATCACACAGTCAGTGAATGCTGTGCAATCGGGTGTGACTGGGGCTCAGTGTGCGTGTGGCACCCTGAGGTTGTGACCTATTTTTGTTTCTGTAGACGTCATCCTTGAGAGTGCTTTATCCGACATTCCCAAACCGAATAGGAGCTGAAGGGCTTCCCAGGATTTAGCACTTTAAAAACATGTGTGTCTTCCAAGTAGTAGTCTCCTCCACCTGGGCACAAAACCTACATGCCAGGAGCACCCTCACCGTGATTCGCTGGCATCAACGGGGGGAGGCAGGAATTTTGCAAAGAATGATGCCCAGGCACAGCACAGACAGCTTAAACAGAATCCCAAGGGCTGTGTGGCCTGGCCGTTACTCTTTCTCAAACTCCCCAGGCTCATGAATCCTGTTGCCCTTAATTTATGGAGGAAAAAAACAGAACAAAACAAAACCTGATGCCAAGTTTACGATATATATACTGAGGGGAAGAAGCTGACTCCTTGCAAATTTCTAATCCCACCTCTAGCTACAGGGACCCCGGTGACATGAGCGGGAAGAGGATCTTCCTGAGAACAGTTCTGAGCCTTGACAGGCTACTCTAGCTCATCCTCTGCACAGTTGAATTGAATGTCACGCAGAGTTTCCAGAATAAGAAGCTATGGGCGAATGTGTGTTATCCTGAACAGTCTGAAAGCCGCTTAGGTCCTTGGTCCACACTGCTAGTGGAAGTCTGTCCAGTAATAACATTCTGCTTGGAGATTTTACTGGGTGCTCAAAACACATAACATGGAGGGTATTATAAGTCCAGGGACCTAAACATACTTAAGTTCTGTAAAAACTGAATTGAGTGATGGCTACTTAGACACACCATGAAGACCCAGTGGTTTTGAGACTGTGAGGTGGTATGTGAACTTGACTCCTGGACACTCTGAACCCTTGAAAATGCCAATGGGGTACATCCCAGCTTTGGGGAATAATAAATTTCATAATCAAACACGTCAGAAACTTTAACCCAGAAGCTGAAACTGGTGGAAGGACAGTAAAAGGGTATGATAAAGAAAATCAGATGATTCCTGGTGGCAATTTAAAGTTCAATGACTTTGAACTCCTCTTCTCTTTAGATTTCCATCTCTATCTACTTGGAACAATTTAACAGCCTCCAGTTTTAAGTTTAATGTGTTAAAAATAAAAACCAATTTGAGGAACAGATATCATATCACATTTTTGACAGCTTAGCTGGATCTTGAGCTGGAGGGCACAACTTCTGGGTCATTCTGCTGAGCCACAGACGTTAAAAAAAGTTTCTTATCGTCAATATTGAGGATTAACGGCCCTTCCCTGGTTACTGTGGCTATTCTTAATTCTCTGGTTTTCTTCCTTGAGCTTTCTTATCTAACCCCTGCAAACCAGAGGAAATGTCACAAAGGGGATCCAGGGCCAAGCACCCAATGTACTAGAACTCACAAAAAGTTCTCTGGCTAACAGTGAGTTAAAATTTTAACAAGAGAACAGTGATTAAAGAGGTGAACGATGATTGAAGATATGTGTCCGAGTGGTAGGTATTTTCTGAATGGGAAGTAAATGATTGGTAGCTAGCTGGATCACAAATGTGTATGTGGCCAGTGGGACAGAAAGGTTAACTTAGTAACAACTTTCCGAAAGAAAAGATTTCTTCATTTCCCTTCTTATTTAGAAAGCAAAATATAGTTTTTCAATTGCCTGACCCAAAATTTCATATAATAAAAGGTTTCTAGAGCTGTGAAATTCATCCTCACTAATTACTCATCATATCTGTAATGAGTATTGATTAATCTATATCCTGGGCAAGCCATACTCTGGTCTGTAGCATCCAATGTTATACTGGTTTCTGTGACATTTAGAAGTAGGTACATTCTGAACCCAAGTCCCTTCTGGACATGGTTGAATGCAGCAACATCCAAGTCCTGCAGTTCAGCCATTGCAACTTCTGCATCATGAATGAGAGCAAGTAGGGATCACCTCTTCTTCCTGCTCCTCTTGGGGCTCCCCCGCTGCAGCTCAGGAAATTGCCCTGATCCACATCTTTAGTTGGGTTTCCATGGCCCCGCTCATGTCCCTCTCCCCACCTCCACTTGGAGATCCTGCGCCCACTGACCTGCCATGGTGGGCCATGTGCAGAGGGGTCTGGCTCAGGGTCACACTCCCCTCCCCACCTCTTCTCTCATCACCCTTAGGTGCCTGTAATCCCATCATCCAGAGACAAGTTACCTGCATGAGCATTTGCAGGATTGGACATCGTGAAGGATTTGAAAGCATTTTTTTTTTCTTTCCTTTTTTGAGTGCCCCTAAGGGCTCCTTCCTAAGCAGTTTAGAACAGCCATCTTCCTGACACGGAAATACTTAGAGGAGATCAGTGTCCTCTGAGCATCATGAAATCTGCACCGCTGCTCCTCACACATCTCCAGTACCCTGCACAAGACAGAGATGCTGAGTAATCCATTGATGTCACACCAAGTAAAACCGAACCTAGCGTCCTGCCGTATTCATGCCTCACGTCTCCTTAGTCTGGAACGTATCAAATGTTCACCAGCGTTCTTATTGTAAAACATCATGCCTCTTGGGACATAGAATTTCACATCCGTGACCCGAGGAGCCATGGGTTTAACTGAAGCTGTGTCCTGAACCACGACTTAGAACCCCAAAGTGTACCTTCTAAATTGCAAATGAGACCAACATAAAATGATCTGCCTTCATTTGGTCATATTTAGGATTGGTTTTGCTGTCAACCAAGCATTTGCTTCAAAATAAAGCGTTATCTTTTCCAAACAATTTTTAAAATCATTCTCATGTATGAGTAATGGGTACCTACCCTTTCGAGATATTTTCCACCCTGCGCATTCTTTTGGTATAACTGTCCCTCCCTGTCACTACCACCACCCTCCAGAGGATCTAAGAGAAACCCACAGAATCCCAGTGGACACATTTTCTCCATACCCCTTACCATGACATGTTCCCTCCTGTCCCTGAGAAGGAGGTTACACCTTACACCCTTCATTCATTAACCCTGCTGCCATTGTTTCCTGAGCCTCCTGGGTCATCCATCATTGTCTAACTCAGCCATGACAGGCCGTGAACAACCATGGGCTGCCTCAACAGCCATCTTTGTCCTACCTGTGGTCTCCTGGCAGTAAACCCCCTGTGTCCACTACCTGCTGCTCTTTCTTCATCTTCTTGCTCTGACCCTCAGAGACCTTGAGGACCTCACCCACCCTCTCGGGTGGTGGCTGTTTCTTCTTCGTCAGCTCCCTCACCCCTCGTCACCGGTCCTAGAGGTAGAGTAAGTGCCCTCCCTTGCTCCTCATTGCTTGCTGGAGAACTTTGCCTTCCCTCCCCTTTCAAGAACCCCCCAGCATCTGCCAAGTATCCCCTCTCCAGCAGACTCTGCGGGTCCCCAGTCCACTAGCTCATGTCCACTCTCCATCCCTCCCTCCATCTTTCTTTTCCTCTCTACCCAGCCTAGATCCTGTGGACCTCATGACTTTCCCTTGTCCTTGTCCCTCTCCAAGTTCCTTACCTATAAACCTCCACCCAACTTACCCTCCTGGCCCAGCGCCCCTGGATGTGGCTGGGGAAAGGCCAAGGACCGTGCTGATTGGTCACCTCTTTCTCTAGTCATTGCAGCAATGCCTCAAGTAGTGTCCCCACAACCCTGCTGCCCACCTGGCTGCCCCCCACCTGGCCATAGCCAAGTGGCTCCCTCTCACCTCCAAAACTGTTCCACACCCTGCTTCTCCTTCTCCTTTCCCTTCCTCTCTCCTCTTCCGTCCTCTAAACTCCAACCCATCCTTACCTTTAGCAGCTGACCTAGCTTTTCATTTTCCCTGGGAAAACACGAAGCAGCAAGAGAGAACGTGCTCCTCCTGCTGTCTCTGGCTCTTGCCATCTCCTCATTGCATCCTGGCCAGAGAGCCCGTCTGGCCTCCCTCCTGCTCCTGTGGCCAGTGACCCCTTTGCTCGCCAAATCCTATCAGCCTATTTCCTCCTTGATCTTCCCCTCTCCCCTACGTCACCAGTTTTTCCCTCCTGGATGTTGAGTCATTCTATCAGCATACAAAATGCTGCAAAATCTTCCCAGGGATCTACTGAAACACCTCTTGATCCCTCTCTCTTCAAGCCCCATTCCTTTGCTGCCCTTTGATGGTAGAATGTAGACACAGGCTGTCTGGACTCCCTGTCTCACCTTCATTAGTTCCCATTATCTTTTGAGCCTTCTTGAGGGAGACATTCACAGACTGGCAGAAGAAAGTGCTTTTGTCCCCACCATGACGTTCTCCATCTTTCCAAGACCAGCGGGGGGGCTTGGTCCTCCTCCTTACTTGATTGGTCTCCTCCTCCTTGTGCATCTGCTCTCCTGGTCTTGCTGATATCACACCCACCTGGTTTCCTGCCAGCTCACCTTGTTCCTACTCTGCCCTGAGAAGAACCCCTGACTCTACACCCTCTAAATTCTGGAGTGCCCAGGGCTCACTGAGCTTCTGCCTTCTGCTTTCCTGTATTTACATTCTCACATTCTTACGTCCATCCTCTTGAATAATATCTACATGCTGAACCCCAGAATTTCTTCTCTAGCCACGACCTTGCTCCGGGTTCACAGACTGCTTGGTTCTCTTGCCCCTGTTCCATCTCTAACCCACCCTGTGCCAAGGTGACCCTGCTTCCCCTCCTACCCTGCTTCTCTCCCATTGTTCTCCCCTAGTAAGTGGCACCTGCCATTCTGGTTCACGCCAGAAGCTTCAGGCTGGGGCTTGACTTCTCTGCCCCACACTCGAGAGCCAAGTCATTCGCCAGTCCTCCAGTGTGGGTGCATCTTCCCTGTCTCCTCACCCGCAGGCCATCTGAGGTGGCCTGGGCTCCCGTCTCTTGGTGAAGGTGCTGCCTCATTCCATCCCCGTACACCCTCCTCAGCATAGAAGGCTTCTCGCTGCCCGGGTCCCCTTGCTCACTCTGCTCGGTCACAGCAGCCTTTCCTTTGTCCTCATGGGAGTCAGACCCGTTCCCACCCAGCACCTTTGCCTCTGTTCATCCTGTGGCTGGGAGGCCCTCCTCTGTCCTCGGAGTCTGAGTCCTTGTCACCCTCCGAGTCCCTGCTACAGCATTAGCTCTTCCGACTGCTTCCTTGACCATCGGCCACTGTAGCCACCCCAGCCCCGCCCACCCCACTCCTCTCCCTTAACCCTGCTTCTCTCCCAAGTACTTGTAAGTACGTCACATTTTAATTTTAATGTTTTCACGTGCTTACATTTTGACTTTGAGGGCCCTCTTGACTTTATAAGGCTCAAGTTCCTCCTCTGTGAATTGGGGAGAATACTAACATCCAGCTCTTGGGCTCATTGAGAGAATCTTGCACCATAGCAAGTACCCAATAAATGCTTTTAAAATAACTCACCTCTAATCTGAACTTTATCCTTCCATTCAAGTGGGACAGGAATAACAAAAATTAGATAAATGAAGAGACACAATAGTAGAAAGAGTATGAAATGTTCTTTATTCATTTTCATCTGTTGATATTTTCAGTGAGTCTCAATAAAGCATTTAATTCCCTTAAAAGTCTTAATATAATTCAAAATGAAAAGCTGAAAGAGTTGAAAACAATTATCTCTGTGAAGCAAGACTTGCGAGCAAGACAGAGGCTTGCTCTTCTTTGTTTCAACATTAGTACTAGGACACTTGAGTTCGATGGACGTGTGCTTGAGTTTTAGAAAGACTGGAAGGCAGTACTGTACCATGCTAACGGAGCTGTCTAGGCCAGGGAAGATGGTATCGTCAGCTGTTCTTATTGTCTTCTTTACATTTTGTAAATTCCCCCAGTGATCCATAATGTATTTATATGTTTTTAAATAAAAATCATATGCATGCTTTTCATATATGAACTGGATATTAGAAGGTTAATGGAGGTTTGGTAGCATGCATTTGAAATTTGCTGCATATTTGAAAATGTAATCTCTGGGGCACAGGGAACACGGCAGTCTAGTGTGGATACTGAGCAGCAGCTGCTAAGACCTTGAGACAGGAGGGGTTGGGCCTCGGAGGCACGGAAGAGGGTTGGAAACAGGGTAAGCAAGATAAGTGGGAAGGGAGGATGCCCCGCTCCTTCTGATCGCTCACAGATTGGTCCTGAGAACAGAAGAGTAAGCACGTTGGGGAGACTTGGAGATAGGAAGAGAGGAGGCAGGCAGGGCTGGAGACAGGCAGGCAAAGGATGAACATTTCAGGGTCCTCTGACATTCGGAGCATCATATTTGCATTTAATAAAAACCTCTGGCCAAAGCAAGTTTGCAAAGAGGCCGTTTATTCCACATTTGGGAAAGAAAGCAGGCACTCAAAGCAAGGGCTCCCAGCGAGGCTGTCTGGGGAAGAAGGGGTGTGTCTTCACTCACCTTCTCTCTGCTAACCTTGATGATGGCCAGGAGCTCTGTAATCTCTTTTGACATGCTGTAGAAATGTTTTGCAAATTCAAATGCTCAGAACTTCCAAATGTCGAGATGAAAAATCACTCTGCCTTCCCACGTAATAGGAGCGCACTGTTTCTTGCAGGATGGATGGTCACAATATCACTTTGTAGCCTCATCTTCAACCATCGAGAGGGATCGGCAAAGGCCCTACTCCTCCTCCCGCACGCCCTCCATCTCCCCTGTGCGCGTGTCTCCCAACAACCGCTCAGGTAAGAGGCTGCGCCGGGCCAGCCCAGGCCTTGGTTTCCCCTGGGCAAAGGCTCTCACCCCAACCCCTTAGCGGAGACACACCCAGGGAAACTGCCCCAATTCAAACTTTGACTAGGAATATGAAATGACTTTGTGTTATACATGCACATATTCAGAGCAAATTCTCTAACAGGTTCACATTCACGAAATCCCCATCAGGAAACTGCCTTCGCTGAAGAGCGAGTGTAAGGAAAACCACCAAGAGTTTGCACATCAAATTTAAAGTTTGAGTTGCATTTTCTTTATTGTAATTTGGATAATGGAGTAGAGGATACAGGATGTACTGTTTCTTTGGCATGACATGTTTGACATATGTCTTTGAGGGTTTTAGAACTATTCTGTATCTAAATGGTTTTTTATTATTGCCTACAAATCATTGATAAATTCTTACAATGAACTTTAGCTTGTAAGTCATTCCATTTAATTTTCTAATTTTGTCACATTCCTCTTGCTTAAATTTTGAGCGTCAGTCACTCATTTATCTGTAAAAGCATTTTATGTTATACCACTTTCCGATTATCTTAAGGAATGCCAAAGATTAGAGGGAAAGATTCACGATAAAATACGAACACCTCATCTAGTAATGTAAGTGGCATGGGTTTATTGTTCTTTTAACCAAAGTGCACGTTTCTAAAACTTCTCCCTTCTGCATTTTGATTTTGTTTGGAGAATGAAAGGCGGACAGGTAATCTATGCCCTCACATGCCCAGCTCTGCCGGCTTCCACCAGCCTCCCTGCCTTACTCTCCCGCCCACTTCCGGAGGAGGAGATCGTATTTTCTGAAAGGATATTCTGGAGGCATTGGCAGAAAACACTGCCCAGCAAAGTGGCCTCTCTGCCCCCAGGGACAATTGCAAGTCCTTACCCCAGTCTTTACTGTCAGAATGACAAGGAAGATCAGAAACCAGTGGGAAACCTGAGACTGACAGGAGCCACCCTCTCCAGCCCCGAGAAAGCTTCCATGTTAGGGTGTCGCTGTGGCTGGAGACATTTGGTCCAGCCTCGGATGAGGATCACTGCCACCTAACCTAGCAGCACAGAGGTGGCCTCTTTTGCTTCTTTTCCTACATTTCTGGCAGGTTTAGAAAGATAAGGAGCAGGGAGCCCAGGAAGCATAAGGAAAGTATCTTTTTTAAAAAGTTCAATTAAAAACTAAAGAAGATGAAGTGATATAAAAGCTCAGAAGGCGCTGGATGTGAACAGCCCCCTCTCAGGAGCAGGCAGGGCTGGGGACTCGGCCATTCAGCCAGTGCCTTGGTATTTCCTAGGCCAGGCACATCGAGACACCTAATAAACACTTGTTTGCATGATTTGATTTTTCCCAGAGCTTAATCCTGATTTACTGGAGACTCGAAGCACCACTGCGCATGAGGTCTCAGGAGATAATTACACACTTGACGTGGTTTAATAAACACGGCCATCTGTGCAGTATTAGACTCTAATTTTAAAAGCTTTGGTTAAGAAGCTCCGAAAAATTATCCCTCCGTGATTGCATGGCAGTGACTCCTAAAAGGCCAGCCTCCACATAGGTAGCACCAGGAGAAAGTAGGAAAGCTAGAGAAGGGACTTTTCTGGAAAAAAGAGGTGAGCGCAAGACAGAAAAGAGGGCAGAGGGTGGTGGAGGTGCGTGAGACTCCAGCGCAGCAGCCTGTGTTCCGGAAACAGCAGGAAATGGGCAAAGCCCAACTCAGCTGGGGGCTCTCAGGGACTTAGGTGTTCTTGCAGACGTCCCCCTTTAAGCTTCAGAACCCCACATGTTAATACAATGCAGTGACCTGTTACAGGGCTGGGGCCCTCTGGGAAACTGAGGCAGCACAAAGACCACCTTCAAACCCCGATTCTTATGATCGGGTCAGGAAGATTGCAGACTTGTCACTCAGAGTAACAGGAGTGAGTTTGTTGAAATAATAAGGGAAAGGGGACACTCTCAAGGGAAAGCGTAGGTCCTCTCAGAGAGGAGAGGGACAACATGCCTCTCCTACGCTCCAGTTTTTGGGGGATCCCAGAAAGTTCCCAGAGAGTCTACCCAGCTCCTCTTCTTGACTTGGCTGACAGAAGCTGACATCAGACTTCCAAGTCCTTACTGTCATGGCAACTGTAGATCACCTTGGCCCACGCTGACCGGTTCTAATTCCTTACAGATTTTATGGTTAGAAGTGACTATCCTTGTCTCCCAGAGTTTCAGGATCCGGTCACAAAAGCCTGCTGGTTCCTCCCATTGACATTACCTCAGGCTGCATTTCTCCTGCAGATAGGTAGATTGCTGAGGGATTGATGTATCCTGTCCACCGAGGCCAGGCAGGGCTGCAGGGAAATTGCTTCTTGGAAAAGAAAGTGTGTGGGGGTCAGCAGAGTGGGCCCATTTTATGGACTTACTCTCTTAACCTCGTGCTCCTCCATCCTCATCTGTTCGTTCCCCAACAGACCCAGTGTCATTTGCCTCCAGGGGTCCCAGGCGGAGCAGAGACAGCCTTGATTTTGCTCTGATTGGTTTGGGAGGGGGTAAGGGCTTTTCAGGAAGGGAATACTCGGTTTCCTTTCCCAGCATTTGGCGTGACTTCTCCGGAGCACTTGAGGCTCTTGTGCTGGCGTTGAGCACCCACTTCTGGCTGGCTGAGAGCTCCCCAGGATCAGGAAGCGCTGAGTGGCCCAGGGCTCCGCCTCCCCCTGGGGCCCACCAGGGATTTGAACACAGAAGACACTTAGTCTGACAAACAAGATTCAGTGATTCAGTGAAGCGAGGGGGCATTCAGGGTGCAAGCAGCCCGGTGCGCTGACCGGGGCTGGGGTGAGGGACCTGGCACTGGGTGAACCACATGCTAAAAGGGAAGCAGGTTGACTGGGAAGGGAGTTGGATGCTACAAAGGAAAGAGGACTTCATGCTAGAAATCAGACCTCCTCAGGAGTCCCATCCTCCATCTCCCCCAGGTGTGCTAGTTAAACCTGGATTCTGAGGCCCCGTCACTGAAAATGCAAACACCAAGACCAAACACCAGGATCGGGTGCTGGAGCCCCTGAGTTCCCGGGTGTTTGGGTTGAGGTAGATGGGGAGCACTGCACTAGGGCACAGAAAGCCGGGGACATTTCAGGTCAGCACTGGACGCAGCCCCGATGGCCTGTAGGTGGGAGCAGGGCTGCCCCCCAGAACACCCTGCTGCTGCCCCTGCTTTCCTCATCTCGGCACTGGCCGGGCTGTTGGGGTGCTGCCAACCATTCCATCTCCCAGGAAGAAGCAGCCTTTGAGATTCACCTCTTAGCCTCCAAGTTCAACTGTTTCTCTGATGTTGGTAGTAGCAGAGCTCATTCCCTGATCCAGCAGCCAGGAGTGGCCACAGTGTAAGGTGTGTGAGGGACACCTTCAGGAGAAGAAGCTCTCGGCCCTGCCCTGGGCCACCTGGAGAAAAGCTTGGTGGTCTTGGTCACCCCGTGTGGACAGGGGCTGCTTCTGCTTCCTTGAGGGCAGTTCAGACAACTTTGATAACATTTAAATCAAAATGCATTTCTTTAAAACATGGATTCTTAATTATCAGTACAGGCTGACCATCCCTCATTCAAAATGCTTGGGACCAGAGTGTTTCAGAATTCTGTATTACACACACACACACACACACACATTGGCATGTACCCAGAATATATAATACATATTATATATACTTCTGGGGGGGGTGTGTATATATTGTTTATTGTTATGGTTTAGATGTTGTATCCCCCAAAAGTTCATGTGTGAGACAACACAAGGTTTGGAAGAGAAATAACTGGGTTAGACTCTTAACCTAATCAGTGAATTGATCCTTGATGGGATTAACTGAGTGGTAACTAGAGGCAGGTGGGGTGTGGCTGGAGGAAGTGGTTCACTGGGGGCCTGATGTGGGGGTATGTATTTTGTATCTGGCAAGTGGAGTCTCTCTCTGCTTCTAATCATCATGTGAGCTGCCTCCCTCTGCCACACTCTTCTGCCATGATATTCAACCTCACCTACAGCACCAAGGAATGGCACCTGCTATCTATGGATTGAGACCTCTGAAATCGTGAGCCCCAAATAAACTTTTCCTCCTTTAAAATGGTTCTGGTCAGGTGTTTTAGTCCCAGCAGTGAAAAAGTTGACATATACATACATATATATGCATACATATTATATCCAGAAATCGGAAATACTCTGGCCCTGGCCCCAAACACACACACACACACACACACACACACACACACACACACACACACACACATATGTGTGCGCGCGGTATATCTTCAAGATAGGACCTGGTCCAAACATGAAATTTATTTCTGTTTCATATGCACTTTACATATATATCCTGAAGGTAATTTTATACAAAAATTGTCTGTTTTGACTGCAACCTATCACTTGAGATCAGGTATATGATTTTTTACCTTTGGTATAATGTCAACACTGAGAAAGTTTCTGATTTTGGAGCATTTCAGATTTTGAATTTTTGGATTAGGGATGCCAAAGCTGTAACAGCTCCTCTGAAACACATCTAATTTAAAAAAAAAAAAAAAAAAAAGGAGAAATGTAGACAGGGAGAGAGGGAAGGGGAGGAGGAGGGTACAGGGAAAGAGAAAGAAACCAAGACTGGTCTTCATTCTTAAAACTGCCACATACACCTCAGGCAGCTCATGTCTCTGCAGGATTTCTCTCTAAGGAAGATGGTCCCAGAATGTAATCTTCAAATGCTTGCCTCTAAGTCACACATCTCCCCTTAACTATCAAACACCAGTTGTCACAGTCTGTCACCAGTGTGGCAAAGTGATAAGTTCAAGAGCAAAAACCACCAAAAACTCTCAAGAGGCCCTGCCTAGATCTTTTACGTAGATGGAGCCGCGGCTTTATGGCTTTAACTGCTCATGCGGAAAGGCAAACTCGCTTAGAATGAGATGCAGAAAACCTTCCTTCTCATTTCTTCATCTAGCAAGTGCCCCAGCTTCACCTCGGGAAATGATCAGCCTCAAGGAAAGGAAGACGGACTATGAGTCCACCAGCAGCAATGCCACCTACCACGGAACTAAAGGCGAACACACTTCCAGGAAAGACGCCATGACAGGTGAGTGCATCTGCCTGCCTCCTCCTCGGAGCAGCTGGCTTGACCAGGGACAGGGCAGGAAGCTGGAACCTCAGCCTGCACACCATGCTTTGCAGCTCAGGAGGACTAAATAGGTGTTGGGTCACTTGAGATCTTGAAGTCATGATTCCCAGAAACTGAAAATGAGGAGATTAAGCAAAGATATAAAAACTGAGCACCTTAGAGATGGGAAGCACTAAGAGAAAATGTTCTCTACACACCTTTACTATTTCCTTTTCACCTGTCCATCTCATCATATCCCTGCCAGTTAGAAAGGAGAGTCTATATGTATTTCTTCTTCATTGGCACAACCCATGGTAGAGAAGATTCCAAGATGGTGTTGCTCTATAGCTCACCTTTGCCCATGAGGAAAGGAGGGAAGGGAAGGAGAATGGGAACAGAGAGCAGGGGAGAGGATAGACTTAAAGGAATCCCTCAGAACTCCTATGGAGATATTTTTCCTATTGTCATAAGGCTAGCCTCTTACCATGGCAGTTTGCCAGAAAGCTTCATTAGAATGCATTCCTTGGTATATACCCAATGGACTTAAAATCAGCACACTACAGTGACACAGCCACATCTATGTTTATAGCAGCTCAATTCACAATAGTTAAGCTGTGGAACCAACCTAGGTGCCCTTAAACAGATGAACGGATAAAGAAAACATGGTGTGTATATATATATATATATATATATATATATATATATATATACACAATGAAATATTACTCAGAAATGAAGAAGGAAATTATGGCATTTGCCCATAAATGGATGGAACTAGAGACTATCATGCTAAGTGAAATAAACCAATCTCAAAAAACCGAAGGCCAAATGTCCTCTCTGATATTCAGATGCTAATACAAAATGAGGGGGAGGGAGGCAGAGAGAATAGAAATACTCTGGATTAGACAAGGGGAATGAAGGAAGGAAGCACGGATGGGAATAGGAGAGGCAGTAGAATGAATCAGATATCCCTTTCCTATGTTCATGTATGCATACACCACGAGTGAAACTCCACTCCATGTACAACCACAGAATGAGATCCTAATTAGAAGAAGTCATGCTCCATGTATGTATAATGTGTCAAACTAGACTCTTCTGTCATGTATATCTAAAAAGAACAAATAAAAATGAATAAATAAGAAAGGAACCGACGAGCACAGTCTCTCTAGGGAGGCATTCATCTTCTGAGCCCTTCACTCCTCAGTATCCTTATACTCATTGTCTTCCTTTCTCACCTGCCGGGACTCTGAGGAGACCAGAACTGGTATACTTGGCATCTGTTGGCCGCCTCCTCCTGCCTGGCCTGCCCCTCCTGGCTGGTCTTCACTCTTCTTCTCTGCAGTTCTCTTTGGGGCATTCCCAGCCTTCTCCAGGGTTTCCATATTCTTCCTGTCCCATTGGGTCCTCCTTTGAGGAACAGAATTTGGAATGTTATTATAGAGGGGTTCATACATAGAAGTAGAACTTCCAGAGCTGCGGGACTATCACAGGCGACCTACATCGTTCTTCACCACGTAGACATGGAAATGGGTTCCGCCCGAAAGTCAGCCATGAGTAATAGAGCTGTAAGAGAACACAGTTATACTAGATCATTCATAAAAGTGGGGTGCAGAGGGCGCAACCCTAAAGTGACACTGAGACACTCTTATCAGAAATCTTGAAAGCATGGGGCACATTTCTCTGATGTTATTTACATGCAGATCTTCAGGGAAGCAGAATAAACAAATTGGATGATTTATTAAAATGTCTTCCAAACCCAGGACAGCTAAGATAAATTTTTCCAATAGCAAATGTATTTACCCCGGTGGCTGTGTTTTCTGCATTAACTCTGCACAGCTGCATAAAGCAAAGCATAATAAACGGATGTTTTTCATGCCCACTCTGAGATCCACGTTCTGCCTCCTCGTGCAGACCCTACAAGGGCAGATGCCACGTTTGCCCCTGAAATGTCCCTTGGATGGGAGAACTGAGCTCATTACAAGGCCATAGCCCATGAATGTTGCCCCGGTCATAAATGAACATGAACAAAGTTGTGAATCTGCATGTGGGGTCCCTAGAGTGGAGCTGTTCACTGCAGAATCCACTTTGTGCAGATGACTCTGCATTAGGAATGGCACCTACTTCACCTGACCATTCAGTTTGCAGTCGCCCCAGGAAGTCACACCACCAGAAGTCTGGGCAACAAATTGAGATGATGGTCATGAGAATAATCGTGAGATTGATTATAGTATTATCACTTGAGCTTAGTGTTGCTCTTTAACTCTCTGATCCAGTAGAATCACTCAGAAGGCTTTTAAAGGTGGGTGTGTTCACAGTGAGATAGTTCCAATAGTGCATGACTCTGCCCCCACACATAATAAAATAAAACATAAAATCTGATGTCTCCCATGTTCAGCCTTCCTAGGAAATGGCAGGGATCTTGACAACTCTGTTACTGAGATATACATAAATCTTCAAACCTCATTAAAGGCTTAAACAGCTTTGCTCTAACTTACTTAAAAATGCAATTCAAGACTGCACCATCGATCATGCAGCAAGCCTAGAACACTGAGATCTTTATTGAATGCTTGTACGTAGGGAAGGTGCGTCTGAAACCAGTAAGACCAACGTAAAATCTACTGTCATCGTCACAGAAATGCTGGTGGGGTGGCTACAAGGGAAGGGAGTGGTGGTGGTGGTGGTGGACGTGACGCGGGTCGGACGTGATGGTAATGAGGCTGGTGGAGGGATGGTGTTGGCTAGGGTGGTTTTGGTGCAGGTGGTGGAGGTGTTGGTGAAAATAAGTTTTGGGTGTGAGACTATTTGTGGTGTTGGAGGTAAGGCTGCTGGTGGTGTTTGTCCCATTATACAGACAGAGGAATGAATAAGTCCTCAGCCAAGCCAAGTAGGAGCCAATGTTCCATACAGGAATAGAAGGGTTGAATTGCCAATCTCTGCTCTGGAGCCCTTCGGCAAATGCCTATCATTCAAGTATTTACCTGCAAAATCAGATTTTTTGTGTGACCTCCACACCAAAAGCAGTATTTTTTTTTTTCTCATTCAAGAATAAATCCAGCCAGGCACAGTCGTGCACACCCGTAATCCCAGTGGCTCAGGAGGCCGAGGCAGGAGGACCGCGAGTTCAAAGCCAGCCTCAGCAAGGGCGAGGCACTAAGCAACTCAGTGAGACCCTGTCTCTAAATAAAATACAAAATAGGGCTGGGATGTGGTTCAGTGGTCGAGTGCCCTGAGTTCAATCCCCGGTTGCCCCCCCACACACAAAAAAAGAACAAATCCCAGGGTACTGGAGTGTTGCTCAGTGGTAGAGCACTTACCTAGCATGTGTAATGTCCTGGGTTCAATTCCCAGTAACACACACAAAAAATTGTAATTTAAAAATTAACAAGAAAAGAATAAATCCAAGGGACATGTCATTGTTAATGCATGGAGAACCATCTGGAACTCTGCCATCTTCTTGGTTCAAAGGCATCAGGGGCATCCTGCCATTCCCCACCCAGAACAAGCTCTCTGCCCAGGAAAAACCCTGGGAAGGCTTCCCTCAGATGCCCCCTGTGGAGGGAGGTGTAAGCAGTTCCTTGCCGGAGCCCTCATCTCCCCTGCTTAGCTCTTAGAAATCCAGGGCTTCTAGGCTGTTGCTCCAGACCTCCCCCGACCACCTCTTCCGGGTTCATTTTCCAACTTAGATGAAGTCCCTTCAAATATCTCCTATCCGCAGGGTTCCTCTCCTCTGAGGAGCCCTCAGGAACCCAGTCAGCTGTTCACTGAGGCATGCAGGACTCTGACAGCTGTTTCTCCAGTCATGCTGCCTAGGAAGAAACCTCTAGGTGTGGATGCCCGCCCGAGGCAGGGCTGCTTGCTCCTCAGCTGCTCGCCTGACTTTTAAGTTGATCCAGGGATTTCGCCCTCCCATCTGAGCTTCCCAAACGCCTTTCCATCAGATGGTCTGTGCCGTTTTTGCCAGTTTCTCACTTATGCCTTTTAAAGCCATTCTAATCCTCAATATGTTGATTCCGTTGGAATCTGGGTGTTTGGGAGATGATACAAAAAAGAAAAGCATCTGTTTAAGTCAGTTTTGCATCTCTGTGACCAAAAGACCTGACAAGAACAACGTAGAGAAGCAAAAGTTTATTTTGGTTCCTGGTTTCAGAGGTTCAGTCCAGGGTTGGCCAACTTGATAGCTCTGGACCCGAGGTGAGGCAGAACATCATGGTGGAAGGTGTGGCTGAGAAAAGCAGCTGAGGACACAGCAGAGGAAGCAGAGAGGGACAAAATATAAACGGGAGTCACGCCCCAGGGACCTGTCTCCTCCAGCCACACCCGACCTGCCCAGTCACCACTCAGTTAAGCCCTGTCAGGGGATTAATGCACGGATTGGGTTCAGGCTCCTATCACCCAGTCGTTTCACCTCGGAATGCTCTTGCATTGTCTCTTGTGAACTTTTGGGGGCCGCCTATCTCTAAGCCACAATGGCATTTCTCTGTCCACTCGGCTCAGACACACCAGGGCAGGGCATCCGTGGAGACCTCTGCCTCTTGCTGCCATTCAACCACAAAGTCCCGGCTAACAGGTGAGTGGGCCAGGAGCTGAGCAGGAACTCCCAGGGGGGAGTATAACAGGGAGGGGGGCCGAGCTCTACCAGCACCGGTGTCTTAGCCACCTGCCCCCAGCCCCCCACCCTTGCGTTTTATTCTAAGCAACAGAGAGAACAATATGTCAGCTTGCAGGGATGCTTTCTGTCGGGAGCTGGAGCTCTGGTGGCAGACTCTTCTGGGGTTTGCGCCTCCTTTCACTCATTCAGCAAACTGAGCACTGACTCTGAGTGTCCACGGAGGCCACTCTGTGCCAGGCTCTGGGGACGTGTACGATGGTGACAAGTCCCACTGTCTCTGTCCTCCTGGGCTTCTGCTCTAGTCGGCACAGGCAGGCACTGTGGCAGGTCATCAGGAGACACGTCACAGCAGGATAACACTGCACCATATCGTGTGGCATGAAGGGACTCACTGGAGCAGTGAGTCGGGGTCCCAGCTGGGACTGCCCTGGGTAGAGAGGCGGCACCTCAATACTAGGAGGCCGCCAGAGTCTGGGGGAAGCAAATCCTAGAAGGAAGATCAAGCACAGTCTCCTGGGCCTGGGGCTGGGGCTCAGCGGCAGAGCGCTTGCCTAGCACGTGTGAGGCACTGGGTTGGAGCCTCAGCGCCCCGTACAAATAAATAAAGGAATCGTGTCCACCTACAACTAGAAAAAAACGAAGTACGGTCTCCCCAAAGCCAAACGAGCTTGGCTCCTTCGATTGAGAGAAGAGGGCCAGGGCAGCCAGGGTGCATCTCTAGAGGAGGGAGAGACGCAGGTCAGCCGGGCAGGTCGTGCGGAACCTCGCGGACCATGAAGGAGAGCATCTCAGTGGGGACAGCCCTCCAGTATCGATGAGTGGAGGGAGTGACATAGTCAGTCTGCCGGACAGTGGTCCTTCTGGGGGTTGGGAACAGGGTGAGTGGAGAAGCAGAGCTTGGGGACAGGAAGCTGGGCCATCAGAGAGGACTCAGCAGTCCAGGAGAGGAGTGATGTGCCTTCACCCAGGAGGATCGCGGAGTCTGTGAAACTGAAGGCGTGCTCTCGCCTCACTTCCCAAGCAGAATTTTCCAAGAGGAGTTTGCTGCACAGTTACCGTGTGCCTGCAGGAACAGTCACCATGGGCGGCCGTGAACTTGAACCTTGACAGGCTGATCAGAGCTAGTGCCACAGCAACCTTGCCTCGGACAGAACAGGTGTCATGCGATCAGTTTCATCCCTTGGATCCTGGAAACCAAGGATAAGCCCTTCTTATTTCCAGAGTGCCGTGGGTCCCACTGTCACTTGACAAGCAGACTTTCTTGAGCTTTCTTGAGCCATGACCTTTCATTAACTGGGCCCTTCCCCAGGGCCTGTGGCATGTGCCTCGAGGGGTCTGGGTGAGGAGGAGGCCCAGTCACCCACTCAGCCTGTGCAAGCTGCTGGCAGCTGGAGGCGGCCTTCCTTCCTGTCGGCCACACCCATAGTGGGCAAGGCACCCTGTCTCCGCACCTGGCAGGATTCAAAGCCGCAGCCCCCCAGACGCACAGGGAGCATTCTGGAGGCACCACCGACTGGTCCCTCGGGCTGTGGAGAAATGAATTATCTAAATGATGATCAGGCACTTCTGTGAGCTCAAATTAGAAATGTTATTCTTGTCATTCTTCAGCTAAAAACTGAGCCGCTGGCCAGACCGCATGCTCGGTACAGGTGACAAGCCTTCTCACCAGAGAAGAAGGCGACGACGCTCGTGAGGTGGCGTCTGTGTGCGGCACTTCCTGACCCTGTGTGTGACGTGGGCAGTGTGGAGGAGGCTGGCGGCGTGGGGAGGTGACAGGGTCACTGTTCTGCAAATCTCTGTAAAACGAGGTCGGGGTCAAAGAATCTCTTTACTTGAGTGGTTCAGGAGCAGCCGGCGTGGCCTCAGTAGCCATTATTCCTCACCTGCCATCTGCTTTCTTTGCTAACGCTTCTCTTTTCCTTTGGCTCGTAGCTCAAAACGCTGGAATTTCAACTTTGTACAGGAATTCCTATGGTGCGCCCGCCGAAGACATCAAACACAACCAGGTACAGTGAGCGCAGCCTTTCCACCCGACCCTCCCCTTCGCCTCCAGTGAAATGGCCTGGAATTTTACAGAATTTAACTACCTTTCCCCTCGCATCATCAAGGACGGGGAAGAAACGTCCCCTGACGTCCTCACGTGGTGCTCAGAATCTCAGTGCTGGGTTTCGTGCTAGCTGCTGCCTGACCTGCTGCAGAGCACATGTCCCCCTGCGGTGCTGCTGGGTTTGGATGTGGTTTGTCCCCAGGGTCCACGTGTGGGAGACTGGGTCCTCGGTGTGGTGGCATTGAGGTGGTGAGACCCTTAACAAGTGGAGCCTAATGGAAGGTCACTGGGACCCTCGGTGGTGATTAAGGTGATTCTCATGGGACCTGAAATTAGTTCTCTCAAGAGTGAGCAAGATGTTTTAAACAAAGCCTTCTCCTCCTCTGGCTTCCTGTCTCATCTGTGATCTCTCTCTCACATGCCATTGTCATGCCATCCACCCTGTGGTCCTCACCAGAGCCAGGCCTATACCAACATGCCTCTGGACCTCCAGAACTGTGAGATAAATAAACCTCTTTTCTTTATAACACGACCCAGCCTCAGGTGTCTAATTATAGCAAGAGACACCAGACTAATATAGGTGTGAAGCTAAAGGAAGGTCCCAAATAGATAAGTGTAAGATGCCATTTGCTAAGCAGAAACTGTCTAATTTCTGGGCAGGAATTGAATAGGTCCTGTAACCCAGCCAACTCTAATTAGGAAGAAAACACTCATCATTCATGATAGTTACCAAGAACACAGAAATATCAAGTTTAATCTAAACAACCAAATACAATGCACTGAACGTGCCTTGCTGAGCAAAGTCTAGTGGAGGAACAGCAGAGTCTACATCACCTGGGAGCTCATTACAAGTGCGGAAGAGAGTCTTCGAGTCTTCTCTGGTGCCCTAACCCATTCCAGCTCTTCTGCAGCACAGCTGCATTTTAATAAGATGCCCCAGTGATTTGTGTGAACATTCATGTTTTAGGAGCTCTGAATAGTAGGCCCTTCACTAATATGAGTCTGTGTGTGTGTTTTAGTCAGCAAACATTCATCGAAGGGTCATTTTCTCTGTGGCTCTGCAGGAACTATAAAAGCAAGGAGACAAAGCCAGTGCCTCTTATTTGATTGACAACCTTATTGACAACCTCTCTCTCCCCCCTTGGTGGGCATCACAGCAAGACTGGCTCCTCGGAGCTGGTTGCTATTAATAACCATCAGCAGAAATGGTTTCTGCTGATATATTATGTTCCTGCCATACTTCAGGAAAGTTGAGCTAAGGAGATAAACCTGAGAGCCGTGTGCTAATAATCAAATGAAGGGAAGCATGGAAGGGCGATGTGTAGCTTCGGAACAGTACACTGCAGGCTAGCATCTACCCCTTCTAGCAGAACCATCTGGACAGGGGAGAAGGACCCCAGGACGCCTCCTTGACCACAAGCCATTATTTTTTTCCTAATCAAACATCACCAGGAGATGTGACCATCAGCAGAGGAATTAGCCTCTCACTCTCAATTTTCCAGTCCAAGTGCAGCCATTCTGGAAGACACGTGGTGTTGTCTGTGACCCCCTGGTGAACACAGTGGCCCTGCCTCCTGCCTGACACGTTGCTAACGGCTCATCGGCCTCCTCTAAGTTCTGGTCTTTACTAAAAGCAAGGAAGTCCACAAATAAATAAATTGGGTCCCAAGCACTAGACAGGAGGTCACCAGCAAGGCCCACAACTGCACACATGCCAACATGCCTGCCTGAGCATAAAGGGAAACAGAAAGAAATGTATGGGATGCCAACTCCTGTGGAAATCAGCCACTTTTCTTATAGCAAGTACCACAAAATTCTATAGTACAGTGCGCAGACTCTCTCCAGCTCTTAAGGAGACCTGTCAGGAGGTATTGGGACACTGATTTTGCATCCAAGAGTGTAACTGAGAAGCTCATCAGCAGAATCAGTAAATTCCCCACCAGCCCTCCTCTCTAAGGAATCCCACATTCTTGGCAATGAGAAAGCACCTGGTGTGGACCAGGAGTCCTTGGCATGTCATGATGTGGCTACAGGGGGCTCCAGAAGACTGCCTGTTGTCTAGATGTAGAGACAGGCCATAACTGTCCTAAGGGGCACATCTTAAGAATATTCTGGGCCTTTACACAAATTAGAATTGATGTGCCAAGATGGCGTCCTGCAGTGGAGGGAGCCCAGTCCAGGGTAGTCTTTTCCCACAGTCCCCAGAGTTCAGTCTCAGAGTGAAGCCTCAGGGCCACACGGTTCTGGTGAATGCTGCTGAACACCCCCTGTCCCCCCCAGAGAATGAACATGAGCAGAGGGGAGCCCCACAGAGCTGATCCTGTGGTCTGGTGGTACCTCGGTGCCTTCATTATTCCTGAGCAGGGCAGCAAAGGGAAGTGGGTGATTGGGCTGGTCATCCTATTCTGACCTGAAGCAGCATTTGAAAAATATCCACCAAAGAGAGTTTTTTCCCCCTAAAAAAAATTCCAAGGAAATCACGATCATAAGTCATTGAACCTGGAGAATGGAATAGAATGTCGTACCTGTGATAGACTCTGTTATTGGAGTAAATTTGTAGCCTGAACAGTTTAACTGGGAGGAATGTTCTGGAGTTCATTTAGGGTTAGCTTCAAAGCTTACCCTCTGCTGAGCACTCTAAACTTCTGTGTCTCAATGACCAATTGGGCCTCAGGAACCTCACAGAGGAGGCTGGAAGCAACCAGTCTTCTAGAGGAAGCAGTTCACTTAGAGAATCAAGTTCCCGGAGGGTCTCCAAGAGGAGGCCAAAGACTATGAGGGCTGAGAACGAGGTAGCAGCTCTGGAAGCAGGTCGGGTATGATGGGGTCAGGGCATCCCCTATGATGCAGGCCTCCCTTGACTCAGGGGGAAAGGAGCCAGGCTCTGCTCTGGTGCTGCCTTTGCTACTACCTGGAACCCCATTTACATATTCAGTGAATCCAGAGCTTAATGACTCCTAGAAGAAACAACTAATTGTGTAAATAGAGTTTGTGGTCCTAGGAGTTTATGTCTGGGATCAGTGGATCACAGGCATCATTTTAAAGCATTAATGACTTTTATTCTCTGAAAGTTCTGTTGAGTTTCTACCTATCCCATTCTTATAAAAAGAAATATCTTATTTAACTTTATTTAACAATAGGCTTTTTTGTTTCTAAACTAGAATTTGGTGTTTTGATAACCAGTTTTTAAATTACTGCTTCCCTCCACCTGGTTTTTCTGTCTCCTTGTTCCACTTTTCCCTCTTCTATGCCAAGTGTTGTCAAATTTGGGCATGAGTCAGAACTCCCCCAAGGGATGTTAAAACACTGATTGCTGAACCCCAACCCCAGTTTCTGGTTCAGTAGGTTTGGTGTGGGGTCCAATAATTTGTATCTTGAACAAGTTCCCAGGGAGTGGTGCTGTTGCTACCGGAAACACAATTTGAGAACCACTGAGCTTATTGCTGCTTGGCCTCCTTCATTAATACTCTGACTCTTCAGATTCTCCAGTATGGAAAAGTTTGAAGATTTTATATGGGCAGAATTTCCCTTGTGCTCAAAATAAATCCAGCGTGCTTGTTGTATAGGTCGGTTTTCTATAGTTGTAACAAAATACCTGAGTCTGGGTTATGTATAAAGAAAAGAGGTTTATTTAACTCCCAGTTTGGGAAGTTGAAAGTCCAAGATCAGGAGGCTCCAGAGTTCCAGCCTCTCGTGAGGTCCTGGTGGTTACATTACAACCTGGCAGAGAAGCAACAAAGGAAAATGGCTGCATCCAAATGAGGCCAAGCACATGGGTGGCTTTACTTTATAAAGACCTGTTTTCAACAGAATAAATTCAGTCTGGAAGACCAGCATTAATCTCTTCCAAGGTGGTGCCTCCATGACCCACCTGTCTCCCACTAGGCCCCACCTCTTAAGGTTCCACCAGCTCAAAAATACCTACCAATGACCAACCTTCCAGCATGGGAACCTTGTGGGGACAGAGCGCATCCAAACCAGAGCACTGGACGACTTGGCGAGGAGCAACCACAAAGAAGTCTTCTGTTCTCATGCTAACAGAGTTGGGAGGTCACAGGACAAGCACAAAGATCGTGGGCCCCCGAGTGAGCTGGTCATACTTCCCCTTCCTGGAGAGGATCCTGCCATGGGGCAAAGCCAGCCACAGCCTCAGACTCCTTGGGTGAGCCAGAGCTTCTCCAGGCCACAGCAGACACCCAAATTTAGAAATTCCTACTGCTGCATAGGGTCATTCTCCTTCCTTCATAGAAATCTGGTTTATGCACGATATTTTTAATGCACTTATTTTTAGTTCTTTTATGGGATGGGCTTATAGTTGAGAGCATTTCATCTGCCAAATTTTGAACACATGCAGATATTTCCTTAGAGAAAATTTTAAAATTCAGTCAACATTTCTCCACTATGGATATGTTTCACCAGCTGACATTCATACCACCAGACCAGTGAGCAAGTCCAGTCCCTGCCAATGCAACAGTGCCTCCCACCACCCATCCTAAGTACTTTCTTGACCTGTACACTTAGCACTCAGCCACTAAGCCTTAGAAGGGGTGGATATGGGACTCTGAACAGAAAGTAAGTGTTTTAGATAATAAGCTTATACCCAGCTCTAAAATGTGCACCAACCAGAGAGAACAATAGTAAAAAAAAAAAAAATGTGAAATAAGTTGACCCTAGAAATGAAAGCAGCAGCCACAGTCAGATGAGTGACTTCCTGACGTCCTCCTGTCTCCAGCAGTGCCCCTCTGGAGGTGCAGACCAGCACAAGACACACCTCTTATTGGCCTTTTTCCACTGACCTCCTTGCTTATCATAAAACCCAGAGTCAGCTCAGTGAGGATGTCCCTCTGAGGTTTGACCACCATGACTCTGTTGAAACTACTGGCATTATAAAGAGAACACGGGCCTTAGAGTCGGCCAGGCATGTGTTCAAATTCCAACTCCACAGCCTCACTCACCAGGATGTCCTGAAGACATTGCATAATGGTTCTGAACTTCAGTTTCCTCTCCTATAATTAAAGATGGATGGATGGATGGATGGATGGATGGATGGATGGATGGATGGATGGATGGATGGATGGACGATATCAATATGGATAGACATACATGAAGAGTAAACAAAGCAGAATTTGTTAAATGTTGAAGATGGTGCATTCGGCCACCACTGACGAGACATGTTAACAGACTGGACACTGCTGTGATGGATCCCACTGCTTCTCTGAAAAGCAGTTCGATACTAGCATAAATCAATTACATATAAAAGAGGGAGTTTCACTTCCTTGAGAGAAGAAATATGTGCAGGCCATTAGAGACATTCACTCACACACTACGTGCTAATTGCAAATCATTATTTACTAACTGAGACCAATTTCTAGAGGGTGTTTCCATGCTGAACCTTTAGTTAAATTAATAGGGAATAACTGAATGCTGGAAAGTTATCTAACTGTATTTTTTAAAGAGTGTTTTATAGTTGAAACCAGACCTCCTCCCCAGTGACTGGACGTAGCAGAGCTGGCGCATCCCTGTAGTATGCACTAGCTGGGGGTCTCCCTTACCCCACACCTTGGGAGGTTCTGCTTACTTCAGGGGCAGACACTTGGAGAGGAACCCAGAGCCAGCCATAAGGGAAAAGGCTAGTTCTGCCCCCAGGTACAAATGCTAGTAAATGTATTATTAGCCCATGAATACTCTGGTCTCAGTCTTCCTGAAGCCAAGCAGAGGGAACTAATTCTTGACATCATGTATCTTGAAGGCTCCTGTAATCCCTGAATATGTCTAAGCCCATTTATCAACGGTAACAGGCAGAGGGCAAAGCATAAAGGGGCGTACTGAGGTGCACTATGGGAAACCGGAGAATTCTGAAGGCCCCGCCCTGCTAATCAAAGGCCTCATCCCACAGCATACCTGATTCAACCAGTTCTTAATAGCACCAGTTAGGGGACATTTTTGTCCCCCAGAGTGCAGAGTGTTTGAAGTGTGTATCTAAGGCTGTGGTCCCTGGTCCCTCAGGCAGGTGTGAGGGAGTGGCCCCACCACAGGGAAGCCTCGGTCCCTCGTGTGCACGCAGGGGTCAGGAGCATACTGATGATGGCCCTCTGCTGGAGGGATGATTCCTGAGTGGCCATTAGTCCTTGACACCTTCACTGTCCCCTGGAGGTTGCAGTACCTACGTGTGATCCCAGGAAATGCAGAAAAGATGAAAGTAGTCCTTCTGGTCTACCCCACTTTAATTTTAAAAGGTCATGTAGTAAAATAGTGTGGCCATTATGGTAAACAGCTTGGTGCTTCCTGAAAGGTTAAGTACCCTTTAGTAGGTACTTATCCAAGAGAAGGAAAAGCAGGGATGTAAGACACGCGCACACCATGACCCGTGCAGCCTCCCTCGCAAGAGCCAGGAGGCGGGAAGAGCCCCAGTGCCCACAAGCAGAGGAAAGATGAGCAGAACATGGGCTGTTCCCATAAGGGAATCTCTTTAATGTCCAAAGCAGGGCACTCTGGCACATGTGACAACATGAGTGAACCATGAACTCATGATGCCGAGAGAAAACGCTGGACACACAGGGACAGATCTGAAGAGCTCCGTGGACCTGAGGCTCTGGAGCAGGCCCACTCAGAGAGCGTGGAGTGTGGGTGCCAGGGCGGGGGAGGGGGCACGGTGTGTGGTGAGTGCGAGTTCCTGTGTGGGGTGAGCAGGAAGGGGTGGGAGGGGCGGGTGGCTGCACAGCGCCAGGGATGTGCTAAGCCACAGACCCAGCATTCTGGAATGGTCACCAGGGCCAGTTTTATGTTATATCTACTTCACCACCGTGATAATGAGGGAAAGGTTATGTGAATGATAATGTGTGGACCCAAGAACTGATTCTGAAAGGAAACGCGTGATCACAGGTGCGGGGAGGCACAGCATTCAGCCACAAAGCGAATAGTATCCCATCATCTGCAGCACCAGGGACGGAACTGGACATTTTGGTGTTCAGTGAAAAAAGCTGGACCCAGAACATGTTCTCACGCATGCCTGCAAGCTGGGTCATGGAAGCAGAGAGTAGGGGTCCCTAGAGGCTGGGCGGGGGGGAAGGAGGTGATGCTGAGCCCAAACCCCGGTTACAGGAGGAAGAGCCCTGGTGTTGTGCGACACCACAGAGTGACCACAGGACACGAGACGTTCCATACATTTTATAAAGAGGTGGTTCACAGGTTCCCAGCACAGATAACTGACGAATATTCCAAGAGAGGAATACTCATTACACTGTTGGATCGTGCTCCTGTGGACGCCCGTGTGGGCCCATCACACCTCTCCCATAGCTATGATCAATTTAATATTTTTTTCCTTAAAAAAGAGCAAAGGCAGCAGCATTTGGGGAAGGCTCTGGGGTGAATGCCCAGCAGCAAGCGGGCTGTTCCCCAGCCCGGTGGAGTGGCCTGGTGGGAGGGCACTGCCGGAATAGAGCTGACCCAGCCTGGCTCTTCCCTCCCCCGCACAGGGCTCAGCTCAGCCGGCCCCCCAGGAACCCAGCAGGAAGGATTACGAGGCCTACCAGCCTTTCCAGAACTCCACGAGAAACTACGACGAGTCCTTCTTCGAGGACCAGGTCCACCACCGCCCTCCAGCCAGCGAGTACACCATGCACCTGGGCCTCAAGTCCACGGGCAACTACGTCGACTTCTACTCGGCCGCCCGTCCCTACAGCGAACTGAACTATGAAACGAGCCACTACCCGGCCTCGCCCGACTCCTGGGTGTGAGGCGGGCGGCGGAGCAGTGCATGTGCATGCATACACCAGACATTCCTTCCCCGCCAGTTTAGTTTGTTCAAGCCTGTCCCGTAGGGGGCTGCGGTAACCAGTGAGCCATCTGCACAGCTGTCTTAGAGAGCTACACAGATCGAACCGTAACGGGAAATCGGGAGGGAGCCAGGGCGATCCTGAACAGACAGCGGGCCACTCTGGTCTGAGCTGTAGGGTGACAGCGCTTCACAGAGAAGGCAGCGGAGGGAGGGGAGAGGAGAGGGCCAGGGCGGCGGGCGGTGAGGTTAGTTAAGCACAAGACACAGAAGAGTTTAGGCACTTATGGGGGACGGCTTCTCACGCTTTGTTTACTCTCTTCATCCGTTGTGACTCTAGGCTTCAAGTTGCATTGGGGTTCCTCTGTATAGCAAGATGTTTCTTGCCTTTTGTTAATGCATTGTTGTAAAGTATTTGATGTACATTACAGATTAAAGAAGAAGAGCGCATTGTGTATATTACACCAATGCCGCCGTGTTTCCTCATCTATGGTTCTAAATATTGCTTCAATTTCAAACTTTTGGAAGATGTATGGATTTCCAGTTTTTTCTTTTCTTTTCTTTCTCCCAGTATGTTTTAACAAAAAACAAAAAACAAAAAAAAAAGGAAAAAAAGGAATATTTAGCAGTATTGTTCGTTCTGATATGTGAATTTGTTTGTGGCAACTAACGAGGCGTTCAGCAGTTCCTGACGATTAACATCCATCATTCCACTCTCCTTGTCAACAAAGTGCTTTTCCACTGCCTAAAATTTTAGATGTAGATATTTGAAATAGATTTTTTCATTTATACCAGTTTTCTTTATGATGATACAGTGTTAAAAGAAAATAAATTACAATTGATCTGTCATCCATATTTGCTAAGAATGTCTATTTCCAAGGACCTAGCTTACAAAAATACGCATCCTTGCTGTGCGTCTGTGCGTGTGTGGGTGTGTGTATGTCCATGTACGTAGGGAAAAATGACCTGTGTGAGATTTTATTTTGATAGAAGCGATTTCATTTGCTGTTCATCTTGTGCAGACTTTGTTTTGGGGTTTTAGTATCAATGTACATCGGTTTGTTCCTTTCGTACTGTATCTATTCTTCTGACCATCTAGTGACTCAGGATATTAGGCCAGTTGAAGTGAAGTTATAGGATTTCCACACGTTCACACATTCTTGGATACCAACTCTTTCTACAGGTCAATTTCCTTCCACGTTTTACGCCCTCAGAAAACACTACAAACCATGGCCAATCGATAATTTCACTTTGGGGCCAATTACTTGAAGTGTCCACAGAAAATGTAAACTGCTCGCCTTATTCCCCCCCAAACTTTTTGTTCGTGGCAGGGAGCAGTAGACAATTATGGGATAGGTGATTAAAACTGAACTTGAAGCTAATGTTAGACTAGTGATTAACAGAGCTAAGAAATAAGGCTAACCATTTCAAAGAACATGGACTGTGGGTGAATTAGCTTCGCTCTTTAGATGCAAGTGACTGAGGCCAATAGGTGCCTAGTAAATGTTAACTGTTCTTGGAAAAAATAAAAAAATAAATAACAAAAGAAATTGGCTGCCATCTTCCTTTAAAACTTACTCCCCTTCACGCCACAAAGTTTAATTCAGCTCAAAGTCTAAAGTCATGGTTCTTTCTCCAAATTTAACAGCAATCCAATATACTTCATTTGTGTCTATTTTTAGAAATGTTAATTTCCAGAATAGAGCAGCAGACAGAAACTTACATATGAATTTCCTAAAGATTACATAGAAGTTGGACCTTGAAGCTTTGTTTACTATAGGACTCCAGGTGTCTGGGTTTCCTCAAAAAAATGTTCCCACCCCTCCTTCTAGAGAGAAATATACAGCATTAAAGACGGAGCTGCTCTTCATCTGTGTAGTAGAATGAAATTGTCAAGTTCATAAAGGCAGAGTGTGGTATAGACATTACTTATCCACAACCTAATAACTGGTTTAACCTTCCCAAAAGTGAACAGTGGGATGCTTTCCTTGCTCAGAGTTGTGAGGGGAAAACTAATGCATATGATAACAAAGTCCTCCTAGCAGGAACTTGCGATTTTTTTTTTTATGACTTCGAATCTCATTTCATGGCCCACATTAACAACTCTTGAAGACCAAAGATGTATTTGCTATCTATAGTTCTTTGAGGGCACATGGTATCATACTGTGGTTAACTGATTCATTCAGGAACCTCTGGAATCACAGCTGCAGGGAGAAGAAGGAAATTTAAAGTGTGTATAGTTACTCAAGCCAATCCTGTTTTTCTTTTCATAAATACACATAGAGATAGATGATAGGTAGGCAGGCCAAACACAGAAGATAGCTGATAGATGGAAGAGAAGGGAGGGAGGGAGGGAGGGAGGAAGGAAGGAAGGAAGGAAGGAAGGAAGGAAGGAAGGAAGAAAGGAAGGAAGGAAGGAAGGAAGGAAAGAGAGAGAAAGAAAGAAAGAAAGAAAGAAAGAAAAAGAAAGAGGAAGGAAGGAAAAAAATAGATGATGGGTAGATAACTAGATAGATGGGTCTTATCTAAACTGAAAATGGCATGAAGGCCCACAGGGTCCCGTGGTAAAGTCGTTCAGCTGATGGTATATTATATAAAGAGACGTGTTGGTTAAAAGCCTCAAGTGGCAAGAAACCTTTGGTTTTGCTTTCACTGTGCTGATGAGCAAGTAAGACCCCTCCCCCGAGTGGCTGCCTCTCGAGTGTACAAGAACCTCCAGACCTGGTCATCTACGAGATGGGAATGGTATTTTTCAGAGGAAAAGGAAAAAAGCTAGCACAGCTTCTTTTACCATTCAGTTCCGTATGGCAGACACTAAACACCCCCAGTGCGCTTGCTTGGGTGAAAAACCAGACGTTTGGTAGAAAAGCAGAGACAGGAATGTTGATCACCAGGGTCTGGTGAAGGGACACAGACCACACCATTATAAATGGCATTCACACTTTAAAAAATGAGATCTTTCAATACCAGTTCAGCTGTAATACCACACGTTAATACCTCAGTCCTCATTAACAATTACAGGTTAAGCAATAAAATATCAAATTTCTAAGAATTAGGGTGACACAGAGTCATCTCTTACTGGCACTGACCTAGGTGAAGTTTAGCCAGGGATGACCTATTCTTGATAAGACTCACATTATGGAAAGCGGCACTTAAAGAATAAGAAGATAAAAACAGCATTTAATCCAATAGCAAATAAACAATAACTACATACCAACAACCACCAAAATTCTCAATGTGTGGGTCTGTCTGGTTTCCCACTTCAACTCTTCCTTAGCATCTACACCATCCCCCTCGTGCTGGGAGCTGTGGCCCTGGGCTGTGAGGTCTGCAGATGCCCATCTGAGTCGGGGAAATAGCATAACTACTGCCTGAGCAAACTGTTTGCAAAAGGTCACTCCAGGCTGCCGAGGTCTCCCACCAGCCAAATAGGAAAACCCGGAATGATCAGCTCAGCTCCCCTGAGACAGCAGGAGAAGGCTGTGGCCAGTGGGTCATGGACCTCACCTCACCAGCTGACCAAAGGGTGGGACGTCTGTATGACACGGAGAGTAGAAAAGTCAAGCAATGGGGTGCAGGGTGCTTTAGGACTGCACATCCAGACCGGGGCCTGCTGACACCTGGCCGAGTCCCCTGGGGAGTCGTGCTTCCCAGGCCCAGCCTGAGACTTCCTTCCCAGCTGTGGGCAGGACAGTAGTGCTAAATGCAGGCCAAGCAACCAGCTGGTCAAGGCCAAACAAGTGGCCACCTGATCACCAGCCTGTAACCTTGGTCTCTCTAAAATCCCCAACAGCATTTCCCTACAGGTGTGGTGGCAAGACCCACCCCCAGCTGGCTGCAAGCCCTCTCACGGTGTCACACACCGTATGCTTGGGCACCAGTTGCTGCCCAGACTCTGCTGGGGTGTTATGGAATTTATGGGTGAACACTTGATGGTCTTCAAAAATCTGAAAATTTAGTTTAGTTTGCCCAAGAGTTTCACGCACGTGAACTGAATAAGAACTGGACTCTGGGTTTCTGAGGCCTTGCTTGGCTCCTAGAGACAATGTCCGTTCTATGGTGCATCTCCCATCAGCATCTTCATCAGGGTGCACCTTGGCGAGGGCTCTGCTGGAAGGAGAACCTTGTGCACTCCACTCCCCTCCAAGTGCCATATTGTTTGCTCACCTGTTAGAACCAAATAGCAAGGAGAATCGGGATGTGCTGGGTTATCCATGGCCTTCCAAAGTGAAGGACCAAGAGCTCCCTTTGCTCTCAACTCCAACACTCCAACGCTCCAGTGGACTCACACACGTGCTGTGCCAGGCAGACACTTTCTATTCCGGTCCCTGACACAAACACCCAGTTCCACGCTGGTAGGCAGACACCTAGACCTGGGCCTCATCGTCAGTTAAATAATAAGCAACTTGTCTTCATCTGAATTTGCATCAGCTATGGGAGATGAAGGAGAAATAAAATCCTCTCCCAAGTCCCTTAGCATACCAGGAAATGGTGAACAAGGCATTTGAAGCAGAATTTAGGCCTCACTAAGACAATGCAGTTCTTGACATGAACTTCAGCAATGGCCATATTAGCCTCCATCACACATCGTTAAAATGTTTAAATATGAATATGTGGTTGCTCTATTTCTCAGTAAAATGAAAACCAAAGCCTTTTAGGAAGTGCCTAGTGTCCCGTGCTCAAATAACAGACATAAAACTCCACGCGGTGCTGATGCAAGCTGCTGGAGAAAATAGAAGCTGCACACACTGCTCAGCTGCGGTGCCTCGTGACACTTTTGAGCAGGATGACCTTTTCTCAGTTTGAGAGCAGAGGTGAGCCTCGGTCCTGTGTGTTGCAACATCGTCTGCATCCCTGGCCTCTGCCCACCTGATGCCTGGAGACCCCTTACAGCTGTCTCCAGAAGGTACCAGTGTTCCCCAGGGGGCAAACCAGCCCCAGCGGAGGTGACTGCTCCAGTGACCTGCACAAGGTGCCAACCACGACCGAGCCCAGGAAAGGAGAATGTCGCAGTCCCACCGTGGTGAGCTAAAAATCAAGACAGAGCAGACAGCGGTGTAGAATTTAAAGAAAGGGTAGACTTCCAGTGAGCACGAAGAGGAGCATTTCGGGAAGCAAACGAGAATGAAGGAGGAAGCTATGAAGGAAGCACCAGGAATGGGCAGGAACACGGGCAACAATTTTTATTTTAAAATTAGGAACAGAGTAAGGAGTAATTAGGAGAGAAAGAAAAAGTAGCTGGAGGCAATGCCGGGGCCTTTGAAAAGCCATGTTGTGGAAACATTGACAATTTCTTCCCGCATCGTTACAAAGGTTCTTGGTCTATGATGACAGTAAGGGCAAGCTAAGCCGTAGCTCTGTGGTCTCTGTGATGCGCCATGCATCAGAATCACCGGGAGCACACGACCCAGCGAGCTGGTCAGTGTCTGACCGGGTAGGGCTGGCTGTGGCCAAGAACTTGTATTCCTAACAAGCTCCCAAATGATGTTCGTGTTTCTTGTCTGAGGACCACACTTTGAGAATTCCTGGTCTAGAGGAATCACTTAGAGACGATTGTAATGATCCAGAAGAGTTTTACTCAAAATCACTCCCACCCCAGCCTTTCTGCATCAGACTCTGCCTGTTCATAATAAGATGCCTGGGTGATGCACAGAACATTAAAGAACAACAGTCCAGGAAAGAAATCAGGGTCTGAGCTAGGAGGATTACAGTGAAACTAGCAAAACTCCTAACACCTAACATCTGCAAGGGGTCTTCATTCCCTCATGAAAGCAGACATCCATGAGATAAACACGTTTTGGTCACAGAGCAGAGGAAAGTGAACTGTCCTCCATGTGAATTAAATGTAAATGAATGGTCATGCTAAAACTGTATGTAAAGTATCTGCAATAACCAGTTATCAAAGGAAAATATGTATATACAACTTGTATATACAACTTGCTCAATTATCGAAATCACACACAATTTTGAACTACATTCATTCCGATTATCTTCTGCTCTTTAACAAACTACTCCAAAAGTTGTTCAAGAATTTTCAATTTAGACTAGACTCCATGGGGACAGCTCAACTCTGCTCCTCTCAGCATCTGCTATGAGATCTGGAGCTGAAAGTCAGGCTCTTGGGCTGGGGAGTTTGGGCAACTGGGGCAGGAATAGCTGCAGCTCAAGGGCACCCGGGCGTCTTCCAAGGCCTCCCCACACGTTCTCTCCAGCAGAAACGCTCCAGAGTGGCCACGCTTCTTATACATCGTCTCAAGGCTTCCAAAATCTACGTCCCAAGACAAGGAGCCAAGCCCAAGAGTTAGGATGCATCAGCCAATGCAGTTGCAAAACACTGCCCAGTTTCAAGGTGAGGGGTGGGAAACAGATTCCAAGGTCTCCATCTGGCTTTGCCTCATGGCAAAAGCTCTGCCATCTGAATTCTGGATGCTTCCTTGAAAGATAGTCTTAACTCCCAGAGACATAGAAAGGTGTCAACAAGGACAGCATGTGCTTCACTCAATAGGAATATACGAAAGGTATTGTCATGGGCTAAAGGTGTCCCCTCAAATGCATAAGTTGAAGTCCTAACTCCAGGCCCTCAGAATGTGACCTCTGAAGAGATAACTAAGTTAAAAGGAGCTTAGTGGAGTGAGCTCCATTTCAATAGGACTGGTGTCATTTTAAGGGGAAACTACTTCACATACAGGGACAAAGGGAAGTCCATGGGAGAACACAGTGGCAGGGTGGCCAAGTAGGGTCAGAGTGAAACCAACTGCGACAGTGCCTTCCTCCCAGACTTCCGGAACTGCCAGAAAATGCATTCCTTCTGGTTAAGCCCCGCCCGTGGTACTTTGATACTGCAGCCCAAGCACATTAATACAGGAATCAAAGGGCAACTCCACTAAATCCAACCCGACTCGACACATTCTGAAGTTGAGCATGCTGCCAGGCATCCGATCTTCATCCTGATGCGGCACCACCAGGAGAACCCTGTTTAGAAGCACTAAGGGGTCAGATGAGGCCATGACGCTTCTCCAAGGGGCTCAGTATTCCTGATGTGGCCTGAGTCTCTGCCAAGGAAACAAGCCAATGGCATTTACGATTCTCCACCCCAGCCAGGGCTGCCTCCCGGAGAGTCCGGCCTCTTTCCTTTCAGCTCCATCTTTGAGCAGGATCTTTCAGTGGGTCTCAAAGCTTTTCAAGGGTCATGGCTTTCCTGGGACCTCCAAACCTGCAAAGTTTCTCTCCAGTTCCATTTGGGAAGACTGAGCCATATGGTAAGTATGATAGAGAAGGTGATTTTTTAAAAAATTGATAATCAAGTGCTTTCACTTTGTGTGCTGAGTTGAATAGTTTTCCCCCAAAATTAAATGTCCAGGAGAAGTTCAAGTAACTTATTTGGAAACAGGTCTCTGCAGAAGGAATCAAGGGAAGAGAGGAGGCCATACTGAATGAAGGTGAGTCCTAAATCCCTCAAGCATGTTCTTTTAAGGGACAGGTAAGACAGAGACACAGGGAGGAGGCCCTGTGGAGATGGAGACAGAAGCTGAGGACATGCATCATAAGCCACCGACTGCCAGAAACAAGCAGTGGCCAGGGAGAGGCTGGGAAGAGATTCCCCCTCGAATTCTCCAGAAGGAACCAGCACATCCTGTGCCTCCATTTCTGACTTCTGGCATCTAGAACTGAGAAAGAACATACTTCTGTTGTTTTAAGTCACCAAGTTTGTAGTAATGTGTGATGGCAGCCCTGGGAAATAAATGCACTTCGTTTAGGCAAGATTATATGTCATTATAGCCAGGTCTGATCTTATTCTTCATCTTTTACTGCTGACTCTCTTCAGGTCTCACCTCTCTTGCCTTCCTGCCCCACATATGGGCAGGCTGATAGGGCCCTGGGTCATCTCCTCTTTTAGTACCAGAAGAAACCTAAACCTCCCAAGAATAGGAACTTTCCCCCTGATTCACATCTTAGCCATGTATGAAGGCCCACGCCCATTCTCTCTGCTTACCCCTGCCAGATCCACCTGAGAGTCCTCTGTATGAGTGACAAACCTTCTCTCAAACTCTCTTGGTGTGTGGTGTCACCCTAAATAACAAATAGAGATACTCCAAAGATAGCTATTTTATTTGGGAATAAACACTGCAACAGGCATACATGTGGGCATATCCAAGGAAGCAAAGGAAGGCAAAGGTTTTTATAGGTAATCTAAGTTATCGAAGTTGTTATGAAACATGCGTCCTTGACTACAGGGATCAATCACAAAGGCGGTGTCAGACAGTTTAGTCAGGCAGCTGCTGGTTAATGTCCTCACGGAAGGAGGTTCTCTGTGCACCTATGTTGGTCTTTGTGCACGGTTGTGGTTCTGTCCTTGTGAGAGTTCTACTTCGTTTGCTGACAGTTCTCGTCATCAGGCATGAGGTCACCTCTTAACCACTCTGTTTCATTTATTTTTTTTACACAAGTGACTCCATTTTGATTCTGACACCTTTCACAATGCAAAGTCATCAACCTACTCACTCAAACCAAATTTTGGATCAGGGGTCCCTCCTGCTTCTGCAGAGGGTCTAAATAACACTAATAGGGGAAGGAGACTCCTCTGGGAAGAATACCGATATTAAGTGACTGATATCCACAGAAACAAGTAGGATCTTAGAGCTCTTCCTCCCGTACCCTGGCCACCAACATCCAGGTTCATATCCATTGACAGACCCACCTGCTTCCCAGGAGCTCATCAGCAGAGTCTCCTGAGGTCATTAAGACAAGGTGGTCTCCAAAAGAACCAGAGCGGTGACTGCAACAGCCTGCTTCATAGATGGCATGGTAGCTTCCATGTTCTTGGCTTCAGCCCTCTCCCTATCTGCAGCAGGTTTTGACAGGGTTCACTTAGTCAGCAAGCAGGGGATGGCACAAAAAAAAAAAAAAAAAAAAAAAAAAACCAGGAAAAGATGACGTCTGCGAGTCTATGTTGTGACTAAGCATGTCTCAGCATTTCTGCTTCCATAAGTGACTCTTATTGACCAGGAGACCCACACTTGGCACTACCTACTCAGGTCATATGCCAAAGTCAGTTGAAGAAATTCAATTTGGCTTTTGGCACCTAAAGAGGGTCTAAAGAAAATGCAGTGGTGGTTGTAAAGCTACCATCTCTAAACTGAGAGCTGCCAAAAATATCAAGTAGACTTTTCAGGTCAATGCATCCTCACCCTACCGAAGCCAGCCACCCTGGGCTCCAAGAAGAGGCAGAGGACCAGGAAAAGCAGTGCTTTCAGTGGCTCCACACAGGGAAGGAAGGGAAAGGAGTTGCCAGGTGGGGCTTCACATGAAACCATGATATTTAAACTGCATGGATAAGGGGATGTCTCTCTGAGGACCACATCTGTCACAATTCTTTGGTTGCACGTGACTGAAACCATGATCCAGACTTCAGGAACAGAATGAAATTAACTGGCACTTGTCAATGAGAAGTCTGGAAGTCATTAAGCTGCAGGCTCTGCTGGATTCAGGGGCCAGAGTCATCTCCAGCTCTCTCCTCCCTAGCTCTCATCGCTCTCTCCAGCTGTCCTGCTTTTCATCTTTGAGTTCAGATGTAACAAGATCTCCAGGAAGTTTGTCCTCTCGGCCTTAAATCCATTAAGCAAGAAGAACTCCAAGAAAACTCAGCAAAAGTCTCAGGGTATCTCATTAGCTGTTCCGGGGTCACATGCTCATCCCTGATAGAGTTGTTAAAGATGGGAGAATGGAAAGCTGGAAAGACACAAACATTCCTTTGAAAAACCATCATATACCAAGTACCATACTAGGGACTTTGTTCCGCAATTTCCAATTGACTTTTAAGACAATTCCTGAGAAATGCATTTGATCTTCCTGATCTTCCAGGCAGCAAAGAAAGATTCAGAAAGGTTAAATAACTTGCCTAAGGTCACAGAGTAAGTGGCGGGATTGAGAGGGTAATGCTGAACTTAGGACTTCATACTTGAGTTAGACTGGAGCTTGGGGCCACCTAATCCAAAGCTGATTCCAGCTTACAGCATCCTCGAGTGATGTCCACACAGCAGTTCATAGCATGCCAGAGATGCACACCAGTTTAAGTCAGCCCAGGCAATACAATAAATAGCAAGAAAGGTGCCTCTTATTTTGAACTTGTATCTGTACCCTTTATAAGTCCCTTTCTCCAAGGTGTCTTGGACACCACACGCAGGCACCTATTCATCCTATGTCATCCTTCTTTTTCTTTTAATGTTTTTAATAGCACATTAAAGTCATACATAATATTGAGATTCATTTTGACATAATTATGGTGTATTGAATATAACTGGTGCCATTTCAGGCCCTACTACTTCCCCTCCCCACGCCCTTCCCCTGTTCCTCCCCTTTCTCTGCCCTACTGATCTTCCTTATTTGTATTGCTTTGTTTTTTTAATTGGTGCTTTATAGATACACATACAAGTGAGGTTCACTGTGGTATATTCGCCTATGTACATAGCATAATTTGGTCAAGTGCATTCTGCAGTTCCTCCATTTTCCTGTCCCTCCTCTCTCCTTCCTTATCTAATCCTTCCTCCACTCCACTGATTTCCCTTTTTATTTTCAAGGGATCCACCTATCCCCACTTTTGCCTTTTCCCTCATTTTTCTCTAACTTCTGCATATAAGAGAAAACATACAAATTTGACTTTCTGAATCTGGTTTACTTTACTTAGTGTGATATTCTTCAGTTCCATTGACTTACCAGCAAGTTCCGTAACTTCATTCTTCTTCATGGTTGAGTAAAACACCATTGTGTAAACAGACCACATTTTCTTTGTCCATGCGTAAGTTCTTGGGCACCTGGGCCAGTTCCATAACTTGGCTATTGTGACTTGCACTTCTATAAATAGGGATGTGCCTACATTACCAAAGTATGCTGATTTTAGTTCTTTTGCTGGAACATATGGTGACCCATTTTTAGTCTTTTGAGGAAACTTCCTACTGCTTTCTAAAGTGGTTGTACCCATCTAGAGTCCCACCAACAATGCATGAGTGTAGTATTTTCCCCACATCCTTGCAGGATGTATTACTATATGTATTCTGATGACTACCATTCTAACTGGAGTGAGATGAAATCTCTATGTACTTTTGGTTTGCCTTTCCTGGATTGCCAAGGATGTTGAACATTTTTTCAAGTATTTGTTGGCCATTTGTATTTCTTATTTTGCCCATTTATTCATTGGGTTATTTGGATTTTTGTATTAATTTTTTTAGTGCTTTAAATATTCTGGATATTATCCTTTCAGAGGAGTACCTGGCAAAGATTTTGTCATTCTGTGGTTCTCTCTTCATAATCCTAATTGTTCTCTTTGCTGTGCAGAAGTTTTTAAATTTGACAATGTCTCACTTATTGATTCTTGGTTTTTTGTTTTTTTTTTCCCCCTGATCTTTAGTGGTCTTGTTAAGGAAGTTGGCGCTGATATGTTGTAGTATTGATCCTATGTTTTCTTTTCACAGTTGCAAGGTTTCTGGCCTAATTCTTAGAGGCCCTTGATCTACTTTGAGTTGGCTTTTATGCGGGGGGAGAGATAGGGATCTAGTTTCATTTTTCTACATAGAGATATCCAGTTTTCCCAGCACTGTTTGTTAAGTCTATCTTTTCTCCAAAATATGTTTTTGACACCTTTGTTGGGTGTGCTTATGTGGGCTTGTCTCTGTCCCTTCTATTCTATCCCATCCATCTTCATTTCTATTTTAATGCCAATACCAGGCTGTTTTTATTACTCTATCTCTGTGGTATAATTTGAGATGAGGGATTGTAATGCCTCCAGTATTGCTTTTCTTGCTTATTATTGCTTTGGTTATTCTGTCTTTTATTCTTTTTATTCAAATTTATAAATCAATTTTAGAACATTTTTTTCTAGTTCTGTGAAGAATATCATTGGTACTTGATGGGGATTATATTGACTCTGTTTAACGCTTTTGGTAGTGTGACCATTTTGACAACATTAATTCTGCCTATTCAAGAACATGGAGGTCTTTCCATTTTCTAAGCTGTCTTCAATTTCTTTCTTCAGAGCTTTGTAGTTTTCATTGTAGAGGTTTCTCACCTCCTTGGTTAGTATTTTAGTTTTTGAGGTTATTGTGAATGGGATGGTTTTCCTGATTTCTATCTCAGTAAAATCATAATTGGAATATAGGAAAGCTATTGATTTATGAATGTTGCTCTTGTATCCTGCTACCTTTTCTGAATTTGTTTATGATCTCTAGAAGTCTTCTGGTGGAGTTTTTTTTTTTTTTGAGTCTTCTAGATGTAGAATCACATCATCAGCAAACAGAAATACTTTCACTTCTTCTCTTCCTATTTATAACTCTTCGATTTTCTTTCTACACCTGATTACTCTGGCTAGAGTTTTAAAAACCATGTTGCATAGAAAGGGTGACCAGGGACATCCTTGTCTTGTTCCTGATTTTAGGGGAAATGTTTTCAATTATTCTCTGTTCAGTATGATACTGGATTTGGGTTTGTCATATATACCCTTTATGATGTTGAGGCAAGTTCCTGCATCCCTAGTTCTTCCAGCATTTTTAACATTAACTGGTGCTGGATTTTGTTGAAAGTCTTTTTTGCTTTTATTGAGATAATCATACGGTTCTTGTTCTTAATCCTATTTATATGGTGCATTGCATTCACTGATTTGCATATGTTGAACCAATCTTACGTTCCTGAGATGAAGCCCACTTGATCTGATTAAGCAGACCCCAGCACCATGCTCCAGGACTTTTCAGCTTCCAGAACCATGTGCCACATGGTTAGAGATTACCCCACCTCAGTATTTTGGTATAGCAACAGAAAATGGCCCAGAACAGGCACTAACCCCTCTTAGGTGGGCTCTACCTCATGATCTAATCACCTCCTGGCGGGTCTGCCTCCCAACACCGCACACTGGTAGTTAGAGTTTCGATGAGGGGAGGGGGAGGGGGAGACAAACTTTCAGTCCATAGAATTCTCTCACTACTTAATAAGGGACCTTGGACAGGTCACTTTCTGCTCTGGGCCTCAATGTCCCCTGTTAGCAAAATAAGAGTGTTGAACTAGAAGAACTTCCAAGGTCCCTTCCAGCAAACTTATTCTTTGATATCCACTTTTTTCTTCTCATATGGCAATAAGTTCAATGAAGCATTCACTTCTTGCTGTAATGGTTTCAAATTTGGATACTATTTTAAAAACACTTAAAATTTCTTGCAGTGATAAACAGTAGTAATTAGGTCAATGTCTCCCCTAACATGTCCCCAGCCTATCCACTTATTTGCTTGTAGATTTTTTTCATTCTCTCTCACCTTGTTTCAAAGGCTTCTTGCCTGTTCATGAAAACCTCACCAAGTAATTCTCGATGATGAGAGAAGTGTATCATTCTGAAATTTGAACCACACTTCTAAGTAACTCCCATGAGAAACTCCTAGTGATGTGCTCTCTATTACAGGCCAGGGAGACATTATTTCCTGTTAAAAAAGACAAGGAGTCAGTGGGCTTTATTAACAGCTTCCTATCTTCTGTGTTCTCCTCTGATCCAGGAGCTGCTGCTCCACCAGCTGGCACAGCTGACCCTCCCCTTGGAGTCTAGCACTATTTCCACTTCAAGCACCACTCCCCACGTTGCTTCAAAAAGATGCCCATTTATTCATAAAAATGGTCCTGGTTTCTGCGCTATGTTAGATGTGCTCATTTCTCAAAAGAATAAATTATAAGCACAGTAGTACATGTTCAGCTTATGAATGTAAAAGAATGGAAAAATATACAATTAATGAAACAGATGCTGTTTCCATGAGAGAGAGCCATTTGTCACCTTCACACACCCTATACCTTGATTACAAATGTCCATCACTGGAAATGATGATGAGCCCAGAAACTTGTTCCAAAAATATGATTTGTAAGGTGCTGGCACAGGTTATTAAAACATCCAGTAATGATCATTAGACTAACAAGGAGATTTTATTTCAAATGGAAAAATCATTACAGCTGACGATAGGAAGAAATAAGCTCTAGAATAATTAATGTTTTTGCTCTCCTTTGGTCTTTGGCATCAGTCTGTGGCATACAGAGATTGTGTGGAAAAGGGGACTCTGGTCAAACTGGAAGGAGCTATTTAAATTGAGCCTTTCTTTACTGGATAAAACCATATCCTATTTTGCAGTACCTTTTCAGGGATAATTTACTACTCAGTCAAATAACAGCCCCAAGTCTTTCAAGTGAGTGGCCGATTCTGATGGATCACGGAGGAAAAAGAGGTACCACAGGAGAGTGGAGGGGGTGCAGAAACAGTAGGGAAGGTTCCAGGCACAGGTGCTGAAATCCAGCCATAGCCCTGGCCAGCCAGGAACCAGAGCTGCAGCTGCTGCCCTGTAGGTGCCAGAGGAACCATTTACTCACCATTATTCATCAGAGAACTAGGAGAAGCTGTGAAGGAGACGCTCAGCAGTCTGAGTAAAGAACTCATCCTTTTCTCCCTGCTTCCTGCTCCATTCATTTCATTCCAGATATCCTCCTTGAACCTCACCCCCAGCCAGACCCAACGAATTCACTGTCAAGACCAAGAGTCCCTTAAAATAGTAGGAGCTGGATTTACCCTCCCACCTTAAACACTTGAAAACTGGACAAAATGCACACACCAAAGGTTTGGACAAAGGTCTGCATAGGACTGTGATCCCCGAGTGGAAGAAAACTCCAAGATGAGCCTATGATACCAACATCATTGGGGTCCCACGCTGCCTGCAGGCAGGAAGTGACCCCAACAGAACCTACATTGAGAAGAAACAAAGCCAAGGAGTCCTGGAGTGTGCCAGATGCAGGAGAGAAGAAAGCTACACAGAGGTAAACTGATGCTGTGTCTGAGGGTTGATGTCTTCCAAAAGTTCATCTGTCGGGGTAACGGTACTAGGAAGGCATCGAGTCCCGGGCACAGAACCTTGTGAATGGGACTTGTCCCTTCTCCAAGAGAGAGACTCCTTGCTCCTTTCACCATGTGAGGTTACAGTGAGGGGTCTGCAGCTGGTAACCTGGAAGAGCACGCTCTTCAGAGCCTGACCAGTCTGGCACCCTGATCTCCGACTCGTAGCCTCTGGAACTGTGGGACATACGTTTCTATTGTTATAAGACATTCCTTTTATGGTAATGTGTTAAGCAGCCTGAGCTGACTTAGCTGGACAAGGCCCTCCTCCCATTGAGTCCTAAAAAGTTCCAGCCCTTTGTTCTTACTTCCTAGACTCCTCCTGGACCAAGAACTGTATTTTTATAGTCTTCAGATGCACTAAGGTGGAGCTTATTAGGTTGCAAATCTCCCCTGAGAGCAGTGTGATCCAAAACCATTCACCTTTTAACTAGACAAGAGTATTTCTCACACATCGCCAGACATATGTTAAAAATGACCACCACCCCCCTTGAGTCACTTCTGTGAGTTATTGATTGATTGAGTCTACAACTGGCTTCTAACCAGCTCTTCTGCACCAAGCATTACACAAGAAATGGAGCGGTTGACATGGAGTCCTTACTTACCCTAAAGGAAATCAGCCAGCAAGGAACACAGCCCTGACTCACGCTCCATGAGACACATTTCGGATGACCACATTTTCGGAGGGTAACCTTCATTCCATGTCCTGGGGACATCTTTCTCCCGCATTTTCTCTGACTACTTCAGGCATCTTGACTATCTGCAGCACTAACTTGCTAATCCACACGGAGAATTTTTAGTAACGACTTTGTACACATTTGTGAAATTGAACTACTTTAAATACTTGGGACTGAGACTGAGACATGCTGGCAGATGTTTTCCTCTCAGCTGCAACAGTTGACGTATTCTGACCACCAAGCACCTATTCACTCTGTTGCTGATAATAATGCCACAATTTTTCTCTGCCCATGTGCACCGAATGGGATTGACTTTCCTCTGGTCCCAGGACTCAAACATGACCAGTCAGAGGATAGTATCTCCCTAGTCACTGTGATTGACTTGAAGAGGATTGTGTCATCCAATCAGAACCAAGAAATGCAAGACCTTCCCAACTTTTCCTTAGCAGTAGGAAGACATGAGTCAGGAGTTGACAAGGACTACCACGCAGAGTTCTGGAAATGAGACCAAGGAAGCACAAGTCAGAGCCAGAGGTCAGAGGGACACCAAGCCCTGATGGCTGTTAGAACATCGTGGTCATTCCTTACCCAAGGTTTTGTTTTGTTTTTAAGTTAATGAGCCAATGAGTTTAGTTGGTTGGTTGGTTTCTGCTTAGTTTAAGTTAACTTTCCTAAGTCTTGTTGTTGAAGGACCAAGCCCCACTGGAAGCAGATCTGTCTCAAGTTTTTAAATTCATTTTTAATACATGAGTTAATCACTTCTTTTCTGAGTCTGAATTTTCTAATCCTTTTATTGGAAGCCTTCTAACTCCAACACCACAGAAGTGTCTCTGCTTCTCTTGTTGTTCACTGTCCCCAAAGCTTGTCACTGAGAACGACAGCTCATCTCTAAGATGACCCTCTTTTGAAGTGTGTCCAGGTCCTCTAGGTCCTATAGGCTACATGATAAAAAATACAGTGTCAAACAACATCAGTCAGATTATTTAGGACACTTTGTTTTCACACATGCCAGGGCAGAGCAGGGGTTTTCAGGGTTTATTCGACAACTAAACATATTTTTCACATGGCAACTATTAGCATGCTAGGAGACTTGTGCTTTAAGGAATGCATCTGGGAAATTGCAGTTAAAGTGTTGCTTTCCCAGCTATCCCCGAGAGGAAAACAGAATAGTGTGACTTCACGAGAACCGGACTATCAGATCTGCAATAGCCGGCAGGAACCTAATAACACTGCTCTTGAGAAAAGATCCCCTTGGGAGTTCCATGGAAGATACTGGAAGGAGTAGAGGGGAGGAGGATAAGCCCACGTGAGGCTCCACGTGGTGGTTATGGGGTGTTCTGGAGAGTTCAGAAGCTGCAGATCAGCATTGGGACATGATAGTGGCGGGGATTAGAGGTGTGCAAAGAGGCAGAGAGCAGGAAAGGAAGGCTGGGAAAACCTTCACAATGTACTTACGACAACTTTGGGATAACAGATGAATGACGCTTACTTGCTCTATAAAAAATTATTGATAATGGAGACCAGCATCTCTTAATTTGGATTTAAATTAATTTTCAACCATTTATTATCAACCATCTTCCTCCTTCTGATAGAATCTCTCACATCTTTAAATAATCAGTGTGGGAAGAAATCTCCCCAGCACCAAGCCTTTGTATGGTCTTAGAGGTGATCATTCTTAACTTGAACAAGATTGCTTACATTGTTTACTAAAAGCCAAGAGAAACAGAAAGGATAACTGAGAAGTCAACAAATACATAAATAAACTTGCAGGTAGTTACACAATTTGCCACAACTTTTTCTATATGGTGTAGGAGTTTTCGCTTATTTCAATTATGCTTGAAATATTAAATATGCTACCTGAGTAGATGAGACTTTCAAACATAAAAATCAATAAAATGCATTTGCTCTGGGACCATGACAGAGACATGGAGCTGAGCTACTTACTTCTGCTGCTGAGTGTACGGTGGACATTTTTCAGGTTGCCCTGATCCTTTGTATCCTCCTCATCTTGTCTCATAACTCATCCAGAATCAAGAGCTCATGTTATCATGCACGGGCTGTATATCCCCTTGATATATTAAAGGTATATAATCATCACTCCTGCTTTGGACCTTTTAAAATGACTAAGAACAAGATGTGAAAATTGCCAGGTAATAAAGGAGAGAGATGCAGAAATGAGGGAGACTGCTGGGGAAGCAGAGAGAGAACAAAGTCAGACACTTCGGCCATGGATCACAGAGCTCAGGGGACCTTCTTCTAGTTAGGAACACTTTATCCTAAAGACACAACAATAGCTTGAATAATGACCCCTTAAAGTGTCCACATTCAGATCCCCAGAACCTGTGAATATGTGTGACCACACATAGCAAGAGGACTTTGCAGGTGTGATTGAATTAAGGATCTTGAGACAGGAAGGCTCTCCTGAATTATTCAGAGGCCAAATGTGAATCTCAACAGTTCTCAAGAGAGGGAGGCAAGAGGGTCAGAGAAGAAGTAACGATGGAATCCGAGCTGGGAGCTCCATGATCGTTGGCTGGAAGGGTCGTGAGCCATGGAATACAGATGGCCTCTAGAAGCTAGCAAAGGGAAGAAGGTGGATTCTCCTTCGGGCCTGCAGCAGCAACACAGCCCTACTGACGCACAGCACCAAGGCTGTAGGTGGGTGGGGATCTTTACAGCAGCAGAGGACCCTCACACAGACACTGTCCCTCGGGGCCTTAGACCTCTGTCTCTCATGTGTGCTTATCTCCATGAACAAATTGCTTAAAGGATACTAAAGCCCAGTGAATCATAGTAGTAATTATGTTTGTTTATCTATTTCAAATTTTATTTAACCTGCTCTGTTTGGGTTAAATATGTTTAAAGAGGAAATTTCTAAAAATGATGGAGCTGTCTTTAAAATGAGACAGTCTCCCAAATCAGTCCTCTGTTTATCAAAACAGTAGATTTCCATGTTCAAGGTCACGATTGTAGAATGTTTTTGTATATTTAATAGGAGATAAAATCTTATAGCAATTAGTAAAATTTGTGTAGATTCCTTTTTAGAAAAGGATTCTCTTGGGATAGACCCAGAAACCAATATATCTTAGAATATGATTTTGTCATTTTATTTCTACAGGATCTGAAAATGAAACAACAAGCAGAAAAAGAATTGGAATCTTTGGAGTGCCAACTGATGATTTGGCTGAAAGTTTAGAAGCAATCAGTTTACCGTGCACTACATGTTCATTGATCACTCCCCCTAGAGAAGATTACATCAGCACAAAGAGGTAAAGAAGGGTGCCTGTTCGCAGGGAATCCACAATATGATGCAGTCAGAGTTCCCTGATATGATCAAAATTGGGGCAAATAGAAGAAAAAGAAAGTTAAAAGAGCATTAACATTACACCCAGAAAATCTGGTTTGGGGCAATTTGATCAAAAAAAAATAAATGCTGAAGAATAAAACCATGTCAGGGTGAGTTAATAGCCATAAAATTGTGTGGAACAGGCATCACTTCGTGTGTGATCAAAAAAGTTAAACCCACGCAGGAAAATATCTAACTATTCTCAAGTATTTTTATTTGTTCCAATTTTCTCTAAACTGTGAACCATTTTTTAAAAAATGTTTATTTTGTATGCCTGGTTTGTTGCTGTAGATTTAACAATTTCCCAAAACTAAGAATAAATTCTCGCTCACGTCCCACGTGGGCAAGGTAAAGGGTTCCTGTCGGAGGGATGAACTGGCTGCAAAATAAAAGCTATACAATTTAGTTATCAGAAATAAAGACAGAAGATAAAATTATCTTAAGAGCAGGGGCATGACCAATTGAGCCATCAAGAAGGGTCTGGTTCTAACACGGAAGGAGCCCACACTTGCTTTATTTATAGCGGTACAGATCAAAAGGGACCAGTAGGAGCATCTTCCATGAAAAACAGGATGGGGGGTGGAGGCAAGCAAGCCATTTGGCTCTAGCAGTGAGCTACATCCAATGCTTGTATATGAATTTGAGCGGTGAGCTAAGAGAGGATAACCACATGGCTTGGGCGTTCTCGAACAGTCATTATGGAATGGTGAGTTCCTGAGGTCAGATATTCCCAGTTAATGGCTTGAACTATGCTTGGTTCCCATACAAGCTGTGGATGGCTTCCCACAAGAAATAAACCTTTTTCAGAATAAGGAACCACAAGACACAGTAACGGATGATGTTCAGAGACAGGGTCCATCATTACCAAAAATGTTAACCAGATTTGGGGACGTATACATTCTCCTTAAGCAACTCACAGAGAAGGAAATGGAGCAGCCAGCAGGGCAGAGAGACACACCAGAACCACGTGGAGTCATCTGGGGACATGTGGGTCTTCCTCCCTCTCCCTGCTGCCTCCTCTCCTGGTGCTGCTAGATTCTTCTTCCTCCATTCACTTCCTAAATGCCAATCTTCCTGCTCTGTGCCCTCCCCTTGAATGTCAGTTATTTCAACTGTCTTCAGTTGACTGCATACCCACAAGTTCATGTCTTCAGTTAAGACGTGTGTCCCAAAGTCTAGCCTCGAATGAAAGACAGCTTCTGTCTGTGCACCCCCGTCCCGTGTCTGACGTGTGCATGTTGGGCTAAGTTTCCTGCAGCCTCCTGCAAGCCTCTCCTTCTCTACACCCCTAGCCTATATGGGGGTCCAGTCGTTCTCAGTTCTACCTTCTATCCTCCTGGCCTGCATCAGCACCCACTCTGACAGCCTTGGTATTTCTGCTCCACAGATTCCTTCTTCCCACCTTCTCTGCTCTTCTCCAGTCCTTATTTCATCTCACCTGGATTACTGCAGTAGCAAGCTCAATGGCTTCCCTCTACATGGAATGAGCTCCCCAGCCATCTCCATTGGACAGAGATTCATCCTTCTTCAACATAATCCAGTCTTAGAGCTAGCCATCTTCATTTCCTTTCCAAGAACCATTGGGATGTAGTTTGAATTTCAAGAACCTTCACAATAAGGAATTGCCTCCATGGTAGCTCCAAATACTTACCTATACTTGTCCCTCCACCCATCCCAAAGGATTGGTCACCCCAAAAAGACTTCCCAATGGGTTCTTCTCTCTATCTGGAATATACACTGCTACCATTTAACTCCTACATATTCCTCAGGCTTAGACTAAATGTCATCACCCTTAGGCAGGGTTCTCTGAGTCTGTGGTCAGATGTGGGCCCACTTCCGGCTCTGAATGCAAGCTTCTGTATGTCCTCCTCACTGTGTTGGCAGTCAGCCTTGCGTTTGCTTTGTAGGCCTCCTAAAAGAGGACAGCAACTTAAGGGTCATCAGGGGCATCTTGCAGTCTTGAGGTCCTGGCGCCATGCCTGGTTAATCAATGTGGTGGCATCAAAGTGTGCTGAAAGTAACTGAGATAATGGACTCATTTTACAAGAATAATGGGGTGGTTTCTGCTCAGAAATCATCTCAGAGTTGGGAAAGACTCAGACATATCAAAAGAATCAATTGGCAAAGAATTTTATTATTATTGAATTGAAATGAAGTTTGTACGATTTGGAAACTGGATGCAGTGTTTCTCTAGGGAAAGGCCAGGTGATGGTTCCCAGGGTCCTAAAGTAGGAGAAATTTTGTCAGGCAACAGTCAGAAACAATGATGATTTCATGCTTTGAACAATTTATTTGGGCCCTTTCTCCATTTTCCTCAGACTATCTGTGAGAAATGATGTAGAGGTAACAGCATTAAAAACAGTCTCTATTCAGTGAAGTGGGTGTTTGATAAGACTCTATAATAAAGTTATAAATAAATTTCATGTAAAGTCTTCTACAATGAACACAAAATACCAGTATGTCTCTATCTGGAAGATAATAACACTTTCCTTTAAAGCTAAAATGCTTCTCCTGTTACAGACCATTGATCCCTTCCACTTGCTTACTGCTTCCTGATTTACAAGGCTTTGTCATCCATAAAATCTTTACTTTCTCTGAATTGAGTCAAATATCTCCCTGTACCTTAAGTACAGAGACAAAAACCCCCAGAGGAATTGTGGGCTCAGACATGAGATCTGGGGTTCACAGTTTCTCAATTAGTAAAGAAAAACTCACAAACCTTCCACCCTTAAGCCATTCTCCAAACTTCAATAAGCACCAGGATGTCAAAGCCATTTCCTTTATCCTCTTAGTGACCTCACACATAAGACAGAGGAGTTCAGACGTTTAACCACCATTAAGCTCACTTTGGTTGTGGGATTCCCACAGGCTCAGCAAATCTGACCTAATTACTGCCGCCTTAAATGCGAGAAAAGGATGTTCTGAGGTTGCTTACGCAAAGGTCTTGCACAATTAAAAAGTTGAAAACCAACAGGGAGAGAGGAGACCACTGTAACTTAATTAAAAAGGAGTTTCTGGTGAGAAAAGCTAAACGGATCAGGAATGCTGATGGAGAAACACCAGTCACCTGAAGTGGCCTGGTAAGTAGACGCAGAGCTCTGCTCCTCTCTTCCTCCTGCGCATCTTGGCAAAGGGTGCGCGGGAAGGAGGAGCGAGGAGGGGAAGGAAAGCAGGAAGGGAGGGAGAAGATGACCACAGGAAAGGGAATCTCAGGCAGGGAGAGCAGCAGGAAGAGGACCCAGAGGCCGAGCCACTGCGGTGTCCAGTTAGCCGCCCCTCCTCTTCTGTTTCCCTCAATCCTGGAAAGACCTCTCTTCTGGTTCATTCCATTCTTCCCATCTCCACCTAAATACTCGTCTCCCTCTTCATTGGTTCTTCATTCTTTTCTTTCTTCCGTCACTGCTTCTGATTCCAATTGGAAGGCTGGGAGATGGGGTGCAGAGGGTGGTAATGGGGGATTTCCTCACACAGATGCTTCCTTGAGTGATGGTTTGAACCAGTCACCGTTCCCATAGAACCAGTTCTGTCTCAGGGACCTTGTGCTTGGAACTGAAATCAGGTTGGATACAGAAAAACAGTTCAAAAAATATTCGAATATTGTCTCAAATGCTCTTGGATCCACATTTTTGGGGGAGCTGAGTGTGTATGTCAGTTAGCCACTGGAAGAGCTTATAGACTTAGGAAAACACACAATTCCTATACAAATGGAGGCTCCTGGGTTCCTTTTCCCTCTCTCAAGGGTTGGATTTGCTGAGGAAGTTCCTACCTTGTCTTTTCAGCCCCTGAGCCTCCTCTAGACCTCCTCTATCTCCCTGTGCGGGCCCAGGTGGCTACATGGGTGTCCATGCTATAGCCCCCAAGGGGCAGCACCCACCTACCCATTTCCTCTTTCAGAAGCCGCTGTAGAAGGTCCCTCCATGGTCCACCAAATCCCTAAATCCTGCACACGTACCCACTGCGCGACTGGAATGTCTGACCTGGCTCCGTGCGCTGTTCTCTGGTGCATCTCGGGGACAGGTGGAATCGGAGACGGCAGGCGGAGCAGACCAGGCTGGAGCGCTCCAGGTCCAGTCCCACCTCCCCCGCCTTGAGAACCGCACACGGGTCATGCCCTTCCTGGGCGGGCCGTGAAGTCAGCCGAGCCCACGGAGGTAAAACGGAGGTTTCTGCAAGGACAGCAGTCCCACTCTGCCTCATTTTGAGGGGTGGTCTAGGGCAGCGTCCACCACAGATGAAAAATGATGGCAGGAAGGAGAAGAAGACTCAGGTGTAGGACACCTGCACCTCCTCACGCCTGGGTCCTGCAGGCTCTATGACCTGCGACCCCTGCACCTGCTCAGGCAGCAAGAGGGATGAGTAATTCATCAAGTGCTGCCTGTCCACCCTGCCCCACCCACTGACTCGTGTCACTGCTGGGAAGAAGGGCCAGCAATCAGAAGACTGACAGTATGGATACGCTGTCCACTGCCACAGCTTCCTGAATAAGGTTCCAGGCCCATACACCCTCATGCCAGCACCCCAGGGCACTGAAGCTAAGTAGGTGAATTTTATTTTATTGAGGAAACAAAATTAAAGCTTTTATAACAAGACGGCTTCACAGAGGGGGTAAGAAGAAGGGCTTTGGGATCAGAAAGTCTGTGTTTAAATCCAGTCTCCAACCGCTACTCCAGTGATATGAAGTCAGTTCCTCCATTCCTTTACCTCTGGAAGCCACAGTTTCTCCATCTATGAAATGGGAATATCAGTGGTGCTAACATTCTAGACAAGAGTATGGAATATTAATGTGAAACACCTGGCATCCAGCTCATAATAAACACTCAATAAATAAATTATCCTCAATCAGTAAAAATGCTTGACGCTATTAACAAGATGGCCACAAAAATTTTCGTTTTAAGACAAACTTACAGAGTTATAATTTACACTTGATCACATGTGTCCACGTGTGCAGTTAAGCACCTTCAACTCATGTATGCCTCCTGCAGTCGCTGCTCCAGGTGAGAACACACTCTCTCCCACCCAGGAGCACCCCTTCGCAGTCCATCTCTGCCAGTGCACAGCCCCAGGCCACCACTGATGTGCTTTTCGACACTACTGATCAGCTTCATGCCTTCTAGAATTTCATAGAAATCAGTTCAGCGCGTGCTCCTGTGCCTTGTGCCTTTCGTTCAGCCTGCTGGCTTTGAGTCCACCTCTGCTGCTACGTGCATCAGCACCTCCTTCCTTCATTGCTGAGCGCAACTCCATTGGATGGATGTGGCTCCATTTTTCATCCATCCCCAGGTTGATGGACAGCTAGGTGGATTCCAGTTTGGAGCTCCTAGGAATAAACGTTTATGGATGTTGGATAATAGAGTTTGGTTTTCGTTTTATTTTTGGTCGTGGTAGAATGAGCACATTTATTTTTCTTCTGGGCAAATACGTGGCAGTAGAATGTCAAAGTCATATCATAATATACACGTACTGTACACAGAACTTTTGTATTTAACCAGGAATTGAACTCAGAGGTGCTTAATCACAAAACCACATTCCCAGCCCTCTTTTAATTTTTATTTTGGGACAGTGTTTCACTAAGTTGCTTAAAGCCTCACTAAATGCACATAACGTTTTAAGAGACTACCAAATTATTTTTTAGAGGGGTTGCTGGTATATTCACCTAAAGAAAGATCTGAGAGTTCCAACTCTTCATAGCCTCACTGGCCTTTGGTATTATCCATTTTAAAAATTTTAGCCTTTTTTATTGGGTGACTAGTGGTTTTACCTGGCTTTTCTCTTATGAATAATGAACAAGTATTCATGTACTTACTAACTCAATGATTTCTTTTCTTTTAAGATACTGGCTATATTAGTCAGGGTTCTCTAGAGGAACAGAATCAACAGGAAGCATGATTATAAAAAGGGGATTTATTAGAAAGACTTCCATGACCAGAAGCTGGATAGTCCACAATGACCATCTGCAGGCTGGGGAGCTGAAGGAACCAGTAGATGCACAGTCCAAGAAGCTGAAGCCTCAGAACAAGAGGGATCCACAGTGCTACCCTAGTCCAAGACTGAGGGCTTCTGGAAACCCCACGGAGAATCACTGGCAGAGTCCACTTTGGAAGAGTGAAGAAGCAAAAGTCCAATATCCTCAGGCAATTGCAGCAGCAATCAAGAACCTGTTCAAGAAGAGACGAGCTTGCATCTGCATCTGCTTCCTTATCCTTCCAACTTTTATTCCATCCAAGCCACCATCCTACTGAACAAGGCTGCCCACTCTTAGGGAGGGGCTCCACTTCAGTTCCCTATCCCACCTGCCAATCATTCCTAGACACACCTTCTTGGACACACCCAGAAGCCTCTTAATCCAATCAAGTTGACAATTCAAATTAACCATTACACTGATCAAATAATTTACCTATATTTTACTGGGTTTTGTGTCTTCCCCTAATTAAGTCATTAGAGTGCTTTGTAATTTCTGGATGCAAGCCCTTTGAGACACATGTGCGCTGCAAACATACTTTTCCAAGTTTCTGGTTTGCCTTTTCATTTTTTAGTATGTCTTTTGAAGAATAAACTTTTAAAAATTCATTGAGGTATTGCTCTTTAAAATTTCATAGTAGAGTTTTTTATTTGTTTGTGTCCTAAGAAATCTTTGTCTACCCCAGAGCTGTGAAGATTTTCTCTTGTTTCTTTTCAATATTGTATCATTTGGTTATTATATTTAGGTTTGGGATCCAATGTTTCTGTTTAATGTTTTGGCATGATGGAAGGCAGAGCTCAAAGCTGAGCTCCTCCCACACAGATAGGCAAGTGTCCCAGCCCTACTCACCAAGAAGACCACACTTTCTCCGCTGAATTGCAATCGCGCCAGACTTCCACATCTAACAACAGTGGAGCAGTGCATTTACTCTTAAATGATTTGGACACTGGATAACAGAAAGGAAGCAATGAGAAGGGAGACCAAGAGTGGAGAGGAAGAGGACAGGTGGAGGGAGGAGGGAAAAGAGGGGTTACTGGGAATGGAATTGACCAAATTGCTATGTGCGTAAATGAACATGCCATAATGCATCCCACTATTAGGGATAAGTATGATCTATCAATTGAAAAAGCTAATTAAATTTTTAAACAAAAGTTTTGACCAAGATAAAGGAAGAAAGAAAGAAGCAGTGAACAATAGGCAACTGAGGAATAGAAGACAGTGATCAGTACACAAGGAAAACAGTGTCAGGGTGTCTGCAATTGCACCAGCTCGTGCCTGGAGGAAGATTGAGGTTTCAGTACAGAAAGAAGAAACTCAAGTCAGTCCAGCACTCTCCTTGACTTGGAAAGGCCAAGGTGAGGGGCCAAGGAGGCGGAGCAGGAATTGCCAGTAAAGCAGGAAGAAGCAGAGCTACGTATCCTGGCTCCTGCCATCCGCCGCTGAGGGCCACCCTCCCAGCCCTTCTGATCCAGGCAGGCACCCTGGAGAAAGCCCTCAGGCTGACACAGGTGCTGCTGTGGGGCCCCTTCTGCTGCTTTGGAATGGTGTCGAGGTGACATGGGTTCAGAGCTAGCAATTTCTACCTCAGAGGTCCAGAGCCACCTGTGCAGGGGAAACCAGCCCAACTCTCTCGTCCTGATGATAAACTACAGGGTGCTCAGGGTTCCCCTACTGCCACCACCCTATTCCCCTATCCCGTCCTGACAAGAATTAGGTGGGACCAGAGTGCACCTTTCCCCAGGGCTTGGTGGGCCATGCACAGCAGCAGGGAGCCCAAGCCTGAGCAGCAAAGGAGGACCAGGTGAAGACTGGAAGAGGGTTGCTGCTGAAAGCTGAGAGGGGGCAGGACGGGCCCTTCAGGGGCTTGCTCCCAGAGAGAACCGGGGTATTTGAGGCTGAGGTCCTACAAATTTTTAGGATCTCAAAACCTGGGGCTCTAGAGCCCGTTAGAGGTGCTGTTCATGAGTCCTTACTGCCACAGACCAGAGAGCAGAGCCTGACTTCCTCCCCCCAGCATGCAGTGGCCTTTCGCCAGGGAGCCTGTGCCATGACCCACCTATCAATGCCAACTTCATGGTATCCTAGCTTCTCAGAACACTGCCACTTCAACAAAACCTCCAGGCAAATTGTCCACTTAATTTCTCCAGTGCCCAGACTTTGAATGACATCTGCATATAGTAGACCCCACTGAACATGTGTAGAAGGAACGCATACGGAGCAACCTTCCGTTCCAGGCCTTTTCCCTGTTGTCCCCTCTGTCATGTTCTCCCTCCCAGAACCCATCTCTCACCCACTCTGTGTTCCAGAGCCCACATCACGAGTTGCTTCTTTGGGAACTCCTTGTCTCCCAGGCAGAATTAATAACCACCTCTCCCAAGAGCTTTCAGCTTTCATTTATTTCTCTGCTTAGTTCTTACCCCTTGATCCAGAGATGATTATAAACTCCATCACTGGTCATGATCCTCGCTCACAGATGACACGCATCTGTTCTGAGACAAAGAAACCAAACCTGGATTTAATCTACCTCCAAGGTGCACCCACTTTAGAAAGCCATGACTAAAATACCCTTTATCACGATGCAAAAAGCCAAAAATTAGGAACAATATGTGCCTGGAGAATAATGAAATGACAAGTCTCCATTTCCACACCCTAATTAGTTAATCATAATGGGTAACTGTCTTCCAACTACTGAGAGCCTAACAACTATGTGGAGTCTTAGTGGCACCTGGAAGTCACGTGCAGGGAAGTTTCACTCCTGGATTTTGTCATTGTAACTTCACCACTCAAAGAGCGCCAAACAGCATCCCAACATGATAATGTCAAAAGCTCATTCTCAAAAACCTTGTTCTGGGGCTGGGGAGATAGCTCAGGTGGTAGAGTGCTTGCCTTGCAAGCACAAGGCCCTGGGTTCAATCCCCAGCACCGCCAAAAAAAATAAAAATAAATAAAAACAAAACTTTGTTCTATTGGATGCTTGCATTGCTTGAATGTGGCCCCCAAAATCACATGCTAGAAGCTTAGTTCCCGGTGTGGCATGTTGAGAGATGATGGGACATTTAGACTAGGGGGCCTGGTGGAAGGTAATTAGGTTGGGGGCACCACTCCCAGAAGGGATTTATGCAGGTTGCAGGGTCATTGTAAGACTGCTCCTCCCTCCCTTGAGGCCGTCTTCCATCGGCACCAGGCACAGAAGTCCACATGCCATTGTTAAGCCATCTGCCTTGAGACCTGCACAGGAGCTGAGCAGATGCCAGCGTCATGCTCTTGAACCCCTAGCACTGTGAGCTAAAGAAACCTCATTTCTTTATAATAACAGAAAAAAGACTAAGGCAGATGCTATGTTATGCTGAAGAAAAGGCTCATAGAAATAGATTAACATGGCTGGAAAATACCTAAGAGATCATTTCTTCAAGTAAACCCCTTTTAAGCCTTTCTGAGCTAAGGAATTGACTCCATGTCATGCTTACAGAGCTTCAGAAGAGATCACGCGCCACCCCTGCAAGTGTCCATGTGTTTCGGGCAGTACTGCTCATGTACGTTGACTTCAGGCTGGAAGGCCTCTTCCTCTGGATGCCTCCTCTGTATGTATGGTGTGGCACCATAATGAACCATGCTCAAGAGAACTCCAATGCTAGCAAATCAGAAGAATCAACTGTCACGTATTTGAGACAGTTGTCAAGACTCAGTAAATTCCACTCCAATGTGTCACAGAATCAGAAACCCTAACTTACAAAATATAAAAGTTCCAGGATAGTCCAAATGTAACGCCTCCATACGTCGGCAGTGTCAGGGTCTCAGTGAGGATGCATAAACTTCAAGATGCCACCCCAGAATCATCAGTTACCGAAGACTCCCGAGGAAATAGGATACAGACTGGTTGCTAGTATGCAAATCCCCAGATGTAAGATGAACCCTCACGCTGTGAGAACAAAGTCCTCAAAGACCAGAAACAACCAGAGTCTGCCTCTGCCTTTCTCGGACCTTTGACTGTTCCGACCACTTCTGGTGATGTCTATGTTAAGCATTTCTATGTGGCTCTGGAGAAACATTCTCCTCTAGCAAGCAAAACCTACTCTATTAAAAAAAAATGCATAAAAATTCTTTAAATTTCACTTTAACTCTCGTGTAATGATTTTTTCGTGGCCCAAAATTAAAGAATCAATGATTTGTTCAATTGACCTAGCAGATAGTTACAGATCTTATCTTCAATTCATATTGGTAATCTGCTCAGGTGTATTTTAAAATCAGCATTTGCAGTTCACTGTAATTTGCAAAAGACAGTTTTCCGTAACGGTTATTACCTTGGCTGAGACCTTTGTGAGTTCCCCCCTGGATCCCGGGGAACCGTCTAAGAGGCCCATTAGGTTTACCAGCCTCCAGACTCCAGCTAGAGCAGACAAAGCAGTCCCCTTGCTTAGGATCTTCCAATGGCTCTGCTCAGGATTGGGGGTAGGGGATTAAGGAGCTGGACAAGGCTCTTCTTCACCCTCACCTCCCTCCCCCCTTTCCCTTCTTCCCAACTGTACCAAACACCAGCTGTTGCCCTGAGATGTCATTACACTGCTTGCCTCTGTTTTCATATGCTGTAGCCTCTGCGTGGGATTCTCTTTCTTGAACTTGAATCCTCAGACTAGCCATCATCTTCAAGAATCTGCCCTCCACCATGATGCTTCCCATTATTGTTTATGTAATGGTGTCCAGAAAAATGATAATGAATGGATTGAGAAGAGCCAAGAGGTCACCTGAGGCTTCTCAGGACAGAGGACCAGATCCCACCCCATAGGTCAGCACCTATATCCTGTGTTGGTTCTGTGAAAACAGGAGCGACAGGCTTCGTGGGCACGGAGTGACCCTGCACCTGTGTGATTGGCTCTCAGTGTGCTGGCTGCTTCTTTGGTATAAACAAATGCAGTCAGTGAGGAACCTGGTACTGTTCCTGCCTGACCTATAACTGCACATCAATGTGACTGAATGGACAACTTAGCAAAGCCAGAGTTTATGGCCAATTGCCTTGACTGTTGGCTACAAAACAACTATTTCCCTTCTGGTATATTGGAGGTGAACGAATTCTGTGAAAATGGCATTTCCTTTACATGGTAGAAATGAGAGTTATCCCCTCCATGAAGAAATTGATTTTGTTCCCCTTTTTATACTCAACCAGACTAAACCTCTCTGAATTTAAGGAGTCTTCTGCAAATTGCAAGAGCCTATGGTAATGAAGATTTCTCTTGGACTATAAGGCTGCCAAGCAATTCCCAGGTCCCCCATGAAACATCCAGTTCCGCTGGGTTCAGTCTAGCAGCCTGAAACAAGAACCCTGTGCATTGAAAACTGAAATGTGGCACGACAATAATCATTAGAAAACTCACAACATATTTATATTAACAAATACATTTTTGTACTGTAAGTAACCACAGAGCAAATGTCCTTTCCATACTGCTCTCGTTGTTTTTCCTGAGTGATTTGAGAGTTAATATCAAAGCCCTTGCGTAGCTCCAGGCATCCTTAGCACAAGAGGAAGAGTTTGTCAAAAACAACATGTATTCAGAAGAGACAGATGCTTAATTTTTTTTTTTTTTACTTACCTTGAACTGAATACTATTCCAAAACTAAAATTACAGGCTCGCCTTGCTGCAGGCCATGGTGGCATCTCCAGGCAAAAGCTTTCCTGGAAGCCCTAGAGCACACCCATTTGACCCTGAGCACCCCTCACTTCAGAGAGTTGTCACTGCCACTCTGCTCTCTGCAAAGAAGTAACTCAGGGGAGAACAAAGACAGGCAAGGCAAGCTGTCAATCATTTCAATTCTTCATTTTCCTGAATAGAATATTTTTCATAATTTACTAAAAAATGCATGGCCACTTATTTGGAATCCCTTCATTAATGGGAGGCATTAAGTCTAATCTGCTTTGCCCTTCTGAAAAACTGCCTTCATTTCAAATCCTGCTCTCAATGGAAGGTTGACGCCTCTACCTCTCAACAGTGTTTTGTCCATTCAAGCGCCCCCCCCCCCATTCAGTTAAAAAAGGCTTTTCATATGTCACCATAATCTACCTGAGAACAAAGCCGTACCTTATTCAGGAGGTTGATGCATACATGCAGCATCGTTCTTAAGCTCTTGGGAAGAACACAAACATTAACTACCTTTATTTTTATCATCTCTTCTGTACCTAATGCATAGCGGGCACTCTATTCATGTCTGTTGAATTAACCTAAATATGGACAACGGGAAAGACACAAAGGGAAAGCTGTCATGAGAATGATAATAAGTTCCAAAGAGAGAGTCATCCCCTGTGCAAGCATTGCCAACCTCCCAGCCTCGGTCTTGGACCAGCGTGGGCTCCTGAGCCTGGGCACACACTCACAAGCCGACAGGACTGCCATCCCATGGCGTCATCTGCTGCCAGCCTAGAGTTGTACTCTGAGCTCTCATTTCCCAAAGAAAACTTGCTGCCTGAGGTACTGAAACCAGAATTAAGGAGAGGTAGTTAGTGTAGAAATAGGGAATCGGGTCAATTGAGGAAATGAAGCCATGAAGCCATCTGCCTCTGGAAGTTGGAGACTGCCCCTGGAAGAATGGAATGTCAAGGATCTCGGGAGCCCATTGATTACCAAATTTACCTGCCCTTGTCAGAGACTGCAGGCAGGAAGATGCTGATTAATGCCCCCTGGGCCCTTACCTGCCTGAATCACTTTGGCCCTCCCCCTGCCCCATCTGCTTTTCACTTTTTACATCTCACCTGCAAAACCGGGCCTAATCCCTAGGCAGGAAGGAAAGAGATAAGGGGGAGAGAATGGGAGAATAAAACCCATAAAAAGGACAGGATTTGCTCATCCCATGGATTCGCCTTTGGGTCCCCTTCTTCCCCCGGGGGAAGTCTGCTCTTACTTTTCTTTAATAAAGCTGCATTTCCACTCTACATTTGCCTGGGCGTGCTTCTCCGGCGTTATACTTCAACTCCTGAGGAAGCAGGACTGTCACTGGTACAGAGCGGTATCACCGGGAGTGAGACTCGCTCCTCGATGCCATTCCCTGCGCGGTACCCCGCCTGGCCACTCACGCGCTGGATTCAGTACTGTCATCAGAGTAAGAAGTCATCATACTGAGGACGCCTTTCCCACAGAGGGGTTTCTACAGTTGGGAGAGAGAAAAAGTGGTATAGAGATAAAAGTGGAACAGAAATGACCTAGCTGTCGCAGAGACGTCACACGGCAGAAAGGCGACAGGCTCAGCCTTGCCACCGTGATGGCACCTTAACCTGGCTCTGCACTTCAAAAAGGGAGATGACCACACATGGGAAGGGGATTCATAATGCCGGAGCCTCTCAAGTCATCCCACGGAATAGTCCAAGAGTGTATTTCAACAGGAGGAAACAACGGATGCACCAACTGTTCAGTGAAGAAACATCAACTCTAGGGAGAAAGGGTGGACTGGGGTGAAAGGCAGAAAGCAGGCGTCGTGCCCACTGTGCAATATTTTTTCTCAATTTAACAATGTATGGAAAAAGTGTATAATAATATTAAGTAAAGAAGAAAAAGTGAAAAGCAATAGACCACGGTTATAGATTCCACTTGTGTAAAAAAGTAAGTTGAAAAAGGTTTGAAAGTGCTTTTAGACTTTTTAGAATGGTTACCATTAACATGAAGCTGTAAGTTAAGGTTGTTTTCAAAAAAACATATCTAATAGTTACTTCATCAACTTTTGAATTAAAAAGAGCAAAAAGACTTGTTTACACCCCAAAAAGATTTTTTTTTTTTTTAATTTAGACAAGAATTCTAAGTAACTCCACAGAGCAGTCAGTGGAGAACACTTTCCACGGTAGAGTCACACCTCACCTGGGGACTGTGGCTCACAGGTGCAGCAGCCAACATGGGGCAGAGGTTCCCCTGCATTCCAGGAAGAGCTTCCAGAGGCTGCTTTGGAAGTGCTAAGTATGGCTCCTCCTTTCAGCTTCCCTAAAGACCCACAAGCCCGCCAGTCTAAAGGGGGCCACCAGTGAGAACATTTCTGAACCCAACCCCATTTTACCTCTCATAAAACAATTCTAGAATAAAACCATTCTGTCAGTATTTGCACCTTGCAATCAAAAGATGGGGTTAAATCAGTGTCTGCTGTGGAACAACAGGAAGGGAGGTCCCAGTTAATTTTTTAATGTCGTCTGAAAGGGAAAGAAGTCACGCCAAATAACCCCAGACAAACAGCAGGCGCAGCTGGAAGGAGCATTGGCTCTCCACCGTGAAGCCGTCACTGGGTCCCAGGTTAGTTCTTTGGATGCTTTTAAGGACAGCCTCTCATGACCTAGCCCGACTGAAATAAGAAGAAAGTGACGTTGAGGTGCCTCACACGCGACCTCATGGAAATGAGATTTTGTTTGCTCATCTTGTTTTGTTTTAGATTTGAGCAAGGCGTTTCTAGTAAACCCTGCCATCAAACCCAAAAACAAATCCTAAAGAAAACTCTTTGACATAACATAGAAGGCACCCTCAAGCCCAGGCTGAGCGAATGTTCCCGTCTATACCAGGGAAACGTTCCCATTTATGAAGGAAGCCCTGGGGCAGGAGAACGGCTACTGCTTCCGCAGCCCCAGGCATCCCTGAGAACTGACTACAGAGGCTTACCCCTGGCCTTTCAGAGCAAGCAACAGATAGCTCTGTTCCCACTTTTCCCACCAAAATACAATTTAATTTTCTTTCTCCCACGTCGCCCCCACTGGGTTAGTCTGCAGAAAATGTCAGCTTCTAAACAAGAATAAGTCTCAGAAACAGAAACCACCTGCTTCCCAAGCCCAGTCTGGGGTTTTCAAAATGGCAGCATCAGCCTCATCTGGGAACATGGGTAGAAATGACATTTGCAGCCCCACCACAAGCTTCCTGGGTCAGAATCTGGGTTTCAGCAGGCTTTCCAGGTGGGTCTACACTTTCAAATGTGAGTAGCAATCGTCCAGGTAACAGGTTGTTAAAAGTGAGACCACTTGTCTGGACTCAGTTGTTGGGCCTGGTCACCCTCCATGTACCCATCGCTGTACTCTCCAAAAGGGAGACGGGCTTTGCGGACAGGAAGCAATAAAGCAGGAAGCACAGTCTGGAAAGAGAGAGGAAGGCCTGGGCTGAGGGAGGACAGAAGCAGCAGCAGCTCTGGCTCTTGGGGAAATGCCAATCAGATCAACTGATCTGGAAAAAAAGGATTGAGTTAGATCAGCGCAAAATAGGAACGGGGGCCTGTGGCAGAGACCGTCGTGACTCTGGACATTTGAGTGCAGGATTCTGGACCTGGTCATTGCTAGGGACAGAAATTTTGCTTTCAGCGGACACCCTTAAAAGTTGAACGGAGGCCCTCTAGTCGGGTCCTCCCCACTGCAGCCCTCAGGGAGGCCACGTGTGCAGGTGGCAGAAATGCAGGATGCTACACCTGATGGTCCCACAGGGTAGAGCTCTCCTGGAAAGCCACTGGATTTCCAGTCAACTTGGCCTGAGCAACAGACTTTAGTGCTGTTAAGGCACTGAGAGCTCAGGGTTGGATGTGCTGCAAACAGCCGAGGACACTGAGCAGGTGCGAAGGTCAACCTAAAGGGAGGCCAGAGTCCAAGCTTGTCCTGGCTGGGGGTAAGCCCTGACCGAGGACCCTCAGCCACTGGACCAACACAATCAGGCATGGGAAAGTGCCAAGGCTGAAGTTACGCTCAGTGCTGATAAGCCATCTTTACCTAGAAGGGGTGGAAAGAGTAACAGAGACAGGGTATGCTGTGCAGTTGTCTCTGTGGTTGAGCCTGTTGACGGAGAACTCCTGCAGGGACTCCTGCCCCAATCTCCTTGTAGAGGACAGCTCTGTCACCTGGAGGCACCCTGCTGAACATCATCATACCCCTCAGCTCTCCTAAACAGGCTTGCTTCTCAGCAGACTATGTGGCATGATAGAGTTAACATGCTTTTTGGTGATTTCTCATAGGCTTTGGAAAGCAGGAACCCTGGAGCCTCCATAAGCACATTCCAATTGTCCATCTAGCCCCTGTATTTTATAGTGGGCTCCTGGAATCGATTTCTATCAAGACAGCATGACCATGAGGGAAAGGGGCATTGTGAGTCTTCCTTAAAGACTAAGCAGCGGAAACAACTGCTGATTCAAACCTTGACCCATTACCCCAGGGAAATATGCACATGAGCAGATGACTAGTTGTTGGGACTTGAACAAACTCTTTTCTGAACTCGTAAGATGATGCTTTTGTGTTAATGTAATTAGGAACTTGAAGTTTTGAATTACTGCTCAGGGGAGGAAAGACAGGTAACCTCTGTCAAAATGAACAATCCGATGACCTTGCTCTGGTGTGTAGGGAGGAGGGTCCTGCTGAAATGTAAGACTGGCCACCCACAGTGTCTGCCCCCGACTCTTCTGCTAGGCCTGGGTGCCAGGAGCAGCGGAAGTGAACAAGAAGACCTGTCCAGACGGCCTTGGTTGCTAATTCTCCCATGGAGCAGTCTCCTGAGAAGTATCTATCTTTCCTCCTCTGAGGAAGACTTGCTCCTTCATTTCGTTGTTTCCTCTCACTAAATAAAGAAATGAGACAAAACAGGGCAGATGAGCAGTGAGAGAGGAGGAGTATGGTATCAGCACTAGAAATATTCCCTCTGTTTCCCAGACTTCTTGGTTCTCAATTTCGGTGAACTTGCTGGTCGTTGCTGCCCCTGGTCCAGACAGAATTTAGAAAAAAAAATACCCAAACCTTAACATGAAGCAGGTCTGCACGTAGATGAGCTGTTCTCAGTCTATTTCTGTTGCTATGGCAAAGTATCTGAGACTGGGTAATTTATAAAAAATAGAGTTTTATTTAGCTTATGGATCTAGCGGCTGGAAGTCCAAGAGCAGGGTGCCAGCATCCTCTCAGCCTTGGAGGGCCTCCTGCTGCCCCATGATGCAGCAGAGGGCATCAAAGGCAAGACAGAGCAAGCATGCTAGAGAGAACTTGCTTCTATAACAGAGCCACCCATCAAGCTGTGACTATATCCACCCATTCAGGAGGGCTGCCCTCCTGACCCAGCCACTGCCCAAAGACCCCACTTGGAAATGCCATTAGCATATGAATCTGGGGACTTGGCTTCTCAACAGGAAACCACAGCAGACACCTCAAATGGCCTCCCTGCCTTTACCGTGTTCGTGTTCGAAAGACAATAAGGACGTGCACTCCTCTACCTTAGGACTAATGTCTTAATGTGCCAGAAGGGGGGCACCAATTTCATGCCCTCTTCCTCTTCTGAATCTCCTCATCCGCTGCTTTATGACTGTAACTTTCAGAGAAAACTGGCGGCCGTGTTTACTTTACCATTTAATCAACAAGCAACTGCAAACCACTGCAAGTCTTGCCTAAATCTGGCTTTCAAAAAATAGCATAGCAGGATTTGGATTATCTTAATTACTTAACTCTCTACTTTTCAACCTGATACTGGCAACAAGAAGCAGCCTGGCAAATTTTTTTTTAGAAATTTAATTTATGACATAAGCTGTGTGCAAAAACTTCCCTCATTTAAAATCCAGTGCAATTTGTTAAACTTCAGAATGACCATGTGGTCTGCATTTGCCTGGGTAAACATTCTCTGACTCCATTGCTGTGGAGATATGGGAACCACATTGCTCAGGTGGCAGCTGGTAAAATAGTCATGACAAGCTCTGGGCACAGTGTCAACCACAACATGATGACCTGTTGCCGTATCAGGAAAACGAACCCAAAGGATTAGATGACCCCCTGCGTATAAAGCCCCATTAGACAAGAAAAAAGTGGTGAGTCTTTGAATTAGAAAAGGAGAAAGGCAGGCATATCCCTTTCCCGTGATGGACAAGTGGGGTGGCATTAAAACAAGAATTTCCTGTTGCCAAGTTCTGGAGACCAGAAGTCTGAGCTCAAGGTGCTGATGGGTCGGCTCCTTCTGGGGCCGTGGGGAGAATCTGTCCCGGGCCTCTGCCCTGCTTCTGGGGATTTGCTGGTAACCCCTGGTGTTCCTTGGCTTCGTGGGGCAGCACCCTCCTTAATCTCTGCTTCATTTTCATGTGGCATTCGCCTTCTGTGCGAGTCTATCTCTGAATTTCCTGTCTCTACAAGGATGCCAGGGACATTGGACTAGAGCCCATCCTAAGCACCTCATTTTAACTGGATGACCCCTGTAAATACTCTGTCTCCAACAAGGTCACATCCTCAGGTTCTGGGAGTTAGGACTGCAACAGGTGAACTTGAGGGAGAGGACACAATTCGATCCATAACGGCACGTGTTCACGTCAGATAGGGTGGGAGGTTGGGTGTTGCCATCCAGACATAACCTGGGATCTGCCAGTGCCTTTACTTCTTGGAGAAAATAACCGTTCTATGTAGCAGGTGGTGGGCCACATCCTGGACCAGTGAGGAGCCACTCAGTCACAGTAGGTAACTGCTGGAGATCCCTTCCAGCTGACACGAGACCAGGCTCTCTCAGTTAAGCTAAGCTCAGTTGGAAATAAAATATCAACCCCTGCAGTTCCTGTCAGAAACCTTCAGGCTTCTGTGGATGTGATTCTTATTTCTCTGATTCAGCACCAAATAGAAATATCTGTTGATATAACTGTTCTTTCATTTCCTAATCTTTTACATGTGTTTGGTGGATTGCATAATATCCACCCCAAAAAACACAGATCCAAGTTGTAACACCCAGTAACTGTGAATGTGATCTTATTTGGAAACAGGGTCCTTGGATGGAATTAAATTGACTCTCAGGATAAAATTATCCTGCGTTTAGAGTGAGCCCAGATCCAGTGACTGATGTGCATCTGTGAGGAATGAGAAAGAGGTGAGACACGCAGGCCTCCCCACACAGCCAGGACGTGGAACACCAGGACCGTGGCGTGAAGGAAGTCGACGCAGTGAGGGTCGCAAAGCCAGGAGTCCAAGTCACTCTTCTCTCAAAGCACTGTCCACACGAGAGGTGCAGGGGAGCCTAGGACCCAAGCCAAAACAGCTAAAAATCTAACCAGAGCTATTGGAATCTTTATGGTGTTCAGGAAATAAATACTGAGGTTGAACGAAGTGGAGGGTCCAGGAAAATATTCCAGTTTTCACTGGGGCCCCTGCAGGACCGCACTCGAGAGGTGGGGTAAGCTGAAGCCGACCAGACCTCACAGAGACCGGGAAAGAGGCTGGCCGACGGTGCCTGACTCGCAATGGTTTGACTTACAATTCTTTCCACTTTACAGTCGTGCATAAGGGCCACACATCAAGTAGAAACTGTATGATTTTGAATTTTGATGTCTTGTGGGGCAGAGATACGTGGTGTGGTACTCTCAGGATTCTGGCGGTGGCGGTGAGCCCCGGTGCCCAGGCAGTCACTCGATCCTCAGGGGGCACTGGGATGCTCTACGGCGTGTCCCCAAGATGCCATGTTTGGTAGATGAGGTATTTAAAAGCTTCTGACCTTATCACGGGTTTATTGGAACCTGGCCCCATCATGAGCTGAGAAGCATTTATATTCAATCCAGTCCGCAACTGAATAGCAGTGGTCTGCTCCTAACCCAGCTCCACATCAGGAGGTGAAGAGAATCCCCTCGGGAGGGAGATCACAGGTCCAGAGCCTCTGCAACTCCCCGTGGCTACAAATGTACGTGGATTCACAGCATTCAAGAGACGTGCAGCAGCATAGCAAGAGACGGGGTAAATCAAGAGTCGGGAAAAGAGAAGAAAAGACGAAGGAAACAAACCTCCAAAACGTAGGAAAAAGACCTGGACTGTCACTGTTATCAACAGATTTTAAGAAAACAGCAAAGTGGAGAATTTCACCAGAGAATTGAAACTTATTAAAATAAAATCAGATAGAAATTCTAAACTCGATAAGAACAATAACTAAAATTAATATTAGACAGACATGGTTTGAAGGAAATTAGACAACACTGCTAGAAAGAGTATTCGTGATTTGGAAGGTAAATCATTAAAAAGTGTCCATACTAAGGCACAGAAAAGGGAAATGAGAAAGCAGATTTAAACACAAAAAGCAGAAGACGTGAGAATTATGGAATATGATGATGAATAGGTCCACAGTGTGTGTCTCAGAATGAAGAGGAAAGAACAGGACAGAATTAAGATATGAAAAAAGAATGGCTGTGAATTTACTGAAATTAAAAAAAAATACTATGACGTTAAAAATACTATACTTGGGCAATATAAATAGACTATTACATATTGACATATGCTATGGTTTGAATAAGCATCCCCTAAATGTCTATGTGATGAAGACTTGGTCCCCAACATGGAACCACTGAGAGTAGCAGAGCGTTTAGGAATTGGAACCTGGAGGGAGATCCTTAGATCACTTGGAGCATGCTCTCCAAGGGAATTGTGGAATACGGGGCTCTTCCTCCTTCTTTGCTTCCTGACTCATAAGGTGGGTGGTTTGCTCCACCATGCACTCCCATCATGATGTGCTGCCCTCACCAGAGAACAAAAAACAATGGGATCACTTGGTCTTGCACTGGAACTCTGAGTCAAAAATAAACCTTTTCTTATTATAAGCTAAATGCCTCAGGCATTTCATTATAGTGATGCAAAGTTGACTAATATTAACACACCATAGCTGAAAACCAAAGACAATGAGAAAAATCTTAAAAACAGTCAGAGAAGGAAAGAGTATACTATCTCCTGAAAATCAACAAGAAGATGAACTGTCAACTTTTTAATTTAATCAACTGATGCCAAAAAACATAGAGTTGCATATTTAAAATAATAAAAGAAACTAATTGCCAACATAGAATGTAATGCCCAGGGAAAATCTTTTCAAAATTTGGATTAAAAAGAAGATTTTTCACCAGCAAACCTTACTAAAAACTAAAAGTACTCTCTTTTCATGCAAGAGAAATATGATCTCAGCCAAAACCACAAAAATGCCAGAAGGAGTAAAAAGGAAAACGAAGTATAAAAAGCAAATAAATCCCAATGACATAAAAATAGTAATAATAACATGAGGTTTAAAACATGAAATTAAGGTTTCTGTGAAAATAATACAAAAAAACAGAATGTGGCAAATGTTAAAAGTTTTTTAACATGCTTCCATTGTCCAAGAAGTAAACTAATGTAATATTAATATAAAAACTAATGTAATATTAATGTAAAAATACTGTTTTTACTTTAATAAATTAAGGAGGCACTTTGTAATCTTTACTGTAAAGACTGAAAGAGTAGTAGAAAATAAACGCCTGAAAAACTAAGAGAGTTAATGGAATAATTTTAAAACTTGAAAATTCCAAAATAATAAATAGAGGACAGAAAAAAGAAACAAACAGCAGGATGTAGAGAAAACAAATAGGAAGTAAGTATAAATGCAAATACTTCAGAAATCACATCAAATGCAAAAAAGATTTAATGCTTTAATGAAAAGTATTATAAAACTGAATTAAGGGGGAATCCAAGATGGTGGACTAGAGGGAGGCTGCGTTCCTTGTCGCTCCGTAACTCCGGTTTCAAGCAGAGAATATCTGTTTCTTGGTGAGGCAGTTTTTGCTGCTTATCAATTCCCTGGTGTTTACCCCATTTGTCTGCTGTGAGGACCTGCAGTCTGCCAGCATATCGACGCCTATTTTGAGAGCAGATTGCTCACTGTCAGGCACCTATCATCCACCATTTGCTGCCTCTGGCCGGTCCATCGCCTGCCTTACACCTATCCATCACCCATCACACGAGGTTCACCTCCCCATTGTCTGACAACAGTCAGCAAACTGATCACCGACCGCCAGTGGAGCACCAACTGCCTACTGTTGCCTGGAAGTTCACTGTCACAGTACCTGCAGGTTTGATTACACATGGCCATCGCCATTTTGAGACAATAGCCAGGCCCCGTAGGACCCCTGGCCAGACTGACTGAGTCCCGTCTCCAGGATCCCTCAGACCGACCGATCACTCCCTGCCTCTGGGGCCCTCACATCGACTGACTGCTCTGTGCCACCAGGACCCCCAGACCAACTGACTGCGCCCATTCACTGGGACCCCAGACCGACTGATTGCAACTAGCCTCCAGGATCCCACAACCACACCAAATACACCAGACCTCCATGACCCCTGCCTGACCAACCGCATCCCGCCTCCAGGACCTCCAGCTGACCACGTCCACACCCTGAGCTGCAGCTCCCCATTTGCCAACACATTTCGAAGCCAGAGTTGCCATCTTGGATAATCCTGGAAGCTGTAGCTCCAATCTTTAGGTGGGGCAAATCCCATCCTGAGGCACGTGATGGAGGCTTGAAGCTCATTGTCAGGTACCTCTCATGCATCAGGCTACTGAACACTGGGAGGTTGATTACCATATGAGTATTATACTGTAGATTTTCTTTTTTCTCCTTATAGAAAAAAATTTAAGTTTTTATTTCTTTACTTTTCTTGCTCTCTTTTCCTTTTGTTTACCTGTTCCCTCAGAGTCTCTTTCTCCCTTTTTTGCATGCTAACATCCAATTTCTTTTTATTACACTCTCACCCTTTCTATTATCTAGAACTTCTGTATAATCTTTTCTTATCCCATTAACAGCCACATTCTACATCCCTCTGCATCCTCTTTGTCCTCCATTAGAAACTGCAGACCTTATTGCAAACCTGTTTGTTCTATTGAAGATAATATTTTAACTCACTGCTTATTATGTCAATTTTGTTATTGTCCTCATAGGGGCTATGTGGTCTAGGATTGCATAGTGTCTGAATTGGACGCTGCTAATATTGATCTCCCCTTAAAGAAAGGGTTTTGGAAACCTATAGGGCCACTATAAGCCTATAGGGGGAAATCTGCAATACCCCAGATCTGCACTGCTAGAGAGGAAGATACATGAACAACATGAAAAAACAAGGGAAGAAAATGATCCAAACAAATCTAGATTCTATATTAATAGAATCCAATAACAGTATGTTAGACGAAATGTCAGAAAAGGACTTCAGATTATACATGATTAAGATGATTCGCAAAGCAAAGGATGAGATAAGAGAGCAAATGCAGGCAATGAATGATAATACCAATAAGCTGAAATAGCACCTGCAGGAAGCAAAAGATCATTTCAACAAAAGAGATAGAGATTCTCAAAAACAACCAAATGGAAATCCTTGAAATGAAGGAGACAATAAACCAAATAAAAAACTCAATGGAAAGCATCACCAAAAGACTAGACCACTTGGAAGACAGAACCTCAGACAATGAAGACAAAATATTTAATCTTGAAAATAAAGTTGCCCAAACAGAGAAGATGGTAAAAAATCATGAACAGAATCTCCAAGAACTATGGGACATCATGAAAAGACCCAATTTAAGAATTATTGGGATTGAGGAAGGCACAGAGATATAACCAAAGGAATGAACAACCTATTCAATGAAATAATATCAGAAAATTTCCCAAACCTGAAGAATGAAATGGAAAATCAAATACAAGAGGCTTACAGAACACCAAATGCACAAAATCACAACAGATTCACACCAAGGCACATTATAATGAAAATGTCTAACATTCAAAATAAAGATAGGATTTTGAAGGCCGCGAGAGAAAAGCATCAGATTACATATAGGGGGAGACCAATACGGATAGCAGCTGACTTCTCAACCCAGACTCTAAAAGCTAGAAGGGCCTGGAACAATGTATTTCAAGCTCTGAAAGAACACAGTTGCCAACCAAGAATCCTATACCCAGCAAAACTTACCTTCAGATTTGAAGATGAAATAAAATCCTTCCATGATAAACAAAAGTTAAAAGAATTTACAAAGAGAAAGCCTGCACTACAGAATGTTCTCAACAAAATATTCCATGAGGAGGAAATGAAAAACAACAATGTAGGCCAGCAAAGGGAGGAACTACCTTAGAGAAAAAGCACTCAAAGGAGAAACCAAGCCACTTAAAAACCAAAAATAAGCCAAATGACTGGGAATACAAATCATATCTCAATAATAACCCTGAACGTTAATGGCCTAAACTCATCAATCAAAAGACATAGACTGGCAGAATGGATTAAAAAGAAAGACCCAACAATATGCTACCTACAAGAGACTCATCTCATAGAAAAAGACATCCACAGACTAAAGGTGAAAGGATGGGAAAAAACCTACCACGCACATGGACTCAGTAAAAAAGTGGGGGTTTCCATCCTTATATCAGATAAAGTGGACTTCAAGCCAAAGTTAGTCAGAAGGGATAAAGAAGGACATTTCATACTGCTTAAGGGAACCATAAATCAGGAAGACATAACGATAGTAAATATTTATGCCCCAAACAATGGTGCATCCCATACATCAAACAAATCCTTCTCAATTTCAGGAATCACATAGACCACAACACAATAATTCTGGGTCACTTTAATGCACCACTGTCACCACTAGATAGATCTTCCAAACAAAAACTGAACAAAGAAACCATAGAACTCAATAACACAATCAATAACCTAGGCTTAATGGACATATATGGAATATTCCATCCATCAACAAGCGGATTCACTTTCTTTTCAGCAGCACATGGAACCTTCTAGAAAATAGACCATATGTTATGCCACAAAGCAGCCCTTACAAAATGCAAAAAAATAGAGATACTGCCTTGTGTTCTATCAGATCATAGACTGAGAGTAGAAATCAATAACAAAATAAATAACAGAAATGACTCCAACACCTGGAGACTAGATAATGTGCTATTGAATGAAACATGGATAACAGAAAACATCAGCAAGGAGATAAAAAATTCTTAGAGATCAATGAGAATGATGATATAACATATCAACATCTCTGGGATACTATGAAAGCGGTACTAAGAGGAAAATTCATTGCATGGAGCACATTCCAGAAAAGAATGAAAAGTCAACAACTAAATGACCTAACATTACATCTCAAAGCCCTAGAAAAAGAAGAACAGAATAACAGCAAAAGTAGTAGAAGATAGGAAATCATTAAAATCAGAGCTGAAATCAGTGAAATTGAAACAAAAGAAACAATTCAAAAAATTGACAAAACAAAAAGTTGGTTCTTTGAGAAAGTAACCAAAATAGACAAACCATTAGCCACACTAACAAAGAGAAGGAGAGAGAAAACTCAAATTACTAAAATATGTGATGAAAAAGGAAATATCACGACAGACACCACTGAGATACATAACATAATTAGAAGCTACTTTGAAAATCTGTATTCCAACAAAATAGAATCTACCGAAGACATTGACAAATTTCTAGAGACATATGCTCCTCCCAAACTGAACCAGGAGGACATACACAATTTAAACAGATCAATATCAAGCAATGAAATAGAAGCCATTAAAAACCTACCATCCTAGAAAAGCCCAGGACCAGATGGATTCTCAGCCGACTTCTACAAGACCTTCAAAGAAGATCTCATTCCAATACTTCTCAAAGTATTCCAGGAAATAGAAAAAGAGGGTACCCTACCAAACTCATTCTATGAAGCTAATATCACCCTCATACCCAAACCAGGAAAAGACACATCAAGGAAAGAAAATTTTAGACCAATATCCTTGATGAATATGGATGCTAAGATCCTTAACAAAATATTGGCAAACCGTATCCAAAAGCATATTAAGAAAACCGTGCACCACGATCAAGTGGGGCTCATCCATGGAATGCAAGGATGGTTCAACATTCGTAAATCAATAAACATAATCCATCATGTCAATAGACTTAAGGATAAGAATCATATGGTTATTTCAATTGATGCAGAAAAAGCATTTGACAAAATACAACACCCCTTCATGCTCAAAACACTAGAAAAAATAGGGATAGTAGGAACATACCTGAACATTGTAAAGGCTATTTATGCTAAGCCCCTGGCCAACATCATTCTTAATGGAGAAAAACTGAAACCATTCCCTTTAAAAATGGGAACAAGACAGGGATGTCCTCTTTTCACCACTTCTATTCAACATTGTCCTCTAAACTCTAGCCAGAGCAATTAGGCAGACTAAAGAAATTAAAGGGATATGAATAGGAAAAGATGAACTTAAGCTGTCACTATTTGCTGATGACATGATTCTATGTTTAGAGGATCCAAAAAACTCCTCCGGAAAACTTCTAGACCTCATTCATCAATGAATTCAGCAAAATAGCAGGCTATAAAATCAACACGCATAATTCTAAAGCATTTTTATACGCAAGCGACGAAACAGCTGAAAGGGAAATGAGGAAAACAACTCCATTTGCAATAGCCTCAAAAAAAATTAAAATACTTGGGCATCAATCTAACCAAAGAGGTAAAAAGATCTCTACAATGAAAACTCCAAAACATTGAAGAAAGAAATTGAGGAAGACCTCAGAAGATGGAAAGATCTCCCATGTTCTTGGATAGGCAGAATTAATATTGTCAAAATGGCCATACTACCAAAAGTGCTACACAGATTCAATGCAATTTCAATTAAAATCCCAATGATGTACCTTACAGAAATAGAGCAAGTAATCATGAAATTCATCTGGAAGAATAAGAAACCCCGAATAGCTAAAACAATCCTTAGCAGGAAGAATGAAGCAAGGGGTATTGCAATACCAGAATTTCAACTATACTACAAAGCAATAGTAACAAAAACAGCATGGTATTGGCACCAAAATAGACAGGTAGATCAATGATACAGAATAGAGGACATGGACACAAACCCAAATAAATACAATTTTCTCATACTAGACAAAGGTGCCAAAAACATGCAATGGAGAAAAATAGCCTCTTCAACAAATGGTGCTGGGAAAACTGGAAATCCATATGCAACAGAATGAAACTAAACCCCTATCTCTCACCCTGCACAAAACTCAACTCACAATGGATCAAGGACCTCAAAATCAGACCAGAGACCTTGCATCTTATAGAAGAAAAAGTAGGTCCAAATCTTCACCTTGTTGGCTTAGGATCAGACTTCCTTAACAGGACTCCCATAGCACAAGAAATAAAAGCAAGAATCAACAACAGATTCAAACTAAATAGCTTTCTCTCAGCAAAGGAAACTATCAGCAATGCGAAGAGAGAGCCTACAGAGTGGGAGAATATCTTTGCCACTCATACTTCAGATAGAGCACTAATTTCCAGAATATATAAAGAACTCAAAAAACTCTACACCAAGAATACAGATAACCCAATCAACAAATGGGCTGAGGATATGAATAGACGCTTCACAGAAGAAGATATACAAGCAATCAACAAACATATGAAAAAATGTTCACCGTCTTTAGTAATAAGAGAAATACAAATCAAAACTATACTAAGATTCCATCTCACCCCAATTAGAATGGCGATTATCAAGAATACAAGCAACAATAGGTATTGGAGAGGATGTGGGGAAAAAAGTACACTCATACATTGCTGGTGGGACTGTAAATTAGTGCAGCCACTCTGGAAAGCAGTGTGGAGATTCCTTAGAAAACTAGGAATGGACCTACCATTTGACCCCGCTATCCCACTCCTTGGCCTATACCCAAAGGACTTAAAATCAGCATACTACAGAGATACAGCCATATCAATGTTCATAGCTGCTCAATTCACAATAGCCAGACTGTGGAACCAACCTAGATGTCCTCAATTGATGAATGGATAAAGAAACTGTGGTATATATACAATGGAATATTACTCAGCTATAAAGAATAATAAAATTATGGCATTTGCAGGCAAATGGATGAAATTGGAGAATATCATGCTAAGTGAGATAAGCCAATCTCAAAAATCCAAAAGGCGAATGATCTCACTGATAAGCAGATGATGACACATAATGGGGGTGGGAGGGGGGCAAGAATGGAGGAAGTAGGGACTGTATAGAGGGAAAAGAGAGTGGGAGGGGTGGGGGGAAGGAAAAATAACAGAATGAATCAAACATCATTACCCTATGTAAATGTATGATTACCCAAATGGTATTCTGTTACTCCATGTACAAACAGAAACAACATGTATCCCATTTGTTTACAATAAAAATAAATTAAAATTTAAAAAAACTGAATTAAGAAGAAAACAAAATCTAACTAGAGATTCATTTGAAACATAGGAATACACAACAATTGAAAACAGAGGATAGAAAATTTATACCATAAAAATACGGATCAACTGAGCATGGTGGTCCCTGCCTATAGACCCAGCACTTGGGAGTTCGATGTGGGGGATCGCTTGAGCTCTGAAGTTCAAGATCAACCTAAATAACATAGCAAGAGCCCATCTCAAAAAGAAACTAAATGAACAAATAAAAGCTGGTCAAAGCAGTTTTTAGAGACCAGCTTTCAGATCAGAAGCATTAGTAAAGGTAAAGGAAAGTAAGTGAATCCACCAGGAAGATAAAAACAATGGTATGCTCCTGAAGACACAGCTCTTCAAAAGATTGTCACATTGGAGAGGTCAGAGAGGAGTGTTTCTGATGCCAGGTGGATTCTAGATAGCAGATGTGGGTCCCGCAGAACACAACACACAATAGGTTAAGGAGGGAGGAAGGGAGTCAGCTTAGGGACCCAGCAGATTGTGAGAAATGAGCGTGGCATCTAATTTTAAGTTGTTCTTCCCTTCATCCTAATTGCCTTACATTACTCTCAAATCTTCAGCAAGGTGTTTTAAACAACACTACCTTAATAAGTGTTATGCTTTGGGCTTTAAAGGAAGGGTTGAGTCAGAGTTGAACATGAGTGCTGTGAGGGCTTACCTGTGTGGAAAGGATCACCAAGATGGCGCATGGAAAATGGTGGATGGAAGATGTCATAAGCAGGCACGTGGGGTAGGAAGTGACAAGTGGATCAGAAAGAATGGGGTTACTCTTAGGTTCCTCAGCAAGGGACTAGACTCCTATAGTCAGGTCGCATGGAGTCCTGGGTTCTGGGATTTGATTTGTGGCCTCTGAGAGGCTGATAGCTTGGAACACTTGGGCTCCTCTTAGTCTGAACATCAGTTTGCTTTCTTGGAAAGAACTTTCCAGGTATCAAGTAATGGAAAGACCGCTCCAACAGGAGATATAATCCCATTGTGGTGACTGAGCAGGAGTTGATGACTACAGATGCCGAGGAAGGACTTCCTACTTCCAGAGGGAGATTTTCCAGGCAAACTTGTTCCACCCACACGCTGGACATTAGTAGAGATCTAATCTTTTAAATTGAAGTATAGAGAATCATTTCATGAATATAAAAGGTAGGTTAACTGTGTGCCTTGAGGAGAATTTCCATGAGAGAGTCATCCCGTTCTCTTCCTGCTGTGACCTGGACAGACTTGTAGTCGGGGACTGCTCCTCAATGGCACTTGGGATATAAACAAAAGGCAAGAGCAGAAAACACGAGGACAGAGAGGCAAGCCAAGCATTCAGGTTGCCATCAGAGAGAAGCCATCAAAAGGTTATGTCCCAGCTCTGGGCCATAACGGATCCTGCAGCTGGAAGAAAGGAGAGATTGGTCTGGCCAGGAGAGCAGCCTATTTCTCCCTGGGTAAGCCAGGAGAATGTGGTCTGATTTTAGAGGCGGTAATATTATTTTAAAATCTATCTTTGAATCGTTGTTTTCAGTGGCCTAACCTTTTTTTTTTTTTTTTTTTTTTTTTTTTTTGAGAAAAATCAATACATAAAAAGCAAGGTAAGCCAGGCACAGTGGTGCACACCTGTAATCCCAGTAACTTGGGAGGCTGAGGCAGAAGGATCACTTGTTCAAAGCCAGCCTCAGCAAAAGCAAAGTGCTAAGCAACTCAGTGAGATCCTGTCTCTAAATAAAATACAAAATAGGAAATAGGGCTGGGGATGTGGTTCAGTGGTTAAGTGCCCCTGAGTTCAACCCCTGGTACCCTATACCACTCGCCCTGCCAAAAAAAACAAAGCAAGTTAAAGTCAACAAATAATTGAGTCAATGAATGGAAAGAAAATTTATCTATCAACAGCCACACTATTGAAAAGCAGAGCCCTGACTTTCTAAAATTTCTCATCAGGAGGGCAGAAATTCTCGACTTTAGTTTTTGCTCCATGCTGCTTGTGATTGCTCCTCGTGGTTTTCCCACTATTAGCCAGATCCACAGAGACCCTTACTTGAACCCAGGATTACAATGGAGCACTGTTAAATTGTGTGAAGTAAATTGCCGAACTGCACTGAATTACTCATAGAAGGGTTGATTTAGCTACACTGAACTGTCAAATTGAGGATGTATTCCAAAAGAGAATTTTATAAAAACCTTATTTTAGGTTGAAAAATTAGATTTTTTTTCTTGCTCCTGGACTACAATAGACTAGTGATGATTGTTTATTTCCTTGAAAATAATGATAATAAAAAAAAACCCAGGTCTAGGTGGTTTTCCCTGGCTGGTGTGCCCAAGCAAATTTTGAAGGTGACTCTTTCCTCAGGTCCTTGGGAACTTCATAATGAATCAAGTCACCCCAACCCCCAAACTAGGAAATAAAGATACTAAAAGTTAGTTGCTCTTTCTGTGACCCCCTCCCTCTACTGCCTGTTCTGGTCATGGGTGGCCCTGGTGAATTGGAAATAAATCAATTTTGATCCATGCACCTGCTCTCACTCATTTTCCCAGTCTTCCTTGTTGTTTACCCTGACTCTCAGCCTGGTTTTCTTGGCTCTCTGACACCCCAGAGTTACTGGCATTTTCTTCTGATCCTTCCTGTCCACTCCTCAATAAGGTCAATCCACCTGTCTCCCTGTAGATTCACCTCCTGCTGGACGTGTCTGGCAAAGACGTAAATGATTTTGAAGACTTACAGTGATGTCATGCCTTCTTCCTGCCAGAAAACATTTTTGTTTAACAGAAAAGATCAGTGGGGTAATCTAACTGCTCTCAGCCCTGCCTGAACATCAGAATTGCCTAAAGCAATTTTTAAAATTATCAAATGCCAAGGCCGCTTCCATGGATATGCTGGTTTGGTAAAAATGGTATTTTTAAAAAATCCTCCCCAGGTGAATCTGTTGTCAAGAGAGGGGCTGGAAATCACTATCAAACTAAGGGAAGAGAAGCATTGTGGTTACAAGATAGACAGAGGTCTGCTTAGAAGGCTGCCTTGGATCTCACTATGCTGGTGATTGGCTGCTGGGGCTGAACCGCTCTCCCTATGCCCCTTGTTGACTAATAGAAGAACTCCTCACAGGTCTCACCTCTGATGAGAATAGAAGCTATTTTTCTCTGACCAGCTGACCACACCAAGATCTTTCAAATGCGGCTGGCCCCACGACGTGGCGCTTCCTCGAAGTTCTCTCCTTCCCAGGACTTGGCCATTTCTCCTCTTGTCCTCAGAGCACAGACACATCATCTTCTGGAGACCCCAAAGAAACAAATGACAAATTTTCTTTATGTTTATCCCCTTTATTCCATTGGTAGCATAGACACCTCTTCAAAGAAAGAGAGCAGAAGACGCCACTTGGCACTCCTGCAAAGCAACCGCAAGAAAGTCCGAGACCCAGCATCCATTCCCAGGGAACACTTAAAGGATGTGTAAGTAGACCGCCCTCTTCTCAGCAGCCTGCCTTCTTTGGCAACAGTGGGATTATCTCATACCGGAGACGCCTAGGAAATTGTCTTTCTGCTTTGCACTGTCATGTAAAAGCAGAACGGGTAAGGCTGAATTGTTTTGCACGTCATCTGAAGAAATTTTATGCTCCAAATTTACCTCCTTATTATATTATTTGTGTCCCAAACTGATAGCCTTTCGAAATTGCAATTGTACAAGCATCTTGAGTCAGCATAAATTGCCAGTGTCGGGTGACATGACACACTAGTCTTGCAATGTTTTGTAAGGTTAGCATGCTCGATGGCCCAGGTTAGGAAACCAGAGCTGTTGTTAAGTGGTCTTTGTTAAATCCATGTAGCCAAAGAGTCTCCCTCTGTAGGCACTAAGAACAGGAGCTCCCAGAAGGCTGTGTGAGCTTCCACACAAGGGAGGAGAATCCAAAGGTGAGGAGAAGCAAGAGGGTTTTGAAAACAGGTAAGACAGACCAGCCAATCACTGATTGCCTCATCTGGCATCTAGGAGGCAACCACGCTCTGAACTGGCAGTAAACTAGAATCACTAGCACATGGAACTAAGCCTTCCTTCGCACAATCACATGAATGGGACATTCTGGAGGGGTCTTTAACATCTGAATGTCTTCCAAGATGACCATGCCTTGTGATGCTTACTCTGGACTCATGATCTTTGAGACCAGAAGGGCAGGCCGGGTCCTCCCCTGGCCAGCAAGTGTTCCTTTCCATGTCTCCACAGTTTCTGTGGTTTCTGGGTTGCCATTAGTGACCCCACCCACGTTAAGATTTAGAGTTGGGGAAAGAGAAAGGGCTTGAAGACCAGATGGCTTTTCCCACATCTGACCATCACATTGATATGTGGGCCTTTGCTCTTAGAATATCATTTTGCACACAAATTGGGAGTAACCCAGAAATCCAAGCAAATACCAATTTAATATTGATTAAAATAGTTATCCTCAGCACCAAAAAAAAAAAAAAAAAAAAAAAAAAAAAAAGGCCAGCTAGAAGACCTGTCATAACCCCTTCACAAATAGGATAAATGACCAGATTTTGCGTTCCATTCATTTTTATCCACCAGTTTAGACTGAAATGCATCTTTTAGAACAATATTTCACTTTCTCCATAGTCTAGAAATCTTTCACTCATTTTTAAATGTTTATGAATTTCTGAAAGTACCACCTAATAAGGAACCTTTTCTAAGTTACTGCTGTACTGTATCCTGTTATGGTCGCACTGTTGACTTGGTGCCAGAAACTGTCACAAAGAATATATGCCTGTATCTTCTCTTAAAATTTGTTTAGTTGAGCTGGGTGAGTTAGGGTGAGTGTAACTGTTAAGAATATTGGCTTTAAAAAATAACACTGATAATAGCGATAAATCGTCAAACTCTTGAGCCTAATTAAAGTCAACAGGATGACAAACGAGACCCTTGCACTGTCTCATGGCTCGGGACTGCAAAACCATCAAAATATGACATGTGTTGTGACAAAGGGATTTACCGTGTGACTGTATTTATTGTTCAGTCCACCCACTTTTCTTCCACCCTCCCTGAACTCCGAGAAAGGGGAGAAGCACACTTAAATTACTCCTTTCACAGTTTAAATTGGATATCTGCTCTTCCCGCACCTTCCCTGTGGATTCTTAGGGTCTAACTAGCTGAAGAGAAGCAGATCTGAGGACAGCCACTCAATCACCTCTGCAGGTGACGCCAGTGGGCTACAGATGCACCAGGCCACCGCCTGGATCATCTCCCAAACACTGGCCTTAGCTCTTAACGCCTTGTTCGCTTTGACATCTGCCTTATCGCATTTGGCCTGGCTCCTTTTGCTTGCAAGCACTTTGGTTGTTCAAGGTATGTTCGGTGTTTCAGGAATGAGCTGGGAGTGATCAAGCTCCATTAGAGAGCTTCTGGGAGGATATTCTAACCAAGTTCAAGGGAGAGGAAAGAGCAGAATCTGTTTCAGCCTCAGGAAGAGAAACACCAAGCCAAGCCGTTGTCCTGACTGCCAGTGGGATATCAGGGAAACCACTTTCCAACATCCAGCTCTTGACATCATAAATGTATCCATCCAAGGGCATCTTATTACCCCTTCCTATGCTCAAGCATTGTGATTTTTGTCCTTCTAATTACCAATCTCTTCTTTGTTTTCTATTTGGATTTCCTTCCTCTGTGTTCTCTCAGCTGAACGTGCCATCATTTAAAATGCTCTTTTGTAAACTGAAGTGTTAATCATGTGAGAGAGAGCAGAGCCTGTGTATGAATTACACAGTCCAGGAGTTTCTAAATAATGATCCTTGACATTTGAATAGCAGGTTGCAAATAACATGTAACACATCATTTGACGTTCACCAAAATGCAATGAAATAAGCAAGGGAGCCACTGGGGAAACTGAGCCCCAGGTGTGCCTGTCCAGGTCCCGTCGCTGCCTGGTGTGTGACCTTTGCCTGCTGCCCTTCTGCTGTACCAGAATAAGGAGGCAGACCATCTGACCTGTCAATTCTGGTCCTGACACCCAGCTGAAGGCCCCAGAGCTCAAACTGTGCAGCTGCAAGTGACTGCCAGAGATCTTCTTTTCCTTTCTCTGAACCTAAGAAAATTTCTCATTTTGGTAAAGAATTAGAATTTGCTTAGATAAAAAATTAATTTAAACTTGTATTAAATAAACACACAGACACACACAGTGGGAGTCGGTCACTTGTGAAATAACACATTTCATCTGTGCTGCACCTACAGCCTTCTCAAAAACTCGTCATCTCTAGAATGTCGACCGCATAGAAACAGTGAAAAATGGCAGTTAGCAGAGACCCCGTGGGGCTTGGGAGCTGCGGCTCACAGGACACATATGTCACTGAGAGAGGAGGAATAAGCTCAGAGACCGCGGTGCCGATAGTTGTAATTGCAGAGTTGATGTTAAATGGTACACAGGCTGATTAAGTTGATTTAGCTATTCCACATGAATACATTGATCAAACCATCCGTTGTTCACCCTAAATGCACATAACTTATTTATCAATTGACTTCAATCCATTCCTCTTTTAAAGGAAGCCCTTGTCCTTCTCTAAGTTCACGGTGAGCTCACTGCACACTTTTTGTTAGCAAGACTTCTAAGCGCGGCCATTGTCGCTGGTGGAATCCACAGAGGCTGCTTTTAGTCACTGTGCTCTAAGTTCACCAAAGCCGAGTGTCCTGTATAAAACAAAATCAGGATAAATAGATAACCCCGACTGTGCTCCTGTGTCTTCCAACTACCTTTCAGGAAGCCTGCCAGGAATGCTGGATGCAGAGCCCGCTCGACTCGGGTGGCTGAACAGACACGCTCCTCAGCCGGGACAGGAAGCCGGGCTCCAGGGATGAGCCAGGGTGTGGATGGACTCGTGCCCCAGCTCCGAAGGAACCACCACCCCGACCCGGGATGGGAACCCAGGGGCAGGAGCACCATCTGGGACGTCAAATCTGCACCATGAGGCGGCGTGAGGGGCAGCTCCCCTCGGTCAGCACTGCCCGAGCGGAAGTCACGTCTCCAACAAGGAATGCCAGGGCCCTCCTCAGACGTGCCCTGACCGAGCCGTGGCTGACGGCTCGCTCACGTCGAGGGCCAAGGTTTCTCTGTCGTTGACATTGTTTCAGAGATCTTAGTTGGCTTGATTCTTAATTCCACAACTGAGCAACACTTCATTCGGAAACAGGATAAGGTCCCCAGGGTCCACACTGTAAGAACAATGTAGACAAGTCAGGACCATTCAGAGGAAAGCCACCAAGGGAGAAGCCCATTCAGAGCATGCTTGGAACTTTCGGGTGAGATCAACGCCTGTTGAATGACAGGATGCGTAAGGAGAGAATGTGGGTACAGTTGGGAGGAGCTGGGCCTCAGGAACTCAGGGAAGGAATGCACGCGGGCCCCCCAGGCAGGTGCCGGCGGGCGTGCAGGGATTCTACCAGGGGAGTCTGGCTCACCTTGGGAAGGGCCCCAGAGCCTGTGACCACCTGTCTTATTTCCCCCACATCATGACATCTCTCCCTGTGTGTCTCTGCATCAGCTCAAAGCCAGAGTCGCTCTTCTCAAACATCACCCCCTGCCCTGTCACGTCCTCAATGGCAGAAGGGAGAGACTAAACGGAGTTTGAAACAGTCAAGTGTAAAACAAAGTTTATTTTGTGGTTTGCCATTTTATAACATTTCCTCTCCTAAGATAGGTATGATTTTTACATAGTAAGTGGATATTTTCCCATAGTTTCATCAAAACGAACTCCCGAGAGAAATGGATCAGATTTATCTGTAACTTTCTATGTCTCTGCATAGTGCCAAGGTTGGAGGTTCTAGTTTTTAAAAAAGAAAAGGAAGTAGGGAACTCAGTTCTTTATCGCCCTTGTTTCTCTAAACCCAAACTTTACAGTATAGTTCTTCAAATTATATACTTGAAGCGTTCTTCCCACCCTCTTCTGAACCTCCTGCTTCTGGGTCTAGCCTTTGGTTCTGCTGCATCTTCTGCCCTGATACCATCTGTCTGCCCACCCTCCATGCTAGTATCTCTAAATGCATATCCTCTAAGGACCAATAATTCTTCTTTCTCCCATTGCTCCACCACCATCAGGCAATGGAGTTCTTTATTGGAATTCACCCCATACACCACTCTCACAATAATCTTGCCAAAGTTTGTCAACCTTGTTTAAAAATCAATGTACAAAAATCAGTAGCATTGCTATATGTCAATAGCAAATGATCCGAAATAGAAATCAAGAAAGCAATTCCATCTACAGTGGTACTTGTGCCCGGATAGTATAGAACTCAGATACCACATGAACATTTGCCCTCTTGAGCTCAAAGAACGCCAGCTAAGTAATGTCTCTACTCAGCACGGTGATGGAGGGGGTGTGGCAGACTCTGCAAGGGAGTCCAGTCCCAGTGTGAGCCGCCCCCCCTTGCACCTTGATGGAGTTACCCACAGACAGTAGAGCCTGGAAGGACAGCTGCACGTCTCAAAGTGAGGCATGCTCTGGAAGTTGACAGAGAGCCAGGGACAAGGACTGTCGAAGTAATTATGACCTTCTCAATAAGAGGATTTATGCAATTACAGTGGGTGAACTATTCTATTTAGATTTACAGTTGACTCATGATTAGAAATGGCTGGCCACATAATCACAGAGTCTGGGTTCCTGAATGATGAATTAGATGCGGTGGCTTCCTTTTATGAAAGTCCTCCTAAAAGCCACACTGCCTTAAATAGAGCCCCTTTGAAATGAATCATACTACATGCTAGAGACTGGAAAAGTAAATACACTGAAAATGAATCCACAACATCCATTTTTTTCCCTCTAAGCTAGCCAAAATTTTAAAACTTGTATTCATGGGGGGCTCTTGGAGTAGTCTTGGGCTAAACTCAAAATATAGGCTACAAATCATGTTACAAAAACCCTTTTCATTTACTGACTTGTTTTCAAGTATGAGAAAAGAATTCAACATTTACTAGCCACAAAACTAATAGTGATTTTCCGAGGACATGTGGGGGACTTCCCCATCCAACACCCACTCCACCTTCCAGCATGGTTACGTCTCAGACACCAGCTGGCAATCAGCTCCTCCCTCCCTCCCTCCCTCCCTCCCTCCCTCCCTCCCTCCCTCCCTTCCTTCCTTCCTTCCTTCCTTCCTTCCTTCCTTCCTTCCTTCCTTCCTTTTCTCTCTCTCTTTTTCTCTCTTCAATCTTTCTTTTAAAATTTTTAATTGTGGATATGATACAATAACATTTACCTTCTTAGGCCTTTCAGTGTGCTGTTCCCTAATGTTAAGTCTATTCACAACATCAGATGCAGATCTCCAGAACTTTCTGAATTTGCTAAATTGAAACACCACACCCTTAATCAAGACTCCCTGTTCCCCTACCCTCTCCCCTGGAAACCACCATTATACTGCATCTCTGAGTTTGGCTCCTCCAGGTATCTCATACAAGAGGAGTCGTGAGCTGTTTATTCTTGTGACTGACTCGTTTATTTAACATAATGTTCTGGAGGTTCATCCATGTTGTAGTATGTATCATGATGTCCTTCCTTTTAAGACTGAGTAATACTCCACTGCATTATAGCCCACATCTGATTTATGCTCATCAATCAATGTCAATGGACACTTGGGTTCTTTCAGCTCTTGTGGAAAATGCTACTACAAGTATTTGTTTGAGACCTTGTTTTTAATCCTTTTGAACATAGACCCAGGAGAGGAATCACTAGATCTTATGGAAATTCTATTAATTTTTTTTAGGGACTCTCAGACTGTTTTCCATACTTTCTTGTCCTTTTAATGTCTATGGCTTATTTGGTTTATTCTGGCAATAAGAGTTACACATACTCATGGTAAAAGTCTTCAAAAACAGAAAGAGAACATGACCAGTTATCCCAGCAAAAACTAAGGCTAATGAAGTATGTCGCCTTCTAGGCCTGAATAAGTATTTTCCTGGTTTATTAAGTGAGTCATGTTCATCAAAATGTTTTCTAAGAAAGTAAATATGATAGCTAACAAAAACAGCAAAGTCAATTAATGAAGTAACCACTTATAAAACTGGCCCTACTGCTTTGCCCAGGGCGAGGCCCCATGGATGGTGTGGTCTAGGAGGAGCGGGCTCTTGCCAGACACAGAATCTGTCAGTGCCTTGGTCTGGGGCTTCCTCAGAAGTGACATCAAAGCCCTTCCCGGGAATGGCTGGGAGTACCCCAAGTGTGGAGTCTGGCTTGCTCAAGTCGCTTTGGCTTGGAACATGGCCAGGGCAGCCTGGACAGGAGGGTTAGGGTTAAGTTTAGCCATTTCCAGCCTTTTTTTATTGGCTTGGCCTTGTTTTGATGAGTGTGTTAAATGTCTGCCATGTGCAAAGAACTTGCACGGTATGTCAAGATGTGGTGCAAAGGCCATGAACCGGGGCATACCTTGCACGTTTGAGGAGCAGCAAGAGTGTCCACGTGGATAGGCCAGAGCTGGAGGGACATAGAGGAACATGCGCAGCAAAGTGAGCAGCCACGTCTGCGAGAAGAGGGCAGCCACTGAGAATGGACAACTCGAGGCCCAGTGGAGGAAGCACCTCAGGAAGGAGGGCCATGACTTGGTGCCGAGGAATCAAAGTCAAGGACTGAGAAAGACCATTGGATGGGCAGCCCTGGAAGTCCCTGGACGGCTGTAGCTTCCCTGGAAAGGTGGCAAAGAAAGCAAGGTGGCCATGAGAGAGGAATTGGAGACAAGGGGAGACAATTTCTCTAACAACTTTTTCTATCAAAGGAGCAGAGAAATGAGGCAGAAGCTAGAGACCAGAGTGGGTAAGAGAAAGGGGGTGGGGGATGGGAGAGAGAGCAGCTATTTGGATCCGACTCTTAGGAATGATTCAGAGGGAGGAAAATTGGTGAAGTCAGAAGAAAACATGGTCTGGGCCACACCCCAGAGCACGAGAGGGGCCAGATCCAGGGCCCAGCGTAGGCCAGCCTTGGTGGACCTTCACTGCTCCTCAGCAGACCCTTCATCCGTCCTCCCCTCTAAAGAGTGAGCTCCGCAGGAGCATGGCTCTGTTTTGCCCAGTTTACTGTATCCTCGGTGCCCACGATGCGCCTGCATCTAGTAAGTGCCTAATAGTTGCTGTTACACCCATCTCTAAGGAAATGTATGCCCCCGAACTCATTCAACACATTTCTTTATTCCTTTAAGAATTAGTACTTAAGCATCATTATGTTTTAAATTTTGTAGAAAATAAAATGTAAAATTTCCCCAAAGTTTTTCTTTTGATCTTAAAGATAAAGTAATAAAATACATTTCTTTCTCCTCGTTTTTTTACTGCAAATTTTTTGTGCCCCTTTTGGCAGAAGTGACCTCTTTCTCTCACCTCCTGTCAGTGGCTCCTCTTCCTCACCTTGACATCGCAAGACTACACATACAACAGAAACAGATTGGTGGTACAGATGCTGTCTGTGAGTTGCATTTTCATTTAATCCTGTATTTTAGGCCTCTTCCTGTGTCAAAGCACATGATTCTCTATCCCATTGCAATGCCAACGGGGCTGGACAACAGAAATCAACCTTAATAGTCATGGTGAGCAGAGTAGCGAACATTGGCGAAGTACTTTCTATGCATCAGGTTTTCGATTAAGCACTTGACCTGTGTTGCTTCCTTTAATTATTGTCTATGACACTTATGAAAATGCAGGCTTAGCAGGTGGTTTCCCTGAGAGGCTAGCCCAGGCCTATCTGGCTCCTGGTGGGCACTCACACCCAGGGGTTGCCTGCCTACTTACTCCTGTCTCTATTTTCCTGGTGAGGAATTTCTAGAACTTCTGTAGCAAAAGGTATGTACAATTTGGCTTTTGAAACATATGCAAATTTTCCTCCAAAAATGCATTTTGAGTTTGTATTGCCTATTTCCCATAACCCAACCTTCCCTGCATATCTCTTGATTACTGTCATGCACAGTTTTAAAGATGATTGGTAGCCAGGCATGGTGGCGCACGCCTGAAATCCCAGTGGCTCTGGAGGCTGAGGCAGGAGGATCACATGTTCAAAGCCAGTCTCAGCAAAAGTGAGGCACTCGGCAACTCGGTGAGAACCTGTCTCTAAAAAAATACAAAATAGGGCTGGGGATGTGGCTCAGTGGTCGAGTTCCATCCCCGGTTCCCTCCACCCCCCCAAAAAATGACCATTGGTGGTATCATACTTCTTCTTTTACAATTTGCTTGTTTGTGATCGGGGTCTTCCTACTGAGGTACCCCTCAGCCTTATACTCACAGAAGTTCTTTATGTTTGGACTATTAACCCTCATAAGATTTTTTTTCTAGTGTAGTGTTCTTTATATGGAAATTCTATCATTGAGCTGAAGATTTTTGTTTTGATATTGTCAGATTTCTTCTTGGTGTTTTCTGCCTTTGTGTCCAAGATCACAGACATATTCACCAAAAATTTCAAGTTTTTTAGTTTTATTTTTAATTAAAATATTTAATTCTCCTGAGTTTTACGTATGTACATGGTCAGGTAGGAATTCCATTTGTTTATTTTAGAATTGTTGGCCACAATCTCCAATTGTATCCACAGGATACAACTTTTCTCCAGGGATTTGAAGTGCCATTTCTTTTATTTGTATTATCCCTGATTTTTTTCCTAGAACTACAACTTCAATGACCAATCTTCTTATCTTGCATCAGCACTATGCCACTTTAAATGTGTAATAAAATGATCAATGGTTGCTAGCACTATTTTCACCCCTTTCTCTTCTTTAAAAAATAAATCATGGCTAAGACTCAGAAAATCACGGGTCAAAGCCAGAGCAAAGTAAGGGATCAAATGGGAGGGGTCAGATATCATAAAGACAAGAGTTGGGGAAGATCAGTGGAGTAGAAAGAGGTAGGCAGGGCGGGAGGAGGGTCTGGCAGGGGAGGAAGTACAGAATGAGTTTGGCAAAATTACACCACGTGCATATGTAAATACACCACAGCAAATTCCACCCTTGACGCTATCTATAGAGTACCAATTAAAAATAAGTGAGGGTTATTTTTCAGTCAGATAATAAAACAGAATTAATACTTATTTATTCTTAATAAATTAATACTTAATAAATAAGTGAATAAATGAGTGAAAGGAAGACCAGGAGAGTAGAGAAAGTGGAATTGGGAGGGGAGGAGACGAGGTCAAGAGGGACTGAAATGGAGTAATTTAAACTCCACTTATGTATGATCATGTCACAATGAACTGTTACGCATAACTGTAATGCACCAATAAAAGCAAAACAATTATGGATATAGAATACATATACATATACCCTTATATATATATAAATTACATATATACTTTAATATGTTCTTTTTAAATAGAGGGAAATTAGTTTAGGCTTTGAATTTATAGAAAAAAGTAGATTAAATTTTTTTTTTATCTCTTCAGTTTAGAGCCTTTGCAACTAAGGAAAATGTATCACTCTTTATTTACCAAAGTCTTTGTTTATATTCTTTTTTGAAAAGAGTTTTAGTCTTCCTCACATAAATTCTGTGCCACATGTCTTGTAAGTTTTATTCCTAAGAATTTTGTCACTGCTATTGAAAATGCCATCTCTTATTTCCATCATATTTTTTATGTTTGTGGTTGATAGAGTAAAAAAAAAAAAAAAAAAAATCGCTGAAAGCAAACGTTGGGGGGGTGAGGAGCAATGAGTTTACACACTGTGTTGGAACATGAGTTGAGAGCAACTGGGCCTGTCTCAAAAAGGTGAAGAAGATACGGAATTGTCCCCAATCCCTGGTACACACTGCAGGTCCCTGGGGCTGGAGAGACACTCACATTTGTGAAAAGGAGACTTGTACTTCAATGTTCACACCAGCAAGCGATAGAATAAGCGGAGCTGTGTTCTTGCACAGCAATAATCCACAGCCAGGAGGTGTCGTGCCCACTCACCCTCCCAACAGAATTCTACCAACATGCTACTGACCAGGGCAAGCAGGCTCAGAAAGAACCCTTTCAGTGTGACACCATTTCCATGGCATCGAATCAACTGCAAGCGGAATCCGGGCATGCATGCGTACTTAAGGAGGCATGAGACCTGCATGCAAATGGCCAGCCCCAGTCTCAGGTAATCACCACCTCCAAGGAAGATTGTGTCAGGAGGGCGCTGCTGGGGGCCTCAGCTGCATGGCTACCTTTGCTCTCTTAAGCCAGATGGCAGGTGCACAGGTGCACATGCAGCTTCCTTGTGTTGCTCAGTGTCTGACAGATTTTATGCTCATTTGTAAGTAAAAACACTGCCACTTCCTGTATGTCAATTCTGTAACAAGTTTATCTAACTTCCCTCCCGTTTCTAAGAGTTTTTGCACGTTTGTGCTTGGGTTTTCAGTTCATCACACCCTCTGAGAATACTGCCTCTGTCTAACCCGGCTATAGAACTCTCATGGCAGTTCTCCCTGGCTTCACTGTGGCCTTCCCAAAGCAATGGAAGATGGTGCTTTGAGAATCCATCTATTCTACTGTCCATCCGTCACCCGATGTGACATTGGTTAGTGTTCCAATGCAGTCATGGGGCACAGAATGTATGGATTTTGCAGGTATGGATACATACGTGTGATGAGCATATATGTCTAACATGCATGAACTGGGGGAGTTTCTCCCAATCCTATGCGAGGCAACTTTCCGTAAATTTTAATAAGAATGATTGGCCTCATAGGTATGTTAAATATTATGGTATTTTAAAATATAAAGACAATTAAATGACTTTTCCTCATGCAGTCTTTTTAAAGAGTACACTCTACTAGTAGATTGTCTCATTTTAAGCCATCCTTACATTCCCAGAGCTTGACTTTGGACATTACTTTTGTCCTCTGCCGATGTTGTAATGACAGCAGGCTCCGTGGTCAAGGAGGGTGGGAGCGGACTGTTTCTCATGTGTTCTGCCCTGTAGGAAACAGGGTTGACTGCCATCAGGAAAGAAAAGGACACCCTCACCCTCCCGGGTGTGAAGGAAGAGCCCGGGGTTTTTCAGTTCCTTGAAGACATAGAAGAATCCCCCAAGGGATGCAACAGCTTTGAGAGGGAGGCACAGGGTCTTTCCTGACTCCTTTCTTAATTTTTTCCATTTCTAGGATTTTCTTCAGCGCTTTAGAAATGAACTCCGAACACAGCACAGCTTTTCATCCCCCCGGCTTGCAACACCACAGTCTTACCCATTCCTCTTGCAGCAGGTGAAATGATTTTTGTGGAGACTGGAGACATATCTGACCATGAGCGTTTTATCTGTGGGAACTGTTTTAGGTTTTTTCCCCCTACATTTAGACTTTTCCTCCAAGTAAAATAAAATCACCTCCCTGTCTCTCCTCATGTCTTGACCCAAATGAAAGCTAGCAGAGTGGGGGAAATTGCCAATCTCTTGTCTAAGATCTGGCAATATCCACCGGGCTGGCAGTTCATTTTCAGCCAGTCAGAACGTGACAGTGACAAGCTACCCCTCTTACCCAGAAAGGAAAACCAAAAAAGAGATTTGGGGGAGAGCAAAAGAGGAAGTAAAAGGAATTTCTCAGCAGCAGAATCTTAAGGGGCCACTATAACAATCCTTGTTCTTTGTCAGTGGTGACAGTAGAGGAGGACTAAGATTGTGGGTTGGAACACTTGCAGGCAGAGGAGGAAAGAAGCCCGATATCTCAATTACAGTATCAGGGTCAGAGTCCATCTGTAGAAAATTCAGAACAATGACTTACTGTTCCATAGCAGAAAAAAACATTGTTGAAAATAACTTTTAACTTTTCTAGCTTGCCTTACATAGCCTTACAACTGACTCGGCACAGCATTCACTCACAGTAGTTATGATGGCAGCGTCCATTTTTCCAGACATTACCAGACGATACTCACCCCAAATCCTCACTGGATTGTTTCTTGTATCCTAAGGAAGGCTAACTGGAGGCCCCATATCCTTTCTCGATGTGTTTCTGATTGTGAGGTTCTTCAAGCTGGGTTAACAGCAGAGGCCATTGCAGTAAGACAGCGGCGTCTCTTCACCCCCACTTTGTCTTAGCTCGGATTCGAGAGTCTGGCTTCTCTCCACCCCTGCTATGGGATAACGCCATACCTTACCTGCTGGCGGTAAGTGTTGAACCTGGCAGGCTGCAACAGGTTTGCTGCAGTGTCCAAGACCAGGGGCTTCCTCAGGTTCCACTTATGTGACTTTCCCTCTAGTCCTCCCCCAGGGGCATGAGGTTGATGGGTAGGGGCAGGGCCTTGCAGGCCGATAGCTTGAAGAAGGGTCTTTCATTTACTTCAACAACATTCAGCAGGTTGATCCCTAAGTTTCTGTTTCTTTATCATGAAGATGTCCCCACCATAGGCAGGTTCTAAGGATTAAACTAGATGCCATTTATAAAGGGCTTGTCATGATGCCTGGCATTTTGAATGGTTCCTAGACCATATTTTAAAGACCTTAATGAATTATCCATAACGACATCATTTGCTCCTTTTCCAAATTTCTGTAATAATATATTTCAATAACATCCAGGTTTAACAAGAGTTCTGTTCTTGTTTGAGCTATAATCTTCTTTAAAGTAATATTATCATCAGCTGGATCATGGTAATGATACAGGACCAGGATTTCTTAGGCCATGTGCTATATGTAGCATGTTTATGTTCCCCCAAAACTCACATGCTGGTATCCTAACACCCGAGGTGGTGGTATTAGGAAGTAGGGCCTTTCAGAGATGGTTCTGTCATGAGGGAAGGGTTCTTAGGACAGAATGAGGACCCCGGTTTGGATTGTTTTTGGATTTTTTTAGTTAGTTTTGCTGTGACCAAAACATCCCCCCCCCCCAAAAAATAATTAGAGGAGGGAAAGTTTATTTGGGGCTCATGGTTTTAGAGGTCTCTATCCTTAGATGGCCGACTCCATAGCTGTGGACCCTAGGTGAGGCAGAACATCATGGCAGAAGGGCCCAGCCGAGGAATGCTGCTCAGCTCATGGCAGGGACAGGAAGCAGAGGGAGAGAGTAGAGGAAGGGATTGCAGGGAAGATGTCCTTCTAGAACATGCCTCCAGCCATGCCCCACTTGCCTACAGTAACCTCAGTCAGTCCATTCAAACTAGGATGAACTGATTACGATACAGTTCTCAGTCTAAATATTTTACCACTGAATATTTCTGCATTAACTGGAGCTTTGGGGAGACACCTCATGCACAAACTATAACATGCCCTTATCAGAGAGACCCCAGAGAGCTAGCTTGCCTCTTCCACCATGCGAGGACACAAGGAGAAGTCACCATCTGTGGACCAAGAAGAGAGTCTTCACCAGATGCTAAATCAGCTGGCATCTTGACCTTAGACTTCCCAGCCTCCAGAACTATAGGAAACACATTTCTGTTGCCAATAAGCCATAGGGTCTGTGGGATTTGGCTACAACAGCCCCCAACAGACTAAGACACTTGCATCCATGCTTGTGTTAGTGTTTGTGCAAGGGGACACCCAAATCCCCTTGCAGTAGATCTCACAGGTCACAGTCCTTCAAGCTGAGAGATGCCGTGGGAGAACTGAGTCATCACCAGTACTGAGGAGTACTGAGCAAGCCTAGTCAACAAGAGCACAGCATAGAGAGGCCCTGGATCGGGCTGTGAGGCGTGCAGCTAAGGTCCACACCAGCAGCAACTCATTGGCAGTAAGCACAGCAGTAAAGATTCAATGACATTTTTCTTTAGATGCTATTTTTAAGCTTTGCCATTAGATTTGGGGACCACTTTTGCATTAACTGGTTCGTCAGACTAATTCATCACATGTTTCAAATGAAGTCATAATTAGAAAGAAGCATTTAAAATTGTAACTGACACTGGAAGGACACTTACACTATATCACGCTCTGTGCGAGGCATCCTGTGAACACTTCACACACTTCACTTATTTATATAAATGTATCACACCTCTAATTCTTACTCCAACCCTCAGAGGCAAGTGCTACAGTGTCATCCTTATTTTACAGATGAAGAGACAGAGAAGTGAAGTAACACCCAGGGCCACCTCATAACCCTGTGTGGCAACCTCAGGCTTTCGAGTCTCTGATTTTACCCACATGCAGTGGATATTTCACAGTAACAGTTACTCAGGTGATGGGCCACCCTCAGGAAAGCCATAAGACGGTAAAGCAGGAATCCTAAGTTCATTCTTCGGTCCATTGTGGGCAATTTAGGTTCAAGAAAAAACACCCATGAAAATAAATTAAAAGTGAATGTTATTGGCTTCATGGTTTAGTTTGTATGTAATTTATAAATAGACTATGGCATCCTTCTAAGAAATGTATGCTCAGTTTTATGTTTGTATTTAAAGAATTTTATAATAAAAATTATTTAGATCAACCCTGGAAAGTCAAAATATTCTTAGAAGGTCCATGTATCTCAAACTTGAGAGCAGTGGGTGACAGTACTTGTCTAAACCACTCATTTTGACATTTACGAAGTTCCTTCTGCCTCAAAGCCCAGTACAATTCGGTTTTCTCTCACAAATTTGGCCCTAGAATAACGTGGAAGATACTCCACTGGCGCTCGGGGGCCGGGGCAGGCTGCCTGGCTCACCTTCCTCTGATTCTCTCCCTTGCACCATGTGTGTGACCATCTCAACACAGTATTTCCCACTGTGGGGACAGGCACTCTGTTCTCCTTGCTGTTCACACTGTGCAGGCACAGCACACGGAGTTCTGTGCCTAGTAGATGCCCCATGCCTGTCAAATAAAAAGAACTCCAACCAAAGACCAAGGCCCCCCACACTGTTCCTTTATGGGCTTCCACGTTTCACAGAGCCCTGGGGACTGAGTTTTGTAAGCTCACTGCAGCTTCTCCACCAAGGCCAGCTGGCCTGTGCTCCCGGCCTGCAGAAATGAAGAGCTTATTCTAGGGGCTGGTGAGCAGTGCCATGGGGTTAATGAGTCTGTCTTGAGACTGCATTGGAGAATCCAGGACAGTCTTTGTGCCATTGCATTAATGCCGTCATATTAGACTGGGCACTGTGTGTCCAGCTCTGCTCTCTGCTGTCGACTGAACCATGAGTGCAGACACATGCCCAGTGGGTGTTTCTAACCTCCATTTTCTCATGAGGGAGCTGAGGCTCAAAGGATTTAAAACATTTTCCTAAGGTCACTCAAGTGAATACAGAGTGAGACAATTTCACATGTGAACTTGGTCATCTGGATTGGAAGCTACTGGAAGATCTGACCCACATCTCCAGTCCATTTTTACCTTGCTTACCACTGGGCCAAGTCCTGGTAGATTTAAAATGAGTGTTTCTTTGGTGGATGAATAGGAGCAGGAATTAATCTGTCTGGGACCAATAAATACAGGCTAAGTACTAGGTACTGTACCCTACAGTTTTAGAAGGCAGCTATTAGCCTGTGCTATTTTGTGGAATAAAGCCACAAGGTGATTCATGAGACCGTTTGGAGATGACACAGGACTCTGGTGAGATTCTTGCCAGGAACAGACACTACAATATGCTGCAAAAAAGGCAGCATTTGGTGACTTGGCTCATGAAGTATTCAACATGGGAACAGCCTGAAGCACTGCTGGGCTCTGTCCTGGCTTTTCCCATAATTCTCTAAATACATGGAGCACGAGCCTCTGAAGGAGAGGGTGAAATCCGCTCACTCCACCAGGGACGTCAGGTGGGCAGACACTCAGTGGTGGACACAACCCCCCTGCAACTTCCTCTGGTGCAGGGAAGGAAGAGCCAGGGCATCTTGCTCTGGACAGAGGCAGCCCTGCCCTCTGTGTAGGGGGCTGTGGTGTCACAGCAGAAAGAGCAATGGAGGGTTTGGTGCAGCAAAGGCCACTCCAGGCAGGTCAAAGATGAAAGCAATGGGTAGTAGGCCAGATATCTGCAAGGGAAACCACAACACCTTTTGTCAAAACCAAGACTTGTCCTTGTCCACAGTGGCCCTCAGATTGATGAGCCCCAGAAGGAGAACGGAAAGTAGCTTCAGGAGAGGGACTTGGGGCCACGTCTACTGGAGGATTGGAGGCTAGTGCTCAGCCTAAGGGAGGTCAGGGGGCAGGGGAGCTCTGTAGGACTGCAGGAGGCAGCAGCATGTGGACATGAATGGAGCAGGTGGAGTTATGGTCCTGAGAGAGGCGGCAGCTGGCCGGGCAACCAAAGGAGACTGGGGGACATCCGAGAGCTCCCTGAAGCTTCCCCGATATCCTTGGAGAATTGAATTGGTTTCCCTGAAGCTGAGCAGGATGAGGTTCAAGTGACGATCATTTGGAAAATTCATGTGGCCTCATGAGCGCTTTCATGCAGGGAAAATTCAGCATCCGACAGCTTCCCTGGCAGACAGGGGACATCCACTGGATGAACCTGAACTTTCTCAGATTGCTAAGACTTCAGTCATGGTCATAAGACCCAAACCTTTAACTTCCAGAACTGGCTTAATGCCTGAGTAAGCTTTTGTGGATCCAGAATTTTGCAAGGTGGTACTAATTCAGAATTGTCAGAAAGAGTAGTCTACCCACGTGGCTGACCTCCTTCAACAATCCGCCCTTCTTTCAAGAGTGAGACTTTGACTCCCATACGCACTCTTAAGAGTGTCCTCCAGGTTTACGGTTTTTCTAGTCTTCTAAATTGATATACTGCAATTCCCAAGCAGCCCACTTCATTTTAAAGAGTTTTGGAAATGTCTAAAAAAGTCGTTTTGAGTGAATTATGTCTTTTGTAGATGACAGGAAGGATGCTTTCTTTGATTTATTTTTCTCCCTTTGTTTCTAGAGCAGTATCACACAGACAGTAGAGGTTTGCACCCTTATTAACATGCATCCAAGGCAGAACAAATCAATGACTAAAGAACACGCACACAAAGAACCAGTTAACTGATCACCCGGTTTTGCTTTTCCCTCAGGTAATTCGCCAATTGCTCTTCCCAATACCACCTATCTGTCCAGTAGCTGTCCCCCTGTACAGCAAGATGCAAGAGTACAAGCAGATGTCCCAAAGAGAAAAGTCGACTTTCATTGGAATTAATATCTTTTTCTTACACTGATCTTTTAAAGAGGCTTCTTTCATTTTTCTTTTTTAAGAATAAAACGTGCTATTGAACTAAAACAGAACATGATGGAGAGCCACATCTGAAAGTCCCGGACTCGGTTGAATGCCAGGCTGATCACCACCTGCTGCTCCTCACTCTTTTATTCAATGACAAACCCAACTCCTGACTTCCTTCCTGCAAAGGCTTCTTTTATCTTGTTTTTAAAAAGATCTCATTAGCACATTTTGTCTTTCCCTAAGAATGTTACTGAGTTTTAGCCATAACAAAAGGAATTCTGTAATCAGCCACGATCTTTTAGTATCCCTCCTTAGTTTATAGAAGGAATGAGATCATCAGAACAATCCCTGATTCCAGGAGGAAGACACCAACCATCCGGAGTAGACTCAGAAATGAGTCTGGTAAGTTTCCGGGGTCATAAGCCAAGCAATGAGCCACCCTGAGGGAAGAAAAGATCGCAATGTCCTCATTAGGAAAAAAACCATTCCAGGCATGGTCATGGGCTTTACTTTATCCGGGGCCACTGGAACCACATAGAAGCAGTGAAGTGTCACCACCAATGTGCCCCAGACATTTGTGGGTCCAACACAAGAGGGAATCTCAGCAATGGTCTACAGTCACAGAATCTTCGCCTCTGCCTCCATTCAATCGTCACCCCAGGAATTCTATGATCTGTGGCTTCAGCGAAAACCTGCTCCATGCTGAGAATACGCTTCAGTCTATTTCTAGAATCAACGAATGGCCCCCAGCAAGACTGGAATGCAGCAATTCAATGTTTGAGTGTCCTGGGTCCTTTCTTCCCCAGTCACCTCCAACTCACCAGGACTCATTTTTGGCAGTAAGTCAGGAAGTAAATATGGGGTGGGGGAGTAATTTTTTTCTTCTTTGAGAATTTGTGTATGAAAAGTCTTATAAAACTGTATTAGTCTGGGTTTTCTAGAGAGACAGACCCAGTTGGATTTACAGTAACCCCCTGGTATTCATGGAGATTGGTTCCAGGGGCTGTCCTGGTACCAAAATCTATGCATGCTCAAACCCTTATGTAGAGTGGCATAGTGCTGAAACTCAGCCCTTGTCCCAGATGCCAATCCAATAATGAGGACATGTTTTTAAGAAATAGGATAAAGAAGGTTTATTGTTTTGGGACCTAAGGAGAATCACAGGGGACTCCTGTCCCAAAGGCTGTGATTCTGCTTATCAGCAGGAACAGGGAACTTTTAAAGAGGCGATTCAGAGAAAATGAGATTAGGGAGGAGAGATCAGGAAGGAGAAGATCAGGGAGGAGAAGGTTAGGGAAAAGAAGATCAGGGAAAAGGTCAGGCAAAAGGTTGGGAAAAAGAAAAAAAAAAAACCTTGTAAGTTTTAAAGCGACAAGGGATATAGTCAAAGCATCAAGTGACCCCTGTTACAATAGTATTTGCATTTAACTTATGCACATTCTCTTGTATGCTTTAAATCATCTCTAGATTAGTTATACTTCCTAATATAATAGAAATAATTATCTTGCTGTAATATTTAGGGAATAATGATAAGAAAAATGTATGTGTTCAGGACAGACACAATTTTTAAAAATACTTTCAGTTCAATCTGCTAACACAGAACCTGCCTGAATATGTAGATATAGATAAGATATATATATATACATATATATATATATGTATAGATATGAGAGAGAAAATAGGATTTCTTTGGGGAATTCACTCTTGTGATTATGGAGGCTGAGAAATTCATGATATGCCACCAATAAGCAAGACACCCAGGGAAATTAGGGGTGAACCTCAGTTCAAATCCATGAGTCTCAGAACCAAGGAAACCAATGGTATACTTCTTACTCCAAGGTAAAAGGCCAAGGAGACTGGCAGGCTGATGGTGCGTGCTCCAGGGTCCAGAACATGGAAAGCTGGAGTTAAGATGTTCAAGGTACAGAAGAAGAGGACCCAAGCACTGAAAGAAAGTATTTGCCCTTTCTCTGTTTTTCGTTCAATCTAGTCCCTCGGATGACAGATGGTGCCCAGATCACATCACATCAGATGAGGGCAGATCTTACTTTCTCAGTCCACCAATTCAAATGTGGGCAAATATGCTCAGACTTACCTAGCAATAATGCTTCCCCAGCTATCTGGGTATCCCTTAGTGCAACCAAGTTGACACCTGAAACGAACCATCTATGTAACTGAAAGCTGAGTCCTTGTCCCCAATGCCAATTTAATAACAAGGACATGGTTTTGAGAAAAAGGAAAAAGAAGTTTGATTGCTTTGCTACCAAAGGAGAAACACAGGGGACTCCTGTCCCAGAGGCTGTGATTCTGCCCATCAGGGAAAACAGAGGACTTTTAAAGGAGCTGACAGGGGGCCCCAGGGTGACCTGGTGGTGTGTTAGGATCCACTTGTTAATTTGGGAGACATCCACTTCCTAGATCCTCTGGAAGACATCTCCTTCCTGTGGAGCACAGGTAACTCAAGGTGATCTTGTTCCCTGCCCCCAGGTTAAAGAGGGGGAGAGGGAGAAGAGGAAAAGAACAGGTCTTTTAAAAATAAGTCTCAGAGCATATATTCAAAAGATAAAGAGGACCACTGTTACGTCTAGACAGTGTCCACCTCTGTAGGAAGGAAACCCAATTTTACTGTAATCAAGCTTTTTCAAGCCCCCCCTTTTTCTGATGTCGCTATAAGTAAATATTTGCTGCAAAACCTAAGTTTTAAGAAATAATTTTACAATATAAGAAAATGTTCTCCATCACCTCTTCGTAATCTCATTCTCCAGAGATGACCGCTGCTAATTAATGATGAGATTTTAGAATGAAATTTCATTAAGTCAAGATTTCCCACCACCTTTGGGTTATTTGGGGGAGTAAAGGAGGCAACAGGCTACTGCTATCAGTGGACACCTGGCGCACACCTGTAATCCCAACCACTCAGGAGGCTGAGGCTTGGGATCTCAAGCTCAAGGGCCGCCAGGGCAACTTGGTGAGACCTGACCTGAAATAAGAAGTAAGAAGGGCTGGGGATGTCGCTCAGTGGTAGATTCGCCACTGTTCTTTTCTGTCTCTTGCTTCGGTGTTTGACGAAAGGATGGTACTTAGTACCATAGGGTCAGTTCACATTTCTGGCACCTGGACATCAGTGGTTTTGCACCCTCTTACACACATCCTGGATCCACCCTTGAGCTTTGGTTCCTAGCCTACAGTTCCCAGCTCAATATTCACCTGTATGCTGGTCAGAGAAATCTCTGGATATACCAATGGGCATCTCAGACACATCTCAAAACAAAACGATCATCTCCTCCCCCACCTGCATGGCTGGTCTTGCCTCTGCATACCCATACTACTGAGCCAGAGACCCAGAAATCACCCTGGGCCCACCATCCCTTACCTGCACCCGTGCCCTCCATCACCAAGCCCTGTGGATCTTCCTCTCTAAATCTCTCTGGACTCCATGCTACCTCCACTGGATTGTTTCCCAGCTCTATCTGCTTCTCAACAGACTGCAGGAGCTCGGCCAACTCTCTCTCCAAAAAGGCATCTCTCAGCACCTGTCTTCCCACATTTCCCGTGCCACAACCGCTTCCTTGCCAGGGAGCCAGCTTTGGGACAGATTTACCTGCTCCCAGTCTTGCTTTGCAAAACAGCCAGGTACATCCTCCCCATCCTTTTGGTCTCAGAATAGATGCCATTTCCTAAGGAGGTCTGGCCCTAGTCACTCATTAAAATCACACACACACACACATTCATTCATAGCATCATGGAATTCCATTCACGCATAACTTCTAAATATATATTTACTTTGACGTCTGTGTATTTAAATCCCACACTCCCATTGAATTATAAACTGTTTTGGTCACTTCTTTATCCCCAGCACCCTACCTGTCACCTGAAACAGATTTGGCATTCAAGAAATATTTGTTGAATGAATCAATCAATAGTGTTTTCTAATCTCTCTCTCACTCTCTCTCTCTCTGATCCCTTTTTGTGTTATTTTATTCTCAAGCTGGGAAGGTTTTGCTAAATTGCAAATATGATCTCATGGCTCTGCTGCTCAAAGTTTTAGCAAGGGAATTGCAAAGATCTATTCAAACCCTCAGGCTAGCTGACACTTACCCAGCACAGCCAATACCACTGGGGACTCCCTGCTGTCCATGCTAAACGACTGCCATTTCCCAAGTGGACCAAGGAGTGTGTCCTTCTCCTTCCAGGTCCCCTCACTGTGTCCTGCTCTAGGAAGCCTCCTGCGCCTTCCACACACTGGGCCTGTGCAGCTTCTACTTACACCCAATGTAGGAGTTTGGGCTGTTTCTGCCCCGCCCCCCCCCCCCTTTTTTTTAAGCAGCACTATCTCGCTCACGAGCCTGTGTAGTCCCTGAGGACAAGCACCAGGACACGTCTTTTCATATTTCTAGCGCTTCCTTGTGCTCAGAGAATGGTTGAGAGTTTCATCTTACTCTTTTAGATTAACGGGGTGATATGAGTGAGAATCAGCATCCTGTCTAACCAGGCAGCAGCGTCAGTTCAGACCCTGGGATGGATGCAGGCTGTGATCACCTGTGGGCACGCCACGTGTCAGCCCAGCGTCAGCCTGGGGCTGATGAACCGTTGAGTGAAGGGATGGACGAGTGAAAGCCCTCCTGTGCTCGCTCAGTCCCTCCGAGGCTCCAGGGACAAGCAACAGCAGAGCAGGAGCACATTCCCTCTCTCCAGCGGCCTTGCGGTGGCCGCTCTGGAAATCTCCTCTCAGTCGGGCAGTCAGCACTGGCCCAGAGCTGCGCCATCGGTACAGTTGAGGTCACAGCATTCGGTGCCATTTGTCTTGAGAGGGCGTCCCTCGAAATGGACCTGGGCCCCACGTGGAGTTGGCACAGCTCGGCTGCGGTGATTGATTGTTCGGGGAGTAATCATCAGATCTTCTGGTCAACTTCGCTCTATTTTGCTGAGAGGGAAGAAAGATGTGTTTTTGAACAAGCGAGTCCGGGACCCAAAACCTGCAGGGAATTAGCTGACGAATGGGAGCCAAAAGGCACAAGCCGGTCCCGCAGGGAGTGTAACCCTCACCAGGTGAGCCCCAGCCTCTACCCCCAGTGGCTCCTACTGCAAACACATTGTGCCACCTGCTGCCCAGGAGAGGGCAGGTTCAACTCTCCAGCCCTGACTCTCTCCTAATTGCCTGGTCCACGAACCCAACTTCCCAATCAGCTTTTCCGGGGAAACGTCCCCCACTACCAGAGTCACCGTTCCTCTGAGACAACCTGGCTGTGTAAATGGTCCCCTGCCTGGATTTTGTTCTCTCTGTAGATTGTTACGCCATTCCCGCAGTCGCCCAGTTGTTAAATGACTTCCTCTTCCTCCTCTGGCTGGTCCCACCAGCTGGCCGTTCTATGTTGAGTCCGGCCACAGTATCCCATGGACTTCTGTCCCGCTGTAGCGTTGATGGTCCCGCCAATTTCTGCCCGCCTGGACTTCCTCGGCAGCCCCTTCCTCCACCAGCCAGCCTCCCTGAGTCGCTTCCATTAGTCTTCCTAAAACACAGCATTTGTCAGCCTGTGTCTGCTCAAAACTGTTCGTGTCTGTCCATCACATACCCTGTGTGTTTCCCAAACCTGCCTGAGGAATTCGTCTTGACTGATGGGTTGAATTTTTAAATTTTAAGATGAGAATCCTGGAGGCTCCAGTTCAGTAAGCCCAGAGTGGTATCAAGGCAGTGTTTGTGATTTTGGACATTCATATGATCAGAAAGTCTGGCAACACTGACCAACAGGGCAGGCATCTTCCTGCTGAGACCCCCCCCACCCCCGCCCTCCGCCGACTGGGCTCAGCTCCCATCCACCCCTCAGAGTGAGGCCTGCCCTTGTCACGCTGCATGGTCTGCTCTGGTGGACTCAAAGTCCACGTTCCCCCTCTGGGATGCTCATCCCTTTATTCCTGCTGAAATCCCATGCATCCTTCAAGGACAGGAATCTCCTGCTGCACAAACCCTCCCCCATCTGTCTCAGTCCTCAGCCCCCCTCCCCATCCACCTTCCTCCCCTCTTGTCCCTGAGGCCCCTGCAGAGAGCTGAGGTTGGGCGCTCACTCTTTTCCTGCCTTGTCCTGGTTTTCCTTTCACCTGCATCTCCCAGGTAGACTTTCAACTCCCTTCAAGCAGAACCTTCAAGCAGGCCTCCCGGGTCCCACAAACGCAGGTCTCAATTATCCAAAGTGACGAGTGCCCACAACTCACAACCAAAGCAATACTGTGTCCTCTCCTTAACCCTTCAACCCTGCTGATGCAGAGTTGCTCCAATGTTTCAGTCGCGTCACTGAGACTGTTGAATCACCCACTCAACAGCTACGGGAGAGACTGCGGAGTCAGGCCAGCCCCAAGGCACAGCCCCCAGATTTCAGCATTGAAGTAAAGCAGCCCCTGAACACATGAAGTTTCCCTTCCAGATCGAGGAAGCAGACAACACGCTAACGACCAGCAAGTAGCTCTGCACTCTGTCAGATGGTGACAGCAATGTATTTGCCATTTGGTATGTGTCACCTCAGAAATGCCAAGTCAAAACACATAAATCTGAAGTGAGATTCTATAATAAACATAAGAAATTTCTAATAATCCAGAAAAAGGTGAGCTGGATAATGGCACAGTCCGAGTTACCATCTCAGTGCCTGAGCTTTTCAATCTGATGTCTGAATAACAAAATTGGATTTGATCCACCTGGCAAAGAGGAAAAAAAGATGAATCAGACTCCGAGGGTAGAAAAATCTTAACTAGTGCTTAAAACCATGGGCATTAAGCACCTAAAGTCATCTTCAGAGCAATCCCAGGAAATCCAAGCTGGATTCATCCCCGCCAGTTCACAGGTGAGCAACGTGGGACCCGGGAGATGGGGTCCACCGTGCTCACACTGCATGTCAGGGCGGCGTGTGCGCTGGCCCCATTGTCCTGCCCCGGAGTCCTTTCCACTAGATCAGGTTGCTTCTTAGTGAAGTCAGATGCAAGGTCTCTGAAATGGCAACCGTGACAATAGCAAGAAACAACCCAAGCATCTGTGCTTAGCTCTGTTCTGAGAACTCGCCTGCTTGAATCTCTGACACCTTCCAAGGAATCTACCTAGCAGACTCCACCTTATCTCCCCCTTCTACAGACGCACACACTAAGGGCCGAGAGCTTATACAACTTACAATTGTTAGTAAATTGTAGGCGGTGACTCTCGGTGCCCACATTCTAATGGATAGCAGACCTTTGTCTCAGTCCGACTTCTGCTGCTGTGACAGAATACCGCAGCTGGAGCAACCTGTGAGGACAGAAATTTTATTTGCTCACAGTTCTGGGAAGCCCAAGATCAAGGAGCCAGCTTCTAGTGGGGCCTTCTAGCTGCATCATTCCAAGAGGGTGTGACAGAGAGACAAAAGGGGGCTGCTGTCCTTTCATAAGCAGTGTGCTCCCACGATTTAAAGCCCACTCCTGTGACAGCAGCAGTGAACATCCACTCTGCCCTCATGACCTCACCGCCTCTCGTGAGGCCCCTTCCCACATGGTCCAGGTGAAGTTCCCAGCATGCACCTTGTGAGGATACATTCAAAACAGCACTAGCCCAGCTGGAAGGTCAAATGATCTTCCTAATTCCAGAATTCTCCAGCACCAATTCCCAGGATGAGCCCCAGAAACAGCTGCATCACCGAGCCCTGACAATTTGAGGCCAAAATCCAGAGCTCATGCACATGCCCACCTGGGCCTGAGGGAGCAGACTCAGGAGGACGCTGCATGGGGACCAATGGAAAGAGGCTATTCTTTGGGGCTGAGCGATGAGGAATTAGAGATATGATTTTGAATTCATTTTGCTTCTCTAGCTGAGGAGTTATAGGCTATGCACTTTAATTTTATTTTGAATGTTTATATGACAGAGGAGCTGAGATGCCCCCCAACATGGAATCTCCCCAAGATGGTCTCACTTTCTCCCATCCATTCCATTTCCCGAGGTGCCTGGGGTGGAGCCGTTTGCTTGGTACCCCTAACTTATTAAGAGCACCCCTGTCCAACAGCAGCTGCTGCAGATCTGATGTAAGCAGGCAGAGAGCAGGGAACAGAGAGCTCCTCCAGGTAAAATCAATAAATATGAAGGCTGTGTGGAAAGGCCTCCCGTCTAGCTCAGGAGGGGAGAGTGTCAGGGACTTTGCAAGGCATAAAATCACACTGGCCTCCTAGAAAGGTGAGTCAGAGCGCTGAGCGGGGAGATGAAGCCTCAGAGACTCCCTGGCGACACTTCTCGTGCTGTGAGAGTCTAGAAAATCCTGTCCTGTGTCGCGCTGTGGTAATCACAGCCGGGCTGCGGCCAGGAGCCAGGGAAAGCTGAGAGTTTGGATCCCACACCCTGGAATCCTGCAGGCATTTCTAAGTCTGCGTTGATGAGGAAACTGCACAGTAGAGATCAGGGGTCTAGAGCAGGTCACTGGTTCTGGTGGGAATAAGGACAAAAAGGAAATTAAAGTATTTTGAGATTAGGAACGGCCAGTCAGGAGCTGGGAGGCACGTGGGGGTGCAGGAGGCGTCAGCCACACCCTGCCTCACTGCGCCGTCACTGACTTCCATTGCCCACAACAGAGAGTTAGGTGGAGAACACCAAGTTGTTTTATTATTATTACTGAGAATCCTCTAAGTTATTCTTATAGGAGTTTCTTTCAATCCCATTTCTGCTCAAATTGAATTCATTAAGTCATCACCAATCTCCCACCCCATCACACCCAACAGGTTCCAGTATTCCCTGAGCGTCCACGGCCTGCCGTCCTAAGCCTCTGACAGAAGGGACAGGGATGTTTATAAGTGCACCCACCCAGAGAATGACTTCAGGAAGCAACAAGTGGTCACCGGCTATCCACATATGTAATACCCCTCAGCCTTTTGCATGGCTTGCAAAAGGGCCAAGTCCACGGTTCCTCCTGCACCACCTGGACCACAGTCACCGACGGCCCCAAGTGACCCATCCAAAGGCCCTCCGTGGACATGGGAGGTTCAATCTGGGAAGGCGGCGGGTGAGTGAGCAGAGACCTCGTCTGGGATTGTCGGCCTGTCGTCGCTCTTTAATTCCCTGGGCCGTGGAGCCTGGTTCCAAGATTTACCACAGACCATCAGCAGCACTGGGTAAAACACCTCCCTGACCCTCAGGCCCCCAGGCCCTCTAGCCGGAGGCTCAGGACCCACATTTCAAGTGAGCTCCCCGGTAATTCCTTGTGTGCTCAGGATGGGCAAGCACCAGCAAGAGCAGGAGCTGGTGCCAAGGAAGGGGCACTCGGAAGGTTTGATAGAAAGAAAGGAGGTAGGACAGGACCACAGGCAGGAGTCAGTGAAGGACCAAGGGGGCTTCAATAAGTGACAAGACAAGCATGAAAGGGGTCTGGGGACACCAAGCAGGACAGCTGGGCTCGTGGGGACCAAATGAGGAATAAAGCAGTCAAAAACAGTGGTTTTGCCTAGGAACAGCCTGTCACTGTGGACGCTTTGCCATGTTGGCCAACACAGGCACAGGAAGATTTTTCTCCCAGTAACCCTGTCCCTGACACAGGCCAGTCACCAACCCCACCTTGGAAGGCTCTGTGCTACCATTCCGCCTCCGGCTTGGGCGGAAGAAGTCAGAGGAGAGCCATAATCATCCCCTGTGACAAAGCGTTCCTCTGTGCACGGTGGTGTGACAGCCCGTCTCCAGCCAGCCCTGCTCTTCACTTCCAGTCCTGAGAACAGCTGAGTCCTTGGCCTCTTGCTCCCTGACAAACCAAATTACAGCACAAGTAATAGCCCTGACCACAGCGGTTGTGGTCATTTGCAGGAGGCCAGAGCTGTTGCCAGAGGCCTCTCCAGCCAACCTCTGTTCTGCTTTTCGGGCTCCATGACAAAGTCTTCCAACAGCTCACATGCATTCCAGGAACCAGAAAAAGCCTCTGCCACGTGTGGTCCCAAGGCAACAGTAGTGGCCGTCACCCAATGTCTTCCACAGCAGGACTCCTTGTCCAAAATTTTGTATCCAGTATTGATCACAGACTGCAATATACACAATGTTCCATAGCTTAAAAGAAAAAAAGTGATTTCAGAGAAATTCAGAGTGCCTCTCCCAAATCATGCAGAGCAGCAAGTGAATTACTGGTGTTCAAGTATTCCAATAAACTAAACTCTTTTCAAGTACTGAGATATATATGGTAGTTGTATTAAAATTGTTTTATAGCAACAAATGTAAAATTGGTTGTTATAAAATCTATTTTGTTGTTATAAAATAATCCTGATTTTTTTAAAGAAAGGACTCTGAATTATTTATGATTTTTATTCAAGATCAATGACTCAATTATCCAATTAAGAGGACAAAAAAAACACCCCAATTCCTATGTCCAAACTGCAAGTCTAAACAGGTCTCTGCCTGAGCAGCCAGAATAAATAAATATGACAGTATTAGCGAAGTTTCTATTTCAAGAATAAATGTTAGTCTGCATTTTTAAAGTTTCCAAACAAACAGGATAAAAACAAGAATAGGAAATTGATGAAGCACGCTGTCCTGGCTTTACCATCTGTACCTGAAGAGAGCAAAGACCACAAGCACACTCTAAGAAACAGCGGCAAAAGCTATGCAGCTCCTGTCCTAGTCAACTGTGGCCGCTGTAACAGAAGGACCGGAGGTGGGTGGCTTCAATAACAGACACCTGTTTTCTTACAATTCCAGAGGCTGGAAGTCAAGGTCAAGGTGTGGCAGGGCTGGCTTCCCCTGAGGCCCTCTCTGTGGCTTGCAGGTGGCACCTTCTCTCTGTGTCCCCCACATGCTGTGTCCTTCCCTGTGGCAAGCATCCCTGGTGTCTCTTCCTCTTCTTCTAAGGACAGCAGGCATATTGGATCTCACCCATATGACCCCACCTTGACCTCATGCCTCTTTAAAGGCTGTGTGTCCAACTGCAGGGACATTAGAACTTAAGGCTCCAAACGTGAATTTGGGGGAAGAGCACGATTCAGTCTACAACAGCTCAGCAGTCAGAGTACACTTTAAGAAAAAGAGAATATTCAAACACACCTCTCTACAATCAACAAATCAGAGACAGACTTGTTTGAATTATTCTGGCGTCAGAAAGAATCATTTGAAATTAACTGATAATTATTCCATCACTGATTTTCCACTGATTAGAAATGTATTTTTCAGCAACTGGAAGAATTTGCCACACACAAACTCTTTTTTTAGTACTGGCGATTGAACCCGGGGGTGCTCGACCAGTGAGCCACATTCCTAACCCTTTTTGGTTTTTATTTTGAGACAGGTCTCACTAAGTTACTGAGGGCCTCACATAATTGCTGAGGCTGACCTCAAACTTGTGATCCTCCTGCCTCAGCCTCCTTAGTCACTGAGATGACAGTAGTGTGCCATACAAGCTCTTGAATGAATTAGTAACAAAACAATGTATTGTAATATGGCACTTTGAAAAAGAGATCCAATTGAGCTGGGAATGTAGCTCAATGGTACAACACTTGCCTAGTGCCTCAAGGGACCTGGGTTCAATCCCCAGTAACACAAATAATAATAATTAATAAATTAAATCAAACAAGAAGGAGATCAGATGATATTTCATAATTATTCATGATTATTTAAATTATTTTCACTTGGGGTCCAAAGTTATTTTTTAGTAGTATTTTATTTGTTTTCATTTAATCTGCTGAGAATTTAGGAGTGATAATACACTTTTAGCTCTTAAGTTTTATAAATTTACATTTGTTAGATATTTCTGTATATGTCTACATTCATTAATAATTAATTAATTATGGCAGTGTTGGGACACTGCTTCCCACTGCAGGCCTGAGGAGCTGGCCTCTCCTATCATGAGACCAAGGTCCTGTCCCCGAAGGCAGCTTTACCTGGCTACAGGTGGGCCTTACCTGTGCCGTTCATGAACGTCCCTGAATACTCCCGTCCTCCCTTGCCTCCCTCGTGCTGGCACTCGGTGCTCTGTGACCTTAGGACCAGGAGGGCCACAGCTCTTCTTGTCCCCCGTTGTGTCTGGCTGGTAGTGGGTCTCAGAGAACACTTGAGGAGGGGCTGGGTGGCCCTCTTCTCATCAGCCAAGACCCCATCTTCTGGTGCCAACTCCTTCTTCCCTAAACACGTGGACATGAAGTCCTCAGGCTGCCTGGCTCTAGACTCCTGGCAGCTCTGCCCTGTCCTGGACCCTCTCTCCTTGGTCTCCTTGGGCTGCTCCACTTTTCAGGATCACGCCCTTGGGCCCCCTCTCTCCAGAAGGCCATTGGTGTCTGTCTGCAGGCTCTGGGGCTTCGGTCCACCAGGCCCTGGGGCTGGGGTGGAGGATGGTGCTCATGGGGATGCTCTTCAGCCCGCCTCACACCTCTGGACAGACCCCTGCCTCTCCTATTCACCGTGAGGTGGATCACCGAGCTCGTAGCCCTGAGCACGTGGGCAGCCCTCTCAGCCTTTCCCAGAGTCGGGACAACAGACGAAGCAGGAGTCCCAGGACTGCCGACCCTTCCATGCTCCCGTTTCCAGCCACCTCTTCCTCAGCCTCCCAAGGCTTCCTTGTTCCTCACTTAAGTGTGGCCCATCACATACCCAGGGAAGGACTTCACTGATCTTACCCTTTAAAACACAGAGCGAGAGGAATGAGAGGAGCAGGGGTATGAGAGGGACTTTCGGGTTCCCAAAAACGTTCCATTGTCTTCTGACCTGGATGCATGTTATGCAGAGTGTTTCGTTTGTGGACATTCAGAGAGCTGGACACCTACGATGTTTGCAGTTTAGTACATGACTTCAGCACACACAACCCCAGAGAACCTGCCCAGTGCAAGAAGCACTGAAGACAATTTAGAAAACAGAAAGCAAAGTCACCTGTACGCCCACGCTTTGCCCTTCGCCCTGATCCTGTGCATCTGCATTTGTGTTTCTATGTAGATCTTTCCTACATCCTGCATCCCCACTTGACACTGCATGATCAATGTTTCCCAAGTTAGCTGTGGCACTTTTAACTTAAATGGTTTCATATTGGATCTATGGTTAAACAAAATGCAAGGGAAGCCCTTTTCCAGTGAGCGTCTCTGCTGGACCCCAGCAGACCGACCAAATGGGCTCAGGCTGAAATTCCACAAAGCCAACCTACACTAGGTTGTTATCAGACCTTGCCAGGAATCCGAGATGATAGGTCAGCCAGTCTCCAGACAGGACAGTCTTAGCCAGCTGTATAAGGAAGCCCCTTCTGCTTTTACCATTACAAGGAAAGTAACCTGAATGCTTCTCTCTCTGCATTCTGCACTGTGGTGTGTCCTTGTACCTGCTCAATCTTCCACCCGAGGGAAGGGGCAAAGCCCATGCCCATCAGAACCTACTATTCTATTTTTTTTTTTTATTTTTTTTATTTTTTATTTTTTTTTTTTTATTGTAAACAAATGGGATACATGTTGTTTCTCTTTTTGTACATGGAGTAAAGGCATACCATTTGTGTAATCATAAATTTACATAGAGTAATGTTGTTTGATTCATTCTGTTATTTTTTTTCCCTTCCCCCCACCCCTCCCACCCCTCTTTACCCTCTATACAGTACTTCCTTCCTCCATACTTGCCCCCCTCCCTAACCCTAACTCTAACCCTTCCCTCCCCCCCATTATGTGTCATCCTCCACTTATCAGCGATATCATTCGTCCTTTGGCTTTTTGAGATCGGCCTATCTCACTTAGCATGATATTCTCCAATTTCAACCATTTGCCTGCAAATGTCATAATTTTATCATTCTTTATGGCTGAGTAATATTCCATTGTATATATATACCACAGTTTCTTTATCCACTCATCAATTGAGAACATCTAGGTTGGTTCCACAGTCTGGCTATTGTGAATTGAGCAGCTATGAACATTGATGTGGCTGTATCTCTGTAGTATGCAGATTTTAAGTCCTTTGGGTATAGGCCAAGGAGTGGGATAGCTGGGTCAAATGGTGGTTCCATTCCAAGTTTTCTAAGGAATCTCCACACTGCTTTCCAGAGTGGCTGCACTAATTTGCAGCTCCACCAGCAATGTATGAGTGTACCTTTTTCCCCACATCCTCGCCAACACCTATTGTTGCTTGTGTTCTTGATAATAACCATTCTAATTGGGGTGAGAGGGAATCTTAGGGTGGTTTTGATTTGCATTTCTCTTATTACTAGAGATGTTGAACATTTTTCCATATGTTTGTTGATTGCTTGTAGATCTTCTTCTGTGAAGTGTCTATTCATTTCCTTAGCCCATTTGTTGACTGGACTATTTGAATTCTTGGAGCAGAGTTTTTTGAGTTCTTTATAGATTCTGGAGATTAGTGCTCTATCTGAAGTATGATTGGCAAAGATATTCTCCCACTCTGTAGGCTCTTTCTTCGCATTGCTGATAGTTTCCTTTGCTGAGAGAAAGCTTTTTAGTTTGAATCTATCCCAGTGGTTGATTCTAGCTTTTATTTCTTGTGCTATGGGAGTCCTGTTAAGGAAGTCTGGTCCTAGACCAACAAGGTGAAGATTTGGACCTACTTTTTCTTCTATAATCTGCAGGGTCTCTGGTCTGATTCCGAGGTCCTTAATCCATTTTGAGTTTAGTTTCGTGCATGGTGAGAGATATGGGTTTAGTTTCATTCTGTTGCATATGGATTTCCAATTCTCCCAGCACCATTTGTTGAAGAGGCTATCTTTTCTCCATTGCATATTTTTGGCCCCTTTGTCTAGTATGAGAAAATTGTATTTATTTGGGTTTGTGTCCGTGTCCTCTATTCTGTACCATTGATCTACCTTTCTATTTTGGTACTAATACCATGCCGTTTTTGTTACTATTACTTTGTAGTAGAGTTGAAGATCTGGTATTGCAATACCCCCTATTTCACTCTTCCTGCTAAGGATTGCTTTAGCTATTCTGGGTTTCTTATTCTTCCAGATGAATTTCATAATTGCTTGCTCTATTTCTGTAAGGTACACAATTGGGATTTTAATTGGAATTGCATTGAATTTGTATAGCACTTTAGGTAGTATGGCCATTTTGACAATATTAATTCTTCCTATCCAAGAACATGGAAGATCTTTCCATCTTCTAAGGTGTTCTTTAATTTCTTTCTTTAGTGTTGTATAGTTCTCATTGTAGAGGTCTTTCACCTCTTTTGTGAGATTAATTCCCAAGTATTTTATTTTTTTCGAGGCTATTGTGAATGGGGTAGTTTTCCTAATTTCTCTTTCTGAAGATTCATCACTTATGTATAAAAATGCGTTGGATTTATGGGCATTGATCTTGTAACCTGCTACTTTACTGAAATCACTTATGAGTTCTAAGAGTTTTCTGGTGGAATTTCCAGGTTCCTCTAAATATATAATCATGTCATCAGCGAACAGGGATAGTTTGAGTTCTTCTTTTCCAATTTGTATCCCTTTAATTTCTTTGGTTTGTCTAATTGCTCTGGCCAGAGTCTCAAGAACGATGTTGAATAGAAGTGGTGAAAGAGGGCATCCCTGCCTTGTTCCAGTTTTTAGGGGGAATGCTTTCAGTTTTTCACCATTTAGAATGATATTAGCCATGGGCTTAGCATAAATGGCCTTTACAATGTTAAGGAATGTTCCCACTATCCCTATTTTTTCTAGTGTTTTGAGCATGAAGGGGTGCTGTATTTTATCAAATGCTTTTTCTGCATCTATTGAAATAATCATGTGATTCTTGACTTTAAGTCTATTAATATGGTGGATTACATTTATTGATTTCCTGATGTTGAACCAACCTTGCATCCCTGGGATGAAACCCACTTGATCATGGTGCACTATCTTTTTAATATGTTTTTGTATGCAATTTGCTAAAATTTTGTTGAGAATTTTTGCGTCGATGTTCATTAAGGATATTGGTCTGAAATTTTCTTTCCTTGATGAGTCTCTGTCTGGTTTAGGTATCAGTGTGATATTGGCTTCATAGAATGAGTTTGGGAGGGTTCCCTCCTCTTCTATTTTATGGAATACTTTGAGAAGTATTGGAATGAGCTCTTCCTTAAAGGTTTTGTAGAACTCGGCTGAGAACCCATCTGGTCCCGAACTTTTCTTTGTTGGTAGGCTTTTGATGACTTCTTCTATTTCAGTACTTGAAATTAGTCTATTTAAATTGTTTATGTCCTCCTCATTCAGTTTAGGCAATTCATATGTCTCTAGAAACCTGTTGATGTCTTCGAAATTTTCTATTTTGTTGGAGTATAGATTTTCAAAATAGCTTCTAATTATGTTTTGTATTTCAATCGTGTCTGTTGTGATATTTTCTTGTTCATTCCGAATTTTAGTGATTTGGGTTTTCTCTCGTCTTCTCTTTGTTAGTGTGGCTAAGGTTTATCAATTTTGTTTATTTTTTCGAAGAACCAACTATTTATTTTGTCAATTTTTTGTATTGTTTCTTTTGTTTCAATTTCATTGATTTCAGCTCTGAGTTTAACTATTTCCTGTCTTCTACTACTTTTGGTGCTGTTCTGTTCTTCTTTTTCTAGGGCTTTGAGCTGTAGTGTTAGGTCGTTTATTTGTTGAGTTTTACTTCTTTTATTAAATGCGCTCCATGAAATAAATTTCCCTCTAAGTACTGCTTTCATAGTGTCCCAGAGATTTTGATATGATGTTTCTTTGTTCTCATTTACCTCTAAGAATTTTTTAATTTCCTTCCTAATATCTTCTGTTATCCATTCATCATATAATAGCATATTGTTTAATGTCCAGATGTTGGAATAGTTTCTGTGTTTTACTCTTTCATTTATTTCTAACTTCAATCCATTATGATCTGATAGAATACATGGTAGTGTCTCTATCTTCTTGTATTTGCTAACATTAGCTTTGTGGCATAATATATGGTCTATTTTAGAGAAGGATCCATGTGCTGCTGAGAAGAAAGTGTATTCACTCTTGGTTGGATGGTATATTCTATAAATGTCCGTTAAGTCTAAATTATTGATTGTGTTATTGAGATCTATGGTTTCTTTGTTCAATTTTGGTCTGGAAGATCTGTCCAGTGGTGAGAGCGGCGTGTTAAAATCACCTAGTATTATTGTGTTGTGGTCTATTTGGTTTCTGAAATTGAGAAGGATTTGTTTGACATACATGGATGAGCCACTGTTTGGGGCATAGATGTTTATGATTGTTATATCTTGCTGATTTATGCTTCCCTTAAGCAGTATGAAATGACCTTCTTTATCCCTTCTGACTAACTTTGGCTTGAAGTCCACATTATCGGAAATGAGGATGGATACTCCAGCTTTTTTGATGAGTCCATGTGCATGGTATGTTTTTCCCCATCCTTTCACCTTTAGTCTATGGGTATCTTTTTCTATGAGGTGAGTCTCTTGCAGGCAACATATTGTTGGATCTTTCTTTTTAATCCAGTCTGCCAGTCTATGTCTTTTGATTGATGAATTCAGGCCATTAACATTCAGGGTTATTATAGAGAAATGATTTGGTTTCCCGGTCATTTGGTTCATTTTTAAATTTTGTTTATTTATTTGTTTGACACAACTTGTTTCCTCCTTTACTTGACAATTCCTTTAGGATAATTCCTCCCTTTGCTGATTTGCTTCTTTGTTTTTCATCTCTTCCTCATGGAATATTTTGTTGAGAATGTTCTGTAATGCTGGCTTTCTTTTTGTAAATTCTTTTAGCTTTTGTTTATCATGGAAGGATTTTATTTCATCGTCAAGTTTGAAGGTAAGTTTTGCTGGGTATAAGATTCTTGGTTGGCATCCATTTTCTTTCAGGGCTTGAAAAATGTTGTTCCAGGCCCTTCTAGCTTTTAGGGTCTGGATTGAAAAATCTGCTGATATGCGTATTGGTTTCCCCCTGAATGTAATTTGGTTCTTTTCTCTCACAGCCTTTAAAATTCTGTCTTTATTTTGTATGTTAGGTATTTTCATTATAATGTGCTTTGGTGTGGGTCTGTTGTAATTTTGTGTATTTGGAGTCCTATAAGCCTCTTGAACTTGATTTTCCATTTCATTCTTCAGATTTGGGAAATTTTCTGATATTATTTCATTGAATAGGTTGTTCATTCCTTTGGCTTGTTTCTCTAGGCCTTCCTCAATCCCAATAATTCTTAAATTTGGCCTTTTCATGATATCCCATAGTTCTTGTAGATTCTGTTCATGATTTCTTACCATCTTCTCTGTTTGTTCAACTTTGTTTTCAAGGTTAAATATTTTGTCTTCAATGTCTGAGGTTCTGTCTTCCAGGTGTTCTATCCTATTGGATATGCTTTCTATGGAGTTCTTAATTTGGTTTATTGTTTCCTTCATGTCAAGGATTTCTGTTTGGTTTTTTTTCAATATCTCTAACTCTTTATTGAAATGATCTTTTGCTTCCTGTATTTGCTCTTTTAACTGTCGATTGGTGCGATCATTCAATGCTTGCATTTGCTCTTTCATCTCATCGTTTGCTTCTCTGATCATTTTAATTATGTACATTCTGAACTCCTTTTCTGTCATTTCTTCTGCCATGCTGTCATTGGGTTTTATTGATGTAACATCTAGATTTGTTTGCATCATTTTCTTTCCTTGTTTTCTCATATTAGAACCTACTATTCTAAATGTGATGCCACAGACTCATGAGTTGCTAGTAAAAGTCACTTAGATTGTTAGACTAAATTTGTCAAAATGTTCTTTTATAAAACCACTGTGTGCTACTATGTAAGTTCTCAGCATGAAAGAAGGCTATTCTCTGAGGCTGGCTTGGGTGGGTCTAAGGGGGAAGCCAGACCCCTGGGGCAGCTTCTGCATCCCAGTTCTGTCTGTGGGAACTGAATGGGAAGACTGGTAAATCTGGGAAGCATGGTGTCCTCAGTGAGAAATGGATTTTGTACAAAGCAATATTCAGCATCTCACGCTCTTCGGTTTTTCCCTCTCATCCGTTCTTACTGGCAAGTAATCCTGCATACACTTGGATTCCCGTTATCTGAAGGAAGAATCCACACCTCCCAGGGTTCAAGATTCAGTGTGATGACACGTCTCGTGTGCAGCATACAGTAGGTGCTCAAAGTCCCTTAGATGAATGGTGGAGGAGGTCAGGGTTGTCAGGGCCCTCCACCCAGCACACCGACGGCAACAGAGAGATCCCAATTTCACTGCCTGAACCCCGACCACAACTAAGAAGGCTGAATTCAGCTCACTCAGTTATAGCTAAGACCTTAGGTAAGTCACATCAGCCCTCAGACCTGAGTTTGGGATAACAATACCTAATAAAGGGGTTGTTAGAATCAATTTATGTACCTAAAATGCTGGGACATGATGCCCTTTTGATAATCAGAAGATATCAACTACTATTTTATGTCAAGTTTAATTTGCCCAATGAGGACACTGGAAGCCAGATCTCTTTCCTCCCAACTTTGAGAAAGTTACCTAACTTCTCTGAGGTTCAGTTTTCTCACAAGTAAAGTGATAATGAGATATAGTATTAGATATATAATAATAATAATCACAGAGATGGGTTTTAAAAAGAAGAACTAAATAGAATATTCTAGATCCTAACATAATGCTTGGCTCATGGTTAAGTTCTCAGAATATTTTAATCCATTTTTGCATTGCTGTGACCAAACTATACAAGAAGAACAACTGAGAGAAGGGCAAGTTTATTTGGGGCTCCTGGTTTCAGAGGTCCAAGTCCTTAGATGCAGACTCCACTGCTCTGGGCCGGAAGTGAGGCAGCACATCATGGAGGAGGGCCCAGCAGAGGAAAGCCGCTCAGCTCATGGCAGGGTCAGGAAGCAGAGGGAGGGAGTGGGGGACACAGGGAAGAAGTGCCTTGCAAAAAACTGCCCCCGTGACCTCCTCCAGCCGCGCCCACCTGCTTACAGTCGCCCCAGTCGTTCTGTCTGGGATACACTGACAGCTCACAGGGCTCAGAGTCCAGTCATCTTACCTCTGAATATTCCTACATTAGGAGGAACCTCTGGTGGACACTTCGTATCCAAACCACTTCACAGAAGGAAGAAAGAAGACGAGAAAATCATTGGAATTCCCATCCCGGTGATGAAAGGGCGGAAGTCCCCACAGGAAGTGTGTCTTTTATGAACAGGTAGCTCTTGGGGTCTGGCATTTGAGAGCTGTTTTCCCATCACTTGAGGTGGCCGCCCTCACTGGACACCAGCAGGAAGGCTGCCCCACCCAGCTGGGACCCCTACCCTCCATGCTGCTTTAGGCCCCTTCACTTCTAGAGTCTCCAACATAAGTGGGCACGGCTCTCCTTCATGGAGCCCAGCCCAGAGAAGGCACCTGTCGGCTTCTAAACACCAGTGCTTTCTTATTCTGCAGCAAGTATTACAAATAAATAATAAATGATCAATAATAAATCAAAAAGAAAATAAAAAATACAGCATTACTAAATAATAATAATAATAATAATAATAATAAATCAATGTCACACTCCACATTCAAACCCTCCAGAACCCAGCCCCACCCATCTCCATGGCCAGGCCACCTGTGTACACAGAAGCCGCCTCCACCTGCTGCCCAGCCCTGCTGCTCCCCTGGCCTGGTCGCCATCTGACGCGTTCCTCTCTCTCTCGGTCCCCCAGCTTCTCCACCTCACCCCCACCCAACCCCTGGTTAAAATGCTGCCCATTCTTGAAGAACTCTGCACTAGGGAGAGCTCACCTTCTCTCCAGCCGTTGTGTTTCATGTTCACTTCAATCCAGTTAACTTGTTCTTTTCATTTGGCACTTAACCACAGTGGTCACTTTTGTGTCAATCCCAAGGTCTACACCATTGCAAGATCACAATGTCCTTCAGGACAAGGAGGACGATGTATTTGCATAGTGCATATCCTCAAATATTTGCTGAACTTGGGACCATTTACCTGGATCCAGAAACCAATCCATAGCATTATTTAAATGGTTCTTTCAGTTCTAAAAATTCAATTCAAATATTCATCCAGCAATTGTTTTCTGCACACTTCTTTTTCTGCTAAAGTTTTTCACTGGTCTCGACAAAATTTCAGGATGGTATTAACAAAACAAAGGCAGAGCTTGATTGGGAAGATAATCACACAAATGTGGGATGCAGGGAGTCCACGGTGAACGATGGCCCAGAGGAAAGTCCGAGGGAGCTGGCAGGACACACGTTCCTTCTCACCACCGTGAAATAGTGCTTGGAAAAAGAGAGAACACATCCAGAAACACCATCCTATTAAGGCATCAGATCACTGAGGGAGCTGGTTGCAGAGCTGAGCAGTGCCTCGCCCTGGCCACCTGCCGGGGCACTCGGCCTGTGGTTCTCAACCCTGGCAGCACAGCGCTGAAGGGGCTTAGGAGACGGTGCTTAGGAGACATGCCAATCACGTGGAGGTTCAGGAACCTTGGTCTACAGCCACGAGAGATGTGTTGCATGGCGGTGCCCAGGGACTTCTTACCCTGGACACAACTTAGGGCAGGAGAGACTGTGCATAAACTTTGGCTTCCGGTGCACTTCACCTTGCATGCTGTGGCCACTGGAGTCCATCTGCAAAGAATTTGCTTAGATTCCATGTTGGGTAGTTAATCTGCTCTTATCAAAATAAGTCAAATAGGAGGAAGGACTAAAACCATGAGGAACAAAATTCCTGAGAGACCAGGGGTGGGATAAGAGAGAGAGAGTAAATGTTATTCGCCAAGTCTGTAAACTCAGCAGTTACACCATAGCTGTGCAAGACTATTAGCCCATGGAAAATTAATTCTAGTTTTCATTCAATAGCAGCAACTGACATTTAAAAAAAAAAACACTCAAGTAATTTTGAACACACCATCCCGGCCGATGCCAACTAGTTGACTATCTGGGGAAGGCACTGTCAATCACCATGCCCGTGAAGCAGAAAAACAGTAATTTCAGAGAACTTGCAAATCGCCCAAACAGCAGCCTCTCTTCTGTTCTTTTTTCCATTTAAAAGCATTCAAGAATCAGCTCTATGGAAAGCACTCCTCTGAAAATTTGAAGATAGAAGGTTTATTAGTTCTCTTCAGACCAGAAGAGGGGAAATAAGGCAGTGGCCACAAAGCAATGAGGTGTGGGCTTCCCTCTCGCCGTGCCTAATGAATGGAAGAGGCAGACGAATCAACCCAGTCGAGGGGAGCGAGTGAGCTGCACAGGACTGATTTGCAGGCTGTAAGTGACGGGTGCCATAGTCCAGAAAAGGTTCTGATTCCTCAATAAGTAAAAAGACCTGCCTTTAGAGAGAACGTGGGTACGTGTTAACACCAGCCAGACTGGGGTTCTGAAGAGCAGGCCTCTGCCTCCTAACGACCACAGGCTTCCTGGGCGCTCAGATCAGTGGGGAAGAGAGCCCAAGCTGCTTCAGGACTGAACCTGCCTGGTCGCGCCACTGGGAACGGGAGCAGGCAGGGTTTCACCAAGAGCACACTTCTGAGGCGCAACCTGTGGATTCAGAAAGGGAGCCCCTTCCTATGATGAAATCTTTAAAGCAGAGCCCAAACTGCAGGACCCTCTTCCATTCCCACAGCAGAAGGCACGTGAGGAAGGACTGTCGTTAGAAATGTCCGATGCCAGGGTTGTGTCCCGAGGCCCACAGCTTCCTGCAACGCTCCAGGGCTCCTTTCTCACGCCATTTCACCAGTCCTTCTGCTCCTGAGACCACGAGAGAAGGAGCAATTGGAGGTCAGTTCAGTGGTGGACTAACGTGATCCTCGCCCTGACGGCCCGGAGCAGGGTCAACAGAAGCTGCCGCCAGCACCCTGTGCTCTCCTTGTGTCCTCTGCACTTACTCTGGGTGTCCTGGAAGTCAGAAGAAACAGGACCCAGAGTGTCTGGATTTTTGTTTTGCTTTGTTTATATTTTATTTTTAAAATAGAAGTTGTATATATTTATGGTGCATTTTGATACATGTATGTTGGCAGAAATCCTAGTTCTTGGCTGGCAACAGTGAACGTCTCAAGTGTGTAAGGAAAACTTGCGGGGAAGAGTGTTCCCCTTGGCTACCTAGGAAAGTACACAACTGCCCCAAGTTGACAAGGTGTTACCAAGGGAACCTGTATAGGAACCTGGTGGTCTGATCCCCCATGGCACATTGTGATTGGGCAAGAAGCCTATAAAATGTATAGCTGTTCCCACAATAAACGAGTTTGCAGGCTGCTCACCACAAGCTTGCTTCCACCCAACTCCCGGAGTCTGGGTCTTGACTCTGCATCCTTACCAGCATCTGAGCTAGCTTGGCACAATAGACAACTACACATGTACCCATCGTTGACTGGCTAAAGCAAGTAAATGAATATAGGCATTGCCTCACATGCTTTTTTGTGTTCAAAACACAATCTGCTCTTAGCAATGTTCAAGTAGGCCGGACATTGTCTTCAGCTACGGTTACCATGTCGTACTCTTGATCTACTGAACTCATTCCTCCAGTCTTCCTGGAGTTTTGTGTTTTGTGACCCACACCTTCCCAAACCTTCCTCCCACTCAGCCACGGGTAGCCAGCATCCCACTCTCCTCCTCTAAGAATGATTTTTTTGATTCTGCCTATAAAAGTAACCATGCAGAATGTCTTTCTGTGCCTGGCTTATTTCACTTAGCATAAAGTCCTCTTGAGTTTATTCATATTGTTATGAATAACAGAATCTCCTCCCTTCCCTTTGAAGGCTGAAGAGCATTCTATTTCTCTCTCTCTCTCTCTCTCTCTCTCTCTCTGTGTGTGTGTGTGTGTGTGTGCTCGCATTTTCCTTATTTACTTGTTGACAGCCACCTAGGTTGATTCCTTATCTTGACTATGGATGATGCTGCAACGAACACAGCAGAACATGTAGATACGAAGCCCAAAATCCAGACTTAACATTCCTCTTTTGTACCCACCCCCACCTTTATGAGGAGGGCAAGTAACTAGCCCTATACTGAGCAGGAGTTGTATCAGTCTAACACAAAGTCCAATGTGGGATGAACAGCCACACTCTTGAGATGGTTTCTGGATTTCTCCTTCTACTCTGTACCCTCAGAACCAAATGGGACAAATCTGATCCATAGGAACATCAAACCCAGGGTTAGGCACAATTTAATTCCATGAATGAATGGAAAATAAAAAAACAGACTGGCCAATGGATACATGAAAGAAAGAGGAAATGGCTAAAGGAATAAGCCCAGATGCCTAATTCCACAAAGATGGGGAAAGCACATGGTTACATTGTTAAAAACGGAAGTGCTTCATTCCATCAGGAGGAAGGCAGTACAGATGCAGGAGACCTCAAGACCAGGCTTCACATTTGCAGGGAAAACGAGGGACCTGGAGACCGTCCTGCTAAATGAGTTAAACCAGACTTGGACCGTCAAGGGTCACATGTTTTTCACTCGAATGTGGAAGCTTGAGAGAAAAGAGGAAAGAAAGGTGACCTCATGAAAATAGAAGAAAGACCAGTAGAGTAGAGAAGGGAGAGAGGACAGGAAAAGGGGGCGGGGGAATGAAAGAGAGCAATTATGCTACACGTGCCTACAAATATATCACAGCGAATCCCACTATTATGTGTAACTGAGATGCGTCAATGACATGTTTTAAAGGGGATCACTTAGCAGAAAGGTTTGAAACTTTAAAATAAGAGGGAGAAAAAACAGAATTCAAGGTACAAAGAACGAGGAGTGGTCTGGGTGGCAAAGGAAAAGGAGATGGCAGGAAACCAGGATTTGTGTAGGGAAGGACAATTTGCAAGCCACTTCTGTCACTGCTTGAGCACATTCTGGGTTTCTTTACCCTCAAACGCAACAACACTGTCATGGCAATAATGCCCCGTTTGGAGTTTGCGTTTCCTTTTGTATCTTTTATCTGGCTCCTCTACCACTCTGAGATCAGTAGTGCTGGCTCTTGCTAAGGGGTTTGAACTGGGTCTTACTGGCGGGTGGAGCTCCTGAAGGATTTTGAAGCAGGCAAGACTTACTAAGAACTCTAGCCAGCAACTGAGGGATGACCAGTACCTGCAGCAGCAAGACGCAATGACTTTGGAGAAAAAGAAACTTATCCAGGTCCGACTCCCAATGCCCCCCAAGAGTGGCTTTCCCAAGGGAAATTCCACATATCAAGTCCTGCTGGAAACAAGGAGCAGGTAAAAAGCATTTGAATTTATATACAGATACACAAGTCAACGCAAAGTATAAGACCCAGAGATGTGCCAGATGGTTAAAGCTTACATATCCTCCTCATTGCATAGAAGGTAATGGCAGGGAGCCAAGGTTATATAGAAAATTCTAGAAGGATAGTAAATTACTATAAAAAGAACAAATGTACCAGGGAACAGAAATCACTTTGTGAATGATTCTCTTTAGAATTTGAATGCGTCCAAGAGATAGACATTATCTTGTGACAAGTCCATCCAGGGGTGGCTATGTGTCTTAGCCATCTTTTCTGTGATAGGAGATTTCAGGGAGGGAATGAAAGTCAACTGTGGTCACTTTAGTGTGTCCAGTCTTAAGGCAGACAAGAAAATCCCTGGGACAGCCCCTCCCTGACCTCAGAATGGAAGAAATACATAGGCTAGAGGGACCTTGATTCTGAGGGATCATACGAGGCCTCTCAGCATGTCAGAGAGCCCGTCTCGGGAGTGTCCTTTCTAAACTCCAGCACCACCACCAGGGCAGCATGGTGCCAGCACAGGACTGGTGTCTGCAGGCAGGTTCCAGTCCCAGCCCCACCTCCTCCTGGCTGTGCTACTGTTAAAGAAGAGGTTTCATATCAGCAAGGCAGACTGTCAGTGGAGTCTGACAGCAGGGGAAGGAGAAGAGGCTTAACTCTGAGTTCAGGAAGTGTAAGAGGGACTTACAGGAAAGGAGGCAAGCGCAGGCCAGTGGGTGAAAATGACTATGCAGGAACCCCGAGGCTCAGGGATTTGACAGCATGGCTGCTGAAGGCCAGGCAGCTTGGGAAGATGTTGAGGGCAGGGGAAGAGGGATCTGATCAGATATCAAGGGTAGGGACTTTCATTGAACTGACCCAGCAGAACTCTTAATTAAGACCGGACACAGTGGGTCAAGGACAGAGAAGGGACAGGACCTTGAGGAATTAAAGGCCTCGTTAATATACAGCACCCCTTCATGCTGAAAACACTAGAAAAAATAGGGATAGTAGGAACATACCTGAACATCGTAAAGGCCATTTATGCTAAGCCCATGGCCAACATCATTCTTAATGGAGAAAAACTGAAACCATTCCCTTTAAAAACGGGAACAAGACAGGGATGTCCTCTTTCTCCACTTCTATTCAACATTGTCCTCTAAACTCTAGCCAGAGCAATTAGGCAGAACAAAGAAATTAAAGGGATACGAATAGGAAAAGAGGAACTTAAGCTGTCACTATTTGCAGATGACATGATTCTATATTTAGAGGATCCAACAACCTCCTCCAGAAAACTTCTAGACCTCATCAATGAATTCAGCAAAATAGCAGGCTATAAAATCAACACGCATAAATCTACAGCATTTTTATATGCAAGTGATGAAACAGCTGAAAGGGAAATGAGGAAAACAACTCCATTTGCAATATCCTCAAAAAAAAATAAAATAAAATACTTGGGTATCAATCTAACCAAAGAGGTAAAAGACCTCTACAATGAAAACTACAAAACACTGAAGAAAGAAATTAAGGAAGACCTTAGAAGATGGAAAGATCTCCCATGTTCTTGGATAGGCAGAATTAATATTGTCAAAATGGCCATACTACCAAAAGTGCTATACACATTCAATGCAACTCCAATTAAAATCCCAATGACGTACCTCACAGAAATAGAGCAAGCCATCATGAAATTCATCTGGAAGAATAAGAAACCCAGAATAGCTAAAGCAATCCTTAGCAGGAAGAATGAAACAGGGGGTATCGCAATACCAGAACTTCAACTATACTACAAAGCAATAGTAACAAAAACGGCATGGTATTGGCACCAAAATAGACAGGTAGATCAATGGTACAGAATAGAGGACATGGACACAAACCCAAATAAATACAATTTTCTCATACTAGACAAAGGTGCCAAAAATATGCAATGGAGAAAAGATAGCCTCTTCAACAAATGGTGCTGGGAAAACTGGAAATCCATATGCAACAGATGCAGCAGAATGAAACTAAACCCCTTTCTCTCACCCTGCACAAAAATCAACTCACAATGGATCAAGGACCTTGAAATCAGACCAGAGAGCCTGCATCTTATAGAAGAAAAAGTTGGTCCAAATCTTCACCTTGTTGGCTTTGGATCAGACTTCCTTAACAGGACTCCCATAGCACAAGAAATAAAAGCAAGAATCAATAACTGGGATAGATTCAAACTAAATAGCTTTGTCTCAGCAAAGGAAACTATCAGCAATGCGAAGAGAGAGCCTACAGAGTGGGAGAAAATCTTTGCCACTCATACTTCAGATAGAGCACTAATCTCCAGAATCTATAAAGAACTCAAAAAACTCTACACCAAGAATACAAATAACCCAATCAACAAATGGGCTAAGGAAATGAACAGACACTTCACAGAAGATGTACAAGCAATCAACAGATATATGAAAAAATGTTCACCATCTTTAGTAATAAGAGAAAGGCAAATCAAAACTACACTAAGATTCCATCTCACCCCAATTAGAATGGCGATTATCAAGAACACAAGCAACAATAGGTGTTGGAGAGGATGTGGGGAAAAAGGTACACTCATACATTGCTGGTGGGGTTGCAAATTAGTGCAGCCACTCTGGAAAGCAGTGTGGAGATTCCTTAGAAAACTTGGAATGGACCTACCATTTGACCCAGCTATCCCACTCCTCGGCCTATACGCAAAGGACTTAAAATCAGCATACTACAGAGATTCAGCCACATCAATGTTCATAGCGGCTCAATTCACAATAGCCAGACTATGGAACCACTAGATGCCCTTCAATTGATGAGTGGATAAAGAAACTGTGGTATATATATATATACAATGGAATATTACTCAGCTATAAAGAATAATAAAATTATGGCATTTGCAGGCAAATGGATGAAATTGGAGAATATCATGTTAAGTGAGATAAACCAATCTCAAAAATCCAAAAGAAGAATGATCTCACTGATAAGCGGATGATGACACTTAATGGGGGGTGGGAGTGGGACAAGAATGGAGGAAGTAGGGACTGTATAGAGGGAAAAGAGGGGTGGGAGGAGTGGGGGGGAAGGAAAAATAACAGAATGAATCAAACATCATTACCCTATGTAAATGTATGATTACGCAAATGGTATGCTGTTACTCCATGTACAAACAGAAACAACATGTATCCCATTTGTTTACAATAAAAATTAAAAAAAAAAATAAAAAAAATAAAAGGCCTCGTTAAAACTGGATGGAGGGTAGAGTCTTTGTCATATAAAGGAAACACTAGTTTGGATCCTGAAGGTCCTTCAAAGGCCTGCATGTGGAAGACTTGGTCTTAGCCTTGGCACTACAGGGAGGTAGTGGAGCTTCTAAGAGGTGCAACCTAATGGGAGGAAGTTAGGTCACTGGGGACATGTGCTTAAAGGGGATATTGGACACTGGCCCCTCACTTTCTCCCCCTCGCTGCTCCTGCCCTTCCCTGACACCATGAGGTAAAGAGCCCTCCTCTACCCACGCTTCTACAATGAGGAATTGTGCCGCCACAGACCCAAAGCAATCGGGTCAAGCAGCAAGGTTCTGAAACCTTGAGCCAAAATATGCCTATATTCCTTTTAAGTTTATTATCTCAGGTATTTTGTCACAGTAATGGAAAACTGACACAAAAAAATCAAAATGGAGTAGCAATGGTTCAGGGCACTTAACATGGAGTCAGGAGGCATTTATTTAATCTGGTCTAGGATAATGCCGGCAGCTGGACCTTTGAACTGTGTTGCAGACACACACATACACACACGTGTGTACACAGACCTCCAACTGGACCAAAGAGCAGTTTTCTGAAACATTGTGTATTAGCCTCTGCTGCCCTTCTGTACAAGGGAGCCTTTTCCCAAACTACCCAGAAACTGAGACCACACACACTCCCTTTCTTAAAAGACAGTTTAACTTGTACAATCACAACTCCTGATTAACAAGTGATATAATTTCCAACCCCTGCTTGAAGTTCAAAGCTGAAATATAGCCACTGTTTTGTAAAATCTTGGGGGACACTTTAAAAATTGCTTGAATCTGTGTTTTCCCAGACTGCAATCCTAATTAGACCCAAATGAATGTGATTTTCTCTGTTCCTGACTAGACAGATCTCATTCTTGGTTGACAGCCACAAGGCACTTATCTTCTTCAAGTGTTCCCCACCAATCTATGGGAACACTACCTATTGTTAAGACATTGCAAGGATTCCAGTGAGACAGTGCTCGTGAAGTACGGGCACAGTGGCCACCACCTACTTGTGTCTGAGGGAGAGTCTCTCTTTGCCCTTCCTTGCAGTAGCTCTCCTTGAAACAAAGATGTTTTCCTCAGGTGAGTTCCACTCCTATCCTCAGTTTTTCTCATTTAAGAAATGCCCAGCCCCTTATTTCTTTGGTAGCTGAGGACCAGATAAACATCCCTGAATCCTAGCTGAAGAACTGATGCATCCTTGACGCACCTCAAGGGACACCCCAGACACTCTGTGCTTCGTCTATAGCTGAAGATCATAAGCAACCTGGCACTACACGTTGTGCATTCCCAAGATAAAAATCTAAGGCCGGAACAGGGTCCATAGGTGGAGCGCTTGCCCGGCACGTGCAAGGCCCTGGCCCAGTCCTCGGTGCTGCAAAAACACACCCAAAAAGAACGTGAACCCACTGTGAAAATCTGAAACTAGAAATTTCCAAAATCTGAGACTTTTTGAATGTCAGCATGATGCTGCTGTGGAAAATGTACCAGGTCTCGTGTTACGTGTTCCAGTCAAAACATAGGTGCAGAGGGAGGATCCAAGATGGCGGACCAGAGGGAGGCTGCGATCCTTGTCGCTCCGCAACACTGGATTCAAGCAGAGGATATCTGTTTCTCGGTGAGGCAGTTTTTGCTGCTTATCGATCCCCTGCTCTTTACCCCATTTGTCTGCTGTGATCACCTGCAATCTGCCAGCATATTGATGCCTTTTTTGGGAGCAGATTGCTCACTGTCAGGCATCTATCATCCGCCATTTGCCTGCCTCTCGCCTGTTCATCGCCTGCCTTACCCCTATCCATCACCCAACGCTTGAGGTTCACCTCCCGATCATCCGAGAGCTGCCAGCAGATTGACCGCAGACTGCCAGTGGAGCACCAGCTGCCTGCTGCTGCCTGGAAGTTCACTGTCACAGTACCTGCAGGTTTGATTACACGTGGCTGCTGCCATTTTGAGACAACAGCCAGGCCCCGTAGGACCCCTGGCCACACTGACTGAGCCCCGTCTCCAGGACACCTCAGCCCAACCGATCACTCCCTGCCTCTGGGGCCCTCACATCAACTGACTGTTCCCTGCCACCAGGACCCCCAGACCAACTGACTGCGCCCTATCGCTGGGAACCCAGACCAACTGATTGCACCCGGCCTCCTGGATCCCACAACCACACCAAACACACCTGACCTCCAGGACCACTGCCGGACCAACTAGATCCTGTCTCCAGGACCTCCAGCTGACCTCGTCCACCCCTGAGCTGCAGCTCCCCATTTCCAACACATTTGGAAGCCAGAGCATCCATCTTGGAATCCTGGAAGCCGTAGCTCCGATCTTCAGGCGGGACAAATCCCATCCTGAGACGCCTGCTGGAGGCTTGAAGCTCATTGTCAGGTACCTCTCATATATCAGGCTACTGAACACTGGGAGATTTCATTAGTATATGACTATTATACAGTAGATTTTCTTTTTTCTCCTTTTTTAAAAAAATATTTAAGTTTATATTTCTTTATGTTTCTTGCTTTCTTTTCCTTTTGTTTACCTGTTTCCTCAGAGTCGCTTTCTCCCTTATTTACATGATGTTATTGTCCCCATAGGGGCTATTTGGTCTAGGATTGCATAGTGTCTGATTTGGGCACTGCTAATATTGATCTCCCCTTAAAGAAAGGGTTTAGGAAACCTATAGGGCCACTATAAGCCTATAGGGGAAAATCTGCAATACCCCAGATCTGCAGCGCTAGAGGGGAAGATACATGAACAAAATGAAAAAACAAGGGAAGAAAATGATCCAAAAAATCTAGATTCTATAGTAATAGAATTCAATGACAGTATGTTAGACGAAATGTCAGAAAAGGAATTCAGATTATACATGATTAAGATGATTCGCAAAGCAAAGGATGAGATAAGAGAGCAAATGCAGGCAATGAATGATAATACCAATAAGCTGAAAGAGCACCTGCAGGAAGCAAAAGATCATTTCAACAAAGAGATAGAGATTCTCAAAAACAACCAAACAGAAATCCTTGAAATGAAGGAAACAATAAACCAAATAAAAAACTCAATGGAAAGCATCACCAACAGACTAGACCACTTGGAAGATAGAAGCTCAGACAATGAAGACAAAATATTTAATCTTGAAAATAAAGTTGCCCAAACAGAGAAGATGGTAAAAAATCATGAACAGAATCTCCAAGAACTATGGGACATCGTGAAAAGACCAAATATAAGAATTATTCGGATTGAGGAAGGCACAGAGATACAAACCAAAGGAATGAACAACCTATTCAATGAAATAATATCAGAAAATTTCCCAAACCTGAAGAATGAAATAGAAAATCAAATACAAGAGGCTTACAGAACACCGAATGCACAGAATCACAACAGATCCACACCAAGGCACATTATAATGAAAATGTCTAACATTCAAAATAAAGATAGGATTTTGAAGGCCGCGAGAGAAAAGCATCAGATTACATATAGGGGGAGACCAATACGGATAGCAGCAGACTTCTCAACCCAGACTCTAAAAGCTAGAAGGGCCTGGAACAATGTATTTCAAGCTCTGAAAGAACACGGTTGCCAACCAAGAATCCTATACCCAACAAAACTAACCTTCAGATTTGAAGATGAAATAAAAAATCTGACCATGATAAACAAAAGTTAAAAGAATTTACGAATAGAAAGCCTGCACTACAGAATGTTCTCAACAAAATATTCCATGAGGAGGAAATGAAAAACAACAGTGGAGGTCAGCAAAGGGAGGAACTACCTTAGAGAAAAACCACTCAAAGGAGAAACCAAGCCAACTTAAAAATGAAAAATAAGCCAAATGACCAGGAATACAAATCATATCTCAATAATAACCCTGAAAGTTAATGGCCTAAACTCATCAATCAAAAGACATAGACTGGCAGAATGGATTAAAAAGAAAGATCCAACAATATGCTGCCTGCAAGAGACTCATCTCATAGAAAAAGACATCCACAGACTAAAGGTGAAAGGATGGGAAAAAACCTATCACGCACATGGACCCAGTAAAAAAGTGGGGGTTTCCATCCTTATATCCTTAAAGTGGACTTCAAGCCAAAGTTAGTCAGAAGGGATAAAGAAGGACATTTCATACTGCTTAAGGGAACCATAAATTAGGAAGACATAACAATAGTAAATATTTATGCCCCAAACAATGGTGCATCCCTGTACATCAAACAAATCCTTCTCAATTTCAAGAATCACATAGACCACAACACAATAATTCTGGGCAACTTTAATGCACCGCTGTCACCACTAGATAGATCTTCCAAACAAAATTCAACCAAAGAAACCATAGAACTCAATAACACAATTAATAACCTAGACTTAATAGACATATATAGAATATTCCATCCTTCAACGAGCGGATACACTTTCTTCTCAGCAGCACATGGAACCTTCTCGAAAGTAGACAATATGTTATGCCACAAAGCAGCCCTCAGAAAATGCAAAAAAATGGAGATACTGCCTTGTGTTCTATCAGATCATAATGGACTGAGAGTAGAAATCAATGACAAAGTAAAAAAAGGAAATTACTCCAACACTTGGAGACTAAATAATATGCTATTGAATGAAACATAGATAACAAAAAACATCAGGGAGGAGATTAAAAAATTCTTAGAGGTCAATGAGAATGATGATACAACATATCAAAATCTCTGGGACACTATGAAAGCAGTACTAAGAGGAAAATTCATTGCATGGAGCACATTCCAGAAAAGCATGAAACGTCAACAATTAAATGACCTAACATTACAGCTCAAAGCCCTAGAAAAAGAAGAACAGAATACCAGTAAAAGTAGTAGAAGACAGGAAATAATTAAAATCAGAGCTGAAATCAGTGAAATTGAAACAAAAGAAACTATTCAAAAAGTTGACATAACAAAAAGTTGGTTCTTTGAGAAAGTAAACAAAATAGATAAACCCTTAGCCACACTAACAAAGAAAAGGAGAAGACTCAAATTACTAAAATACATGATGCAAAAGGAAATATCACAACAGACACCACTGAGATACATAACATAACAAGAAGCTACTTTGAAAATCTGTATTCCAACAAAATAGAAATTACCGAAGACATTGACAAATATCTAGAGATATATGCTCCTCCCAAACTGAACCAGGAGGACATACACAATTTAAACAGATCAATATCAAGCAATGAAATAGAAGAAGCCATTAAAAATCTACCATCCAAGAAAAGCCCAGGACCAGACGGATTCTCAGCCGAGTTCTACAAGACCTTCAAAGAAGAACTCATTCCAATACTTCTCAAAGTATTCCAGGAAATAGAAAAGGAGGGTACCCTACTGAACTCATTCTATGAAGCTAATATCACCCTCATACCCAAACCAGGAAAAGACACATCAAGGAAAGAAAATTTTAGACCAATATCTTTGATGAATATAGATGCTAAGATCCTTAACAAAATATTGGCAAACCGTATCCAAAAGCATATTAAGAAAATTGTGCACCACAATCAAGTGGGGTTCATTCCTGGAATGCAAGGATGGTTTAACATCCGTTAATCAATAAACGTAATCCATCATGTCAATAGACTTAAGGATAAGAATCATATGGTGAGGTTTCAAGATGGCGGCCTAGAGGGTGGCTGCATTTCATGTTGCTCCAGGACTCAGGATTCAAAAGAGGAGATATTGAGACACTTGGAAACAACTCAAAGAAGCCGGGTGACTCTCACCCGTTGGGAAGGCGTCCCGGATGGGACGGTGGTCCCGGAACACAGGGAAATTTGTGAAGTAGAGCTGCCGGCGAGACACCCCTCCCCCCGCTGGAGCAGTGAACGTGAGCAACTGGGAGCGCCGTAAAGGAGGCCGCTCAGCACAGCGCTGGGACTCGGAGCAACCACTGAGGCTCCGGCGACTGCCCAGGGGAGGAGTGGCGAGGAGAGCTGTGTGGACTCAGGACACCGGGGCCTGCCCTGAGGAGGAGGAGGAGGAACGTGGACGCTTGGATTCGGAGTGACCGCACCAGAGCTACAGGCGGTTGCCAGAGGAGGGGCTGCGTGGCGAGCTGTTTGGACTCAGACCACTTCTGAACACCGGGGCCTGCCCGGAGGAGTAGGAGGAGGAGGAGGAGGAGCGCGGCGGGTCCTTTGGACTCGCAGTGACTGCATTAGCGCTCCAGGCGGCTGCTCAGAGGAGAAGGCGAGTGGTGAGTTGTTTGGACTTAAAGTGACAGCACCTGAACACAGGGGGGCTGCCTGGAGGAGAAGCGTGGTGGGTCGCTTGGTCTTGAGTGGCCGCACCAGAGCTCCGGGCAGTGCCCAGAGGACCCGTGCAGCGGGTCACGTGGATTCAGAGTCACTCAGAGCGACTGCTCCTGAACACTCGGGGGGTTACCTGGAGGAGGAGGAGGAACGGGGAGGGTCACTTCGACTCGGAGTGATTGATTGCCCAGGGCTACGGGTGGTTGGTGGGAGGTGGAGGCACGCAGTGAGTTTCTTGGACTCCTAGTGACCGCACCGGAACACTGGGCGGCTGTCTGGAGGAAGAGGCCTGTGGCGGGTCTCTGGGACTCAGAGCGATTGTACGGGGCCCCAGGTGGCTGCTCAGAGGAGGGGCCGCATAGCCAGGCGATTAGGTGCAGAGCAGGGTCCCAGGATCTAGGAGGCTTCTGGGTGGAAGAGCCGCACAGAGACAGGCTGAGGGTGGAGCGAAGGTTCCAGGCCTGCGGGCAGATTCTCTGAGGAGGGGCAGCCTAAGGAGATTCATCTGCGAAGGGTGAGGCTCCCAGGCTCAGGAGGTAGGGCCGGGCCCCTGGGAACTTTGCAGAGGAAGGCAGCCCAGCCCAGGCGGTAGCTGTAAATTGAGGGGAACCTCTAGGAGGGAACTGACCAGCGAGACCTCCCCACTGGGTGAGTCTTCCCTGCCGGGTGAGGTTTCCCCACAAGGACAGTAAAACCAGAGACTCAGGCCCAAACAGGCCTTGCCTCAGCCCCCAGCCTAGTTCCCCTTTGGATGACCATTGGTCAAGAAGTGGAGGCACCTCTGCCCACTAGCAGGGAATATACCCCACCTGAAGTCCACCACTCCTCGAGAGGCAGCTTCCTTGTGGAGCACCGCATTATCAACTTCCTCCAAGACTTCAGCCTACTGAAGGCTAACGGGGGATATGTATAGAAATCTTCAGGGACATTGTAAGTCAATAGAGGAAATCTGCAATATCTCAGCGGTCCACTGATACCTGAACAATATGAGAAAACAAGGAAAGAAAATGCTGCAAACAAATCTAGATGTTACATCAATAAAACCCAATGACAGCATGGCAGAAGAAATGACAGAAAAGGAGTTCAGAATGTACATAATTAAAATGATCAGAGAAGCAAACGATGAGATGAAAGAGCAAATGCACGCACTGAATGATGAGATGAAAGAGCAAATGCAAGCATTGAATGATCGCACCAATTGACAATTAAAAGAGCAAATACAGGAAGCAAAAGATCATTTCAATAAAGAATTAGAGATATTGAAAAAAAACCAAACAGAAATCCTTGACATGAAGGAAACAATAAACCAAATTAAGAACTCCATAGAAAGCATATCCAGTAGGATAGAACACCTGGAAGACAGAACCTCAGACATTGAAGACAAAATATTTAACCTTGAAAACAAAGTTGAACAAACAGAGAAGATGGTAAGAAATCATGAACAGAATCTACAAGAACTATGGGATATCATGAAAAGGCCAAATTTAAGAATTATTGGGATTGAGGAAGGCCTAGAGAAACAAGCCAAAGGAATGAACAACCTATTCAATGAAATAATATCAGAAAATTTCCCAAATCTGAAGAATGAAATGGAAAATCAAGTTCAAGAGGCTATAGGACTCCAAATACACAAAATTACAACAGACCCACACCAAGGCACATTATAATGAAAATACCGAACATACAAAATAAAGACAGAATTTTAAAGGCTGTGAGAGAAAAGAACCAAATTACACTCAGGGGGAAACCAATACAGATATCAGCAGATTTTTCAATCCAGACCCTAAAAGCTAGAAGGGCCTGGAACAACATTTTTCAAGCCCTGAAAGAAAATGGATGCCAACCAAGAATCTTATACCCAGCAAAACTTACCTTCAAACTTGATGATGAAATAAAATCCTTCCATGATAAACAAAAGCTAAAAGAATTTACAAAAAGAAAGCCAGCATTACAGAACATTCTCAACAAAATATTCCATGAGGAAGAGATGAAAAACAAAGAAGCAAATCAGCAAAGGGAGGAATTATCCTAAAGGAATTGTCAAATAAAGGAGGAAACAAGTTGTGTCAAACAAATAAATAAATAAAATTTAAAAAATGAACCAAATGACCGGGAAACCAAATCATATCTCTATAATAACCCTGAATGTTAATGGCCTGAATTCATCAATCAAAAGACGTAGACTGGCAGACTGGATTAAAAAGAAAGATCCAACAATATGTTGCCTGCAAGAGACTCACCTCATAGAAAAAGATACCCATAGACTAAAGGTGAAAGGATGGGGAAAAACATACCATGCACATGGACTCAGCAAAAAAGCTGGAGTATCCATCCTCATTTCAGATAATGTGGACTTCAAGCCAAAGTTAGTCAGAAGGGATAAAGAAGGTCATTTCATACTGCTTAAGGGAAGCATAAATCAGCAAGACATAACAATCATAAACATCTATGCCCCAAACAGTGGCTCATCTATGTATGTCAAACAAATCCTTCTCAATTTCAGAAACCAAATAGACCATAACACAATAATACTAGGTGATTTTAACACGCCTCTCTCACCACTGGACAGATCTTCCAGACAAAAATTGAACAAAGAAACCATAGATCTCAATAACACAATCAACAATTTAGACTTAACAAACATTTATATAATAAACCATCCAACCAAGAGCGAATACACTTTCTTCTCAGCAGCACATGGATCCTTCTCTAAAATAGACCATATATTATGCCACAAAGCTAATGTTAGCAAATACAAGAAGATAGAGACACTACCATGTATTCTATCAGATCATAATGGATTGAAGTTAGAAATAAATGAAAGAGTAAAACACAGAAACTATTCCAACATCTGGACATTAAACAATATGCTATTATATGATGAATGGATAACAGAAGATATTAGGAAGGAAATTAAAAAATTCTTAGAGGTAAATGAGAACAAAGAAACATCATATCAAAATCTCTGGGACACTATGAAAGCAGTACTTAGAGGGAAATTTATTTCATGGAGCGCATTTAATAAAAGAAGTAAAACTCAACAAATAAACAACCTAACACTACAGCTCAAAGCCCTAGAAAAAGAAGAACAGAACAGCACCAAAAGTAGTAGAAGACAGGAAATAGTTAAACTCAGAGCTGAAATCAATGAAATTGAAACAAAAGAAACAATACAAAAAATTGACAAAATAAATAGTTGGTTCTTCAAAAAAATAAACAAAATTGATAAACCTTTAGCCACACTAACAAAGAGAAGACGAGAGAAAACCCAAATCACTAAAATTCAGAATGAACAAGGAAATATCACAACAGACAGGATTGAAATACAAAACATAATTAGAAGCTATTTTGAAAATCTATACTCCAAAAAAATAGAAAATTTCGAAGACATCAACAGGTTTCTAGAGACATGTGAATTGCCTAAACTGAACCAGGAGGACATACACAATTTAAATAGACTAATTTCAAGTACTGAAATAGAAGAAGTCATCAAAATCCTACCAACAAAGAAAAGTCCGGGACCACATGGGTTCTCAGCCGAGTTCTACAAAACCTTTAAAGAAGAGCTCATTCCAATACTTCTCAAAGTATTCCATAAAATAGAAGAGGAGGGAACCCTCCCAAACTCATTCTATGAAGCCAATATCACACTGATACCTAAACCAGACAGAGACTCATCAAGGAAAGAAAATTTCAGACCAATATCCTTAATGAACATCGACGCAAAAATTCTCAACAAAATTTTAGCAAATTGCATACAAAAACATATTAAAAAGATAGTGCACCATGATCAAGTGGGTTTCATCCCAGGGATGCAAGGTTGGTTCAACATCAGGAAATCAATAAACGTAATTCACCATATTAATAGACTTAAAGTCAAGAATCACATGATTATTTCAATAGATGCAGAAAAAGCATTTGATAAAATACAGCACCCCTTCATGCTCAAAACACTAGAAAAAATAGGGATAGTGGGAACATTCCTTAACATTGTAAAGGCCATTTATGCTAAGCCCATGGCTAATATCATTCTAAATGGTGAAAAACTGAAAGCATTCCCCCTAAAAACTGGAACAAGGCAGGGATGCCCTCTTTCACCACTTCTATTCAACATCGTTCTTGAGACTCTGGCCAGAGCAATTAGACAAACCAAAGAAATTAAAGGGATACGAATTGGAAAAGAAGAACTCAAACTATCCCTGTTCACTGATGATGATTATATATTTAGAGGAACCTGGAAATTCCACCAGAAAACTCTTAGAACTCATAAGTGAATTCAGTAAAGTAGCAGGTTACAAGATCAATGCCCAAAAATCCAACGCATTTTTATACATAAGTGATGAATCTTCAGAAAGAGAAATTAGGAAAACTACCCCATTCACAATAGCCTCGAAAAAAATAAAATACTTGGGAATCAATCTCACAAAAGAGGTGAAAGACCTCTACAATGAGAACTATACAACACTAAAGAAAGAAATTAAAGAACACCTTAGAAGATGGAAAGATCTTCCATGTTCTTGGATAGGAAGAATTAATATTGTCAAAATGGCCATACTACCTAAAGTGCTATACAAATTCAATGCAATTCCAATTAAAATCCCAATGACGTACCTTACAGAAATAGAGCAAGCAATTATGAAATTCATCTGGAAGAATAAGAAACCCAGAATAGCTAAAGCAATCCTTAGCAGGAAGAGTGAAACAGGGGGTATTGCAATACCAGATCTTCAACTCTACTACAAAGCAATAGTAACAAAAACGGCATGGTATTGGTACCAAAATAGAAAGGTAGATCAATGGTACAGAATAGAGGACACGGACACAAACCCAAATAAATACAATTTTCTCATACTAGACAAAGGGGCCAAAAACATGCAATGGAGAAAAGATAGCCTCTTCAACAAATGGTGCTGGGAGAATTGGAAATCCATATGCAACAGAATGAAACTAAACCCATATCTCTCACCATGCACAAAACTAAATTCAAAATGGATTAAGAACCTCGGAATCAGACCAGAGACCCTGCAGATTATAGAAGAAAAAGTAGGTCCAAATCTTCACCTTGTTGTTCTAGGATCAGACTTCCTTAACAGGACTCCCATAGCACAAGAAATAAAAGCTAGAATCAACCACTGGGATAGATTCAAACTAAAAAGCTTTCTCTCAGCAAAGAAAACTATCAGCAATGCGAAGAAAGAGCCTACAGAGTGGGAGAATATCTTTGCCAATCATACTTCAGATAGAGCACTAATCTCCAGAATCTATAAAGAACCCAAAAAACTCTACTCCAAGAATGCAAATAATCCAGTTGACAAATGGGCTAAGGAGATGAATAGACACTTCACAGAAGAAGATCTACAAGCAATCAACAAACATATGGAAAAATGTTCAACATCTCTAGTAATAAGAGAAAATCAAATCAAAACCATCATAAGATTCCATCTCACCTCAATTAGAATGGAGATTATCAAGAATATGAGCAACAACAGGTGTTGGCGAGGATGTGGGGAGAAAGGTACACTCATACATTGCTGGTGGGGCTGCAAATTAGTACAGCCACTCTGGAAAGCAGTGTGGAGATTCCTTAGAAAACTTGGAATGGAACCACCATTTGACCCAGCTATCCCACTCCTTGGCCTATACCCAAAGGACTTAAAATCAGCATACTACAGAGATACAGCCACATCAATGTTCATAGCTGCTCAATTCACAATAGCCAGACTGTGGAACCAACCTAGATGCCCTTCAATTGATGAGTGGATAAAGAAACTGTGGTATATATATAGAATGGAATATTACTCAGCCATAAAGAATGATAAAATTATGGCATTTGCAGGCAAATGGATGAAATTGGAGAATATCATGCTAAGTGAGATTAGCCAATCTCAAAAAGCCAAAGGACGAATGATATCACTAATAAGTGGAGGATGACACATAATGGAGGGGAGGGAAGGGTTAGTGTTAGGGTTAGAGTTAGGGTTAGGGAGGGGGGCAAGTATGGAGGAAGGAAGTACTGTATAGAGGGTAAAGAGGGGTGGGAGGGGTGGGGGAAGGCAAAAAAAATAACAGAATGAATCAAACAACATTACTCTATGTAAATTTATGTTTACACAAATGGTATGCCTTTACGCCATGTACAAACAGAGAAACAACATGTATCCCATTTGTTTACAATAAAAAAAAAAAAAGAATCATATGGTTATTTCAATTGTTGCAGAAAAAGCATTTGACAATATACAACACCCGTTCATGCTCAAAACACTAGAAAAAATAGGGATAGTAGGAACTTACCTGAACATTGTAAAGGCCATTTATGCTAAGCCCATGGCCAACATCATTCTTAATGGGGAAAAACTGAAACCATTCCCTTTAAAAACGGGAACAAGACAGGGATGTCCTCGTTCACCTCTTCTATTCAACATTGTCCTCAAAACTCTAGCCAGAGCAATTAGGCAGACTAAAGAAATTAAAAGGATACGAATAGGAAAAGAGGAACTTAAGCTGTCACTATTTGCAGATGACATGATTCTATATTTAGAGAATCCAACAACCTCCTCCAGAAAACTTCTAGACCTCATCAATGAATTCAGCAAAATAGCAGGCTATAAAATCAACACGCATAAATCTACAGCATTTTTACACACAAGCGATGAAACAGCTGAAAGGGAAATGAGGAAAACAACTCCATTTGCAATATCCTCAAAAAAAAATAAAATAAAATACTTGGGTATCAATCTAACCAAAGAGGTAAAAGACCTCTACAATGAAAACTACAAAACACTGAAGAAAGAAATTAAGGAAGACCTTAGAAGATGGAAAGATCTCCCATGTTCTTGGATAGGCAGAATTAATATTGTCAAAATGGCCATACTACCAAAAGTGCTATACACATTCAATGCAACTCCAATTAAAATCCCAATGACGTACCTCACAGAAATAGAGCAATCAATCATGAAATTCATCTGGAAGAATAAGAAACTCAGAATAGCTAAAGCAATCCTTAGCAGGAAGAATGAAACAGGGGGTATCACAATACCAGAACTTCAACTATACTACAAAGCAATAGTAACAAAAACAGCATGGTATTGGCACCAAAATAGACAGGTAGATCAATGGTACAGAATAGAGGACATGGACACAAACCCAAATAAATACAATTTTCTCATACTAGACAAAGGTGCCAAAAATATGCAATGGAGAAAAGATAGCCTCTTCAACAAATGGTGCTGGGAAAACTGGAAATCCATATGCAACAGAATGAAACTAAACCCCTATCTCTCACCCTGCACAAAAATCAACTCACAATGGATCAAGGACCTTGAAATCAGACCAGAGACCCTGCATCTTATAGAAGAAAAAGTTGGTCCAAATCTTCACCTTGTTGGCTTAGGATCAGACTTCCTTAACAGGACTCCCATAGCACAAGAAGTAAAAGCAAGAATCAACAACTGGGATAGATTCAAACTAAATAGCTTTGTCTCAGCAAAGGAAACTATCAGCAATGCGAAGAGAGAGCCTACAGAGTGGGAGAAAATCTTTGCCACTCATACTTCAGATAGAGCACTAATCTCCAGAATCTATAAAGAACTCAAAAAACTCTACACCAAGAATACAAATAACCCAATCAACAAATGGGCTAAGGAAATGAACAGACACTTCACAGAAGAAGATGTACAAGCAATCAACAGATATATGAAAAAATGTTCAACATCTTTAGTAATAAGAGAAATGCAAATCAAAACTACCCTATGATTCCATTTCACCCCAATTAGAATGGCGATTATCAAGAACACAAGCAACAATAGGTGTTGGCGAGGATGTGGGGAAAAAGGTACACTCATACATTGCTGGTGGGGTTGCAAATTAGTGCAGCCACTCTGGAAAGCAGTGTGGAGATTCCTTAGAAAACTTGGAATGGACCTACCATTTGACCCAGCTATCCCACTCCTCGGCCTATACCCAAAGGACTTAAAATCAGCATACTACAGAGATACAGCCACATCAATGTTCATAGCGGCTCAATTCACAATAGCCAGACTATGGAACCAACCTAGATGCCCTTCAATTGATGAGTAGATAAAGAAACTGTGGTATATATATATATATACGATGGAATATTACTCAGCTATAAAGAATAATAAAATTATGGCATTTGCAGGCAAATGGATGAAATTTGAGAATATCATGCTAAGTGAGATAAGTCAATCTCAAAAACCAAAGGATGAATGATCTCACTGATAAGCGGATGATGACACATATTGGGGGGTGGGAAGGGGCAAGAATGGAGGAAGTAGGGACTATATATAGGGAAAAGAGGGGTGGGAGGGGTGGGGGTGAAGGAAAAAATAGCAGAATGAATCAAACATCATAACCCTATGTAAATGCACGATTACGCAAATGGTATGCTGTTACTCCATGTACAAACAGAAACAACATGTATCCCATTTGTTTACAATAAAAATAAATTAAAAAAAAAGAAACATAAAAAAAAATAGGTGCACTAAAAATATCGTATAAAATTGTATTCAGAGTACGTATGTCAAACAGTGAATCTGGTGCATCCCATCCCCAGACTCCTCAGTATGTGTATGCACATATCCCAAAATTCCCCCCAAAATCCCAAATCCAGTCTAAAATGTTTCAGGTTAGGAATAGCAGCCTGCAGGACATCTCGCTAGCACATGTTTGGCACTATTTGGGGGAGCTTCTCGTGGGGGAGGACACATGGCATCTGTCGCCTGGGCTAGGACTGGTCTCTGGGCCAGGCTCCCTGGGGGGGCCCAGGCTCTGGCTGTATGAAGAATCGGGAGCTGGGGCTCCTGGGCTCCTAAACACAGGCGTAACACTCAGCCTCGCTCAGCCTTTGGGGACAGCAGCCAGCTCAGAGGGACCTCTTTCCACTATCCTCTCGGCAGAACTCTCCCAGCAGTCCCCGCTGGGCTGGGCATTCTCCCTGGGAAGGTGGAGAGGCAAGTGTGGGTTCCTCGCGGGATGAAACCTCTACGTTCTCAGAGAATGCTGGGGAACTTAAGCCTGGGCCACTGATCTCCAGTCCTGAGTTTTCGCCATTGGAAATGCACCATGCCATGTAATTTTATGTCGCTTGCTCTCTATTTGGGACTTAAGGGATCTCCAGGAAAGAAGGATTAACGAGTTCCTTGGGATGTTCCTGTAGCACGTGGCAAACCCATCATTAGCAGTTGGGTGATTGTGCTTGATTCAAATCACCCACAAAACCAGACCTCGGGGTTTACTTTTACACTGCACTCTTGTTAGGAATCACCAAAAAAAAAAAAAAAAAAAAAAAAAAAAAAAAAAAAAGCAAAGGCTGAGTTGGCAATATTTATTTCCTCGGCATTTTGAGTCTGGGGAAATGCTTTTAAATGGGGAGAACAGACTACAGATCACACCTTCCATTCTGCTAGAAACCTCAGGGAAGCTCAGTGGAGCATGTCTGTCAGGACCCAGGGACAGAACTCCAAAATCATCTGTCTGGAATACATGACAAAAATCCCCCCAACGACTGGAACGTCTCTCCACATTTGTCTCACTTCACCTGCATCGCAACAGCTCTTCCCGGCACGCCAGCCAGAGCCACCATCCCACTGGGCTGCTCGTGCTGGTCTGTTTAACCAACTCTGTCCCCTTCCGCAGATGCTCTGATTTACCTGCTCAGATGGCCGTCTTCGAGCAGCCTGGAGGGCTGGTGTCTCCGTCCCTCCTCCTCCGACAGCTTCCATGGCTGCAGGCTTGCTCTCTGATACAAGGAGTGTGTCAGCTGCAGCTCTTCCATGTTCAATAAGAACAAAAAGATAGTTCTGACTCCGAACTGAGCCTTCTCCTCATCCTGCACGTGCCCCACTGCTCCCCTGAGAGGGGGTCTTCCTGGTTCAAACAGAAGCAGGAAGCAAGAGTTCAGGGCAGTCTCAATATGCAGGCACCAACTCTAGGGCACATGAGCACCCGGCATCCAGAGTGTGCCTACGGGAGGGAGGGCGGGTGGAGTGAGACCCCCTAAGGGCTGAGCCCCAACCATGCTTCTCACCCTCGAGGGTCAGCACGCCTGAGGCCCTGCACTCCCTGCTCCCCGTCCGCTCTTTCCTTCATGCTCCATGAAATATTTATTGAGCAGCTGCTTTGAGTAAGCGAGGCGCTTTGACCTCCTGCCTAGCTGGGCCTCCAGCTTGAGAGATAAGACAAACGTCCATAAAATATTGAATAATGATATTGAGGCCAGAACCAGCAATTCAGAAAAATGGCAGCTGTGGAGTGGGGGAGCCCCTGGAGAGCTGGCCTGACTAGGAGAGGATTTCTAGACGGGAATCGCAGACTGTGAGGGCCGGGAGAGGCTGTCCCAAGAGAGGAGTCAGAATGGACCAAGTGGGCAGAGAGCGGGTGGGGCTCTGAGGACAGCAGGAAGCCGAGTGGAGGAGCTCACAAGCCAGGGAGAGCTATGCTGAGCGGAAAAGGAAGGAGAATGTGGGAGAAGTGGACGGACCCTGGAGGGGCCCCTCACTCCACACACCCTCCCCTCCCTTCTCTCCAGGTAGAACCATCCCAGGGTGGCCACCCGAAAGCTGTGACTGCCTCCTTTCCTGTGACACCTGGAGAGGAAGATTTGCTTAGGATGAGCCTAAGCCCTTCGTCCAGGGACGGGAACAAAGCCAAGTGCTGGGTGGTCTTGCAGCTGGATGGTACAGCACTTTGCCCAGGGCACGGGCTGGGGAAAAAGCCATCCCAGTGCCAGGGATCTGCTCCAAGCATGCAGATGCCAGGAAGGTGAGAGTCCTTCTGATAATGTGCTGCATAAACTAAGTAGTCTTTTTTTTTTTTTTTTTTTAAAGGAATCTTGTTTCCTCACGCCATAGACAATGGTTAATTCCAGAGGAGTTTACACCTGGGGGACAGTATAAGAGAATAGCCCCTGACCTTGGAACAGGCAAAAATGTCATAAAACAACCAGAAAGGACCAAAAGGGACATTGACTCCAAAGAAAAGTTTCCATAAACTAGAGTAGATTAAAAATCAAGAAGCTTCGTTCATTTAAAGACACTGTCGAGGTTGTGAATGGGAACCCAGAGAGAGGGAGATAATATTTTCAACGCACATATCTGTGTCCCAGTCAACTAAGGCAGCTGCAACACAATTCCATAGGTTGGGTGGTTTACACACAACAGAAATCTATTTCCCTCAGTTCTCAAAGCCAGGAATCCAAGGTGTAGGTGCCCGAAGTTTCAAAGCTGGTGAGGGCCCAGTACTGGCCAGCAATTGGCCTTCTTCCCACTGTATCCTCCTATGCAGAGAGCAGAGAGTTCTCAGGGGTGTTCTTAATAAAGGCCCTCATTTTAGGTCCACCTCTGTGACTCAATTTCCTCCTAATATATCACATGGAAGGCTAGAACTTGGACATACGCATCTGGGAGGGACACATTCAGTGCATTGTGATCTGATAAGAGGGTTGTATCTAGACTATGTAAAGAACTTCTTCAAATCAAGAAGAACAAGACAACTAACCAACAAAAAATAAGAAAAATATGTGACCAGGTAGCATATTCAGAGATAAACGAGTGGCTAATAGACAAATGAGGAGTAATCTGAATTCATCAGTGATCAGGAAAATGCAAATTGAAACTACAGTGAAATACTTTTTCAGATCTAGAATGGCTAATACGGAAAATTCTGATAATATCATGCTTCGGCAAGCATGCGGAGCAGGCGGAACTCCCAAAAGTGCTGGTGGGGGGTTCACTTATACAAACAATTTCAAAAACTATTTGGCAGGATCTTTTAAAGTTGGCCATACATGAACACTGACCCAGCAGTTTTACTCCAGTATTTACCCAAGAGAAATGATAACATATGTTCAATCGAGATGTGTACTCAAACGTCCACAGCAGCTTAATTTGTAATAGCCCAAAACTGGAAACAATGAAAAGTAAATTGTCCTATATTTATACCATGGAATGCAAATCACCAAATAAAAAACAAACTGCTGATGTACAATATATAGGAAAAGAAATATTTATACAATAATTTACACTGTAGTGAAAAATTAAATCCTGAAAATAATCTGCATACTTTTTTTTAAGTTTTTTAAATTTTATTTTTTTATTTTTATAGATTGCATGTTGACTCACTGTACACAAATGGGGTGCATCTTTTCATTACTATGGTTGTGCCAATGTAGATTCACGCCATTCATGTAATCATCCATGTACATAGGGTGACGATGTCTGTCTCATTCCACCATTTTTCATACCCACTCCCTCTCATTTCCCTCTATGCAATCTAAAGTTTCTCCATTCTTCTCTCACCCCCCACAACACCATTATATATCATCATGCCCTTTCAGGGAAAACATTCGGCCTTTGATTGTTTAGGATTGGCTTATTTCACTTAGCATGATATTCTCCAATTCTATCCATTTATCTGCAAATGTCATGATATTATTCTCCTTTATGACTCAATAATATTCCATTGTGTATATGTACCACAGTTTATCCATTCCTCTGTTGAAGGGCATCTAGGTTGGTTCCACAATCTAGCTATTGTGAATTGAGCTGCTAAAAACATTAACGTGGCTGCATTACTGTAATATGCTGATTTTAAGTCTTTGGGTATAACAAGGAGTGGGATAACTGGGTCAAAAGGTGAGTCCATTCCAAGTTTTCTCCACACTGCTTTCCAGAGTGGCTGCACCAATTTGCAACTCCACCAGCAATGTATGAGTGTACCTTTTTCCCCACATCCACGCCAACATCTATTATTGTTTGTGTTCTTGATAATAGCCATTCTAATTTTACAGCTGTTTCTAAAAAGGAGTGTTTAAATACACTGTGGCCCATTCATTCAACAGAATACCAAGCAAGAGTTTTGGAAAATGAGATAAAAGTGGATGTGCTAATAAAGAAAGTGTCGAGATTAACTGAAAATGTCCAGTACCTGGGAGCAGGCATGGCATTTTCCATGTGTATTAAACACGTGGGTTACGTGCAGACACTTGCAGAGGGATACACAGGGAACAGGTACCTGGCTGGCTCCAGGAAAGTGTCTGGTCCTGGAAGAGGGCGACCAGTGCTCTGGTCTGTGTGGGGCTGGGGGCTCCTGGGACACCAGGTGTTCCGCAGGTGCAGGCACCTGCGCTCACAGTGGCCAGCTCCTGCTGGAGCCTGATGCGCAGGTTTCACTATGGGGTTCTTTGTATGGTCCAACACCTTCCCCACTGACATTTTGTGGACTCTGGACCATAAAGTTTTGGAATTCAGAGATTCCATTCTGTTGCTGAATACTTCTCCGCTTGGGAAACAATCCAATACAGGTCCATAAGTCAGCAGGCTCACGTTCAAACATGGGCCAGTGTCTGTGAAGGGGAAAATGTGGGTCCCCATGAGGCTGCTTTTATTTAGTGTCAACTAAAATCACCTCTGTGTTCAAACTGAGATCTCCTTGGTTTGTTATGATTTTTACTAAACATTCTTGAGAAATAGTGGCAATTTTTTAAATGTGTGTGAATTAAGTTATTGTACATTCCTGCAAAGACTCTTAATTTGGTGGTGCGATCATTTTGAGGAGGACTTAAAACTGTCTAGTTGGTGGCACTGACCCTAACTGTTCTTTTGCCCTAACATAAAATCATCCAGAGATGCAACACCTGCATAATTCATTCAAAACTTTTTCTCAGGGCAGTGAGGGAGATGTGTAAACACCCCAGGATTTCCCAATTTCATTTGCAAAATCTTCCTTTCAACGCAACAGTTTTTGACTTGCACTTTTAAAAATTGAATTTAGGAAAGAGAGAAGCTTTAAAAATTAAACTTCCTAGTGATGTGTTTTTATTGTTTCGGGGAGATTAATTTCTCTCTCTCTCTCTCTCTCCTGGGAATTTTAGCACCTGGAAATTTCTCCCTATGGGACAAGCATGTGTGACTTTCTGCAACATCTCCTTCCAGAAAGGCTCTGTTCTTGGGTAACATGGAAGCTAGAAGGTTTTCATAAAAGAAATGAGAAGAAAAATTTGCCAAAAATTCACTCCATCCGTAATTCTCTTCTGCTCTCCTCCGTGAGGACTGGAAAGCGCAGTTGGCGATGTCTGTGCAAGAGTTTTAATTTCAACCCAGCTTCTAAGACCTGTAGCACTTCCCACGTTGCACAAAGCTCCTTCTGCAAGCTTTCATCCTCCAAGTCTCCATTGTCCTTGCCTCCAGCCCAAAAAAGCAGGACTCACCCTATATCTCTAAACAGGGCCACATAGAATAATCTGTCTGTTCGGATTCCAGTCTCCAAGATAAACAGACAACGTGGAGTGGGATCACAGACAAGGAAAGGAGAGGACGGCCACAAACCCCCGTCCTGGCCTTGTGGGGTCTGCGCCCAACACCCCAGCACTTCTCTGCATTTCTGATGGGAGAGAGCACTTTTCAAGTAGGTTCCAAAGCTAGAAGTTCACACAAAGAAGAAGAGAAAGGAGGAGGGAGGTGGAGGAGGGAAGGAGGAACTGACCTGGAGAGAGGGCTGTGTTTGAGATTGACCCCCTTCTGGTCCAACCAGGTTGGACTCTGTTGTGGGGTTTCCTCAATGTCCCCACGCTCTTGGTGGCCCTCACTGTCCCCACCACATTCAGGCAGGCAGTTTTCCCTCTACAATGGACCTAAGGAAAATGCAGCTCTTCCAAGACTGGTTTTTAACATCCCATCATCCCCCAAAGCGTTCCCTTCCCTGTTCTCCGTTCCAAGGTCTTGTTTAGACTAACGATAATAAGAACAATGTTTATCTTTTATTAAGCTCCTATTATGTGCTGCTTTCCCTGCTAGAGTGTTATCTCTTTCCTTTCTACTACCCAGCATGAGAGGCATAATTATCTCCTTTTTTGCTTCTGAGAAAACTGAGATTCGTGGGATTAAATTGGCTTAAAGTAAGAGAGCTCTCGATTGAAGGGCCAGGATGTGCTCTCCTGTAACTGGGAGACTTTAACACTCACTCAGGGAAGTCGGGGCACAGAAGGACTTTTATGGAAGGGTTTGCAGGTTGCACTGCCAGTTGATTTTTGGATTTTTACCCAATTTTTATAAGTTTGCTTCAGAATTCACACTGAAGCTCACACAAAGTATAAAACTATAGCCAAATTTAGGGTAGAAAATAAAGAAGAAAGGGAGAGGGAACTATAGCAGAATTAATATTTTAAACCTAGGAGAATTCTATGACCTAGGTATCTACCCTCCTTACACTAAAATGAATGGCTAATTCTGTTATTATTCCTCCAAATTAACTAAATACAGGAGAATCAACCCATTGATTCTCTATCATTCCCGTTGGCTATAGGTCTCTGCAGCAAAGGCACCAAATTATCCCAGGATCCATTGTGCATGACTTTTCAAGCCTGGGGCCACAGGACACCAACCAAGGAGAGGTCAGTAGGCCAGTGTCCAGCTTGACCACCTTTACTCCACCACCTCCCACAGCGGCCAAGCAGACATCACCCACGTGCTGGAAGACTCCAGAGATGGCATGGGGAAGGACGTTTTGATGAGATTGTCTTCTTACCCTTTTCCTTTGCCTGGAACATCAGCTGAGGCTGGGTTTCCCAGAAGGAGCCTTGAGCTTGGAGCAAGGATTTGGGTACAAGAGGCTCCTTCAGGAGGGGTGGGTGGGTGGCCAAGGAGTACTGCCAGGCGAATCTCAGACTTGGCTTGATCGCAGGCTCTGGAGTGGACCTCGATGCTGGGATTTATCACAACTATGAGCAAAGGAGACCCTGGTCTTTGAACTATGAGCTGCCCTCGTGGGGGGCAGGAGTAGCAGAAGGATCTGGAACTGCCCTCTGCCCACGGGAAATGCTCTCAAGGTCACAGAAAACCTCGGCCAGGAAGTGGGATTTGGCTGACTGTCTGTCTGGGAGGGGCGGCTGGACAAGAACCCTCTTCACTGTATGTGCCACCACGCCACACACACCTCGCCTCATGTCCAGGCCCCATGGTCTCCTCCTCAACATGCCCCTGTCAACCTGGTGAACTCCTGCTCACTCTTCAAAACCCTGCCCAGGTGTTAGTGACATATTCTTTGATTGCTGGTAACCCAAATGCAAAATCTCTCTTCTAATGCTCTTCCTTTACCTGGAACACCCTTCTGAGAACAGCAGATGCCATGATCACCTTAATCGCTCTTTCCCAGAAGCCAGCCGGGCTCCTTACTTGCAAGTGGAGCCCCAGGAACAGATATTAATGCACCTCTCCGGGACCTTAATTATTCCCAGGGAGACAATGGACAAAGGGAGCCCACAAGCTGTGCATTACTACTGTGGCCAAATGGTTCTTCTGAAGATGGAGAAGAGAACCACGTGAAAAATTCCCGGAAAGCCTGATTTCAAACAACAGCCTTTGGGAATACAACACATCTTCCAACAAGAGCCTTATGCACAGGCCTTCCTGATTGTCCTAGATAATTAGCTAGTGATCATACCTGTTGTGGGAACACTCCATGGATTTTGGGGTTTACTGAAGAATAAAAAACACAGAAGATTAAAGCAAGGGCGTGGCCAAAAAGGTTCTCTCCCCTTCACCCCACATTTAGGGCACATTTCTCTGATGTTCAAAGTCGAAACACATTTAACAACTAATGCTGGCCTTTGAAGAAGTTCTCTTTTCAACTTTATCAGGCAAGTTCACAGATGTGTTTTACAAGGCACATAGACCAAAAGAAACAAAAAGGAAAAGAAAAGGAAGAGGAGATCAATTCTACTGCTGTGAGAGAATCTAGGTCAATTTTATGGATTTGCCCCCACATGAAATCCACAGAAGCACACAATTTAGGAGACACTGGTTTAAAGAAAAATCATACCAAGTATCAAAATAAGTTAAAACGCTATATATTTACAATTCAATAAATGGAACATATCCCAGGTCTTTACCAAAATCAATTGCTGTGGCATCTTGCAGAAGCTTCCGTGAGATTCCAGTAAAGCTTTAGAAAAATCTTATACAACCGTGCTCCTAAGGAAAGAAGCAAAGCCTAGAAGCCAAAATGTCCACTTTTGCTCCAGTCGTTCTTACTCGAACAAGCTGGTTCACTCAGTTCACACTGATGAACCTGCACCCAATCACGGGGAACTTCGTGGTCTGGGATACAGGTTTTAATTGTCTTCATAATGCACCTGGAGGGTCACCAGGGAAATGGTGCAGAAAAGGTTTCCCGTACGAGGTGCTGACAAAACAGAGATGTTGAGCAGCATGCACCTCGGGAATCTCCATCTCCCCCGGGCTGCCTTCTGTCTCCTCTGTTCTGTGAGAGCTTGTTTCTCACTGTTTTCCTTTTCTGTCAATATTTATGTGGATGTCAGCTCTCCCCTTCCCTCTGTGTAAGTATTGCTTTTCTCCAGGGCTCCAACATAGAAACGAAGGTTCAGTCAAAACTGATATTTTTTATCCTCCCTCTATTTGTACCAAGAGCAGGACTTGGGTCCAAAATTTATGGGAGTGCCAAAAAGCTCAGTAATCAAGATAAATGATGTCTCGGGGCAATGTTTTTCAAAATCAAAATGAATGTGAACAAAAGAACTCAGGATGAATAAAATATCAAAATTTTAATATCTCATCCCTGATAGGGGCTCTGCAGTGGTCATAAGTACTCATTAGTACTTCCCGAAGCATGATAGGTTTGTGTCTCTGGCTCCCACGTGGGCATGGGGGGTGTCCAGGAAACTAGTTCTGAATCGTATATTCCAAACAGAAGTGACATGTCCTCTCTGGGCAGGAGCTTGGAGTTGCCAGTTCAAGACCTTCCTGAGAGCTCTTTTTCTCTCATCTCCTAGCAACTATCAAATGCCCTGGCCAGCAACACTGCACTGGGAGGCCCCAGAATGATTAGGTTGAGCAGACCCTCCCAACAATCCCATAATGGACACAGAATGAGCAGGGAATAAACCTTTCTTATTTGAAGCCATGAAGGTTCCGAAGGTGCTTGTTACAGCAGCTGATGGAGGCTCTCATGGCTCATACAGACTACAAATAAGTTCCCACTAGGCAAGTGCTGCCTTTTTCAGCTGAGAGAAACCAATCTGTGCCAATCAGCCAGTCTTACAGCTGAAACTCCTTCTTGCTTAAGACAGAACGGCTTCTTCTACCCTTCCCTGCTGTCCTGTAGATTTTATTCTTAAGACTGAGGGCTTTGTAGATAGACAAATGCAAATTTGAAAACTGGTTTCACCTCTTACAAGCACCCGGGATTTAAGACAGCTCATGAGCAAAAACCGAAGTTGCTAGATCTATAAAATAAGGTTAGAAACACCTCCCACGCAGAGTTGCTAGAGAATTAAATGAGATAACACATGAAAACACCTGGAACACAGGCGATAATACATTTTAATCCAGTTGTGCTCAAATTGCACCTGACACGCTCATTAAAAAGCAGATAACCTGCATCACCCCCGCGCGGACTCAGCAGGCCCAGGGCCCAAGTCTGCGTTTTCACAGCGCCCCCTGGTGGTTTCCCAATGGAACCACCTTCGTAAGCCCTTCAGCTCTGCTCATCACTACCAGGTCTAACTGGTGGCCTGGCTTGTTACATGTATTAATTTATTTTCTTTCCTAAGATAACACTGGGATAAGGTTGATCTCAAGTCAGTTTGCAACAACCCAGAAAAGTGAAGAAAAATTAGGGTAGCCTTGAAAAGAAAGTGGTCCTTACCACTCTTCTTAACACACTCAGAGTGAAGGTCATTGTCACACTGTGTTGGAATGTCTGTCCTCCTAAAATTCACATGTTGAAATCCTCACCCCAAGATGCTAATATTAGGAGATGGGGCATTGAGAGTTGATTAGGGGCCCTCATGAATGGGGTTAGTCCCCTTATAAATGAGACTTGAGAGATACCCCAGGTCCCTCCATGTGGAAAACATGAGTCAGACACAGTGAAAAGCACCGTCCATAAACCAGAAAGCAGCCCTTGCAGACTCCAAATGCACCAGTTTATCCTGACTTCCCAGCCTCCAGAGCTGAGAGGTGAGTTCCTATTTTTTATAAGCCATCCAGCCTATGGACTTTGTTATAGTAGATTGAACTAAGTCATGTATAAGCAAAGTTCATGATTTAGTTGGGTAGAAAATTCTTACTTGCATTAAGAAATTCATAAAGCATGCTCACACAACCAGCGGGCTGGTTTCCAACTATTTGGGGTTGCTGCGCTGGTGTAAAATTGTCACTGTTCCAAGTTCAATCAAGAAGAATGAATATTCCAATGAATCCGAGTAACCAAGGGCATCCCAGGCCAGGTGGATTTTTCTTGGTAGGTATCACTTGAATCTTACTGTGACATGGGTAGTCAAAGTCACCTTTAACCACACCTTGAATTTCTAAAGAGGACAAAAACTGACATCTACTTGGATTGACCATATCATCAGTCCTGTGGAACCAATGGGTGATGTCACCACATTTCATTGTCCATCTCAGTTGAAATGAACCAGGAGGGTCTTCTCTGTGACCTCAGATGCAAGATTTATAAGAATCATTCTTAAGCTCCATGGCTCAGGTAGCCTGTAGGTGTCTGTGGGGAGCTAAGAAGGTGTCTCTCATCTGGGCAACTGAGAGTCATTTGAAGGCCATGAATGTGAGTCGTAAGAATGTCAGGGTCAGCTCTCTTTTTCATGAAACATGGTAGGTATCAGGAAGACCTGGAAAAAAACTCATGGTTCATAAATTGCAAGAGGACAAGAATAAAGTCTGTCCTAAAGGGAAAGACCGCAGTAAACACTACCCTTCCCGGCCATTTCTCAGGGCACTGGTGCTCTGGAGACGCACTTGGGGGATGAGAAGGGTTGGCTAAGCCTCGTTTCAGAGCTTTGGCAGCAGAGACTCCCCATCTCCCGTCCTCCTGTTCCTCCTACAGCAGCGATGGGTAGGCAGAAATGGCATTTCCCAGTCCCCCTCTCGGATGCACGTGGCTCCTGGGATGCATATTGATTCACAGAGACCCAGAACAGCGCAGTGGCTTAAGACAGCAGAATTTCACTGTCTTGTGGTTCTGGAGCCTGGAAGTCCAGGACCAGTGTGTTGACAGGCCATGGTCCCTGGTGGACCTGTGTGGGGAGCTCCCTGCCTCTTCTAGCTTCTTTGGTTACCAGCAGTCTTCAGCGTCCCCTGGCTGGCAGCGCCTCACTCCGTCTGTCTCCCTTGTGGTGTGTGCTCCTTGGGGTCTCTGCCTCCGCATGGCTGCCTTCTCATAAGATCACCAGTCAGTCTGGGTCAGGGCTCTCCCTCCGGCAGTGTGACCTCCCTTAACTACACCTGCAATGGCCCTATTTCTGAGACACTGGGGGTTTGCGACATCTGCAGAGCTTTCTCAGGGGACACACAATCCAATTCGTAACAAGGTAAAGCAGAAGTTGCTGGTGGGGCTTCTGAAGAAGTTCTTAAACAGAACCGACTGACGAAACCCAAGAGCAGTGACTTGCATGGAGGCTTTGGCCTCGGTTGTGTTCGGCGCTGGGCTGCCTGGGGTGGAGCCCATTTCCTGTGCTTTCTGGACCCTGGAGCATGAGTGGCCTCTCCAGCCTGCAGCAAGGCAGGCAGAGGTGGCTTCTCTGTGCATCGTTCACACCCACTGCTCCACCTTCTCTTACCCCGGGGATGTTGCCTTGTTGGAGAGAGGGTGTGTTAGGATTCAGTTCAACTGCAAACAACAGAAACCCAAACGACAGTGATGTAAGCTAGATGGAGGATTTTTTAGAAGTCTTGTAGAGGTAGGGAAATAGCACACTCCTCAGAGATTCAGACTCTTTCCAGTTGTACCTCTTTTTTTCCTATCCTTACTGCAAGTTTTCCCTTCTAAAGTTTGCCTCATGGTATCAAGATGGTTGCTAGAGATCAGTAATCACATTAATGTTCCAGATGGCATTTATTTTCCAGGTAGCAAAAAAAAGGAGGGTTCACAGGTGAAGTGGAGCATCTCCCTAAGCAGGTTACATCCCCTTCCTTGCCTGGGGATCAAGTCAGGGTCATCAAATGTCTTTGCAAAGCGCTGCACAGCGAACACTTTAGGCCGTGAAGACCATACTGTGTCTACACAACTGTTCACCCTGCCAGCACCACACCAAGGCATCCAGAGGCACTGCACAAATGGAAGGTCATCGCTGCTGCCGTGTGACCCCTCCAAACAGGGAGAGCTGCCAGTGTGACGGTACCAAGGGATGGGGCTCTGTGGCTGGTGGGGCCTCCAGGCCCTCCTTGTGAGTGGGACTCATAAAAGGCTTCCTGTATCTTTTGACCAGTTTGCTCTTCTCCATGTGAGGGTGCAGGGCCCGTCCCCATATGTCCACCTCTCCTGCAGGTAGAAGGCAGCAAGAAGGCCCTCACCAGACTCCCAGTGCTGGCACCTTCAATTGGACTCTGGAGAAGTCCAAGATGATAAACAAATTTCTGTGATAAATGAATTTCTGTTTTTTATAAATTACCCCATCTTGGGTATTTTATTAGCATGGGGTGAGTGGACTAAAATAGCTGTGTTCCAAAAAACCTACTTACACAAATAGGAGTGTGTTGAGTTGGACCCAGGCCACAGGTCACCGACCCCTGCGCAAAACACTGCCCTCACTCACTCACACTGGTGTCCATAAGACCCTGGAGACAATACTAACTTGCTCTGTATCTTCTGACCGTCTAGGCCCAACCCGAAGTAATAAAATCTCATATGAGTTGGTGACAGTGGAGCCAGCCCCTGAGCGTGGAGTCCAGGCTGGTCTAAATCAAAACTACTTCTGCTCTGGGCAGCCTCCCACACCCCTTCCCATGTTCAATCTTGCCCTGGGTTCTCCATTATATATTAAATATGATCCTTATGTCACAGATACTACTGGAATCCTGCTACATCTAGTTTTTGTGATCTCGGTCTTACTCAAGTCAATCAAAATAACTATGAATCATCAAAACCCCTTTGGAAGTAGGAGCACTAGGCCCCACTGTAGGCCTAGGTGTCAGCAGAGGTCAAGATTCAGCCATCTGTAACCCACAGACCAAATCTGGCCTGTTTTTATCAATAAAGTTTTATTGAAACATGGCCCACCCATCCATCCATAGGCTGTCTCTGGCTGCTTTTGCACTGTGCTGGCAGAGAGGAGGAGTTGTTGCAGAGAGCAGCTGACCAGCAGAACCTGAGGTGCTTATGATCTGGCTCTACAGAGAACGCCTGAGGACTCGCCCAGGCAACGGTCCAGGCTGCCAGCTGCCAGCTTTGGCAGCAATGCCAATTCGGGATCTGAGCCCGCCACCTTGAGAACCCACTCTGAGGGCTCCTCACAGACACCCCTGTGGGAAACTGAGGTCATCCTCCAATTCTCCCTCCTTGGAGCACAAACGTCAACCTTCTGGAGTGCTGGGTCCTCCATGGAAGCCCCCCAGGGGTCTCTAAAGGACTCACTAAATAAACTTAGCTCCTCGGCCCTCGGGACACAGACCTTGCCGGGCAGCACAGCATCCATCTGGGCTTCGCTCTGATACGGTGTGCTCACTTAAGAGCAGCCACCTGGCTGGGCACCTCTCGAGTTGCGCGGAGTCAAGAAGTCCCTCTGAGGAGGGCTGCGGGGCTGTGCACTCCCCTTGTTTACACCGTGGCGGGGGGACCAGCTTGGCGAGCTGACATGTGTTTTCTGTGCAGTTTAAGTGAGTCAGGGAGCCACCAGGGTTCAAGGGAGCCCCCCCCCCCCCCCCCCAGTGCTCGCAGTGCCAGAGGGCCTGGAAAACCCCAGAAAAGAACTCAAGTTCACAGAAGGGCTGGCCAGGGTGCAGAAGGTAGGTCTTACGGATCAGCGAAGAACACAGCATGATTTTGTCCTTTGACACAGTCCCCTGTGGACTCAGACCTGTGTCCTGTTGGAGGACTGTGGTAAAAGCCAAGCAAAATATAAATAAGCTACTTCATCAAAATCCCCGTGTGACAGTGAGCACATACAGCAGTAGCTCTTCAGGATTTCCACGCAATGAAGGGTGCCATAAACAAGGACAGGAGGCAGATGGTCCGCTCAGAGGAGATGTTTCCACTGTATAAAACAACGAGGGATCGTGTCTAGAGTAAACAAAGAAGTTCTTTAATTATTAGGGGAAAAAAAACCAGCGAGTGGTTAGCAAAGGGGCAGCCTCCAGCAAGTGCATACGGAGACGCCAAGAGGGGCTGCAACGCAGAGAAAAGCAAGACAGTGATGGAAAACCAACATGGGTGGGGACAGGGGGAGGGGCCCCTCCCTGCCGCAGGAGAGGCAGCCTGTGAAGCAGGGCAGCCCAGGAGCCATCCAGGGATCACCCCGCCACGCACGAGGGGCCCTGGTTTAGGATCTCCTCCTGAGTCTCAGGGGCTGTTGCTCCAGGCCAAGGGGCCACGGGCAAGGACGCCCACGGAGGGTTTGTCTGTGTCATGCAGAGGACGAGGTAACCCTCTGACCGTAGAGAAGTGGCTGCGTGGAATGGTAGCACCCAGGATGGGCACAGAGGGCAGAGGGCAGAGGCAGGCTGGGTGGGTGGAGGGCACAGGGAGAGGTCCAGACAGTGCTCAGTGGGGACCCAGGGGAGTGTGTTCACAGAGTGCTCTTCAGTGGTCACACCACTCACTACAGGGTCCCTCCAGCAAGAGCAGCTGTCTCCGTCCAAGGGCAGGCAGCTGTCCACAGCAACACTCCACCTGCCAGGGTCAAGAACCCCCGCCCCTGGCCAAGGGGCTGGGTGGGCTCCAATCACACCTGCAGACGCAAACACGTTTGAACTGCTTACAGCAGTACCACGAGGCCGGGGAGCAAAGCGGCACCGCAATGGGGATGAAACCAAAGAAGGTATAGGGGAGCAACGCCTCCAACAGCGAGAAGGTGGAATGTTCTGGAAATAGGGACAGAATTAACTCACCTCTGAGCCTGAGCTACCCCACCCTCGTGACTCGTTCAAGAGAGAGAGGCCCGTGGGGCAGGTGGGTGCTGCTCTTCCCTGGAATCCAGCAGCAAAGTGAATGGGATGGACATCCTGCCACCTGCTGGCAGATGGCGCAGCACAGCCCGAGCTACTGCGCAGAGGCAGAGGCTCCAGGCCCGTCTGTTTGTGAACAGAGAGAATTCAGATCCGCTGGCTGCGAGGTAGAATGTCTACAGCCACGAAGCACCTGCTCACGGAGGGGAAGAAAACAGCCAAAGCCGGAGACCATGCTAAGCTCCGCAGAGAGGAAGGAGGCTGGCAGAGGGACTTCACGGGCAGGACAGCGAGGCTGGAAGCCGCAGACCCAAATTCCTCAGAAACCATCATGAGATGAGAGCTTTCTTACAAAAACAGATTCCTGCACAACAGAGTGAAGATTACAAACCGAATCGAATCACGGGTGAGTGTAGGGGTGTCGTGCTGGAATCTGCTGCTGGTGGAGGCCTGTCTTGCCCAGGTAAAGCAGAAAACACCCCGTGAACTGTGACCCCATCTGCGTGTGCACATGCCGCATGCTCGCACTGGTGTGAAGTGCACATGTGTCCACGTGACAGGGCCCCTTCTCTCTTCTGAGTCAAGACGCATCTCTTGCACTGGTAGAATGGGCTTGGGGCGTCCTTTCTCACAGACTTCCAAAGAGGCTAAGCTCTCCGGGGTTCTGCCGGCACCTATTCACTTCTAAAGGCTTAGACGCAGGTCCAGGGCTGAGGCCGGGCAATCAGCCTTTGAAGTCACACCTCCTGATCCCCAACCCACCTCACAGACTCTTCACCTCTCTGCCCAACCTCAGTAATCCCACCTGCAAACCCATATTTGCAAATCCCTACAAGCCTACCCGGCCTCAGGCCACCAGTCCTGCCCAGACCTAAGGAGATCCCATCAACCCCGCAGCTCAGGCCAGCGAGTCCCAAGGTGTGGTCCTCAAGGCAAGGTCCCCGGGCGGCAGCAGCCCTGGGAGGCCGTTACACCTGCCAGCTCCCAGCCTCCGCCCGGGCTGACTCTCCGAGTTCGCCCAGCAGCTGTGTGTGGACGAGCTCTCCGGGTGACTCCCACATGTGTTAGAGCTCATGGTCACTGCTCACCCCGGCCTCATCCCGCTTGGGGTGGAGCGACAAGAAACAGGCTCTGCCTCCTGAGAGCCTTAATCAAGGGCGTCTGGGAGCTTCGAAGAAGCAAAACCTGAGACAGGGTCTCGGGCGCAGGGGATGACAGAGTCTACGGCCCTTTCAGAGAAGAGGAAGGGAGGCTGGAGGGGCAGAAGAAGGGGCGAGGATAAGGTCTCCCTCATAGCAGGTCACGGCCTGCCTCCTAGGAGAGCCGGTCCCACCAGAAGCACAGGAATGGCTTCGGCACCAAGTCGGCCAGTGACCCACCACAGACGCTACAAGCCCTCCTGGGGGAGGCAGCTTCCGTGCCCGGAGAGGGAGGCTCACGGAGTGCAGCCCTGAGCCACCAGAAGCGCAGACACAGCTGCTGGGGACACCAGCCCAGTCAGAGGAGGGTCCTGCTCTCAGGGTATCCGACCGAGTGGAGGGACACGGGGAGGTCCCAGACTCCGGGGTCCTGTGATGGAGAAGTTCAGGGGAGTGGACTAAACCAGCAGCAAGTCCAGCTGCCACAGGCCAGGCTCCCTCCACAGGCCTGTCCAGCCCGCTCTGATCCTCCCCTTGGATCCCTCGCTCCAGTCTCACCTTTGCTCTCGCATGTCTTCTCCCTGCGCACCTGTGTCTCGTGTGTCCTCGCCTCCTCTTAAAGAGGCCAGTCATTAAATTTAGGCTCCACCGTGGTCCAGTTGATCCTTTACTTACGCAGACTATTCCGAACAAGGTCAGCCTCACAGGTGTGGGGAAGGGGCTAGGACTTCAACAGCTTTTCTGCAGACGCTGAGGATAACTTAAGGGGTCACACCCTTAGGAGAGAGAGTCCACCGCATCCGAGCGACACTGCAGGGATCTCTCTATTGGTTCCTTGGTGAGAAAGCCGCTAATAAACACTAGGCCAACTTTCAGTGACTAAAAGAACAATCACCCTGGCCAATCGGCTAAAGGAAAAGAACATCTACACTTGAAGGGACCCTCCTCTGGCTGGCCGTGCTTCTCAGTAGAGAGGGCAGAGTGTGGCCCCGCGCGGGTGTCAGACAGACAGCAGAGGCAGCATCTCGATCTTTCCACATGAAGAACAAGACCCTGGAGCTTCCCAAGACTGGAAAACTAGCGATGCTCTTGGAGCCAGATCAGGCTGTGAATTCCTACCAAGTGGCTCTCCTTATCACAGTTCTTCTTGTCACCCCATGGCCTTCCTTCCACTGAAACAGGATGGCAAGGCAGAGGTTGGTGGCCCCAGGGAGGAGCTGACCCACAGAGGCCTGAGCAAGCAATCCACTCTGCCCCCGGGCGCTGCGGAACCAACTCCAAATCAAGAACAGAAGCACCGTCTGGGAAACTAAGGGTTTCAGCTTAGAGCTTCAGGCAGGTGAGAGAGGAAAGGTTTTTATTGTATCCCAAGTGAAATCGAGAGCAAGCCTGAGCAAAGAAATCAATCCACGGTGCACAGTGAGAACAATAGCCATTCCTGGACAAGGGCTGCCGGGCTCCCAGGAGAAAAGCAAGAGAGGTGGGGAGGGGCGCCTGCACCCCACTTGAGATCAAACACGCTGCTATGAGCCTTGTGGCGGTTGGTCACTCAGTGTCTCCTGAGAAACACATCCAATAGGAGTCTGTGCACACAGTAGGTGATGGATAATAGATAAATAGATGATGGAGGATGATGGATAGACAGACAGATAGACTGGCTAAGAAGTTCCATGACCTCCTAGGTGCAGTTGGAGATGAGGAAAGACTGTGGTATAGTTCTAAGGCCTGACACAGAGAGATGGTAGGAGATCAAATCCAGATGTCAAGATCTGAGAATTAGGAGTGCTAAGGACTGAAGAGCAATGACCCAGCTCAAGCACTCAAGCAGACAGGAGATGGAGACAAAGGTTTTGTAGATGTAGATATAAACACACACACACACACACACACACATATACACGGAGTCTTTCCTTCCTTACCTTTTTGTTTTATTAAGACCCTCAGCATATTGGCTGGTGCCTGGGGAAAGATGCCTGTTTCACTCAGCCTATTAATTCAAATGCTGATCTCTTCTGGAAACACCCTCACCGACACGCCCACATGTTCAGCCAAGTGTCTGGGCATCCTCTGGTCCAATCAAGTTGACAGCTAAAATTAAGCATCATAAGTGGTCCCTGGAGCTGAGAAGTGGGAGCAGAGCTGGTCTAGGCAGACGGGTGCTGAGTTGACCCTGCCCCTCACTCCTCACTCCTGCAGATCAGGGAAGACCCAGGAGTCTCCAGATGTTGGAGCGGGCTGCCAAGGGGCACTGAAGGTCAACAGCTGGCATACCTGATAAGAGGGGCTTTGTTATGAGCCCAGGGTCTGCACGCAGCCTGAGCCTGAGCTGGTGACTAGAAGAGAACCTGATTCAGTCTTCAGAAGTTGAGCTGGGAACTGGGCAAGGACAGAGCCAGGGATGGCCGCCCAGCTCCACAGGACCAGCCACAGCCTACTGCCCTCCATGGCCAGAGGTCAGCTCCCAGACCAGATGATTCGCCTCCACGCCAGGCCCCTGGGAAGTAGATGACCTCCCAGGGGAAAGCGATTTAGAATCCTGAGCTGGTTTCCATCCCCCCGCCACAAAAGACACCTCACTTCAAACAAGGACTGCCAGAATTGCCTGGAATCGGCAAGATTAAGTTCTCTGCCATTAGCAAAAATGAGGGTTTGTGAGCTAAATTAAGCTCAATTATAAAACAATAAAGAAAGTTACGTTTCTGCACACCGGAGTTTTATGGTTGTGAAATTTGTACTTACTATACAAGAACTGTAATTGTAATTCAAGGCGGTGTGTGATATACACCATATCTACTGCAGAAGCAAAGTGTTTTATGAGTTCAAAAAAAGGAGAAGTGTGCCTACCAGAGTTTTAGAACCTGTCTCTGTTTATAGTTCAACCTCTCCATCTTATAGATTACCTGACACCTTTCCTCAAACCCAACTTCCCGTAACTGTATTAGTTATGATTCTTTCTGTTTCAGGTGACAAAAACCCTAACTCAAATAAGCTTAAGAGAGGGAAAAAGAATTTCTTCGCTCACACAACTGAAGAATTCAGAGGGCATTATTGCTTCAGGTAGAGCTTGATCCAGGTCTCACATAACCTCACAGGGATCCAGCTTGTATCTCTGGATTTCCATGCTCAGGACCCATGTGCCACAAGAGATCTGCCACAGTTCAGCCCTGCAATCTGCTCGCATTCCAACAGAAATAAAAAAAGTATGCTTCCCTGATACTTCCAACCCAAACTGGAGAGTGGTCCTTTTAGCTGTGACAGGCGCGGATTACATCACGTGATCATCAGGAAGTCAGTCACTGCTCCAAAGCTTAACAGAGCCAGCCGGCTTTACCCACAATGCATCCTTGGGGAACGGTGAAGTGGTGCTTTCCTGTGGGGCAAGGAGCCGACTACAGCAGTTTTGCTTGTTTCTGTTTTGCTTCTTCTTCCAAGGCAGACAAATGGTTCCCGAACAGCCCATTTGTTTTCCCGTTGCAGAATTACTGAAAACTCCAGCGAACTCCTTGGTCAATGTCCTTGGCTGTAAGTGAAACTCACTGATGGGTCAATGTCCTTGGCTGTAAGCAAGATAAACCCACACAAGGGCCTGGGGGAAAAAGGCGAGGGAGGGCGTGGGGGGACAGGAGAAGGGACAAACGGTCAAGCCACAGAAACCCCGGGAGAGGCCTGCCTCCAGCCTCAGGAAGAGGCAGCCGCCGGCCTCGGAGAGCCAGGGCACCTGTGCTTCAGGTCCCTCACCCTCTGCGGGTTCAGGTCGGCCTTTCTCTCCCTGGAGTCAGAGCTTCCTCTGCTCCTCCGCGTGCACGGTGGAACACGTCCCTCCCGGGCTCCGGGGGCCAGTGGACATGTGGCAACTTGGCGGCTTTCTCTTGCTCTTGTTTCTCCTGCTTCTGGAAATCCTTGACTCAGCCTCACCTTTTCCCAGCCACCAGGACTGGCTCAGCCACGGGCACGTGACTCCAGCAGAGCCTAGGCGATGCAGCCAGTCCCGCCGTGGGGCCTTTGGGGAGCTAACGCTGCACTCCTCCTTGTGGACTTGGACTTGGGAGTTGTAAACTGGAGCTTCTGCAGCTCTCTTGGCACCGCAATCTGAGATTACACCAACGCTAAGGAAACAATCAAGAAACGGAGGCGGTCTAGATCCTGTTATAATATTTAGGTTCTTGGATCAAGACTCACTGAGTCTTACCTTTAGATGTTTTATTCAAGTCAATAAATGCCCTTCTGAGTAAGCAAGAAGACATCGACCGTTTGTTCCTGAAATAGTTCTACTGTACCATATTAAAGTGTTGCTACCCTTGTAACATGTACATTATATTTTGGTGAAAATCCAAGTTCCCAGGGAAAAGAATCTAGTGGGACCAGCCCAGGTCAGGTGTCTCCACCTGGCCCAACCAACTTGGCCCAGAGGGTTTTGTGATCCCAGCAAGAGACAGGCAGTCCCAACAGAGGGAGGCACAACCGGAAGCCAAGCAGACATACCACAATGTGCAATTTATGCCAGTGCATTCGATGCTTAGCTGCCCCTCTGCACTTTGGATTGAAAAGAGTAATTCTACGTACTTGGTTTATATTCTCAGTGTCTTGTTGATCCTCACAAAGATGTTCTCATCCCCAATTATCCATGGGGGATCCATTCCAAGACCCCACTACCTGCCTGAAACTTCAGACTGTACCCAACCCTAGACATATATGCTGTGCTTTATACTATACATATGCATCTATGATGTAGTTTAATTTATAAATTAGGCACCGTAAGAGATTAACAGCAATAAAACAGAGCAAATATAACAATATACTATGATAAAAATTACGTGGGTTTTGTTACCCAAAACCATGGGACACGGGAGACCTCTGTCACACAGGAGGCTGTGTTGGGACATTTCTCTTCCAGGCGCCTCCACTAGCAGAGAACATGGTGGTGGTTTGTGGAAGGTGCTGCCATCCTCTGCATCTTCAGCATCTTCCCCCCAGTGCCCTGGCTGCAGTGGTCTCCTCCATGGTAAGGAAGCGTGGTGAGCACAGGAAGGGAGCCCCATCAGGTGCAGCTAAATACCGCAGACCACATCTGCCCTGGGAACCGTGGAGAAGCTTCAGATCGTCTCCTTCCAGCCCCCTCCCAGCACCTGTCTAATGGCAGAGGTGCTTTTGCGAGCCAAATTCTAACCCACTCAACCACAAATAACATTTAGAGTCCCATCACCTGTCTCCATAGGTTATGGGATTTGTTCATAGGATTCTTCATAGGATTTATCACCTTTTAGGATGGACTGAAAGTATCTCACCCCCTACAAAATAATTCATATGCTGAAGTCCTAACCCCAAATATAGGATCCCTGCAGTATTTGGAGGGGGACCTATAGGAAGGAATTGGATTTGGATGCTCATGGGGGTGTGTCCCTTGTGATGGGATTGGTGTCCCAAGAAGAGAAGAAAAACAGAGCTCACTCTTTGCCTGGTGAGGACAGACTGAGAAGGTGTCCATCTATCAGAAGGTGTCCAAAAAGAAGGTCCTCACCAGGAATGGACCACACTGCACCCTGATTTATTCTTCTGGCCTCCAAAACTGGAAGAAATAAATGTTTGTCATTAAAAGCACCTCTTCTATGGCATTTTGTTATAGCAGCTTGGGCAAACTAAGACATGTTGGTCTAAAAAGTTGAATGAAGGATCGTCCTGGGAACAAGGAGAAAGAAGCAAATCCATTTCTTAATGTGAATATTGGCTGGGCCCAATGTGGATATCCATCTATTCTTACGTACTAGGAAAAGTTCTCCTCAGACACAGCTTGCTTGCTTTCGAAGGTTATTTACACCGTCAAAATGTATTCGTATTTGCAAATCGGCGTGGTCTGCGGCAGCACAGATGTAAACAGGGAACAGGTGCTGTGAGAGAGCCAGAGGAAAGTGGCTGGCTGGCGACATCAAGTGACAATGGGAGAAGAGTGAAGTGCCGCAGAGGAACGCCTAGCCAGGGAGCCAGGTGTACGTCCAGTTCCCATGCACGTCGGTCCGAGAGGCAGCTGGGGGAGACCCACGCACACGTGTGCGCCTGGGGCGAGTGTGTGCGTTTCACCCATCACTTGCTACACAGTGTACTTTCTACACTGTACATACATGTCATGTATTCTGTGATTCTATGTCATTTCCATGGCTATGCATTTCACATAAGCAGTGATTGGACCTTTCACGTTTGTGGAGTGTTGTCCTGGAGTCTGTGCTGGGACCTGCAGTCTACGGGGCAGGCAGTAGGAAGAGGAGATGGTCTTGAACTGTGCGAGCATGACTAAGCTGGAACCCAGAGGACAGACTGGCTGCCACTTCACTTCTGCCCTCTGAATCTCCCACAAGGATCTCCTGGGGTACCCGTGACCAAAACATAAGGAAATGGGGTCTGTGGAAGGGAATGCAGCCTAGTCAACAAGAGCATTGCCAACGGCCTCACCTGGGCTTCTTAGTAAGGAATAAGAAACGCTTGAGTGATGCTATGCTAATGACCCTGATGTGATTATTATACATTGTACACCTATGGAAATATCAAGCTAAACCCCCAAAATATGTCAATCATTGTGGGTAAATTAAAAATAAATTATACATAGGTATCTATTTTTTAAATTACTTTTTAAATTGCCTTAAAGCTCAGTGGTATAAACTCCTTTCTTATGCCCATGTATTCCGTCAGCCAGGAATTGGGACAAGTCACCGTAGCCATGGTCATCTCTGCTCCATGGTGTGTGGCTAGAAGTTTATTTATTCACAGGTCTGGTGGGTGATACTCTTTATGGATCCCACTTCTGTTTTCCTGAGACACCTCCTTTTTTCTCTCTAGCTTTTATATATGAAAGAGAGCATGTCCTTGACTTTCTGAGTTGGCTTATTTCACTTAACACAATGTTCTCAAATTCTCTTGTCCTGCTAATGACCTAATTTTGTTCTTCTTTGTGTGTGTCTAACACATTTTCTTCATCCACCCATCCACTGATGGACAGCTGACCGTGACCGTGGTCCAGCTGCCGTGAGCTGAGCTGCTGTAAACGTGGTGTGCAGTACCAATTGTGCGGTGGCTTTAGTTCTTTAGGACAGACTGAGGAGCGGCCTCGCTGGGTCCTGTGGGGGTCCACTCCTCTCCTCGCCTTCCGGGAGCCCACATACTGCTTTCCACATGGTTGTGCGCAGCTCCTCGCACATGTCAGTCCTTGAAAGAGCACAGGCAGGAGCCAGGTCTTCTTGTGACCCAGCTTCCTGAGTCCCACAGCGTCACCTCCACCATGTGTTCCTGGCTGAACCAGTCACAAACCAAATCCGTGTTCATGGGGAGAAAACACAGACACCCTGGGCCGGTGGCCAACAGCATTGTGGTAAGAAACTGGTGTGACCTGATACGTGGCCATCACTGGACAGCACACCTGCCTCAGGGGCGAGGGTGGATAGGAGCTGCAGCTGGCCCATCTCATAGGAAAATCATCCCAGTGCTATTTTGTTTAGTTTGGAAATCCATCTTATTCTCACAACGTAGGATAAAATGCTCTACCAACTCTCATTAAGGGCTTACCACATTCCCAAAAGGTCTAGCACTGAAACAATCCAAGGCTTCCAGAGGATAGTAATTGAGTCAAGATGACACTTCAGAGATACATTATGACACTTTTCATTTTAAGTAACAAATACCCAACTCAAACTGGCTTAAAGCTCAAGAGAGAACTTAACTTATTGGCTCATATAAATGGGGAATCCAAAGACAATTCTTCACAGTTTCAGGGAGAGTTTGATCCAGGGAATAAGACTTCAGACTGCCGTGGCGTGGCTCCACCATTTGTGTTGAGGGTCCCATGCCTGAACACACGTTTGCACCAATCTTCATCTGCTAATTCCTGATGAAAGAACCATTTCCTGACCATGTCAGTAAAATTCCTGAAGACCAATCTGATGGGTCTGTCTTGGGTCACATCCTCATCCCTGAACCAATTACGGTGATCAAAGAAGTAGAGAACTTCCACTGGCCACCCTTGGGTCAGAGTACTAGTGAGTCCCAACCACACTACTAGACAGAGTGTGAATAAGACCACGGTGCAGGGATGTTTCCCAGGTGGGGAGAAGTGAAGCAGGTTGGCACATGCACTTCACCACCCGAGGGACAGAGGTGTAGTCATTACTGATATTTCAATAGCCAATCACTTGTGCGTGTGGGTATCCCCAGTGTACGTGAACATCCACGTGATTCACTTAGAAATGAAATGCCAGTCAATTTTACTCCCAGGAACCCGAGGATGGAGGCTCCTTAAGTAAACACATTGATTGCTATTTGTTCCCCAGGGAGACTTGGTGGTAACATTAGTTGTAACCCAGCCTCTGAGGAAGCATCGCACCTCACAGATCCATGCACCAGCTCAAGAAGCCGGCCCTGGCTGTAGCTTACTAGGGCTACTGCGACAACGTACCATGAACTGTGACTTAAACAACAGCAGTTCTGGAGGCTGGAAGTCAAAGATTGAGATGTCAGCAGAATCAGCTCCATGCCTCTCCCCCACCTTCTGGTTAGTTGGCAGTCACTGATACCATCCTGATGTCTGCCTTCATCTGTGTGTGTGTGTGTGCGCGCGTGTGCTCACACACACGTGTGTGCGTTTTCTTTTTTTATTAAGAGTCAGTCATGTTGAATTACAGCCCACCCTAATCATCTACTTTAACCTGATTATCTGTGAAGACCCTTTCTCCAAACAAGGTCACATTCTGAGGTTCTGGAGGTTAGAATTCCAAACATTTTGGGGGATATAATCCAACCCATGGCAGCCTCATTTCATAATAGAGGCCTCTAAAAAAAAAAAAAAAAGTGTAGCAGCTTTTTAGCTAAGGCCAATATTTTCTTCTGCAACACTTCCTAATCTTTCCTGGACAGTAAAACTAATACTTCCTCCACTGTTAGCACAATATGATCATTGAATACTTCTTGGTTATTTGGATATTTCCTAAAACATTTTGCAACATTTTCCTCTATCTCTAAGTATTAAGACAGACCAAATATAGTTCCAAAACCAGAGGTGAAAAGGCAAATCTTGCCTCAGAGACAAGGTAGTAATAGCCAGTGTTGTCGAAGTAATCAAAAATGTCTCCATTCCTGGTAAAGTCGTCAGGCAACTTGAGTGCATCTGAGGAGTTGGATATAGAGTCACTGGAAAACCAAAGCCAACATGGAGTCTGGAGATGCCAGTTGGCATGGAGGATACAAATATGAAGCAAAGCTTACACATTATTTTTTTCAGGATTTTTAAAGGTGCATTTCTCTTTGGTCAGCAAAACCAGTGACTTTTCATAAATGAAATAAGAGAACTACCATCGATCACCAGCTCACCAGGGCAATTGCTTCCTCAGCTGCTACCCGCTCTGTAGGTGGAGGCTCGAGCCCCATCTGCTCACTGTAGAATTCTGGACCTGTGTATGCTTTCTCGTTCATTAAACTGTTAAGTCCCTTTGTTAGAGGTCGCGTCTGTGCATTATGGATTAGCTCTAAATTTAACTGAACTTTTGGGGGGAATCTAGAATTCAAATCCACCAAACTCCTGACCTGTAACTGTCATTTTAATCTCCCCAAAATACCATTAGCGAGATCATATTTACTATAGTGAGAGAATGAATCCCAGTTTTCAGAGTGTTAAGAAAAGTGGTGGCTCTCCTCATCTGAGTGGCAGATGTCCTCAAAGGAAATGGAAAGACCGACTGTAACATTTTCAGGGCAGCAGAGGCTATCCAATGCTAGATTGCGGTAAACCCCAATTCAAATGTTTTTCTTATTGAGCACCTAGGGATAGGAAGAGAAGACACACAACACTCAATTTTATAGTTAATCACCTTAGGTATGGACTGTACCGTGGTTGGGTAAGTGACTGCTCTTGGTTTGAGGACTTGTGTGCTTTGGACTTAGGAGCAAGTGTCAAGAGATTGGCAACATACTTACAAATGATTTAGAGAGGAACATGTTTATGATACATGTGATATAAGTAACTCACATGTGTATAATATGAGCAATTGTTGAACTTGGAATTGACTTCTTGTTACATGCAATCTTACTTTTTATTTTAAAAGTCTTATAGCAAGAAGTTGGGGAGGAAGGGGATGGTGAAGATGTGAACAGTTTTCTTCCTCTGGTCAATTTGTCACTGTGCCCCCCTACAAAAGACAAAGCCCTTTAAAATCTGTTTGGGGAATGAAGACATTTTCCTTGCTATTTACAAATCATGCTCTGCTCAGTGGAGGGTCCTGAGAGCTGAATGAGCTGGTTGAGTGTGATGCTCAGGTAAGCCCTCTGCAAGCTGGCTATTGTGACTTCTCATCTAAACTACGTGCCTCTTGCTGGTGCTGACCTTTAGTGCCCTGTGTGGCCCTGCTAGGAACCTACAAGGATGGTAGGAAGAAAAGATCCCTGCTGGCAATGGCTGGAGCAAGAACAGGTGGGATTGGAGCTTCCATTTGCAGAGAGGTTAGAATTAAGAGATGCCCAAAGGTGGGCTTGAGACAAGTCAGAGACCAACCAGCAAAGAGCTCACACTCTGAGAGCAGGGGAGCCCCCTTCCCACCAGGCACTTGAAGTGAAGAATCCTGGAGAGCTGAGCAGGTCAAGGGCAGGTGTCTGCAAAGGGCTCACATCTCTTGCTATGCTCCCTTTGTTCCCATACCCAGCCACACAATCCCACTCAAGCACACACAAACTCGCCATTTGTCAGTAATTCAGGAAAGAAAGAAAATCTTGTGTTAAAAAGTCCATGTGAGTACATAACCAGAGATCCTCCCCGAACCTAGGCAGGCTGGCACCCCGATCTTAGACTTGCAGCCTCCGTAACTGTGGGAGATGAATGTCTGTCACCTCAGCTACCCAGTGTATGCTATTCTAACACAGCAACCAGAACAGATTGAGACATCAGTCTTCTAGATGACTAATTTTCTGAAGAAGTTGCAAAAAGAGTTAATAAAGAACAGTTAAGAGTTTCACTCTGAATTCATAAATCTCATTCTTTCTGAGTCCTAACTATGCGCCAGGCATATTATTTTAATATCACCTCAGAATGAGTCTGTGAGGTGTGTATTGTTATGGTTCCTGGTTCACAGGTGGAGAAGTGTCTAACCACCCTGCCCAGGGCCAAGCTCCTGGATGCCGGGAACTAGCACTCACCCTCAGGGCATGGGACCTGCAGCTGCCTTCTCCCCTGCCACGTATCCTCCGTGGTTTCCACTCCTTGGTGATGCGCAGGGTTCATAAGACCACAATTCATTTCACTAAATCTCCGTGTCTTGGAGCCACCTCTCGAAGCACCTCAGACACATAAGCAACAGTGCTCATTGTTGTATCCTGCTGGGATTGTGTGGCTATTTGCTACACAGCATGACCGTCACGAGAGGTAACTGCTTTATCAGGGCATTCCACACTCAAAGGAGAGAAGCACAGGTTCACTGAAGTGTCCTGCTCTTTCCTAACCACGGCTGGTTCTGTCCCAAACACACCTGCTGGCCCAGGCCCTCCCACCACCCGTGCAGACCCAGGCTCCTGCTCTTGGCCTCAAGGTCACTTCCTCTGCAAAGATTCCCGATGCCCCAACTTCTTCTCCTCTAAGGCACGAGACACACTTCCCTCTTTATTGTGTAGCATATGGAGAAAGTGTTATTTCAGGAGGTGGCAGGAGAATTCCTTTGAAATAAGAGGCTGAATCAGTGAAAGATTACTTTTACCACTTTTACCAAGGCGCTGGACAGTAAACAAGGGGAAAAGTGTGCTTAGTGAAAAAAGGGTTGTAAAGGGTTGTAAATTCCATTCTTGCAACTCTGCAGAGGAAGCATTTAGACAAGAAGGGGGGGGGGGGGGGGGGCGCCAGCACCTGGATGCCATGAATAACTGTCCCCGACCTGAACATGGGACACCACGACTTTCATGCAGATCACTCAGCAAATATTTGAAAATGGTTAGGATTGTCTTATTACCTGTGTCCTTCCTGATTAATTGGGAGGAAAGTTCTACATATTGATGATAAGTCTTCTGTGCTTATATGCAAGCCAGAGGAACCTCACCAGGGCCGCATCTGAATAGGGGAGATTTGGAATGACAGAATGTAGCCTAGCTTACAAAAGAAATTGCCCATGATATTTAAGTATAGCCAACTCAGACCCATAACAAAGTTCATTATTGTAAAGGATATTTCCTTGGCTACCATGTTTTTATTTCTGGATAATACCCATTTATAATTACTTTGCACTATATAGGTAAATGTTGTTTCTCAAGTGTTTGATGAGCAGGTCTTGAATTAGAAATATACCCCTCCTTGCATTGAAATAATAATTAACATTACCTTTCAAGAAAATGTTTGCAAATTAAAAAGACTCCATTGAGTTCCTGTGTGAATCATTACAAATTTTAAACTGGTGAAATCTAAACAAATAAGATGTGTTATCAGATATTGATTTTTCAAAAAAATATGACAGATTATTAACACAAACATACAAATGGAAAATTATACTCTTTATTAATTTTTGTTTCTGCCAGTAGAAGAATGTCAGTATCCAAACATTAAGTCACTTTTACCAAAAAAAGCAAAAAACAAAAAAACCCTATAACCCTATATGACTATATGTCAAAAACCTTGTGTTAAATGTTCTAATTAGGATTATTAGTAATAGCCCATATCTGGAAACCATCCAAATGCCTATTGCCTATAAAATGGATAATTACAGGTATTACAGAATATGTGGTGCTAAAATAAAAATTATGGGAATTCTTGGTTTTCAAATAAGTTCCTGCACTATGTGCTGACAGAAAGATTAAAAAATCAAAATGGAATCACTCGCGCTAAAGTTTCACCAATCTGAAACTAAGCTGTTTATCTGAACTCCCAAGAAATCAGGGTTAGAGAGATAACAGCCAAATTTTCCAATCAGGCCAGTTTTGATTGGCATGATAATGAAGTCCCCTCAGCTTTAATCCTTACACACACACACAAAGGTGGCCTGAGGTAACTTGATATTAACCAATCAGATATTTTTCTATTGTCTGTCTTCCTGTCCCCGCCTTACAAGGAAAATAACTTTGAAATGACCAATCTGCCTTTTATTCAAGCCCTTTCCTGTCTGTGAAACCAGCCTCCTCTGCCCCGGGAACCCTCATTCTGCTCCAAGGAACGAAGTGTTGCCCGTTCTAGAACAGAAATAAAGCCAAGCAAGATCTTGAAACAACACTGTGCTTTTATCCTTTGACAAGGACAATGTACTCTGTTTCAATACATTATATGATGTTACATAAATAACACATTGTACCAGGATGATAACTTCACCAGGGGACACCGGTCAACCCTGAGATGAACTCCCAGGTCCCTACCTCACACCTCACACCCAGGAAGCCAGACACCGAAGCTTTCAGAACCACAGACTGCAGAAGCAAGCAATGCACGTGCATGCCATTAGAAAGCACACCGACGGTCACCTGATGAGGGGGTGGTGCCTGGGAGGGGACATGAGGGTTTTCTGGAGCTGGCAACTTTCTGCTTCCTTCTCAGAGCCAGAAACACGTGAGCATGTTTTGTTGTTGAAAAATTATCACATGGAGTTTTCTGTGTGCCTGACCTTCAATACAGATGTTTTCTTATTTTAACTGAAGTAAAACAATAATCCCCAGGTGAAGGGGCGAGAAGAAAGCAGGTGTGTGCAGTCCGTGTCTGTCCTTGAAGGTGGGTTGGAATTCTGTCTGCTAAACACCAAATTCAAAAGGAAAATTCATGAGCAAATACTGGGACAGCTAGAGGACCCAGCACACCGGAAATGCTGAGAAACAATATGGGAGGCCACACATTTGGCTTCACCAGCCACACCAGAGAGCATAGGCAGGCCTCCCCGGGGGGAGCAGAGTAGGGGCGCTGAGTTGTGGGGAAGCCTGAATTTGGGGGTTTGCCAAGGTTGTGGCCCCTCACACATTGTTATGTCTCAGTCCCCTCATCTACCAAACGAGCTAAGAACACCTGCCATGCAGGTTCGTTCTAAGGACGAAGTGAGTCTTAGAATATGTCTGTCAATTGCAAGGTACCACGTGCTGGAAGTCACCAGCTGCTGTGGCTGAAAGCTCGGTCCTTGTCCCCAATGCCAACCCAATAACAAGGACACCGTTTTGGTAAAAAAGAAAAAGAAGTTTTATTGTTTTGCTGGCAAAAGAGAAGCACAGGGGACTCCTGTCCCAGAGGCTGGGATTGTGCCCATCAGTATGAACGGGGGGCTTTTAGAGAGGTGACTCAAAGGCTGCGTTCCCCAGTGTTCTCCATTGGGGTCGTAATCACTTACTAATTGAGAAGTTAATTCTGAGATCTTCTGGTATCATCCCCAAAGCCTCGATTACTTTGTTCCCATGTGGGTAGGTGGTACTCAAGGATAGGTAACTCTTCCTAGGATGGGGAAGAAAGGTAAACCTATTTCCCCTGATATTAGGGCCAGAGAGAGATTAGGAAGGAGCAGGGACAGAGGAAGAGAAGAAAATATGTCCATTTTTAAAATAAGTTGCTGTAGCAGAGCAGCAAGGGCTACGTTCAAAGCATCAAGGGGCCCACGGTCATGCTGTGAGTGGTTTATTTAGTACTTTCTATAAACCAGACCAAAAAATAATGTCACTCCTGGTCACGGTGAGTGTTCTGTCTAAATGCAGGAGTATGTTTTTATATTTCAGGTCAAAATTATTCATCCCAAGCAGACTAGCACCAGAAATCAGAACGCTTTTCCATTATTCATTTACAAAGCTCTTATTTAAAACACAAGATCCACGACTTCAAAACAACACCATTTAAATTCAGAATTACCCTTTATAACCCTCCAGAGAGGTAAGAGATTGCCTCATTATCTGGTGCTATCGGACCGGTTCCATTAGTGTGATCAGCTCTTGCTTGTGCTTGTCATTTTTACTAGACTCTCCTTCCAATGCATGTGGCACCCAACTCTAATTTAGTCTAATTTTGGATCCACAAATATAAACTTCATGTAGCATTTCACTTATCTCTAAAATAAAGTTATCGCTCTAGTTCCCAGTTCCTTTCTGGAACACATTATTGTTTGTTGAGTTATTGATCTTAGTTGGAAAATTAGAATATTAGCTTTCAAGTCCTTTACATTAAAATGTCATTTGTTAATTTGCATTAAATAGCTGGCATTATGGGCCCACTGAGAATTAACTTTGCTTCTAGCTGTTGCTAATTATTAACATTTTTTATCTTTGCACTTCAAGCATTTGTTTTGATACTCTCCTTTCCTATCTGTTCCAAGTCATAAGTCATCCGGGAGGAAGCGATTAAGCTGCCAGATTGCCCTAATGGTATTCATCCTGGGAGATCATTTGTAGTACCAACTAGAGTTTGCCTTTTAACAACTGGTAAAGATCAATCTGTTTCAATATTGAGAATTAAAATACAGAGACTTCCTAATTTTTAATTATCCTTTGCAGCAATGTCCAGGGCCTTGTGTTTGTCTTTGAGTTTCTGGCAAGGGAGAAAACTGAGCTGATGGAGCCTTCCACTTCTTGCTAAAACACGGAGGAATCCTGGTAAACATTACAATGTGTTTTAAAGTATTTAGTTAGGTTAATAAGTAAGAGAAAGTTTCAGGTGCTGCCAGAAACTAAGGATGAGTTTGCAAGATGACCCCCTGAGCGGCAGATCTTAGACACGGGCCTAACGGCTAAGGGCCAGGGTTTAATGTTGGGAGAGGTGATGGGTTCTGAGACCCTTGGTGGGGAATAACACCACTGGAACTGCTGGAGCCAGAATCTTTGAGGACCTGCCACCATTAAAAAGATGCTCTGTTGCCAGAAGCCAATTGCATTAGCAATCATCTCTGGCTGCATAAGAAATTATTCCAAATATTCAAGGCCTAAATCACAGCATGTATTAGCTGGTGGTTTCTGTGGGTCGAGCATCCTGGTGGGCTTAGCAGGGCCCTCTGCCTCAGCATCCCTCACAAGGCTGCGCTCAAGGTCGCGACCCGCCCGACTCTGCCTCTAAGTTCATTCCTGTTTTTGGGGTTCAGTTCCTCACAAGTTGTTGGCCAGAGGTTTCGCTCGACTCCCCACCTCTGGGCCTCTCCAGGGGACAGCTTGCAACATGACAGCCAGACTTCAAGAGAGAGCAAGCAACAGGCAGCAGAGGGTAGGATGGAGGCCAGAGCTTTCTGTGACCTGGTCTCAGACGCAGCTTCCCACCTCCTGTGCCATGTTCAACCTGTTTGTCAATCAGCTCGGATTCAAGGGATGGGGTTATACACGAGTGCGAATCACAAAGAGGGATGACAGAGGCCACCTTTGAAGCTGCCTACCACAAGCAGCTATTTATCTGGACCCATGTGTTCCTGTTCAAGACTTGGAGGATGGTCCCCACAGACCCAAGACCCAGTCTCCGGAAGGGGTAGCGCCAGCTGGTATGGTGTCTATGAGGCTGGGGTTCGATAAGGGTGGGGTTGATGGTACAAAAATAAGCTGGGACTAGAACCATAGCCAGCCACGTGGAGACCGTGCTGGGTGATGCTTCGGGAACGGAAGCAAACAGAAAACAGCCATTCCTCACTCGCAGCACCTGATGAGCAAAAGCTGAAAGAGAAGAGCCTCCCTTTTAGTGGCAGAGGACAAATGTGCATGTGGATTCCAGCCCCGGCATCCTAAAGCAGAATGCACAGGAGAGGGGCTGCAGCTGAGAGCCTGCCACTTCACCTGAGCACAGAAGGCAGGAGGAGAGCGTCCTCCCGACCCAAGAAGTGGCAGAAGGCTTCTCTCTGCCTGGGGATCTGGGCAAAAAATACTTTTCAAGTCTCCAAGGAGAAATCAAAACAGTAATTTTATACATAGCTTAGGCGTGGAGCCTAAATTTACACTAGCCAAGCAGTGTAGGAATCTCAAAGAATAAGAACGACAACAAAAAAGTCTCAGGCCAATGAAATCAATGGAACATAAGCAAACGCACCTCCCGAGCCTCCTGGGGGTGGGCCTCGGGCCTCCCGGTCCACCAAAGGTGAACTCGGTGTCAGGCTTAAAGCCCAGAGAGTGGGCTGGGGTGCGGCTCAGGGGTGAGCACTTGCCTAGCATGGGCAGGACCCTGGGTTTGGTCCCCAACATCATACACACACACACACACACACACACACACACACACACACCCCAAAGAAAGAAAGGAAGGGAAGAAAGAAAAAGAAAAAGAAAAAACACCTAGGAGTGAATGCTTTATGGAAGGGCGAAGGGTGACTGAGCAAACACAGAAACAGAAGAAAAGGGTAGGGAAGGAACCAGAAGTAGGACTCTCGCGTCCTGGAGAGGTCAGAAACATCTGGAATTATTCAAACGATACCACAGCGAAAACGGTCAAGAAAGAAGAAGAAGGTTCTGTTGAACCATAAAGGTTCCTCTTAACATGACCATTCGTCACTCCGCCTTCCTGAGAATTCCGGTGGAGTAACGGTGACGGAAGGACACCCGCAGGCGCCAAGGGAGGGGGAAGGGATGCGCGATAAAACATCGCATCACAGGCAGCTTGAGAAGGCCAAGGCCGAGCCCAGGAGGATGGGAGGGGCAGGGAGCAGGCGAAGCTCCAGACGCATTCTGAGCCTCAAGCCCCCTCCCTCCAGGGGAGAGCATGAGCAGCCAAGGTCTACGCCCCAAGCACACAAGTGCAGGCGGTTCCTTTTAGAAAACCGAGCGAAAGAAAACGTCTACTGTGTTTTATGAGAATACTTCCCTCAACTGTCTGGCAACGTTTGCCTAGGCTCATATTTAATAGTGAGGATTAGAAAACCAATGGAAAGTTTTGTTTCAGAAAGGAAAAGAACTTCAAAGAAGTGGAAGCAACATGCAGAACCAGAAAAATCAGTAAGGATAAACGACCATTGATAATGTCCTCAGAGCTAAAAAAGAAAAAAATGGTATACACATGAAACAAGAACAGGAGGTAACTTAAAAAGAAACCTCTGTGGAAACAAAATAATAATCCTTTAGGAAATTAAAAAATGATAATAGGAAGACTTTTGTGAAAAGTTGGAAAGATAACAGAGGGAAGGGGAACGCTGTCATTCAAGGTGTAAAAGAGAGGGATTCCTCATTCCTGTAGGAAGAAACCAGGGGATGAAATCCAAACTTGAAAACAGTAGTATCACCATAATGTAGTAATGCTGAGACAAATGTCAAAAGAAACAAGTTGAAAACAGTAGTGTTTGGGAGTTGGAATCTAGTGTGAAGCAGGGGCTCTCTTTATTTTATCCTAAGTCTTATAGAATTTAATTGGCTTTTGATCATTGCATATGTATCATTTTACTAAAATAAATGTGTAAATATGTATACCTGCACGTATGTCCAGATATACACACACACACCCATGCACATACCATCCCTGACTTATGCTGATTCAACTTACAGTTCATCATCTTTACAAAGGTGCTAAAACGATATTTAGTCAGGAGAAATCATACTTTAAAATTTGATTTTTGATCCTTCCCAGGGCTAGTGACGTGCAGTACAGTCTCCTATCATGATTCTGGGCAGGGACAGAAAGTTATTGCTGCTCTTCAGTCCCCAGATCGTGAGGGGAAACAACAGCCCTGTAATGGTTAATTTGAATTGTCAACTTGATTGGATAAAGAGAAGCTGATGATTGAGAGGCCTCTGGGGGTGTCAGTGAGGGCGTGTCTAGGAATGATTGGCATGTGGGACAGTGAACTGAAGTGGAGCCCCTCCCTAAGTGTGGGCAGCACCACACCCAATAGGACAGCGGCTTGGATGGAATAAAAGCTGGAAGAACAAGGAAGCAGATGCAGATGCAAGCTCGATTCTTCCTGAACGGGTTCTTGCCTGCTGCTTCAATCGCCTGAGGATATCGAACTTTTCTTCACTCTTCCAAAGTGGATTCTACCAGTGATTCTCTGGGGAATTTCCAGAAGCCCTCGGTCTTGGACTAGGGTAGCACGACTGATCCTTCTTGTTCTGGGGCTTCCACCTCTTGGACTGTACAGCCACTGGTTCTTCCAGCTCTCCAGTTGCAAGACGGTCACTGTGAACTACCCAGCTTCTGGTCATGTAAGCCAATCTAATAAATTCCCTTTTTATAATCATACTTCCTATTGATTCTGTTCCTCTAGAGAACCCTGACTAATACAAGCTCTCTACAGAGTACAATCTACTGTGTAGCTAAGACAGCATACTTTTTGGGTCAGGAGGACCCAATGCATTTGAGACTTTTGATATTTTCAACTTATGAGGAGTTTACTGAACATAACCCCATCATAAATCAAGAAGTATCTATATACACACACATGAAAGTCATTAAGAGACACATGGAGAAAAATGGGAGGGTCCAAGGTAAGTCTACAAAAAATGTTTTCCAAGGAGAAATGGAGAAACTGGGGGAGAGGCTTTGTTAAAAAAAAACTTGGCAGCTCTCTGGAATGCGTGATTGTTCAGATTCAAAAATAGCTCTCCAAGTCTCAAGCAAGACAGAGTTCAGCATGATGATTGTAGTAGATGATTTTCCCTGTGTTTTGCATTTGATTTGTGACCTCATCCTCAGTGGAACATCGGTCTTCTGGGGTCATGCAAAGGCCTCTGCAGAGTGGCCTAGTTAGCTTCTGCCAAGCATCCCTAAAGATCACTGGCCAGGCATGGGATCCTAAACCACAGCCAGACAATATTCAGACTCCATAACACCTTATGGATAAGACCTGCTGTCTCTCCACCAGCAAATCTTTACCTTTCTCTTTCCCACTCAGAATTTTGGACTGTGTTTAAAGGATGAAAAATTAAGAAATATGGAATACATGCTCAAGATCTATGAAAAGGTTTGTCAGGTTTGTAGCATTATCAGAAAAAAAGTCTAAACATATAGAAAGTATAATATACCATAGCATAACACAACACGATACAGGCCATAGCACAGGAAGAAGAGGGACCGAAAAGACACATCAGACTGAAAGTAAGACAAAGGAATTTGGAAAGACAATGTGAACATAAAGAAAGGTGGCCTTAAGGTAGACATCGCTGGCCTGAGGACGTCAGTGTCAATCTGCTTTCCACCATTGTGACAAAATATCTCCTAAAAGCAACACAGAGGAGGAAAGGTCTATTTAGGCTGTGGTTTCAGAGGTTTCAGTCCCTGGTCACCTGGCTCCATTATTTCTGGGCCTGAGGTGAAGCAGCACATGGAGGCGGGAGGGTGTGGCAGAGGAAAGCTCTCACTTCCCGGCAGCCCGGAAGCAGAGCAAGAGAGCAGGGACACGTAGATGGGGACAGGATGTGACCACCAGGACCACACCCAGAGGCCCGCTCCACGCGCTCGGTCCCCCTCCTACCTGTGGTCTCCACCTCCCCTAATCTATCAAAGGATCAATCCAGGACGAGGCTGAAGCCTCAGGATCAATTCCTTCCCAAAGTCCGGGCTCTGAACGTCACTGCCCTGAGGACCAGGAATCCCCGGGAGCCATTCCGCACAGACTGGAAGAGCCCAAACCCCCAAGAGCCCTGCTTTCACTGGCCCTGCAGAACCCCGTCTCCCACAGGGACCCCTCCGTGTGTGCCAGACTCTGCTCTGGGTTCTCGGGCTGCGCAATGATGGTCACAGCTCACTGGGCCTCTAGCTGGCGGTCGCTCCGCCTCCTGGGCCTGGGCTGGTCCACCTGTGAGACCGGAACGTGATGGTGACAGCCCTGGCTGTCCTGAGGGACGAATCAGCCAACACTTGGAAAGCAACCGGAGGGGCATTGAACGCAAGCTCAGGAGGGGCAGCCAGCACAGGCTCTGGCCCCTTGTCCTGATTGTTTGTCTCTTCCTTTGTTTTCTTTGGGGGGGGGGGGGGCGGGCGGGCTGGGGGGGGGTGGGAGGGGGGGAGGATTGGGGGCTGTTATCACTATTTCTTTTTTTTAATTATTTTATATGTTCTAATGAGTTTTACATGACAGTAGAATGCACTTATGCATTTTGATAAATCATACATAAATGGAGTATAATTTCTAATTTTTCTGATTGTACTTGTTGTAAGATCACATGGGTCATGCAGTCATACATGTACATAAGGTAATAATGTCTGTTTCACCCTACTATCCTTCCTACCCCACACCTCTTCTCCTCTCTTTGCTCCCCTCTACCTAATGTAACTATTCTTCCCTTGTTCCCCCCTTATTGTGAATTAGCATCTGCAGCCACATCCATGAGTTTATAGCAGCTCAATTCACAATAGCTAAGCTATGGAACCAACCAAATGCCCTTCAACAGATGAATACATAAACTGTGGTGTATATACACAGTGGAATATTACTTAGCTTTAAAGAAGAATGAAATTATGGCATTTGCAGGTAAATGGATGGAGTTGGAGAATATCATGCTAAGCAAAATAAGCCAATCTCAAAAAATCTAAGGCCGAATGTTTTCTCTGTTATCACTATTTCTTAAAATGCTACATGAAGATATCACCTCTCTGCCAATTTAACCTCGTGGTATAGTGTGGAAAGCCCTCCTCGCCGGTCTCCTGCCCTCCCATCTGGCCCCAACCCCCCACTTCCCATACAGGCACCCTTCAGCCTCTGTAGCTCCTGGCCAGGGGCCTCTCCTGGAGCACAGCTTGGGTTCCAGGGTCTTTGTTCCTGCTTCGTCTGCCTGGGTACAGTGCACTGGCCAGAGTAGCAAGGACCAGAAGACCGCTAGCAGTACCTGAGGGTGGCTCAGCCTGTTGTCTTTGGGCACACTGTGGTCCACCTCTCTGGGAGTCCAGGAGGTGACATCTAGCTCTGAGCTCCCTGAGGACATCTAGCTCTTTTCCCCTCCTGACCTTCCCGGGCTGTGCCCCTTCCCTCACCCAACTGTTTCTAACCCCTCTACTTTAAACAGGGAACCACTCTTTCTAGAAGACCTTTGGACCTCAGTTCACTCACAAATTCACCACTGTTTATTGAGACCTTGACCAGATCCCAGGGTCAGAGAAAGAAAAAAGATGCCTCATCTTTCAGGGCTTCCGAGCTAATTGGGAAGAAGCAGAATTTAGGGATCTGCCTGCCCCAAATTATAAATGCCATGAAGGGCAGAACACGGGCCTTGTTCTACTTCACAGATGCGCATCTGGCTTTGGAACCTGAAACTCCACCTTGCAGGCGGTCACAGCGTCAGGAAGCAGCAGTATGTGCAGTGTATGTTCTGTGTGTAACACATTATTTATGTTTCAGGAAAAGTCTGCTCAGTCAGCACTATGGCGATGCCTGTTTTACAGATGAGGAAACTGAGGCACAGAGAAGTTAATTGATTATTCAAAAAGCCAGAGAATAGCAGACCCAGGGTCTGATTCAAGTCTTTCCAACTCCAAGTTCAACAAATCCGCTAGAGCAGGGTTTTCCGACCTCAGCACTTCTGGCTCTGCCTTGGGCTACCCTGGGCACTTCAGGAGGTTTAGTAAATCTTGGGCTCCACCCAGCTGTGACAGATAATGACATCAGACAGTCCAAGGGGCACTGGAGGTGAAGGGGGCCACAAAGCTTCCCCTGGCTGAGAACCTCTGCTGAGTGCCTTCCTATGTCCCCAGACCAAAAGCTAAGACCCCCTCCTCAGCCAGGGGCGGGCTGGAGAACGGACTTCAGCTCACCTTCTGAGTCTCCACGCCGCATCTTCTCAGTCTTAAAATGAAAGTGTGCTGGGTATTGAGATGCTCAGCTTTCTGTGTGTGCAGCCAATACCTGCGATAAATAAGCTTATGCATAGAAAAGGCTTATTTTTGCTCATGGCTTCAGGGGTCAGTCCGTGGTTACGTGGCTCTGTTGCCTTGGTCCTGAGGTGGCACAGTACATCCTGTGGGAACAATGGTAGAGGAGGCCTATTCTTCATGGGGGCCAGGAAGCAGAGAGATGAGAAGGGCCGAGGTCCCCTGATGCCCTTCCAGGGCTCAGCTCCAGTGACCTAACTCTCTCCAGCTGGCCCTCATCTCTTGAGGCTTCCACTGTCTTCAAAGGCGCCACACACCAGGGACCAGGCCTTCAGCATACAGGCCTCTGAGGGACATCTCAGATCCAAACAACAGCAGATATCATCCAAGGATTCATTCAGCACTGAAACCCTGTGACTCCTATACAGCCTCCTATTCCACCATGGACCCTGGTGTGACTAATTAAAATGACCCCAAAATGGGAGCCCCTGGAACGCATGCTCAGCAGAGGTAGAGAGCAGCTTGTCCATCCCAATTGAAGTCCAGTGAATTGACCATTTACTGCATAGCTCTCTATTTTCTCAACATACTACAGCGCCCAGAGGAACACGGAGCAATAAATAGTATTATAACACTCAATTATGCTCCCAGAGGGCAGAGAACTTCTAGAGAATTCTAAAGCAGAACCATTCTTTTTTGCATGCAAAGATTAAATAGCTCTCTCTCTCTCTTTCTAAATAAACACAGGAGTTCTTGAAACATGCTAACTTGTTTTCTAAAATATAGCCTCTGTTAAATTTAGGTTTTCTAGAGACCTTTGAGACTCTCAAAGAATAGACATGCAGGGTCCGGTTACACCCTATCCAATATTTTTTAACCTGTGATCGTGTTTTGGACCTACATTCTGTTTTCACAACACTGAGTAAAATAGAGTTCTCCGAGCTGTCGTCATGTTTAAATGAAGAGACGCGGGCCGAGAGCATAGCCCACCACTTCAGATCACTTCACAAAGCCATGCCAAGACCAGTGCCTGCCTTGGGATTCTCATGACAGTGGCATCCATAGCAAAGGCTGGCGTTGACCTGAGGGGACCTCCATGCGCTCCGTGGCGGTCAGGGCCCCACTTTGTGTCTAACTTCGAGACTGCTGCTCAACAGAGAGGGCAGATGGGGAGGCACCTCCAAGGCATGGATTCTATCTGAATTTGAAAAACTAGAACCTAAGAGGAAAAAAGAGGAATTAGGAACAACTGCTCAGACAGCATTAGATTTTTAAAAATTCACCTAGACGGATATCCAGAAATCAACCAGAGATAGACCAGCGTTAAGGTGTAGCGGACGCTAGCGTTCACAGGGCTGCGCTGAGCCCTCGGGGGTCGTGCAAAGATCCTGAAGAAGGGCTGCAGAAGTGGCTCAGGAACGGCTGATGACCGGCCGGGCTGTCCCTTCTGGTGCCCTGGTTCCTCACTCTCTGGCCCCTCGTCCCCACTGTGAGGTGCCTGTGCAGACCTGGGCAGGCAAGGCAGCCCGTGCTTTTGTTCTGTTCCTGGATGTTGGAAACGAGTTGCAATGAAAACAACACAAGACTGCAGTCGGGAGGCGTCCCGGCTGGCCTGCCTTCGGCCAGCTCCGTGACCCATGGCGAGGAGTTAGCCCCTGGGGCTCCCGGTCCTCACTTGTGAAATGAAGGGATTGAACCTGCTGATTCTAAGGTCACGCTTTGCCTTGAGCAGTGAACCAGGCCAGATGAAGAGCCAACAGCTAAAGCCCTGAAGTTTCTCCAAGATTTCCAGGATCTCCAGCTTTGCTTTTTCCGCCTTTTTGTCCAGGCAGTATCCTAATTTTTTTCATGTTAAAACAGGGAAGATAGAATTCCATCATCTGCGCTTTGGCAGAAAGCCTTTCACGCCGACCTGCTGTCTCCCGTTACGCTGAGGTGGACGCCCCTGAGTCTGCGTTCACCTAGTTGAATGAGCAGAGTTTGTGCTAAGGGTAAGAAGAAATCTGATGCCTGACAGGGGAGGCACAAGAACCGTCTTTCAGCTCCTGCTAAGCCTTGTCCTGTGGGGGACTGGCTGGGATCATCTCAGAAAGCCTGTGGGGCCGAGCAAACGTGGAAAAGGACTGCCTTCTCTCCCCTTCCCCATCCTTCCCTTCTCTGAACCCCATTTCTTCCCAAAGAGAGAGAGGGGACATGGCAGTCCAGGTCAGACTCAGGCAATCCCCTGGTGCATGCTAAGCAGAGATTCTCTGAGGCCCCAAGTTAAAGCCCCTGAGCATGTTTGGGGGAGCGGAAGTGTGTGGGAGCAAGACACTGAAATTAAATAGTTCAAGGATCAGGAACAGTGGTCCATTGAAGACACGGAACACCCGTAAAATGGAAGTCAAATAGTGAACACAGGGAACTGACAGTATTCCTTGTTTATTCCTAATCATGGTGAAGTCCAAATAACTCTTAGGCACTGCTCATCAGAATGACCTGCAAAACGTTCTGTGCCTGCAGAAGTGCACTTTACGCTAGCCTCGCTGCCACATGGCAGGCAGGTCTATGGTCTTCCAGACGCCTGGACACCACAGTAGGGGTGACGGACTTTGCAGGCTCAGGCTCCAGTGGCAAGAGGACTCTTCGCACATCCTGGTTCCTGGAACTCTGGTCACACCCCATTCCACCTTCCTCTTGGTCTTCTCATCTGAAGACTCTGACACCACTCAGGCTGGGGGCTCCAGTTCCAGCTCAGCAACTTTGGACTTCGACCAGTGGATGGATGGGGAGGAATCATGATGCTGAAGGGAGAGAGAGAGAGGGAGGCCCCGAAACTCATGGGGAGCAGAGTGTTCGTTTTCTCTGATTCTTCCAAAGTTACTTTGCTTACCTTCATTTGACTTATGTCTCTCATGTTCTTCACAATGGCTGAAAGTTAGCTAAGGAAATTTGTAAATCAGAAACGGAGGAATAAGTACCAAGAGCACAGAATGAGATTCCCACTCAAGAATCTGATGCCTCCTTGAGACTCTTCCCTACAGCTGTTCCCTTCAGATCAGGTGGCTCAGCGCCTCACATTCCGCATGAAGTGCTCATCTGCATGGGTGAAGGGCATCCCTGCAGAAGAGGGCCCAAGTTCACGGTCCCAGTCAAGGTGGAGTGATCTGCAGGAAAAGCAGGAGGTCAGAAAACAGAGACTGGGGCCAAAGTCTGGGAAGCAGCTTTCTTCACTGAGAAGGCAAGTCTTTGAGTCTGGAAGTCCTTTGTTCAGTATCATTTTGAGACCTGCAAAATGAAAATGTCCAAAGATGCAGGTTGTGATTAACATAAAAAAAAGACTTGCTCTAAAAATGAGTTTCTTCCCTTTGCTGGAAATCAAATATTTAACATAACTACTCTTGTATCAGGAAGAAAGGAAAAAAGAGGAAGAAAAATGAAAAGCCAAGAAAAACAGCCACATACCGTGATGCTTTAAAATACAGCAAAAATATTGACTCCCTGTATTAACCAACTGGAGGGGTAGCCACATGCAATTTCCCAAATAAGAAGTAGTTATGGTTACTGCACTCTGGAAAGCAGGCATGGAGGGGAAGCTTCACTTTGGACAACTGCAATTTAAGTAAAACAACAGCTTAATAAAGTGTCAGCAGCTCCCTCACTGTTTAAAAACAGATGGGCTTTGCTAGCCAGGAAGAAGGAGAATTTTTAGATGTGCTGCAATTTAGAGAGTCTGTCTTCACCCTTTATTGAATCATTAAGACTCTGAAAAGCATAAATAATGATAAAGTCTCCAGTTCACTTCGGAAACTTCAGTGCTGTGTGTCAGATTTGGTCAATAGTCAAACCATCATCAATTTTAAATTACGATACAGAGAGCAGACTTTTATACATGTAAGAATTTTGAATAGACTGTTAGCCAAAGTATTTTTACAATTCTTTTCTCTTTCTACAGTTGAATAACCATGAGGCTAAAACTAGCAAGGCAGTTAACATTTCAAAGTCAGACCTACAAACCACATCTGTCTGTATATGTATATGTATGCATATGTGTGCGTGTGTGTAAACATACATACACACATATACTCAGATAGGTAGGCAGGTAGGTAGATGATCAGCTGTGCAGTGTATAGATTTCCTCCTGACAGTGTGAGAATCTAATTCCAGTACGTCCAGAACATCCCCAGTTTGGGTCCTGAGAAGATTGGGTGGTTAGTCACCCTTACCCTCAATGTTCCCTTGTGCCACCAAAACCAGTAGTGCCTTTGTCATGAGGGGAGGCCCAGGTGACATAAGGAGTTGGGGGCCCATTTGCCCCTGACGTGACATGTGAAGATGGCACCTGCCTTCCTGTGGAACTGGAAGCCACCCCATTGGAGATGGGACACACATTTCATAAGGCCTGTCCCACAGCAGTCTTAAGACTTATCAAACCCTGGTTTGTCCTGTTGTCCCAGGCCTTGCAGGATGCTGAAAACGAGGGACCGACCCACTCCCTCACAAAGGCAGGAGAACCCCGGACCCGTGCTGCAGATCTGGGTTCCTGAGATCTAGTCCCAGACTAGCTGTGTGACCTTGAGAAAAGACATCACTCTGAGGTTGACCAGCCAACGGGAAAGCCAGGATCAGGGCTGCTGTCATCCCAGGTGTCTGACTCTGGATGTTCCTGCTTGCTGCATGCTTTGAACTCTGCTCAAAGAATATTTAAACATGATTAGGATTTCCTTAGTACCTATGCCCTTCCTGATTAACTGGGGGAAGAGTCCTGCAGGCTGATACGTATTCTTTGCTTAAATAAAAGCTATCCAGTCCAGGGCCACATCTAAATTCAGATAATTTAAAATGATAGAGTACAGTATTACTTGTAAAATAGTTAATCATACTAAGTATATGATCGCTATTTGGTAACCTTGTATATCTATCTCTCTGCACCATCTGTCTGTTGGAAAATATAAGACAACAATCTGGACCTTCAATAGAAATTTTTCTCCAGGTCACTAATAAATTTCAGAAATGGTAAGATTAGTGAACAATAGTGTTCTGGAACACAGGCCTCCCTGATGATCAGCATTAACATCTCTCCCAAAACTCCAGAACCTATTATAATTTCTGGAAGCAAGTTTCCAAATGATACTACACCTTTATGTTTACTAGTGAAAAGATGACAATATGGTGCCTTTTGATCTAACTAGGAGATAGGATGGCACTTCAAGATAGAAGAAATGATGCTAGAGTTTTAGCCTGTCTCCTTTAAGTAGAGAGATCACACAAATTTTTATCTTGATGTTGTGTACTTTTCTCATTAAAACTTGATTCTCATTGCTTTAGTCATTAATCCCATTATGGCATTTTATCTAAAACATAAGCTTTTATCATGTCAAAGTAGAAATAATGAGATAATGAGATAACATTGTACCCATTGTGGCTAATTACCAAGTTGCAGATCTTAACACACCAAAGCTCTATCCCAAATTGAAAGAGAACAAATCCGTCTCCCTCTTCACTTTTTGACTTTAGAAGGAAGGTCTGCAAGACCAATTCTTTATGTGTTCACACCTTTTGTGTTGAAGGAGGAGTAGGTCAGTAAAAATTAATTAAAAGAGTTACTTAAGCAGAAAAGAGAAATTTACTAAGCAATTTCCCACTTCTTGGTAAAACCCTCATCCCAGACCATAGAGTCTCCTGAACAAGTGACTTTATTTTGTGATTTAACAGTAGGATATTTCTTAGCTCATCCCATCTGCATCCATTTTCACAATGACTGAACAAATGCAATTAGCTTGCAGTGAGCCAAGTAATGATTTTCTTAAAGAAATGGGAACACTTTCCTAGACTCTAATGTGTACAGACGTCTGCTGCATCTCTTCCAGCCGAGCTCCTGATAGGAACAACCACATGTCTTGTTCCAGTGCAACATGGCAAAACTTTTGTGGCAAAAAACAATACCATGGGATAGAAGAGCCAGGTAAGGGGTGAATGAGAAGATGCTGGGCCTCTCCATCATTTCCAGGTTGGGATCCTGACCAGGAAAGAAAGAAAACTAACACTGTGGCACCCGTACTCAAGGCTGATGCTCCACCAAGGAGTTTATATCCACGCCAGAATTCTAGAAGCTCAGTCCATCAGAGCAGAGACCGTATCTGCCTTGCTCACAACCATATCCTTAGTGCACATGGTAGGCATTCAAAAGATGCTTTGGAAGACAACCTGAAGCCCCTAGGAGTCATTTCCATCCTTGGATTTGGTAGAATCCAAGGTGGTTCCTCACTGTTGGTCTTAGAAATCAGTTGGCTTCTCAGGAGTCATCATACCTGGGAATGCTGAGCACACAAACATAGCTTCTCCAAGACCTTCAGATTCAAGGGCACTGGAAAACATTTTAGCAGATACTTTTAATTCACTAAGACAGAGGACATAAGCACACCCTACACGCGTGACTGTATATGTACAGAAGAAGGCTCCTGCTTTTCAGCCCACTAACCATATTTCATCAAATCTAGAACACATCCTGTCAACTGTAAGATGCCTCTTGATTTCCAAGATGGTAGAAGGTGAAACTCTCTCTGCATTTGGTTCTGCGCTGTGTGATCCCACACACACGTAAAATGAGATAAGAGATCTGAACAAGGACGATGATTATGGAGGAAGTGGGGCTGTTCTCCTGGGAAGACATGCTATCATGTAGTCTCCCTGTTAAGCTCTTCATCCCAAACCTTGCCACCCTTCCCTGCCATGATCCACTCCATCGCCTTCACTTGGTATACACTTAGCCCACACAAAAAATATTTAATTTAAATTTTAATCAACAGTAGAAGTACCTTTTTAATAACAAATTAAATGAATTGATATTGAGAATTGAAAAAAACTAGATTCTTACACTTGTGTACTATTTGGTAGTACATATGTAAATTCAATCACAATGTATAAAAAAAAGAATTGTAAGTTTTTCAAAATCAATGCAAAACTACTCAGCAGGCTAACTTCTGCAAATTTCAAGTGTATTTTATTCTAGGTGGAAACATTCACCTAGTAATACAGCAGTCATAGCTAAAGTTTTGTTTTATTTCAGAAACTAATAACACTACTGCTTATGTTTTTGTAGCCCAGAGGAACTTGCTCAAACAACTTAATCAAAAAGAAAAAAGGAGAAAGGAGAAGGAAGAGGAGAGGAAGAAAGAAATTAAAAGTAATTTCATTTCTATCATTTTTGGTACCTGATTGTGAGGAATGCACCATTATTATGTAGATTTTTACAGACAAGCAAGTCAGGAATTCTAGTTATAAAGACTTCCAATACTGAATCTTGGAGATTTTTAAGATACAGAAAATTGATCAGTAAAGAAACCATAGTAGTATGGAAGGTGCGATCTTTTTACTGTTTGTATTCTTGATTGCCATTCAAACTGGAGTGAGATGAAATCTATGTATAGTTTTGATTTGCATTTCCAAGATTACTAAGGATGTTGAACATTTTCAAAATACTCATTGGCCATTTGCATTTCTTCTTTTGAGATCATTTGCCCATTTATTAATTGTTTTTTTTTTTTTTGTTGTTGTTGTTATAATAACAATAGAATAGAAATCAGAGGAGTACGGGAGATAAGGAGAGGGAGGAGAACAGGGAAAGGGAAGATATGATGGAATGAGATTGATCAAATTGTGTTATATGGGTGTATAAATATGGCATAATAAATCTCACCATTATGTATGATTATAATGCCCCAATAATAAATAAAAATTAAGATTCCACTTTGTAGAGGACAAAATTGAGTCAGTTGCTTAAAATTATACAACCAGGATGGTTGTATTAGATTTCTGTGTCATTTCTAGCGTAAGGTCTACTGTCATATCAACTCTGTCTAGTATTTTAAGTATGTTATTTGCAAATTATGAGCTTCCTGGAGAATTAAGGCAATATGCTATTGTCAACACTGTACTTTTGTTAAAAGTTACTTCACTATAAAAAAAAATAAGAAGAAGAAATCATAATACCCTGAAAGGGTTCCTCTTTTGTAAAATTGTCACAACAAAGATACTCAAATAGGAAAGCAACAGACATTAAGACAAACTCCCCAAACCATCAGCCTTCCAAGGGGCAGGATGGGTGCTGGGTTTCACACCCAGCGAGCAGAGAGCTCTTGATAGCTGTGTTAGCTGAAGGGCTGAGTGAATGAATGAATGAATGAATGAATGAATGAATGAATGAATGAATGACTCACACGTACGGCCAGGTGGTGAGCAGCTGTGGTAGCAGCCGCAGAGTGTAGAAGGTGAAGAACAACTGTCAGCAATCTGACTGGAAAGGAAGAACCAGGAGAACAGCCTGGCTACGTGAAGGGCATCGTATGCTTCTGCAAGGGTCGTGGTGGGTGTTGTGGTTTGGATATGAGGCATCCCCCAAAGAGCTCAGGTGTCAGCCAAGCAATGTTCAGAATGAAATGATTAGATTATGAGAGCTGGAACCTAATCTGTGGATTAATACGTTTGATGGGTTGATAATCTGAATGGATTACTGGGTGATAACTGCTGGCAGGTGAGGTGACTGATTTTCTACCCCACGCCCTCCTGCCTTGGTTTTTTGCTCATCTTAGACTTGGAGCTGACCAACCAGGGACTGACCCTCTGACACTGTGCGCTGAAATAAACTTCTCTTCCTTTAAAGTGTTGTCAGGGATTTTGGTCACAGAGACACAATAGAGCCAGAGAGACTCCGCACAGTCACTAGACCACAGAGGCAAACTCAGTGGAGTAGAGATGAGCTTTCTAACAGGAATTTAGGAGTCACACGGGCCAGGTGTGATCCTGTTAGCTTCCCACGTGGACTCTGCAAGACCCAGATGTGGGGGGTACATAAGATGAGAGGGACTCCACGATTCATTTCTTGGAGGGCACACCCTCGCAGGGAGGTGGTGGCCAGGGTAGACCTCACACTGTGAATCCTTATCTGGAGCTGGTTACCCTGAAATGTGATGCTTTCCTGGTCTCCTGCAGGGGGGCCAAGGACACAGCTATGGGGTTCAAGTCCTAAGAATAACTGCAAGAGCAGCCGAGGGCAGGCACAGTGTCTCCTGACCCAGAACCCTCCATTTGGCTGTCACGACTCCTCATCAAGGCTAAAGAGCAGATTCCGGTACCGAACCTGTACCTGCTGCCCAGAAGCGGCCGCCAGCTCTCCCTGGCTGGACCAATGCAGCAGCCCAGGGGCTCAGCAGCAGGTGTCACTGGCAACACTGTCAGTCAAGCAGGGATTGCCGAATCTTTACTCCTGGCAATGAGGCGAGAAATAGAACGTGCTCAGCTGGATTTCCCGATCACAGGTCGGCTTGCAAGGCTTAGGGGCGGGAAGCGGGAAGTCATCTTTTACCGTGCTAACTGAACAGTCAGGCTGGAAGCCAAAATCCATAAAATCAAAGAGGGGATCCCATATTTTATCTGCTCCTGATTGTTGGATAGGGCTCTTCTTGAAAAAGAAATAGTGATTTTCTTTCAGATAATTAAATGAAACAAGCAAGCCCCCCCCCCCCAAAAAAAGTGGAAATCATTGGATTTAAACTATTTAAAGGCAAATCCTGTCTTCTCTTTACAGCTCGCCTATAAACATCTTGAGAGAAAATCCTTTCTTGTCCCCCTCTTTTATCGTTCAGGGTGCAATTTATGGTGTCGTGCACGTGGCAGAGATGAATATGTATTTTGGGGAATGAGGAAAAAATTACAGACTGAACACAGCTTCCTTCTCCACCAGGCAGAAATGCACACAGGTGTTTTTAAGAGACACAGAATTAAAACATTGCAACTAGGAGATCAGCTAGCAGGTAGCCCAAGGATTTCAGCTACGAGTCCTGGGTTCACCTCCTAGCCCCATCACCTTCTCTGTGTGACTACCAGGAAATTTTGTCATGTCCTTGAGGACCACTCACTGGCTGTGCATGGCTTTCCCGCCTGTGAAAACCTAAGTCCGGTGGGTCAGTGCTCTGCTCCAAGCCCTCCTCCCGCGGCTGCCCATCACCCACCAGGTCAAAGCCAAGGCCTTTCTGAGAACGTAGAAGGTTCTACACCACCAACCTCCTTACTGATCTGAGTTCATTTGACAAGTCTCACCCTCTTGCAAACTGTCCTCCCCACTGGGTGGCCACTGCCTCCTTTCTTCTCTGTGGTCAAGGCTCCACCCCTGCCCAGTCACCTTCTCAACAAAGTGGGGCTTGGCTTTCTGATAGACCACCAGAAATCATCATCTGAAATGTAGGGACGTTAACCCCCCCAGGGAGAACTTTCCCAATAGAAAAAGAAGCCACCAGTAAGTCAGCTGACGAGAGTCTCCTTTGAGAACATCCCACACACTGGTCCTGCACGCACCCTTCCACGGACTCCCAGGGGCATGAGAATGCTCCTTTCCAGCTCAACTCCTCCTACCTCTGTCCCCTCTCTCTACATTCTCCTGCCCTGGCCTCACACTTCCCAAACCTCAGTTTTCTAGAAAAGCAGAGCTGCAGAAGATCCTCTTCAGTCTGTTGATTGATTTCATTGTTTTCTGTCCTCCTGGAATATAAGCTTAGTGGGGGCTGAAAGGTGTGCACAGCAGGCGGAAGGTACCTGGAACACCCCAAGGGTTTGTTGACTGAGTGGACGAGTTTCTAGCTCCGCGTCTGGCATGGTACCTGGCCCTGCCCACTGGATGGAGATTTGCACCATCACTTACTACCTGTGAGGTTCAGGACAAGCTGTGCTAGGTGCTGTGTCCTTTGCATCAAAAACAAAAACAAACCAAAAAAATCCTTTCTTCAAGGATTAAATTTTAAAAACGTGTCTGGAAATATTTTTACATAATTTTAAGATATGTCCTGCATTGGACATTTTTGTTTAGTCCTAATTATAGTCCAATGTTCTTACCAGTGGAAACATAAACAAAAGCGTGACAAAAATAAGAGACACAGGAATAGGAGACAAAAGCAAAAGAGCAAAGAGGAACTAACATAAGCCTTAAAAGGTGGAAAGATGCAGGACTGTGAGGGAAGAAGACCCTGGATGCTGCAGTAACACACGTAAAGAAACAGAGTAGGGCTGGGGAGATAGCTCAGTTGGAAGAGTGCCTACCTTGTAAGCACAAGGCCCTGGGTTCAATCCCCAGCACCACAAAAAAAAAAAAAAAAAGAAAGAAAGAAAGAAAAGAAACAGAGTAAAGGAGAGAGGAAGGAAGGGCTGTCAGAGACAGAAAGGAGTGACATCTTTTTGTAACGTTTCTCTGGCCTTGTGAGTTTGAGATTGCCATACGAAACCTTAAAAAGCCATATTTTCAGCCAAATTTTTCTATGTCATTGTTTAATTATACCACAACAAATCCCACTTTTATAAATAATGAAAATACTAGTGATAGTAATAGAAGGGAGATCCCAGAGTAGAGCAGGTGCATCAGCAGGAAGGGCCGGGAGGCCCCAGGGAACGCGGGCGACTGAATTATGTCACGTGCGAGTACAAATACAGCCATGAATCCTGCTATTATTATAATGACAATACGCCAATAAAAACAACAAATTTTAAAAAGCTCTATTTGCTTTCCATGCAGATATTTTTCCTCGTTGGCTTCCCACAAGTTTTGACAATTGCATCGTCGGCATTCACGCGGTTGATAAGAGACGCACTTTCCCAGAGATTCAGATTTCAAACATTTCTTCAAGGTGCTAAGATAAAAAATTATTTTTGCTTTACGATTACATGTCTGGAAAATTCAAAAGAATCCGAGGGAAAGACACCATGGCACTAAGAGAATTTAGTGAAGAAGCAATGTTTAAAATGAGCAGAGAAAAATTAAGTATTCACCATAAAAACCTGCAAGAAGGTATGAGGAAAAATAAAAAAGGAAGGGCTGTCCCTCCCTCTAGAGGTGGCGACATTCTCCCTGGAAGGTGCGTTCCTGGCCTTACCCCCAGGTGTCTCCCTTGAGAGACCCCCATTACCCTTTGAACATGTACCCACTCTTCTAAACAAACCCTGCATATGACTTTGAAGGGAAGAGAAACTTGAGTGTCAACCTTACAAAGGAGGGTCCAAACCCAATGTGAGGAAAAACCATAAAACCATAAACATCTCATTTATTAATTATTGATCCTCCATAAAACACTCATGGAAGGTAGAAAAGCGGGCTGAACAGGGGCAGGGCCAACCTGTGTCCTTTGACAGGACTCTGCATTAAAAAGTTACTGGATTTGTGAAGTTAATAAATAAATTTAATGCAATCCAAATTTTTTAATTCCCCAAGTTTTGTTCTGGGGCAGACAGACTGATGCTGGAGTTCATTTGGAGTAACAGACAAGCAAGGCTAACACCCCAGAAAGAAGCTCGGCGGGGAAACGGAGGCGCTAGTCCCTGATGTCAGAACACACTGTGAAGCGTCCGTCCTGTACGAAGCTTCGTGCGGGTGCCCGGATAGACAGGATGCAGAAGAAAAAATCCAGAGATGGACTCACCTGATCACGAAAATATAGCATACAACAAAGAGGACCTCTTAAGTCAGTAGAGCAAGATGGACTTCCTAGACAGCACTGGGAGAGTAGAACAGCCGTGTGGGATAACAAGATGGAACCGACTACTCAAGCCGCACACTAGGGTAGATCTCCAATGTCATGTACCAAATGTAAAACCCAAAGAAATCCATAGGTCCTAGGAAAAACTGGTGAATTCCTGTTTAACCTGAGAACAAAGAAAACTTTAATAAATATAATTTAGTGTCTAGAAGCAATAAGTGTAAGATTGATTAACTTGATTACTAAAAAAAATTATGGAAAAAAAACAGCATAAGTAAAAAAGCAAATGATACACTAAGGAAAAATTACACGCATCTGTCAATAAACTTAACTTATAAAAAGTTTCTGGTAAAAGACAAAAACCCACCTCAACTAAAAATATAATCTAGAAACATGAACAGTTAATTTATGGAAAAAATCAGTAATCAGTGCAACTGAGTGTCAAACAAATGAAAAGATATTCAACTTCTTTTACCTGTCCTGTGAGAGGAATTCAAATTAAAATTATACTAAGATACCAGTGGATTACACCAAATAAGGCTAACAAAAAAAAAAAAATCTTCATTGGTTGCCTCTGGAGTATGCATGAGAACCAATTCATTATTGTGAAAATCAGTAAGTAAAAAGGAACCAGCAGGTATTTGGGCTGTCTTTCCTAAATGCACTGTCCTTGGGTATAGTCAAAGAGGTGGTAAGGGGCAATTTTTCTTTATAGAACTGTTCCAACCAATGAATAAAAGAGTATTGGGATTTAAGTATCCACCATTTTGCAACCCTGAATGAATTAATGCATTGGGAAAAAAATCCAGATTTGACAATATAAAGCTCTCCAGTCTAGCTAGCCCACTTCTGGGACCTAACCCCACTGACATACTGGCAAAAATTTGAAAATACAAAATCAAAAGTCTATTCATTGCAGCACCAATTGTGAGATGCACAAAACTTAGGACAACCTACTTGTCCACCCATCAGGTACCTGGTGAATTACCTGGGTACTACAGTACTGCCCAGTACTAAGATATTACGCAGCTGTCAAGAGAGAATGAGAAAAGTTTCCACTGTGAAATGCCCTCTAGGTTTTATAGCCCAGTGAAAAAAGCAAAATGAAAAACAGTAACTACAGTAGATGAGGAAAAGAGGAGAAGAATGTAGAGAGTTTGCTGAAAATTTTGAAAAAGACCTGGGAAGATTAGTCTGTCAGTGGTTGCCTATAGAAAGAAGAGGAAATACAATAGAAGGGATGGGAACACAAGCTAGGCTTCTTTGGACAAATCTTATTTTGTAGATTTACCTTTAATACAATAAAAACAGTTTTAAAAATCCTTAAAAATAGAAAGTAAGTAAAATGAACCAAATGAAATTAGAGAGTGTCTTTTGGGAGCTTTATCACCCCAGGAGCTGTTCCACATGCTAGTGGAATACCTCGCAAACTGTGTGTCCCAGCAGCACGTTCGTAAGGGAAAGGCAACTGCTAGCAAATCGTAACTGGGTGTTCCTCAAGATATTGCTCCTGCAGGTGTCGGCATTGTGAACTGAAACTTGTCGGTGTGTGTTATGGGATAATGCAAATGAGTGATTATGTTGGTGTCACTGTGAACCTGGAATCTTAGAGGACAAAATTAAAAACCATGGGTTCAAACACCAGCACCACAATTAAAAATATATATATATAGGTTTGATGAGGCTAAGTAAGAACGCCACAGCCCTACCTTTGAACTACAAGTTCCAGGATGGAGCCCACATAGTTTATTTTAAATAGCAAATAAGCGATCGAGTAAACAAAGCAAAAAATACTGTTGGCTGTGTCCACTGCAAGTCCATCATCAGTGGACAGCCCAGCAGCTAAGGGCTTCCCAGCGTCCAGACTTTGATCTTGACAGTCCATTTCCCACTCAAGGGAACAGGTGCTCCTTGGGGAACAGGCTCTTCTGGGACTGGGGCAGACATGGGCCAGGAGATTCTGGGACATTTTATCTTATCAGAAAGCAAGAATGCTGGCAAAGATTGCTAGGCACCCAACCAAGAGACTCAGAGGCAAGATGTGCCCAGCACCCAGGGTGTGGGTAAATGAAAGTGATATGTCCATAGAACACCCATAGAATGGATGTTACTCGGCAATTTTTTAAAAAATCAAAATACTGATACATGCTTCACTTTTGAAAATGTTTTGCTAAGTGAAAACAGTCAGCTACAAAAATGGCCTCTTATATTATTCCATTGATGTAAATTTCTAGAAGGAGCAAATCGACTGGGCTGAAAGGTAGATTAGTGGTTTCCTTGCTGTAGGCTGCCTGCGGGCTGCAGGGAAGGAGGAGGTGGGTGGAGGGAAATAGGGAGTGACTGCTAAGGGGCACAGAGTTTCTTCAGAGGATGACAAAAGTGTTCTGAAATTAATCGTGGGGGTGGCTGCACAACTCTAAATACACTAGAAACCCTTCAATTGTATCCTTTAAATGAATGAATTGTATATTCAGGGGTCAGCTGGTTGGAGATAGCAAATTTCATCCCAAACATGTTACATATGGTTATATATGTAGCATGTTCATAATGAAAATAGTTTGGAATGCCTTGGAGAACGTTGGGTAACCAACTCACTGTTATTAAAATCAGCAAATGCTAGGGTTTGAATACAGTTATCTTCCTCAAGTTCTTATGGTAGAACCCAAGAACCAAGGTGACAGTAGAGGGGTGAGGTCTTTAAGTAGGGGTAAGGTGATCCGATAGGAGTAGGGTTAGCACCCTTACTAAGGGGCTGGAGGACCTAGCTCACCCCTGCTGTCCAACCAGAAGGGAAATCTTTGTGACTCCGCAGAAAGGACGCTCGCCCAGCACCAATCACGCCACTGTGTTATGTGATCCAAATCGGAATCTGATGAGGCCTCTCCGTCCATCGATCTGCCACTTCACAGGAAGGGCAGTGGATGCAGGGGCAGGTTAAAGGCCCAGGGGGTGAAACCAGCACAACCAGGCTCTGCAGGATGAACACCCAGCTGCTCCGCAGACAGGTGTGTGAAGACCAGGAGGTGGAGAGGGTGAGAAAGTCCTAAGAGGGACGCCGCCCAGCCATCCCTGGGGCCTGTTTGCTTTAGGTTTGAAACACATGGAGGAAAACACGGACGTGTAACGTGGATGAGGTGACGGGGAAAGAGCACGGAGGGCTTAATGAAGGGGAGGCATTGCGGTCTGGTTTGTGTGTGATAGGAGAGACGCCCCTCATTTTAGCTATCGCTCCATCTAGATTTTGCTCTATAGGACCTCACACCTGCTAGACAAGAGGTCTGTCCCTGAGCTATGTCCTCAGTCCAGCACACAGCACACCCCTTGCTTTGAAAGCCTGGTGAATAATTAAAAGTGCTCTAAGCAGGTTTTGAAGGCACTAAACCGTCTGGGCTGCGCTATGCCATTCCCACCTCCAGCAAGTCCTTTCCAGCCCTGAGCCTGTGTCCCTTGTCCGATGTACCCACCTCTCACAACAAAAGGCTTCCAAAATAAGCGTCCACTCAGCAAGGCCCCACACCCAGCCCTGTGGCGGGAGGGTCATCCCTCAGGAAGAAATGCACCTGCTTTTTGTTCTTAAGGGAGAGGCAAGCAGCTCCCCTCAGCCTGGCCCTTGTCCAGCAGCAGGTGGGAAAGCGGTGCTTCAGCTCCAGCCACCCGTCCACGACTTGGAGCAAGCCCAGGCTCGCTGTGCTGGGGACCTGCACCCTGGCCCTCTGCTTCCGAAGGCTGGTCCCATGTCTTCCACGGGCTCGTTTCCACAGTGGCAGCTGCTTCTTCGTGCCGGTGGCTTTCCTTCTCCCTCCCTACCCGGCCGAGCTGCTGCCTTTCCTGCCCGCCTGGCCCGGGCCAAACCAGCCAGTTGGAAGAGCTTTCTGCTTCGCTCTTGCCTGTACCTTCTCCCCGGTTTTCCCACCGTGGTCATGCTTTATCTTTGTGAAGAAAAGGCGATTTTTGAAACTCATCTGTGCTAAGATGTCAGTGCCTGGCGGCCACGAGGGCTCTGTGAAACTGTCCCTCCCAGAGGCGGCCCGTGTGAGATGTTGCTGGGGGACACAGCGAGGACCGTGAAGCTCGCTCTTAGGTTCTACAAGGAGCAGGTACTGCCCTGTCCTCTGACCTGCCTGGGAGGCCCGCCCGCCCCAGCTGCTGTGTCACATGGGTGGGTGTCACTGTTGCCCTGCCCCAACCTCCACAGGTTAGAGTTCTAACCCTGTATTTCACAATGGGACCTTGTTTGGAGATACAGCCATTACAGTGACAAATGAGTCCAAGTGAGGTCATTAGAGGCCACCCTAACCCGATGGGCCTGGTGTCCTAATGAAAAGGGAAATTTGGACAGACAAATTGTAGAGGGAGGATGTAGGAGGACACCCAGTGAGAGGGTCAGCTGCAAGCCTAAGAGGGCAGCCTCCCAGCAAACCATCCCCGCCAACGTAGATCCCAGGCTCCAGCCTCCACATTCTGTTCAGAGGACACATTCTGTCGTTTAAGCGTCCAATGCAGCGTACAGGTGGACTATTCCTGATCCAAAATCCAAAGTGCTCCAGAATCTGAAACTTTCAGTACTGACAGGACAACACAACGGGGAAATTCTGCACCTGACCTCACGTATGGGTTTCGGTTGAAATGAAACATCTGGAGCGTTTTGTATTAAATTGTCTTCGCTCTGCACAGGAAGTACATATGAAACATAAATTCATTTTGTGTTTGGTCTTGAATCCCATCTCAAGATCTCTTATTATACATAAACAAGTCTTTCAACATTTGTTTAAAAAAAAAAAAAATCCCAAATCCTCAACGCTGCTGGCCCAGGGGTCTGGAATGCAGCTGGTAGCTCGTTACTGCTCCCTCCCTCTGAGAACTGTTCCTCTTGTCCTGGTCGGATGACCCACCTCGGCATTGCCATGGCCAGTGACAAATGACCAAACGTGGAGATACAAAAGGGGCCAACGGTGTGGTAGATTCATGCTGCATACAAAAGGGGCCAACAGTGTGGTACGCTCCATGCTGCGGAGCTCCTTTGGGACCCAGCTAGGGCAGACCCAGGGCACTTCCTTCATTCAGTTCCACCCTACCAGCACCTTTTCCTCTTGTCCCCTCCCTTCTCCACAGAATGCTGCTTCATCAATCCCTTGCACAGGCTCCCTGTCCCATGCTTCATCTGGGGAACCCAGCTGAAGTCACTCAGCATCTGAATAAGACCTTTGGTACCCAGGGCCCCTTTACAGCCTGGAGGCTCCTGCCCCATCCTCTGCTCCTGCACAGCCTGCCTCCCCCCCATCCGAGTGTCAGACTCCAGGGCAGTCCCAGAAAGGAGGCCCGAGAACGGGAAGCACTGTCAGGCAGGCCCCACAGATGCGACGCCACCCTCTTCTCCACTGCGCAGGGGCACACAGCATCCCGAGGACACCAGCCTCCTCATTCCCCAGTGGATTTTCATGCTGCCGCCTGCAGGACTTCTCGCTGCATTTTAATGTGCTGTTATGTTTGGGGCTCCTGGGGAGCCCGATAGAACCTCTTCAGTCCCTGACAGCAAGCCTCACTCATGTGACAGATGAGGGGGGAAAGGAAGGAAAAGAAAAGCAAGGGGACAAATTCTTGCTGCCTTAAGACTCACTAGGGAATAAAGCCGCCCTGCTAGATTCCACTTGGCTCAGAGTTTCGGATCTCATTTTTCTTTTGCAGAAATGAGAAGAAAGTGGTTTTTGGGGTTTTTTTGTTTTGTTTTGTTTTGTTTTCTCTTCCTGGTTTTGCAAGAGTTTAGGAGAGAAGTCGCATTTTTGTGTTTTGTTTTTCTTGTTTTATCTTTAATTAGGTTCCTCACCCAAATGACAGCCCAAGGGGCAAATGGTGCAGGAAATGCTATATGAACCACTTTGCTTTGATCATCTTGCAGCAGATCTGAGCAAAACCACACTTACAATTTATTAACAATTTCTGCATGTCTGCATGGAAGATGGCTTTTTAAAGCATGTGTTTGCATTTGAAAGCCTGCTTACATCTACCAGGACACTTCAAAACAAATAAATTACAGAGCAAAAGTACTTCAGAAATCCCTCCATCCAGCTGTGCATGGTGGTGCATTCCTGTAATCCTATCTACTCAGGAGGCCGAGGCAGAAAGATCTCAAAGTTCAAGGCCAGCCTCAGCAATTTAGTGAGAGGCACCCTGGGTTCAGTCTCTAGGACTAAAAAAGAAAAAAAGAAAGAAAGCAACCCCACCCCACCCACTTCTGTTGTCCAGGCACCTTTCCAAGGTGAACCTTCTGTTGAGTTATCTCCAGGGATCAAATGTTTTCCTTTCAGAAAACATTCTAGAATATTCAACCAGAATCCTACCCTAGGCAGCTCTGAGACATCCTCTCAAATGTAGCTGCAGTGTCAGGGGCGGCAGCTAAGTCTGTCTTCTGTGCGGGAATTTGCCCTCCCAGGCTTTCCATTTCAATTCCTGTTGGCTATTTGCTATTTTCCATGGACATTACTTTCATCTGGGGCCTGATTTTCAATCCCGTGTTCCAATCCAGCCTGCCCTTTCAGTTCCATGCGTGTTTGTGAAAACGTGCCCCTGTCTAACCCTTCTGGACATAGGCTAAAAGACAGATGGGCTGAAGACCTCAGTTAGATAATCACAGCCAACAGGGAGGCTGCAGTGGAATGCCAGGCAGACCTGAGCTGTGGTGGAATTTTACAAAATGCTGCGGAGAAGGCGAAAGAGTGATTCTGCCCGACTGTGGCTCTGGTAGAACATATGGCGTTACAAAGGAGTTGGCACCGAGGTCTGAAGGATCCACGTGATTTCAGCAGGTAGGAATGGGAGAGCCATGTCTGGAGATGCAGAACTGTTTTGTATGGAGGAAAGATTCTGTGCAAAGGCACCGAGGCAGGGAAGCACAGTTGAGTCTGCTAAATTCAGTCAACCTTGGAGCAGGAAGCACGGACAAGAAGCAGAGAAGATGGAAAGGCAGACTAGTGCCAGAAGAGCAGGACGCTGAGAGATCTGGTAAGGAGGTGGCCTCGGTATTAAGAAACAGGTGGACTTTCCATGAATGATTTCATTATAGGCAGACAGTATGAGTTTGCTAGGGCTGCTATAACAAAGTGACACCAATTAGAAAACTTAGACATTTGTTTTCCCCCAGTTCTGGAGTCTGGAAAGATTTAATATCAAAGTGTCAATAGGGTTGGTTCCTTCTTCAGCCTTACCTTGGCTAGCAGATGACCATCTTCCCTCTGTGTCTTATATGGGCTTCCCTCTGCAAATGTCCCACTCTTTTCTTAATCCAGTCATATTAAATTAAAGCCTTCCCTAAACACCTCATTTAAAATTCATGGGCTCCATGTCCAAATACAGTCCCATTCTGAGGTACTGGGTAGAACTTCAACATGGAGATGCTGTGGGAAGATACAGTTCAGCCCATGACATAGTCTGTGCAGAAAACATTCTTACAGAAGATGGAAAAAAGACCAAGAAGGAGGCAATGAAGTCAGGGAGACCAGTAGAAGCTGGCACAATTGGCCCAAGGAGAATCAACCGTGCACAGGGAATGAGGAGGTCAAAGATTCTGAGAAGATGGTTGCTTGGCCCACAGCAGCTTGTGGTGTTAGGGGTGTGGAATGGAAGGAACCAGAGATAAGTGTGTGGAACCCCAAGAGCCAGCCCGAAGTTAGCACACATCTTTGTGGAATTAGAGCCCATTAATAAACAGGAAAGGATAAATGGGTGAATTGCTTTGGGCAGGGCCCAGAGAGGAAAGCAAACCTGTGTTTAACAGAACCTTAGTATTGCTTGAAACTTTTTGCAGAATTGTGTGTGACAATTTGAACAATCAAAAACAAAAATAAAAAATAAATAGCCATGCAACTTCAAAGTGTTCTCCCTTCTGAACTGGTTTTCATATCGCTTGACTCTCCCTGAGTTCTGGGTACCTATGCTACAGACACCATCTAAGAAACCAACCCAGGCAGAAATCACGGTGGTGCCAGGTGAGGGTAACTACTAGAAAGAAAAGAAAAATAGAAATTCAACAGGAGCATAGCCAAACAGGTATTTATAGAGAGAAGTTTAGTATAAGAAATGTTGACTCTGGACTCTTCTAAGGAGATTCAGTTACTAAACTTTCCTCCCTCTTCCTCGCACAAGAAAAGTCAATGACTTGGAGCTCCAGGCGACTGAGATGATTGAATCAGAGGACAACTATACAGTGTCATCTTCCTGGACATTACATCTGCACCAGGTGCAGACATAACTGCCCAACAAGTGTCAGCTATGGCAAAGGCTCTAAATACATAGCATCTATCTGTTAGTACTACATTTGGGGGGCCTCACCTAGGAGTCGTAAGGACCGGAGGGATGCAAGTATCCAACAGTTCTTCCCCTCTTTACCTGACAGATGTTCAGGGATTGGAAGGCCTGGGTTTCTGGGGCTGGCTTCCCTTTCAAGTCTTAGCATGGCTCTTGATTAGCCTGACAGTCACTCCTTCCTGGTGACTGATTTAGTCTTGTATGATGGTGAATTTTATGTGTCAACTTAACTGGGTCATGGGGCTCCAGATGTTTGGTTAATCATCATTTCTGGGTATGTCTGTAAGGGTGTTTCTGGATGAGGTTAGCATTTGAAGCAGTAAACAGAGCCAAGAAGATGGCCCCTTCCAATGCTAGTGGACCTCACCCAATCTGCTGATGCCTGGCTAGAACAAAAAGTCGAGCAAGCGAGGATATGTTTTTGAGCTGGGATAACGGTCTTCCCTGCCTTTGAACTTGGACGAGAATTCACACCATTAGCTCTCCTAAATCACAGGCCCTAAGACTGCAGATCTTGGGACATCTCAGCCTCCATAATCATGTGAGCCAATTCTTTGTGATATATATCCTGACTAATTCAACTTAGGAAGAGATGCAGTCATAATAGTTATGATCAAGTGCAAAGGGAGGGAAATCTGCTGTGGAACATCAGGGAAGTTATGTCTTGCCCTTAAAAGGGGACTGATACGTTGTCATCTGCTTAGATGTTGTCATCTGCGTGGTATGCCTGGAATTGTAGCAGCCACTTTTGCAGGTCAGAAGCCACCCTAAAAGGATAAACCAAATCACCTACCCAGCACTGCAGAAAGAAGAGATGGGAGGGATTCAGACGTAGATGATTTTGTTAAATTGGTGACCTAGCCATCCTAGTACATGCCTGTCTCAGGACTTCTCATGAAGGGAAGAACTAGTCTTTGTTCGCTTGTCTGTTACTTGCAGCCCAAAGCATCCTAACTGCTAAGAATACTGTCTCACATGAAAAGCTTGGGCTCCTCTCTGTCTGGTGTATCTCTCACTGTTTTCTTCACCCAGGCTGGGGATAGAGTTTGGGGGTCCTGTGCCTCACCAGAGCACGAGGTGGGAAGCCTCTTCCTCTTGAACACACTGGCTGCTAGGCAAGGTCTTTAGGGACAATCACCAGTGCATACGGGGCAGAAAGCCACTGCCCCTTTCAATGACAGTTATTGCTATTCCAAGTTGTGTTGTGTTGTTTCTGCTCAGGTCCTCCAGAGAAACTTACAAGGAACCAGCCAAAATTGCCTTGTCACTCTGACTCACTCTTGATAGGTGACTGAGAGTAAACTTTGCTCTTTATAATATAAAATTCTCCACCCAGAGTTGTTCCCACCCACCATTTACCTTTGAACATGGGATGTGTGATCTCCACTGAGCATGCTCATGAATGCCCACCCTACAGGTGATGACCAGTCTTTCACACATGAATATGTATAACTTTCCCCCGTCAGACTCCAAGGTGTACTGCCTGCTGCGAGCCGTAAGCCTACCTTCACTCAGATCTCCTGGTTGTGCTTATCAGCCTTGCACTCAGCAAGGAGTGAACCTAGTACGCTTGGTTACAGAAGAGCTTTGACAAACAAGAGCAATTTGCTGGTCGCCAAAGCTCACGTATTTCACGCTGACTCCTTGGCAAGTGGGACCTGCTGTTCTGGAGGGACTGTTGCTTCTCTCTGGACTCCAGCCAATGTTTTCAGCATCCCGGTGCTTATGTTTCTAAATCCCAGTCCTGAATTCCAACTGTAGGCTCATCAGCTTTCTCCTGACAATTTTTTTTTTTAAATGTTTGCCAGGCTCCTTTCCTGATATGAGTCACAGTGTGTTTTCCACTGATAAGCAAACAAGTCAGCCTCCTGCCCACAACCCTGGGCCATCTGCCATTCTTCCCAGGTCCAGTCTCCGCCTGTGGGCTCAAAATAGTCGCAATCCTAACAATGCTTTGCATTGCCTTACATAGTTATTCAGAGTTTACAAAGCATTTTCACACGTGCCATCTAATTTAATCCTTGCAGTGATATATGAGATCAGTAGAGCAGACTAACCATTCCTATCTACAGAAGAAGAAACACATTTAGAGAGGATGGCTGGGCGGAGGTCAGGCAGCAGAGAGCTGGCACAAGTGGGAGGCACTCCAGAATGGACAGGAGCTTCTGCTCATCTGCTTCAGTTCCATTCCACACACACTTAGCCTGTCCTCCACTTGGGCTCAGCACTTTGGTGCTTGCCCAGGACAACCGTGAGCATGAGGAGTGATGTGCATGCCCTGTGTGAAAGACATAGGTCAAACTGGTGCCACACGGCGGTTCCTAGAGTTGAGTCGCGGATCTAGTTTTGAGTTAGTCTGTTCTTTCTTCAGTTGGGAAGACTCTCTTTGGGTTTGTTTTTCTGTATGGGAAATGACGAGCAGAAAGCAGAGGATGTTCGGTGTCTATGAAGCCAGTCAATGCCCGTGCTGAGTAGAGAGCAGAGCCCAGCAGGTACGACAGAGGAGAGTCACACAGGAGGGGACAGGGCCACATGCTGGAGAAACCCAGACTTACTTGGCAAGCTGAATGGAAAACTCCAAATGTTAGCTACACGGGCCAAATGTGAATTGTATCAATTAGTTGTTGATAACAAAATGCCCCAAATCCAGCGCCTTAAAAACACACCATCTATCATTTGTTAGTTGGGTGGTTTTCTGATGGGCCTGGCTCAGTGTTCTCAGTTTGGCTGGCTCAGGTGTCTGCAGCCAGCTAGCAGGGTGGCTGGGGACGGGCTGGTCTAGGCTGGCCTAGGCTGGGACAGTTCAGCTCTAGTGCATGTGGTCTCTCATCTCTAACAGGCTGTCCTGGTCCTGCTCTTGTGGGGAAGTGGAGGAGCTTGAGCCGACCGACGTCTGCCAGGTCTCTGCGGGCCCAGGCCTGGGCCTGCTGCACCGCACACCAGCTGCATTCTTGAAGCCAGGGCAAGTCGCAAGGCCAGGCCACACCCAGGAGGGAGGAAACCAGATGCCACAGGGAAAGAAGGAAGGCAGCCCACTGCCTGTGTTGAATTTTGAGGGCTGAGAAAACTGCGTGTGAGATTGCCCTGGTCTTATTGTGGAAAACAACTATGGGTCCCTCCTAAGCCAGTCAATATGCACTGAGTAGAACCTCCATGAAAGCATCATTGGAGACTTCTTTGATGATTAAGGGATCAAGGGGATAATTTTGCATAAGAGGGTAGCAGCCCTTCCACCTAAAAATAACAGACCAAGGAGAATGACTTCCAGCAAGGTGAAGGCTGTTAGCACCTCCTAGGCAATGCCATTGGAGCAGAACCAGCAGGGCATATATGCACACACACACATGTGTGTGTGATATAATTATATGTACATATGATTATTAAAAAGACGTACAGAACCACAAGCCAGATATTTCACAGTAGGCTGGAGAGCTGGAGGAACCAGCAGCTGCTCAGTCCTAGAAGCTGGGCCTTCAGAAGAAGAGGGATCAATGATGGACCTCAGCCTGAAGGCCTGGAAACTCCCTAAAGAATCGCTGGTCAGAGCCCGCTTTGGATGGATAAAGGAACTGGAGTCCAAGTCCTCCAGTGACTGCACAAGCTACCCAAGCACCTGCACAGGGAGAATGGAGCTTGCATCTGTGTGTGCTTCCTCCTTCTACCATCTTTTCTCCATCCATGCCCCCAACTTATTGGATAGTGTCACCCACACTTAGGGTGGGTCTCCCACTCAGTTTGCTATCCCATGTGCCAATCATCTCTGGAAACCTCCTTAGACACACCCAGAAGTCTCTGAATCTTGGGCATCTCTTAATCCAACTAAATTGACAATCCAGGTCAGGTCCTCCTATGAAAAGGGTCTGCACACAGTGTTACAGCTCATCTCCACAGCCCCTAAAAGTAAGGAATGTTCTGGGATTTGTTGTTGAGTTTTATTCGACATATTTTTTATTCCTCTGACCAAAAAAAAAAGGCAGATTGGAGATGTCAGGTGCATCTGACATGTGTTTTGTAAGAACACCTCTTCTACAGAAGTTAAAAAACAAATCCCTCTAAACTTCGTGGTGCACAAAAGGAATATCATCATTTCCAGATATTTTAAGGTTTGACATGTTCCTATTCTAAACTAAAAGGAACTTTCAGTAAAACACATAAATTTCGAAATAGATTATTCAAATTTATTTTAAGTATCTAATTAAAAATATTCAATGGTCTGTGGAATGCTAAAGACCAGACTTGATCAAATGCCTTAGCAGCAGTAAATAAGTGGGAAAGAAATGGACATCTGTCCATAAATCCAATCACGTGAGTGCCTTTGTTCACTGTGAAGAGCAGTTTTCTTTATGAGTGAACCAGAACTTCTCCCTTCACTAGGAGGAAGGTGGGGCATTTGCCATGACACCCGTTAAATATCAAACTTTATGAAATTCATAAACCTGTAGAATTCAAGCACATTCCCTGTTACTAGCATGCAGCGAAGTAACAACAAACGAGCAGCTCTGTTGAGGAATGCCCCAGCCTTGTCCGATCATTCTGGGGCGGCTCCCCACAAGATGCACACTCTGGGAAGAGAAGCCAAGCAAGTCAGCCCCACAGGCACTGCAGGCGTTCACAGCCCTGCTGACTTTTCAGTCATCAGCGGACATTTGGAGCACCTGCTTTGCACAAAGCATCACCTCAGAGGTTAAGAAACGATCCTCCTCCAGCTCCATGATGTTCTGCAGGGTCAAGGTCCGGGCAGTGCCAAGAGCCCCGGCCCCAGCCATTAGCAGCCTTGACCTCCCCTGCCCCGCCTTCACACTTACATGGTATCTGCAGACTGAATGTGCCCCCGGGATATTTTCAAATCTTTTCAGGCATGCTCCTCACTTCTTGCTGCAGCAATTCCCAGTAGCCGTGGCCATCATCTCCTAGTCCTGTGGAGGCCACCCCCTACCCTGTGCACCTACCTCCACCCAGCCCCAGAACACAGCCTGCACCCTCAGGTGGCAGGAAGAGAACAGGACAGGCCTGAGCTGACCTGGCTGCGCCTGAAGTCCAGCACTCTTTGCTGGGCAAATCTCTCACCTTCTTGGCTTTACTTGCCCCACAATGGGGCAAGGGCCCAGGTCAGCAGAGGGACACCGTCCTCCACCATTAACCTATTGGGTCTGCACCAGGGGCCAGCTCCTCGGTGCAGCAAGTTCAGGCATGAGCTGGAGCTGGTATTACAGGCTCCAGAGCGGAGCAGGCCCTGCTGTAAGGAATTCCATGCCAAGCCCTCACCTTGCCCTGGGAAGGTAGGATTTCTGCCTACCTATTTGGATTCTTTTATGGTTACATTTGAGCTACAGAAGTTGTTGAAGAGAGAGCCACACTGGAGATGACAGAAACTCCCAAATAAACTGAAAAGTCACTCTGTCCTTGAATGGCATTTAGTTGTGAGTCTAGAACTTGGGCCTCTAACTCTGTTTCTGCCACTCACTGGCCTTAGATTTGGGGCAAGTTACTTCCCTTCTTGGGACCTCAATCTCCCAAGAGTGAACTGAGAATATGAGACGTGGCTCAGTAGGACCCCTGAGGGTTAAAGTGGATCATATATAAAGCCTGTGCAGCTGTGAGCAGGGCAGTGAGCAGGGCAGGCAAGTGTCAGCCTCAGCAGCCCAGCCTCAGTACACAAAGAGGAGGCCAGGGCTCCAGCCCACATCTCTCATTTTGGGTGGTGACTCAGGCCTCCACTTCTAACAGTCTAAGCCATGACTGCAGAGGCCACACAATAACTATGAGCTGGAAAAACTCTCAGGTTCTTGAGGTCAGACTACGTTTTCACTGATGAGCAGTCAGAGACCCTAAGAAAGATCCTAAGAAGCCCAGAGGATCTGACACCATGGTGGTCCACAGACTCTCCAGCACTTCCAGGCAAACAGACAGCATTGGTCTCCTTCCTTCCTCACTCCCACCAGCCTCCCTGCTGAGGCATGTTTTCCTCTTTAAAGGTTCCTAAATATTAGTTTGAATGATGAAGAAGGAGTTATGGACAAGAGAAGGGGAAGATCTGGTTAGGAGTCACCCCAGATCTTCATACCCTCCTAGAGAACATCATTCCTCATCTCCACTGCATGTGTGGCTCTGAGCACACACATGCACACACACACATACATGCACGTGTGCACACATAGGCACACATGGCACACGCAGACTCACGTATGGCCACAGGCAGGACATGCCTGCATGCATGCTCATGTGTACACCCAGGCATACGTGTGCCCACACACAAGCACTCATGCAAACACATACACACACTCATTGCACACATACGCCCGCACAGATACACACAGGCAAATATGCGTACACATAGGTACACATGGGCACACATGTGCACAAAGGTACATGTATGAGTGCACAGAATACATGGATGCACAGACATGCAGGTGTATACATGTACTTACACACCTGTGTGCGTGCATAGAGACATGTACAGGAATTGTGCACAGACAGGTAGGCACACAGGCACACGCATGACTGCACACTCAGACGTGGCCACACACAGGCTCCTACATACAAAACACACAGGCACGCTCACACACAGGAGCAGCTACGATTTTCAGCTGAGTGGCGGTGCGAGCAGAGGCAGTAGCAATGGCCAGCTTTGGGCAATCATCCGCATCTGTCTGTGAAGCCCCAGTTCGGCTTTCTGGACAGTGACTGTGTCCAACACTTGTCACCTGTCTTCTAGGATTTGAGGCACTGAGAACTGACAGCCATCAGCACCGGAGAGCTGCAAACATTCGGCACTCAGCGCTGGGCGTGGGGGGAGGAAGCCCCAAGCCCGAGCTGCAGGGTTTGCCAATTGCTATATGCAAATACTTCTTCATGGCCAATTTCAAGCTACCAGCGTGAGGCCACCGCAAGTGAGGTCAGGAAGAGACAGACAGCAGCTCTTGTGAGCAGGTCCGGCAGCTCAGGGACTAGGCGTCACAGCCGGTGAATCAAATCAAGACCTGGGATGCCCACAGCCAATGGGAACAGATGACATGTCTCCTCTCCCAGTGCAGACTGATTTGTTCAACTGGAAATATTCGTCCGGTAAACTCGAAAAATGGCGAAGTCATGAGAAGGAAATCTGGCACATATTTTAGTTAACGAATGTGGAATTTTTTTTTTCTGTCCCAATATTGGCAAAGTGACAGATGCACAGCCTACGCTCTGGGAGACGTCCACTCTGGTGACGCTCTTGCTTGCTTCGTTTTGGTTTTGCTTATCGTATCTTTAAACACTTTCACATTACACAGACTTCAGAGAAAAGGGGATCCTGTAGAAATGCATGCTAACCTAGGTGCGGCGGCGTGGAAGAAGGTGCTGACTCACCGTAGGAAAACGCTTTCCATGAGGATTAAAGGTCATTGAACGTTCAGGAGTGGCTGGCCACTGGGCAGAAGCCAACTCCCCACCTAAGCAATCACTAAGGCCTGCTGCACACGGCAGCCTCCCGCCACCGCGCTGCAAAAGCCTCTCCAAACAACTGCTTTTCATTCTGTCCCTCCCGTTGTTTTCGGCTCACATTTTTATTAGGTTTTCTGGATGTGGACCTGAGAGCACTCCCAATGCAAACGAAACAGCTCCCGTTACAGTCCATTGGAAAAACTGCCCACCGTAAGAGGGAAAGAGAAAACACAGTCTGTATTTATCCAAAAGCAATGGCGCCTCCAACAATAAGTTAAGATGATAATATTCTTGGGGGAGGCAAAATCCTCGATTCTAATATAAACTACCCAATTAGTTATCTCTGTACCACTCAGGAAGAGCCCAGCAGAATGGACTAAATACACACTGGATAGCCAGCCACGCTCCTTTACGGAAAGGCAATCAGAGCAAGAGCAGACGGGAAGCTGAAACCACCGCACCCTGAGCTGCCCCTAGGCAGAAGGGCTGGGCTCTGGGGGAAGTGAGGGTTTAATCCCACACCCTCCAGGAGCTGGGGACCATCCTGAAGCTGTGGGACCATCAGAGCCTGCATTTATGAAGCATAGTCTTCTCTCCAACCTCAGATGAACGTTGATCTCCTGCTTCTAAGAGAGGAATGCAGGACTCAGGGAGTGGCCGCTCTAGGTGAGTGCTACATCCCCAGGCACATTCACAGACACACGTGGACACGAGGAAGGGACAGCAAAGGGCTGGTGGCTTCGTGTGATGCAGTCCAACTTCACTCCACCCCTATCATCAGGGGCTCCCAAGAGAAGGAACCAAATGGGGAAGGTGAGCTTCCACTCGCTCCCAGAGCTGGAGGGTGGAGGAGTCATGACCAAGGGGAAGTCGTCCCAGCTGCAGGTGGAGCTGTCTCTCCAGGTCAGGAGCAGGATCCGATGCCAGGCTACCTAAAGCACGCTTTCCTAACATTCCTTTAACAAAGAATGTCCCCCTTGAGAATTTGAAAAACACCAGTGTTCCACTTGGTGCACCTTCTAGAACCCGTGCGCTGAATGAACTGAGCTGAATCTACTTGTTCAGGCAGCAGCTGGGAAGTACCAAGGGGAGAAGGGCAGGTACTGGAAGGTGCAGCCCCGTGGGCACCAGAATGTGGAGGCAGAGGGTCCCGGGGCCCTCCAGCTGCTTCCCTGCTCACCTCTGTCTCCCAGTCCCTCATTTGTAAACCAGACTTCCAGACTTGATAACAGGGATCGCCACGTGCACCAGGCCTCACTGTTGGCAGTGTTTGATAACCAAGTATTGCCCAGCACCTGGTGGAGGCTCAGTGGTTTGCAGCTATTTCTATATTTCACTCATCCTAAGACATTCATTTTTCATGCTTTATTATTTGTACATCTGACAATCTTTGACATCCTAGTATTGTGTCAGATTTTAACGGTGCATCTTACCATTAATGGGACCTTGATTTGGATGAAATATGTTATTGTAATTATTAGTATTATTACCACTGAAGAGATCTGATAAAATAATGAGACTGCTCCCATGAGCAGTGGACAGCAAGTAGCCTTATTATCTAGTGATAGCCTGGCACAGATTTTCCGACTGGGAGACTCTCCAGGAGCCTGTGTACCATGGCGCAGATGGATGAATGTTGCCCTGTGGTCCTGACAGGCTTTCTGTAGATCTGTCTCATTTTAAGCAAACCCAGGATGCAAATATCTAGGTTCCTGTTTGAACATGAATGACTAAGTGACACTTTAAAAAAGAAGAACATTATAAAACACTGCAAAGCAGTATTTCTCAATCTGTTTCATCATCCCCCATATACCCTGCAACCAGCCTTTGTAGACATTTATTCCTGGTCACTCCCTGATGAAAGCTTAATGTTAAAGACATTTGGGATTTATGCATTATTTCTACATCTTTGTTTTATATGTGAGAAGATGCATTAAAGAGTACTATGCTGGACCCGGGCGGCACACACCTGTACTCCCAGTGACTCAGGAGGCTGGAACAAGAGGATTGCAAGTAGGATGCCAGCCTCAGCAACTCAGCAAGGCCCTACACAACTTAATGAGACCCTGTCTCAAAATAAAAACTAAAAATATAATGGATGTAGCTCAGTGGTCATGTGCCCCTGGATTTAATCCCAGTACCAAAACAACAACAACCAAATACTATGTTTTGCACACATGTATCCCCTCAAATTCTCACCCCATGTGCAATTTCTCTCCTTTGAGAATGTGTGCAAAAGATACAGATTTAAAGAATATGTAAAATACTATGTGACTCAAGACACTTTGAATTGTACTCAGTGTTTCCATGACAGGTCAACCATGAATAGGAAGATGTACAAATACTGTATTTGATAAACCCTTTCAGTGAGGTGCCCACCTCATGTTTGTGACAGGGGAAGTCTGTCTTGTTATTTTTAGATCTACTACCTGGGCCACATATCAGGAAAGTGGGACACATCTGAGCCATGCTTAATTTTTGTAATTGAAGAAAATTTGTCTCCAAGTAGACACTTCTGAAATGTGTGTAACAGTTTTCTCCAATAGTGCATTCAAATAATCTTTATTATTTCTCTGATGGCTCCCCAATATCTTTTCTTTCTCACATTGTTATTTTTCTAGTAGCTGAAATCAACGTCCCAGTTAGTAATTTCCTCAAATATTCTCTACAGTTTTACACTGTCAGTGAACTTTCCCTCACTATAACAGATACCTGAGATAAAGAGCCAAAGGTCTCTTTTTGGCTCATAGTTTTGAAGGTTTCACTCCACGATCAGTTAACCTCGTTTTTTGAGCCTGTGGCAAAGCAGCACACCATGGCAGAAATGAGTGGCAGAGTAAAACTGCTCAATTCATGGCCAGGAAGGGAAAGAAAGGAAAAGGAAAAACGGAGGTCACAGTATCTCCTTCGAGGGTGCACCCTCAGCCATCTGAGCGCACCCCACGAGCCCCTCTCTCAGGGTCTCACCATGCTCATAGCACCTCACTGGGAACAAGCCTGTACTGCAGGGGCCGTGGGGAACATTCCCCATCCAAACTACAGCAAACCCCCACGGTCAGGATTCTGTAGTCTCAAAGGCCATGGCCCCAGAGGAAGGGCTCCTGAAGAAGTGTCAGTAGCTGTGTTCTTTCCTGCTTCCTGCTTCTCACTTCCTGCTTCCTCTTCCCACTTCCTGCTTCAGGCTTCTGGCTTTGATCGAGAGTCCGAGCACAGGAAGGACAGGCTCCTGGACTACAGCGTGGTATCTCTGCCTCAGAGGACAGAAGGGGAAAACTAGGCCGCACCGTGATCCAGAGGACAGACCAAGGCACACAGGAAGTGAGCTCTACAGAGCAGCAATCTCTGCACAAGAGGAGAAGGAGTCGAAGTTAAGAGAAGAGCAAGGGCGGGGAAAGATGGGAAGGAAGCAGCCATCTTGCAGGGCAGAACTCTGAAGAAATGATGTCCTCTGCCCTGAGCTGCCACAGGGAGACCCTGGCTGCCTAGCTGAGCTGGGGCCACATGGGAAGTGGCCTGGCATGGCCTTGGTGGCTTGCCATTTCTTATTATAATTCCCTGTCCCCTGGCCACTCTGGAGTAGGCTGGGAGGGCCAGGGGGTCCCTTGGGGACTGCTCTAACCCTGATTAGGATTTCAGGGTGGACCAGAGGCCAGGCTGAGCACAGCCCCCACTACCCCTGACTGCTCAGAAAATGGGATGCGTGAAAGATCCTGTGACTTGCTGGCGGGAGTGTAAATTAGTTTAGCCATTATGAAAACGTAAGGGGAGGTTTCTCAAAAAATTGAAAACAGAACTGCCATATCCTGCAATCCCACTTCTGGGATATAGACAAAAACAAAAAGATGTATCCCATCACAATCCGTCATAATTAAGATCGGAAATCAGCCTACATGTCCATGGACACAAAGGAATATTATTCGGCCATAAGGAAAAATGGAAGTCTATCATTTTCAGCAAGATGAATGGAGCTAAAGGATATTGTTTAGTGAGACAAGCCAGACACGGGAAGACTAGCACTGCACGTTCCCTCTCACACGTGGAGGCTGAAAAAGTCACCCTGAATGTAAAACAGTGACTAATAGGGGTTGGGATGTGTGCTAGGAGGGGTGCGGGGAGGGCAGATAAAAGAGACAGGATTTGACCAGTGCCTACCATATGCCTGTGTGGGGTATCACACCAAGCCCCCTTATTAGATACAATTAATAAAAAGATAAGACAGAAATAAAGATCACATATAGAGGCCAGAGCCTTCTATTCAACAGTATAAATGGCCTGCCATGTTTAAAACAAAAACGAACCAAAAGAATAGCTTTCTAGAATTTTTACCTCCATTTTGGCTAAGTACAAGGAGTCTGGAAGACTCTGGGGGCATTTGTCCAGCTGAGCCTTAGGAAAACAAGGGACCTGCCAGAGCCTCCTCTCCTTCCAGGGCTCGAGGGCCCTCTGTTCCCCATAGAAGGACTTTACCAGTGTGACAGCATTTGCTCTGCTGTGTACCCCAACCCCGGCTGCCTCCGTGCCTCACTGAGGTCCGAGGACTGGCCTGGACGCTCTCCTTTCCTCATGTGATGACCTGTCAGGATCTCTGACCAGCAACTCAAGTGGCCAAGCTCAAGGTTCTGGAGGATGCAAACTGTTGAGACTCCAGAAAAATGCGCCAACTTTATTTCTGGGTAGAGGATCCCAGCTAACACTCCGGATCCTGATCCTCCATCTAACCGCATATAGATCATAGGACCTCTTTTCTTGTTTTTGGTAAGTGGAAAAGATTGAAGCTGCAGCAATTGCAAAGGGCTAAGAGAGGTTGGCTCTAGGGAGATGGAAGGCCAGAGGGGCAGGAATCAAAGGCCATCTTGCGCAGCTTTATGGTTTCTCCAGGGCTCTGCTTTGCTTCCCTTGGCTCTCACAACAGAGGCCCAGGAGATCATTTCATAGCAGATGTCCAGAACTGTGCATGGCTCAGGGGACACTGTCTAGAAGTGCTTCTTGCTTTAAGCTGGTTGAGTGTGCATGTGATACTTTAAATTTCACAGTTACATAAATTCAACATCTACTTTGCAGACCTCACCTGGCTAATAAAGGGGGATTGTTATGGTTTAGATATGAGGTATCCCCCAAAATCTCATGCGTGAGACAATGCAAGAATGTTCAGAGGTGAAATGATGAGGTTATGAGAGATGTAACCTGTTCGGTGGATTAATTCACTCATATGAATTAACAGGGGTTAACTGTAGGCAGATAGGATTGACCAGAGGTCACCAGGGGCATGCCTTTGGGGTTTATATTTCGTCTGGTGAGTGAAGCTCTCTCTGCTTCATGGATGTTATGTCCGGGGCTGCCTTCCACCACCCTTCTGCAATGATGTTCTGCCTCACTTTAGGCCCAGAGCTATGGAATTGGTCAACTCTGCACTGATCCTCTGAAACCATAGGCCAAATTAACTTTTCCTCCTCTACGCTGTTCTGGTCAGGTCTCTGAGTCACAGCAAAGCACAGCTGACTGACACAGGCTCTCTCTCTCTCTCTCTCTCTCTCTCTCTCTCTCTCTCTCTCTCTCTCTCTCTCTCTCTCTTTCTCTTACACATACACACACACACACACACACACACACACACACACTGATTCACATTCATACACACACATACACATGCCCCTATCAACGTATAGTTAGAATGTGTAAGAACAGGAAACTTTTCTGTCTTGTTCAATTCTGGGGTTCCCAGGATCTGGAGTAATGCCTGGAATCAGTGCCACATCGCCGTTTGGGGGAGGCAGGAGGCAGGGCTCAGCAACTGGGGTCCTAACCCCACAGCAGGTTCTGAGACCAACCAGGCCACTCTGGCTGTGCACCTTCAGGTGAGTGTCAATCTCTGTAGTTTAGCCAGTTTAAAACATAGGATTTGGGCTCTTCCTGGAGCCCTAGGGCCTACTTGCCTCAGCTGATGACTTGGCCTTCACTGAGGCAGAGGGAAGGTTCTTCAGGCTTAAATCAAAGGCGTGTGGAGTTTCACTGTGTGGTGTTCGCTCGGCCTCCATTCTGACGCACCTCTGTGGAAGGAGCAGAAGCTGCACGTGATCTGGCTTAAAGGGACCGGGAGACTTTATTTGCTGGGAGCACACAAGCCAGTATGTTTGGAGCAGCTCCAGTGTCCTCTGGGGACAGCACCTCAAGATGCCCATCAGCTAACAGGAAGTCTCTGAGAAGATGTGCCCTGTGATCAGAAGATGCAGGGTTATGTCACCTGAGGGAAGGTCGAGCTTATGCTCCCCGGAAGAGTGACGCTTTCACAAACCCCTGACCTTGACCAGGGAATGCAGTCAATCTGGCTGCAAAAGAAGGACAAAAGTTCAGCTCAATGGCACAGGGAAGCCAACATTGACTCAGTGCAGCGGGTACTTGCATAACAAGCAGAACACCGATCATTGCACACATGATATGACAATCTGGCCTCTGCACTCATTCAAACCTGGACTAGAGTCCCACCTGCCCTGGCCCAGGTGTAAAGTCTTGGGCAAGTTACAGTCTCCTCAAGCCTCACTTTCATCATCTCAAATTGGGAATAATGACAACAACTTTTTCCAAGGTTGCATGAAGGTTAAAATTTTAAAAGGCACATAAAACACCATGAAGAGTAAGCACCCCACGAATCTTAGCAATAGCCATTTAATAGTTACAGAATAATATCTTTTGGGTGAAGACCTTGTGGTAAGAGTTGATTGCGTAACTCTCTAAAAGGGTAGGTTGGAGTCCTGACTCCAAGGGCCTCAGAATGTGAGCTTATTTGGAAAGAGGGTCTTTACAGAGGTAATCAAGCCTGAAAGTGGGTCACTGAGGCGGAGGCCCCATTCAACATGACTGGTGTCCTCATAAAACAGAAAAATTCGGACACAGACATGCATCAAAGGAAGTCAGAGAGAGTAGGCACAAAAGATGGCCCCTGGCAAGCCACGGAGAGGTCTGCAGCAGATTCTCCCTCAGAAGGAAGCAGTCCTGCTGCTGGAGTCTGTGCATGTCCCTCAGCCCAGGCCATGTGCAGAGAGGACCTTCGAGATTCCACAGATACATGAGAGAGAAAGAAGGTGAAGATCAGGTTGAACTGGTTTGTCTCCATGGAACTGGCCTCCAGGCTGTGCCAGCAGCTGGTGGGCTCTGCCTCCCCTGCCCTTGCAGCTCCCCTGCTGGCCACAGAGCGTTCCCTGACTCTGCTGGCCACCTGACAGCTGCCAGGGCTCTGATGAGCGGCAAAGGCCAATAGGACATGGGCCGGGGGACGCCAGGGCGGCAGCTGCTCAGGCTGGCCGCTCACAGATCTTCGCCAGTTGGCCACAGGAGCTGGGTCTGCCCAGGCACCAGGCTTGCCCTGAAGCAGAGATAGGTCAGAGCTCGAGTTTTACAAAGTACAGGTGTGGGCACCTGTTATGTGCCTGGTTTCGCTCCCATAAGAATAGACAGCTCTTCAAAGTGGGCAATTCCTGGCCTTTCATTTCACATAAAATTCACCCATTCTTACATATGAGATCGTTTTCCACATGAGCTGTGAGGTTTTGACTGTGCATTAGGACGAGCAGAGACCCACCTGAGACATCTGCTGGTTCCCAGAGTGGTGTGCGACCCAGGAGATGGAGCAGGGCCCTAGGCATGTTGAAAGTAGGGGGACATGAGAGCCCTGGTGGCATAACAGCTCACTCTGCCTCTGTACCTGTGAGTTCCACGTCCATGGGTTCAACTGCCACAGAACAAAAATACTTTAAAATGTTTTAAATAAAAATATAAATTTTAAAATATAACAACTACTTACATAGTGCTTATGATTGTATTTGGTGTTGTCAGTAAGCTGAAGTACCATGCCATTTTATTTTTTAATAAAACTTATTTTTGTTGGTATTGGGGATTGATCCAGAAGCACTTGACCACTGAGTCACATCCCCAGCCCTTTTTTTTTTTTAAAGGCAGTGTCTCACTAGGCTGCTTAGGGCCTTGCTGAGTTGCTGAGACTGACTTTGAACTCAGGATCCTCCTGTCTCAGCCTCCCAAGCTGCTAGGATTACGGACATGCACCATCACATCAAGCTCTATGCCCTTTTATATAAGGGACTGAGTGTCTGGGATTTTGGTGTCTCCCGGGGTCCTGGACCAATCCCCCTGGACACCGAGGGATGACTGCACTTCAGGAGGATGCTGACTTACGTATCCCTGTGCAACACTTTCCAATTCTATTAACTTAAATAAAGGGGACTGAATAAGCTCCGTCGCCTGATGACAGCATCATTCCCTAGTTCAGCCAAGTTTTTCCCTCTGGGTAATAGTCTGTAGCTGCTGAACAGTTCACCATAAAATTTGGTAGCTTAAAACAATAAACATTTTTGACGTCACAGTCTCTGTGAGGAGTCCAGGCCAGGTTGGGCTAGGTGCTTCCAGCTCAGAGTCTCCTGTGAGGTTGCAGTTAGCTGTCAACCAGGGCTGGTCTCATCTGAGGCTTGACTTGGAGCAGTGGATGTGGATTTGCTTCCAAGACCACTTGCGTTGCCATTAGGGCTTGGACTCTTGACACATGGGTCTTTTCACAGTGTCTTAGTCTGCTTTTTGCTGCTATAACCGAGTACTGCAGCCTGGGCAACTGTAATGAACAGAAACGTATTGGCTCCAAGCTCTGGAAGCTGGGAAGTCCTAAAAGGAAGGGCCATGTCTAGCAATGGCCTTCTTGTTGTACCATCCAATGCTGAAAGGACAAAGAGAGGGTGAGAGAGTGGGGTGGGAGACTAAAGTCATCCTTTCATGTGAAACCGTTTTCTTGCTAATGAGCCTAGTCCCGTGATAATGGCATTGATTCATTCTCTACTCTCGTGGCCTGGACACCTCTCACTGGGTTCCAGCTCACGACACTGTTGAACTAGGGTTTGAGTTTCCACTCACGCTTTGCAGGAGACAGACCCAAACCATGGCAACAGGGTTGCTTCAAGACCGCCCCGGCATCCTCCAGGGTGAGCAAACAGGGAGAGAGAGTGGACCCCCCAAGATGAAAGTCACGGTTTCTCACAGCCCAGTCTCAGCTGTGACACCGCAGCACTTTTGCTTTACTCTGTTAGAAGCCAGTTTCCAGACCTGGCCCACAGGCAGGCAGACTACACCAGGACAGAAGCCCAGGAGGGGGCCGCTGGGACCTATCTTAGAGTGCCTCCCATATTCAGTGTCAAAGCAGCTTCCACAAGGACATTCTACCATCAGCTGCTTTGCCAGGACATTCTCCCATAAGGAGCTTGCTCCTCACAGCTCCCGTGACAAATAAGAAAGACCGCACTCTCTGGAAAGACTCCCCCTCTATCAAGTTTGTATAAAGAATAAAGGGTTAAAAGTAAATCATGGAAAATTCTACTGTCGTCCATTATTCAAAATACTGAGTACAAAGTGCTCCGCTTCTGCTTCTGCACTGATACCTACAACAAAGCCAACACTCGAAGGAACACATCCTCCACCTCATTTAGCATCTGCCAATAAATCCGCATCTAACCCTGAAACGCTGCCCCGGCTGGTGCCATCAAGTGACACAGAAGAGCGGAGCTGCCATTCTGTTCCTAAAGGGACAGACGTTTACAATATTTCTCGTCAAGGGTCACATGGCCTTGGTCACAGCTACTCAACCCAGCCACTGTCACACAAAAATAGTCATAAACACTATGTCAACAAGTGGACATGGCTGAGTTCCAATAAAACTTTATTTACACAAACAGGCCCCAGGTCAGACATGGCCCGCAGATTGCAGTTGACCAACTCTGCAGTAGAGAATAGCCCGACTTCTATTAGAGAATAAAACAAAATTAGAAATAAAGTTTAAACTCAAACCAGTGTGTTACTATTTCTGACAAAGCATTAAGATGACACATGTATACAATGTGTGTACATAAATCCGTCCGGGCTATATTCAGAGGCTGTATTGGTAATCACCGTCTGAGTATTGAAAAAATGTGATCTGTGAAATCTCCTGTTGTCTATCATAATTTTAAAAAAAGTTGTGTGAAACTGTCAAACCAGTGAGGTGAGTGTGGTCAGATTTGAAATCTTTCCTCTGTTCTCCTAACGGTGAATTTCCACCTAAGCACCTGGAATAGGGCTATCATTTATTTCTTTTGACTGATTCTATGACAAAAAAATTACTGGGTGCCCCATGAAAATCCCATGAGCTTGAGGGCTACAGGTAAGTGACAGAAAAGCCTCATAATAATAATTACTAAACCTGAAATGAAGGCAAGGAAGAGGTTTGGTAAAGATTTTTCAAGTCCGAGTCCTAGAAACAAGAGTCAGGCAAGCCCCAAGTCTGAGAAGTCTGATGGAATCTTCTTACTCGTGATCTGGCCACAGGTGGAGATGGCAGGCAGAGGACTCTAGGGCCCACCCAACCTGTCATCTTTCCCTCTGCATCTCAGATGTCTCAAACCTTCAAACTCAGTTCAGTACATGACCCTGGTGCAGATCTCTCCGAGGAGGAGGAGCTTGCTATGGTTTGAAGTGTCCCTCAAAGTAAATGTGTTACAACTGACCTCCAAGCAAGAGGGTTGAGAGGTGGGACCTTTGAGAGGTGACTGGTCACCAGGGCTCTGTGCTATCATTATTGCAGGAGTGGTTTGTTGTAAGTGCAAACTCTGCCCTCTCCTGCACGCACTCCCCTCCCCCACCACGGTGCCTTCTGCCGTATTACAACACAGCAAGTGTTACGCGGCTCAACTTAAGGACAGACCAATCACCACTGAGAGTCTTTATTAAGCCAGCCCGCTGACTGTCTCACACAATGCCCCAAAATGGCTATTGGGAGAACAGCCCCAACAAGAGTTGTAGGGGTTCTTATACCAAAAATCCCATCAATCATAAGTGTCTATTGCTATGATTCGAAATTACAAACTAACATCACGAGATCATCAACAGAGGGGTCAAAACGACCCTTACCTAGGTACAAACTAAAGAATGGTTACTAACATCCACACAATCACCGTTCACATGGTACATTGTTTAGAAGCAATAGGAATCAAGAGAGAGTAATTTTTCATTACATAAGAATTGTCATTTTGTATTGCTAAACATGTCACACTAAGTAACTGATGATGGGCACAGAGGTGGGGTGTTCCCATGGGAGAAGCTTATTTCCTACATAACATGGAGTCTCAGAACAAAATGGAGTCTGTTTGGTCATTTCCCTTAGAGTCTGGCCTATAACATTCTCATGGAGCCAGATCTGTCAGCCCATCCTACAAGGAGGGGCCCCCCGACACCGGCTCTCCACCCTGTCTTCCAGTCTTCAAAATCAGGAGGAATAAATGTTGTGGCATCAGTTACAGCGCACCAAACAGACCAAGCCCAGCCGCTGGCACAGTTGTGACTCACCCCCAACAGGAGGGACTCCTCCAGAGTCCTGCCTTCCTGTGCCTTTCATGGACATCTTCAATCAGGCTCATCCCAGCCTCCCGGGACAGCGTGGGAGTTGTTTGCGATCACAGCACACGAGTACACGGCATCAGTCAACGCCTCATGCTCAAGTGTGATCAAAAATTAATTTAAAGAGGTTTAACTTTAAAAAGGGACATTGATGCAATGTTCATAAATCAATGAACTAAATATTAGCCCTCGTAGGTGTTATGAAGTCAGCTAATGATCCCTTCTGCAGTAAGCACAATTCTTAATCATTAACACCATTACAAACAGCCTCTCTTGAAATTCCCCAGCCAATACTTCATAACGCATAACATCCATTTTCTAAGCAATCACGGAAAAATAAGGACAAACTAGGATTAAAACTGCTGCAGGTTCCCAGCTTCCTGGTAGGCTAGTGCTGCCTTGAAGCCGGGTCATGTGACGGTCTGGGGTTTTCCTACTTCAGTGGGCCTCGGAATCCCCAGTGGGCCCCCTGAGTTCTGAAGGTATGTCTGGGTGGGGTGAGAACTTGGATTTGTTGACAGGCTTTCAGTGACGCCGCTGCTGCTGGCCCAGGGACCACACTGCTGCTCTAGGGACTGGGTCTGCAGACTTCCTCTAAAGAGCCACACGGTGTGGTCAGTGTGGTCTCGCAGCCAGCACCACCTCCACTGCACCGTCCAGCCAGGTGGCTGCAAGGGAGAGCGGCGTCCGCCCCTGCAGAGCGAGTGGCCCCACTCCAGGAGACCTGACAGACAAACACTGGCAGCTGGCCGGATTTGGTCTTGAGCCACAGCTGCTGACCCCTCTAGAGAGGATGAAGGACTCTCTTCAAAAGGCTCTAGGAATGGGGAGGCGGGAAGGGCGTGCGGGCCAGCCCCACTCAGCCTGCCTGACGAACCAGAAGCAGAAGTGCCAGGACGCTGGACTTGGCTTTGCAAATGCGCCCCAAGAACCGTAGCCAATATTTGTCCAGAAACAACAGAGCATGCTAACAGCACACGGCTTCAGAAACTGGGGCGTCACTCAGCTGCACCACTTGTTCAAGAGGAGACTGACAGAGCCTACCTCTGTCCCTTGTCACCATGCATAATGTGGGCCTCCAGCGGGCTGCGTGTAAACCACGAGAAAGCTGAGACCTTGTTGACTTAGCATTTGGAGAGCAAGGAGCTGGTGGCCAGGGGCGGGGGAGGCACAGCTGAGGCGAAGGTTCACTTCCCAACTAGTGAGGTCAGGCTGGAGAGCAGGAGCGTCCTTATCTCTTGATATCAGATTCCAGGAACACCTGATAGGGAGGATCCATGACTTAGGACAGGCGACAGCGTCTGGGCGGATTCAGTATGGCTTGAGACCTGAGGCAGAGGGACTCCCGGTTCTGCTCCCTAGGTTGTAAGTGTCCTACCCACTTTGGCGTATGGATCAGTACCCAGCAAGGTCATTGACAGCACAGCCTCTGTACACAAGAGGTCCCAGCATGAGACATGTTCTCTGAATCAGAAGGGTCACCTGGAGAGGATACAGGCATGGCAGAGTACAGCAGTCAGGGTTCTGGGTGTTTGTGGGTAAGAGGCGGAGAAGGGGACACAGATCAACTAGGGACAAAATGACCAATTGTAAGGAGCTGGTTTCGTGTAACTGTGGAAGCTGTAGTTGGGGTTTTTTTGATTTGGGGTGTTTTTTTTTATTTTTAAGGCCTTCTACTGATTGGGGAAGCCCACTCACATTACAGAGGGTCATCTACTCTACTCAAAATCAACCAATTTAAAATCCCATCTTAAAAAAAAATGCCTTCAGCTGGGTTTGGTGACACATGCCAGTAATCCCAGGGGCTCAGAAGGCTGAGGCAGGAGGATTGCAAGTTCAAAGCCAGCCTCAGCAAAAGTGAGGCACTAAGCAACTCAGTGAGATCCTGCCTCTAAATAAAATACAAAACAGGGCTGGGGCTGGGACTCAGTGTTCGAGTCTTCCTGAGTTCAAGCCCTGGTACCCCCTTCATAGAAACATCATAGAATTATGTTTGACTAAATATCTGGTCCCCTGGTCCAGTTGGGTTCACACACAAAACGACCCATCACTCTGAAGCGTTCCCTGGCAGCGTCCTGGAGAGAGAAGGTTGCTTGCTGGCGTTTCTAGAGTTTCTCTGGTATTCCTCCTTCCTGAGCTTGCAAGGGTCCCCTTCTTCATTCCATGAGCTCCTCCAGTATTGCACAAATATTCCAACTCAGAGTTGATCTCTCTTTGGGGAGGGATGGGGGAAGAGAGAAAAGAGGACCAACAACCTTTAGGGACAAAGGAACCATAAACAAGCCAAATCCAAACCCAGTCTGCCACGAGCCAGTCTCTGATGTTGTGCTGAGTGATGTCATGCCATCTAGACCTTCTCCACAGCCTGGCAAGGAATGCTTCAGGGTAGCTTGTCTTCACTCAAATGCCCCGTGGCTCCTGGTTAAGGTGAAGAATAGTCATGTTGTAAGTCTCCAGTGAGCTACTGAAATTGGGTATTTTCTTTCTTTTTTCCCCCATGGTCAAAGGTAATTTATTAATTCATGCCAGGGCTTTCCTGGATGGCACCCCAGAGGGCCCCTTCAAACTTAAAGGATGGGCTTGAGATTTGTTCTTCTCTGGATTTAATAGCGATCATATTTCCCAAGCTTGGACCTTTTCTAACATTGAACAAGAACAGAACTGACTTTTTTGCAAACACACTGAGGACCGGCATCTGACAGAAGTCATTATTTACAACCTTCTCCAGTCTGCAAAGTCACACACAGATACTTCAGCCTGATTGGAATAATTAATCAATGATGGAAAAGTCCTTGCTGAGGAGAAAATTGGTTTAAAAAGAAAACCAAGTAATTTCAGCTGGAAAAATGGCCTTTAAATGTGTTAGGGATATTACTTGCCATCTCTAACCCCAGAATAGACAGAAAGAATAACAGAAACATGGGTAGAGCCTAAAGGTATCTTCCAGAACTATGCCCAGATATATGCTTGCTAATACAGACTCTTACGAATTATTTTTAAAAACTCTAACTCTAACTTTACTGTATTAGTTCATTTTCATTGCGATAATAAAATATTTGGAATAAGCTACTTTATAAAGAGAAAAAGTTTATTTTGGCCACAGTTCTGGAGGTGTAAGATCTAGAGGCCTCATCCCATGGTGGCCTTCTTGCTGGCACAGCCTCAAAGCAACATGTGGCAAGAAAGGGAGCATCCATGTGTATGTGCCTCTTCTCTGGTCTCTCTCCCTCTTCTTACAAAGCCATCAGGATCCAGTGATGGACACTCCTTGCTAAAGAATGTAATCCCTTCCCAAGACCCCACCTCGACTACTACAGTTGGATTAAGTTCCCACCCTCCAACACCTCGAGGTGGGATGCAATTCAACACAAGAAGTCTTGGGGGACACGCATACCATCTCCAAACACGAGGAATCGAGCCCGTGTTCACAACGATGCCTAATGCAGAGTGGAGCTCACCAACATGTGAGCTTAAATCTTGTACAATAACCACATCTCACAACCCCCCAGCTGGTCACAACCAGCTGTCCTGACGCACCACCCCCCGCCCTGCACGCTAAGATGCAAGTGGCCCAGGGGCCTCCCCTCACCGTAGCTGCTGCTTGACCGTGAGAAAAACACCAAGCAGGATCCGAGGGACACTCGCCGAGCGAGACAGCTGGGGAGAGTCCTTGCCTGGTTTTCCCGGCAGGCCCGAGCGACGTGCCACTGGATGTGGTCAGTGTCCAGTGCCGCACGTCAGCAGGCTGTGGACAGCGTGCCTGGCTTTTTCCTTTGGCATTGCTCTGTTATTTGGGCTTTTGAAAATTGCTTTAGTTTAGATCTGGAATGTGCCCCAAAGCTCACGTGGTGAGGGCTTGGTCCCCAGCTGGGGGTGGAAACTGGGATGGGGGGCCGAGGAGGAAGAGGTCATCGGGGACGTGGCTGTAAAAAGCATAGTCTATCCCAGGTCCCTTCCTCCCTCTCTGTCCCTCTCTCTCTGCCTCCTGGCTGCCGTGAGGGAGGCACCTCTCCTTGGCCAAGGCTTCCCCACAACGAACTGCCTCACTCTGGGTCCAAAGCCACTGGGCCGAGCAATCGCAGACCAAAGCCTCTGAACAGGGTGTGGAGCTCAGTTTCTCTCCTTTGAAGTGGTTTATCTCAGGTATTTGTTCAAAAGCTCACTAACAGAAGTGCAGTCTTCGCGTTTTTCTTTAAACGTTCCTTCATAAAAAGCTCTCCCTTGAAAACAGCCAAAACACACACGTGTGTCACCGAGAGAAAGCACAACACGAAGCCGTGGAGGAAACAGGGCCAGCAGCCTCCTGGTCCAAGACTGTGGGCATTCCGCACATAGGAGCCTGGGAAAACAGCCCTTAGAAAAATGGTGTCGTTATGGCTGACAACCCTGAGATTGCCCAAACCTCCACCGGAGGCAGAACAGCAGAGTGGAGGCCCTGTGTGCCCAGGGACACTGGCGCAGGGAAGCCCCGCAGTCCCCTCCCTGTGGAACAAGACCCGGGCACCCCTCCAGCATCGGAGCCCGGCTGCTGACTGGGCCGCTGGGTCTGCAGCAGCTCACACTGCAGGCCTGGCACTGATGGCCCACCACCTCCACTGTGGTGGTCGCGTTATCAATCTGGATTGTTTTTTTTAGTTTTGGACCTTCAACAACACGTGTCTAAAGAATGTCCAGAACAGCAGTTCTCAAAGTGTGCCAGGAGGAACACTGGAGGTTCCCTAAACCCATTCAGGGGACCTAGGAGGTTGAAATAATGTGGGGATTTGTGTTTGTTTTGTTTTGTTTTTGTTTTTGTCTTTTTGTTGTTGTTGCTGATGTGTTAATTAGTTACACATGACAGTAGAATGCACTTTGACGCACCATACGTAAATGGAGGAAACCTCATTTTTCTGGTTATGTAGTCATATGTGCACGTAGGGTAATAATGTCTGATTTATTCTATTATCCTTCCTGCCCCCACACCACCTCCTCTCCCTCCACTCCTCTCTGCCTGATCCAAATTACCTCTATTCTTCCCTAGCCTCACTTCCCCCTCCCCCTGCTTATTGTAAGTTAGCATCCACAGATCAGAGAAAACATTCAGCTTTTGGTTTGGGGGGGTTGGCTTTTTTTGTTTAGCATGATATTCTCTAGCTCCATCCTTTTATGGCAAATGCCATAATTTCATTCTTCTTTAAGGCTGAGTAATATTCCATTGTGTATATATTCCACACTTTCTTTATCCATTCATCTGTTGAAGGGCACTAAAGTTGGTTCCATAGTTTAGTTCATGTGAACTGAGCTGCTATAAACATTGATGTGGCTAAGTCCCTGTAATAGGCTGATTTTAAGTCCTTTTGACTATAAACCGAGGAGTAGGATAGCTGGGTCAAATGGTGGTCCTATTCCAAGTTTTCTGAGGAATCTCCACACTGCTTTCCATAATGTCCATAATGGTTGCACCAAATTGCAGGTGAAATTATGTTTTTGATAGTAATGAATGTTATTTGTTGCTTCCCACTCGCCGTCTCTCTCCAGTGTGCAGAGCGGTTTCTGGTGGCCCCAAGGCAGGAGAGTGAGAGAAGGAAGGTGGGGCAGGATGAGGGGCAGCTGCCTTCCCTTCAGCGCCACCCAGGGCAGGAGCTTTGCCGCCTGTAGGTATGCTGGGCCTGGGCTCTGTCGCCACCTCGTGCCTCTCCGCCTGGACGCCCTCCCGTCGCCTGCCGAGGGACAGGCTCGAGTCCGACTCCTGGTCATGGCATCTGTTCATCCTCACCTCGCTCCCCACACAAGGCAGCGAGCCCTTCCTAGAGCGTGCTCCCGTTCTGCCCCATAGTCCGAGTCTACTCTACTTTGCTATTTCTCTACCGACAAGCAGTGTGTGTCCAGTAGACTCGAGTTTATTTCCTGAAGGTTCACGAAGAAGTCTGAGCACTGTCACATACGCCCCTTGTAAACATTCTGGGCGGGCATCACTGTCCCCATGTCGGGGTGGCACTCTGAGACTTGGCGAGGATGGAGCATTCTGGAAGGCCAGGCCTCAGCCCTAGGTCCAGACACCCTCTGCCCAGTGCCCAGTCATTTGCAGGCGCCCCTTCCAGACTGAGCCCACCAGAGAAATCCGAGCAGAGCCTCACGGGCTGGCGAAGGCAGAGAACCTGGCCCTTTTGCTGCGCTCCTCACTGGGCACTTGGCATGACACTCAGACCTGAAGAGGCTTTTGGAATGTTTTCATGCTTTGCTTTGTTTTAAGGAAGGAGGGATTTAAAAATGTCCCCATACCACTGTCTCCTAGATAGATTCTGCTAAAAAATGGGGGAGGGTAATAAAAACCTGTTATTCTTCAATTTCAAATTTCAGGCTCCCTGGAGATTATTTTGTCTGCTGAAAGCCTCTTTATTTTTGATGACTTTGTCATGTTTATTTTTTAACTCATAGCAATTCATATACCCTTGTAAGAAATTTCATACAAGGAGATAAATGCTAAGACATAATATTGAATAACTATTTGAATCCCTAAGTAAGATAAGTATTATTGCCTCCAGTGCGGAATTATAATCACAGAATATGTAAGTAGCTCTCACAAGGTCAAAGAATGACTACAGGAAGAGCCGGAAAGGCAATTTATCCCTCCCCTCCCCTCGTCCCTCTGCTAAGACACATTTTTCATAAATAACTTAGCGAGCACTTGGAGATTCTGAGGGAAATCAGTATTCATGGCTGCATCGCTGTCATCTCTTTTTCAGTTTCTATTTTCTAACTTCCAAATAAAGATAAGAGGGATATTTTGCCAAGGTTCAAATTGGATATTTTTTCTTCAAATATCTTTTACTAAAGTAAAACTTTATATGTGACTAAAATTGATCTCTGTGTTCTTTATTAGCTGGTGAATTTCTTTTGAAAAGTGCCCCAAAGTGTTTCTCAATTACTCTGTGACTAAATGATGATGAAACGCCCCCTGAGATTCCTTGTGTGTGTGTGTGTGTGTGTGTGTGTGTGTGTGAGAGAGAGAGAGAGAGAGAGAGAGACAGAGAGAGAGAACACGCATGCAAGGTATGTAATGCTCTATCATTTTTATTTGGCTTTGGGACAGAAGGTGTGTATCCTCTTTAAGTATTCTATGTGGCTGTGCATATGTCAAATAAATTATATTTAAATTAATATCACTTAAAGTATCCGTAATATAATATAAAAAATATCTCGGGCATCAGACTGGAATGTTGCTCAGTGGTAGAACACTTGCCTAACATACACAAGGCCCTGGGTTCAATCCCCATCACTGCAAAAAAAGAAACAAAGAAGAAAAAGAAAAAACGAAGGAAGGAAAAAGAAAGAAATAGATCCTCGATGTTACAAAGCAAAGTCTAGAATGACTACTGCCCTCCCTTTATAAGACAAATTAAAATGGAAAAGAGATTCTGTGTAATGAATAAGACTATAAAGAAGACAGCAGGGAAGAAATAAAAAAAATTCTTAGAGGTAAACAAGAACAACAACACAACATATCAAAATATCTGGGACACTCTGAAAGCTGTTCAAAGAGGAAAGTTCATTGCATTGAGCTCAAACATTAAAAAAATTAAAAGTTAACTACTAAATGACCTAACATTACATTTCAAAGTCCTAGAAAAAGAACAGATCAACACCAACAATAGTAGAAGACAGGAAAAAATTAAAATCAGAGCTGAAATTAATGAAATTGAAACAAGAGAAACAATTCAAAAAATTGACAAAGCAAAAAGTTGGTTCTTTGAAAAACTAAACAAAAGTGATAAACCCTTAGCCACACTAACAAAGAGGAGAAAGAAAACTCAAATTACTAGAGTTCATGACGAAAAAGGAAAGATCATGGCAGACACCATTGAAATACATCACATAATTAGAAGTTACTTTGGAATTCTATACTCCAAAACAATCAAAAATATTGAAGACGCTGACAAATTTTTAGAGATATATGATCCTCCCAAACTGAATCAGCAAACACACACAATTTAAACAGATCAATTTCAAGCACCCAAATAGAAGACATCAAAAATCTACTAACCAAGAAAAGCCCAGGACCAGATGGATTCTCAGCTGAATTCTATAAGACCTTTAAAGAACTGATACCAATACTCCTCAAAGTATTCCAGGAAGTAGAAAAGGAGGGAACCCTTCCAAATTCATTCTCTGAGGCTAGTCTCACTCTGATACCAAAACCAGACAAAGACACATCAAGAAAAGAAAACTTTAGACCAATATCCCTGATGAACATAGATGCAAAAATTCTAACAAAATACTGGTAAATCGCATACAAAAATATATTAAAAAGATAGTGCACCACGATCAAGTGCGGTTTATCCCAGGGATGCAAGTTTGGTTCAACATCCGGAAAACAATAAGTGTAATTCATCACATCAATAGACTTAAAGTTAAGGATCATATTTATTTCAATAGATGTTCAGAAAGCATTTAATAAAATACAGCAACCCTTCATGCTTAAAACACTAGAAGAAATGGGAATAGTAGGAACATACCTCAACACTGTAAAGGCTATCTATGCTAAGCCCTCGACCAACACCATTCTTAATGGAGAAAAACTGAAAAACCTTAGAAGATGGAAAGATCTCCCATGTTCTTGCATAGGCAGAATTAATATTGTCAAAATGGCCATACTACCAAAAGTGCTATACAGATTCAATGCAATTCCAATTAAAATCCCAATGACATTCTTCATAGAAATAGAGAAAACAATCATGAACTTCTCTGGAAGAACAAGAGACCTCAAATAGCCAAAACAATTCTGAGCAGGAAAAGTGAAGCAGGAGGTATCACAATACCAGACCTTAAACTACTACAGAGCAATAGTAACAAAAATGGCATGGTATTGGCACCAAAATAGACAAGTATACCAATGGTACAGAATAGAAGACACAGAGACGAACCCACATAAATACAGTCACCTCATACTAGACAAAGGAACCAAAAACATACAATGGAGAACAGATCAACAAATGGTGCTGGGAAAACTGGAAATCCATATGCAGTGAAATGAAGTTAAATCTCTATCTCTCACCCTGCACAAAACTTAACTCAAAATGGATCAAGGACTTAGGAGTTAGACCAGAGACCCTGCACCAAATAGAAGACAAAGTAGGCCTGAATCTTCATCATGTTGACTTAGGATCAGACTTCCTTAACAACACTCCCAAAGCACAAGAAATTAAAGCAAGAATCAATAAATGGGATGAACTCAAACTAAAAAGCTTTTTCTTAGCAAAGGATACAATCAACAATGTGAAGTGAGAGCCTACAGAGTGGGAGAAAATCTTCTCCACATGCACTTCAGATAGAGCACTAATCTCCAAAATTTATAAAGAACTTAAAAAACTTTACACCAAAATAGCAAAGCACCCAATCAATAAATGGGCCAAAGAACTGGACAGACACTTTACAGAAGAAGAAACACAGGCGATTAATAAACATATGAAAAAGTGTTCAGCATCTCTAGTAATTAGAGAAATGCAAATTAAAACAACTCTGATTTCACCTTACTCCAATCAGAATGGCTATTATCAAGAACACAAACATAATAGGTGTTGGTGAGGACATGGGAAAAAGACAAACTTGTACATTGCTGGTGGAGTTGCAAATTGGTGCAGCCACTCTGAAAAGCACTGTGGAGACTCCTCAGAAAACTCAGAATGGACCCACCTTTTGATCCAGCTATCCCACTACTCGGTTTATATCCAAAGGACTTAAAATTAGCATACTATAGTAATGCGACCACATCGACATTATAGCAGCTCAGTTCATAACATCTAGATTGTGGAACCAACTTAGATGCCCTTCGACAGATGAATGGATAAAGAAACTGTGGTATAGATACACAATGGAATATTATTCAGCCATAAAGAAGAATATAATCATGGCATTTGCAGATAAATGAATGGAGTTGGAGAACATCATGCTAAGTGAAATAAGCCAATTCCAAAAAACCAAAGGCTGAATGTTTTCCCTGAGAAGTGGATGATGATATATAATGGGGGTGGGGGTTGGAGGTGAGAGAAGAATGGAGGAACTTTGGATTATGTAGAGGGAAATGGGGGGGTATGAAATGATGGAATGAGACAGACATCATTACCCTATGTTCATGTATGATTACACGAATGGTGTGAATCTACATCCTGCACAAAATGATGTACCCCATTTGTGTACAATGAAGCAAAATGCAGTCTGTAAAAAATAAATAAACAATCAATTTAAAAAAATTCTCATCCACCAGACAACAGCACTAGAAGACAGAAATTAGGGGCTGGCCTGGGATAAGAAAGCAATGTTCATCGAACTGATTGCTACGTGGGGTTATTTTAATATGACATCTGACAATTCATAAGTTTTATGAAGGCTGGTGAAAACCCCCTTTGTTACTACAGGGTGTTTTCTAGACAGGGCGGTTTGCAACAAGTGGCTGGAGTGGTGAGCAGAGCAGATTCTCCAGGGCTTCCTGCTGAGGTGCCAGCACTGCCTGGCTCCTCACAGGCTATCTCTCCATCAAGGAGGTCAGAGGTGTCCCCACGCCTCAGGGTCCTGTGGGCAGTAAATGAGCTGATACAGAAATGCAGGTGCCTTAATCTGAAGCCCTGAACTCTCTCGTCCCTGGGGGGTGCTATGGGTTTCCTCTGGTCACCCCGCAAAGGCCCATGTGGAAAAGGCTTAGTGCCCAGCTTGCCACTGTTGGGAGGTGATCGAAATTTTAAGAGGTGTTTCTGGTGGGAGGCTTTCAGGCCATCGGGGGGTGTCCTGAGGATCGGGGATGGTGAAGTCCCAGAACATAATGTGAACCGCTCTTTCCCACTGTCACCCCACCGTGACGTGCGGCCTCACCACTGGCCCCAAGCAGTGAAGCCAATCATTCATGAACTAGAGCCTCCAAAGGTATGAGCCAAAATGAACCTTCTTCTTTATTTCTTAAATTTTTTTATTATTTATTTATTTATTTTTACAGTGCCAGGGATCAAACTCAGGGCCTCACGCATGCTGGTAAGTGCTCTGCCGCTGAGCTACACCGCAGCCCAATCGTCTCTATAGACTGATTCGTTGCAGGTGTTTGTTGTGGTGGTGGAAAGCTGACTAGCACAAGATTCAAGTTTGTGTGTCTGGCTTGCAGCTGAGGAAACTAAAGCTCAGAAAGTTTCTGTGATGTCACCAAGGTTACCAGATATACACATGGAAGAGAGAATCTGTAATTCTGTTTCTTCTTCAAACATTCTTTCCAGTGTTTAAGGTGCTCCCATTAAGTAGTATCAGAGTGGACACCATTTTTTCAAAACAACATAAGACCAGAGCAAAACCTACTTAGACCCCATGAATAGTGATGCACACCTCTAATCCCAGACACTCAAGCGGCTGAGGCAGGAGGAACACAAGCTTGAAGCCAACCTCAGCAACTTAGCGAGGCCCTGTCTCAAAATTTTAAAAACTGCTGGGAATGTAGCTCAGTGCAAACACTTGCAAGTCCCTGGGTACAATCTGCAGTACCACACACCGATGGAGGAGGAGGATAAAAAGGAGGAGGAGGAGGAGAGGAAGGAAGGAAGAGAAAAAGCAAGGCAGGCAAGCACACACTTGTTTACAAATGAAGATGAATCTCAGAAGATTAGAGGCAGGTGCCGTGATTCTGGCTGTGGCCCTCATTCCCTATGTAGTCCTCCTGTGCTTCCTCCATCGAGGTAAACAGAAGACATCCAGTGTGTTTGTGCTCCAGGCACGACAGACAAGGCCTCTCCCCTCCCAGAGCTGACCTTGTAGTCAGTGGAGAAGGACAGTGGGTGGGCAGATGGATACATGAGGGCTTGCAGATGAGGATGGAAAGCTATTCAAGTCAGTAAAAGTGGCATCAGTCGAGTTTCTGGGTGGCTTCCTCACACGCAATGGTTCAAGATAAGCCCTCAGAAAGCTGATTCCCAGACAGGAAGGAGTCCGTCATGCAGGATCTGGAGAGAGGGCTCTTAGTGGTGGAAACGGCTGATGCTAAGGCCCACAGGGAAGAATCAGCTCCCACTAAAGGAGCGTCACATGGCCAGCGTGGCAAGAAGAGCCAGGGGAGGTGAGCTGACAGCTGGGCAGGACCCCACGGTGCCGCGCCTGGTGGGCCACAAAGGCTCTAGCTTGCATTTGGCGGTCCACGCAGGCTCCAGGCACAGGGACTCCGCATAACAGGGACTTGTTTTCCAAGCATCTGGAGCAAAAGTCACTGCCCCGCAGAGCCCCCGGGGCTCTTCAGAGTCCGTGTGTCTTTGGCCTTCTGCCCTGCCACTGTCTGTGTGCAGTTCGCAAGCCTTTGGCTGCCTCCAGGTTACAACATGTTTCTTCTCTGTGATCAAAATACCTCATGGGAACAACTTAAAGGAGGAAAGACTAATTTTGGTTTATGGTTTCAGAGCTCTTAGTCCGTGGTCCAAAGGCTCCACTGCTCTGGGCATGAGGTGAGGCAGAACATCGTGGCAGAAGGGTGTGGGGAGGAGAACTGCCCAGCTCATGTGGGCAGCAAGGTGAAGGGTCAAGAGAAAAGCCCAGCCCTTCCAGGGAAGGTCCCAGTGACCTACTTCCTCCAATGAGGTCCCCCCTTCCTGTAGTCCATTCAGCTTCAATGGCTCTGATGAGGTCACTTCCCAAAAGCCCCACCTCTGAAATCCTGAGATTCTGGGGGACATTCCAGATCCAAATCATGACACTCTGCCCTCTGCCATCTGTCAGAATTCAAGGTGGCATGAACAATGCAGTCACCAGGCAGAGTGGCTGGTCTCCTACTGAGGATGAAAAATCTCCCCAGAAATTCCCTTACAGATTCCACTTACATTTCACTGGTCAGAAATACATCACCTTGCCACCCCTAGCTGCAAGGGAGATTGAAAACCTGTGCTTTTAAAGCTAAATTCAATACCTCCTTAAACGACAGTATCTTCTTTAGCGGGAATGCTGCCCAGCTGGCAAGTTGCTGGAGTAGTTTGACTTCTACTCCAGAGAGGAAGCTATTGATGGGTAAGCAGGTGACCAGGAACTCTGCTCTGAACATGTGGAATTGGATGTGCAGTTACACTAGTGCCCCATCAGTCTAGTCTTAAAGGACAAATGGTAGCAAAGATGAATCCTCTCAGAACTCAGGCTATCCCATTGGTGTCTGGGGCCACCAGACCAGACCCTTGGTCACTCTGATCCTTCTTCAAAAAGCTCCTCCTGGGAGCTGGGGTTGTGGCTCAGTGGTAGAGTGCTGACCTAGCATGTATGAAGCCCTGGGTTCGATCCTCAGCACCACATAAAAATAAAATAAAGGTATTGTGTCCACCTACAACTAAAAAAAAAAAAAAAAAAAAAATTTAAGAAAGCTCTTTTTACCCCAGCATTCCCTAGCAATTCTGTTTTTGAGTCTGAGACACCACGGCTCATGCGACAACTTGAAAGGGGGAAAATGTTGCCAATTAAACTGTAATACAATGTTTTCTTTCAACCTAAAGTTTTTATTCTGTAGTTCTTAGAAATAATTCTTTTTAGCTTGTTAAGGCACTAGTTTTTAGTCACAGGGCATATACAGAAAAAGGAAAATGTTTGTAAAATTAGTTGGTTAGATATTTTTAAAGCTTCTCTCCATTCAAAATCCAAGTCACTATCTTAGGATTCTCTTACATAAAATAGTGCTTTTCAAAGTGAAAAGGGCACTTTGGAGCTAGGGTGTAGCTAGGTGATAGAATGCTTGCCTAGTACGTGGGAGACCTTGGATTTGATCCCCAACACTACACAGGAGAAAAGAAGTGCTCTGCTATTGATTCCAGGATTTCCATCTAAGCTGCGGGTACTGGTTTGCGACTTCTGAATGTGAATGCAAGACAATGACAACTGTATCATGACTGTCAGGTGGCCCACAGCCCCTAGTGATGACAGAAACATGGAGGGCAGTGCAAGGTCAATGTATGGTGAGCACCGGTGTGTGGCCCTGACACAGAGTTGGGCAGCGCTGAAAAAGGCATCTTCTTTGATGGAGATTCAGAGCCAGTGGAATATATCAGTCAAGAGATCAAGGACAGAGAAATACGTCTGCAGACTTGGGATCCATAAGCATGTGGATGTGATAGAAGGCACAAATGTTCTATGGTTCAAACAGGTTCACCCAAGGTTCGTGTGCAGAACTTAATCCCCAGCGCAACAATGCAGGAGACGGGGCCTAACAGGAGGTGGTTCGGTCTGAGGGCTCTGCCCCATGGGTTAATTTTGCTTTTACTGGGTCCACCTTACAGTAGTGAGTTCACTACTCACTCACCCTCTCACTTTTCACCCTGGGATAACGCTGCACCAGCGCCCTCCCCAACGTCAGCATCATGCTTTTGGACTTCTCAGCCTCCAGAACCAGTAGCCAAAGAAAACTGTTCTTCGTAAATCACCGTCTCAGATATTGTTATAGCAGCAGAAAACAGACAAAGACACCATCGAAGAAAAGCCTAGGGAAGGAGGGTCAATTCTGAGGCTTGGGGACACTCAAATATTCAGAAATCTAGACTGTGCAGCTAGGGTGGCACAGAACCGCAAAACAAGGCACTAATATGGCATCGCAGAAGTTGAACAGGATGGTTGGCTTCTTCAAAGTACTGCAAAGAGGTCAAGTAGAATGACAGTGTAAGAGTGACCACTGGATGTGGCAGCATGGGGGTCATGAGTGACCTTGACAACGGGATTTCCCGTGATTGGGGCAAGCGGCAGGGGAGCTTAGTGAAAGTCAAATAATTTAACTGGGGTAAGAAGGGGCGAGGTGCCCAGCACTTTGAACAGTTGTCGCCAAAGGCAAATGCACAGCCAAGAGAGGTGGAGGTGTTCCCTTTCCTAAAGGCATTAGGCACGTCTGAAGGCTAATCCGGCAGCAGCGACCGGCTGCTCTTCAGTTCTCCAGAGTGGCAAAGGCTGGGGCGATGCACGAGCCCGCGCAGCAGGAAGATGCCGGCTCCCGACCGCACCCACGCAGCCAGTCCCGGACTCGGTCGGGTTTCCCGGCGCCGCCCTTCTCTCCGGCGAGTAAGGTTCATCCCTTTGTGTCGTCTCTTAATAAAATCCTACCCTCGGCCCTCAGGGATCTCGAGTCCGCGCATCGTTTCAGCGCGGGCTGGCTGAGAACGTTCAGCGGACGAGACACTCAGCTGCCCACCGCGTCGCCGTCCACGTGGGGACAATGCCAGAGCGGTTCCGCGGAGGAGAGGGCTGTTCTCAAGCTGGGCCCTTTTTATCCACCTACTACGCTCCTGTCCCCAGCCAGCTGGGATCCCTTCCTCTACTAAACCCTAACGCTACGCCCCCCTTCCCCTCCACTCGCGCTCGCGGTTTCCAACGTGGCACTGCCTGCTGCGCATGCTCCGTACGCGCGCGCCGAGGGCCGGAGGGGCGGAGCGGACGCGGTGACGTCAGCGCGCACGGCGCCGGGGGGGGGCCGTGCCACGTCGGCTCGCGGCGGCCACGCCCCCCGCCGGGCGGCGGCGGCCGGGGTGCCCGCGCGGCGCGCGCTCTGGCTCGCTCGCTCTCTGCACGCACACGCGCTCCCACACGCGCACCCTCCTGTCCGCCAGCTGCGCCGCCGCCGCCGCCGCCCAGCCCCGCGGAACCCCGGTGGCATCATGTCTTCGCCTCCCGAAGGGAAACTAGAGACTAAAGCTGGACACCCGCCCGCCGGTACTGACTCGTTTCCGCTTTTTCTCGGGGGCGCCGGGCGGGGGAGGCCCCGGAGGGTCCGCGCGCCCCGATGCCCGAGCGCGGGGCGCAGGGGAGTGCGGGCGCCCGCGGCGCGCGGCCGGCCGCCGGTGCGGGATGTCCCCGCCGCCCCGACCCGCTGCGGTTGACAGACCCCGGCCCGCGCCCGCGAAGACCCGCTGCCGACGTGCGCGCCACGTAGCGTACCTGTGGCCGTGCCTTGCAAAGGAGCGCGCCCCAGCCAGTTGCACAGCTTTACAGGACAGTGTGAGCGTTGTCGTTTACCGAGAATGTTCAGATGTTTTTTTAAGAAAGAGTAACGGAAGTCTGTGTTTTTAGTATCGGGATGGTTAGTTGTAGCCTGACAGCGTAGGGTACTGATGAAAGAACCAAAGGAGTATCACTGATAACTCAGTATGACTTCTCTTACCCCACTTTCTTTCACGTCCAGCTTTTTCTCAGAGGTGGCTTGAAAAAAAAAAAAAAAAGAAAAAGAAAGAAAGAAAATGCTAAACTTCTGAGCCAAAGAAGCTAAACCCAGGAAGTAGCCATCTTTCTTAGAAAATAGGAATTCAAGCAGCCTTTATGTTCATGGGGGCCTCCTCTTCTCTGTGCTCACAGTTCCTGTTTGCTCTGACTTTGTCCAGACTGGTTGATTTCCATTTCTGCTGCCCTTTAAATGACAGTGGATCCATATGGAAGGATACTTGGTGAGCAGATCAGAGTACTTAGGTCGCAGAAGCCAAGTCACACCAAGGTCCGGGGTTCTTTTGGGGTCTTAATTGCAAACATTAGTACTAGAGACTCTTGTCTTTTTCTGACAGAATCCTTGGAGGACCGAGGCTTCTTTTTGTGGCGCATCTATGGCGGTGTAATAGTGAAGAATTCGTCTCCCACTGTAGGACACAAATTCTCTGCCTCATCACAGGGAATAGGGACAATTCTTTAAGTATGTCACACTGCAGAGTAGGAATATGCTTCACTAGTGACAGCTGCCCAAAGCAACAAATCTAACTTGCTCTAGAGTGAAAATATGGCTCACTGTTCAAAAAGGACTTAGGAAGCCTGTGTTAGAAAAGTGTCCCCTGTAATGGGAATGGCTTTGGGAGCTTTTGTGTCACATTGGCTTAACACCAAAAACAAAGAGCCCCCCAGGTTCTGGGAGTGTCCTCAGTAATAGAGTACCTGACACCCTGCTTGCTGTCCTCAGCACAGAAAAACAATACAAACTCAAGCAAAACCACCCTCAAAGGGATTTCCTATAAGGTTAAATGATCTTTAATTCCTACAGCAAGAGGTCCCTGCCTGGCTGCCCATAACTCTGTGCTTCAGTGTAGGGAGGAGCACCTTTATTTACACCAGGTGGCAAGACTAACACTCCAGAACCTTGCAGTAGCAGTCTGCCTGAGACTGTCCATTCCCCCAGGATAATGAATTCATTCAAGCGTATTTGCTGGAATGATACCAGATCAAAGTAGCAGTAATTAAATTGCATACAGAGACATTCATATGGAGATTTTTAAGATCAAAACTATCAACTGTTCGTATTAACTCTGGGAGAAATTTTCATGCAGAACTCTAATTTTGCTTGAATTGTAAACTGCTAGACTTTTAACTTAAAAATAAATGGTTTATTTATGCCTAACAAGAGCAGAGGCAATTTATTTGCACCTGTGTATCAGTGAACTTGGGTTCCAAGTGTTGAGGAAAGCCACTTCACTTCTCTGTGTCTCAGATTTTCTCACCCATGAAATTCCAGGATGGCCTGAAGATCTTCCTCTGGATAAGTCACCAGGTTCTGCCTTTGCTGCTGTGACCTTGCATTGCTTTCAGCTGCCCTCCTCAGGATCAGAGCCCCCAGGACAATTAATTCCACAGTAAACACCAGGGGTTTCTGTGCATACTTTTTAACTGTGGGACCCAAGTCTAGCAGGAGTGCTTTGGGTAGCTGTCACTGTCACTCAGCATTTTCAGGGCCAGTAAGACTTGGCCAGAGTTGAAGGAAGGGCCCAGGGCTCTTGGCCCAGAGGCCTCGGAAGACAGGTACTTGGAAAGTACAATACTTGGAAGCTGCAGTATTGGCCACTCAGCAGTGCCCTTGGGAGGCGTGCTTTCCCCACCCAACAGAGAACCTGTGCGCAAGCCTCTTCCCAGGGAGCTCCCCGTGTTCTTCAGCCTGGTGTTGCCAGAGAGTAGGCCATGCTGCAAGCCACTGTAATAATCATCACAGATAGCCACGAGCATAATTCATAAATCAAAATAATTGCCTTAAAAACTTGGGGAACACTTTTATTAAGTGCTTAAATTGGATAACAGACTTGTGCTTAAATCCTTAATCAGAAATAATAAAGTTCTCTTGCAGTGACTGCCTTGCTATTCTTTTGTGTTTTCTCTTTATTGCTATCTGGACCAGGTCCCTCTTCCCTCTCCCCACAGTAGTCCCATTTTCTTTATTGCACTTACTTCCACCTGTCTACCTCACTTCTCCTGGCTTCCAGGGCTGGGTCTCGTTGGTATCTTTAAATCCCAGGGCTCTCCCCGGGCCTGGCACAAGATATCAGTAAACAGCTTGCTCCTGGGAGTTACTTCAGGGCCTTTCTCACCTTTTATTCCCACATAGCATGCTCGGCCTGCAACTTCCCCGTCAGACCTCTCCAGCGTGTGCTGATGGTGCAAGGGGTCCCCTCCACCCACTCATGCTGCAGAGTGCAGGAAATGGTGACTGTCACTTATGGAGTGTAATACTGTTCCAGCACAGTTCTAAGCATGTGGCACTTTCATGAAATTAGTAGTCACCTTACCCATCGGGACACTGAGGACAGTGCCATTTAAAAAACTGAACTGTTTGGAGTATGTCTTGCTGACTCCTCTGAGCCAGTAACCAGGAGACTACTAGCCTAAAGGGCCTTTGCCTCCCACATCCAGAAAGGGGACCCTGTCACTTGCCAGGTGCCGCCCCCTTGAAGGTGTGAGATTATTGGGGCAGTTTGTAACGGCTCCTGGTTAGCATGGGAGGAAGGCCGTGTGCAGATACGAAGTGTCCTCACTTGAGAGCCATGGATGGCGCTGCACCACCTTCTGCCGACTCTTTGGAGAAGGAATCCGTCTTAGTGACTGGATTCCCCAACACTGCTCTCCCCTACAGAATATTTGCAGAGAAACAGGATGAGAACGCTTATTTTACAAGAGTGATTAGCACAGTTAAAATTAGCGAGATTCCTTGCCATTTCATCCCACAGCAATAATAGCATTCCATACAGAAAGGAGGACATAATTACAAGCCACGCTGTTACTCATTTCTGCCAGTCTCTGTAGGGTTTGGCAGTGATATGGATAAAGTCTCTTCTGTAAATACACGTTGCTGGCCACATTCCCCCGCCCCCATTTTTCAGAGGGGCCTAAACCGTGTGTCAGTGAAGTCTCGTAAGTCTGGTGTGATACCATTGAATGTTACTAATATTATATAGCTTTCTTCAAAAAGTAGATGGCATCCCCCATAGTACTAAGTCAAGTGACTATTTATTTAAAGTAAAATGGTAAATAGATCAGTTTGCTGTTTTTAGTAATCAAACTAACTCAGTTCTCTGTTTTATTAGCCAGTGGGTCATGAGTAAAGGATGCATTTACAAGATTGTCCGTCACATTTCTCCCTGAATTATCTTCCTGTGGGAAGGTTTGAAGTTATCCAGGCCATTCTGTTGCTCGACATGTGAAGCTCCCTTGTCTTTTGTTGTATTAAGCATCTAGTCACAGACTGCCCAACAGGGTCCCCGTGTTTTCAGCTGATGTGCTTTTGCTCCCAGCATACCAAGGGGAAAAGACCCTTCAGTTACTGCATCTTTTTTTCCCTCCAGAAACTTCTGGTCAGGCTGGACCACAGCATTTCTAGATTTTACCACTATTCCCTAACCACCTTTGGTTATTTTCCCCTTCTGGCACCTTCTGTGTGTGTCCTTTCCATTTCAGCCAATGCTCTGTACATTCTGACTTGGTTTTGTGAATCGTTTCCCCTTCCCAACCTCAGAAGTCTTTTTATTTATGTAAAGAATATTCACTTTTGTAAAAAGTACTAGATTGGGTACACTAAGTGAGCTGAACAAATCAAGGTTGATTTCTCCCCTGGGTGACACTTCACGAGGAACAGTACAGAGGCCCAGACCCCTCCTGCTGCAGGACACGGCTGTTTCAACGCTGAGCCTGCAGAGGGGATAAGTGTAGGTCAGCGTGCTTCGGGCTTTCTGGTGGCCCCTGTGCGTGGCCTGCTCTACTGGGTTAGTTTCTATGACTACTGTAGCAAAACACAATAAACTTGGTGGTTTAAAACCACCAGAAACTTAGAGTGATTGTACACATGATCATATTTATTTAAAGTCAAGTGGGAAATGGGCCCCTGTGTGTGTTTTGGTAATAATTCAGTTTTTATGATGCTACAATTCTGGAGGTGAGAAGTCCAGAAGAGTCAAGGTGTCTGCAGGGCTGGGTCCTACTGGAGGCTCCCAGGAGAATGCTCTCCTACCCTTCTCAGAGTCCCGAGGCCCACAGGCCTGGTGGCCCTGCCCCATCTTCAGAAGTCACCATGGCTGCTTACGTCCTTCTTTCATCCCATCTCCAACCCTGACTGACGGCTTACCTCGTCCATGTTTAACGGCCCTCATGATAATGGGGGACCTCCCGGGTGATTCCTTATGTTAAGATCCACTGCTTAGCATCCTACTCCATCCACAGCCTTGATTCCCCCTTGCCATAGAACACTTTAAGCTCCTGGGATGACAACATTGTGCTGCCCACCAGTCACTTTTCCCCGGAGTGACAACCTCAGCCAGCAGTCTGTAGTGCCAGGTTTCTCCCCGGCACCTCCAGGCAGCGGCTCCTACTCTCCCCCTGGATTTTTTAGAATTAATTTCTCTCCCTAAACTCAAAGTTCCCCACACAGCTGTCCCCCACATTCCCCAGCTTGAAGGGGTGTAGTTATCTGACAGGATCCCCTTCTGGTCCCCACCCAGTTTGTCCTTGAGGTCAGAGCTGTGTGGTGAATGGAGCACACTCTGTGGGAGACACACCCAGCCTTTCTGGCTGAGTCAAAGCCCTCAGGGCCTTGCGGGTCACACCATGTCTCTGAACTTCATTTCCACCCCTGGAAAGTGCAAGGAGTCGCCCTCTGTGGCCCAAGTGTCTTAGCAGCTGCACAGTCTGCGATTCTAATGCACAGTAGCAATTTCCCTTCCTTCCTCGGCTTCCTTAGCCATTTTGCCACCTGGGGTGCAAGTTCAGCGATGATACAGGGCCTCAAGTTTTAGTACGGGCCGTTACTTCCCCCTGTGCACATACCAGAAAGCCCCTGTCCGGCCCACAATGGAGAGAGGGTCTCACTGGGATCCCCCACAGCTGGTGTCTGTTTTCAGTACAGATGTTAGAACCCAGTGTGCCGAGGGTTCCCTCTGCCTCTGGCCTCTTACCCTGACACTTTGTCCTTACAGGAGCCAGGTGATAAACTCCATCGAGGGGTCCTTGACTTGCCAGTGGTTCTCCCCTCCAACCCTAGTGCCACTTCCCTACTAAACTAGATGCCCTGTGCCTTTCAGGAGGCTCACCCTCTAATCTCGCAAGCCAGCAGAGAGGTCCCATGCCATCCCTTTGCTTATCTGTCACTACAGTGCCTTATCTGAGAGCGTGAGGTTTAATCCTAACCTACAACACTCTGGTTGTTTTCTGTTTTGTTTTCTTTTGTTCTTCCTACCTGGATGATCCTCTCAGAATATTTCATTTCTTGTAGCGGATTAGCGTCCCTTTGAATAACATTTCAATAGCCCTTCTCAGGCAAGAGCAAAGGTAGTGACACTTCTAAGCCATGCTCCAGTCTCCACAGTCAGTGCTTTGGGGACATTTGTGTGCATCCACAATCCTTTCTCTTCCCTTCTGGCACCACCTGGGAGCTCTTGTGGCTGCTGAGGTACTGAGAGGTCCTGGGAAGACCCTTCTCCGCCCCACCTCCATCGTCCTGCTATTGAGTTTTCTAGCTGGCCATTGATCCTTAGCAATAGCCAGCTGCCCGTGGCTCCCTCTCACGGGTCCCTCCTGGAGGTGGTAGAATAGTCAGGACCTACCTGTAGGCCCTGGCTTTGTAAAACTGACAAGCCTCCATGCTCTGCTTCTTGGAAGGAGCCCCAGCAAGGGAAGGTCTGCATGTGATCGGGCGAGCAGGCTCCTGGGTCTGATCCTGCCGTGCTGCCGGCTGGCTGTGCATGCTGGCTGCTGTGTCAGGCCCAGTCCCATGGGGAGCTGATGGAGTGGGACCGTGCGCAGGAGTGGTCAGGGCAGTGCCTGCACTATGGGGACAGAGAAAACGGACGTGGGAGGATCATCCAGGATCCAGGTTCTCTGGAAGCTTCCCTGCTTAGGGGGTGAGTAGTGGTGACTACCCGGTGATGGCTGGCTGGCCACATGATCAGCACACAGTGGCCAAGCACTTTGTTCTGGAGTCCCAGGAAGTGAGCGCACCCTACATCTTTTATAGGTTAAGGTCTCCTGTTCTCCAGCTCTCTCCCCCCTTATCTCTCTCCTTCCTGCCTACTTGACTAGGCCCAGGAGATGCCCGTGACACAGCAAAGAAAGAGAGAAGCAGGTGGCAGGGGAAGGGCCACAGGGAGATTCAGGCAGGTAGAGCCCAGGGGGCATTAATTAGCAGCTCCCTGCCTGCAGCTTTTTGGGAGTTAGGCAGGTAACCTTGGCGATCACAAGGGCTCTGACACTGACATTCCAATCTGCCAGGGGCCTCCAACTTCCCAGACTCTGGTGGCCTCCGTGCCTCGATTTGCCCAGGTTTCCTCTTCTACACTCGCTGCCTGTCCTCAATTCCGGAGGAGACAAGCCAGCACCAGGGATCTGAGCTCCGCAGGTCTCCAGGCACACGATCCTAATTTGTAAAAGCTGCCTGATTGGTTCAGATGTGCCGTGTCCCCCACAAGCTCAAGTGAGAGAAGGCAAGAAAGTCCAGAGGTGAAATGATCTGAAATGATCGTAACCTAATCTGCCTGGATCCCCCGACAGGGGTGGTGACTGGCAGATGGGGTGTGGCTGGAGGGGGTGGGTGGCGGGGGTGCCTTGGGGTTCTGTTTTGTCCATGAGGGGAGCTGTCTCTGTCTCCCTTCTCTCCTGGTCCTGTCCTGACCTGCGCTCCTCCATCACACCCTTCGGCCATGACGTGCTGCTCGCCTCCAGCCCTGAGGGTCCTGAGGAATGGAGCTGGCCACGTGTGGGCTGAGACCTCAGATAAACTTTCCCTCTGCTAAAACTGTTCTCGTCAGGAGCTTTGGTCACAGTGTGAGAAAGCTGACCGAAACACTGTGTGGTGAGACTAGCTGCCAGTTACGCACCTCCCGTGCGATAGACCCTGCCGGGGTGTTTCAAGGGTGCTAATTCATAGTCCTCAGCTGTCTTGGGAGGGAAGAATACTGTCACTCTTCACAGAGGGGGACCCTGAGGCACAGAGAGCTTTGGCAGCTTGCTCAGGCACATTCACACACACGCACATAAACGTGCAGGCAGACACGGAAGCCGAACCCAGGGGTCCGGCCCAGTTTCCATGTGCTTCACCTCTGCAGAGCACTCTTGCTGAAAGGTAGGTTGTTATTCCTTAAATTTGAAGCTCTTGTTTGAATAACAACCGACACAATAAAAATTTGAGTTTCTTTCTAATGTCTCTCATGAAAATACCTAGATTTGCAAATAATTCTACAGAGTTTTCTGAGAAAATAATTCTGCCATTGTAGTTTTACCAGTGGAAAGTTCTTGAGACACAGATAGGACAATCACAAGAAATATGTGCTGTCATATTTTGGAGCAGTTTTGCAAGTTAAAATGAATCTGTCTCAGCCTTGAATTATTATTATTATTGCCACTTTTTATTGCTGCATTAATCACCAAACATACTGAGAGAAATTAATGAAGTTAATTGTTTTTAGAAACAGAATTAAACGCAAGTGCTAATGCTGGCCGACCGAGCCCTGACACCGTGCCCTTATTTCAATGGGAGAAGGGACAGGCCTTTCCACCAGAGCTTCCAGAGACAGGTTATTTCAAATGTCACCTTGATGCTCGTCATCAGTTTTCGTTGTAGTTAGTTTCAGAGCCCTTTTTACTTTTAGTTAGTTTATTTTTTTTTTTTTTTTTACTTTTAGTTAGTTTATATTATACAGTTTAAATGTTTTATGTCTGCAAGTTGAAATTGATTTCGAGATTTTTTTTTTTTTTTTCCGATGCTGGGGATCGAACCCAGGGTCTTGTGCTTATAGCAAGCACTCTACCAACTGAGCTAGCTATTCCCCAGCCCCCGAGATTATTTTTAAATGAATTTGCTAGGGATGCCATAACAGAATATCAAGACATTTCTTTCTCACGGTTCAGAAGTTTGCAAGTTCAAGATCAAGGTATGGGCAGGAGTGGTTTTTCCCGAGGCCTCTCTCTATTTGGCTGGCAGTTGGCTATTCTCTCTGCCTTTTTCCTGTGCACATGCATTCCCTGCATCTCTCTCTCTCTCTCTCTTTTTTTTTTTTTTTTTTTTTTCTTTTGGTACTGGGGATCGAACCCAGGGGCACTTAATCACTGCGCCACATCCCCAGTCCTTTTTATGTTTTTATTTAGAGGCAAAGTCTTGCTGAGTTGCTCAGGGTCTCATGGAGTTGCTGAGGCTGGCTTTGAACTCACAGTCTCCTGCCTCAGCCTCCTGAGTTGCTGGGATTACAGGGATGTGCCTCTTCTTGTAATGACGTCAATCTTATTGGATCAGGATCCAACCCAGTTTTAATTACCTCTTTAAAGACAGTCACATTCTAAGGTATTAGGACTTCAATGTATGCATTTTGAGGGAACATAACAGCATCTTTCATCGATTTCTAAAAGGCATGGGATCAAGGTGGGGAGAAAAGGAAAATGTATTCTACCTTTGATGGGACAGTTCCTCTAGGCTTTTCCTTTGGTCAAAAACATTCATAATTCTCAAATCCCTTATTTCAAGAGAGTAGAAATTCATCTTACTGTACTATAGAATTTTATTTTCAAACTCCATTTCTAATGGGGTAACAGACTACATAGGCTGGGAAATCTTAGATTTAAAAGCTATCCACTGAGAGTGAATTCTTTTTGTCTTTTTTTTTCTTTTTTTCAATCTGAGTTTAAAGTGAGGGAACTCCTTAGGAAGCAAAAACAAGGAAAGAACTGAAATCCAGATAGCATGAGAGCTGGCCCACATAAGGCAGGGAGTGGCACCCCAGACCCCAGGATAAGGCTCGATGCTCAGAAGTCAAAACCTGGGGGAGACACAGTGGAGGGGAACCTGCCCAGCAACACAGTGGAATGGCAAGATGGGCCATCCCACCCTTGGGTGTCCACGTGGGCTCTGAATGAAGGCACACGTCACCTTGAGAATTTGTAAATGTGGCCTGCACATTTGTAAATGTGGCCTCGATGACATGGGTTCAGATTCACACTGTCTGGTCTGGCTGTTCCATTCTAAGAAATTCTAAGAAAGGACTTCCAGGCTCCTTTCCTCTTGATCTAACAGAAACACATGCAGCATTTCTCCAAAGAATTGCCTGGGTCCCATAAGATCCTCACTGATAGGCCCGGTGAAGACAAGGGCATAATCCATTCATCAGCACAAAAGCAGGAATGAGCAGACAAAAACAAACAGGAGGCTGAGTCGCTAGGGCCTCAGGTAACGAAATAACTGCATATACAAGTGTGCCCAGATGACTAAATGCTTTGTAATGGGGAACTTGAGAACCGAATCAAACCCTATCAATAAAGACCTGATGAGTTGGAGACCACAAAGCATAAGCGCTAGCAGTCTGAGAAGCAGAATGATTAAAAATGAACTGCTGGCATAAGAAGCGAATCGCCGAACAGCATTCCATTTCTTTCTTTCCAAAGTAGAATGCGCCCTCTCCATGAAAGAAGCAGTGGGGCCTAAGGAGATTTTAGTTCCAGTCCCAGACCAGCATCTGCACTGTTTAAACACAGCCCTCTATTTTACTTGCTCCCTGTTTTATCCTCATCTGTGGGACAGCTGCTAGGGTACCTGTGGCCCTGAGAAGCCAGCATCCTGGTCTTCCTGAAGTCCGGGGCTGGCGGGGTCTCCCAGGGAAATTGAAGACTGATTATCTTGGAGCATGCGAAGAGAGGTGACTTCACATTCTCCTTCCTGTTCTTCAACCTCTTAACTTGCTTTAACTTTTATGAATCAGCAAGGTCCACCCAAACTTGTAACACCAAAGGACCTGGAGGGCACATGGACTATAGTGTGGAATGTGGCAGCCTCGTGGCCAGAGACTCAGGGGTTGCCCTAGTGGGGCGAGGCTGGGACTCCGTGGGGCCTGCAGCAGGAACCGAGGCCAATGCAAAACCCTCCTCGCCATCCAGCACTCCCCCGCACTGCTGTCCCCTCCGTTGTCCCCGTCTTAGGAGGTTTCTCCCTTTTCTGCAGATGAAGTGGTGTGCTGGCAACCAGTGTCCATGTAAAATAACAACTACTTTAAAGGAAACAAGAAAAGAGTTTACTCCAAGCCAAACAGGAGAGACTGTGGTCCGGGAAGTGACACTGTGTCACCGTCGGGGAATGACAGACTCCACCATGCAACTTTTATAGCCACAGGACAGAGGAAGTCCAAATCAAAACATTTAGCAAATGCTTGGTGGGGCATCAGGTAGGCTGGCTGCAGCAGAGTGGGAAAATCTTCCCTGTGGGTTCCACCATTACCCTATGCATGCTTAGCTTGGTAGTGGCTATGTGTCAGCAGAGCTTAGTGGTTTATTCTGAGAGTTTTACCTGAAGTTATGAGGATGTTAGGGCAGATTCCAGGGTTGAACGTAAGTGGCTATAAAGAGACCTGGAATCTTCCATCTCTCCACAATCACAATGCTCTGCTCAGCCAGACAAGCAGTCTGCAGGATCTTCTCTAAGGCTGCAGCTTCTTCAGAGAACTTCAGCTCCACACCACCATGTGAGGTCAGCTTTTTGGATATAGGGCTAGCATTTCCATACTCTCCTCATGAGACGCTGTGGTGCTAAAAGATGATAACAGCATGACTGCAAAACCAAAAATACATCAAAAAAAAAAAAAAAAAAAAAAAAACGAAGTCAAATGTATTTGGGGCCAGGCATGCCAGGCATCCCAGCCACTTGGTAGGTTGAGGCAAGAGGATCTCAAGTTTGAGGCCAGCCCGGACAACTTAGTGAGACCCTGTCTCAAAATTTAAAAAAGGGTTGTGGAGGTTACTCACTGGTAAAGCTCCCCTGGGTTCAATCCCCAGTTCACACACACACACACACACACACAATAGGAAGAGGAAACATTTTGGGGGAGACCACAAGCTCCATGCCCCTCATAAAGCTTCACGTTGCACCTTAGCATGCTAAAGGGCCCCAAAATCTCTCTGGAAGAAGCGCACTTGCTTTTATTCAACCTAGTATTTCCTACACCAGCTAGATCCTGGCGTCCCCATGTCCCACCCTCCTCCTTGTAAAATAGTATTAACATGTTAACGTTCGGCAAGTGCCCGTCGAACTGCTGTGGGATAGCACTCATGCCCATGAGGATGGCTGTGATTAAGTAGACAATAGCAAGCCTGGGCACACGTGCACAAGGGCAGGCCCTCACACGGTGAGAATGGAAAGTGGTGCACGCAGTCCATGGCTCGTCACAAGTGTCCGTGCAGTCACTATGTGACCCAGCCATTCCTCCTAGGATATTATATACCTTAGGAAATGAAGACATGTACACAGGAAAAGTCATGTAAAAAGTGTTCAGAGCTTAGTATCCATGACAGCTGAAAAGTGGAAACAGCCCAGTGTCCTCTGCAATGAATGGAGGAATGGAAGGTGGTGCATCCTGGTGGTGCAGTGTATTGGCGTCCAGAAGGAACGAGTGCTCAGGCACACTGCAGAACAGATGACCCTGAACTCGTACTATCTGAAAGGAGCCAGTCACCCAAGCCCATTGTTTTATGATTCCATTTCTATTCCACACATCCAGGACAGCCCAGCCCAGGTGACTGGTAGCGGGAGGCAGGGGTGGGGGGTGGACAGGTAAACAGGGAACAACTGTATGGGGTTTTCAGCTCAAGGTGATGGAAGTTGATTGCAGTGACGGTTGCATAACTCTGAATACACTCAAAATGCTATATTATACAATTTACATGGGTGAATTGTACATAAGGTATATCTCCACTAAGCTATTTTTTTAAAAAAGCAGAATTAATATCTACCAAAAGGAGGGTTTTGGAGCACAGCCTGGGAAGGGCTGTGCTGGACATCTTTGCTGCTCCTGACTGAGCTCTGTGACTGACACAGTAGCTGTTCTATGTCCCCTGTGGCAGTGTCACCTGTCGAAAACATCACTGATATTTGAGGAAACAATGACCACAGGGCAGGGTTTAGGGGGCCCGCATGTCCAGAAGATGTGCAGAACTAAGCCACTTCTCCACATGCTTCATACTCTGGTTATGTGACTGTTCTTACAAAATATGTGAGAGGTGACCAAAAAGGAAACCCAGAGTCTTGGGAAGTTTCTAACATCTGGAGCAAGAGAGAGCATTGTGCCTTATACCCCACTGAATCACCTCCAAACCAGGCTTGCCCCCCACCCCCAGTTAATGATGGTCACTGTTAATGACTGACTTGCCGCCACTAGGCAACCAGAAACTTTCCAGGCAATTCCACTTCCCCACTAATCATACCTGCCCTTTGTTTGCATTTTAGTGAAAGCGGGTGGAATGCGGATCGTGCAGAAGCACCTGCATGCGGGAGACACCAAGGAAGAGAAAGACAAGGATGACCAGGAATGGGAAAGCCCCAGGTGGGAGAATTCTGGTGACTCTTGGCAGACTTTGCAAACACCCATCATTCTGCTAAACATTAACCTTTGTTCTTTCTCTGCTCTGGGCTTCTGATAACACTTGGGCAGCTGGACCTGTGCTGTGTATTCTCAGTTTTGTGGTCAGTGAGGCAGGATTTTGTGCCCGTCGGGCAGGAGACAAAGCATGTAAAATGCACCTTTTTCCCTCATGACAACCCAAAAGCCTAGGCAGGTACAGGGACTGCACGGGTGTTGGCAGGCACAGAGTCTCCCTTGTGCCCTGGATAAGTTAGGGCTACTCCCTTCCTGCAAGGGGCTGTGCCTAGCAGAAGCAGGAGACCCTGGAGGAGCTGACTGTGGCCCCTGGGTCTCTGGTGGGTGGCACCCTCCCCCGACAGGCCCGAGTGGAGGAAATAGGTGAATTCTTGCAGCTGCAGGCCATCTGTACTCTCGGTTTCAATTTACTGTTCCAGAGAAGTAAGTACTAACAGTCTGTGGACTGCAGTTCTGAACCCCCCGGGAACCCTGAGATACCACACTCTTGAACCTTGGCCATCTGCACAGCCAGGATGGAGAACTTCTGGTTTAAGAAATGCTCACAGCAAACTGTACGTGACATCTCTGCTCCCAGCCCTCTGGGTCCTGCTCACCATTCTGTTGGGCACCTCCTCTCCTTGGAGGGTCTGAGTTCAAGCTTGGTTCAAGGGCCTTGTCCTTCGCTGTGTGTGACCTTACTGTGCATAGCAGGCACTGTGGACATAGGCACCTCTCTGGGAGATGTCCACAAAGAAGAATGGGAACATCAAATTTTCTGCTCATAACTTGTCTCCAGACAGCAGAGGAGGAAATGAAGGGTAGGAAGGAAGAAGGGTGTGGACAGAGTAGACTCTGGCTCCTGCGGACCAGGCACAGGCTTTGACTCCACTTCACTCCCATAGTCCTGAGCAGCAGGTAGCATTCTCTCCCACTTACCCATGAGGAAGCGGAATCCCACAGAAGCCAGAAGCACGCCCACATCCCGCTCTTTCCCAGTTAAGATAGCAGTCATTTAAATGCAGGTTAGTGGGATCTGGAGCTGGCCAGGTTTCCAAAAGGGGGCTCCCAGGAGCGCACACCAAGAAGAGGGCATGTGTACTTGGTACCACGTGTCTGCTGGTGTATGTCCCCACCTGGGCATTTTCCATAAGCTGCCTATGGGATGCCTCACAGTCCAGCCCCTTGAGGGGAAGATGTTTGGGTGAGGTTTCTGTGTGATCATTGCCTATTTTGAACCATGAGTTAGCAACGTCAAAGGAAGTTCAGCCTAAGTTCCAGTTTTATTTTTTTTAACTCTTTTTGTTTGGTGCTGGGATTGAACTCCAGGCCCTGCACATGCTAAGCGTGCACCTGAAGTCTGGTTTTAAAAGAATAAAGTGGTTTAAAGAAAATTCTACAATGATGTCTCACTGACTGTTTTCACAGAGCTGCATGTAGGCTGTAACAGCAGCAGTAATTCCTCCAGGCCCACAGCTGTGGGACTGGCAGCCCAGTATGTTTCACGAGCCATACACGCTGGGGCTTTAGAGAGTAAGGCAGATGTAATGCAGTAGTGCACACACCATCCGTCTGGCGAGACACGGGCACCTGACCCAAGCTGTTCCCTGCCCTCCAGCCAGGTGGGCTGAATGCTCACCTGTAGGGACTTGTGTGTAAGGGCAGGTTAAGTTTTGCGTCCATATGGGACATAAGGAAACACAATTTCAGAGCATTCTAGAATTAGGGCAAGAGCATGTGGCCTGCAGGAGTTTCCTCCTTTGGGAAACTTGCTGCCACTGCCCTTCCTCAGGTCTAGCTCCTTCCTTAAGACACAGGAAGAGGACGAAGGTCCTGCAAGGGTAAGGAAGGTGCCTCCTGAGTGTCCCTGGGACGAGGACACATAGCTTGTCTCCTGCCCAGTGCAGCACCAAGAAGCCCAACATGACAAGTTATCTGCATGCTGAGAAAGAAGGGCAGAGCAGTCTGTTGGTTTTCTTCCAACTGATTTTTTCATGAGCTCAAATGCAACATTTATAGAAGATGAGTAATTCCACTAACTATGCCAGAGGATGAACAGTGGCAAAGAGAAGGTGGCACACACCAGCGCTTCCCATCCTAGCATCTCCTTCCCCCAAAAGATTACTCTCTGTCTCGACAGACCCGATGTTTTGAAGCAGGCTGGCCGCAGGGTGGGCTCCATCAGGTGTGTCTCTGTGGTTGTTCTCTGCAGCTGAACTACAGCGTGTTGCTCTGTCCTCTTCACTCTGGCTGGCTCCTCACCAGCATGGGTTAAACCATGTGACACAGTGTGCGGGCAGCCCTGTTGTTCAGCTTCTGATCTGTGTCGCCAATACAACTCCTAAAACCCCGCATCAGGCCTGGGACCCTGTGTAAGTTTTCTTCTACCACCAGGCCCACCCATTTTTCTGTTGGGTAAATGAATAATTGCAGTCATTAATGTCATTTCTAGTCATGGTGCAGTGAGTCTGCCTGTTCCAAGTGTTCTGTCCTCAATCCATTGGATTCTCATAACTACTCTGTTGTTTTTGCTATTTCAAAGTTGGGTTATCCCCATTCCGGATTACTACTCCCTCTTCAGTGGCTCAGAAAGTTAAGTGATATTTCCAATGTCACACAGCAAATAAGTGGAAGAGTGCTGGCAGCTGAGTCCAGATTCTTCACAAAGCTGTGACTACTGATTCCCATTTCTCATCAGGTTTTATACATTAACATATCAGGTGTTAATGTGCCCTTTGTAGAGATGAAGAAAGGCTAAGGTGGTCATCCAACCCAGTGATATGTAGCCTGTCAGTCTCCTGGCTAGGATTGATCCCTGAGTCTGTCTTGACTAGAAGCCGTGTTGGTTAACTTATCACTGTGACAAAATACCTGAGAAAAATAACTTATAGGAGGAAAGACTTATTTGGCTCATAGTTTCAGAGGTTTCAATACATGGGTGGCTGATTCCATTGCTCTGGGCCTGAAGCAAGGCAGAACTCCATGACAGAAGAAAGTTGCTCATCTCATCACAGCCAGAAGGCAGAGAAAGGGGGGAAGCGAGAAAGAGGCCAGGACAAGACACACCCTCTAGGGCATGCCCCAGCGACCTACTTCCTCCAGCTAGGCCCCACCTCCTACCACATCTCCCACCTCCCAAAGTGCCATCAAATTATGAATGCATCAGTGGGTCCTCCCACCACTGAGGTCAGAGCCCCATGATCCAGTCACTTCCCAAATGCTCTACCTCTCAACGTTGCCACCCTGGGGACCAGGCCGCAACACACGAGCCTTTGGGAACATTCCAGATCTAAACTGTAACAGAAGCCCAAATCTCCAAGCTGTTACAGAAGCCCCTGATCAACATGACCGCAGTCTGGATCCCTTCATAAATAAAGCTCAGTATTGTGAAGTCACCCTAACATCGTCTATACCTCTCAACCCCATAATCCTACCCTTCTTCAGCCTCACCATCAAGAGATGGTCTAATTATCAGTTCACAACAAGGTTCCAGGTGGCTGGGCTGATTTTACTTTACATATGAGAAGGTCTTTTATTTGCAGAATTTATAAAACATGAAATAATCCTCTTGGAAATATCATATGGCATATGACTCAACCTTATCTTAATCCTAAAGTTTTGTGTTTTTTCGTGTTTTGACGCAATGTTCTTCAGATACGAAGATAAGTGCATTGCGTTGGGTGCCAATTTCCTCCTTCAACATAGATCTACATTTACAAACTCTCTGTTTTCTTTCCCAGATATTTGAGACTGTTCTTAATTTACCAACTCTTCTCTGGTGGCTTCCCTCCCCATTCATTGAGAAATTATGCACTGATTACAGAGAAAAAAAAAAAAAAAAAACCTGGATTATTGGAAAAGTTCTTATGTGACCAGTAGAAATCCCAAGACCTTTTTTTGCAATTACTTTTTTTTTTTAGAAATCTTTGTGCAACTCTTACTCCTTTTAATCTTGTAATTTTTCATAGATTTCAAAATAACCTCTTATGCTGCTAAATTGTTGGGAGATGCTACTTTAAAAAAAAAAAAAAAAAAAAAAGAGGAAAGTGACTGGATTGTGAAAACATTGTCCAAGAATTCCCATCAGGCTGAGTTCTAGTCATCTGTGAGTTTTTACATGCAAGCAGAGTAAGAGGCTGTGCTGTCAGCAGCCTCCCTCCTGAGTGGCTGCTAGATTCCATCTCACAAGCGGCCCAGTTGAGGAAAGCAGGGGTTGTCCTCAGAGGCTTTGTTGAGCATAATAAGACAACGTGCCCAGCTTCACTGGGTACAGCAGGAGCTGCGTTGTGGAATGGGCTCCAAGAGTCAGGATTCACTGAAGGAAACTTTTAAGTTGAGTATTATCGAGGACCTGCCATGAACCAGGCTTAGTATAAGACATTAAAAAGCAATGAGTGTCAGAAAGAGTAAACCAGAAAAGAATGCGTTGTTTTTGTTGTTGTTGTTTCGTTGTTTGCTTTTGTGTATCAGAGATTGAACCCAGGGGCACTTTACCACCCAGCCACATCCCCAGCCCATTTTTACTTTTCTTTTAAGACAGGGTCTTACTAAGTTGCTTAAGGCCTTGCTAAGTTATCGAGGCTGGCTTTGAACTGGCAATCCACCTGTCTCTGCCTCCTGAGCCACTGGGATTACAGGCATGGGCCACCATGCCCAGCAAATGAATGCATTTTGAAGGATACTAAGAAGTAGAGGATGGAATGAGTAGTCAGGATCTTGAGGAAGCAACAGCTCCTCACTGAGCTTGGCTTCTTGTGTCCCTCTGACCTTGAACCATGGTATTGTTCTATGTATCCAAGAAATAAGCAAATCATTCACATCAACCAAATGCAGGAGTGGGGGATTCAACCTGCAAACAAACAGTAGCAGATAAGGCTGGCTGTAATACAATTGGTTAATATCACCACATGGAAGGGAGCAGGAGTTTGCCTAAGTAGCTTTGTAAAACAACATTTTGATTGGATACCGAAAGGCTGAAGACAAACAAGAACTATACCCGAATACTGTACCCCAGTTAGTAAACAGGTATCCCAAAGGGTCTTGGGTAGCAATATTGAAATGCTTTATGTATACACCAGAATTGAACAAGTTAGTAAATATGTTGTAGATCATGATAACCAAGTTTCTCATTGTCAGAACAAGAGGTTATAAATAGAGGGAAGATTGCGATGAACTTGGAACTGTTGGATGGGTGTTAGAGGCCAAACTATAAGAACCGATGATTTTAGATGGTTGGACGGATGGATAGAAGATGCATACATCTATGCAAAAATAAATGAAGATGAGGGGTTAGTACACATGCTAGTATTTCATACTTACATTCCCTACCTCTCTTCACTGAGAGGATACTGGTATCCATGAAGCCGTAAGTATCCTAGGCCGACATCTTGGTTTCTACACGGTATTCCCAGTCATGGGAGCAAGGTCCCTTGGAGAAATCGTGGATACCAGGACCACGGCAAGAAAAGGACCAGATTAGCCTTGAGGGTCTCATAATGCCAGAACATAAGGAAGTGCTTCAAAAAGGGCACAGGCATGGCAGAACACACAGAAGCCCACTTCTCGGAGGATCTCTTAATGGCCAAAGTTGAACCATTCTGCCACAAAACATACAATGGTAGCATTGGGCTATAACCTCTACAGTAGATTAATACCCGAGTCCATGCTGATATAAACAAATAAAGAAGGGGTAAAAGACAGCTCTTATTTACTGAATAATTCCAATTAGTAAATATGTAAAGAAGGAGGGAACAACACAAAGAGAGTGTCTTTACCTTAGAAACCATGAAAAGGACCTGTGTTTACAGGATGACGAAGGCAAGTGTCATTTGCGAGACCCCAGCTGGGGAAGCGCGTATTGAGTGGCTGAATTTCTGCTGCTGCGTGCAGGTCTGTGAGTGACCCTGAGAGCAGCTGCAGGGTGTGCAGGTTGGCAAGTTCACAGCAACCGGGCCTGTGAGTAGCGAGCGAGGACTCCTTACTGTGTGGCCCTGTTAGGAAAGATTTGCCAGCCCCTATTTTGATTTAGTCTACCTTCAAAAAATGTTCTGCTCCATAAGCGATTACGAGCCTTCCAACGGTACCCTTGGAATTGCCACCTCCCACTTTGTGCCCTTGTCAGATACTTTACTTCTACCTATTCCACAAGGAATAATGTGCAGGTGCCACTTCACCACCGGCTCTGCAGTGGCACAGAAGGCCTGACTGGTAGCTTGACGGTCTTTATGTGTAAGAACTCCCCCGGGGCCAGTTTCAAGTGAGCTCATGACATTACTGAACATGGACTTGTGAAGAGACGCTTCCAGTCAGCCCTGGCACACTAGTGGCTACAACCCCACATGAAAAGTTATTAGTTTTGGTTTTTAAAGATCAGTTGTCTTTTAAAGAGTTTTTTTTTTCTTCTATGAAATGATTCCAACTTGTTAAAAAATATTTTCATTTGTTCTAATTAGTTACATAGGACAATAGAATGCATTTATGCATTTTGATAGATCATACATAAATGGAGTGTAATTTCTCACTTTTCTGATTGTACATATTTTAGGATCACATCAGTCATGCAGTCATATAAGTACATGAGGTAATAATGTCTGTTTCACTCTACTGTCCTTCCTACCCCCATACCCGTTCCCCTCCCCTCACTCCCCTCTACCTAATCTAAAGTAACTCTATTCTTCCCTAGTGCCCCTCCCACCTTATTGTGAATTAGCATCCGCATATCAGAGAAAACGTTCAGCCTTTGGTGTTTTGGGTTTGGCTTACTTCGTTTAGCATGATATTCTCCAACTCCATCCATTTACCAGCAAATGCCTTATAAAGAAAGATGTGAAGTAGTCATAAAGATCCATTATGTATTTTCACAAAAACATCTCTTAGTGCAGGTACTCTGATCAGGCTGTGGCTTGAGAGTGTCTCCCAGGGGTTCATGTGTTGAAATTTAATTTCCATTGTGAAGTCTCAGGAGGGTGGAAAAGCAATGTGACTATGGTGGTTAGAGGTGAGGCCTTTAGGAAGCAATTAGGAGTAGATAGGTCTTAAGGGTGGAGCCTCCACAGTTGAATCCTGCTGGCTTTTTAAGAAGCGGGGAGAGAGACCACAGGAAACCCATCTACACTCTCTGTTATTCCCTGCATCACCTTGGAACTCTACCAGCAAGAGCATCTTTACTGGAGCAGATTCAGGACCTTGGATAGAATCATGAGCCAAAATAAAACCTCTTTCTGTTAAAGTTACCCTGCCCCAGATTGCATTATAGTAACAGAAAATGTTCTAATAAGAAGTTGTAAGAAGGTATTCGTCTGCTGGAGATGAAATTATTTCAGTTTGTCTCTGTCTGAAAATGAATTTGTTTTGCTTTAACTTTGAATATATGTTTTCACTATTGAATTCCTAGTTATGTTTTTTTCTTCTAATCCTTTAAATGTGATCTTCCACTGTCTTCAGGCCTCCATTGTACACAGCAAGAAATCAGCCATGATTCTTATCATTGTTCCTTTGTATAATCATTCTGTACCTTTGGTACCTTTCAAGATTTTCTTTGTTTTTGTTTTTCAATAATTTGTGATATAAGAAGTATTGTTTTCTTTGTATTTGTCTTATTCAGGGTTCTCTAAGCTTCTTGGGTCTGATTTAATATCATCCATTTAGAAAAATTATTAGCCATTTTCATTTCAAAAATTGCTTCTGCTTCACTCTACTTTTCTAAGACTCCAGTAGCTACAGTAAACCATTTGACTTGCCCTCAGACCTCAGATGATCTGTCCTTCTCCCATGCCCTGACTCTTTTTCATCTTTATATTTCTGATTAGTTTCCATTGACCCATATTCATGATCACCAATTCCCTCCTCTGTTGTATCCAGTCTTATTCTAAGTGTACCAAAAGGATTCTTCATTTCTGAGATCCTGTTTTTCATTCCTAGCATTTCCATTTGACCTTTAAATTTTTTAAAAAGCTAAAATTTAAAATTTTAATTAAAAATTATATAGCTCCCATTTCTCTGCTGAAATTTCCTGTCTTTTCAAACTTTTGTCATAGTTATTCTTAGGTCCATATCTGATGATTCCAACATCTGGGCCATCTGGGCCTGTTTCCTGGTTCTGTTTACTGCTTATTTCTTTACGGTGGTTCACATCGACTTTTCATATATCCAGTAACTTTTAGTTAAAGTGATAACTCATATGTAAAAGAATGGCAGCAGAACTAAAAACACTGAAGGTTGATGTGAATAATATTTACTCTAGCTCAGAAATAATATGCCTTTCTGCTCAGCCCAATAGTGTGTGTGTGTATGTGTGTGTGTGTGTGTGTGTGTGTGTGTGTGTGTGTACGCACATGGCTCTGAGCCAATCTAGTATCTCTAGTTGAACTTGGCCAGGGCTGTGTCATCGTCCTAGTTGGATTCAAGTCACCACAAATTTCAAGTTAATTGGAGGTGGGGGTCCTAGCCTTCCCACTTATTATGGCCTAGTTTGTGAGCACTTGAAATTTTGTCTCCATTTTCCTGCCCTGGTCTCAGACTTCAGCAGGCTCTGCTGATGTGCAATTGAAGATTCTCAGCTCCCCTGTCTCCCTCTACCTTTCTAGGACTCTGCATGGTACTCTGGGTGAAGCTTGAAGTGCTGTCAGGAATTATATTTGCAATATATATAAATGCCTCAAACCATTTCAAATATTCAGCAAAGGATAATCATTATTTTGTCTATGATCTTTTGTTTGTTTGTTAGTTTTGGGGTGCCGGGGATTGAACCCAGGGCCTTACACATGTGAAGCAAGCACTCTACCAACTGAGCTATATCCCCAGTTCATCTATGATCATTTTTTAAAACTTTATTTTGAAATAATTTTAGACATACAGAAAAGTTGCAAAAAAAAAAAAAGGTACCAAGAAGTTTAATACACCTCTGACCACATTTCCTGCATGGTGAGATTTTACCTCATTTGCTTCTGTTTGTTAGCATCCTACACAACCAAATCTTTGTCTGTCTGTATGAACACTCCCCTGAGTCATTTGAGAGTGAGTCCCAGATACAAAAAGTGCTTCAACTGCACTTACCCCATAAGTGTCAGAATCAGGACACTAGCATTGAAGCAGTGTAATTATCTAATCTGCAGACTTTTTTTAAAGATTTGATCAGTTGTCCCCAGCTCAGATTTCTATCCAGGATAATAACTTCATTTAGTTTTATCTGTTAGTCTTTTCTGATCTAGAACAGTCCTCCAGCCATTTTTCAGCCTTCCATGACCTCATCGTGTTTGAAGAGTACAAGTCATTTATGTTGTAGAATGTCCTTCAGCTTGACTTCTCTGACATTTCTCCAAGAGGGCGTCCAGGTCCTGTTGGGCCAGGACTCCCCACCTTTGGGATGCCCCGTTGGAAGGCACACAATGTCTCCATGCTCCTCTACTGGCAATGTCAACTTTGTCAGCCTGGGTAAGATGGCCTCTGCCAAGTTTCTCCTCTGTAAAGTTTCTATTTTACCCTTTGTAATTAGTGCACGTCTTGTAGGGAAATGCTTTGAGGTCATCTGAATGTTCTCCTTCTCATCTCATCAAACTTTGACCTGCTACTTTAGCATTCACTGATGATTTTTGCCTGAAACAATTATTCCTGTCAGGATACTCTCTAAATTTCTAGGGCTGCCTTACCAACGTGCTGTAAACTGGATAGCGTAAAATAACAGATATCTATTGTCTGGAAGTCTGAAATTGAGGTGTTGGCAGAGTGGGTTCCTCTGGAGGCTTGGAGGGGAGCCCGTTCCATGCCTCTCTCTGGCTTCTGGAATCTTGCTGGCAGTCTGGCACACTAGGCCTGCAGATGCACCTCTAGAATCCTCTGCCTGTACCTGGTGCTCTCCCTGTGTCTTTTTCATTGGATTCCCTCTGTGTGTCTGTCTCTTGAGTCCAAACTTCCCCTTTTTCTTGGGTTGGGGCCCACTCCGATGACTTCATTTTAACTGATTATATCTGAGAAGTCCCTCTTTCCGAATAAGGTCATATTTTGATGGCCTAGAGGTTTAAGACTTGAACACATTCTTTTTGGAGGACACAAATGAACCCGGAACAGATGCCATCTTGTGATCATGGCAGTTTTTAAAGGTTCTCTTAGTAAAATTAATTGTTAAGGAAAAATATTGAGATCTCTGAGGTTGAGAAGTGGCACAGCTGTGTGCCAGCTGGGATTTCATGACCTCCGTGCCTGGGAACGTTTGCGTTGAGCTGAGAGCCGTGGTCTGCAGGTGTGACTAATGGCTCCTCGTGTGAACCAAAGTCGACATCCCCAGAAGGACAATGTCGGATTTTGTGTGCAGGCGGCTGTCAGCTGCCTTTTTAAAGAGTGTATCCTCTCCGCGGAGCATGTGGAGCCACCAGTTGAGCAGGAACGCTGAGCACCAGCCAGCACCAAGTGTGGTGTGCAGGGCCCACAGAGCCCCGTCCTGCCAGAGGCAGCCCTTCCATGTGCTCAGTGCCCGTGTGGCATGCAGTGTCCCTATGAAGTGGCTGGTTGGTTGTCACCTGCTGTGGACTGACCTACCTCAGTAAAGAAGCTGTCGGAAGGCACAGTGAGAGCCTCAGATCAAAAGCACTTGAAAGGCAAGTTTCACGTCAGCACAAAACAGTGAGAAACACCCAGAAGCCCGGGTAAGAACCATGGGAGGCAGTGGCTCTTCCTGTCGACACTGTCTGTGTGACCCTGGGCAAAACAGGGCGCTGCTGAAGGGGGCCGCTGCACACCAGCCAGGGAGAGGTGCGGTGACCACCTGCCTGTGGTGACCTGGGCAGAGCCCACGCGGGGCCCCCATCCCAGCCAGAGCCCAGACCAGCTGCCACATCAGCTGCACACCAAGTGCCTCTGAGGTGGCGTCACGAGAGGCCACCAAGCCTCCCTTGCCCCACAGTCTACCCAGAAGCCGCCTCTGTCTCCATTGCTCTGCGGCGGCTCAGGCCAGCTCGCTCTCGCCGCCAGCAGGTCAGTCCTCTGAGCAGACTAGTCCTTTCCCGGGGCTACCCTAGGAACATGCCTCAGACTGGGTGGTTGAACTGAAGTTGACTGACTCACGTCTGGGGGCTGAAGTTTCAGGGTGCAGCAGGGCCGCGCTTCCCCATGCAGGGAAGGGTCTGCCCAGGTCCCTCTCTCAGCATCCCCAGTTCCTGGGATATGGCAGCAGATCTCCAGTCTTCATGCCGTTTCTCCCTGTGCACTTGTCTGTGTCCAGATGTCCCCTTTCGGAAGGCGAGCAGGCCAGTTGGAGGCACCTGCTTCAGGATGCTCTCCTCCTAACCCATCACATCGGCAAGAACCTATTTCCAAATAAGATCCCATTCGGGGGTCCCAGGGTCAGGACTTGCACACACACATTCGGGGTCCCAGGGTCAGGACTTGCACACACTTTTTTTTTTTTGAGGGTACCAGCTTGCTCTGGGCATGGGTTGGCAGCTCCCTGCTCCTTGGACATCCCAAGGACGATGGCTGTACAATAATTCATTAGCCGAGGTCTGCGTGGCCACGAGTCCCGCTTCCTCCTTGCCAGCAGTTTCTGTCGAGTGCTGCAGCAGCCTGCCTTCCAGCAGGCTGGCCCCCACCCATCACCCACCCCATCGAGGACTGTGTTCTGCATTCATCTCCAATGTGCATGTGTTCAACTTAAATCACACGTGTGTGAGGTACAACCTGTGTACAAAAGTGAGAGGTGACGTGTTAGGTAAAGGTGAAATGAGCAATATCTTACCTGTGTTGCTAAGCATTGTGACTTCAGACCCGGTTAGCTAATATCTCAAAGTCCAAATACCCTTGAGATCAAGTTTCTCATTACTGATTCAGGATGCGAATCTGAATTTCTAATGACCTTCTGGTGATTTCGGGTTTTGTGGGGGAGGGTGCTGCTTGTCAGGTCTGATTATATCCCTTGTGTCTGCGATGTCATTGATGAGTCGAGTGTGAGCCCATCCCTCATACTGTTCACTTGTGCTTGTATACAGATTAACTAATACATACTGAGTTTTCTTTTTCTTTTTTGGGGGGTACCAGGGATTGAAGCCAGGGGTATTTAACCACTGAGCAATATCCCCAGTCCTTTTTTAATATTTAGAGACAAGGTCTCATTGAGTTGCTTAGAGCTTTGCTAAATTGCTGAGCCTGGTTTGGAACTCACGATCCTCCTGCCTCAGCCTCCCATGCCGCTGGGATTACAGGCGTGCACCACCACACCTGGCTTACAGAAATTGTCTTAATCCACTTGTCCATTTCATAAAAGTTAATTTAAAATCATTCATAATGTGATATTTGAGCATAGTTTTGGGTACTTGGGATTTATTGAAGAGTGTCAGAGAATTCAGTCATCCTGTCACTCAGGCACAGTCAAACGTGAGTTTCAAGACACTGAAAGCAAGTTTTGGGACATGGGGTCAGCTGAGGGACAGTTTGCCTGTAGACAAATTTAACAATCCACATAGTATACAGTGACAAAACATAATGTGTTTTGTTTCTTTGGATTAAAAAACTAAACAGAATAGATTTTCATGTTTATTTCATTTTCCCAACTAAATCAGAGCCTTATGAAGCGGAAGGAATTTCCTGTCATTGCTTGCTCCATGGAGATCGCAGTACAGTTTCATTGTTGTGCACGGTAGAAATTAACCGTTTCTTCCAAATCTTGTGGGCATGGTGTTTTAGCATGATCAACAGGAGTTCAGCTGTGTGTGTTTTAAGAAGCTTTGCCCAGAGTCACCCTGTGAAGGCAGAGCTTGATGTGTGAGATGTGACACTTTGTGCACTAGAAATCACAGCTGGGCGCTGCCAGGATCTCCATCTCTGCCGTCCCCTGCGTGGGGCTGGCTCCTCCTCTCGCTGGTGGGCAGCAGGGAAGGCCCAAGTCTGGCAGGTTCGAGTGCTGTGCAGGCACAGAGCATATGGACGCCCATATGTCCCGGATCCTGACTGGACTCCTCACTTCTGGGGAAGGAAAGCACAGCAGGCCGGCTTCCTCCCGGCAGGCCCCGGTGCTGGCGAGGCTTTGACAGTGTTCGTACGGCATCTGGTTGCATGACGGGCGTGGAAACCAGGTGTGATGTCCTGGCTGCTGAGCCGCCTCCCACCAGGGGAGCTCTTCTTGTCAGCGGGGAAGAGACAGGAAGGAAGCTCAGCCGTGGCCTTCCCTCCCAGACCTGCGCCGCACATCTGCGCTGGAGCCGGCCTCTGAATAGACGATGCTGCTGTTCCTATGGCGTGGCTCACAGGGCTGCGCTGTTTATCAGGAGTCTGTGTCAATATGTGAGCCAGATTTAAATCAGTGATCTACCTTGGATTCTATGGAATGAAATACATGATAATAACTGCATAGAAACAAGGGCCCCTTATTGAGCTTCTTACGTCAAAGTTTCTTTGCCTGAAACTTAAACCCTCTTCGTCTAAGCCAGCCCCACTGACTTCACCTGCGTAGGAACGCACAGCACTCTGAAAGTACTTGGTGCATCAGTGATAAGTAGCTTGGACTTTGATTCTTTAAAGATTATGTAACCTAGCAGCATGATCACTTCTTACTACCTGGTGAATGGTGCCAGTGTTGGGAAAGAAAATTCTTAGTCCTTATAGCCAAGTTGTGGAGCTCTCCTCTCTCTCTAGACGGGATGTTTACTTGATTTGGGGTTGTGTATGTCAGACTGGGCTGCGGTAGTTAACACAAAAATAATGTGGACGGGAGGAGCTGATGTGGAGGGCCGCAGGTGCAGCTGGACCCACTGAGAGATCCCCAGTCCAGACGTGCTCCAGTGGGGCCCGCCAGGGGCCAAATGCCAGACTGTGCTGAGGACCCAGAAGGATTTAGACTCCAAAAGCAAAACATGTACTAGGTAAGTGTTTTAGTCAGCGTTTGTCACAGCTGCAACTGAAAGACCCAACCAGCATAATTGTAGAGGAGGAAAAGTGTATTTGGGGGCTCACAGTTTCAGAGGTCTCAGTCCACAGACAACTGGCTCCAGTCCTCAGGACTCAAGGTGAGGCTGAACATCATGGCAGCAGAAGAAAGCGGCTCACACGAGGATCAGGCAGCAGAGAGACGCTGCACTCGCCAGGAACAAAATACAAAAGCCACACCATGCAGCGACCCCCGCCTCCTGCCACATCCCACCTGTCTTTAGTTACCACAAGAACATGGAGATAATTGAAAGAAGCCAGTCACCAAGGGACAAATGCTGTATGATTTCCTTTATGAGACATCTAAAGCGGCCACATTCACAGGTTAGGAAGCAGGACGGTGGCTACTGAGGACTGGGCAAGGAGTGGGAATTAGCGTTTCATGTGTACAGTTTCAGATTCACAAGACAGAGAAGTTTTGGTGATCTGTTTCACAGTCGTGTCAATGCACCTGACACTGCTGAGGTGTACACTTTAAAAGTGGTTAAGATAAATTTTATTACCTATTTTTTACCATACTAAAATTATCTTTTGAACAAAAGACAACAAACAGGCACTGGCTGCTATTATAGGTGGCTTGGTGGCTCCTCAAAGACTAAACAGCATTCACATATGACCCAACAATTCTATCTCTAGGTATTCACCCAAGAGAATTGAAAATAAGTGTTCAAAAAAATTTATTCTTGGATGTTTATCACCTCACTATTGACAAGCACCAAAAGATGGAAACAAGCCACACATCCATCAATGCATGAATGCATAAACAAAATCTGGTCTATCTGTGCAGTGGAATATTATTCAGCCATAAAAAGGAATGAAGTACTGGCTGCTGTTACAGCATCAGATGGACCTTGAAAAACATTATGCTAAGTAGAAGAAGCCAGACACAACTGCTCACATGTTATTTGATTCCACTTACATTAAATGTCCAGAGGAAGCAAATCTATAAAGACAGAAAGCAGATTACTAGTTGCCAATGGCTGGGAAGAAAGGCAGAATGTGCAGTGACTGGGTGACGGGCTTGGCTTCTTGTGAGAACGGTTAAAGTGTCCAGGATTGGACAGTGGTGATGGCTGCACAGATGCTGAGCATTCCAACCTCCAAACTATAGGATTTTAGATGGTCAGAGTGGTGGACATTACCTCCCAAAACATTACCTCCCAAAACAAAAGGCTTTATGTATAAAACGTGGGGACTTTATCTTGAGTCTAGCCCAGATTTGCTTAGCTGGGAAGGTGGAAGCTCGCTGGGGTAAAAGGCTCTCTGGGGCCTCGGCTGCGTCCCCGGGACACCAGGGCTGTCCTGGGGGAGGGGGAGGCGGGGCATGCTCCTGCAGCAGGGGCAGATGCTGAGGCAGTGTGCGCATGCCAAGTTCCGTGAAGAAGGGCCAGGGTGGGCGTTGGCTGCAGCAGAGGGGGGCCCTTGGGCTCCCCTGGAGTCACTTCCCAGCTACAGAGGGCTCACCACTGCAGGTCCAGGCTCACGCCCAGACAAGTGGGATCCAGGGGACAAAACAGGAATCCCTTGCATCTCTTTTTAGGAGAAGACAATTTCCTCTGGAAGACTCTGGCAAAGCCATCGGCCACCATTGGGTCACGTGACTCCCTAAGTCAAACGTGGCGGCTGTCTCAGATCTATGGTGTGCCGTGGAGCGGATGGGGAAGCAGGCACAGCCCGTCCCACAGGCCAGGCATCAGGCAGGGCCAGGCCAGGAATGTCTTGGGAAACCGTGGGAATGCGCAGGTGCTCCAGATAAGCAGGGAAGGGGTGGAGTCCAGGGAGGGACCGAGTCGTGCGTCAGAACCTGAAGAGCTGGGACCAGGTCCTACCCTGTGAGGCTGGCTGCAGGAGTCAGACTCCCAGGCCAGGGCCCGGGAACAACTGGCATCCGCCGAACTGCAGGACTCCCCTCCCAAGCCCCCAGGAGAGCCCCTCAGAAAGCCGGACCTGTCCCCAGAATGGCACACGTGAACCCAGAAATAGAACAGGTAGTGCCCCGGCAATTCAGAGTGAGAAACAGGCTTCTGAGTAAAGCCAGATCTTGTCAAAAGGTTAGTCCCTACAGCCACCTCTGGAACTGACCAGGGACCCCCGTGTACATTCCTAGAATGTCATCGTCCTCATTCATCTGGTAGACGTGCCTGGGACGGGGACGTCACGTCACCGACTTTTCAGCAGCAGCTGTTACCCGTTTCCAGACGTGCATGCATCCTTGTGGCCCACTCCGCGGTCCTTGACCATTCGTCTGTCCCCTGGCACCTGTAAGCACCTGCTACGTGCCAGGCACTCTTGGACACAGTGGGGTCCTGCTCATAAACAAAATCCCTCCCTTTCCCCTGGATTCCAGTGGACTGGTACCCACACCGCCGATGGAACGCATGCCATGGCAAGTGGGGGCATCAGTGCTGTGGGAAACCAGCGCAGGCCAGGCCAGGGCCACAACGCCCAAGAGCACTGCGCGTGCAAGACAGCCCAATGGAGTGCTCCTAACCACCGCGACGGCAGCCAAGGCCTGTGCAGAGTGTGCGTGGAAAGAGAGGAAGTGGAGGCGTGGCTGGGCAGATGTCGCAGCACCTGCCAGCCCAGGAGGGCGCGGGAGCTCTCTGAGCCAGGGGGCAGCACTTCCACCCCACTGCTGACTTGGGGACACTGCAAAGATGAGTTTGGTGCTCACGGAAAGCCGAAATCTTTGTGGACACGGCAGGTCTGAGGCTAAGGGTTTTGCAAATAATGCACAGTCACTGCGAGTTGTTTGGTGCACCCGTCCAAATTTGGTTGGCTGCCGCCTCCCTGGCATTCGACAACACAGATCTCCAGTGGGACAACTACAGAGCACTAGAGAGAGAGTGTCTTTGTGTGCCGAGAATTTGTCAAAAAAGTTGGACTGCCACCGCTAAGTAGATCACTTTGAATTCATTTAAGTTGAGAATAAAGAAGATTGTAAATGACATCTGCAAGGTGTTCCTTGGGAGCCGTTCCGCTCAGAGGAACTCAGGAAAGGAATCCAGGGAAGTTCAGCCAGCCTGACCAACGGAGAAGAGCAATGGCTGCTCATTCCCTGGGAGTAAGGAGAGCAGGAAAGAAGAGGAAGGGGAGAGGAGAAAGGAGAGAAGAAACTCCAAGATGATGGGGTAGAAATCCACACATTCTGATGTGGGGCCCGTTTTGAAAGACGATGGTCAAGGACAAAGTTTTATTTGCTCACAAGCACTGATTCATTCTTTTTATCTAGCATTCCTACCTACGGATTAGCAACAGCATGACCTCTGTAGCAAAGATTAACTTTCAGCTACACGTGGATTCAATAGAAAGCAGACGCGAGGGGATTGTTTTGACAGTTTTGAAATCTATATTCTCTGTGAGAAAAGGGTTGTTGAAATCCTGCTGTATTAAGCCATTTTGCATTATCTTAACAAATCACCTGGGGTTGGATAAATTTATAAAGAAAAGAGGTTTATTCTGTCTCATGGTTCCAAAGGTCCAAGGCCAAGGGACAACTCCAAGGCTGTGCATGGTATCACATGGCAAGAACAGGGCATGTGCATGGGCGTGTGCCTCTTCTGGTTTCTGCCCCTGTCTTTGTAAAACCACCAGGATTCAGACATGGGCCCCACCCCACTGACCCCATCTAATCCTGATCACCAAAGGGCCACACCATGGTGTGATGACGTTTTGATCCTCTAAGACCTCACAGTGGCTATTAAAATTCAGCACATGACCCCTCGGGGACACACTCTGACCATATTCAAACCCTTGTAATACCACAAAAGTTCTGTGCGTTGAGAGAAGAACTCAGACAATTATTAGTCATTGATCAGCATGCCCTTTAACTTATATGGGAAAAGTGTTGCTCTTTGAACCTAGAAGCACACGTAGAAGTGTGATGGGTGGACACACAGGCAGTCCGTGCTGGCCAAGAGGAATCGCACCCACGAACCTTTTGAAAAGGCAGAATCCTTGGTGCTGATGCTGAAGACAGGGCGGGGCCGCCTCCCTCCTGCCCTTTCCGCTCTGCTTCCCTCGGCCTCTCACCTCTCTCTCTTCTGAGGGGCCACGTGTTGTATTTCTCCCCGAGGTTTCAACGCCCGCCTGGCCCTGGCCCAAGAGCTGTGTGGGGGCCATGGTCAAACAGTTGCAATGTGGGACAAGATACATTTGCCTGATTTGCCATGAACTTGAACGTAGGATTTTGGTGACTCTTATCTATGACTTGCTGGCAGGTCAAGTGTCTAAAGAAGATTCACGAATCAGTAAAATTATAAATCTCTACCAGTGCTTTAATTCCTTTAACCCAGCACCTGCTGCCTGTTCATCTATTTATACCTCATTTCCCCTGAGCTTGAAAAGTAGGGAAAAAGATCATGGTCGCGGGCCACAGAGGTCCCCGTTGTTGTCTTTCTGCTGTCCCTTGAGCTAATTCTAGATCTTTCCCCAGCATTTTAAATAACTCCATACTTAGCTTCTTAAAGTAGCCACAAAGAGACGGTTGGAACCAATAGGAAGTTTGTGCAAATGAATAATAAACACATCACGTTCCCAACAGATTAAAAAGAACACAAACGATTCACAAGAGTAAATATCTGTAAACAAATACTATTAGTGAACAAACAAACAATAAATAAAACGTCACTCTCCCTGGCTTCTGAAAACCAGACTCTTGACGTTCTGTTCCGTTGCTACTAGTTATGGACTCTCGGTCTGTGTCCAGCAGACTCAGAACGCCGTCCTCCCCGCCTTCGCCCTCCCTGGCTTCTCAGACTCGTGTTGGGCTCTCAGTTCTGAGTTAACCACACCAGGATCAGGAAACTTTGTCATTTCTCCTTCTCCCCGTCCCCCTTGACCAGAACCTCAGCGTAACTAGGGTCCTTCGGCGTCGAGAGCGAGGCTGAGCCCCATCCTGCGTACCCCCTGCACCTGTCTGTCCTGGCTTTCTGCCTTGTGCTCAGAAAACGGACATCCTGAATGCTGGGGGTCAGCTTGAAGTCAGCAGCCTGGAGACCCTTCCCAAACATTTCCCGACTCCCTAGGCTGGGGCGGAGGATGCAGGCTTTGGTGGCCTGTGCGTTCCCATGGATGCCTGGGACTTCCCCTCTCCCAGCTGGGCAACTTGATTATGGCTGCCTCTGCTACAAGCTCCCTGGGGCAGCACAGCCGATGTCCCCTGCCGTGTCCCAGCCACCCGTTATCCCGACACATGGACACACTAAGCATCCGTTCTCCACAGACGTGGCTTCTTTCTGCACTCTGGATTCTCTGAGCAAAGACTTACACAGCCAGGCTAATCATGTTTGCATAAGAGAACATTCCAGACCAGGAGAGCTCAGGGACCTTCCCTCCCCAGAGGTGACCCGAGCAGTGAAGGCTCCCTTCCCCTCCCAGGAACAAGTGCAGACTTTCTGCAGCCGTAAGTCTGTCCCTGTGTCTCCAGAGAGGAGGCAGGGAGGTCACCAGAGCCCAGGATAAGATCAGGGTTTGCTGATTTCAGGTTCCTCTCCTGTGGTGGTCCCAAATGCACAGGGACCCCACTGTCACTGTCATTGTTGGAATCAGCGCTTGGGGAACAGAGGTGAAGACACAACTCTGGATCTGAGTGTTTTGGTTGTCTTTGCTGTGAGTGATAAATGCTCTTTTTCTCTTACTTCCCCCCACCCTGTCTCACACACACACACACACACACACACATACACACACACACACACACACACTGTGGCTAACCTGTTAGAACAGAGGCTGCGCAGCAGTCAGAATCCTGGTCTCCTGGGTTCCTGATCAGGACCTTGACCAGTGCATGACCTGCCTCCTCTGTGTGACCGAGGGGTGAACAGAGCTTCTCTAACCCTAATGTGCTAGCACATCGCCTGGGAACCTGGTCAGAATTCAGACTCTGCACCAGCAGAGCCTGGGGCTATTTCTCTACAGCCTCCCCAGGTCCCCAGGGATGTGGCACCGCCTGTGCTGACCCCACACTAGCAGCAAAGCTCTAAGGCACGCACACCCCAGTCTCTGTAATGCACACTCTGTATGAATGACTTACCTGTTAGTTGTGGCTGGATAATTACACCTCCGAATTGACCACCTTGTTTACAGGTACTTCAGAGGGGAAGGGGGAGACTGTATAAGTGAGAACTGCTCATAGAGCAGAGCTGGATATTTTTTCCTTGGGACTTTGTTTTGGAAATGTGTGACATTCAGTCTGCTGAATTTATGATTAGGTCTATCTTTGCATTGCCTTGGGGAATGAGAAGTTTTGAAGATTGTCCTGGATGTTAAACAAGCAATTCAGCATCATTCAGAAAGTCTGAAAGCCCAATAATGGCAGTGCATGCACCTTTAGACCAGGTACTTTCACCCTTAGTCTTCCTTTGTCTTCACATCCTGTAGGAGTGTGGACGCTACCCGACTGGATGACCAAGGAGATCTGCTGTGGAAAGATAAGGATATGCCCAAGGTCATTCCAGCAAACTCTCAGAAAGTCTGAAGGCTACTCCACTGCCCACCATCTCTTCTAGCAGCTAGTGGTCTTTTCCCAAAGTGCTGGGCGGGGGGATTATTGAGAAGAACACCTACAATTCTACCTGCAATTTTAAATTCAGAGATCTTTTTGGCAATAGAGTACATTCGTAGGCACTGGTTTCCACCCAAGCTCATTTAAGATGCAGGAGTCTGTGATTTTCCATCCCTGATCATCATCTTAGGCTCATGGTTTTACAAGGTACCAGGGAGTGCAGGATGCTCGGCAGAGGCATCACTTCTGTGGAATTAGCCCCTTCCCAACTTCCACCGCACCAGGAGTCTCAGAGCCAGGAGAAGGACCATCCCCAGAGGAAACATCTGGCCCCGAATTTGGGAGCCCCGCACCTCCAGACTGGAGACACAGGGCACACCGACAGCCCTCACCTCGATTTCTAGGCCAGAAAGTGGAGGTCCCCAAGGGCAGCTGCAAAGAAAGGAAATCGGGAGGGAAAAGCACAAAGAGGAAGTTTGAGTCGGGGTAAAAACTGATGACTCACTGCTACTAAATTCGTTATGACTTTAAGTAGAAAAAAAACCAGACTACCCTTAAATGGAAAGGGTGGTGCCCACTGGGCCCAAAAGAGAGGCTGCTAAAGAATGGAAGCATGTGCTTTCCTCTCCAAAGGATCCAAGTGTGATGGACAGGAAAGAACGCAGACCTTCTCCAGCTGCTGCAAGGCAGAGGGGTGCGGGACCCCAGGGACCGCAGAAAGGCAGGTCCCTATGGGCTGTGGAATCCTTGCTTCTCCTGGGATGGGAAGGAAACCACCCCCCAGAGCTTGGCTCCGCCCACATCCCTGGGTGACAAGCACTGAGAACCCAGGCCCCCGGGCCCCAGAGAGCGGAAGGGCCCTGCCTCCCTGGAGTCCCTGAGCTCTGTCTGCATCCCTAAGGGAGCAGAGCCAGAAAAGGGGAGTGTTTTGCCTGGGTCTTGACCTTGATCCAACCCAGACTGCCCTGCCCTCTCCATGAGGTCTTTCTAACTTCTTTTTTTATCATAGACCTTGTTTATGACCCTGAATTAAGCAAATTAGGTGCACACAGTCCCTGAAAGCCAGCCTCCTCCCTCCGTCTTCCTGAAGTATGCATAACACATTTTTTGTCTGGGAGCGTCCAGAGCTTAAGGGAGGAGCCCTGGGCTCCCCAGGGTCCTGGGCACAGGCCTCCTGGGCACCTCAGGTAAATCGCTGGGCTTTGGCACCTGTTGGCATGGCTGTAGCACAAGATGTATGCATGTGTCTGCTTCTCTTTAAGGACTTTCATGGTAAAAATAAGATGAGATAAAAAACGAGAATCTGAAAGTTATGGAAAGGATTAGAAGCACAGCATGAATTAATAACAGCCTCGTTCTTGTGCGTTTTCTGTTAATGAGGCTGAAAGCTCACTAGACGCTGGAGGAGTTAAGAAAAGAGGACCTGTCTGCAGGAAGCCCCCAGCGCCTGCCCGTCCTCACTGAGATGGGCTAGTCCTGCGCGGCCTTGTGGGAGGGCAGGTGCTGGGTAGGTGTTGATAAATCATTTCAGTCTCATATAAGACTAGAGGTGCTGTGCTCTTCACTGCTTTTAATTTACAGTTTCTACCAGAAACGACTGTCAATCACTGTAGGGCAGCACCTGAAGTGGAACGCCCGGCTCCAGGGGCACCCGACCAGCCTCACGGGTTCACTTTTGTGCCGTTTGTTTTCTTTTTCTTCTGCACTCAAACAATGTGCCATTTGTGTTTTGACCTTTGCTTCCATCACCGTCCAAACAGACACCTGGCAAATGCAGGGGATGACAAACAGCCCCCCGTGATGCACAGCGAGGTGGACGAGCCGTCCGCAGAATCCTGAGGAGCTCTGCCAACACTGAGCTGTCAGAACTCAGCACTGCTGAGGGGAGACAGTGGCGCGTGGTGAAATGTATAGCCAAGGCAGGCGAGGTTGTTTTAATGAGAGGGGAGCCTGATTTCACACATCTATTCTTTTGCTGAAGTGTCTGGCCTGCAGCCTGGGCTAGAGTCTCTGCTTGGAAAGTGCTATGTGTTAATTAGGGACTAGAGCCTGCTGGCTTTTTCTTTACTAAAAATGTTCAGGAACTCTTTAGTGTCATCTCCTGCCTGGGTCCTAAGGACTGCTCTCCGAGTGAGCCGCCCTCCTCCAGGGCGCCTTCCCCAGGTGCTCACCCTCAGGTCTCTGTGTACTGACCCCGAGCAGCCAGGCATGGTTCCAAAGTTCTACAGGTTGAATTGTTCCTACAGGCCTGGGGCGAATGAAGTGCAAGACCCCCAGGAGACAGCCAATAAAAGAGCTGAGGTGGGGCAGCCATACCACCTACCGGTGGCCTTGTGTGAACCAAAGTATGTTTATAAGATAGAAAGATAAATACTAAAGAGAGAGTTGAACTCATTTCTGTGATTATCATTCTTCTAGCTTTTTTAATCTGATGGGCTATTAATACCATATCTTTCCTCCTCTGTCAGCAGAAGTCTATTGTAAATGCTGTTTTAGAGGAACTGAATAGTTGGCTTTTTATTTTTAATAACTTACTCTCTTAGAGGAGAACATGTTGGTAAGAGGGAAGAGAGACCACAAATATGTAAGGCATGTCTCCTGTATTTCTTTGGCATTGACATTTCATTTCATCAGGGAACACAGCTCTGAAAGATGGCTGTCCCTTCTAATGGCTCGGACTTTGCGGCTGCAATGGCCAGAAGCATAAAGACGTGTAAAGAGGATTTTTCGGTACATGGAGCACTGACTGCCTGGCTCAGCGGCTCCTGTGATTGATACCCATTTCTGTGTGCTCCTTCCTAACTGCAGTCCCTCGAGGATGCTGGGGAATAGTAATTTCAGGAAAGAATTGTCCATCACTGGGTGGCAGGTTTGGGGAGGGCAATACTGCTGGTGGCTGATGTGTCACCCTCCCTGCGATGGTTTTAAGGGATTTGCGGGGGAGGTGCTGAGGACCAACCCACTGGTTTTCATTAGGGTGACATTCCCCGGGCATCTGTGTGAGGTGGGCCAGCCACCAGGCAGCAGTCAACGTATTAGAGACAGTTTGGGGAGAAAGGCTAGGTAATATTATTTTTCTTGCTGCCTACAGGTATCTAAGTCCAGAGAAGTTTGCTTTGCACAGTGGACGTGTCCCTGGAAAGCTCCAGCGTGAGCCCCGCCAGCCTCGTTTCCCCTCGGACTTTCAATTAACAGCACTCAATTTCCGTCCCTTCCCCTCATGTCCTCTTCGCCTCTAAACTGCTGAGTGGTCCGCAGACACCATGGTACCCCATGTGTCTCGACACTGGCCATGCAATTAGGTCCAGGGGGCAGAGTCGAAAGGAGGCAGGCACCCAGAGGGGACTGGAAATAAAGAAAAGAGATCCTGGGCTGATACTAGCAGACTCTGCCCGAGACATTAGCAGGGGGTTTATCTCTGCTAAATCTGGGCATGGTGTATCACCAGGGTGTCCCGTCGGGCCCAGTTTGGGATCATCAAATTAATTGTTACATGTTACAAGCCGACATGTGCAGAAAGTGATAAATAGCTGGATCTGAAACTCCGCGGTGCGTTCTCACTGTGGGGCGGAGGATGGAGAGGCTGGCAGCTTCCATGCGCGGAGAGCAGCCTGCCCTGAGCTGCCCGTCTTCCTGAGGCCTCGGTTAACTCACTGCCTCCCCAACATTCGTGTTTACTCTTCGCATTCTTCCACTGCTTGGAGGGGTGCTGTCGACCGAGAAGTAACACAGCAGCTATTTTAAAGGGACGTTTGCTAGGTCCCCGGGAACTGTTGGTTAGCCAGCGTGTGGGCTGGGTCAACACGCACTGAGTTGGGAATCACAACGGATCGAGCCTCTGCTCCGTGTGTGTCCCTGTGGGTGGATCGGAGCAGATGTGGCCAGGCATTAGAGTGGCCCTGGTGGTGGTGTGTGCCAGCAGCGGACAGGCTGGGAAGTTACTCCCACTTCATCCTGAGCCCTGGATCTCGGTCAGCATTTCTGTTACCAAGGAGGTCGCCGTAGGGTGGGGTACAGCAGCACACTTCCGCGGGACGTCGGACCACAGTTCTTCAGCCTCTGCAGCATCTGAGGTGTGGGCCTCCTTCCCCTCTCTTCTAAAATAGGAGCTTAGCTACTCTCAGCGAGAGGGAATGCCAGGTTCCATGAGATGCTGGTGGAGGTGAAGATGTGGGGGTCGCTTGGTTGGTGAGCTGCTTTCCCAGCGTCCTTCATGGGTGCCCTGAATTCTATCTGTGGGTGTGTTGGGTGTGTTGTGTTCCTATGGCTGGGGTACCTTTTATATTAAAGCATGTGTGTTTAAACTCACATCAGGTCGCCTCGACTTTCTGTGACATCCGACAACTTCCCAAAGGCCTGGGTTTCTGTGTGGCTCTGATGGTCCTAAGCTCCACGCGCACCTTCTCTGCGGAAAGAACCCGCCTCTTCATTTAAGAGGCCGGTGGCAAGTCTGCTTGTTACCGGTCTCAATTAACCTTTTCCGTTGCAAATAGGAGAAACACACATGCAGGCAGGTTGGATTTTCCCCAGAAGATGAGGGTTCCTGACACCCCGCCTCCGACTCTGGGCTGTTCCGGCTCACCACCCACTGGAGAATTTGCTTGTTTTCCTGCTATAGTCATTTCGCATGGCTGATCCCAGCTCTGTGCCTCCTCGAGCCACCCAGCCCGCTGCTGGCTGGAGGGCAGGCACTCCCCAATGTCCAGAGTCCCTCAACCTCTGAGGTGTGGCAGAGGGCAGAGCAAAGGATGGAGTCAGAAGGCGAAGTTTGTGTCCCAGTTCTGTGACTTGCTGCCTGTCGGACAGTGGAGAGTCACAAACTCTCAAAGCTGTACTTCTTGAGTCTAAAATGGGGTAAAACAATAGCCCCTCCCAGTGAAAAGGCACTGGCTCTTTGCAAAGGGTGGTCATTGGTCATTCTCTGCTTCAGCCAAGGGCCCCCTCGTTTTCTACTCCATCTGGGCTTTAAAAGTGGTCATCTTGATCTTCTCCTCTTCTTTTATGTGCCCGATCCCTCCTCATTCCTTTGACATCACTTTCAGAAGGAACCACTCCAACTGCCGCAGATCCTAGCTGTGGTTTTCTGTGGTCAACATCCTCCTGGCCTCCCTGTACCCAGGCTCCCCGAGTCCAGTTCGCCTGGACTCCCATACAGCCTGCCTTCCTAGGTTCCCGCTGGCTCCCTTGCTAAGCCCTGCTCCAGGGAGTAGATCACAGAGTCTTTGCCTTGGGGAGCTTCCCTACAGAGCCTGGGCCCCATGGGAGATGCCCTGGGGTCCCTCCACCTCAGGGCCCCCTCCCCGACTTCAACAAGGGCATCACCCCCGCTCCACTTGATACCCGGGCGTTCCATTCGGATTTGATGTTTTGAAAGGGTGTTCTCCTGCCACTTGAAAAAGAACAGATAGCCTCACTGTAACTCAGCACCTTCCTTCTAGAACCGAATAAACAGAAGCCCTGAGGCTGAGGGTTTCCCCTGGACTCCAGAGCCTGGCCCTCCCGCCTTGCCACAGGGGTCTCACGGGCTCCTGCTCCTTGTCACCTGTCTTCAGGCCCTGCCCAGTCTCAGCCCAGTCGGCCTTCCCCTCCAGCAAGACCTGAACCGGCCAGCGGCTACGCAGTCTCGGGAGCACACGGTGGTCATTGCTGCCGCTGCCCTTGGAGTGGCTCCTTCCAGGTCCACATACGCTGCTTCTCCACGAAGCCTTTCCTGGCAACTGCAGGCCAGGGTGCGTCCCTCCTGACTTCCTGTGGGCGCCTCTGCATTACTTTGCTGGGAGGCAGGAACAAAGTCCCAACCGTCTGGGTGGCTAAAAGGACAGAAGTTGACCGTCTCATTGTCTGGATACTGGTGGCCTGGTTTCTCCAGGGGGCTGTCCTTGGCTTGGGGTGGCATCTTCTCACGCTCTCTCTGCACGTGTCTCCATCCTAGTTGTTTATCTTACGAGGACATCTGTCATCTGGACGCGGGCCTGCCCAGGACCCCATTTCTGAGGTTCTAGGAGCTGGGACTTCAACATAGGAACCTGGGGTGGAGGACACCTCATGTCAGAACAGCCTCTTGCTCGGGTCCTTGCTGCCCTGCCCGGTGCCCTGTTTCCTCCGAGACCACCCCTCTGAGGAAAGGTCCAACACTATGGTGCTCTGTGCCCTGCACGGTTGGCAAATGCTGGGCCCCAGTCCGCGTAGGTGCGAAGCTCAGCCTTGACTTCAGGCGTGGTCTGCGAGCGGCGAAGAGTAATGGGTGCCTGAGGACCTAGCCCAGGACCTGGGAGGAGGCTGTCATAGGACCTCGCCCTGAACAGGTGCTTACGGTCTGAGCAGAAGACAGGACACTCACCGCACCATAGGACAGGACAGCCGGGTGCCGAGTGCACGGGGAAGAGGAAGCCCGGGCGGAGTTCAGAGGATTTAAAATGCCAACAGCGTCCGCGAGGCGGACAGCCTAGCACAGCCTTCAAGGGCCGGGGGCCGAGAGGCCGGAGCAGGAGCTCAGGAGGGGCTCACCAGGAGTCCTCAGCACTTGTTTGCCAGGTCCAAGGAAAACATGCCTCCCTTTGGACACCTCTGTCCCCAGTCTCACCCTGGCTGGAGCTGGCTTTCGGCAGAGGGGTAGCAGGGGCCTACAGCTCTTGGCTTTGGGCTGAGGTTCTAATGAAGGAAAAAGCGCCAGCCCAAACCCAGCAGGAGGCCGCCCACCTCCCAGGGCAGCTGTGGGCACGGTGGCCATGCCGAGTCTTGTTCTGCCCAGCTCCGACTGCCCTTTCACCGCGCAGAGGAGTGCCCCTCTTCCTCTGCCCTGTTCTCACACCCGGAAGCCTGTGCCCACGGCAGGATGTCTCTCTTGCTTAAAGAGCTCAAATGTTTCAAGGGGTCAAGTCACACATTCACTCAGGTTTAACTAACGCCCCCCGCAGCTCCTTATCAGCCACACGACATTTTCCTCTGTCCCCTGTCCTTTCACACATGCTCAGGAGACTCCTCTTTCAGTGCAGCTTTCCACCTGGTGCATGTCCAGCACCGTCACTGCCCCGCCGCTACCCCTCCACGGGCACGCCCAAGAGACCTCGCCTGGGTTGCCCCAGACCGCTTTCATTTGGCCCATCCTGTCTCCCCACGTGACATACACACACGCACACACCCCTTGTGTGTGCGCCTGCAGCCCCCTGTGCAGGGGACTCTGCCTGGGATGAAATGTCTAGATGTTTCCAGCAGTAAGTCACACAGTCTGGTGACTCCAGGAGCCGCACAGCAGGCGCTCTGCCGTTCAGTTCTCGGGAATTTCCACTTCCTGAGCTGGCAGCTCATCTGCGGTTCCTCCTCTGCCTGGCGTTCCCTCTGGGGCCCCAGCGGGGTGGGAGCCCTGGGGACACTGGGGCCTCAGCCATGGTGCTTTCTCCATCCCTGGCATGGGGCCATCTTACAACAGCGAAAGGCCACCAGCCTTCCCCTGCCCACCTCCTGACCCCAGCTCGCCCTCACATCCGCACTGAGCTCCCGGCCAGGGGAGACGCCCCTTCCTGGCTTCCCTGGAACCCTCTGACTCTCGTTAAGCCGCGCTGTGCTGACAGGGTGGCTCTAACCTGCCTCCCCTCTGTAGAGTCCTCGCTGGCCACATGAAGAAGCAGACGAAGCCATGAGAGTGGTGGACACGTGCTGCGTTCCGTGGCAGGCCACCCGTCCACAGGGTCATGTGTGTCGCTCTGGGTGGGGCTAGAGCGGGGACGCTGGCCTGGCCCTGGCCTCAACCTGGGCATTTTCCCCAGGGCAGGGCCACAGGCTCCAGTGGAAGCCACCCACTGCCCGTACCCCAGCCATGCCGGGCTCAGGTGAGGAGCAAGCCCACCTGCTGCCGCCATGGTCCTCAGAAGGCTGTGCACGGTCACCCTCCTGGAGGTGCCTCTCTGGCCTCTCTCCACACACTGCGCCAGTCACTGGCCCGTCCTCCAGGACGGTCCCTCCCTCCTTCTCTCTGACCTTTCCCATGCTCCCTACATCCTGCTAGGCGTCCAGACCCGGTGACAAAGGCAGCCTGACCTCACCAGAGCCATCTGTCTCCCTGAGCCCCTAAGAATCCCCCATGGCCCCTTCAGTGTTGTGTGGTGTTGACTGTGGACACAGCCCCCAGGAGGACTTGATGTGGTGAGCTGAGCGCAGGGTGAGAGTGGGGGCCCGCTCAGGTCTGCCATGACTGCTCTGTGGCTTTTGCAGATAAACTCTAACTCTCTGAGCCTCAGTTTCCCGTCTTGGAGATGGGCCCGTGACATCCTGCCCATAGGATTTTCTATGATCAAGGCTGGTCAAGGCCTGTGAATGGCACCTGGCCAGCAGCAGGCTCACCCAGGGCCTCAGCACTAGACTTTTCTCGAAAGGGCTGGCAGGGAGGGGGACTGAAAAGTGCTTCCTTGCTTTTCTCAATTGCTCAGCCTCAGGGACTGGCTTTTCCCTGATTTGTTCCTAAAGGTGAAAGTGGTTGAGGCCCCCAGGGTTGTCCCTTCCTGTGGACGCTGATCCCTCCAAGCAGAGCCAAGTTCTCAACCGTGAGCCACACCAGCATCACCTGGGCTGGCTCAAAGCAGGTCACTGGCCCCAAGATTCCCATGGAGGTGGTCTGAGTGTGGCTTCAGAATGTGCAGCTCTAACTGTTTGTTTCCAGGGTGAGGCGATGCTCATGCCTAAGTCCTGTGACCCCACTTTGACCTACTGCCCTAGTGAATAAGAGAAGCGCTGATAAACTTTGGGTAGCAGCCCTTACTGTTCCCTTCGAGGCATGGCCGGGGACATGGTACACCCTTCCTAAACACGGCCCTTTGACTGTCCTTGTGGAGTGTGGGAGCAGTCTTTGTTGTGCGACATCTTTCTTAGTTGTTCTATGAAATATTCTGAAGACGAGTTCAGTCAGGGGTCACCGACATAGGCAAGATCCTCCTAGGGCCGCCTCTTGGGAATCCACACCTGGCTTAGAACCTAGCCAAGGGGTGGCCCTGCCTGAGGGAAAGCCACACAACCCCGCTTAACCCAACACTTACCAAACCTGCTCAGCCACGAAGCAGCCCCCTGAGCAGCACAGAGGAATATTTATGAGCCCACCTGGGCAAGGTGGCCGAGGAGGACCCTCATCAAACCTCTCCAGGGGAACTTATTGAGCACTTTACCTGCTTTTCCTGTGTGTTGCGTCGGGGTCTTGTACCCACTGACTAAACAGCTGCATGGGCTGGAGCTGGCTTCGGCTTATCCTCCATGGTAAGCCATTCCTCTGGGTCTCTGCAGGAAGTGTGCACGTATTCTGAATAGCAAACATAGAACCGTTTATGAAGTAGGCCTCGTTCTGTAGAACCTCAACAGCTTGTATTAATTATAGTGAGTGGTAGTTTGATCTGCTTTCTAAAAATCCAAAGTATAAAATATTTATAAGGAAGTGTGGTGCTACTTTAAGATCACACCAAGGCTCAGACTCGTGTAGCAGAGGGGCCCAGTAATTTCCTCTCGAGGGCACATGATTCAATGCACAAATAGAGTGTTTGTAATAAGCACATCAATTATTTGTGCTTAAGCTTTCACTACGGGATATCATTGGGTTTTCCCAACCTTGTTTTCTTGAGGATTTTTGCTCTTCATCCATCTTGTTTATGTTGCCTGTGGCCTTTTACCCAATAAGCACAAACTTCAAATTAGTGAAATTCAGCTAAATAAGGCTTGCGTCTGTCGGGACATGATTCCCCTATTGAGAGGCACACGCGATCCCCTGTGCTCCCTCAGGCCTAGTCACAGGTTCTAAGAACATGTGATGCAGTCACAAACCCGCTCCTGCCACGGGCCTCTGGTGCAGGAGCTCGCCTGCAGAGTCGCAGCAACGTCACTCACTGCTCAGTTACAGAGGAAATGGAAGCTCCTTCAACCTGCTCACAGAGTAAGCCCATGCAACCAGGCTGTCGCCCACTGGCAAGTAGAGATCTGCAGTTTCAAAACAGGAAAGAGGATCAACAGAGGCCATTAGACTACAGGAAACGTCACACAGCAAGGCCTTGCTCTCCCCCCCACGACAGGCTCCCTGGCACCCCTGTACCCAGGCTGCCGAGTGAAGAAGCTGTTGGCACATGTCCTGGGATGCTAGCTACAGCCAGAGCCAGCAGTTCTTTATGAAACTGAAGAATCTTGTTGTACTAGTCCACTATGAATTATTGAATCAACATTGCATATTTATAGGAACTTCTTAATAGTTTAATAATTTATTTATTCCTTATGGGTCCTTTTGTCTATTTCTTTTAATTGATAAGAGACTTTTTAGAGCTCAGTTCACTGGGCTACTCCCTCAAAATGATGCTTCCAGAATTCTAAAATTGAATCCCACACAATTGTCCCTGAGTTGAAATCACTCGGCACACCGTAAATAGACCTGCCCACAGGAATGGGAGGTGACCCCGGCCCTGGCCCCGGGCTGCCCCAGTTCTGTAGAAGCCAGCCAGTCTCACGTCTCAGTTCTGAGAATTAGTATCCAGCTGGATTCCACGTATTCTAGCAGCTTAGAGGCCTGGGAAAACCCTCCTGTGTCCACCAAGGGTGCCTCTACTCGGGGGCACCTTCGCAAGCTGGCCTTCAGCCCGAGTCATTCCCGCAGGCTCTGAGTGCCTCGCTCCTGCTCCCAGTGCTCACTGAGAAAAGGAAGCCAAGGGACATAGCCTGTTTCCTAGTGGTCACCCGTGATGACCTGGCCTAGTGGTTGTGGGCTGGCCCTGGGTAAGGAGAATGTTTCAGAATGAAGGCCTGCGTCCTTCAGGCTGAGGAGGCAAAGCAGGTCAGGTGGGCCCCGTTGGGGGTGAGAACTGGGGTTGCAGGTCTTAACCTGTGAGGATGCTGGGGGGGGTCCCTTTTGCATTGAGTTGGGTTGTGTATTACGAGTGACCTCACACGTTGAGAAGGCACTGATTTCTTTACAAGACAGCTGCCTTGGAGTATGCCCCTGTACCTTCTGAACAAGTGTAGATGTTTGGGGACTATGGCCAGGGTCCTGCGGAGAAATGCTGGGCTGTGGCCACTGCCGGAGTTGCTCCATGGGAAGCAGCAGGGCTTTCCCACGGTCAATGTGCTCATTCAGCTCTTAGAGGCAGTCTTTGATAAGATGCACACCCTTTCTCCCTTCCTGCCCCCAGCGAAGCCACCTCATTGATTAAGATTCAACCTGGTTCCATCACAATTCTCAAGTTTGACTGGAGACTATCTGAAGAAGTACATCTTAGCCTGAGTTCCCTCTGAAGAGGAAGAAAAGCTGCTTATTCATCTTCAAGGTCCAGCACAAGTTGGAGGAAGAGCCCATTTGCTTGGGAAATCTAAGGCAGTGCCCTGTCAACAGTGGATCCAGCTTGGCTGGATTGTTAGGTAACAAAAATAAATCCACATACATCCGGTGACTCTTTTGCAAACCTTTCAGGCTCACTGTGCACAAAGGAGTTACTTGGTTTTTAAGAAAGGAGCTACAAACGGCCAGGCTAGCCATCCCGGCGAATTTGCTCTCTGATCGCTATTGCAAACTTGTACCAAGCTGAGGCTCGCTGGCCAGATGTGCTCATGGTGCTAACAGCATTTGTGGAGCACCTGTGTGCATCAGGCATGATGCTAGGCATACAGCAAATGCCACCCTTGTCCTTGACCCTGAAGGGGAGCCAGGCATGCAGGAGTGGGAAGTGCCTGCAGCAACACAGCTGGGGAAGCGTAAGTTCTGCCCTGGGAGGGTCAGGAAAGGTGGTGGAAAGTTAAGAAGTGGGCCGGCCTTTGAAGCTGGTGCCCCAGGCTGTCATGCCAGCACTTCTTCCACCAGAAATGGAACTCCTGTGCGCCCTGGTAAGGTTGAGGATCATTCCAGAATTGTGTCTCAGCTCGGAGTGACTGTACAGCATGTTTAGTCTGGCATATCTTTGTGAGAGAAAGAAGGCGCTGTCAGAAATTACAGGAGGACATAGGACAGACGCCTGAACCCAGCTGCCCAGGCGATTTGGAACGTGTGTCCACCCTGCGGAACACTGGCCTGTCTGCCTCCTTGAGTGAAGTCTTCTCCCTCTACTGGTCAGAGAAGGAACAGCAGGCCATTGGTTGCCGCTTTTTTTTTTTTTTTTTTTTTTTTTTAAGAAGAAGGGAGGAAGACAAATACAATGCCATCTGCCATCGCAATCATCCTGAAAACTACAGTGTAGAAAAATGTTTGTACTTATGTCCCCGATAACCATTTTAGGGCTCTCTTTCAGCCCTGTTATTGAACCATAAAGATGCTGGTGTTTTCTTTATATTCAAATTGGTACCTTTTGAGGCAAATGCTCAGGAAAAGCAACAAATTGCATCTTGAACTTGAAAAGAACCCCGTTTGACTCGCACTCTTCTTGCGTGACAGAATTCACTGCCTTTACACGGCGTTCGAGTTAGCCCTGCTTTTCCTTGCTCTCCTGCCTCTGCAGAACAAGCAGCAGAGATGCGAAGGGCTTCTCTGGGGCTTTGTTCAAGTTCCTTATTTTAAGCACCATGCCTTTTATGTTCTTGGAAAAGAAGTCTTCATCAAAAACAGATGCTTCAGTGTTGGCCATGCACCCACGTGCCCCAGCCAGACTCTCTGGTTTTCTTCCTGGGGTCACCTGTCCCTGGGGTCCTTCCTCTGGATCAGAACAGAGCAACACAGGCACAGCCTGCAACTCCAGGTTTTCTGGGACGGTGCTAGTGCCAAGCATTCTCTCCTGTTGCCCACACAAGGGCTGGTGGGTGGCAGGCAGTGTGTTCTGGTTCTGGATGGGAGAAAGCAAAGCCGCAGGGTTACCTGATCCAGAGACACGCTCCTCACTGGTGGGTGAGTACGCAGAGCAGGTCAGAGCTGCCCTGCGCCCACTCCCTGTGGAGCCCAGCACCTGGTGTAGTTAGGCTCCAGCATGGCAGGCCCCTCAGTGCTGACAGCGTGAGTCTGCAGCACCCAGAGCTGTGGCAGGCCCTGGGGCTGCCCACTGACGGTATCTGATGGTAGGCACAGGGTAGGTGACGGCAGGCACAGAGTCCCCACATGCTAGTTACTGTGTCCTGGGGCTCCACAGTGCCAGGCAGAGCTCCCCAGCCAGGGCATGCCAAGAAAATACCCTTCCCCTAGCTCAACCCCCTGCCTCCTTCAGCTCCTCCCTGGCCCCAACCTTACCTTACCTTCTGAGTCCTTCATCTTCGTTCCTTGGCTGCTGATGACGGTGATCGTTCTTAAACTTCTCTGAAAAGCAGCTGCACTGTCCTTACACTTCCCCTCTCTCACGGTAGCAGGGTTGGGACTGAGGTAGAGGATCTACAGGCCCAGGCATGATGGACAGGGGAAGTTTCTAGTGTCGGGTCTGCTCACGCATACCATCACAAAGTGAGATTCATGAGCCATGAATTCTCCTCTGATTCCTAACAGCAAGTGTGTACTTAGTCCTCTCATCCCTGGAAGCAAGTCGTGTCCAGCCTCTGGGTCTCCCTCTTTGTGCTTTGGCATGGGTGACTCCCGGATGCATCTGCCCCTCAGGGTCCTCCAGGTCATTGTTCATCAGTCTGTCTGCAGAGTGCTGGGCAGGTCAAGTTGTGTTCCCAGAGCCCAACCCCAGATTGGAGCATCCTCCACGCCTAAGGATGGTGCTCCCTGCTTGACTTTATAGCCTTGATCCTGTCCTCTGTCCACCTCACAGCCTGCTTCAATGGACATGTCACTAACGCGTTTCTTCCTGAGTCACACTTTGCACGTGCTGCACACCTAATGTGTGGAGGCTCATTTCATCTTCCCCAAGCGCCTGCAAGCTCCAGAGCAGGTGCTCGGCTTCTTATTTAGAAAGGAAGCTGAAGTTCAGAGTCCAAGTCTGCTCTGGTTAGAACACGCATGTCCAGCCCTGGTCTCGTGTTGCCCGTGGGGTTGCCCCCAGCTCGCATCTGCTGCCTCGCTTTGTAGACAACAAGGCAGGCTGACCGCTCCACTGGTGAGAGTGGACCTGGCGTCCCCTGGAAAGTCTGGGTGGCCTCAGGGCAGGAGACCCTCATGGAGCGTGGGGAAGGAGGGAAGTCGAAGCTGGGGACCGCAACCTGAACGTCAAGTGTGATTTAATGCCTGCCCTGCCTCGTGCCCTGCTCCTTCACTCTTGGCTCGAAACCCTCATATGAGAAGTTTAAAGAGATGCTGTGGCCCAGATGTCCCAGGAGCCCCTGGGGGAGTCCGCTCTCAACAGAGGCTCTGTCTTGTGGAAGTTCTTCCCATCCATAAGCACACAGTTTCCTCATGGTCGTCACAGGTGCTATCCGCACTGAAATGAGGACGACCCTGTTCCCAGAAAATCATGATGACCTGTTTCCACTCCAGCTTCCGGCAAACCTCATAGATGGCCCCACTGGCCTTCAGTGATCTTCAAAGGGCCTTTCGGGACCAGTTCATGTGCTCACCCCAACCCTGAGATCAGCACCCTGCATGGTGGGTGATCACCAAATGCTTGTTAGTATAGAGGAGGGAAGGACTGATTGACCCATGCTGACCCAGGACCAAGCATCAGGGAGTGGGGACTTCAGTCAGTGCTCTGAGTGCACTCCAAACCCACAGCTGAAGTGGCTGGGCGCTAGTCTGTGCCACAGTCCCTGCTGCTGTGCTCCACGCTCCGCCATCACTGCTTGCTTGGACATTCGGGGACACGTGGGCTCCTGGATGAAACGGAGGTCCTCCTCACTAGCTGCTGTTGAAGCACAATTGGTGAATTGGTAGGGTTTGATTTCCTTTATCCTCGACTCTGCTCCCCTTCTGCTAATTCCAGAAAAGTCTTGAGCGCTTGGTGTGGTCTGAGGTGGTCCCCAGAGCTGGCCTGTCCATTCAGACAGCTGGTGGATTTGCACATCCCAAGACCACTGCAGACAGCAGCTCATCTGTCAGCTGGGCAGAGCTGCTCTCCCAGTTCACCAAACCCTCCCATGAGCACATGGAAGGGACTGCAGTACAGTGCTGGTGGAGCCAGCAACAGGGCAGTTAGAGAGCACTTCGCATTGCTCAGTGTGCTGGACTCTGGCTGCGCTTTGACTCTTGCTTGATGTATCCAGAGAGCAGGGAAACCTCATTTCTCTTCTTTTATTTCTGGGTTCTACACAAAAACCTCCTAGTGACAGCTGGTCCCATTTAGAGCCAGCCACCTGTACTTCTGGAGATGGGATGAGCTGCAGAGAATGATAGTTTCAGTGTCTGTATTTGATTATCATGTCCTTTCTAATAGGGATTTTATTAGCAGTTGTCTTGTCAAATTTTTCTACCTACATAATCATTCTCCTTTTTAAGCCATGATAGCTGTCCTGTACCAAATGTACACTTTGCACTTGAAACCATGAATATTCTCTTCCCCAAAACCATGCCACTTTAAAACATGACCCTTGAACCTGAAGATCCCATTTCAAGATGGAACAATTAATACTCCGCTTTTCACCAGCTGTCTAATAAGCTCTGGTTATTCATTGACACTTCCTCATAATTAAAATTCAAAGGAAGAAACCTAAAACATCAGTGTGTTCAGAATCCAAAGATGGACTCGCCATAAGTGTGGTACTTACTGAAATCGAGTAACTTGTAAAGTTTGAATACACATTACATAGTTATACAGGCTGTCTGACGACCACACAAGTTGTTCCCGCGCTGTGGCCATGAGCAGGCACTTCCTGGTTGGGCTTGGGAGCCTTCCCCAGCATCACAGGCCGGCCTCGAACTTGGGATCCCCGCCTCAGCCTCCCAAGTGACTAAGACTACAGGTGCGCACCACCATGCCCAGCTCTAGACTGGCTTTATATAGGCAATTAAATCACTTGTTGCCGTTAAATGCGAGCTTGTCATTAGGGGCGCCTTCTAAGCAGAGTAAAAATGTTATTTCACTAGAACTCCCAGATTCTCTATGAAACAGGTAACGTTTCCATGTTGCAGATGGACACTGAGCACAGAGAAGCTCCTGGTGTGAACCCAGAGCTCTGTCTCCAAAGCCCAGGCTCTCCGATGACCATTACCAGGCTTTCAGGATCTCTGTGCTCTCGAGGGGCAGTGACAGAACTGCTGGGCACAGGACCGCACTCCCTCGCCGGTCAGGAAGTTCTCTCCTCTGTGTAGGGATGGAGGGACAGGTCCACGGTGGCCCGGGGCCATCACTGCGTATCAAGTCTGTGAGATGCAAGATAAGTAATCAGAACACGTGCTGTGATTAGTTTGTGTTCTTTGCATCCAATAAGGTGAGAGCAGAGGGAAGAAGGAGAGGGAAAAGCCCTAAGTCAGATTCTCTGGTTGTCAAGATTCCTGAGCTGAGGGCAACTCTGGAACTGTGTCCATGGTTAAAATGAAGATTCCAGCACCTCTTAAAGCAGCTGGAAACTCTCCTCCTCCTCCTCCTCCTTTTTGCTCTCCTCCTCCTCCTCCTCCTCCTCCTCTTCGCCGTCCTGGGTGAGGGTGGAGCCTGTCTCTCCGTGCAAGCTGTGGACACCCCACACTCAGAAGGGAGGTTCGAGCCTTCTCTAACTGCAGAAGCGGGTGGGTGAGGTTTCCAGGTGTCCATCACAGCTAGCCAAGCTCTGGGACGAGTTCTAGAATCCCCGGGCAAGAGCTGTCCTCTCAGAGGAGACCCGCCCCTCTCATCTGAGACTCTCAGGGGAACCGGCAGGGATGAGGCTTGGCGTATTTGTGGGCCCGGACGTGGGAGACCTGCAGGAGGGAATGGGTCACTAAGAAGGCGGAAGTGCACTTCGCTGGGTCACAGGCCCTTCATTGGAGGAGTTGGAGACTGGGATTCTCGCGTCTTGAAGCACCATCTTCTCACTGGAAATCCGGTGTCATTGGACCAGACTGAACAGGAGCTCAGAGGCTCCACCCCAGCCAAGTTCCTTCGCTCTGGCTCTTTTGGAAAGCGTGTAAGTTCCACACACCAAATCCGGAAGGAACCGGGCTCCAGAGCGCCGTCTGGGGTTTAGAGTCCTGCCTGAAGTACTTAGGCTGTGCCCCTGTTTTTGCTTTTTTCCTCAGTCCGACTCACTTGACAGTTAAGGGACTCCTGAGGGAGAAGGGGCACACCTGCCAGCAGGGGGCGCCTGGTTCCCGCCTTCCTGGGAGCAGCCCTGAGAGGACCAGCAGTGCCCTCTTGTGGGACGTTCCCAGCTGCAGAGCGAAGCCAGTCAGGCTTGGAAGAATGACAGGGCCGAGGGACGGGGGCCATGGAGCAAGGCCGTCCCTCTGCTCACCAGCCACGCTAATTGTTATTTTCGTGTCTGGAAAATTAATAACCCCAATAAATTAAGATCTGGCCAGGAAGATATTTCAAGAGCTAAAAATGGCAGGAACGAATTTGTTTCCCAGCTGTTTACTAGAAAATGTTTTTGAAAGCCCCAGGTGAAAATAGATTTTTCCATAAACTTCACGAAAACACAAAGCCACATGTTCAGAGCAAAGTCAAAGTAGAGTTCCAGAGTGCTTGCAGGTTGCCTCAAGAGCCCCGTGCTTCCAGGAGGAGGGTGGGCAGGAAGAGGGCTTCCCAGGGAGGGCCACAAGAGCCGGCCACCCCCCGCCAGGGCGCCCCTGGGACCTTATTCGCTTTGCCCTGGTGAAAGCTAATTAAAATGTGCCCTTCCCCCGACCCTGAGCTCCCTGGCTTCAAGCCCTCTGTTCTCGTACACAGACATGCACACGCATGTGCACACCTCAGAGCTCAGCTGCCACGTCTGGTCTGCATGGACTTTGCGCAGCAGGTGCCTGCCCCTTGCCTGGGCACTGAGCACCTCTACTGTGGAGGGGCACTTGGAGTCCTCACTGGACTTTAATTGTCCCCATCTTCTCTACCTGGTACAGAGGAGGACTCAGTCTGTCGACTGAGGCATGGGAGTGATTTTGAAGCCCCGACGAGGGATGATCGCATTCTTTCTGGTCGGTGCTGACCCCCTTGGCCGCCAGCAGGAGGGCACACTCCGGGAGTGTCCGTTAGGGGGACTGGGTTTGGGAAGCCCAGCAGCCTCTCCCCGTCCTGTTGACAGGGCACAGGTACCCTCCTGATGCTCCTTCCAAGCTTGCTTCCTCAGATAGGCGCCTTCTCATGAGCCGTTGGCTTTGAGCTGGGAAGTGAAATCAAGGCTCTGCGCACAGCCCGCACCCTGCTCCTGACTCACCAGGCAGGGAGATTTTAGGACAATATCCCCTTCTGAGCACTGGCTGCTTTCAGACCAGGAAGAAAGGGAAGTGGCACAGAACGGCCCTTCCAGCCCCAATGGCGCCATGCAGCACTGACCGCCGTCGACCTTGCGGTCTCTTCCGTCACTGTTTCCTGGACCGTCATCAAACGTGGGGCTGGTGGAGGAGCTGGTGGCACGTCGCTGAGGCTCCCCACCCTCCCCTCCAGCACGTTCCTGGAGCATGGCCGCTCCACTGCAGGCTCAGGGAAGCTGGAGCCAGGGCGCCACGCCAGCCTCCCAGGGCACTCGCCACCGTGTCACTTGCATCTGTCTCTTCTCGTCGTCATTGGGCTAGGAAGCTCAGTGCGCTGCCTCAATCATGTCAAACATTCGCCCAGACAGAGGAGGGCCTGGAGAGAAGCCCGTCCAGGGGTTTTGAGGCCTTTTCTTTCCTTACTTTGGAAATCCATCTGTTCCAGAAAAGCTAAGTATAACCACGCATGGCCATAGGATCTGAAGTGAGCAAGCTGGAGCAGCCATGAATGAGCGGAAATGCCCAGCAGTGTGTGTGGGAAGGGACGTGTGGTCCTTGTCATGGTCACCAACTCCAGCACTGATGGAGTGCTTTCTGTGTGCTAAGCAGTGTGTGCATGTGTGTGTGTGTGTGTGTGTGTGTGTGTGTGTGTGTGTGTGTGGCATGCGCACGTGCACACACTCGCAGGCACACAGTCACCTAGTGAGGTAGGGTCTGTTGCTAGCCCATTTCACAGATGAGGAAAACTGGCCTCAGAAATGTCCAGCACCCTCCCACCAGCTGGTCACTGCAAGTCACGTTTGAACACAGAGCCCACACTGGAAGGTGTGTGTTTGCCACCTTGCCTCCTGTCCTCCCACCTGGAGCTGGCCACTGCATCTTGTTCAGGGGAGTAGTTTGAAACCACACACTGTGTCTGAAGCCTGAGAACGGAGACCTCTGGGGTGGTGGGGTATGGCCCGAGAGCCCCTGGGCTCTGCCCCTGGGACCTTGAACACATTACAACCCCTCTGACCCTCTGTTTTCCTCCATCAAATAGAAATCACACCTGCTGAGGAGACTTGGGTGAGCCAGTAATTTATGCAGAAGTACCCTGCATACCAATTAAGTGCTACAGACATAAATGATAGCTTTTAAGAAAAAAATCCATTTCAAGTTAGAAAGTAAATGTTTAGAGAGACGTAATGTACTAGCTGGTTGAACAAGGGACTCTTATATTGCATTTAGATGACTGACTTAAAATCTGCATCTCTAAATCATATACAAAAGACAGAATCCATCATTTAAGTCCCCTTAAGATGAAGGGGTCAGGCTCCTGGCCACAGCCATGTTCCCTGGATGGTCTTTGTCTCAAGTCTGGCTCCCAGCACTTAGCTGCTGAATAGCCTTCAGGTAAATGACTGACCATCTCTGATTTACCGTCTCGTCTGTAAAATGGAGATAGCCGTTCCTACCTCATTGGGTTGAGAGGCTTAGATGCAATAATTCTAAGTAATACACTTCACTCTAAGCCTGGCCGTAGCAAATGATAAATAAATAGCAGCTATTACCACCTAAGATCATCCCTGTGCTTGAGAGAAGAACGCAGACAATGCATCGAAGGCCCCGTGAGGGACTGGATGTGTAGCTCAGTGGGAAGCGCTTGCCTGGCATGCTCCAGGCTCCCGCCACAAAAATGAAAAGAGAAGGGCTTAAAGGTGGGTGTTCCATCTTCAACGGAAACACCTCTGCTGGCTCTTTTAGAGGTTGTCCATGTGGGTAGGAAAAAGCATTTGCAGAAAACGACTTGGACTTGAACCCATGTCAAATGCCAACCTGAAGACCTGCCCGTGCCACCACCCGACCCCTGCGCGCCTGGCTTCCAGTCAGACCCATGTGCACGCGTGGTGGTGCGTCCTCCCCTCCCATGCCCTCACAGGGCAGCACCCACCCCAGTCTCCACCAGGGTGCTTGGGAAGGACAGGCGGCCAGTCGAGGGCCAGTGAACCCTCCCTGCCATGAGGAGTCCCCTTGGGGGTGACAGAGGGCTCTGTATCTTTCCAAGGGTAGTGCAGGACACCCCAGGGTGAAGGGGAGGACCTCACAGTGGGTAGATTACCCCACTGCCTAGCAGCAGCCCTCCGCGTGACGATCAGTAGCCGTCAGTCCTCTCGGAATCATTTGCCCAGGGAGAGCCATGTGGATGTCGGTGTCCTGTGAGGCTGGGTGGGTCCCTGTGGGCTACGGGGATGTTCTGGGCAAAGCTAGAAAGCACCCTGGAAGGCGTTCAGGAGAGGCCTGGGAGAGAAGGCACCTGAGGCCATGCCCTGAGCCTGGGAGAGCCTCCGATTCCGCAGGGCCGTCCCCCTGAAGGCATTAGGCTCAGGAAGGGCCTCCGGGCGGAGCTCAGGAACCGTGAACTCTGTCACCGGAGACCTGGGGGCCTTGGCCTGCAGAACCACAAAAGCGCAGGCGTCAGGTCACCCCTAAGGTCCTGCCTGGCCCTTAAGGCCAGATATGTGACTTGAACCTCTCAGAGGTGGGGCAGAATACGTTGCCGTCCGGGACCCCTGCTGAGGAGAAGTTGTGAAGTCCTAGGACACTCAAGAAAGGGTGCGTCACCCTAGTGATGTATCGACCCATTACGTGTTGAGATGGCAGCATTGGGGGTATAAATAAAGCATGATGCGATTGATTTCAGTCACTGCTGCTTTGGAGTTCAGGGGAGTTTCAAGAATACGGACTCAGGTTCCTCAGCCCTCGGGACGCCAGGAACTGGGTCCCTGAACCAGTCGCGATGTCAGCTGCTCCCCACAGGCCTCTCTTCCCTGAGCTTTCCTTTCTGGCGTTTCTTCCTGCCAACCTGCAGTTCCAGGAAGAGCCAATGTGGCGGAAGTTTACTCATCGAGGACATTTAGAGAATGAGGAATGGGGGACTTTTGTTAAGGACCAGTGACCCTGGTAAGGGTTGTGGTCATTACCAGGCGAGCAGTGGAGGCCCAGGACCAGGGCACTCAGCAGCCCCTCAGTCCCCAATGTGACAGGCGATACTGGAAGTGCTCCTGGGACTCCGATCAGACTGACTGTTCTCGGCTCGCAGTGCCTCTGCGTTCAGTGAGTGTCATTAAGTCTGCGGAGGCCCAAGGGCTGGGGAGAAGGGACGACCGCGTTCCCTGTTTCCTGAGAGAGAATAATGGTGTGTCTTCAACGCCTGTCAGAACGATCTCATCAGATTAAATAGATCCCCAGGCTGCGCTCCCAGTCTACAGAGCCGGGAACGCAGCTGGCCCTGTGCGTGGACCCTGACGGGGTTTGAAGCACCAGCCATTCCAAGCCCAGCATTGCACCTGACTCTACCCGGGGTCCTCATTCGTGACTTGTCTCAACTACCGCCAAGTGTCCTCTTGGCTAGAAGACTCTGCACATGCAAGCACAATTCTTATGTTTTAAAGTGCCGTTTAAAGCAAGAACCATGCCCGCAGTGTGCCTCATACGCAGGAATTGGCCTTATTTCTTTCAGTGCTTCATTTCTTACTGGCTCCAGAGGCACTGGGGGAGAGTAGGATGAAGTCTCTGATGGGAGACGCCCCACCCTCGCCCCTGCTGACGTTCTAGAAGGCACAGTGTTCAGGTTGGGGACTGAGCTCCACCGTCACCATCACTGTCCCTGCTACTGGGCCAGAATCAGCTCAGGATCAGGGCACACAGGGCAGGTGCATACCCTTTCTGTTCTGAGTCCCCTTGGGGCTGCCAGACCCGGGGTCACGCCAACCACCTCAGAGTCACAAACACCAACCCCAAATGGGCAAATGGGGCCCTGCCATGACTGCAGTGCCGGAACACAGGGTTGGTGTGGCCATAGCTGCTTCCTGAGCCACCGCAGCGGGGGACCCATGCACTGTCCCAGCCCACATGACTCCCAGGAACCCCAGTGGGCTCCGGGTGAAGTGAGAGCTTGTGTGCTGCTCTCCATGCCCGCTCGTCACCACCGAGGGGTGCCCGTCGTGTGTGATCTGGGTGTGCTCAGATAGGCCATGTACATCTTAAAACACATATCCCCAAAATAAGCCTGAAAAGATGATACTTGAACTTTTACTTCTTTATTCATTAGTATTTACTCATTTTTAAATATTTAATGCTAATTCAATATAAAAATCTAATATTTACTTCTGTGGTGTTTAATGTTTACCATTTCTGGATTCCTTCCCAAAGGGCTATCCCCAGCCCACGGGCGCCACAGCTGCTGTTATCTCTTCCCTAACCAAGAAGTGCGCCTTCAATTTCAGGCATAAGGATCCAGAGATCCCTCCCCCCAGCCTAACTGGCCACAGAGTGCAGAGTATGACACCACGCTGGTGCACCACGCGGCTGGCTCCGCCATCACCCTGATCTTGTCAGAGCGCGCTTCCTCACTCTGAGCTCCACACGCGTTTCCTCGACCGTCTCCCTTTATGAGCAGAAGCCAGCGATCAGCTAACCCTCAGCAGGGGGCAGGTGCATCCACAGGGCTAGAGGCCCGAGGAGCGTCCATGCAGTGCCTCCTGTGGATGCTCAGGATCCGTGGACACTCCCAGGACGACAGGGACTGGGGTCATTCCTCCTGCCGAGTTCTGCTTCAGCTGAGCCTCAAGGCCACTCAGAGGCCATGATGGGACCCTCTCCTTGAGAGGTTCCCAGGGCCACCGGAGGCTCAAGTAGAGCCGGAAAAGAAAGCTCCCTGCAGCCAGCCTAGGAGCCAGGGCCCGGCCGGGCATGGTGGCCTCTTACGCAGTCCACACACCTCCCCAGAGGACACTCTGACCCAGGCCTTGAGCATTTGACTCAGGAGACACCGAGGGCCTGGTTGCGTGGAAACAGCTGAAGCACAATCCCCCGCGCAGCTCCCAGGTCACTGGGTGCAGGAGCCAGACCCATTGCGTCCACGGGGCCTGGACCCCGTCCTTGGCACACATCATGGGGAGCAGATGCTGGGGACAGATATCCAGCAAACTTGTTCCCAAGATATTCAGCGGCCAGAACCCCAAGCAGAGCCACTGTGGCCTGGCATCCTGCTTCTTGGTGCCCTCGAGGTGGGAGGTGGGTGCAGCCCAGTGGCCTCCCTGGGGTCAGCCACACCTGCTCCACCAAGCGTGACCTGCCAGGCAGGGCAGCCTGCTGACAGTCCAGCTCTGGACTGGTGCAGGGTGTGCAGAGTGACAGAGCTACAAGCAATCTAACTTCCTTTTGCTTCCCTGCTTTTCAACAGTGAGTGTGTGCGTGAGCGCGCGCAGGGGAGGGGGACTGTTTCTGTAATGACCTGGGCTTCCCGGCCACCTTGGGGGGCTGCCTTCGGCAGGGAAGCTGGCCCCTCTCTTGTGTGCTCACCCTGACGGCACTCGCTCTCTGCAGAGCACTCTTGCCCCGTTCTTGTGGGGAAGACGAGTCCCCTGCGCTCCTGCCTTCCGGGCCTTGACTCAGGTCAGAAAGCTAAACGTGGGGAAGACTGACACAGCCGTGCGCGCCTGGTGCAGATGGCTGCGTCTATGGTCCGTCGTTCCCAGACGGAGGCCGCCCTGCTTCAGGCTGTTCTAGTGCTCAAGAGAACACCCAAAATGACCCAAGAGGCCTCTGTGCTGCCACGTCCCTGTTCCTTCTGCAGCATCTGCAAGAGTTAGAACCCAGCCCAGGCTGCCAAGCCCCGGATGCAGACCCCTCAGCCCCAAACCCCCAGGGGGAGCCGGCAGCCCACCTGCCCACATGGGTGGGGCTTGAGAATCCAGGTGAACCCAAGCATAGCATGCGGAGGACGAGAGGGCCCCCTACCCTGCCTTTAGTTCTTACCTGGGCCCTTTGGCTGGATTGAGGAACCCAATTAATCAGAGAAAAGGACAGGAGTTTTACTAGTTTTGTGTGTTCGTGGAGGGCTCCACATGACAGTGAAGTGTGAAGAAGCAACCAAAGTCAGACACAATAAATCTGTGGAGGATGACGGGGTACCCGCATCTCTAGACCAAGCTAGCAAATTCTGGGGATGTCATCAAGAGATAGACGGGGGCCTGCGGAGGCAGGCGGATGGTGAAGTTTACTCCGATGAATTTGTTTATTCAGGCTCATGACAACCCACGTACCAGTCTCTAGTGATTACAGCTGTTTCCTCACCTTGGTATGAGGACAGCCCTCCCCAGAGAGTCTCGGCCACTGCAGGTGGGAAGTCACAGGCCCCTGGCCCTTCCTGCCATCGCTGTTCCCCGGGTGATTTCCGCCTGAAGTACCCAGGTGCCAGCCCAGCGTATCTGGAGACTGCGTGTCCTGAACTCCTTCTCTACACAAGGAAGCCTTAAACTTGAGCATACTGATTCTTCTCTGCTAATAATCTTAGAGTTAAACCATACACATAGAGGAAGAAAAAGAAATTCCACCCAGTAAGTCACACAGCAAACACTCAGTAAGCCAAAGCAAGGCAGGGCATTTCTGTGCCCATAGAAAGACCTAAGCCCTTCACTTCATGAAGTACAGAAATCACCAGGGGACGTTCACGTGTTTGTGCTAAGCTCTTTGGGATGTACGCAGCCAGTGAAATACTGGAACTGCCGGTGGCAAAACAAAGCCAAGATGAGTGGTTTCCTTAAAATGACCCCAGCAGCAGAGCTAAGAGCAGGCTGGAAGCTGGTGGGATGCCCAGCAGGACTGGCATGCTCCATGCTCAAGGGGACCACCTTTCCCTCCCCACCACACCATCCATCTCCCCCCCAGTCCGTCAGGGCTGTGTCCTTGTATTCTCCTCCTGTTCTCAGGTCTGCTTACCTCTGGGGAAGGCATGTCAGACGCTTTGGGAAATGTGCTCCACTTGCAACTGTGTCTGATGTTTTTAAATCATGAGATACGCAGCTAACCACCACCAACTCCCAGGGGGAAAAAAAGAGAGAGAGAGAGAAAGGCAGAGCAGAGTATATCACATTTTTTTCTTTTCTTTTTTTTTTTTTTTTTTTTTTTTGGTACCAGGGATTGAACCCAGGGGTGCTTCACCACAGAGCCACATCCCCAGACCTTTTTAGTATTTTTTTTTATTTTGAGACAGGGTCTTGCTAAATTGCTTAGGACCTCACTAAGTTGCTGAGGCTGGCCTTGAACTCACAATCCTCCTACCTCAGCCTCCTGAGCCACTGGGATCACAGGCATGTACTGCTGCACCCAGCATATGTCATAATTTGGAAGCAGGCTCACCATTTTGTCAGTTCAGAAAGTGCATCACAAAACAGCGTGACTAATTCTGTATGGAACAAAATTAATAAGAAAAGCGTGTGCATTTATTCACAGGAATGGACCACAGGTGCATGGTGTCAACAGTGGTCATCCTCAGCACGCTTTGGCACAGGGAGGAACTTGTGCTACTTTGGTGCCATGTTCTGCCCCCTCAATACCATTGACAGTTTGGGGAGCCAGGTATGAATTCACATGTTAACAAGTGAGAACTCGCTGGGCGCAGTGGTGCATGCCTGTAATCCAGCAGCCCGGGAGGCTGAGGCAGGAGGATCACAGGTTCAAAGCCAGCCTCAGCAACCCTAGGCAACACAGTGAGACCCTGTCTCTAAATAAAGCAAACAGGGCTGGGGATGTGGCTCCGTGGCTCAGTGTCCCTGGGTTCAATCCCCGGTACCAAACACAAACAAACAAGAAGCAACAGCTGGTGTGACAAGGACCTTGCATTTGTGATGTTGGGGGTCCACAGGGGCCAGGAGTTTGTGTCGGCTCTGGGATCTCACTGATTAGAAGTTTCTGGAAGTCATGGACTCTGAGGGGACACGGGGAGGGAAAGCCCCTGGTGGGTAAGGAGGGAATTCACCCCAGTGAAGCTCCTTCTGCTTGGAGTGAGGGACACACCTGTTTCCGTGATCTCCTGGAATCATAGTGAAAATTTGAGGAGTGATCAAAAAACAAACCAAGAAAACTTCTTTGGGCCTCTGTGCTCTGCAGCCTGCTCTCCGCCCTCTGCGTGGCTCACCTCAGGACGAGGAGGCTCCTGAGCCCCAGGCGGGCCCAGTGGGAGCAGAAACAGGAAGAGGTCTGCTCCCCGTCCTCCTCTCCTCTCCAGGGCTCAGTCCGCCCTGGGACCATCCCGTCCAGGTCCACGTGGTGGCCAGCCCCGCCCCTTCTGCAGGCGGCCGTCACACCTGCCTCTTCCCTCCTTGTTTTCCAGCCCGCCTAAACCCACCGTGTTCATCTCCGGAGTCATCGCCCGGGTAAGTCGCTCTCCGCACCTGCCCTGGGCGCGCCGCTGAGCCTTCAGGCCAGAGCCCCCGACGGCTGCTCGGCTCCTCCAGGGCCGTGACTTGCATGAGTCTGCAGTTAGGAGCGGGCAGCAGAGTGGACGCCGAGCCACCTGCCTCTGCCCCCGCCTCTGCTCGGCCAGGCTCCGCAGACCACCGGCTCAGGAGTTTTCAAGCCACCTGAGCTAAAAGTAATTTCACATTTTAAATGATTTTAAAAATCAACATGAGAATCATATGCCTGGACAGATGAGAATTTAAAAGAAACACACATTTAGTGTCCATGAATAAAGTTTTAGCAGCATGTGGCCAAGCCCGTGCCCATTCCTCCTATGGCTGCCTCCTTCTGCCCCTGCTGGCTAAATGCATGGTTCCTGTCCCACCCACGCCCTGGGGAGCCGGCACTCTGTCCGCAGGCTCCCGGCAAACTCCATGATGCCACCGGGCTCTGCTGCTCTCAGCACAGCCAGGTCCTCATCACGCCATGCCACTACCAGCTCTGTTGATGGAGCCGTAGCCACGGCCATCCAGAGACCCTGGGACAGACAGTGACATGTCCACCACACCAGCACAAGTGTGCGGCCACACCTCAGCCAGGGCTCTCGCTTGCCACCCCCTCACACACACTGTGGGTGCCAGAAGCCAACTGATCCCTCCCTGGAAAACAGCCCGCCAGCTTCTGCTGGGCCTTTCCTTCCCCCACTGCACCCAGGCCGGCCCTGGCCGTGGTGGCAAATCTGAATTTGAGGCTCTGGTTCTGGTCCTTTCTTGCCTCCAGTGCAAACGACCACAGAGCAGATCTAGCAGAGGAAAGCTGCCAGCACCGCGCAGGGCCCGGGTCCCCTGTGCCTGTCTCTGCAGTCCCCGCGCTGCCCCTGGTCCTGAGGGCCCCTGAGCACCTCTGCCCCAGTCACAGGAGAGGCTCCTGGCCGCTGAGAGGCCACTGCTGCACCGCCCCTCAGTCCCCACTCTCCCTGCGGGAAGCCAGTGCACACTGGCTGTGGGGCCTTTGCTAGCTGTCCTTTCACCGTGGCTCAGCCTGTGCATCGGTGTCTCCTGACAGGGCGACAAGGACTTCCCCCCAGCGGCCGCGCAGGTGGCTCACCAGAAGCCCCACGCCTCCATGGACAAGCACTCTTCCCCCCGGACCCAGCACATCCAGCAGCCACGCAAGTGACGCAGCCCCTGCACCCCAGCGCCCCGGCGGTGCCCCGCTTCGCCTCCCGCGACGGCCCCAAGGAGACCCGGCACCTTCTCCCCAAGGCTGCGCAGCAGGGAAATCTAAGACAAAGCCGAGCGCTCCTTCCTTTGTCTTAAATTTCCATATGGAAAATTAGAAACAGCTCAAACCTCCAAGTGTGTCTGCAGGAGTCCTGGGTGTGCTGAAGGATCAGTGCACCCTCCCCTAAAAGCACCATTAGCAGAATCTGTCGAGACCCAAGTAAAATGAAGCCCTTCCCCTTTAGCCTAATTCTGTCTGCAGTGGTCTGAAGTCCTGCCTGTGGTCCTGGAAACAAGGGAGCAGCAGGGAGGACTCAGCAAGGTTCGGGAACAGTGCGGTCAGTTCAGGAGGGCAGAGTAGGGACGGCATTTAAGCAGGCTCCGCGACACCGAATTCCCCTCCCTAGTGACCAGGACTCTCGGCACCCGGCGCGCAGGCGTCACAGGACCAGCAGGAGGAAAGCAGCCGGCTCTGAAAAGCCCCTTTCACTCCAGAGCCCGCTGTGCTGACTGGGCCGTGAGCTCCTGGCAGAGCAGGCAGGCCCCCGGGAGAGTGGGCGGCCTGTGTGGCTCAGCTGTCCCTCTAGGCTGCTCTTGCCTTGGGGAGGTGACCACTGCCCAGGGTGGAGGAGGGCACAGCTAGCTCTGGGGTGCTCAGCACGAGAGTTGAGACTGAAAGACGGGGTCCAGGCCTGCCTTTGCCCCCCAGGGATGACCACGTTCCCCTGAACTAGAAAGACCACTCGTAGGCCTGTCTCCCCATCCAGAATCCCTCCTGCCCGGCCAACATCCTCTGGGACCCTAGTCGCTTGGGCCCATCAGATTGTACAGCTCTCCTGCCCTAGATTGTCCCGCCTCGAGCCCAGGCATGCCCTGCTTTTCTAAAAAGCCAGAGGGTTCATTCAGCCAGACATTAGAACCTTCTGGAGCGCTGCTCAGCAGAGGGCGTGCCCGACTGTCCCGCTGCCAGTCTGTTGCAGGTCACGGTGGCACGGTGGGCAGTGTCCCTATGACCAGCCTTTCTGGTACCTTCCCCAGGCCCTGTGGTAAAAACTGAGGCAGGGTCTGCTCGTCCTTTTCCCGAGGGAGAAGCACAGCGCCACGTTCACGCAGCGTTGGTTTCCCAGGACGCCGGTGCATCCCCTCGAGGCCCGTGTGGTCAATTTCGTGTTTCTTGATCGCTGACACGTAGGTGTGGGGGGAGGGCACTCTGGAGACCCAGACCAGGCTGGCAGTGCTGCCACGGAACAGGCCACGCGCAGCCTGCCTGTCGCGTTGGAAGGGCCTCGCCGGGAGGCCGCCGGGCCTCTGCCCACACCGGGCCCTCACTGCGGATGCTTCGGTACCCCTCCGCCTTAGTTCTGCCCAGAGGCGAGCCGGCTCTTCCAGGGCCTGTTCCGTAAGCGCCAGGTGGCACGGGACGTGGACTCTGGGTCCCCGAGAGAAGGCCTCTGCTGAGCTTCTCATCGCCGAGCGCAGGAGCGACGGTCACAGAGCTCCGGCCTCCGTTCTCAGGGCTCCTTTCCTTGCCCCTCAGAGTCCCTCTCCCACCTCCCTGGGCTGCCAGATGGCTTCACAGAAATGCAGACGTGAGGACTCGTCCCAAAGCATCGCCTCCCAGTCAGCAGATCTGCCGAATCCGGGCAAGTGGAGCACCGGCCACCGAACGCCAAGGCGGAAAGCTGAAGGCACCGAGGGCAGCGCCTGGCTGCCGGTGCCCGGAGGCCGCTGGGAAGGGCTCTGGAAAGCGCAGCGGGTGGCGCTCCGTCGTTCCTTCTCTTTTTGATGGCTTGTTTTGTGCCAAACATTTGCCTTTTATATTTACTTTTTTAATTTTTGAGTCTGGTCCCCAGAGGCAACCTGGCAGGAGGACAACCTGGAGACGCAGGGTCAGCCCACGTTTGAGCCGGGGGAACCCTGGGGTTTCCCTGGGAGCCGCACGGTCCGGAGGGACCGATCGCGCAGTCTGCGACTCCCGCAGCCTCTGCCACCACGGTCCTGCGGCCTCTGGCAGCTGCCTGGGTAAGCGAGCCTCCGCCTCCTGGGGCGGGAGTGAGGGGCTTACGCACTTGGCATCATTGGCAGGAAATAAGCAGCCGGGGGCGGACCCCAGACACACGCCAGACCTGGAGCAGGGCTGCCCGGGTTCCCGTCACTGGTAACGCCGCTGTCCCGGCACTGGTTTCCTGTTCCTCGGAACAACAGGAACGTGTCGTCTCCCGTTTCTGGATCTGGGTGTGGGGAGCCCAGGTGCTGGCAGGCGTCCGCGCCCCTGCGAGGGGCAAGGGGGCTCCTTCCCACCCCGGCTGCAGGCCCGCCACCTTTGCCATTGTCTGCCTCCGAGACCATAGACCTAGTCTCGGACTCCACAGTCACGTGGCCGTCCCCTCTGTGCGTCTGTGTCCAAATGTCCCTCTTCTAAAGACACCAGTCATTAGATCTGTGCCCACCCTGGTCCAGCGTGATGTCACTTTCACTAGTTACATATGCAAAACCCCTATTTCCAAATGATGCCACATCTGCAGGCAGTGGGGGTCAGGGCTGGAACACTTCCTTGGGGGGACACCAGCCTCACTCCCGGCCACACCAGTCCAGTGACTTCTCAGAGTGAACCACCTTTCCCTGCTCTACCCACCAGGCTCAGCGGTGCCGCTGGCCACGGAACAGAGCCCCCCGGGAGCAGGGGATAAGGCCCCGCCCTGCAGAGGGCAGCTGCCATGGCTCCCCTAGCTCCTGACCTTGGCTCACAGTACTGTGCCGAGTCCTGGAGTCCCGGCTTTTCCAGATTCCACTTCTGTTTCTGTATGAATTCTCCATTGGTAGGGTTGTCCCATTGTACAGATGGGAAGACTGAAGCCCAGTGTCCAGTGTCTAAAGTCACTAGCAGCACCATTGCTCCAGGTAAAATGCACAAATGGCTGATACGCACATGACAAGATGCTCAACTTCTTCAGTCACCAGGGAAATGCAAATTAAAACCACAAAATACCACTTCACCAAGATGGGCGGCTTCGAAAAGTCAGATAGTGACAAGTGTCAATCAAAACTGTCGTACCATGCTTTTGAGCATGTAAAACGGTGCAGCTGCTTGGGGCAACAGTCTGGCACTTCCTCAGACAATTGAATATAGAGTTACCATTGACCCAGCAATTCCCTCCTGCATATATACCAGAGAAAAATGAGGACATGTATCTTCACAAAATTTGTACATAAATATTTACAGGGTTAAATGCAATATCCAAAAGGTGGAAAGCACTCAACTATCCATCAAGTGAAGAATGGATAAGCAAAATGTGGCACATCCATATAACAGAATATTATTCAGCCATGAAAAGGAATGAAGGAAGACATTGCAACATGGATCAACCTTGAAAACACGATGTTCAGTGAAAAGCCATTTATGTAAAATGTCCAAACAAGGAAGTGTACCAAGACTGACTGTTCAGGCCTGGTAGGAGGCCAGGGAACTAGGACAGTGATAGCTGGAGGGTGCAGGGTTGCTTTTGGAGGTGATGAAAATATTCTGAACTATGGGGTGCCTCACATATCTGTGAGAAAGCTTTGAAATCTTGGATTATGCACTTCAGGTGGGTGGATCATGTGGCATAGGGCTTTACCTCATTGAGGGTATCATTATTGTTATTATTACGGTTAGCATTACTTCAGTACAGGAGTTTTGCAACCCAGGGGTGCCCTACCACTGGGCTATCCATCCCATCCTTTTTATATTTACTTTTTTAATTTTTGAGACTGGCCTTGAACTTGTGATCCTCCTGCCTCAGCTTCTGCGGTCGCTGGGATTGCAGGCATGAACCACCCGTCCAGCTCGTAAAGACGTTTCCTTTAAAAGCCTTTAGCTAATGGCAGAGGTGAGGCTTGATCTGGATCATTCTCACTCCACGGCACACCTGCCCTGCTCTGCCCTGGTTTTGAACAGGAAGAGCTCTCAGAGACCTGCTCATAGGGGGTGAAGGGCCTGAGGCTCAAGGCTGGGTGGCCAGGAGAAGGGAAGGTTAGCAACCAGGGCATCAGCGGAGGAAGAGTGGGGACAAGAGACCACGCTGGGCAGCGCCTGATGTGCGCGCGTGGCCTCGAGCAGAGCTTCTGAGCAGCCTCTCCCAGCGAGACCAGAGCTGAGAGATGCCAGGGCTGGGGTGCAGCTGGGCCCATCTGGGGAGCCGCTCCTGAAGGCTGGGCCCGAAAAAGAGGGGGTGCAGACCAGCCCTGGGAGACGCACTGGAGATGGGAGCAAGGGGAGACAGCAGAGGATCTTGCAGAGGCGCAGGCCGTGAGTTCTAGAAAGTTCTGGTAGGTGGGACACAGGCACAGAGGAGGGTCAGGAAGTGGGCAACCAAACTCCATCTCCTGGTAACTCCAGAGCAGAGCAGGGCACGTGAAGAGCTGGAACTCAGACTTCACAAGCCCTGAATTGGAGTTGTCCGCCCTCCGTGGGAGGCTGCGGGGGACCTTCAGCCAAAGGTCAAAGTCAGTTTGCAGAAGAAACCACGTTTTCAGCATGAGCTGAAGGGAGGTGAGCGGGGCCGAGGGGAGGGACCCAGGGCCATCTGAGGCATGAAGGGACAGCGAGATGGTCCCTGCTAGCCCAAGCCGCAGGACGGAGCCCACCCTGGAGGCACAGAAGCGGATGTGGACATGGGATGGTCTGGAGGTCGGACGAGGACAGCCGAGGACAGCCGAGGATGCCCAGGCACAAGCGCACACTCAGCCTCTCGGTAAAGCCTCTCCTGCAGGAGAGGCGATGAGAAGGTGTGGGGGTGCCACGCACAGGGCCACTTGAAGGCCATTAAGACCTCTGAGCTTGCAAGACTGAACCGAGAGTAGACGGACCGAGGCTCCCATCTCAGGACTTCCCCGGCCGTGACCCGGCCTGGCCGAGAGGATCGGGCCTTGGGTGAAACTCCAGTACTGCGTGGAAGGGCACAAACCTCACACAGCAATACCACAGCCCTGGCTCTTCCCTAAGCCCAGGGTCAGAAGCCAGATGAGTGTCCATGGGCCCATGGGAGCAAAGCTGCGGGTGAGAGGTGCCCAGTCTGCAGGAGACCTGGTGGTGGAGACAGGGGGGCGACCTCCAGCCAAGGGGAGGGCCCAGCCTGGCCGCGAGGAGCCTGAAGCTCAGGCAGCCAGAGAACCGGCAGGGACCGCGGGGAGAGGCGGATTTTGCCGACCTCGCGGGTTTGTAATGAACTAGTTATTCTCAGAACGTCCGCCTCCTGCGGGGACAGCGCGCGGTGCTCTTGCGCTGTCCTGCAGATTCCCTGACTCCACAGGCGCTGCGCTGGTTAAATGCTTCTTTTGAAAAACTCAAAGTAAACTTTTCCCCCGCAAGACTTGGCATCCTGCTGGCCTCTGCAGGATAAAAAGAAAAACAAAACAAAAACCCAGGCATTTCGTAGCCCTCCCGGGAGGTATCCATCGCCATATGGTCCTGAAGAACAGAGCCGGTGAGTGGGTGGTGGTGGCGAGCCATGGAACTTGGAGTACCTGAAACTCCCTCAGAGGGGTCGTGTTAGGCAGGGCTCTCCAGAGAACCCGAACGAGTCATGCACCTCATAACAACGTTTCGCCCAACGACAGGCCACGTGTGCAGCGGAAGACCTGTGAGACGCCAGCTTAGTTTGTGTAGTACGTTCTGTGCAGATGACAGTCACCCAAGAATGCATTTCTCAGAACACGTCACTGTCCTTAGTGGCATGTGACTACACACACACACACACACACACACATACACACACACACACACATACACATACACACACACATACACACACACATACACACGCAAACATACACAGAGACACACACACCCATACACACACACATATACACACATATACACACACATACACACACATACACACGCAAACATACACACACAGAGACACACACACCCACACACACACACATACACACACATACACACGCACATACACACATACACACTCGCAGACACACGCACACATAGACACATACACACACACACACACACAGAGGAAGAGAGACTCTTTTAAACAACTGGCTCATGAACTTGTGGAAGCTGGGCACTTCCGCTACCTGCTGGGCGGGCGGGCGGGCTGGGGACCGTGGAAGAGCCGAGGCTGCAGGGGAGTCTGGGGCTGTCTTCGCAGAGGCCCCTGTGCCGGGAGAGCAGGCCTTCGGTGGACTGGAAGAGGTCCACCGCTTTTTGGAGGGGACTCTGCTGTTCTCAAAGCTCTCCAATTTAAATGTCAACCACATTCAAACACACCCTCACAGAAGCATCTAGAATAATGTTCAACCAAATACCTGGGCTCTACGGGCCAGACACATTGACACCTAAAATTAAGCTAGCAAAGAGTCCATTGCAGGCTGACTCAGTGGCAGAGCGCTTGCCTCGCACACGTGAGGCACATCACATAAAATAAATAAAATAAAGGTAGTGTGTCCATCTAAAACTTTTAAAAAATGTATTAAAGAGTCCATAGCAGCTCATTGTTCTTTGAGTCTCCGGGCATCTCAGGTCTGTTTTTATACTGGTCCCAATGAGGTGTCTACCTGTCTCCATAAATTCTGTCTAATATTGAACTTGCTCTTCCAAACAGACTCTAAAATTCAGTGAAGGACACAAGAGAAAATTATTTTCCCTTCATCCTCCCCTTTAATCCTAAATATTATTATTATAAATCCAACTGCCTTGCTTTAAAAAAAAATCTAATTCGTCAACTGGAAAAGACCCAACACTATCAGACGCAATGAACTAATATAATCTGGAGGATTTGGGACTCTACCCTGAAGCCCTACCCGAGCTTTTTGATTACATTTCAACATTGTCGTTCTGCACCACCAGTGGTCACTGCAAAGAGAAAGTCCACCGTTTTGTAGCCTAAGGGCTCAGTTTCCTGTGCAAGTTACCCAAAACCTGCAGGTGTTACTCTCACAGAGGTCCCTGAGGACATGGAATGTGTTTAGAACAATAGCGACAATGTCCACTATGGCCGGAGGCAGTGGTTACCACGTGGGGGCAACACTGCTGCCCAGGGAATTTGGGCAACGTCTGGAGACATATTTGGTTGTCGCAACTAGTTGGCTCGGGAGGAGGAGGCTGGTTAGTGGCATCTAGTGCATGGAGGCCTGGGACACAGCCCCATGTCCCCCATGCATGGATGGCCTTCTACACAGAGGGATCGCACACAAACATCCACCATGTCCAGACTGACAAACCCCTGGGGCCCTGTTCTGGACGCCCGTGGCTTATGGTAAGGTAACTAAGAAGCCACGGCCAATTCCCTGGACCTGGAGTCTTGAGAACAAGCAACTTGTGTCCCAAGGCGAGACCTCAGTGGGAGCGGCTGAAGTAGCTCAAGGTAGCTAGGTTTTGGTCCCTGGAACAGGAAACAGTCAACTGCGGAGATGCAGATTTGCTCGCGGATGCAGAGGGAATTCAGAGAGAGCGACTCTGCCCCTTTGGGGGCGTGCAGTGGCTGTTTTCTCCGACACGATACCAAGAAGAGCAGAGGTGAATGTCCCTTGGTGGCTTCCCCAGCACACCCACCAGGACACGCGGGCTTTTGGCTCAGCCAGTTAGATTCTTCTCAAAGAAAGGTCCAGAAACCTCGTTCCAAATGACTGCAGCCTATTTTCTTCCATGAACCGTGTGTGCCTGGAGCTGATTAGCCTCACAGTTCCAGGACACACGGTGAAGGGACGACCAGCCAAAGAGGAAACGTGTGCTGCCCCGCGGAACAGCCACTGGGAAGAAGCTCCTGCCGGTCGAGTTGTCCCAGGCAGGGCCAGCGGCCAGGTCTCCATGCCCGCCTCCCGACATGGTGCCCACCCCAGGCCGGGCTCCATCCTCGCTGCCATCACCAGGGTGGGGAGCAGTGGGAACTCGGGCACGGGGTCCTTCCTCAGCTGTGCCCCTCCCCTCCACATGCTCGGCCACAGGGTCCAAGCTGAGGCGTGACCCCTGGGTCCCGGCTTTCCCTGAGTTCCTGAGTCCTCCTAGGGAATCACTGGAGCTGAGGACAGTTTGGGGAACATCCCACCAGGTTTGCGATTTCATCCAAAGTGAGCACACCGTGGGGACTGTGCCCTGATGCCTTCTAGGGTGGCTGACTCTGGACCTCTGATCCGTTTGGACCTGGGTGAGGACCTGGGTATCAAATGGCCCCATGGGTCCTCGAGGACCAGGAGGGCGTCGCCCTCCGAGCTTGGTCTAGGCGGGGGTCCCGCATTCGATTCCCTCGTGGGGGATCCAATCAGTTGAAGAAGCGTCCAGGGAAACCCAGGGCAGTGGCCTCTGCTGAGCGAGTCCTGGATCCTGAAACATCCTGTGCCTCTTTAAGAAGATAAACTTCTTTAAGAAAGTTGCATAAGTTTTATTTGCCCATGAATGAGAAAAGAAAGCTCATGTCTAGACACGTCCAGGTGGCTACCTCCTGGAGCTCCCCCGAGGACCTGCAAGGCCAGAGCTCAGGGCCCCAGGTCCTGGAGCTGGCATGACACTGCAGAGGGTCTCGGCTTTCCTGCCAGTGCTCAGTGGTGGACTGTGGGAGGGCAGGGGAGAGAACTGCCCTCAGAGGTCTGAGGGCCAGACCCCTGGCTGCACCCCGTGCTCAGGGGAGATGATGACTTCCCTGGCAGACGCCCTTCCTACCTCTAGCCACAACTGGAAGCTATTGGCCTGGTCAGTCCAAAACACTGTTCCTGAATGAAGGACCCCAGAGCAGATAGAGCAAGCATGGAATATAGATTCTTCTAGAACATGTTTGCAGTGGTTCTAGCAGCAAGGAACCAAGGACCCCTCCCTACCCACTGAAGGCCGTGCGTAGTTCAGAGCAGCTCGCCTGAGCTCACACAGGGCCTGCGGCTCAGCAGGTCTGGCTTGATTCTCCCTGGGGACCTCGTGGATGGTCTTAGAACTCAGAAGGACTTAAACACACGTTCCTCCTCACCTGCCGAGGCCAGCACTGTGCTTCTGTACCGGACCCAGGCATCACTGGGGCCTTGAAGACGCTCCTGATCACCTGGAGGGCAGGGAGGCAGAGAAGAGATGGGGAACCTGAGAACCAGCAAAGCATGGGGCACAGAGTCTGGGCTGAGATTAGCGCCAGCAGCTCTCTGTCCAGGACTGGCGCTGCTGTCCAGAGCTCGCTGATTCATGCTCAAAGCCAGGACCAACCCCCTGTCAGTCTGTCCCCGGAGACGTTCCTCACACAGCTTAGGACACGCCTGCTGTCTGGTTTAGTGAAGCAAGCCAAGCATCCTCTTCCCCGTATGCTTTTCTGGGAGAAGAGCCAGGCCGGGCTAATAAAGCTGGTATTTTCCGAATTGCCATCTTTTCTGAGCTGATTTAGCTGATTTCCATGGTCGTTCAGCATCCCCCTAGTCCAATGCCAACACCTTCATCAGCGCGGCTTCATCTGCAAGGTCTGGAGAGGGGTTTGGTAGGACAGCCACTCCACCCAGGTCAACAGGTGGCAGGCATTTCTGACCCCTGGGCAGAAGAGGGGGAGAGGCCTGTACCCCAAATGGGGCCTGCCTCCGGCTTCTGCTCATCTCCCCGGAAGGGGGCTTGCTGCTGGGAGGGGCGCAGCTCGGAGAGTGGGTCAGGAGCGGCGCAGCCCAGGCTTGGAGGGGTGCTGCCCTGGCCGGCGTTCAAGATCCTTCCAAGTAGGAGCACAGAGAGCAGAGATCTTCTCCTGGCTCCTGCCCTGCTGGGGAAACAGGGGTGTTAGCCCTGGGGACACCGAGTACCTCTGGTGCAGTCACAAGTTGCGATCCATCCTTAATCTTGGAATCGGAGGCCCCCCGAAGCCCTGCATGTGGCCGAGTGCAGTGAAGGAGCCTTCGGAGCTGAGGGACAGTGGGTGGGTGGGCGAGGGGGCAGGGAGCCCTCAGGAACAGGAAGCCGTTGGCTGCAAGCTGACCCCCTATCTGAGCAATCTGCTGTGACAGCTGTGGACAGACTGGAGGCTCAGGCCTGCCTTCCATGGCCCTTGCTGGAAACCAGGCCAGTCCTCGCCGAGGCTCTGTGGTGGACAGGGGGCAATGGCGCGGGCATGCAGAAGCCTCCTCGGATGTTCTGACCACACTCTGCCCGGTGGGCACACACTACCCCAAAGGCCACTGGACCGAGCAAGCGCCAGCCTATGCCTACCCACCACACTTCCAGCTTGCCTGGGAGCTCAGTGCCCCCGGGTCCTCGGGTGTTCCGGCCAGAAAAACAGAGACAGGACCACCGTCTTTCTCCCCTGCCACCTCCCCTCCCTTCTCCCACTCCGGTCCTCAGACTATTGTACAGGGTCTGCCTGGTCAGTCAGCTTCACAGTTAACATTTCAACCCACCAAATAGGTCACTGACTCTTTTATAAAAGCACCACAACCTCCAACAAGGATTCTACCCTAGGACAAAGTTCTGTGTAAAGTTAGATAGGAAACAACCTATTCGGGTCCTTCCCTAATAATCATGTAGAATTATGATGTTTAATGAATTGGACTTCAGACTTCCTAAGATCAGCACAGAACTAAGTCTTCCAAGTCCCATCAAAATAACCTAAGGGATGAAGTGTATCTAATTCTTTGAGCTGAAAAGAAAAAAATATCTATGAATCGTTAAAAGAAGCTGTAGAAGAACTAAATTGTTGACTTAGGATAGAAGGGTCTTTGTGGAGAAATGCAAAATGCAAATATAAAAAAAGCTCATCAAGTTCGATTAAATCATGATTTTCCATACATAAGGTATCATACGGATAAGTGATGAGGGAAATGCATACAACAGGTGTGAAATAACTAAGGTCCAAAAGTCTTTAAAACCAGCAAAAATGATGCTAAAAAAGTAAAATAAAAAGTGAAGAACAAATGGAAATAAGGAATTTATGACACAGGAAATAAAAATGGTTGGAAAACACACGCAAAGGTGCTCCACCTCACCAGACACTGCACTGGGGAGATGAAAATGAAGCGAAGAGGTGCAAGCTGTCACCGCGGGGTCTGCAACACTTGATGAGGGGGCTGCAGGTGGGAGATGCCCCTCGGCTCCGCCTGAGGGAAGGGCCACGGGGACGTCACTGGAGAAATGAAGATTCCTGTTCCCTTCCACCAGGGAAGTCCTCTTCTACACTCCCACCTTTTAAAAACACTCATTCGTGTCCACAAGTATGGGTACGGGGACCGCCCTTATTTATAAACAGTAAAAACTGAGAGCATTTATGCTTCAACTCTCCGGGGAATACTAGGCAGAAATTAAGTGAAAAAAATCTAAATGCTCCCCCAAAACACAGACAGTGAACAACACTGCATGTCCAACAGGATCTTGTTTATGCAAGAAAGGGAAGAGCACATTAAAAACATGGTTCCAGTGGGGTGTAGTGGTGCACACCTGTAATCCCAGGGACCCTGGAGGCTAAGGCAGGAGGATTGCAAGTTCAAGGCCAGCCTCAGCAACTCAGAAAGGCCCTATGGAACTTAATGTGATCCTGTCTCAAAATTTAAAAAAATAAAATAAAAAGGACCAGGGATGTATAACTCAGTGGTAAATCACCCCTGGATTCAATTCCCAGTGCCAAAAAAATTGACTGATTTGAAAAAATCATGGTTCCAGAGACAGCACAAGCAACTGGGGTGTGCAGGATGCCCCATCCCAAGACCCTTGAGCTGTGTTTTCTCCCATGTTTGTGTATTACCTTTTCAGCTGTTAAAAGTAGATAAAAGGGCTGGGGATATAGCCCTTTATAGCTCAGTTGGTAGAGTGCTTGCCTCACAAGCACAAGGCCCTGGGTTCAATCCCCAGCACCACAAAAAAAAAAAAAAAAAGAAAGAAAGAAAAAGTAGATAAAAGGTCAGGCGCATGGTGCACGCCTGTAATTCCAGCAGCTCGGGAGGCTGAGGCAAAAGGATTGTGAGTTCAAAGCCTGCCTCAGCTCAAAGCCCGCCTCAACAATTTAGCCAGGCCCTAAGCAACTCAGCGAGACCCTGTCTCTAATAAAATATTAAAAAGGCTGGGAGTGTGGATTAGTGGTTAAGTGCCCCTGGATTCAATCTCTGATCCCTCCCACACAAAAAAAGGAGAAAAAGTAAATAAAATATTTTTGCCCTGCAAGCACAAGGCCCTGGGCTCAATCCCCAGCACCCCAAAATAAATAAATAAATAAATAAATAAATAAATAAATAAAATATTTTAAAAATTATTTTATAAGGTCCCCAAGGGCATATTTTAAGCAAAAAGAAACTGAAGGACAACACAAACAGTATACCATTACACAAAAGAATATGCACAGAGCAAATCCATTTTGCTTCTGTGTGCGAGCACGTAAACCCAAGGCCACGCCCCCGTGGGGGCACTCCCCTCTGCGGGTGCTTTTGACAAAGTACCATCTCAGTTCTCCCTCACTTCACCATATGGGAAAGTTCTCATGGGGACTCACACAGTTTAAACCCTTACCCTGGAAAAATTAAGTGAGTGTGGAAATAAGAAAATGCAAATCTGATTCAATTAAAATGTCACATGAAAAATACCGTATGCTTCATTGTATCTTTTCTAATTTATACACACAAGTTTATTCAAAGATCACAGTTTGGTATCATGAGAATACATTTATTTTGCAAGTGGTTTTTAATTCTTTTGCCACAATTTCCCATGTTTTTACATTACCACATTTTTTTCTAGACTTAAAATATTCAATAGAATTTTTCATAAGTTAAAAAGGAAAAAACATTCTTTCTGCTGAATAATATCACATTTAACTTAAAAATCATGAACCTTTAGAATATCAAGAATTGAAGCTGCTGGGGAGGGGGAGGGGTCACATTTATCTGTAGGTCTCAAGATAGCCCTGAGGTCTAAATAGGAAAATATCTCTTATAAACTGTAACAAAACTCTCACCTCAAAATAAAACACTCTGAGATGTATACAATTATATCCATATTCAACAGCTTTACAGCATCCAGAAAGTCTGGGTTTATAGAAATGATAAACAAAATAGCTTTACATTCAGAAAACAGGTCCTAATACCCGTTTATACCAAAACGACAAAACCTGAAACCCAGCACCCTGTGCAGAAGTCTGTCCATTCCTAGCCCGTCACAAAGCCATCGCTGTTAAACACACAGATCCTGGGACATCCAGTAAACGCCATCTATCATCTGAACAAAGAGAAGCCCAGTAAGATCAGCTCTAACGCTTCATTTGAGGGAAGCATCTGATTCAAACCGAGTCTGGATCCACGAAGTGCTCATGAGGCTGCCGGGCCCATTTCTGGGAGAGTGGTGTCATGCACTTGGCCTCCATCGAGTGCAGCCATACTGTGTGGCCCTAAGCCAGCTTCCAGAACTTCTAACCAGTGTTAAGGTGCCTCGATTAAGGCGCGGGGACTGAAGTCCCAGCCACAGCGGCCGTTTGAACTCCCCGGGTCGTCTGGGCTATGGCACGTGTCGCTGGACAGGGTGTCCTCAGGCTTGTGATTCTTCTGACCAAGTGGGTCACATCAGACACTCGGAGAGCCACTGGGAAGCCACTGTCACCTTTCCAGGCAGTCGGTCTCCCTGAGGTCATCTGTGTGCCCCTGGTGGCTCCTGCACTTGGTCACCTGATTACACACTGCTCCTGGGGGCACCACGGGGCCTGCGCTTCGCACAGAAGTCCGGCTGCAGGCTGGGTCAGAGTGATGGAACTGAGTGCAGCACAGGCATTCCATGTCCCTTGAAAATCGTCACATCAGTGCAGGTAGTGATTTGGTTTTGTTGGTCTTTTTTTCCCCCCTCCCATTCCTTTAAATTAAAAAAACAAAAATTCAGAGGCATTTTTTTAGTCCCTTATTTAAAATCTTAATGAAGAAATGTGAACTCAAGGACACAGAAACGACTAGCTGACTCAAGAGTTATTATTCAGGTGCATAAAACAAGTTCTAAATGCATCCCAGCCGGGGACTTGAGCAATCAGCGTTTCAGGAAGAACTGGGTTTGTTGTGAGTTCTTTGTGACTAGCGTCATCCCACTGTGAAGTTTCCAGGTGTCCCAGTAACCGTGACTGGGTTGCTTCATGAGGATCTATCATGGACAATACTTTGGTGTGTAAGAACCTTGCAGGACCAAGTCCCACCCTTTCTTTCCCTAGAAGACAGAGTCCCTCCAGGTGGTTGCCTGGCTCAAAGGGGGTCTCGTGCTCCTGGTGGGCAGGAAACCAAGAACTGGGGAGCAGGGTCCAGAATCCACACAGTTACCCCTGTGGAGGGCCAGGACCCCGAGCAAACGTGGGGGACATGTGAGACCTTCCCAAATACTGTAAAGAAAAAGCACTTCATCACACAATAGCCCAACTGCGCTGGCAGCTTCCAGTGGGACGTGGCCACTCCCACCCGGGTGGCAAATAACTGTAGTGTTAACAGAGGAGCAGCGTGACCCTGCAGGTGCACTGGGGAGGGGACACAGGAGACCTGCATCAGGGTGTAGGTCGCTCCCCAGAGCAAACTCGGGCCAAGGCAAATTACACAGAAAGGGCCTTCCGGCTTTAGATAGTGTGGACACGGTGCGTGCAGGCAGGCCCCCCCCTGCTGCCAGGGCATTCCCTCGCCCTCCAGGAGCATTTCTTCATGGAGCTCGGCGGCCTCTGCTTCCCAGGTTCCGCACCACTTCAGGCCTGAGGCCTGGCCCCCTCCCCGGCCTCCGTCTCAGCCACAGCAGCCTCTTCCCCAGAGCCCTGGTTTCTGCTGACAGCTGGGAAGAAACGGGAACAGGCATCACGAATTCCATTTTCCAGCCCACGTCACCGACTCTGCTGAGCCACGGAATGACAGGCGCACCCGCAGCGGAGGTGCGATGCCACTGCACCTTCACCTTCTGAGTATCTGGTGCGGCCAGGAGTCTGCGGGGTAGCCTGGGGGTTGGTGCTGGGCTGACTGGGACGCTTGAAGGACACAGCAAGTAGAAAAGCCAAGTCATCAGCGCTCTGTATCCTCCAGCGTCAGAACGGAGGAGCCGGCTCTGGAGGTAAAGGCCACGAAGGGCCCTCTGTGCTGTCAAGTAGCCACCTCTACGCACAGAAGCAACTTCACGTCCACCCGCAGCCCTTTCCTCTGCCAGAGTCCCCCAGCCTCCAACAACCGAGGAAATCTCTGTCTGGGGTGAGTTCCAGGAACCTCGCTTTCAAATCAGCAGCATTACTAATGTTTTGGAAATAGTTCTTCTGTCCAGTTTAATCATCATTTAGTCACGCTCTAAAGAATATTAAAATATACTCCGACTTTCCCCTAACTATATTTATATATAAATCCCTGAGAAGGTACCTGTCAACTTGAAATTTGCTATGTACAGTTAACAAACATCCTGGGTGCCAGCAGAGGCCCCGAGCCGTGCCCTCTGTGCTGTCCCATGTCAGGAGGGTAGACGAGCCACCATTCCTGAAGGTGGGGTGGGGAGGGGTGCTGAGATGCTGAGCCCCAGCGCAGGAGCAGGCCAGGCCTGTGCTCACACAGCCTTGGGGACTCAGAGGTCCTGACCTGATAGGGCGTTAAGAACATTGCCTAAGAACGGACCGGCTCACTGTGCCCCTCAAGCCTCAAGGTGAGCCAGCCCGTCCGCCTCTCCGTGAGGGGCTGATCACAAGCCCAGCTGCCCCCACTGCCTCCCCCACCTTCCCGGAAGCGACACTATCAAGTGACAAGCATGGGCTCCCAGGAGGGTCCACTTGAGGACATCTGCCCTGGTGCTCCCGCAGACCCCCAGCTTGGAAGAGGAATGAGTCCAAGGCCACCTGCTGAGAAACACCCGGACGTTGCTTCCTGACCTCCTGCACTGCCCCCATCCCCCGAGCCAGGCAGAGTGTCCATCTGCTGTCCTGCAGTCCATTCCAGAGACTGAGAAAACAAGGGCAAAACGACATTGTCCGTGAAGGAAAGTGAGCAAATGTTTCCACACTGCCAGAACGAGAAGTGCTGGCCACCTGGTCCAGAAGCCATCTGGACCCCATCAAGGAGGACTTCCCCAGGTGGCCCGGAAGTGACTTGATTCTGGAGAGAGGATGGGGGCATTTGCACCACGCAGCACCGACGCTTCCTGCACTTGGGTCCTTCGGGTTTCACAGCCGAGTCCTCCTGTCCGGGGCCTACGTCCCAGCTGCCCTCCCACACACCTGTCTCTCGCCTCATTTCACAAGGCCCGCCAGGTGATGGCCGCACCCACAGAACCAGGAAAGTGGGGGGCTCACCTTCAAGTCTGCCGAAGACCCGCCCGGGCGCCCGGGGCTTGCTGGCTTGGTAGCCTTTCTAAACGCAGGTGTCTCCAGAGCTCTGGAGACACTGCAGAGCAGTACTGTTGGCCAAGCCCCTGCGGGTCAGGTGTGTCCTGTGCAGCTGGACAAGGCTGGAACGACCAGGAGAGGCCCGGGCCATACACTTCAGACAACTCAGACACCGAAGGAATCACCTGTCACACTGTTGACCGCGCACCCGTCGCTGGAGACTGAAAAAGGGTTTCAGTGAGGTAGAGGGTCGGGTGGGACCAGGGAGGCGCACTTCTGACCCGGTAGCAGCGGAGAGCCACGCCTGACAGGGTGGGGCTCCACACCCTTCCAGTGTCCATGTCCCCAGCAGGCAGGATTATTTGGCAACCCGCTGGCGGCCAGATGCTGAATCATCTGGAGCAGAAGCTGCCTAACACTGGCCGTTCCAATGACACACAGACATTCTTACACAGTTGAGGCCTTTTGAGGGAGCTCAGGTGGGGGTCCTGGAGAAGCAACCTCCAAGTCAGCGAGAGGAGAAGCTATAGTTCTCAACACAGGCTGCAGCGTAGTCTCCTGGGAACTCGGATCAGGTTCAGCTCCCCCAGACCAACACAGTGACAGCCTCTGAGCAGGGTGGGGCGGGAAACGTTGACAAGCTGCCGGGTGGTCCTCAGGGCAGCCGGCTTTGGGAACCACGGTTTCGAGACCATTTGGCACTGTGGCTGGACCCTTGGCTGATGAGGGAGGGGCCGTGGCAAGCTAGGTGAAGCTGTGGATTCCATATACAGGCAGGAAGATGCCACAATGCCAGGGACACAGAAAAGACAACTTCCAAAGATAACTGAGGTCCTTTACAGCCCTCGTCTCCAAGGAAATGTGGCCAAATCCAACTTCTAAGCCACAGAGGTGATCCACAACCCACTAATAGCAGCAGTTCTCACAGGGAGTCCAGAATCCTGTGGCATTCACCTTTCAGGATGCCTTTCTGGGATTAAGGAGAAATGTGCTAAAGTCTGATTTTGAAACACAGTATTTTTATCTCGCCAGTCTCCCCATTGGCCTGGGTGCAGCCTTATGACCCGTTGAGCGGAAAAGGCCAGTGTGAGATCCCTGATTGGTCAACAGATGAAGGTGCGGGTGGGAAGCAGCAAGGAGAACCCGCACCCCTCCCTGCCTGCCTGGTCAAAGGGCTGCATGTCAGCTCCTACCCAGGGTTACAGGAAAGAGCTTCCGAACAGTCTGCCATAGTGTAAATCCATGGCTCCCGGTATTTAAATTAATATTTAAATAAAGTGCATATGTGACAGATACTCTAAGATCCAGTAAGAATTTCTCGGTGCTTTGGAGATAAAAGCATAAGCAGAAAATTCCACTGAGAGCTTAGGGCCCAGGCAAATCGCATCTGTGTCCTGCCAAAGTCTCCACAGCCTGGACATTTTATAAAGCTGGCATGAGGATGAACTGGACATCAGGGACAATCACCAAGGGAAATATCAAAGTAAACTCCACTTGAGCCTGGAAGAGGGCTGCCCGGAAGTGCCGAATACTCCTAGAAATTTGCCTAAAGCCAGCTTGCTTAACGCTCAGTTCTAACCACCAGGTTCTAAAAATCGCTCTCAGCCTCCATCAGCAGTTTCACCCTCGGGGATCTGAATCCTTCTTGCATCATTTTTATATTTTAAGGATATAAAGATTTGACTTATCTAAGGGCACATATAGCTTAATTTTGTATTTCTAGTAATCATTTATTAAACTTACCCCACTTCTTAAAAAGAATTTTTCTTATATCTAAAAATTTCCTATCCAGTTTATCCAAAGCCCCTGTTTAAAATGAGTCCAGCAAGAAATGCGTGCTTATTTATGCATTATTTCATAATAATTTGACAATGGTTTTCATTATTGTTACTGTATGGACTACAGAGTTTTAAAAGAAGACACACTGAAATCTGAACTGTTTCACTTGATCATTTTGCTGTAAAAATTAACGCCTCTATCAAAAAACTCCAAATATTCAGCATCAATTAATCAAATTAAAAGGAAAATCTAGTGCAAATGTGCACCCACAATGAGACGGCAAGGCAAAAGCCGAAACCAGTGGTAAAGAGGGAGAACCCTGTGAATTCTGCGTGAATTCATACAGCTATCACGAATATTTATTGCTAGAAACAGTATTTTAAACTAAGGGCCTTCAGATAAGTGTATTTAAACTGCCCTAAATACAAAGAGCCCCATCACCTGTAAAATGCTGCAGATTGGTAAATAAAGATGATGAAAAATACAAAATTATGCAAAAAACGCCCTTTGATAAATTGGTTTTTAAAATTCTTAATTGGGGTTCTCTAAAGGGAGACATTTAGGTAAACTGCCCGCTAGGTGCATTGACTGCTAGGGGAACCGGTGTAGGCAATTCAATTTGTGCCGTTCCCAATTCCTTCTTGGGAACAGCTTGACCCCTTCTGGGTTCCGGGAGGCTGTTAGGGGAGGCTGCGCAGCGTAGGATGAGCGCCGCCTCCCCTGCGCTCCTCCGCGGCCTGCGCGACCCCGCCCGCCTCCCCGCTGGGGCTCTGCACCGAGTCCCCGCAGCTCCCAGTGCGACACAGGCCCTTGCTCCGCGGACCCTTCACGTCCTTTTCCTCCAGCGTGGCGCTCGCCTTTCCTTCTGCGCTTCTGCCTGGCGTTTCCTCTCGGCCTCTTCGGCCTTCCTCTTTTCTTCCTTGGCCTCCTTGTACCGCCACTTGGGGATCTGCAGGTGGGTGCTGTCCTTGGCGCTGCCCTTGCGGGTTATCCGCTCTGGCTGGAAGGTGGGCGCCGGCGCCTTGCTGATGCGGACCCTGGGGACCACGACACCCGGTCGCACACTGCTCCGGCGCAGGAGTTGCAGGGGCAGGAGGCTGGCCTTCCTCCGGGCAGAGGCTGAGCCCTGGGCCCCTGGCAGGTAGGGAGAGGGGGTGCTGACTCTTGGAGTCTCCTGGCTGGAGCTCCCCGAGGTCTCAGAAGTCCGAAATTGCTGTTCAGCGCTTTCCACCTCCTCCCTCTCTTGAGCAAGGGTGTCCTGGTCCCCCCTGAGTGCCAGGATTTCCTGCACCGCAAGCCGCCTTTTTCCCACACAGGGAGGGTCCTCGGGGCACACGGTTTGGCAGACGACGGCCACAGCGGGACTATAAAGGCTCGTGGTCATCCGGACCATGTGGTCCAGGACGCCCCCGTCCTCCAGGCCGCGGCTGGAGCGCGAGCTCAGCACGGACCGCACAAACTCGGCGAGCCTCTGCAGGCAGCTTTTGGAGGCTGCGGGCTTCAGAACCGCCTCAGGGGGCAGCGGCAGCTCCGGCCTGTACTTCTCCCCAAACTGTTCGGGGCAGGGTCGCTCCAGCAGCCTCTGCATGAGCCGGACCGCCTCCACCCGGCCGGTGTAGGCGGCCCACTCCTGGGGCGACATCCCCCGCCGGGTGTCCCTCGCATGTGCATCTGCCCCTGAAAAACAGAAAGCACAAAGGAGAGTGGGTGGCTGCAGCGGTGACTCTCTCTCCCAGGCAGAGAAGCAACAAAGGGAAACTGCGGAAAGCTGATGAGCTCTAGCCTAGACCAGGGCAATCAGGGTACAACCGCCACCTGCTCCCGACAGTCACCTACTCCATTTACCATGGCAACAAGAAAGGTTTCTTGTGTATCATTTGATGTTTTTGTCTTTCCTAAATAAAAACTTGTTTCAATCTAAACCATGAGGTTTTTTTTAAAGAAATAAGATTCCATGGCTCTCTGCCAACAGAGAGATGACTAGATGACAGAGATGTCTCAAGATCACTTGACTCATGCAACCAGAGTGCTCTAAAATGCTAACAGTGACGGTCATTTGCAAAGCACTTGGTACCATCACTGCCGTCCGGTCCCTCGGAGGGCACCTGTGAGTCCTGTTCTGTGGGATGGTGGTCCTCCTCCTCACCCTGGGGAGGTAACTGGTTGGGGGCTGCCCGTACTGCCACACAGCAGAGAGTGCCACTGCTGGACAGAGCCACGCCTTCTGCATCTTCCTTCTGCAACACAGCTAATCCTGGCCGACCTGAACAGAGGCTCACTACAGAATGAGCGATGCTCACCGTGGCTGAGGGGCCTGCCTGGGCTGCAAAGCCAGAAACCTCCAGGGAGTAGGGAGCTCCAGGGCGTGCCCTGGGTCCCCTGGTCCCCGCTCCGTGTGCTGACCACCACCTAGCAGGCAGGTCTGTTGGTCAACATTCTGAGTCGGCCTGAGGCTCAGAGCACATAGTGCTTTAATCAAACCCTGATCTAGGTGTAGCCTGAAGGGATCCTGTAGCTTTGGCTAACACCAAATCAAGGAGAGCAACTCCAAAGATGTGGACGGGCCTCATCCAGTCACTGACTGCCTTAAGAGCAAAGGTGACATTTCCTAGGGAAGAAAAGTTCTTATTGCGTGTGTGTACAACTATGCAACAACAAATCCCATTGTTATGTATAATTATGATGCACTAACAAAAATTAGGAAATAAAAGAAAAAGTTCTGCCTCTAGACTTCAGTATCAACTCCTACCTGTGGTTCCAGCCTACAAATTTTAGACTTACCAACCCCCACAACTGCATGAGCCAATACCTTAAAATAAATCTCTTAATGTATGCACCCTATCAGTTCTGATTGTCTAGAGAATCTTTCCTGATAGATCCCCCAACATCTTCCTGAACGTCTCTCCATTCCACTCACTGCCCCCGCCAAATACTGCATTGTTAAACATCAACTCATCTCGGTGAAATCTGCCTAAGTTTCAACTTGGTAATGTAGGAACTAATACAAAGTTGCTGTTAATCTTGGTCCAATTCAGCCCACATACAGTTAGAAATCATTCAGGATTTCAAGTTCCATTAGTCATCTCTCTACTGGCAAAGCACTGTGGAAAACTAGGGCAATTATCTAGTCTGTGAGCTCCCTGGAGACAGGGCCTGGCAGAGCATCTTCATTTATATCCCACGCAGACCCAGGTGTCTGACATGTGGTGACTGATCAATATGTGCTGAGCCGAGAGAGGCGGGGGCTCAGCCACTTCCCTGCCCTGGCAGCCCATGGCGGCCTCTTAGCCAGGCAAACCTGGCTCACCTGAGCTCACCTGCTAAGGGTCTTAATTTTGTGACACATTAAAGAATAGCCATCTTACAAGAGTGGTAATTATTTGGAACTAGAAATCAGGAGAACTCATTAGTTAGAGTACAATTTATAAACTGACTAAAATGAAAAGGGGGCAGTAAAAATGTCATGGCAGAAAATAGATGACACATTAAACCTTAATTAATTGCATGTCACTTAAAAAAGGAACAAACTGCAAAATTAAAACCTTAATGAACACTGCATGAAAGAGACATTTTTCAAATGCTAATGGAAAACGAAAGGAACAGCTGTCCAAAGCTCAGCGTTCTTCCCATTGTCCCCCACCTTTTCAAAATGCTCAGAAAATACAAACACCCCAAAGAACAAGGGCCATTCCGACGGCCATGCAGCTCTAGAGTTGGAGTTGTGCATTAATTAGGGGTTTGCTTCCTAAGAGTCCACTGCTAAGGGTAATACTGATGGCCAGAACATAGCCAGCAAATTATGAATGACAGTTACCCTTCAGTGTCCACCGGGAATTGCCTCCAAGACTCCATGGACATCAAATTCCAAAGACGCTCAAGTCCCTTGTATAAAACGGCATGGTCTTTGTGAGTAACCTCTGCACATCCGTATGCTCCAAATCATCTCTAGATTACCATAAAACCGAATGCAAGGTAAAAGCCACGTAAACAGCTGCTATGCTGGATCGCTAGTGAACAATAACAAGGTAACAGGTCTGCAGTGCTCCATACAAATGCATGTTTTAGAAATATAAAATATGTCAGAAGTTGCCTGAATCCACAGATATAGAACCCAAGATTTGGGGGGATCAACTGTACTAATAATTGACATTTTACTTGAATACCTTTAGAAGGATATAGAGAACTTCTGGAATGCCACTGTGTCCATCTTCTCCCCAGCAGACCACCAGCATCCTTGCCTCCTACCAACAGTGCTCAAACCCGTGGACCGGGGAAGTGGCTCTTGCCAATGGGTCCATCTGCCACCTTGCTGATGGTTACGAGTTGTCTGCACAAAACCCTCTATTTTACTCAAAACAGCAACATACTCCCTTCTAGGCAATGGGTTGTGATCGGTCTAACCTAGGAGTGGCAGCACTACTGGCATTTTTAGTCAGATAAATACTTGTCACGAGGACTGTCCTGTGCACTGTCTACCCAAGATATCATCAGTAGCACCCCACCAGTTGTGACAACCAGAAATGTCTCCAGCTGTTGCCAAATATCACCTAGTGGGCAACATCAACCCTCACTCTGAACCACTGGTCTAACCTAATGACTGAAGTCTGTCCCCCATTTGTCCAGCAGCCTGTGCCCAAGCAACCCTGTGCCAGCTTGAGCGCTAAAGGGATGTTCACCTCCTGACAAAAGGGACCAATGTATTTGCGGCTGTTGTCACTGCCTCCTGCCTGTAGGTCTGGTGACTCTCTTGGAATCCAGAGGTGACAAGGGAGCAAGCCAAGGGGATTAGTGAACAGAAGAGAATCAGGGTCTGTGATGCCTTCACAGACCCAAGGCCAGCTTTGGACAGTGACCCCTAATCTTCATACTCCTGGTGAGGTATAAGAAAGACACTTCTTTTTTTTCTTTTTTGCAGTGCTGGGGATTGAACCCAAGGCCTTGTGCTTGAGGGGCAAGCACTCTACCCACTGAGCCATCTCCCCAGCCTAACACCTGCTTTCTTTAAGCAACTATCAAGCTAGCAGGTTAGCTAAACAGTTGCTAAAGAGAAAAAAATGTATGTCCCATCACTCATTTTCTGGAACACTCTCCCCTGGGAGTCATGCCAGGCCCAGGAGGCCGTGGGAGGCAGGCGAAGTATTTCACTTCCTTTCTCACTTTTCCACCAGACCCCACCCTGACAGCATCGAGTCAGGTCCCAGTTGCCCACCAGTGACCTGCTCAGGAGCCCACGGTCCCCATATTAGCAATCATCTCTTCCCAGCTTACTCCCCCGGCCCTGCCATGCCGCTTCCCAAAGGCAACCTTTCAAAAAACCTACTTGTCCTCAAGTCCTTGTCCGGGGTTTGATTTGGGGGCTGGCACGAATTTCCTGACTTAGAGATTTTTCTCTAATAACCTGAAACAATTCTAATGTGACAAATTCTCAGTTCACAGAAAATTCCCGTTGTCCTCATACACAGAAAGCAGCGTACTGATATGGGTCACCTGGTTTACAGAAGTCTAGTCAGGGCTTGCCGGAGAAGAGAAGGACCACAGCGCGAGAGCAGAGTGTCTTCTGGCTCCTCATCTTCCTATCAACCTGTGTTTTCCCCTGGAATGGCGCAGGATGCAGGCCTGTGGCTGCCTCTCTCCCCAAGCCAGCAGCGTGACGTTGTGCCGCACTTCAGTATAAACGGGAGCTCTCTAAAGCAAGTCTGGAACCTGGCGCCCTCCAGGGAAAAACCATCCTCCACGCAGCTTCTCAGAGCCACTGATTTAAAGAGACCTGTCACTCTGGGACATTAATATTCCACTGAACTAACAAGGTTCTGCACCTCACTTGTGATTCTCATCAGCACAGCCAACAGTAATGGGAGCCAAAGATGTTTAAAGACCCACCAAGTCAGCTTTTCAGAATCCAGTCCTATTTTTTTATTAAAATTCAAATTTCTGATAATTCCAACATTATTTTGTTCTACTGCACAATGCAGATACAAACTGTTACGAATGATGAGAAAATCTATAGAGTTGAGGGTCCGATTTGATCATTCATCACGTATAAACCGAAACGTGTGCTATTGAAAATAAACTGCAACTCAGAAATTAAACTCAAGTGCAGAAAAACATTCAGGAAATGGAGATCAGCCCATCTGAAGAAATTGGAGAGAAAGGCATATTTTTTGGCTGTTAATATGTAGTAATGTTTATGCACTTTACTTTTCAGATTATCGCAGGATGACCACTCTGCAATCAGCCCTTGGGTTCCTTCCTCAGTGGTACATAGACTCACTCTATGTCGAAGGGTCAGCCAATCTAAAAGAAATGATCAAGCTGTTGGGAACGTCCAACACTTTCAGTTCTCTTAATATGGACGTGTTTAAGTGGAGATAAGAAGACATAAAAATAGTTGAGAATTGTAGTCTAACTTAGTAGTGGCAATAACCAATGAAAATATTCTAGAAGTTAGCCACTCCAACTAAAGTCTAAGGGGACAGTTTGAAATCTTGAAAAGGTCTCATCTTTATTTTAGGCAACACAGAACCAGCTGAAAGGGAGAAACATCTAAGAACAAAAGATCTTCTCACATTTTTCCCCCTTTCTCACTTAGGAGTTGTATCAGTAGTTCTCAGCAGGAGGTGCCCTGCCTCTCCAGGGATGTCTGACCCTGCCTGGAGACATCTCTGGTTGTCATGACTGGGGTACTCAGCCATCTAGGGGTAGAGGCCAGGGACGCTGTTGTCCGGACAGCCCCCGAAAATATGGCCTTATCTGGCCCCAGATCTCAAAATCACGCCAAGGTCCAGAAACCCGAGTTCCATGCTTACGACCCCAACAAGTTAAAGTGTCTCATAGCAGGGTGTTTTTCAAAGAGAAGAATACGCCATCTTCTTTTATTCACTTAATGAATAAATACAGATCACACACACTCACCAATAACGACAGCGACAGGTTCCTAAGCCCCGTGCCCTGATGGCTTCCTCCAGGCCCGGCACGACTCCAGGGCAGCCCTAGCAAGAGCTGCCGCAGCTGCCATCAACCACTCCCGTCTCAGAGAAGAGGAACCCGACCCCGTGGTCACAAGAGGGAGGCAGGCATGGGGCGGGGCGGGGTCTGAGCCAGTGCCCTGGCTCTCCGTGTTGCTCCCCCTCTGCCCGTAGCAGCCCAGCACGGGGGGGAAAGCACTAGGGCGAGGCCTGCGCTCAGAGGGCTGCTACAGACGTCAGAGGGGGAGAACTACAGACCTGACGTGCAAAGGGCAGACATCGGGCAGGGTAGGGGCTGGTGGTGACCAGCCCACCTCCCCAGCACCGTCTCCCCATGATATGTGACAGTGCTTCTACCAGCCTATAAACACTGCAGCAAATGCCTGAAACCTCCAAGAGGCCCAGGCAAGACGAAATGACAGGGACACGGAGACTGAGGCCCTCCTGTTTTCCAGGGCGATGAGAAGGCAGCTGACCCCCCACCAAAAGGGAAAAAAAGTTGGTGATTCAAATTAACTTGTTGGGAAAAATGCATTTGATGTGATTGACACCATCCATTTTCAGTTGAAAAAAGTAAAAAGATCTGCACTCAATTAAAACTCAATTCAAAAGCAATAGGAGCAAACAAAACTTTTGCCACTCACAAAAGCATCCCAATCACCATTTAATTAGGAGGGACTGCTTATTGGGACAGAAAAGGCAGAGCCTAAACTTTGCTGAGACTGAGCTCTTGCTTTTAAAAAATAAAACTGCCACTGAATCAATCAATGGGATTAATATTAATTATGAACCTTTATATTTCTAAGAAGGTTCTCGATCTTCAAAACCTGGTTGAATTTATTTTTCCTATAGCATCCCATAAGACAATCAGTTTAAAGCAGGAAGAAAAAAAATTCAAAGTCGTAAATCTCACAATCCCAGACTAATCCCAGAAAAACAGTCTCAGATCGGAGGATACTGTGCAATGTTGAATCATAAACAATAGGTGAAGCCAGGCACAGTGGCGCACGCCTGTAATCCCAGTGGCTCAGGAGGCAGGAGGATCACAGGTTCAAAGCCAGCAACTTAGTGAGGCCCTAAGCAACTCAGTGAGACCCTGTCTCTAAATAAAATACAGAAGAGGGCTGGGGCCCCTGAGTTCAATCCCCTCTACCAAAAAACAAAATGAGATAAACAATAAACAGTAGGTGAAGACAGAGAAACTGTCACAGGCCAGAGGAAACTGAGAACACATGACAACTAAACGTGGAGCCAGCTGGGGTCCTGGGACGGAGATGGGGTCTGGGAGAATTCTGATGGCATTCCCAGAACTACGACCTGAATGCTGGCTCCCCAGGCTGCAGAGCCAACGTGACGGTAGACAGAGGCTTCCGGAGGTGCTCTGTCACAAGGGTGGGCCTCAGGAACGCGGTTGGTGTCCTCGTGGAAGAGGCCAGAGGGCACCTCCTGCCCTTCCGACAGTGAGGGCAGGACAAGGGGGAACAGGCCCTCCCTGGACACCCATCAGCTGGTACCTTGATCTTGGCCTCCCTGCCTCTGGGACACGAGCAATTAACTTACACTGTTTATAAACTACCCAGGCTGGGCTCCGCCAGAGCAGCAGGAACGGACTAAGACAGCAAATGCCACCTCTTCGCAGCACTAAGCAGATTGGCTAAACCCTGGGCCAGGACCACAACTAAAGATAAATTAAGGCAGCAAAATGAACCACAGCAACAGCCACTGGACGTCGAGGGTACTACATGCACTTTATATACGTTTTCTCACTTAATTCTCAAAATAACCTGGTGAGGTGGCCCTGAAGATTATTCGGGACCCCAGTTTCAAGTCAAGAACAGAATCAGAGGCTCATCAGAAGGAATTTGGTTTAGCAGTTTCTTAAGACTGCGTAGGCCTTGAGTTTATAAAGGGAACTACTTCATCCTCAGAGAGGAAGGCGGGAAAGAGGTCACTACCCCCACTTCACAGTCGGGGACAGGGAGTCTTCTCCAGGCTGACAAGGACCTAGGGACAAAGGGGACCAAACTGAAGCCTGGCGCTTTCCATTGACTCTGGAAACTGCCACGCGGCACATCACGCTGCAGCTCCAGCTGCCAGCAAGCCGGGGACAGTGCAGCCCCACCCCCAGTCCTGCGCCCACCTCCACCCCAGTCCTGTGCTCCCGTCCAGGGCCACATCTGAGAGCAGGTGTGTGGGCAGGAGGAGGCACAGCCGGGGAAGGCATGGCCGCTCCAGAGCGCAGCTCAGGCAGGGAGCCGTGTCCTGCCGGCAGCTGGCGCTGGGCCCTCCGCAGCCCTGCAGCAACTGCCATCGGCCAGACAAAGAAACCAGTCCTGGTGGCAACTGCCAGGCTGCTCCCACGGCATGCCTCCTCCCTGTGAGGACGAGCTTTAAAGGAGGCACGATTCCCGGGCCGGCAGGTGCGAGGGACCAGGGACATACCTGCCAGCATCAGGGCTCTGATGCACTCCGTGCGGCCCTGCATGGCCGCTTTCATCAGGGCAGTGAGGCCGAACACGTTCCTCCTCTCGAGGTCAAGACCCGGGAAGTAGTTCAGCAGGTAGTTGGTGATGGTGACGTGCCCTGGAGAGAGAAGAGCAGACGTGCGTGGGTCTCGCTCACACGAGGCCGTCACAGGACAGGAAGGGCGACGGGAGGGTGGGAAGAGGCCAGCTTCCTGCTCTGCACGTTTTCCTCCCGGAGCCCAGGAGGCAGGAGGAGGCAGAGAGGCCACTGTCCAGGCCACACGCTGCTGTCTCAGCTTCCCTCGAGGTCCCTGGGCCACCCACTTGAGAGGTGCGGAGTCCCACCCATGTGCAGAGGAGGCTGTGCAGGGACAGCAGCCTCATCCCAGGCTCCCAGCTGGAGCCGCCAGGGCCGACAGAGGTCAAGCCAGGAAGGAGCCTCAGAAGCACTTCCAAGGGCTTCCGGGAGGAAGAGCTCATCGTCCCAGCAGACCACCAGCTCACACCTCTGCTACCACTCGGCAGAGCGTCTGGCCCTCGCTGCCCACCCCACCCCTCACACAGGGTCACGAGGACTATCGCCTCAGCCACAGCCCTGAGCAGGTGCGAAGGCCACGCAAACTCGGCAGAGAACACAGATGTCGCCCTTTCTCATCTCACTCTGCCAAAAATGGATCCGGTTTTCTGCCTGTTGCCAGAGGTGTTCTCAGAAGCCCAAGGCACCCTCGGTGGGGTTGAATAAGGAGACCACTCTGCAAAACGCAGTCGTTCTAGAATCCATCCCTGGAAATCCCTGTCCTCAAAGAGAGCTTCCTGAGCCACGAGGTGGCCCTTGGGTCTGCTGCCCACGCCCAGGGCTAACTCGCCCACCCCCCTCGCTTCCCTGGCGCAGGGCCGCAGCCTGCCCTCTGGGCACGGGGTTGGACCACTCTGGTGGGGCTGTCCTGTGCACTGAAGGTTGGCTGGCAGCACCTGGGCTCAACCCATGAAGTGCCAGCAGCAACTAAGCCCCAACTCCTGCCCCAGCTGTGGCAATGAAACACGGGTCCAGACATTGCCACGTGTCCCCTGGTGGGGCAGGGACAAGAAGGGGCAACATCACCTGGGTTGAGAACTACTGACCCAGAGGCCCCCTCGCTGTCCCAGCACCAACCACACCAAGCGGGAGACAGGCCCTCTCCCGGTCCTTTGTCCCTGCACCTGGCTAGACACCCCCCTCAGCTGCCATCCCCTCCTGGCTCCTAAGATGACGGCAAGCACCCCCTGTGAATGTGAGCACTCGGAGAAGTCCTCTTCTGGCGCCCTGGGGTGGTGCTGGGTCCCCAGCCCCGTCCGCCCTGACATGCCAACCATCTGCCCGCCGAAGTCTCCCTGCTCATCCAACACTGTCTCGTCCCATTCCACCGTCAGGGCCACAGGCACAGGACCCCATGGACGTGTCCCTGCGCTCCCTCTGATTAACTCGGCATCTCCCCCACCCCAGGGAAGCCCCCAGCCTTGGAGGATCCAGGAGCCCTGGGGTTCGAATCTCCGATTGCAGGGCAGAGACTTCCAGTTGGTGGATTGTGTGAGACTTGGGACGTGGGAGGGGAGGCGAAGCCATGACCCTCCTGAGGGGGGACAGAAATGAGACGTGAGGTGCTTCCAGAGGCTCTGCCTGCGGACCGAGAGGGCTGGGGGAGCTGGAGGCCGAGGCGTCAGCGGCTCCTGCCCAGCTTCAGCGTCACGAGGACTGGGTGCTACACCCTCTGCAGGCCTGAGCGGCTTCTGTCTTCCCCATGCACCTGACAACTGCAGCTGTGAGCTGGAGCCCCGAGGCCCCTCTGATGGACACGCGTGACCTCTGAGGCCGAGCCACGGCCAGGAGGCCCCGAGGGACATGACTACATCCAGTGTGGGATCCTGGATGGGAACCTGGAACGGGGAAGCCGAACACAGAATGGACGCTCATTAGTCACAACACGTGGTCGCAGGTCAGCCCTTGGGTCAACAGTGTGACCCGAGAGTGGACCCGAACACAGAGGAAACGGGTGCGAGGTGCTCCGGAATTCCCCGCCAACCTTCGCAGCTTTTCTCTAAGTCCACAGTAGCCTGAAACCTAAAGGGTTTTTTAGAAAGAGGGAAAGGAGCGCAGGGCCACACACACAGTGCAGGCCAGCCACGGCCTGGCGAGGACCCTCTCCACCCTGGGCCCCAGCGCTGCCCTGTGGCAGAAGGTCACCAGGAGGCGGGGCTGGGCACACAGGCGGCAGAAGATGGTGGCCAGACCCGGAGACAGGAGGAGGGACAGAAGTGGTTGACTTGGAGCACTTCTAACCAAGTAAGAGGACAGGCCACAGTCCAACAAAGAAGAAAAGCTGCTGCCATCTCCGGCACCACCCGCCCCAGCTTCTGGGTCCCCGTGGCCAGCAATGGCGTCTCCACTCACAGCACGTCAGGTGGCAGAAGTCCTGGCGGCTGAGCCTGAGGGGACTCTCAGCCCGGCCCACTTGCATGCTTCCCAGTTGACTACCCACCAAGCCAAGTGGGAAATTTTAAACTTTTTACAGTCCAAAGTCACTCATCTACCTCGTGGCAAACTCCTCTCCTAGGAGATGACTCACCTCCCACTTCAGAGGGAACAGAAACCACAGAAGGGAACCCCTCAGCTTTCCCCCATCACCCCACAAACTTCCCACACCACCAGCAGTCTCTCCTGGTGAAAACCCAGGGCGGCGCAATAAATATGCATCGAGTGAAAAGGACCGAGAGGTTCCTACTTTTCCCTGGGAAAAGCTCATCTATTAAAAGTTTCTAATTATCAAGTCAACAACACAGCTGATCGCTGATTCATCCAACATTTCCTGAGCGCTGGTTACGGGGTGAGAATCGTGCTGTCACTAGGAGCACAGGAACAAAAGAAAGGGAGACTTTTTGATTCAAGGAAAGGAAACATAAAATTGATAAGATTCGAGGTGCCTAAAAACCTAACTGCAAGTGCTCAAGATGTAGTTCTCCGACAAGGCCAGTAGAGGGGGCTGTCGGCTTTGGAAATACTGCATTCCACCAGCCGAGCAGCGGGGCCGGCCGCCCGGAGTTCTTACCCAGAAGAGGGGAAGCTGCAGACGAGGAGCAGAGCTGGCTGTCAGGAGCTGTCATCTCCCAACTGCAGCATGGGTCGGTCACTGATGGAGGCCTGGGCTGGCTGCCCGGCTCCATCCTGCCTGCCCAGCTCAGAGAGGGCGGTGCTCTGCTCCCAAGGCGGGAGCTCACGGGAACACCAAGGCTCACAGGAAAAGGCAGGGCAGCAGCAGGAAACCCAGGAGGTGCCAGGCTCCAGTTTCTTGTTTGAAAGAGTGGCGACAGAGAAGAAGGAAAACAGACGAGCTAAGACGAGGCCGTGACCGTGGGGCGTGAGAATGAATGAGATTCTGACAATGAGGGGGCATTTTATTCCTAGGTTCTGACCAAGTCAAGTTCTCCTCTGAACTGGGACCCTCCCCAGGTCCAGGGAGCCACCCTCCCACGGCCAGCCCATCATCTCAGGGCCACTCTGTCCCTGGGCGGTGCACATCACAAACCCTGCCAGCCTGGCTGCAGCCATTTCCTTCAAAACTGAGAGCTAGGTGCACAGCATGCCGAGCTGCAAGGACCCACTGGAGGTCACTGGTGCCCCAAACAAGCCCCACCCGCTCTCCACTGTAACTGGTCCCAGGAGACACCCTGTTTTTTGTTTTGTTTTTTGGTACCAGGGGTTGAACCCAGGGGTGCTTAACCACTGAACCACATTCCCAGCCTTTTCATATATTTTATTTAGAGACAGGGCCTCGCTAAATGGCTGAGGCTGGTTTTGAACTCACTACCCTCCTGCCTCAGCCTCCCAAGCTGCTGGGATTCCAGGCATGTGCCACTACACCAGGCGACTGCCTGGTGTTTTATCAGTTCACTGAACCCATGCCTCTCTGTTCAAGAGGACAGTGAAACAGAAAGGAAACACAAAGCATCCCTGTGAACTATTGTTCATTTCTCTGGTGGTCGTATCCTATTTTTGTTAGTGAGAGTGCAGTAGAAATTACAATTGCTGGCTCCGGGGTTGTATACGGATTCGTTCTCATATCCTCCCCACTGGAAAGACTGAACACAGACTTGGCTGTATTTGTTGTGTTAAATATCCAGGGAGGTGAGAGACCTTCAGTAACACTCCAAAGGCAGGAGAAGACACCTGCCCACCAATCTACACTCACAGGTGCCACACTCTAGAAAGCCAGGACTCCCGCTCTCCTAGGATCAACCGGCTGTCATACCAAATAATAGAAACGCACAAATGGTTGCCTTAAAAGTTTTGTGCAACACACTGAGCTTCCTGGGGTGAATGTGAACTAGACCGAGTTGGTTGTGGTCATTCCACTGCCCGGGTCCGTGGCTTGTTTCAGCCCAGGCTTGTGATACAACCCTGGCTGGTGAGAGGCCAGTGAACTCTGCTGGCGACTTCTGGAGATGCCGTCTTGTCATTAAAAAGGACACAGGCAAGGATTTCCTCCTTGGAGGAACTTCTGGAGATGCCTTCTTGTCATTAAAAAGGACACAGGCAAGGATTTCCTCCTCCTCCCTGAAGCCCCTGAGTCATGTCCCCTGCTGCAATGTGAAGCCCCATTTTGGAGCTGCTGGGGCCACCTAGGGACCATGAGGAAAGTCAAGTGTATCTCTCAGGAATCAGCCACTCTGTGAAGCAATCCCCAGTGTCACCTTGAGAAGGATGTTGCAGGAGGCAGTCTCCTGACTGTGGAAGCCAAAAAGCATCCCTCCAGATACTGGGCTCCGAAGAGAATCAGGAGAACACTATTGAAAACAAGAAACACCCACATGGAGTTGGCAAACTCAGAAGACGTCTCAGCCAGGGCTGGCAGGAACTCTGGGCCCCCAGGGAGGTGTGAACGGGTACGGCTTCTCCGAAAGGCCAGCTGGCAATGCGCAATGGAGGACGTGCTGCCCCGCAGGAAGCAATTCCATAACAGTCTCTGCATTTCTTCTCTTCCCTTCTGTGTCTGCTTTTGGCCCGGGAGGCTGACCTCGGCCTGCCCCTGCTGGGTTTGCTACCCCTGAAGTTTCAGATGAGCTCATCGGGGGACAGGCCTGACCTCCCCAGCCCAGCCCCAGCTCGGAGTGGTGGCATTCTGGGCCTGGGTGGCTCTCACAGGGTCCCTGCCCTCAACCCTCTCAGCCCTGGTTCCCTTCACCTGCCCTGCCGCCTAGCCTGAGCTCCTTTGTCAGGGCCTCCAGTCAGCCTGCCGCTCAATCTGCTTCCTGCCACCGGGGCTGACACCTCAGAAAGTCACGCCTGCTCACAGGCCTTCCCCGCAGCCCTGATCCTATGGTCCATTCACCTGCCCACCCACAGCTGTGCAGCGAGCCCCGGTTCATCCACTCACTCAGCGTCTTCTTTTAAAACAAGTCTGTATTCGGCGATGAATAAATCTTTTTTCAAGATGAAGGACTGCGAGGAAGCCAGCCCCCTGCAACCAGCAAAAGCACCTGCGCTCCCTCCTCCTTCCCACACTTGGGGTCTCGGTGGAAAGTGGAAGGGAGCAGAGGCCAACTCAGCAGGGGTGGCCATGAGGACCAGGAGGAGACAGAAGGAGCCCCCAGCCAGAGCAAGCAAAGAGGATCACAGTCACAATGTCAACGACTTATCCTGGTTGTGTGAGGACCGAGCGTGGGTATCTGCAAAGGGCCAAGAGGGAGGTGGGTCTGCAGCTGGCTCCTGGGGACCCGAGTGCTGGCCTGAGTCAGTCAGCAGAGGGAGAGTGGACCTCCCCGCTTCTCTCTTTCTCTCACAGTCCTGTAGTGATTTCTCTTCACCATTAGACAGCTTGTAGAACAGCCAAGTGGAAGAACTGGTCACATAATGGGGTTACAGTAGACCATCTCCTGGTTGGACTGGAAGAGCCTTCCCTGGGAAAATGGCCCATGGAGGTCATGAGCAGCTCCTCACCACCTCCCTGGCTTTCAGTTAGCATCAGAGCGCCCGTGTCCCTGAGTACACCTCACCTGGGGCTCCAATTGGGCCCTTGAACCCTGTGGCCTCAGTCCTCCAAGCGGGCCCCCAAACCAGCATGTCAAAGTTGCCCCCAGGCCGGGTGACAGGCACATACTCAGGCCCCAGCCCAGACTGTTCAAAGACACACTCCAGGCCTGGGACCTGTCAGTCGAGGTTTTAATCAGATCTGATTAAAAGGGGGACCAGGCAGAACAGGTGGTAGGGATGCGGCTGGATCTAGGTTCTAAGGGGACAGTGCCTCGTAGCCAGGGTAGCCACTGGAGCTTCCTCCTGCTGAGGCAACCCGTTCTGTCCTGGGGCTCAGTGTGGAACACCTGTCACGGAAGGCGGTATGGAGAGTCCTCAGGAAACTTGGAATGGAACTGCCATTGGTCAAGCCATCCACTCCTCAGTTTATAACCAAAGGACTTAAAATCAGCATACAGCAGTGATGCGGCCACATCAGTGTTGACAGCAGCTCAGCTCACAATAGCTTAATTTATGGAACCAACCTAGGTGTCCATCAACAGGTGAATGAATAAAGAAAATGTGGTGGGTATACACACTCAGCTTTAAAGAAGAATGAAATTATGGCATTTTCCAGTAAATGGATGGAGCTGAAGAATATCATGCTAAGCAAAATAAGCCAATCCCCAAAACCAAAAGTCAAATGTTTTCTCAGATACACGGATGCTAATTCACAATAAGGGGGAGGGGTGCCAGGGAAGAACAGAGTTACTTTAGAATAGGTAGCGGGGATAGAAGGGAGGGGAGGGGTTTGGGGATAGGAAGGATAGTAAAATGCATCAGAGATTATTACCCTTTGTACATATATAACTATACAACTGGTGGGATTCTCCATCTGGTATATCCAGAAGAATGAGAAATTATACTCCATTATATATGATGTATCAAAGTGCACTCTACTGTCATGTATAACTAATTAAAAACAATAAAAAAATTAAATGGAGCAACAGACACACTACTTATGGTAACACCTAAACAATTAATTTCATTAAATTAACTGAAAAGCTTTCAACCTGCAATTTTAAGTGATATAAATGCCCCCTCCCTACTGCCTCCTGAACAATTCAATCCTAAGGCCTGGGGGGCAGAGAAAGGTAGCAGAGTCCAGGGGCAGGAACTGAAGACCCAGGTGGGTGTGCAGGGCCAGAGCCCAGGTGCAGGCAGCTGGGGGGCATGGACAGAGAGAACTACTGATGGAGACGGGCAGCTACAAATTGGTGGACAGAAAGAACTTCCATCCAGGCACCAAATCACCAACAATGATCACTTCCAGACAGAAGCTCAGAGGGCTGCAGAGGGGACCTGAGACCTTCCCTATGGGTGTGCTTCTTTCCAAATGCTGGGGATGCTAGTCCATAATCAGCACAGGGGCTGAGAGTGGGAGTCACCTGGAAAGGTGTCGAGTCCACCAGCTCCCCCAGCTCCACCAGCCGGGTCGCAGCCGTGAGCCCGGACTTCTCCCCCTGCAGCCCAGACCCTCATCCCCACCGCCATGCATTGAAGTCCACCTGGGCCAGCAGCACCTGGAGTCTAGAACACCCTGATTCCAGGGGTCTCCCTCCCCCTCCACGGCTGTCCACCTGCTGCGATCCTGTGTCCCTCCTAATGCATATGCTGCAGCCCTCCAAGGTGAGGTGTTGGGAGGGGTGGTCGGCACCTCCCGGGTGGGCTTGGTGCCCTCGTGAGAACACTCTGGCACTCCTGCCACAGGGAGGTCATGGTGAGAAGTCATCATCTATGAGGACGTGGACTCTGCCGGCACCTTGGTGTTGACTTTCCAGCCTCCCAAACCATGGGAATGAACTGTGCTATTCCTAAGCCACTTGGTCATGGTATTTGTTATGGCAGCCTGAATGGCTGACAAGGGAACCAGACCATCGCTAGAAGCCACAGAGAGCCACCTTCTCCGCGCCAGAGCGGGGCACATGTCTGATGGGGTAGAGGAGACAGGCTGCCTCGGGAAGGATGGGGTTTCACACCTAAGTAGATGGTGGCAAAAGTCTAGCAGAGCCTGCAGATGGGAGGCAGGGGTGGGGAGGTGGTCCACACGGGTGCCCTGAGACCCGCCCCCCACTCTCCAGTATCCTGGACACACGAGGCCAAGCTGGGCACCAGGCCCACGGGTCGACCCGCTCCAGAGGTCACCCCAGGCAGAGGTGGGCTCCACGTGTTCCCACGGCAGCCCCCCCACACTGGGCTGGGGATGAACCGCAGTGCAGGGTTAGGCAGTAGCTACGGTGAGCAGTGAAGCAGGCAAGGTCACAGCGTCCTTCAAATTACGTTAGGGTCCGCTTTCAACTACTTCCCAAGTGGACAAGAAGGCAAAGGGCGGTGGCTGATCTGTAGAGAACAAACAGAAGCAAGGGAGCGAACGGAAGACACGACCAGAGGAAAGGATTCCCGGGACCACTCCTGCCAGGGCCCTGAGGTCGGTGTGAAGCCGGGAATCGTGGCTACTGGTGGCTCCAACTGTCCTGGAAGGAAGAAGCCTTTAGCAGCGCGGAGCACTAAGGTAACCTCTGGCCAGCTGCTGACCCTGGTGCCTGCACTGACATGGGGTGGACTTGCAGATGAAGCCCCTACATAGGACATGAGCCTTCCGGAGAGGACCAGCCAAGGTCAGAAACTCCAGCACCCCGGAGGTGAAGGAGGAGTTGAACACCTGACGGCAGAGTACAGAGGCGGCCCCAGCTCCCCTGGTGAACTTCACACAGCAGTGAACTTGGAGAAGCACTGCACCTGCTCGCAGACCGCCACTCTCCGGAGAGCGCTCTGCTTGCGCCTCACTTTGCTCTTCCTTTACTTTCACCTCACTGTCACTCACTGTCGTTCCCATGCCTGGCTGTTGCTGTCTGACTGTGAGTTTTCTTTCATGGAACACGAGAACTGAGGTTTGGGGTTTCGGCTCCCCACTTTCCTGCGACACAGGGATGCCAGCAGGGTGGGACCCGTTATTACCTCATGTGCATGTATGATGGCATATGACCGATGTGACCCTACAGCATGTACTCTCAGAGAAATGAGGGACACTCCATGTATGTGTGATCTAGCAAAATGCATTAATGCATTCTACTGTCATGTACGACTAATGAGAACAAATTAAAACTTTATATTATTTTTGATTCATTGTACACAAGTGAGGTACGACTCATTTTTCTGGTTGTACATGAGGTAGTCACACTGTTCGCGTAATCATACACGTACATAGGGTGATGATGTTTGTCTCGTTCTCTTTCCTTCCTCCACCCACTCTCCACCCCTCATTTTCCTCTACACAACCCATCCTTCCTCCATTCTTGCCCCCCCCCACCCCCCATTGTGTATCATCATCCACTTATCAGCCAAATCATTTGGCCTTTGGGTTTGGGGATTGGCTTATTTCACTTAGCGTGATACTCTCCAGCTCCATCCATTTACCTGCAAATGCCATAATATTGTTACTCCTTATGACTGAATAATGTTCCATTGTGTATATACACCACAGTTTCTTTATCCACTCATCTGTCAAAGCGCTTCTAGGCTGGTTCCACAATCTAGCTATTGTGAATCAAGCCGCTATAAACATTGACGTGGCTGTGTTACTGTAGTTTGATGATTTTAAGACCTTGGGGTATAAACTGAGGAGTGGGTCAAATGGTGGATCCATTCCGAATTTTCTGAGGACTCTCCATGCTGGGCATGTGGCTCAGTGGTTAAGCACCTCTGGCTCAATCCCTGGTACCAATAAGTAAACAAACAAACAAAATTTGGGGGTGGGGGTGGATTACTTGCCAGCCTGAGCTTTCTAATAAAAAGCAGTAGGAAATGGCGACCGAACCAGGTAGCGGGGGATCTGAGGAGTTTCCCTGGACCCCGGAGGGTAAGGATGGAGAAAAAAATGGAGCTGGGGGGGGTGACCTGATCTCTAGGTCCTCAGACCCCAAAGGGGCACCAACAAAACAAGGCAGAGCCGAGGCAGGGGGAGCGTGACTAAAGGGAGACAGAGAGCAGGACAGCGGGGCTGGGAATTCCTCCCCAGTGTCTGAAGGACGGGGTGGAAGCACCAACAGAGGTGCAGAAAGCAGGCTGGCTCACCTGTGCCTGGGAAGGGAGGGAGGGGGCGGGGAAGGGGGAGGGGAGGGAGGGGGAAGTGACAGTGGGGGGGGGGGGAGCTCTCCTGTCCAGTTATTTCTCTAGACACATTGTCACTCGTAGGTGAAAACAAAATAAAAACAGTTTCAGAGGGTCTGGTGAGCGCTGGCAAGCCAATCAGAAAAGGAGCTGCTCCTCCCTTTCTCCCCCATTCTCACACTGCTCAGGACCTACAGGTCCCCAGCCCTCACTGTTCCTGAGCCCGGGAACCGGCTGCCTTGCCAGGAGGGCCAGTGTGGGCCGTGGGTCCTCCGCATCGCCAGCCAGGCTCCTCGCTCCACCTCACACGGCATTTCAAAGGCACCGTGGCCAAAATGGACCCACGCTTCTCCCGCGCCCCGCTCTCTTCCTTCTGTCCCCTCTGCCGCCAGTGCTGTCCCCGTGCAGCTGCCTGAGCACAGCCCTGCGGCTCACCCTGGAACCTCCTCGGCCTCGTCACCACACGCAGTCGCACTGGGAGGCATCCCCTGCCACCGGACCCGGGTGATCTGGCCCCTGCCTTCTTCGGGGCTCTTGTCCCTCCAGGAACATCATCCTACCACCATGCAGCCGTACCTGGGACTCCGGCTCTACCTCCCTCTGGCTTTGCAAGCCACTGTCAAGAAGGACCTGCCTCCGGCTTCTAGAACACGGGACTCAAGCCACCTCTCCTGAGATCCTGCCCTGGACACCCAGGCCAGATGGAGTGGCCTTGTCCCGTGGCACAGGGCGCCCCGTCCTCAGAGCTCCAACAGACAGCGCTGGGCTCCGTGCCTGTTTCCCTGTCCCAAGAGCCAGAGAACGACTCACGGACAAAGCTGCCCCTTGCTCACACGCGAGTCCTGGTCGCTGGCACAGTGCCTGGCCCACCAGAGGTGCTGGGCACCAAGCATCTCGCCGTGTCCTTTCACATGCTTGCTGCTCTCAAGGTCATGATCTCAGCTCCAAGGCCTAGTTCCTCAGGGAGACGACACTGAGAACTCCGAAACCCAATGAGGGGAACAGGGGCTGGCACAAACCCTGGCCCTTTCTGGGTCTGGGGAGTGGTCTGCCATGCATGCCCTGACTGGCAAGAGGGGTAGACGGACCAACTGCCCTCTGCAAGATGAAACTGCCACACACCGATGTTTCCAGCCCCCTGGGGTCCCCGGACCCGACCTACCTAGGCCGGCACTGACACAGGAGCCAGGGCGGCAAGAGGGGACAGGAGGCCTGTCTCTGGGACAACAGCAGACACTTCCTTACCAGGGTCAACGGACAGCGTGGTTTGGGCATGTCCTCCAGCTTCCCGGCCCTGAGTTCAGTTCTTGACAATTCCCAACGTGGCAGGAACCACCTTAAGTGCCTCAGTACACAACCCTTTGCTCCTGGTCCAGCCTGAGGTCCTGACTGATGGAACAGAGGCAGAGCTGGCCCTCCTGCGGACTGGTGGATACCAGGGTCCTCGGATGCCCACGTGCCTCACAGGAAATTGCACAGTATCTGCGTATAACCTGCACAACTGCCTGTAGACCTTGAATCCCTAGATTACTGATAACACCTACTTCAAGGTAAATGCTACATTAAAATCGTTGCCACACTGTATTGTTTAGGGAATAATAAGAAAAACATCTGAATGTGTTCAGTAGAGACACAAACTTTTAAAAATATTTCTACCCATGAATGATGTGGAGCCCAAGGAGTCAAAGGTCTGACGGTCCTTTGGAAGCCATGTTCTTTGAAAAGATTAAAGACCCAGTCAAGACCTTGGTTATGACTGAAGTGTTATCATGAGGGGACAATACAGCTTTCACAGGGGCCTCAAAAAAGGTCTGAACAGGGCTGGGGAGATAGCTCAGTTGGTAGAGTGCTTGCCTTGCAAGCACAGGGCCCTGGGTTCAATCCCCAGCACCGCAAACAAAACAAAACAAAAAGTCTGAACACGAATCTGAGGGAGGAGGCCCCGATTCACGTGGCAATGGTGACGTAAGTGCCGGCCTCGGGAGAGGATGGCTGAAGTCCCGAGGACACACCTGTACAGGGCTACCTCGCTGATTCTCCTCACCTGTTACCCTGATGGTCTAACGGCTGCAGAAAGCCATTCCTGGGGTCTCTTTAAATCTGTAGGTGAAGTGCAAGGTCGCCTTCTAAACGCACCCACCTTGACATTTAGCTGTCCCTAAAACAGGTCGTGCCTGCCAGTCTCAGCCACTCGTGGCCTCGCCGGCACTGCGCCATCCTTCTCGGGGGGCTGGCCGGGCGGTGCAGCTGCAGGTGGGGTGGAGAGGAAGCTGGGTCTCTGGGGCAACCCCCATCCCCAGAAGCTGGAGGGCCGGGACGGGCCTGCCCCACCGGCACTGCATCACGACATTCCGAGTGACTGACTCATTGCCACAGGGTCCCCGAGGAGGTGCCGCCCTCTCCCCGCGCCTGTTAGCGCAGGTCCACCTCCGTCCTTCCCAGGCGACGCTCCTGAGCCAGCTCAGCACAGCAGGCCCGCCGCCCGCGCAGGGCCCGGAGGAGGCCAGGCCAGCTCTTACCTGCCTGCGCCGCGGTGATCAGAGCGGTGTTCCCCTCGTTGTCCTGCCAGTTGACGTCAACGTGGGGGCACTCTGCCAAGGCCACCACAGTGTCCACAAAGCCGTGGTAGCAGGCGACAATAAGGCCGGTCTAGAAACGAAGAGGGGAAGTGGTCAGAGGGCAGAGCCTGAGCATCGTCGGCCAGCGCTGGGTCCCGAGGGCACGCGCAGCGAGGACCCCGCATCCCCTGCTCTTAACGACGCTTGAGAGCAAGTCGCCCCTGGTCCACGCTCAAACGTCCACTGGGCAGAGCTGGTGAGGCCTGGCTGCAGGAGCAGCAGTGAAGCCGGGTCCTGCCCCAGGAGCTCGCTCCCCTCCCCGCGGACGTCAGGAGCTCAGACTGCGACGTGGGCACGGCAGGATGTGGGGACAGAGGAGACACTGGGACCCGGAGCTGACGGGATGGGCTGACCGGGTGGGCCTCGGGTTGTAGGGGAAATAGCCCAGCAGAGGGATCTGCAAGGGCAGCGTGGGGACCGGGCCTTCCTTCGGGGAAGAGCCGTGGGTGCAGGACGGAGCAAGCCGGGAGCAGCGGGCAGCGCTTAGCAGAGGGGGCTGCCCATTCTCTGCTCGAGTCTGGCCAGAAACAGGCTCCAGGAGACCAGGGGTGTCCACTGCCGAAGCCGGGCAGGGACCGTGGCCATCACCCAGGGAAGGGGCAGAGGTTAGGGCATGCTGGGACCCAGGCATCTGGTGAAGGTATTTGCTGTCAGCGCGAACGTGACCTGTGAGAGGAGCAGAGCCCGGGACGACCCGAGGTTCAGCCTGAGCCACTGGGCAGACGCCGCTGCCGCCAAATGAGACGGAGGAGGCGGAGCAGGTGCTGGCAGAGGCGGCCGGGTGGACGGCAGCACGCGGCTGAGACTCACTGACGGCCAGACGGAGACGCGGGGAGGCGGGCCTTGTGTGGCACCGGGAAGGGCCCAAGCAGGACAGGTGAGCAGGCCGGTGGCCGATCCCAGAGCACCGTCAGCTAAGTATCGACCAGGCCGTTAGGAACACACAACACGAACGCCTGAGAGCACAACAGACCGCCGGTCTGACGCGGAGGCCGTGAGCGACTTCACGGGAGAGCTGGCCTGCTTTCCCCAGACCCCCTGTTCCTAGAAGAGCAAGAGCACGGCAGCCCTCAGGGACCTCTGCTGAGCAGGTGGACAGCAAGGCCCCCCAGGAGCCCGAGACAGCTGGCCTGCAGCAGGATGGCAGGTAAGGAGAGGAAGGCACCATAGGCCTGCCATGCTGCATAGGAGAGGAGGGGAGGGGACACAGTCCGAGATGCTGTCCAGCTCCAGCAGCAACAGCCAGGGCACATGAAGCCCTGCGGCCTGCCAGGCGAGGGCCTCCCACCCTGCATGCGCCAACGCGGCTCCCCTGTGAGAACAGGCCTGGCTGCCACCTGCTTCACAGGATGGACCCGCAGCCTACAGTGACAGAACTTGCCTGGGCTCCCTGGGTGAGGGACGCAGGAGCCAGGATGCAGAGCTGAGCACTGGCCCCCACGTCCCTGCACTGACCTGGTGTCCACTGGCCACAAGGGACAGGAAGCAGCAGGTCATGAGGATGGGAACCATCCCTTGCAGAGGTCCCTGGCCCCACTGGCCGCCAGTGCCCACCGGGCCCTAAGCCACAACCCTCTCTATGGGGTCCACAGGCCCTTAGGGGTGAGACCAAGCAACTCCGCCACAAAACCATGAGGGCCAAGGGCCTGCAGCGACCTTGCCCATCAGCCAAATAAGCGCTGAGCCTCCAGGTCCTCCCTGAGCCTCCCCGGGAAGGCTCCTCCCCCGGAAGGAACTGTGACCCTGCAGGTAGGGAGGTCCTGACCCCAAGCCCCAGAGCATGGCCTTCTCTGACAGGGCCACTGCAGATGAGAGTAGGTAAGACGAGATCACACCCCGTAGAGCAGACCCTAGTCCAACGCGACTGCTGTCCTCACCAGGAGGGCACGGGAGAAGGCCAAGTGACCACATGGACAGAGACTGCCAGCGGACACCAGGACTTCAGGGAGCCCCAGGGCTGGAAGAGGCAGGAAGGACCCTGCTATGCAGGCCTCGGCGAGCATGCCTGCCCCGACCCCATGGCTTCAGACTTCCGGTCTCCAGGCTGTGGGACAAGAAAGTTCTGCTGTTTGGAGCAAATGTAGTTTCTCAGACCCGGAAAGAAATGCACTCGACCCACAAACCTGGACCCCCTGTGCACAGTGGCCACTTCTGTAAGCCAGCTTAGTGTCACTTACAGTTACAGGACAAATCGCAAAAGGGATGCAGTGGGTGACTGTGGCCTCCACGTTCACCTCTCTTCTCAAGTCAATGTAGCCCGGCCGTGAGTCAGCCAGCAGTTCCACGGGGGCCAGCCTGCCCTGCCAGGGCTCCGAGCAGCCCCTCTTCGTCCCCGAGCAGAGATTGGGTCGGGAGGAGCCATGTGACCTAACAGGGCCAATGGCGGGGGTTGGAGAGCAGCCGAGGCTCTGGCTGGAGCGGGAAGAGGGCGCCGGGCTCTGCTGGCAGGAGAAGGTGGTGAAGCTTCCACGGAGCCAGGCAGGGTGGGAAGACAGAACCCAGTCCTGCCGTCCAGCGTGGGCAGCTGGATCAAGCCTCACCTGACATGACGTTGCTGGGCTTTTCAATTATGTGGGCTGATAACACCTTGCACTCTTCTTTTTGTCGTTATTATTTTATATAGATAACAAGTTAATGTGAATTGGGTTTTGCAGCACTAACGTGGAAAGATGCCCAATTCACTGATGTACTTGCCTTATCGGCAGCTCATCATTAAAAATCCCCTTAAAGGAGAGGCACCTTTTAGTCTGCGGCACTTACAGACTGTTCCACCCAAGACTCCCAGGGAAAGGACCCCTCTTGGACTCTGTGACACTCCCTCTGGGTCAGAGCAGTTCCAGAGGCAAGACTTATTCTATCAGTTCAACCGCGTCAGTGACAGGACGGGAGTGGGGACCCTGGGCGGTCCTTTGAAACTGCAGAGTCCAAAGACCCAAGCATGACATTCCCCAAGGCACACACATCCACTCTTGCACACACAGGCACACACAGGCACCCCCCACACACACACACACACACGCTTGAGAAAAATGTATTAGGGGGATGACTGAAGAAAAAGAAAGCAGGAACATAGGCCAAAGGAGGCAGTCCTTGGGTCCTCCGAGAATTCGCATGTCAAATCCTAACCCAGCATGTGGTGACAGTGGGAGGCAGGATGCAGTCAGGAGGGTGGAGCCTCATGAAAGGGACCTCAAAGATCTCTGTCACCGTGTGGAGAGAAGGTGGCCATCTGCAACCCAGAAGCAGGCCCTCCACAGAAACCAGCCCTGCCAGCACCTAACCTTCCAGCCTCCAGACTGAGAAAGAGATGCTGTTCCCCACAAGCCCGGCAGTCTGCGGGATTGGGTTTAGAGTCGGAGCTGACCGAGACACCCTGTGGCAGGCCCAGACTCGGTTCATGGCCTTGGACATGCGGCTGCAGTGAGATGATAAAATCCAACCCACAGCTAATGCTCAAGCCCCTGTCCACACTTCCAGTGCGCCTGCCACTGCTCCAGGACACCAAGGCCAAGTCCAGAGCAGCCCTACGGTGGCCCAGCACTAATACCACCAGATTCTTGATAAACATACCATGTCCCTGGACACCCCTGCCTGTTCTCTCAGTAAGCCCTCCAGCTGCCCTCCCAAAAGAACAGCGAACCGTGGAGTTGTTTTAAGTTCCTGAGAATACCACTGATGTGCTTGACCCGAACATCCGCACCCGACATCATCAGCTCAGTGAAAGCCGCTGGACAGAACATCGTCCGGCTGACGCGCCCTTTGGAGTGATCCACCACAGAGTGAAGAACTTTCAATGGTTTGATTTTAGAGAGAGAAAAGTGAGCAGCACCCTGGACTTGCAGCTCCTCCGCTAACGGGAGCTCCTGGCTGCGCCGACTCCTCTGCAGTGGGCCCGACCTGGGGACTCCCCGGGCAGGTCACCTGGGACTCCCCCGGCACCTGCATCTCACTCTGAGCTTCTCTGGACGTTAGGATTTCTCCACTATTCCACGACTTCCTGCCGTAAATAAGACAAACTGAGCACGACGTGACTTCCTCCTGTTCATATAGTTCCAGCAGCAACCCCGTGTCAGGTACTGCAGAACAATCCAGAATCACAGAGTAGACAACGCCTACCCACGCGCCCGCATGCGCACACCGAAACAGGACCCTCTGCTGGCGTTTCCACCAGAGCTTGTCCGCAGTTATCTTTCCACATGGATAAAAGCACCGGTGGCCATTCGCCCAGTAGACAGGACGCACTGCGTCCCCCCATATGCGAGAATCACAGACTGAAGCGGCCCCGCTCTGGGCACTCAGGTTGCCGATTTCTCCTTTGCCCTCCTGTGAGTGAGTGACCCGGCAAGGAATCCCCTAGAGCTAAGGGTCCTGCACGGCGTCCCCGCCTTCCCAGGAGACCACAGCAGAGGCAGATCTCTGCAGTGAAGGGAACAGACGGCACCGCGACCGGCCTCCAGGACGTCCCAATGGCAGGTGCACTGCCCCCCCCATGACCTACAAAGGACTGTAAGGACTCGGGTGCGGGAAGAGTCACTGGTGGGTGAGACAGGGTGCTCCCCAGGCCCCCACTCGGCTCCTGCCTCAGGACACCTGCACCTCCATGCCTGCCGCCCTGCCCACCAAGAGGTCTGTTCCAGAAACACGGTTACCTCCCCAGGCGCCTCCTGACCCAGGAAGGACGTCCCCAAACAGAACACAGGCCTCGACTGATGACAGCCTGGAGGCCGGCGACTTCTCTGGTCAGAAAAAAAGAGATGACTGAACATGTGCATGTGCCAGGTCCTGAGCTCAATGCAGCACCAAAAACAAGAAATGAGCCGAGACCCCATACCCTGCAGGAAGAAGGGGTGGCATGACATTAGGGATCTAGTGACAGCATCTGCTACAACAATTCAGGGGATGATCAAGCTCACAGTGGGTCAAAACGCTTACAGCAAGCACACACAGAAAGCACCGAGTGGGCCGTGCCAGAATACCAACAGGGGAGGGGAGCGTGGGGGGATCAACTTCATGTGCAAATGGGCTGCGCCACACAACCCCAGTATTCGGTTTAATATTATTCTAGCTATTTCTGTGAAGGTATGTTTTTAGATAAGAATTAAAACAGTAGACTTTGAGCTGGAGAGGGTGGTACACACCTGTCATGCCAGGGACTTGGGAGGCTAAGGCCAGAGAACTGCAAGTTTGAGGCCAGTTTGGGCATCTTAGCAAGACCCTGTCTCAAAATAAAAAATAAAAAGGGTTGGGGATGTGGCTCAGTAGCAGAGCACCCCTGGGTTCAATTCTCAGTATGAAAACAAAACAAAACAAAACAAAACAGTAGACTTTGAGTGAAGCAGATGGACCTCCACAGTGTGGGTGGGCCTCATCTAATAAGTCGAAGGCCTTGAGAGGAAAAAACAGATGATGCCCCTCCCCCGCCACACTGAAGGGTGTGACCAGCACTCGGCCTTCAGCCTCAACTGCCACTTCTCCCTGGGTCTCCAGAGTTTGGACTTGTCGCCCCCGCAATCATATAAGCCCACAATTCCTTACAGCAAATTTTACTACATGTATAGAAATGTATAGAAACACACACACACACACACACACACACACACACACACACACACACACACACGGGCGCACTACTCTGGAGACCTCCCACTAACTCGGGCCTGTGGGAAGGAACACTTTGAAAGAACTACTGTCACTCCTACCTGCTGTTTCCGCACAGTTAGAATTCTTTAAAACAAAGCCGTCCTCAGGAGGGATTTATACCCTTTAATCAGCTGTGATCCTCATTAGCAAATGAACCCTGAACAACAGAAAAGGAACTGCCTGTGAAGGGAGGGCGCAGCCGCAGCACCATCAGCACCACGCGGCACTGGCCACCCCAGAGCCAGGAGGGCCCCAGGACAGTGACGGAGCCGTCACCCTGCTCATTCAGAGGGAGGTGATCGTCACTCACGTTCCAGTGGGAAACACCTCCATCGCGCGTGGTGTGATGTCATGAAGTTCAGAACCCAGGCAGTGACGTCTCCCGCCTGGAAGCCCTTCTCCCTGGAGAGCCGGGTCAACGGCCCAGGCAGGCCAGGGGAGCGCCGTGTCCTTATGAAGGAAGTGAAGAATTCCGGTCCTTTAAGAATGCGCTAAGGGCGCCGGTGCGTGACCGCCGGAGCGTGTGTGAGGTTAGGGAGTGTGTTAGGGACGATTTCAGTGACCTCAGGACGCCTCGAGACACGGTGAATTCAGATCACCGGGCTCTGAACAGCAGGACGGAATCAGGTGAAAATACATGACACCATCTGGTCACAGCAAATGCCACGGCGTTGGAGGATGGACTCCCAGACGGGGGCAGCCTCCCCGGAGGCCTGGTACCCCGATGCCCGGGCACACGAAGGGACAGCAGAGGCCAACAACATTTCCATTTGTGTCCGAAAGTCCTCTGGACACACAGCCGGAGCTCAGCAGTGGGCTGGGTGCTTTGTCCCCCAAGTCCTCACCTCAAAGGTAACAGTGTGAAGAGGAGGCGGGCCCTCGCGAGGTGACGGGCCATGAGACCAGAGTCTCATGAATGGGATCACTGCCCTTCAAAGGGGCACAGAGAGCTGCTTTGTCCCTCCCACCACATGGGACACAGAGTAAGACGCATCTATGGGACCAGAAAGCAGGGCTGTGACCTTGAACTCCCTCCTCTAGGACATTAGGACACATTTCTGTTGCTCATACGCTTCCCAGTGTATTGTATTTTGCTGTAGCAGCCAAAACAGACTAATGCACCAGCTAATGAAGTGATTCTCCAAACACGATTCCAAAGCAATGGTCATTTTATAGAAGTCTTGAAAATTCTAAGATCCCATAACACCAGTTCATTATCTAAGCACATTACAGTCGGGATGGTGGCTCGTGCCTATAATTCCAGCTACTTAGGAGGCTGAAGCAGGAGGATCTCAAGTTAGAGGCCACCCTGAGCAACTTAGAGAGATCCTGTCTCAGAATAAAATAAAAAGAGCCAGGATGTCCCTCATTGGTAGAGTATCCCTGGGTTAAACCCCAGTATCACAGGAACAGACACACACACAGAAAAATGTGCAGCTCCAAGCCCACCAGGGATCCTTCCTAGTGTCCAAGACAGACAGACGGGCACGAGAGGGAGCCCTGCGAGCAGGGGGCGCCCCTCGGCGCTCGCAGCTTGCAGGGAACACACACCTCCCACCGGCTGCCTGTCTTGCACTTGCACTAACCTGGGCCCTGGGTGGGGCATGAGGCCAACCCATCCCAGGGGAGCCTGAGGGCTGTCCAATGGACTCCACCGCACAGCCCCGGAAGCACACTTCCCCCTTCAGGACCTTCCCGGGAATTGAGACTTGTCTGTGACTTTCAGGACGACATCTTGTCCCTGGAATACACTCGCTCCCTAAGGGTGATTCTCAGGGTCTCGAGCAGATTGCTTTCTGGGATATGCTCTTGGAAGTCTGGAGGGTTAAGATCATGTCAGGAGCAGAGGGGTGTCGGGGGCAGCAGAGGAGGTGCCCTGGGGCCAGAGGGGGTCACACTGCTGGGTGCAGCCTGGCAGGACGGCCTCCACCCCTCCAAAGCCGGCTCGGAGAGGCAGATCCCACAGAACACTCAGCGCAGCCAACAGCCAGCCGAGAGGGTGCCGGGAAGCAGGAGGGACAGGGACGATCTCCGAGGAGCTGCTTTCCTCAGGCGGCCTGTTCCCAAGATGCTCCTTGGTGTGAACACATGCTTAGGATTTTAAAGTTCCAAATGCAGAGGAAAGTAAAATGGGAAGTGAGTTGTATGACCAACACCCATTTCTTCCCTGGGCACATTAATGAAGGCTACTGTTGTCATCCTTGTTCCCAGCCTTTTATAGAAGTCAACATTCCGGAAGGAGGGATCCTGGAGTCTTCCTGCCCCTCCCTCTCCTCCCTCCCCAAGGCAGCCACTCTCGGTGCTGATGAGTACCCCTGACTTTCCTTCTGAATCTTTATTACAGAAGCACGTGTCCATGAACGACAACTGAATATAGAGCATTACACTGTGTTTTACATATTTACACAAAATGGTCTTCTTCTGAGCCTGAAACCTGGTTTACTCACTGAGCTCGGGCATGAGATCCGGACCAACAAACGTGGGGGCTGCTAGAGGGTCTTGGGCTATGGACCCCCCCTCCCCATTCATCCTTCCCATCCACTCCCCAAACTGGCGGACACTCGGTGGCTTGCACAGTTCCTCAACAGCAAGTCCAGAGACTGAGGCAGAACCTCCATCTGGATCTCCAGACGCCCCTGAGCCGGGAGCGCGGAAGCCTCGCCGGGTCTGTTTCTCCAACGCTGCGCTGCTGACACTGGAGCGGGATGAGTCTGTATTCTGGGGCGGGGGGCTGTCCCAGGTACTCTAGGGTCTTAGCCGCCCCCTGGCCTGCAGCACCCTCTATCCCTAATCTATGGCAAATAAAACCGTCTCCAGACATTGCCAAATGTCCTCTACTGTCCCCAAGAGAAAAATCACTGTGTGTGCGGACCTGCTGGGGGAAGAATGTGTGCGGGAACACTCTCCAGCCTGATCGTAACACCGACTCCACCAACAGTATGTGAAAGTGAAATTTCTCCCGTCTCATCAATGCTCAAAACCTTAAAAATGTCACCCGGGGGGTGCTTCGACATTGTCACTGTGTTTATAACTTGCACTTCCCTGATCACTACTGAGATCGGACACCTTTCACTACAACTACCGGCTGTCTGAATTTCCTCTGTGATGAATGATTTATTCACACCCGTTGCCTGATGGATTCCTATTGGCTTCTCTGTCTTTTCCTCACTGACAGGTCTCAGTGCTCCTAAGTCAGAACCACTCAGGAGAAATACACTGGGAGATCCAAATGCCATTGGAAATGTTCTAGTGGCCACATTAATAAAAGCAAAAGAAAAAAGAAATTAATCCTAATCATGTATGTCATTAAACCCAACGAATCCAAAATAGGGACCATTTCAACACATAATCAATAATGAGATTATTGACTTAAAAAAATAATAATAAAGTCTGCTGTTCTTTTCTTTCTTGGTACTGGGATGGATCCCAGAGGCTCTTTACCACTGAGCTACATCCCCAGCTCTTTTCATTGTTTATTTTGAGAAAGGGTCTCCATGAGTTGCTTAGGGCCTTGCCAAATTGCTGAGCTGGCCTTGAACTTGAGATCCTCCTGCCTCAGCCCCTGTCTTGCTAGGATTAGAGGTGGGCACCGCCATGTTTGACTCTCTTTCCCTTCTTTTGGTTTCCTCGTTCCATCCCAGCCCTTGTCTTTGTAATGCGGATGTTCCCACTTACAACGCACCCACCGCCTGGCTGCGCCTGCTCCACAGCACAAACCTCAGCTCCAGTCTGGATCCTAAGCCTGCCCCACCCAGCTGCCAGAACCAAAGGAGGCTCTGCCTCAGGGTGGCCCTGGGCCCTGCAGCTCTACCAATGGGGCATAATTGCTTTCTCCAACCTGCCACTTGCTTTTTAATTTGCCACCCAATTTTACATTTTGATGCAATCAAATTGTTAATCTTTTCCTTCATAATTCTTTTATGACATAAAGAATCCTTTCTATTCAAACACCACAAAGATACTCCTACACATTTAATTCTCAAAGTTTCAAAGTTTGTTTTTCTATTAGTAGTTCTTTAATCCACGATTGTCTTAATTTGTGTAGATGATATTGTGTAGAAATCTAATTTTACTTTTCCCCAAGTGGAAAGCCAACTTTCCCAAGCATTGTCTGAACGAATCCCTTCCCCTCCCCAAGCAACACCACGCTCAGGTCTGCAGCAGCCCCTGCCTGTGTGCCTCTCCAGAGCCTGGTTCCATCCATCTGCCAGGCCACCTTGGTCCCAGGACCATCCTAACTTCACACTGCAGTTGGGCTCTTCTGTACACGAGAAACCCTCCTTGCTCTGCCACTTCACCATGACAGGGCAACTCTTGATGACTGTTAACGTTAGACTGTGCTGGAAACTCAGCCCCAATGCAACAGAGGGAGGTGGGGCCAAGGTGTCAGGCACCAGAGCTCGGTCCCCAGGAATGGATCAAGGCCAATCTCATCAAGGGCTTGAGGCAGAAGCTCCATTTCTTGCTCTCTGTCTTGAATTCAAGCTCCTCCACCTTTCCGTCTTCTGCAATGAGATGATGCAGCAAGAGGGCCCTTGCCAACAGGGCCCCTTGATCTGGGACTCCCCACGCCCAAAACCACCAGCCAAACAAACCGAAGTTGTCTATAAATCACACAGTCTGCAGTATTCTGTTATAGCAGCACAAAATAGGCAACTGGAAAGCTTCACTTTAAACCATTATATGTGCTACCACGAGGAAGGACTGTCAAAACACCAGCCCACCATCAAAGTCAACTTAGTGAGGTCCTAAGCAACTTAGCGAGACCCTGCCTCAAAATAAAAGGGCTGGGCATGTGGCTCAGTGGCTGCTTAAGCACCCCTGGGTTCCATCCTGGTACCAAAAAGATCACAAGCCAAGAGGAGACGCCCTGAGTCTGCGTGCTTGAGTGCCAGGAACAGGCATCTGCTGCAGTCCCTAGAGTGACAAAGGACATGGGTATTGAAAGTCGAAGACTCGGTAACTTCAAGCTATAAATAAGATGAGCTCACAGAGTCCACCAGGGTGTTTTCACCGACCCAATACCCTTCAGTGCAGCACTCCTCAAAAATGCCCTCCCCGCCAGGCACGGTGAGGCACGGTGGGGCACTGTAATCCCGGCAACTCAGTAGTCTGAGGCAGGAGATCAAAATTTTGAGGCCAGCCTGAGCAACTTAGCGGACTCTAGCTCAGAATGAAAAAGAGAAAGGGCTGGGAACGCAGCTCAGGGGTAGAGCACCCCTGGGCTCAACCCCAGTGTCCCCCGAAACGCCCCCAACAGCATTCTGTTCTCTTCCACTAGTACGGACAAGGCACACACTCGCCCTCAGGTGAGCAAGGGTCCCTGAAAGAGCTGGTGACAGGAAACAAAAGACGTGTTTGGGAAACACAAAACCCAAGGACACTTAGCGCTGATCTCGGGAGCTGGTGCCGCGTTCCCGGGTTTTCCTGCCACATGGTAGAACTCCAACTCCCAGGCTCCTCGCACATTCTAACTTGACTTTTTGATTTGCTTTAGCTAATGAAATATCCGTGAAACGGCTCGTGCTGCTTACCTTTCCAGAGAGCGTACCTCTGCCGCATTCCGGGCGCTCTGCCTGGACCACCCTGACGCCGAGAGGGAAGGACTCGGCCTGGCCTTGGTGTAGGGAGGGAGGACAGCCCCACGCCCAGCCCTCCGGCCGCCACCAGGGTGTGAGTGAACAGGAAGCAAACCTGACACGCTCAGCCACTGAAATCTGGGGTTGTTTGTCGTCACAGTAACACAGCCCGTCCTGAGTGCGTGTGTGACGGTAGTGTGCGTTTACCAGTGTGTCGTGTCAACGGTTGTCTGCTGTCCTGCCCGCCGCCCAGAGCCGTCCTTTACTTTAGGAGTCTGTGTCTGCCACTTGATGGGGCAGAAGATGTACTTACAGTTACGCAGCGGCGAGGACAGCAGTGTGGGCTCTTCACCTTCTTAAGCTACAAAATGAAAATTTGGCGCCTGTGTTACACCACAAGTTCTAAAGACGTGCCACAAGGTGAGTCCAGCAGCTGGGGATCTGCCATCCCAGGTCTTGTGTTTAGGACCCGAGCAGGCTGCCACTCGTCACTCCTGAACCCAACGCAGCCATGCGGTTCCCGAGGTTGGGTCCGTGCTACTTCCCAGAGCCACTGCTGGCTCCTGCACTTCCAGGCCTCTGCTCTGCGGTGGTCTCTGCCTGGAGAGCCCTTCCTCCTGCCCACTGCCCGCAAGGCCTAGCGGTTCTCCACGCCTGACCCTCCTATAGGGTGCGTTCAAGCCCTGCACACGCTGGTCCTCAGGGACGCTGGGCCCAAGTGTGTTGGGAGAAATCCTAGTTCTTGGCTGGCAGCAGTGAACGTCTCAAGTGTGTAAACCTGCGGGGAGGAGCGTTCCGCTTCAGCCACCTAGGAAAGTACACAACTGCCCCAAGTTGGCTCAGTGTCACCAAGGGAACCGTATAGGAACCTGGTGGTCTGATCCCCCGTGGCACATTGTGGTTGGGCAAGAAACCTATAAAATGGATAGCTGCCCCTGCAATGAATGAGTTTGCAGGCTGCTCGCCACAAGCCTGCTTCCGCCCAGCCCCCGGAGTCTGGGTCTGGACTCTGTGCCCTTACCCAACGTCTGAGCTACTCCAGCACAAGAGAAGCTACACGAGTGGACCAGGATCCCACCTTTCCCTCTTTGTTTCCTGTCATCTGCAAGACGCCACTAAGCACCTGCTGAAGGATGGTGCACACCACTGAGGCGCACCGGACTTCCCACCTCGATGGCGCTCAGTTCACTCTGAACCAAGGGCTGGCACAGGGCGACCCGAACTTCAAGCTTTCTATCTTGCTTCCGCAATCAAGAAAGGAAATGACTTGAGGAAACCTCAGGGCAGACAGCTGCCTGTCAGTGTGACAAGCACCACTCTCGGCCCCAGATCTGAGGACGAGTAAGAGAGCCGAGAGCAACAGGCCGACCCAAAGAAACCGAAAGTGACCCAGCAACTCCTCCCTCAGGAATGCACTGTGGGGACACCAGAAGTAGAGCCGCATGAAGATCCGTAACTGCAAAAGCCTGAGATACACATCAGAGATGGCGAGCTAGCTGGGCACGGTGGCACATGCCTTGTAATCCCAGCGGCTCAGGAGGCTGAGGCAGGAGGATTGCAAGTTCAAAGCCAGCCTCAGCAGCTTAGGGAGGCCCTAAGCAACTCAGTGAGACGCTGTCTCTAAATAAAATACAAAAAAGGGCTGGGGATGTGGATCAGTGATCAGGTGCTCCTGCGTTCAATTCTGGATACGAGAGAGAGAGAGGGAGAGAGAGAGAAAGAGAGATGGCTAGGTAATTAGGTACATGCCATGGAATCCCATGTCACTGAGCTAGGAATGAAGCCACAAAGCAGCTGCTGATTAAAAAGATGTCCCCAGGACAGTATTAGATGAAAAATAATAAATAACTACAGTTCAAAACAGAGGATATGATATGATTCCTTCTTTCCAACATGTGTGTGTGGTTCTGGAAAGACTGAAGTTCTTTTATTTTTCTGAAAGGAGAAAAAAGAAACCTAACTGGCCATTCTGTAAAAGAGAAGCCTTGGAGGTTTTATGATTTGCATCTATTTCGATGTCCTTTCAAGGTTCATGCTTTTTTAATTATCCAAATAAAGCTATATGGACAGGTGTGCTACAGATTGATATTTATATTTTATTGATGCTTTTCTGCTTCAGATAGAGATGCCAAATAAGCTGTTTTGATAAAGAAATGAGGCAAACACTAATAAAAAGATGAACATGTAAAATACATCAGGAGAATTATTTCCAAGTAAAATATATCAAGAGAATTCTTTCCATGGGAAGGTTCACCAGGTAGCCCAGGATTTGATGAGTTTAAGGTTGTCAGCAATTCAAAACGATTTCCATTTTAGACTAAATTTTGCATGATATGTGAATTTTATTATCATGGCAAACCTCTTGTTTGGGTTTATGATTGTAGATCATTGGTAATTTTAGCTGCAGCGTGGCTCCATGGCAGAGTGCTTACCATGTACCAAGCCGAGTTTAACTCCCAGTATTGTAAAAAATAAAAACAAAATTTTTAGAAGTTGCCTTAGCTGGGTGGCACATGCCTGTCATCCCAGTGGCTCGGGAGGCTGAGCCAGGAGGATCAAGAGTTCAAAACCAACCTCAGCAACAGCGACCCAGTGAGACCCTGTCTCCAAATAAAATACAAAATAGGGTTGGGGATGTGGCTCAGTGGTCAGGTGCCCCTGAGTTCAAGCCCCAGTACCCAAAAAATAAATAAATAAACCCCAGCAGCAGGAATGGTTTCCACACAGACATCCCATGGTGACAGGAAGCCACGCCTGCTCGCGGATGGTGAGGCGGAAGACAGTGACAGTTGATAACAACACATTCTTCAGACCTTTTACTCACTGAATGACTTTGAAACCAGGCTTGGGGTTTTTACAATGGGTGCACACAGCTCAAGGCAGAACTATAAGGAAACAGAATCGCTGAAAGAGCAAAATACAGGGACCTTGTGCGCCCTGCCAGGCGAGGAAGCCAACCTGCAGAGCCCGCACACCCAGCCGGGGGCCTGGGCCTGCCCTCACACCACATCCACTGGGCACACCGTTCTTATTTATCCCTCTGTGAGCCAGGATGATGAAGTATCTTGGTTTCCTCTGCTCCCCACAATCAACTTGGGAGACCTCTGACCCCAAGCAGGCTCTGCAGCAGTGATGGACATGACTGGTCCAATGCAGATGGCCAGGACCCCAAGACTGTCCCCCACTTCAGGTGCCAGTCACAAGCTCCAGGATGTTTATAACATGCACTTCTCACCAACCAGCTGTAAGTTGGGGCTCCCACAGTCCCCTCTTTGGGTTTAGTTTACTTGAGCAGCTCAGAGAATATAGGAAAATACATTTACTGATTTATTATAAAGGACGCTACAAAAGACACAAATGAAGACATGCAAAAGGCAAGGTATGGGAGAAAGGACATGGTACGTCCATGTCCTCTAAGGGTGCATCTGCCTCCAAGAAGCTCTCTGCAAGAACCCTGTCCCTTTGTTTTTACGGAGATTCATTGCACAGGCGCTGGGCTAACAGGCTGGGTGAGGACGCCCAGCAGGGCCCGCCTACAGACTCTCAGCAGCAGTCCTTCCTGCAGGACAAGGCGTAGGACTTCTCTGGAACGAGAAGGGTCTTATCAGAAATGGTAGGTCAGAGAATTCTTTGTGGCCAAGTAAAGGTGGGAAAGATTAGTTCATATGGCCTACCTCAGAAAGGCAGTCGTAAGTCAGGAATCATGTCCGAAAACCAAAACACACAAGTCGCAAGTCCACACTAAGTACTTCTGACCTTCACAGTGACAACTGGGCAGCTGGCTCCAAGAAGGCCCAGTGATCTTTGCCTCCTGGTATTCACACTCTTCGTAGTCACCTTCTATGCTCAATCAGGGATGGCCTTGTGTAGCCCACAGAGTACGATCGAAATAATGATATGCACCCCTAGAGTCAGGGCTTAAATGGTCTTGTGGCTTTGACCCTGGTCTCCCGGATTACAGGCTCTGGTGGAAGCCAGCCACCATGCCCTATGGATGCTCAAGCAGCCCTGTGGAGAGATTCTCCAAGGGGAGCAGCTGAGGCCTCCAGCCAACAGCCAGCACCAACCTGTCACCATGGAGTGAGCAGCTTTAGAGGGATCCCTGTAGCCTCTGCCAGGCCTTCAGACAACTACAGTGACAACCATCTTCTTATTCTCTCGGTTGGAACTGCGCAGGCTGCTCCCAAGATCCTGAGCCACAGAAACAGTGACAGAAAATAAATGAAGTGTTCATTTAAGCCATTATGTTTTGGGGCAATGTAATGCAGCAGTAATGTAATAAACATCATAAGTAAATAGGACAATTGACAAAATCCATTCACAATCTTCCATAGCCTGGACATACTAACAGACGAGCTTAGGTCTGAGAATGGATCTCTGCTTTGGGTTGAACATGTTTATGTGGAAATATCATTAAATAGAATGTACTAGTATTTTATTAACCATGAGATCTATTGGATCTCAAGCTAGGTACAGTTAGAGTTAATACCACAAATCAGCTAAGAAAATTTCCCCTCTGGGCTTCAGTCAGGATTCACTAGATTCTTAGAAGACATAAGGACAATGTCATTTTTTTTTCCAAAAATGTTCTTTCCTTTTGAAATTAGTGGAAGCGGGGGTTAAGAAAATTTTTCTATGATATAATTTCATGTTATCAAGTATTACTAAAAATGAGGAATATGAAGAAGTTTAATCATGAGGAAAGTATTAAATAGTAAAATAAAGGAAAAACAGATACACTTTGTAAATAATTCTGTAAAATTATCTACAACATGCATAAAAACACACCAGGAAATGCACCCAAATTTCAATAGTGACGATTCTGAATGGTGAGCTTATTAGTGACTTCTTTATTCTTTTTTTATCTAGTAAAATGTCCCATTCTTTCCTACAATGAATAGTCACTTCTATTTAATAATCAAAAAATGCAGAATTTTTATGAAAATATAAATTCTGACCAAGCTTCCTATCTTCTACTTGTTTAATTACAAAAGCAAGTTCATAGGTTGTGAGGAAACAGTACAAGAAAAACACTGCTTCCCACCAAAGGACGACTGGGGAGGAGCCGGGTCAAGCGGAGGCCCGGCCTGTGACCCCAGCTGCACGGGGCTGAGGCAGGAGGATGGTGGCTTCACGGCCAGCCTGGGCGACCCAGGGAGACCCTGTCCAAAATAAAATAAAAAGGGCTGGGCTGTATCTCTGAGGTAGAGCACTTGTCCAGCCTGGGCAGAGCCCGGGGCTCAACCCCCAGAACCACAGAAAAGAAAGGGCTGGGCGGGTCTGTATAAGTTCATAAGCAGCCATCAATTAACAAGTGAATCATGAGTGGAACCTGCCTGACATATAGTTTATGATCAGTTTCATGAATTTCCTGTAAAAACAGTCCATTAAAATATCAACCAAAAAATCTAAATTGTCCACGCATGTCCAATTCAAAGAACGAAGCCCTGCTTAGGCAGGCGGACTGGGTGGCAGGCGGTGCTGTGCCCGAAGCTGCCCACGTCCCCCAGCTGATCCACTGCAGGCACTAAGACGGTCCACATGATGACACGCAAAGCCCAAAACCTTTCCTGAAGGCGACGTTCTCACAAGCATTAGGCCTGTGATGCACAGATGCTGGTCCGCCTCACAGAGTGTGGCCCCGATTGCCTGCCGTCCCCCCGCGAATGGAGAATCCACAACCGGGCCAGGCGCCAACGACCTAGCCGCTCTTTCCTGGTGAGTTCAGGTTCGGCTCCAGCCTGGGAACCCACAGCACTAATGTCATCAGGGAACTGAGAGGGAGGCAGGACCCCTGCCCCAGCCCAGGTCTCCTGAATCCAGGCCTTTTAACACGGCCCGGGGGCCTCTAGGGCCTGAAGGGCAAGGACCCAGGTCGGTGCTCGAGTCTCTCAGGTGGACAATGCCAACACCGCACCTGGGCACCGGGCAGGGATGCCAGACACAGAGCCCTGTTCACTCTCACTCATTTTTATCCTGATCGTTTCTTCTTTGGACCGGGAGGTGCAGCCACTTCCGTGTCCTGCCCGGGCTCTCTCATACAAGATCAAGCAGATCCTCACCTAGTCCTGGCCCAGGCACCCAGGGTCACACCTCAAATGCCTCCTAGCTAGTCTTGCCGGTCACCTGGCAACCCAGGTACTCCAACCCAGCTGCTCCCTGGTCCCATGGGGACAAAGAGCAGCCCCTGGTCACAGGTTGGGGTGCAGTGGTCACGGGGAGAAGGTCAGAATGTGAGGTCCGGTGGTCTGTACTTTGCATCACAGATTTAGGAATATACAGGTGTTGTCACACACACACTTAGAAGGGGTGTGACCAAATAAACTCATCCGCAGACAGCGTGCTCCCGGGAGGAAGGGCACGGGGCACGGGGAACACTGCCCAACAACCTGCAGGCGTCCGACCCCCACCCAGCAAGCAGGGGCACTGACAGAGCAGGGCCCCCAGGGATGCATCCTGGGGAGGTCAACAACCACGAGGCTGGGCTGGCCGGGGACTGTGGGAGCGCAGGCAGCAGAAAGTGGTCCAGGCAGGGGCAGAGCTGATGCAGCCGAGCCCAGGAGTCACCCCATGGGACCAGGAAAAGTGCAGAGAAGCCTGTGAAGACCTGGCGTGGACATGCCGGGTCAGCACGAGCCACAGAGGGCCAGGGTGTCTGGATGCGCTCAGAGTTGGTGGACAAACATCACGGGTCTTATCAGCACCAGTTGCCACCAGAATTTTCCTTTTAGAAAGTTAGTTCTGGGCTGGGGCTGGGGCTCAGTGGTAGAGCACTTGCCTAGCACATGTGAGGCACTGGGTTCCATCCTCAGCACCGCATAAGAATAAATAAACAAAATTCACATAACATAAAATTAACACTAAAAAAAAGAAGAACAGAAGAAAACTAGTTCTCAGTGGGAGGCAAGATGGGAGGAGAAAGCCTTGCCTTTTCCTCTATTTTCAAAATAGTCTTTAAATACATGTCCCACTCCCTGCGTTTAATTTTTTAACTGAATCATCAACTTATTTGTGATTGAAGATGTATCTGAAACTGACATCTGTCAGTCTGACTCAACTGTCAGAGCAGACATCCTGGGGTTCCAGGGCTGTTCTGCAGGTGTTCATTAGTATCTTCTCACTTGACTTTTTAATGTGAAAAATGTAAATCACAACCTTTTCCAAATGTGAAGGTGCTGATATCATTAGTCATCAGGGAGATGCAAATTAAACCCACAATGAGATACCACCACACACCCACCAGGATGGCTAAAATTAAAGACTGACAATACCAAATGCTGGCAAGGGTGTGGGATGCATGTTCCTGGCGGGTGGGGGTGTAAAATGGAACAACCACACTGGAAAACTGACAGTTTCTATTAAAGTTCACCACGTGCCTAGCTTGTGACCCAGCAGCTACCCTCACAGATACACTCAGGAGAAGAGTCTATATCCACAGAAAGACATGTACAAAAATGCTTAGGGCGGCTTTATTCATAAGAGCCAAAAAAGGAAAAAACTCAAATAGTCATCAAGAGACTGATCCGCGTTCTCGCAGACACAGTGGTGCATGCCTGTGGTCCCAGCAGCTCAGGAGGCCGAGGCAGGAGGATCACAGCTGGCCTCAGCAAAAGGGAGGCGCTAAGCAACTCAGTGAGACCCTGTCTCTAAATAAAATACAAAATAGGGCTGGGGATGTGGCTAGTGGTCAAGTGCCCTGAGTTCAATCCCAGTACCCCCACACACACACAAAAAGAGAGAGACTGAATGAGTAAACTTGGCTGTACCCAAACTCAGAAAAATGCCCAGCAACAAAGAACAAAATCCTGATTGATACAACAATACCAACAGATCTCAAATGCACCGTACTGAACACAACAGCCAAATATACAAAAAAAAAAAAAAAAAAAAGCTTGCTTTTTTATTCTTCTAATGAAACCCAAGAACAGGCATGATTAACATACAGTGATCAAAATAGCGAGGGTGAGTATCAGAAAATGGCATGAGAGAACTTTCTGGGTGACAGACTTATCATGTCTCCATTTGGGTGATATTTACACGTGGGTATCAATTTGTCAAATGCATTGAGTCCTTGTACAAACAGAGAAACAAGATGTATCCCATTTGTTTACAATAAAAATAAATTTTAAAAAATGCATTGAGTCCTACTTTTAAGAAGTATGCATTTCACAATATGCAAATTATGTCAATAAAGTAACAGGATAACAAGCAAAGAGGCAAGAATACACAAACGGCCCAAAAGCACCCGAAATGATGCTCGACGACACTAGTCACCTGGGGGAGCGCAAATCAAACCAAGTGAGATGACGCTCACACCAGGATGGCTCTACTCGACAGAGACACACCCGCCAGTGCCGGCCAGGATCCGGAGAGATCGTGACCTTCCTGCATCTCTGGTCACCTCCGAGAAGGTGCAGTCACTGTGGAAAACAAACAGCTGGAATCACCAGAGGAGCCAGCGATTCCACTCCTCGGTTAAAAGCAGGACACAGAGAGACATCTGCGCACCCACCGTCGGGGCAGAACTACTCACAACGGTGAAACTGTGAATGCACCCAAGTGCCCGTCAACAGATGAATGGACCAGCAAACCCGTGTACCCACGTGACAGACTATTATCCAGTCTCAGAAAGGACGAAGCCTGAAAACATGCTCAGTGACAGAAGCCAGACACAAAAGGATGGAACGCAATTCTCTTCGTGTGAAGTAAGTTGAACAGGGAAGAACGTAGATCAGAGGTTAAGGAACTGGAGGGGCAAAGTCAGCTATTGCTTAAAGGTTCCAGGGTTCTGTCAGGGTGATGAAAGGGACTGGACCCAGTGGTGATACCGCACCGTGCCGCAAACGTCATAATGCCAATAACTAACAGGTTCATTGTGATGGTGAAAACAGCCAGTTTTATATCATCTATATCTTACCACGATTTTTTTCTTTTTTTTTCTTTTTATTTTTTTTTAATTGTAAACAAATGGGATACATGTTGTTTCTCTGTTTGTACATGAAGTACAGGCATACCATTTGTGCAATCATAAATTTACATAGGGTATTGTTGTTTGATTCATTCTGTTATTTTTTCCCTTCCCCCCACCCCTCCCACCTCTCTTTTCCCTCTATACAGACCTTCCTTCCTCCATTCTTGCACCCCTCCCTAACCCTAATTCTAACCCTAACACTAAACCCTCCCTCCCCCCATTATGTGTCCTCATCCACTTATTAGCGATATCATTCGACCTTTGGTTTTTTGAGATTGGCTTATCTCACTTAGCATGATATTCTCCAATTTCATCCATTTGCCTGCAAATGCCATAATTTTATCCTTCTTTATGGCTGAGTAATATTCCATTGTATATATATACCACAGTTTCTTTATTGAAGGACATCTACGTTGGTTCCACAATCTGGCTACTGTGAATTAAGCAGCTATGAACATTGTTGTGGCTGTATCTCTGTAGTATGCTGATTTTAAGTCCTTTGGGTATAGGCCAAGGAGTGGGATAGCTGGGTCAAACGGTGGTTCCATTCCAACTTTTCTAAGGAATCTCCACACTGCTTTCCAGAGTGGCTGCACTAATTTGCAGCCCCACCAGCAATGTATGAGTGTACCTTTTTCCCACATCCTTTCCAATACCTATTGTTGCTTGTATTCTTGATAATCGCCATTCTAATTGGGGTGAGATGGAATATTAGGATGGTTTTGATTTGCATTTCTCTTATTACTAGAGATGTCGAACATTTTCCCATATGTTTGTTGATTGCTTGTAGACCTTCTTCTGTGAAGTGTCTATTCATTTCCTTGCCAATATTTTAAAAATTAGAAATGGGATATGCTAAAACATCGAGTTGTGTACTTTAAATGGGCAACCCGTATGCTATGTAAACAGTATCTCCACAAAGCTATTTAAAAATGAGAAGTTCAAAAAGCAACTTAGTGGTACGCACCAGATGGGGACGTCCCCACACCAGTGTGTGGGGTGACCGCCGGGCCCCTCCTGCGCTCCGGGAGTCCTCTGAAGCGTCCACCCAGCCACGCTGTGCAAGGGCGTTGGCTCTGAGGGGCGGAGACTAACTGGAGAGCAGCAGGAGGGCCCGACCGTGGTGCCCGTGCCCTGTGTTTTAGGACGGGGGATGCTCACACGGGCACAAGGACAGCAGTGGGCATGTGACAACCTTGCAGTCAATGACAGACCCCTGGACAGCAGTGGCCCCGCAAGGTTCCAATGTGTCACTCGGGAGGCTGAGGCAGGAGGATCACAGGGGCAGCTCAGCCTGGACTAGGGAGCATGGAGAGGGCGGGTGTAGCTCGTGGGGCACCTGCCCAGCTCGGTGAAAGCTCTGGGTTCCATCCTCAGTGCGATCGTAATGATCGCCGGGAGCAGAAAGACTCCTGCCACTACTGACTTGGCGACCATCGTAACTTCACGTCTACAGTGATGCTGGCGTAAATAACTTACTGCACAAAGTCATAGAAAGTGTAGCACTGGTCATGCGTAGTCCAGAACAGCTGGTGATAGTAAAGGACCCTATCAAAGGGGGATCGGCGGGAGGGTGGCAATACTAAGGACTGAACCCGGAGCAAGCACTGTACCACTACATCCCGGGCCCTTTTCATTTTATTTTGAGACAGGATCTGGCTAAGTTGCAGAGGCTGGCCTCAAACTTTCCATCCTCCTGCCTCAGCCTCCTGAGTAGCTGGGATTACAGGTGTGTGCCACTGCACAGGGCACTGTGTCTCTTGACATTACCAAGAGGCCACCCAGTGATGGACCCACACAACCTGTGCTGGCATAACCACACTGTGATGTCCCCACAACAAATCACATTTCTCAGAACCTGTTCCTGTTGCTAAGTGACACTAGTTGGTCACTTAGAATGTGAGCACGATACCGTACATAAATTACACCTCATGAAGTGCCACCCACATGAAGCAGAGCTTCGAAGTGACCAGGCACTGCCAGCACTGGGCAGAGGGGCTGATGGCAGGAGACTACCGGAAGGTCCGTAGGAGCCGCCTGTGACAGATGCCACGTGAACCAGGTGGCAGCTCCAGGTGCCGAGGCTGGGGAATCAGACACCTGACAGGGCTGCGGAGAAAAGAGGGGGACTGGTTTCTGACTAAGGCCGGAAGAACAGAAATAGCCAGAAGACGCAGAACTCTGGGTAAACGTACCAAGGTCCAGAAACCCAAAACCGATTTTTTAAAAATCCCACACGTATCCAAGATACATTCGACTTGCACAAAGGCTCATATTAGAAAGCATAATTAATTTCCAAGGGTGCTGGCACGTAATTAAGTCATTCTGTTGTTTCGGTCTGATTTTTCTTCTCGTCTAGGATGACCTGTCCCACTTATGCCAAGAATAACAGACACCCACTGTCAGACCCAGGCAAGACACCACCTTTTCAGCTAGCTTCCCAAGCAGAGCCCCCAGGAAGGCCTGTGGACAGGGGTCTCACTGCTGCCCTCCCCACCAGCCCCAGACCTGTACCCACTTCCACGCCAGCCACAGAGAACACACAGCGCTGCTTGGTGACGGTGGGACACCCCCACGGCCCCATCGGTCCCCAGCCCAGGCAAGCATAGGCCCAGACCCCTCCCAGTGGCAGCTGACCCAGCCCGGCCGTGCAGCTCGGGGAGCTCTGGGCAAATGCAGGAGGCCCAGGCCTCCTCTGGCCTGGGACCTCCAGAGCCACACCCTCCTCCCGACTGAGTTACCTGCAGCCCAAACCCTTCGCCGCCACTGCAGCCCTGCCCAGCCTCTGCCGAACGAAGAAAGCCCAGCCCTGCCACTGGACCTTACCACCTGCCACCTCCCCAGCCCCACCTGTCTGTGGTCAGGTCCTGCCTGACCACATGCATCCTCCCCTGCGGGACCCTCCAGCGGAAGCCCACCCGGACCGCAGCTCTGGGCTCCGGACACCACTGTCTGCGAACCCCTTCCCGTTCCCTCGCGTTGCTCTGCCAGGAGTCCCTGGTCTGGATGCCTGTCTTACCTACCTCGTGGGTGAAACGCGACCCCCTAGAGACTTCGGTCTGAAGTCCCCACCCTCGGTGGCCTGGAGGTCTTCCCGCTCTTACCGGGACACGCACAGAAGGCAAAGGATCACGGGAAGAGCGTGTGTTCTGACGATCCCTGACACGTCTCCAGCCGTGCCCTCCCGTCCCCTCCTGAGCCAGGAGATGAGAAGGACACAGAGCAGGCACTATGCCCACGACTCAGAAGGGGACGGCTGCCCCTGGTTAGGCAGAGGAGCCCTCGCGATCCCCACGGGGGTCCCTCGAATGTGGTCTCACCGGCTTTGCTCACTGGGGAGACGTGGGATCAGATTCTGACCCATCATCCCCCAGCACACGACATGGCACCACAGTTAGGTTCAGGGCCAGCCCGGGAACCAGCTCCACAGTCCCAGGAAACCTGCCCTGTGGACAGAGCAGTCTTGCGGCAGAGGCGAGGAGCTGGCCTCGGTGGGAGGAGGCAGGGGAGGGCGGCGAGCAGGGGCACAGGGCCAGGGTGCTGAGCAGTGAGCTGGGGTGGGGGTCTCGAAGATCTCAGAGGGCGGCGTGGGGTGGGTGAGCCAAGGTCAGGTCTGAGCCAGGCGACTGGGGGGCGGGATCAGGGGTCCGCAGGGGAGCAGGGCTGGGGGAGGCTGGGCCTGGGAGCCACAGGTGAGCCGGGGCGGGGTGTGGGCGGGTGAGCTCCGCTCCTGGGAAGTGAAGGTCCTAAACCCTAACCAAGCATCCGCAAGGCTTTGGCTGGAGCAGAGGCCAGTGGCCTGTCCCTCCGGACGCTGCTCTGCAGCCAGAGCAGCCCTGCTGTCTTCTCCCTGTGCTTTCCAGTGCAGCCCGTCTCCACGTGCCTGGCACAGGCACAATCCCAGGCCAGGGCGCTGAGTTTATCTGGGGGCACACTGACGTCCCAGGCGGGGCAGAGCACACAGGAGGGCGTGTGCCGGGTATCTGGGGTGAACACACCAGATGCCACAAGCCAGGGCCACACAGCCCTGGGGCAGGATGGTGCTGAGGTCCTTGCAAGGATCACGGCTACTGCGGGCCGAGTGCCAGGAAGGGGCAGTGGGAACCAGGTTCTGGAGGAGCAGCTTTGGGACGGTCAGTGACACCTGGACAAGCCTGCAGCAGAAAGGTGGCACACTGAGCAAGAGACACAAGCACACAGGATGCAGCAAGCATCCTCATCTGGGCCCAGTGCCAGGTACGATAGACTACCACCCCCCAACACACCAGGTGACTGATGGGTCACGGGAGGTCCACGTGCGTGGGGTTTGTTGCAGGATACCATGCCCTAGAGGTTCTAGCTGGTCCCCTCAGGACCCAGGCAGAGCAGAGGGAGGGACCAGAGGAAGGTAGGCCAGCCTGCTGGCCAGCTGCACTGCTCAGCATTGGCCACAGTCCTTCCTGGCTGTGTTCTGGGCCACATGCCACTCACCTGGCCTCCTGAGTCACAGGTGTCTTCTAGTCCTTGCAGTGACTCACCTCAGGCATAGGATGGCCCTCATGGCTCCCCCTGCCCTGTCTGCACTTCTGCAAAGAGGTCCCCACTGAAGTCCCCTGCACCTGCCCACTCGGAGCAGACCATCTCCCTCCTGCCACGCTTGGCTTCCTGCTTCCTGGTGATCTCAGTGCTCAGCTAAAGCTGGACACTCCTACTGCTGAGGCACCTGCCCTACCTTCAGAGAGACAGGTGGGACCCCCAGAGGGGACCCCCAGAGAAGCAAGAAGAGAGCCTTGCCATCTTCCACACAAGAACCAGGTTGGTGGGAGACCCTGGCCTTGTGTGGCTTAAGCTGGTTGGTAGGTCAGGGCTGACCCCTGGCTAGCACTGCCAGGAATGGTGAGGACACGCTCTCCTCCTGACCAGGACTGGAAACCCCGGCACAGCCGCCAGCACTGACATGTGTGCTGGCAACTGTGGGGCCTGCTGGGCTGGAGCCCCACCCAGGGTCCAGGGCCCAGGGTCATTCCCTGTAAGTCCAGATGAGGACACAACAAAACGGACCCCAAGGTGAGCTCCTCATAGAACTCCATGTGTTCAACTTCCAGAACAGTCTTTTTCCTCAGATGATGCCCTTCCGCCTTTTGTGATGTCCAATTTCCCTTTTTATTCATGAAGTGATGAAATGCACGTGGTACCTAGTTTTCTAGCATCTGTAGTAGAAAAACCCGGTGTCCCTTTGTTAGTTCGAGCAGTGACCATTTCGATTTACCTGGCATCATGCTAGGGAAGGCCCCTTCAGTGACCAGCTCTGTTCTCACCCGTTGTGAGAGCAGGCATCTGCTTTGCACATTGGCAAAATGAAATCTGACTGTGCCATGCACCTGAATATTCAAAATAGCCAGGGATTTGCTTAGCTTCCCCTCCCCCAGCCCTCAGGAACCTCAACCGTGACTGTGCAGGAAATCACAGAGGGCGAGGGATACGAGTGGAACAGATACTTGCAAATAAAGTCCTTCAAACGACTAAACGCAATGCAAAAGAAACAAACCACCTGGGAACCAACATTGTTCAAGAGATGCCACATGGGTGCCAGGGAGAAACCAGAGTTCACCTGCTTGCGATTCTCTGGAACACACTCTGAGCAGGGCCCATTGACTCCTGGCCCGCGTCTCAACCTCCGTTCCCTCTGCCTCTCCAGGAGACCGTGCATCCACCAGGATCACTCTCACAAGCAGATGGCAACGCGGGACTCACTAAGCCTACGTCACTGACAGCTAGCTGTCACAAGCTACTGCTGCCTCTGATTCATCCTGGCTTCGGTTCTATTATTTGAAGTTACACGTGCCCTCCATCATTCCAAAACCAGAAGAATGTCAGTTGATCTCATGCTCCAAACACCCATCTGCAAATTTTCTAATACCTGAACTTATGTCCTGAGCAAGGTAAAGCCGATGCTATATCCAAATTGCAAAAATGGGGCTAGGAAAGTAAGACCAGTTCTGCTTGCTTTTCCTTGAAGAAGAATAATGAATTCATAGCTACAGCTTTACCGAAAAACCACCAGGCAAAAAGACAAGAACGCCAAGGAAAATGTAATCTAAAATGTGTTACTGCTCAAGAAGGAAAAGGCAGTCCTAGACCACCAGCTGACTCTTCAACCACTGACAGAGAGTCCCAACCACAAAAATGTCATTTGGTTGAAAAGGATCAAATTATAAGCCTGAGATAATAAACACAAGTTTAAGGAAATGTCATCAAGCTCCTCACTGGAGAAAGAGTGACAGCCAGGGGAGGAGGATCTGGGGAGAAGGGGAATTGCCTAACAGAGGACAGGTCAGGAAATGCTGGGTAGAACTGACGGGAAAGGAATGGAGGTTGAAATAAAATGCATTTTACAAGGAACCAGAATATACATACGCAAAATTATGGGTGGGTGGGGCTGCCTGCAGCCAGGGGAAAGTAAGGCAGGGAGCAAAAACTCCATGTGCCACAGCAAAGAATCATTAGTATTGTCCCAAACGGATAGATCAAGACAGGACAGGTCACTATGAGCACATGCACACCGGCAGGGAGGGCCGCAGACAGCGGAAAGGGGAAATGGTCCCAAGCGATGGCCCCAAGCAGCAGACAGGAGGGCGGAGGGGGAGTAACTGTCGCTTTCGCTCGTGGCCCCTGCGGAGTCTCTTTTCATCACGTGCATGTGCCACCTTAACAAAAATGAGGAAGAGAAAACGTGGAATGCTGAAAAGAACAAAAACACAAAGGACCGGGGAAAAAAAGAGAACAGAAGGGGGCGGGGCTGGAGCTAGGTGGCAGAGCACTTGCCTAGCATGTGCCAGGCACTGGGTTTGTTCCTCTGCACCACGTGAAAATAAACAAATACAGTAGGGGCACTCCGTCCATCTACAACAACAAAAACACAAAAAACCAAAGTTTAAAAGAGTAGATGACCCAGAAAGACCCTGACTTTAAAGGCAAATGTATGTTATAGGAATAATCTGGACAACATTGCTAGAAAAGTCAATCATTGAGCATGACACACACCATGAATCAAAATACAACACAAAAGGGCTAAAAAGTTAAGGGCAAAAATAAACGTAAGCATCCATGGGTATGTACATCCTGAGACAGTTTGCTGATGAGGAGATGAGGGTTTCAAAAGCATAAAACAATAAATAAAATAACAATAATACACAAATGACTTAACTGCATAAAAAACATAATATTCACTTACATCAAAAAATCCTAAGCAGCTGAACTTGGGGGTGCACACCTTGTAATCCCAGCAATTTGGGAGGCTGAGGCAGGAAGATTGCAAGTTCAAAAGCAGCCTTAGCAACTTAGCAAGGCCCTAAGTAACTTAGTGAGACCCTGTCTCAAAATGAAAAATAAAAAGTGCTGGGGATGTGGCTCAGTGGTCAAGCACCCCTGGGTTCAATCCCTGGTACCAAAAAAACAAAACAAAACAAAACAAAAAAACAAAAAAACATGAGCAAAGCCAGGCACAATGGGCACACCTGTCATCCCAGCTACTCAGGAAGCTAAGACAGGAGGATCCCAAGGCTGAGAACACCCTGGGCAACTTGGTCAGACCCTGTCCCAAAATAAGAAATCAAAAGGGCTGGGGATGCAGCTCAGCGGTAGAGTACTTGCTTAGCACATATGAGGTGCTTGGTTCAATCCCTAATATTGGGGGGGGGGGGGGATCATAAGCAAAACTAAAAGGCAATCAAAAAACAGCAATCAAAATTAATGACATACACAAGCTTTTAAAATACCAACAGAAATATATTAAATATTAACATGAAAACACCAACAATACAATTTTTCAAACGAGTAAAGAACAGAAAACCCTAAAGTTAGCTAAGAGCTAATGAATATATGTGAAGTATGTAGACCCTCACTAATAATCAAAGTCAGGTAAATTACACTGTTCATGAGACCCAGACACTAAACAAGGATCAGACTTCGGATATTCACAGAAAACTGATCACTCAATTAACAGTGCTGGACAAACGCCCTGGACATATGGGCAAGAGTGAGGCTGGATCCCCACCTCATCTCTTATGCCAAAATGAATCATTAACTACGCAACACTGGAAGAAAATGTAGATGACTACTTCGATAAATTTGGCTTAGGAAAAGAAATCTGAAGCATGATAGCAAAGCCAGAACTCATTAAAAAAAAAAAGAAAAAAGATAGATAAATCTGACTATACAAAAATTTAAACCTTCTCAGCAAAACAGTGGGAAAACAAACAAGGACATGATCTTTCAGCTATAAGTCACCAGCTTCAATCAGACCCTCTGCCACTGAGATCAAGTAACAGCACTGACTACATTAAAAAAAAAAAAAAAATCCATCCAGAGGCATCACACTTCCAACACAACCTGGGCTCACAGGCCCCCTGCCCAGGAAGAAAGTCACAGCCTGGAGATGGGCTTCCATTCTGGTCACGCTCCCCACATGGGATTTGTGGATTCATGAGGCTAGGAGGCCGAGAGACCAAGCAGAAAGCGGCAGTGAAGCGTCAGAGACAGGCTGAGTCTACAGAGTGACAGTCTGAAGATCAGAGAGTTCACGGCCTGCCAAGGATAACGGGCCTGTTAAACATGTCGTGTTTCCATAGGAAATCCCTCCTATAAGACAGGCAAGCCGTAAAGAGGAGAGAACTTACAAAGAGGACAACCTAGCCTGCCATCATCTGCCTGGCTCTGCCTGCCAGAAGCAAATTAAAATCTCTCTGGAGGAAGATAACACCATCCAGAGTTCTTCAAATTTTGTGCACAATGTCTAGCACTTCAAAAAAAATTACCAGACATTGGGAGACAGGAACAAGAGAAAACCGGACCAAAGAAAACATCTCCAAGGGCATCCATACACTGGAATTATCCAACTTTGAAATAAGTACCCAGGCACACACCTGTAATCCCAGTGACTCTGGAGGCTGATCCACAGAAGGATCTCAAGATTGAGGCCAGCCTGGGCAACTTAGTAAGATCCTTTTTCAAAATAAAGTAAAAGGATTGGGGATGTAGCTCAGTGGCACAGCAACCCTGGATTCAAGCCTCAGTACCACAAAAATAGATAGATAGATAGATAGATAGATAGATAGATAGATAGATAGATAGATAGATACAACTACTTAATATGCAAAAAAGATGACAAATGAAAAATTTTAGCAGAGAACTGGAAGAATAAGCAGAGTAAAGAAGAATGAAATAAAATTTGTAAATAAAATATATAATAACAAATTAAGAATTTAAGGGATGGGGGTATAGCTCAGTCGTGGAGTGTCTGCCTAGAATGCTTAAGGTGCTGAGATAACTCCCTGCACTAGCAGGGAAAAGAATTTTAAAATCAAGGCGGGGAATAGGGAAAGGTTGATCACTGGGGGATTAAGTTACAGTTAGAAAGGAACAAGAAGTTTTGGTCTGCTATTGTATAGTATAGTGATTATAGATAAAATAACCACTGTATTTCAAAAAGCAAAAAGAAAGGATTTTATTAGTTTTCTTTATAAAGAAATGATAGAGCTGGGCATGGTAGCACATGCTGTAATCCCAGCTTCATGGGAGGCTGAGGCAGGAGGAGTCTAAGTTTGTGACCAGCCTCAGCAACTCAGCAAGACCCTGTCTTGATATTAAAAAAAAAAAAAAAAAAAAAAAAAAAGGGAGGAGCTGGTGTTGTAGTTCAATGATAGAGCACCTGAGTTCAATTCCCAGTTCTGAACAAGAGAAAAAGAAAATTTTTAAAAATTGACATATGCTTGGGACAAACATGCTTAAACTGACTTAAACATTGTACAATGTATACATGTATCGAAGCATTACATGGTACTCCATAAATATGTATAAATTTTTTATGTATCAATTCAAAGTAGATTTTAAAATAATTTGAAAAGCAATAGCGGATTATACTAAAGAGAGAAGTAGAGAACAGAAAGGATAAAAAAGAAAAAAATATAACACACACAGATCATGGTGGATAGAATATAAAATATGTGAATTTGATGTCACAGAGAGAGAAGAAAAGGAGAACAGGGTGAAGCAGTATTTGACCAGACAACATCAGAAAACTGTCCAAAACCGACTAAGATATCAAGCCACAAATGCAAGATATTCTACAAACTCCAAACAAGATATTTTTTAAAACGACAAACTAAAAGAGGAATGTGAAACATATGATAGACAAAGAATTAACATCTTTAGCATATGTTTAAAAAAATCCTTAGACATCAAAAAGACAGACAAATTAAAAACTGGCAAAGGATATAAAGAAGTAAATTCAAATAAGGAAAAGGATAAAATGCTAGAAAACAAATTATACGGAATGTGTTTCTAGTCAAAGACACACAGATTAAGGTGAGGTATCATTTTGTGACCTTGAATGGAAAAAGATTAAAAGAAGTCAGAGTCACCAGTGTTAGCAAGGGTGTGGGCCTGACCCTGCTAGTAAGCCGCGTTCTGACCTGTTAGGTGAGGTCTCTGCGTTAGGTGTGATAGGCCCAGAGGCCCAGGGAGGCACTGAGACAGGAATAATGACAAGGTTAAGCTTATTACCCCCAAAGCCCAAGAGGAGAGAGGGCACAGCTCCCCTGACCAGGCCAAAGACTCAGAGCCGTCCAGAAAAAACACACTTACCACAAGGGGGCAGCAAGGGGAAAGGGCAGGAACCAGGGGTCCAGAGCCATTCCTGAGGTCCTAGGCATTGCCCAGTGGTTTTCCTGGACAGGACAGGGTGGTTAACTTGAAGAACACAAGACCACATGTTAAACTCACAAATGATATTACTGGATTCACCCGGTTTAAAGCGGAAGTAATGTTGCAAGCAGCTCAGGGTACAGAGCCTTATCTTCCTAGAATGTGACAAAGGAACTGGGCAGAGACTGCCTGGAAATGTTTTGGTGAAGGGTGTTGAACAGTCACAGGGCAGAAGATGGAAGCCAAGGCAGTACTGTCATGACCATAATCAAGCCCCCTTTTCCTACAAGTCAGTTTGCTCATATGCACTATGTTGGCCAGGATAGGCTCAGTTATGCTGCAGTAACAAGCAATCCCCAAATTCCCAGGGCTTCTGACCAATGTCTGCTTGTGCTCATACCACATGTCACTGCAGGTCAGCTGCAGCTCTTTCCCCATTGCTTTCCCTTCCAGGACAGGATGATGGAGGAGACACTACCTGGAAGAGGGAAAGGAGGGCATGGTGGATGAGTACTGGGTCTTAAAACTTCTGCCCAAAAGTGATACAGTTCACTTCTTGCTGAACTGGCCAGACCAGGTGGCATGGCCACAGGCAGCAGGGTGGGGAGAAGCCCGATCCTGCCTCAGGGGCAAGCAGATGACCTGTGAGATACTGATCCAAATTCAAGCCCCAACACTTTCCCAAGAAAGTAATCAGATTAGTATGCAAAGATACTGAGAGTCACTGTGCTGTTCCCAAATTATACACTAGGAATAACCTTGATGTCCACAGGAACTCATGGGCTAAATAAATAAAAATATCCAGAAAAAGAATGCATTGCACTATTAGCTGACATAGAAAGATGCCCTCAATATGCTCTTATGGAAAAAAAAGAAAATTACATATATCATGTTATACTAAATGTCTCTAAAGTAATGCCTAAAATATATACTAATTTTGTCTAGATAATGAACTGGCAGTGATTCTTTTTCATCTTTAGTATTTTACCTTTCTGTGTCATCTGAATATTTTACAATAAGTATACATGACTTTTAATGCTTCAAAGACCAAAAGACCATTTTGATATCTGTAATAATTAGTGTTTAGTGTGATAAGGATATAGCAAGGTGAGCAAATTCACACCCCACTGGGGGAAAAGCAAATCAGTGAGGTCTTCCTAAAGAGCAAGGTGGTTAAAAGGCTCATACTATGAAACCAAATAACAGACATTCTAGAGTGATCTAAAAAGGCAGGCCCTGAAAGCCAGTAAAGCATTGCACTAAGACATTCATCCATGAGAGCATTACCTACATAGTGAGAGTCTAGAGACGACCAAAATGCCCCAAAATTAGCCAGTAAACTATGATATACGCAGAAGATGGAGTTTGAAACTCTAGGTTCTGATGTATTTCTAACAGAAATGAGCTCAGAATGTGGTAAGTGAGAAGAGGAGGATCCAATTGTATTCATGGATAACTTTATAGACTAATCGATCCTACATATTCCACAACACAGGGCAGAAAAGCAACCCAAAGGTTGACCATCATTATCTCCAAGCAACGGTCATACAGGTCACTTGTTTTTAATTTCTTCCTTGTTCTTCTTTGTATGTTTCTCTCTTTTCCCCTATTAGAAGCAGAATAAACTAACAGAGTAAGGTTCAGAGTATGGGTTGATCATTCACAGGGAAAATGAAGCAACTCCACTCAGGCCAGAGGACAGCAGCTAATGCCTACCTGTGACCCCAGCTACCTATGAGGCTGAGGCAGGACGATTCAAAGTTCAAGGCCAGTCTGAATATTTCAGCAAAAGCCTGTCTCAAAATAAAATTAAATTAAAAAGGGCTGGGGATGTAGCTCAGTGGTACAGAGCTTGTCTAGAATAGGCTAGGTCCTGGGTTCAACCCTAGTAACACACACACACACACACACACACACACACACACACACACACACACAGAAAAAAAAAATCACAAAACATCAGAAACATTCTCCTGCAGTGAAATTCCACAGATCCCCAAATCCACTGTCCCCTGAAACACAGCAAGGGAGTTTCTCCCAGCTTCTCAGTCACGCGCCTACAGCTCTCAGGTTCAAAGCCAGGAAACACATGAGGCCCTGGTACATGTGAACACACAGGAAAGGCCCATGTTTACACCGCTGGTAAGCAAAGCCCCAGGAAACAAGTGAGCAAGGTTCTGTCCTGGAAAGACATGCACTGGAAAGATCTCTTCACACTGACTCCGGCTGACTATAGGAGTCCCAGAGCAATTTCCTAAATGATGCATTAAGATACAGCACAGAAAAACTTATGCAGCACTAAAAGGCGGAGGCGAGAACTATTTATTGGTCTGCATGTTGTCCTAGAAACTAGAGAAAGTTCACACACACACACAGTTACAGGAAACTGATGCACACCATGTTCCCACACTGCCTCAGATACAAACAAGGATTTCACCCAGTGCTGTGGCACCAAGCTTTCCCTCCGTTCCTCGTACGGGCTGCGTTATTCCACACTGTGGCACACTGAGCACAGACGACCGAGGACTCTCAAGACGCGTGGGCTGTGCTGTCGTCCACTGGAATCTGCAAAGACCTGGGCTGGGTGGAGGACTGACGGAAGCATCTGCCTGGGGGAGCCCCGGGGGCCACACTGGGAGGCCACCCACTAGGACCACAGCTCTGCTTCATGCATGCCCCACTCTTAACCTCCACAGCCTAGGGCCTCTTCTTCCAGGGAGGTGCCCAGCAAGGTAGCAGTGGCTACCTCAGCACACCCCACAGCCAAGAGGGCCTTGGGGCAGCCGGCAGGGGGGCTGACGAGGAGACGAGGAAGCACGGCACCCAGGAAGTGCTTTCTAGATCCCGTGCCTCTGTGGGTTCCCTTCACCAAGCAAGGGCAGGCTCGTCCTCCACACTCCTGTGGTCCCCTGCTGAAACTACTGTGTCCATGGAAGCGGACACTCAGACTGAAGTGGGACCTGAGCAGCCACAGATTAACATCTACAGTGAATCACTAGTCCCTCGGTCCTCACCTCCTACCAGCCCGCTCTGCCTCCTGGCTGTTCTAGAACATTCCAGGCTCTCCTACCAGCTCCATCTGCCTGGAACATATTTGCCTAAACTTCCTAGCAACAAGACTTTCTCTACCTTGGAGTCTTTACTCCAAGTTTCCTTGCTCAGCAAGGAAGGGAAATTTCAGCAGCAACCCAGCACTGCAAAGCCCATCCATCCCCTACCTGCTTATCTTGCCTCCTGAGCTCTCAGCAGCCCTCCCATGCTGAAGACTTAGTCATCTCATTGTTCCTTTCCCCAGCGGCAGATAAGCTCGTCAGGGCAACAATTTCCCTCTCAGTTCCGTGTTCTACCCCTAGACCAGCACCTGGCCCAGCTATAACGTTCAGAAATATTTGCTAAATAAATGAACACGTTAGACTCAAAAAAGGCAACTTGATGCAGAATCAAGCATATTTAATGCAAGCCATTTTTTGTAACATTTCTTTTTAAAGGGAGAAATGCAGTACGTAAAATATTCGCTTTGAGTGTTATTAGTCATTAAAAATCACTTAGAAAATGAAAAACTAAAATTTAGTTATCTTGGCTAAATGCATATCATGCATCTTGCTAGGCATAAAATAGGTCATCTGACTCTTCATTAGCTTCACTGTCAATTAAATTTTCACAGCACACAGGTGGTCACCTCCACTCATCCTCGATGTCCCTCGTTGCAGGCACTGGATAAACGTGGAGGAATAATCATGAAATCGGGAAGAACTGGAGCCAGGGGCAGTGGCTCACGCCTGTAGTCTCAGCAACTCAAGAGGCTGAGGCAGGAGGATGGATCAGGAGTTCAAAGCCAGTCTGGGTAACTTAGTGAGACCCTGTCTCAAATTAAAATAAAAAGGTAGCTCAGTTGATAGAGCACTTGCCTGGCATGTACGAATCCCTGGGTTCAATCCCCAGAGCAACACCAACAACAAAAAAAAGTGTTAAAAAAAAAAAAGCATCATTACATCATAAAAAATGTAAGTGAATAAATAAATACAAAGCACCTGACAAAGCTCTTGGTGAGAAAGAGACAGAAGAGAGGCAGCAGGCATGCCGACTACTGCAGAACCTTCTACAACCTCACAACCCTCTCCAAGTTAAAAGGTGCCCGTTCACAACCCCAGCGTCTCCTCCCTTCCTTCTCTGCAGTGATTTTCACCCGGGGGTACTGTCCACAGGGGCAGTTTTGGTTGCACACAGTGGGGAGGGTGTGGATATTGGCACTGAGTGGGCAGAGGTCTGGATGCTACTCAGCATCCCGCAATGAATAGGACAGTCCTTGGGACCCAAAGTGCCAGCAGTGCCACCTGGGAAGTTTTGTCCTGCTGAGAAGTACAGAGGCTACCCAGCTATGATTGGGCTTCCAATCCTGTGACATGTGATGTGAAAGCAACACACATGCAGCAGGTACACTTCGAATTCCGAACCCAGCCTAGCAACAGTGGGCGGTCCCACCCTGCCTCCCACGCGGGACAGAGGCAGCGAGCCATAGCTCCCGATCACTGCGATCATAAGGGAAGCCCGGGATACCCCACAGGGCGCAGTGACATACGGCAGATTGGACCTACTCGGTGTGTTTTCAACTGATGACATTGTCACTGTAGGATGGGTTTGTTGAGACATGACCCCAACACCAGTTGAGGAGCACCTGGTAATTTCAAAATCAAGACTGGCCAGGCACGATGGCGCATGCCTGTAATCCCAGCAGCTCGGGAGGCTGAGGCAGGGGATTGAGAGTTCAAAGCCAGCCTCAGCAACTTAGCAAGGCACTAAGCAACTCAGTGAGACCCTGTCTCTAAATAAGATACGAAATAGGGCTGGGGATGTGGCTCAGTAGCCAGATGTCCCTGAGTTCAATCCCCAGTAGCCCCATCACTAAAAACAAAAAACAAAATCAGGATTATGTAACTGGCAGGCAGCCAAAGAACCCAAATCTTGTTCATCAGCAGACAGGAACCAGCAACCATGGGCAACGAGTTCTGTGGAACCAAGGAGGACACAAGCTGAGGGACCAGGACACTCCCTCGGGAAGCTGACATAGCTTCAGGAGAAATCACTGACCCATCCTCACAGACAAAGCAGGACAGCACTGAGCACCTGGCAAAAGGGCGCAAGGGAAATGTGTGCAAAAGAGATCTGAGGTGGCCTCAGAGGAGGGCATGTTCCCCACCGCAGGGAGCAGGAGGCCCAGCATGTGGCTGGGGGACAGCAGGTCACCCCGCTTGTATGACACAAAGGGACGCATAGGGAGCACTTAGGGGGGCCTTAAAGGAACAGTCTCTGAAGACAATGCTCTTAACAAAAGCAGCATGTGGGTTAAAACCAGAAGTGGGAGCAGGACACAGCAGACAGGAGACTAGGGGCGGGGGAAAGCGACTGAAGTGAGACCCCAGAGAAGTGAGAGGCCAGCCAGGAGGAGCGGTCAGTGCCTGGATGCAGAAGATGAGGAAGGGTGGGCTGCTCCGGGGTCGCAAATACGAGCAACCAGACGTGGGGGCAGCCAGGACCAGCTGTCACTGTGTACCCTGGTGCGAGACACCTATGCAGGCCCTGGTCCCCAGTCAGCAAGGGCTTCAGAACAGGCCCTGGCAAGACAGGCCTGCGGACTACAACCCAGGAAGCCGCCCTGGAGGCGGCAGCAGCAGGAAGGCAGGAGAAGCTTGAGGAAGGGCAGCAGGCAGACTCCTGCGGACAGTCCAGGTGCCCGTGCGACTCTGGGGACAGCAGCCCCAGGCCAGCTGGCACCAGCGGCACAGGGTGGGGAGGCTGTGCCAGCAGGTAGCATTGCTAAGGGAGTAGCAGAGAGAGTCTCCAGAGACCGACCAACAGGACATATGGACATAAAGAGGTTTATTTTAAGAAACTGGTTCACATGACTGTGGGGGCTGACTGCTCCCGGCGGCCAGACCTCTGTGCACGCTGCGCAGGCTGCTCTCTTTCTCTCTCTCTCTCTCTCTCTCTCTCTCTCTCTCTCTCTCTCTCTCTCTCTCTCTCTCTCTTTCACACACACACCTGGCGGAGGGACGATGGGGTCTGAAACCTGCCCCTGGTGCCTTCACCCCAGGAGATGTCCTCCGTTCCCATCCTCATAATAGTGCCCAAAATGCCGGAGGAGAGAGGCAGCCCCGCAAGGCCCGGGGGTGGCCAAGGGAAGAAATCAGAACTCCCGAGGGCGAGGCCGGAGCCCAGAGCACCGGCCTCCGGAGGGAAGCCCTGAGGGCACGGCTGGGCCCAGGTGGAGGCAGGTCACGGCGCTGCACCCCAGCCCGGCCCTTGGCCTTGGCAAGCGAGCCCCTCAAGAGCCTGCCAGGCCCGACCCACCGCCGAGTGAGTTTGAGCTTCTTCTGGTTTTTCTTTAATGTCAGAAGAAAGGAAAGAAGTGGCAGGGGGAAGATGGACGTGTCAGCAAGGAGGAACCACCGGAGAAACTGGAGGCACAGGACTCAAAAGTGCCAGGCCAACCTGGCCACTTAGCAAGACCCTGTCGCCAAACAGAATTCTCTTTGAAAAGCGTGGGGGTGTAGCCCAGGGGTAGAGCACTCGCCTAGCCCGTGGGAGGTCCTGGATTCAACAACAACAAAAAATTCAAAACTACCCTTCCCGCGTGCTGGCCACTGCGGAGCCCCACGGGGAGGTCCCTGCAGGGAGAGCGAGAGGGCACTGCGCGGCCAGGCGATTCCCGGGAGTCAGCGCTCACTGAGGGAATGTTATTGAGAGAATGTCAAGGCGTGTTGACATTAAGTTACAGGGATCTAGTTCTTTCATAAAAATCCCTCTATAAATAATGTAAAAGTTCTTCTATAAATAATGTACATAATCTACAGAAAGCAGCTTAGTGGTTGCTTAGGGATGGGGGAGACTTAAGGTGACAGCTAACAGGGCCTGAGATGCTGTAGGGAAAAGCTCCTACTGTCTGTGGCAAGGGTTGCCCACCATGCGCGGATGCACTGGAAACCACCGATTTTCATACCTTGAACTAGTGAACTGAGTGCTGCACGACTTCAATGCAGCTGGTTTTTGTTTTTGTTTTTGTTTTAAGATTTCGTTTTCTCCACTTTCTCTTTCGAATTACTTTTTGTGTGGGTACACGGGAGGGTGCTGGGGACAGAACCCAGAGCTGGTTCTGTCCCCAGCTGGCTCTATCCTAACACATGCTAGATAAGCGTTCTACCACCAAGCCACATCCGTAGCCTTTATATAAATTTGTTTTGAGACAGGGTCTTGCTGAGTTGCTGAGGCTGGTCTCAAACACTGTGGTCCTCCTTCCTGAGCCTCCCAAGTAGCTGGAATTACTGGTGTGCTCTACTGTTTCTGGCTTCAAATTTTTTTTTTTTTTTTTTTTTTTTTTTTTTTTTTTTTGCATTTTGGGGATTTTCCACTATTGAACTGTAATTAGCTTTCTTTTTATAGTTTTTTTGTTCTTTCGTTTTGTTTTGTTTTGCTTTGTTGGTCCTAGGTATCCTCTGATTACTTAATTTGAACTGTTGACTTTTATTCATTTAAACACTCTTTTTAAAAAATCATAGGATACTAAAATTCTGTTTTCAGAGGTAGAGAACATCTATATGTGAGTCCATTTTGATTTTCTGGGTACAGGCCTTGGCATTCTTTAAGTATAAGTCACTTTCAAAGTCATGCATATGTAGTTCTATTTAAACATTTTTAAAACCACATTTTCTACTTGGTGAAAAGATATTCAAAACACAAAAATTTATTTTTCCTTCAGCATTTGATATTATGTTTTCATGACAAAAGTTCAGAATATCCATTCCTTTGAAAAACAATGACATCTTCTGTGTTACTGATTGAAAAGCCCACAGCCTCACGATACACTGGAATGCCCAGAATCAAGCCGATTGCAAACAGGTGTGTGGACCCTGTCCAACACCAACAAAAGGATGATAAGTTTTTTATTATTTTCAAAAATCCTCCCACTGAATTAAAATTCAGGAATGAAAAGGTAAGAGTATCTTAAACATTTTGCGACCCAGTGAAATTGTTCACAGAGTCACTATTAGTCACTGCCTCTAACAAATGAGGTAGGTTTCATGTTTTTTTTTAATTAACTCAATCCACTTGTGCCTCATTGCAAACAACCCCACCCAAAGGACTTAGAATTGTTTATGCACAAGAAAAGTTAAAAATGATCATTTCTATTAAAAATAAAGTCACTGCCACTTCCCTTGTGTGTTCTGAGTCACTGAATTGTTCCGAGAAATGTATTTACATCAGTGGAGGCTGAACCTCCCAATCCATCCTCTCCCTATGAGCCCTCCCTGAAGAAGGGGTCTCCTGTCTCCCAAAGGTCCCACCAGAAGATATGTCTTGAGTGCCCAGGTTGGAGACAGCTCTCCTGTGACGAAGAACCCAGTCTGAGTTGGGGGTCCTCTAGGGCCAATGCTTGCCTGCTGACGGCAGCCCCCCACCCATCACCCCTTAGGCAGGTGGGCCTAAGGGGCCAGGGATGGTCTGGCCCGCCCACCCTTGAACACAGGAACACAGGTGACAAGACACGCCTGTGAGGCTCCCTCCCCTCTCCACAGTGCCCTTTGCATTCCAGGGGAATGGGTCCCCAAAGGTCAGACACCGTCACACCCCAGTGATGGTGGTCAGCAAGGAGACAGCTCCGTAACCAAAGCGTCCCTCAGTACACCAAGGCCAGTTCAAGGTCTCAACCAAGGTCAAGGTCAACTGAGCCTGGCTCTGCTGTACCTGGAATTCATTTCCTAGAAATATGCCCGTGATCTCACATCAAAGGGAAGAACCTAAACCCAGTGCCAGAACTGACGAAGGAACTATGTCACCACCACTATTTTTAGCAGATGACTATTGTCCCTCCAGTTGTAAAAAAGCAAAGCTGAAAGTCTAGAAGGAAATGACACAGACTGGCCCTCCCAACATGCATGGGAAGGCCAGTTCTTTAGAACACCTGCCTTGACAGCATCAAGGAGAAGAGGAAGTGAAAGGAACTTTGGGGACCCTCCGCGGCTGCTCACTGACAGAGCAACATCAGACCATCAGCCTGCCAGACCCAGGATGTGACCAAGTCCAAATCCAGGGCCCTTGGCTCTAACCCGAACTCACAAAAACATCAAAGACAGAGAAAAGCTGTGACCTCGCTGGCACAATACCACCCTCCCCACCCAGAAATACTCTTACTCAGCTGCCTGAGTCTGGACCCCGAAGCTCCTCCAAGCCCAAATCTGCCTCTGTTCCATTTCTGGGGGCAGCACCTCTTCTCCACCCACCTGGAGCCAAAGGTGCCCACAAGATGCACCCAGATGACTCCAGCATCCTTCTCTGCTTCCTCCTGGTCTCCTCCCCACAGCCCGGTCTCTCCCCTGGCATCAGCTGCCACTTCTAGTGGTCACGCGAGAGTCCTCCCCACATGGACATGCCATTGTCTTTACTCATCTTTAGCTAAGCATTTACTTTGCTTCCACCTTCCCTTGGCTACAATGGAACCAGAAGTACTGGTTTTGAGACTGATTCACCCACAAAAACAATAGCTCTATTTATTAAGTTTCTACTATGGAGCAAACACTTTCCACTTAAGTTACTGGTCTATTCTGCACAGAACCTCAGGAGGATGTTCTTATCTTCAGAAGTGTCTCCATTTCAGGTCAAAGGAAACTGGACATCAAAAGATCAGGGGACTTTTCCAGATTAACCACCCTAAGCCCTCATCCATAACCACCAAATCCAACGTCCACTCCAAGGAAATGTCTAGAGCTCTTCAAACCTAAATGTACATGCAAGTCACCTGAAGACCCTTAAAATATAGCTCTGGCTCAGTGGGTTTAGGGAGGATTATGAGACCATTTAGAAAAAGTTCCCTTAGAGGCCCACAGACTGGTGGCTCATTTACCACCCCTTAGGAAGCAAAGGTTCCAACACCCAATGTTCCCAGTTGGTTCCTTGCCTATCTATTCACTAGGTCTGGCCCTGCTTTCATTTCCAAAATTTGATCTAACTGTGACAGTAAGGAAATGCACACTTTCCTTCATCCCTTCTAAAGAAGAGCAAACTCATGTATTGGTTAAATCATCAACTATGGAGCTGCTTGAGAGTGGGCTGTTCAGCAGCAACTGGCTTCTAGATATTAGTGTAATTACTCTGAAACAACGAATTTGAGTAACAAACGTTTGACAAGCTTTTAATTGCTAAACTGTGAAACCAGCATTACTTGTATCTGAGTTACAAAACTCAGCTTTTCTTTTGACACAGGTAAGAAATCCCAAAGAACAGGAAGAAGCTGATTAGAAGTCGTGTTTGTAGCCTAGCTCCATAATTGCACTCTTGGAACCTTATCTGCAGGACAGAAGATATGGGGGGAGCAGAGGCTGTTGGAAATACCAAGGGCTGTTCTTAACTTTGACCCCAATTTAGCTCCGAGAAACTCGGGGTCTGCCAAAGAAGACCATCCCCAAAATAGGAGGGGAAGGCAATGGCCTGCGGACCACAGGGTCACGGAGACCCCTCAGGATTGGCAGTATCTGCACCCAGAAGTCAGAGCTGCAGGTCTCAGCAACCAGGAGGTCTCTTCTTGACACTCAAGGTCTTTTAAGTTTTGGAGCCAGGCAGGGTACATCACAGTGCGGAGCAGATACGTTCCACCCTCGTGCAGGCTCAGTGATGGTCTTCTTGGACAGACCCGTGTTCCTGTTCCTGGGGGCTAAATGGGATCACAGCTAAGAAGCGTCCTTCGGATTTCCTCGCCCCTCCCCACATCCTCCACCCAGCCCCTGGGGAGGTTCTACAACTGCATTTGTTCAAGAAAGCTATGAGGACCGAATCATACGCCTTGCAATCTTTTGAGATTAGTTCTTGTCACTCAGCAAAACTCCCTGGGCTTCCTTTATTTTTAAAGCAACTTCAGGGGCTGGGGATACAGCTTGTTGCCTAGCATGCACAAGGCCCTGGGTTTGACTCTCAGCGTGGCAAAATGTATGAACCAAGAAATTACCTTTTCCTTTCCTTGTCTCAGGACTACTATGAATATACTTAACACACTTCACCGGCACCTCCTTGAGCACAGGCGACATGGTTGCTCCTGCCTCCTCATCTGGCCTTCCCTCCACACACCCGTCTGCCCCTCTGGGGCAATGTTCCTAGCCAGGGTCGTGGGCTCCAATTCAAAAGCCAGGTAGGCATACCAGAAACTCTTAGAAGCCAGAGAGAAATTCTCTATCCCATCAAAGGCCTCTTAATGTGAGCTTATGCAGACCTGACATAAATATGCCTTTGGAAGCACACATTTATTTCTCTGATACCTGGAAATTGCTTTCAAATCCCACTACTCCAATCCAATTTTGCCATTGAGCCAACTGTCACACGGGAGTTCACTTCTACCTTAATTTTTGCACCTCTGACTTGGTAGAAATAAGAAAAATCCACCTTCAAATGTTCTTTAGTTCAGGAACACCATTTAAAAATCACCTCTTAGAAAATATTTCATGTACACACATTATGCACATAAAGACATCAAGGATTCTTAATGTCTGGCTTCATCTTAAAATCTGAGATCTGCAACCAGGAGCTGCCGGGGCCTCCCTCTCTCTCCAGGCAGAGTTAAAAAGGGCACCCTGTTCTCCAGACTCTTCAGTCTTGGTGGCTCCCATCACCTGACCTTGCCCACGGACTCTCTTAACATCTCACAGGCACACGTGCGTGCCAGCACACCAGCTTCCAGCAGGCTGTCTAAGCGAATTACTTCCCAACCTTCCTGAGTGAAATACCCTCCCTTTGTTCAATTTTGCAACTTCTTGACGTTCTTCTTTTTTCTTTGAATTAAAAGGAATTATACACTGGTTTATATATGGAATTGTTTTGACGTAGAACAATCCTAGATGACCTGCGGTTGCCATTTCGAATACTGGCTCAGTAGCTGGAAAACCAGGCTCAAGAAATTTAAAAAGAAAAATAAGTAAGAGGTATTGCAAAGAAGTGGTATCATACAGACCATGCTCTCCAAACTAGGTTAAAAGGTTTTCTTCTAAAAAAAAGCACAAAGATATATATTTTTTTTAAATGTAAGCACCATTCTAGATTACTCAGGTTAAAAAAAAACAAAAGAAATCATAACGTAAATTAGAAGAGAATAGTACTAAAAATACCACACGTCCAAATGTGTGGGGAAAAGTAAAAGTGATACTTGATGAAAAATCATGGGTAAGATAAGCCTGAAGGTAGGCTATAGTACAAAGAAAGGCAGAACTTGGTAAAATAGTGAAGAGTACAAATCCAGAGCAAAAGCTGGCTATCTGAAAAGAACAAGAGATATTTTTGACAATATTTGTCATGAAAAAGAGAAACAGCACAAATTTCGAAGCATAGGATCCAGGTGTGGTGGCCCATGCCTATAATCCCAGCTACCTGGGAGGCTGAGGCAGAAGGATTGCAAATATAAGGCTAGTCTCATCAATTTAGTGAGGACTTAAGCAACTTAGTAAGACCCTGTCTCACTAATAAAAGGACTGGAGATGCAGCTCACTGGTAGGATGCCCCTGGATTCAATCCCCATTATTGAAGAGTTAAAAAAAAAAAAAAAAAAAAAACCCAAGGAAATCGGTATATAATATGTTTATTACAAAGTTTTTTTTAAAAACTCTATAGCCTTATCATGTTAAACTTAGACCTAAGAGGTCAGTTTCCTAGAAAATAAAATTTATCATAACAGAGTAAAAAAGAAATGTAAAATTTGAATAGTCCTAGGAACATTAAGGAATTATAGACCTGGAGGTCTCATGGGGTCTTGAACTTTAGTAACTGACAGTTAAACAAGATGCTCAAAACCACGCACAGCTAGGCCTGGTGGCTTATGCCTATAATTCCAGCAACTAGGGGAGGCTGAGGCAGGAGGAGCTTGAGTTCCAAGCCAGCCTCAGCAATTTAACGAGGCCCCAAGCAACTCAGTGAGACCCTGTCTCTAAATAAAACACACCAAAAAAGGGCTGGGAGTGTGGTTCAGTGGTTAAGTGCCCCTGGGTTCGGTCCCTGGTACCCCAAAAAGAAGAAACCCTGCCCGACACCCGCTGCCATCTCGCTGTCCCGTTCTCCATGCTCAGGCAGGAGTGAAAACAGAAAGCCCAGAAGCCAGGGAGAGGCCCCAAGTGGGGCCTTCACAGCAGCGCCAAAGCGAGGCTCCACCCAGTCCTGGCCGCACCCCCTCACCTGAGCCCCACTCTGCCCACTAGGAAAGGGGGTGATCGGTGACCATGCTATAGCTTGGGTCTTGAGGGGCCCCAAAAGGCCCAGTGCTAAAGGCTCGTCCCCAGCCCAGGACACTCTCACGATCGGGAGCCCTCCACAGGTGGGGCCTAGTGGAAGGAAGTCAGGGCACCAGCAGGCCCTGAAGGGGATACTGGGACAGACCCCAGTGGCCCCTCTCTCTTTACTTCCTGAGGTGCCAGAAGGGGAACAGTCCCCCCCTCCACATGCTCCCACCACGACGTCCTGTGTACAGGCCCAAAGCAACCAGGTCAAGTGACCGTAGACGGAAACTTCTGAAATCATGAGCTAAGATGAACCTTTTCCCTTAGAAGTGGATCATCTCAGGTATTTTGTCCCAGAGATGAAGTTGACACAAACCTACAAAATGCCTTCCAGCTGTAATCCTGGGACAAGGGTCTGCGTGTCTGAAACAGACACACCTGTGTCACCATTAAATGGAACCCTTCCCATCAAAATGAGAAGGGCTGCCTGCCACACTAAATGCTGAAGTCCTGGGATTCGCGGGTTACTTCCACTACTTCGGTCCCCAGCTGACATTTTTCACAGCAAAGAGAAATTTGAAACAAACACTTGGGCTTAGCACATCACGTCCTTTACAAACACAGCCAGCTCCTATGTGAGAGTCCCTGAGGATTCACCACCAGCCCACTCTAGTTCTGGCCCTGCGACATCACTGAGTCAGGCCTCACCTTCAGGAGGCCCAGCAGGGCCGGGAAGACGGAATGGATTTCTCGTCCTCTAGAGCCAGGGGTCAAGGTGACAGGCAGCGATTCCATATCTAAGTTGGAGACCTTCCTGCAGGTTCCCAGAATACAGAAAATACCACTGCTGAAGTCGCTCCCCCCGAACTTTAGGGGCCTCGGGCCACTCCAGCGGGACCCCAGCCGCCCTCCCCTGCCACATCCCAGGTCCATGGTGGGTGCAGGTGCAGTCGGCTCCTGGACAGGGTGGCCGTGGTGCTGCAGGGACAGTGAGTTTTGCACACAGACCACCTTGTGGCTCAGCCATGGGAACAACTGCGCCCCCTCCATGAACTGTCACTTCACCCATGAAGCAAGACAGCCACCCACGTCACGGGCTCCCGAGGGCTGACAAGCTGCCTGAGCCCAGGCCTCTGGGGGCTGCAGCTCCTCCCTCAGAAGCCCCTGTGGGTTCACAGCCCTCCTCAACACCAGCTCCAGTGATCACACACACACAAACACACACACACACACACAACCAGCGCAATGGCTAAAACACAAAGGCCACCGGCTCATGGAGATGCACGACGGGGCGAGCTCCGAGGGTAGCCCTGGCCACCCCTCCCCTCGTCTCTGCTGACTGTAAATCGGCCCCATGCCTCCTCTCCCGCTAACCTGCAGCTCCTCCCATTCTCCCAGGGAGAGGAGGGGTCTACGTTCCTCCCACCTGAATTTGGGTGTGACTTGGAGACTTGCGTCAGCAAAGGTGACATTGAACCTGGGCCAAGCCGAGCCTCCAGAGTCCTGCTGACTTCTGGAACCCTGCCCTGCCATGGAGACACAGCAGGGGTCAGCCTGCTGGAAGACGGGTGGGCGTGTGGAGCAGAGATGAGTCATCCCAGCCGAGACCATCCTGTCCCGCCTTCTGCAGCTGACCACCAGCCGACTGCAGACAAATCAGCAAGTCCAGCCTGGCTCAGCCGGGCTGGGCCACCCTTAGCAAATGGTCACTGTGGCAAACACCCGTGGGCTTTCGTAGCTGTTATGCAGTGTCCCTCTGTCCCTCAAACGTCCATGTGTGAAAGTCCTGGTTCTGGGGTGGTGCTATCAGGGGGTGGTGGAGCCTTTAGGGGATGGGGTGGGGCCTGGTAGGAGCCCCTCAGGTCCTTGGGGGTGTGCCCTCAAAGGGGACTAAGCCAGGTACAGAGCTGCACACCTGTGATCCCAACTACTTGAGAAGCAGACAAGAGGATAGCAAGTTTGAGGCCAGCCTGGGCAACTTAGCAAAATCCTGTCTCAAAATAAAATTTAAAAAAGGACTTGGGATGTAGTCAGTATGCAAAGCCCTGGGTTCAATTCCCAGTACTGGAAAAAAGGTGGGCGAGAGATTGCAAGACCCTGGTCTCTTCCTCTTCCGTTTTGCTTCCTGCCTCAAGTGGTAAGCACTGTGCTCCACCAACACGCTCCGTGACACTGCACCTGGCGCTCCCCGCAGATGCAAATGGGTGAGGCCCAATGCAATAGGTCTGCCCAATCGTGAACTGGAAGCTCCAAAACAATGAGCCAAAATAAACCTTTTCTCCTTTTAAGTTAATTATCTCAGGTATTCCATTACAGTAACACAAGGCTGACTAACATATGCAGTACTTACTTCGGCCAGAGATAAATGACACACCTACATGAAAAACACATGGGTCTCTCTACTGCTGCTGACCTGGAGCAGCCCACCATGGTCAGTGGAGGAGGAAGTGGTAGACATCTCTTAATCTGCCTGCCACAAGCCCAAGTCTTCCCAGGCCCAACTGCCTCACTTCTGTTCCAGCCCCGGGGCTCCAAGTCTAGTATTTTACTCAAATCCCCCTTCTCACCCCCTTTTGTACACTTCAAATTTTGAGGATACAACTGAAACAGGGACATATGTTCCCAAACAGCAAACAAGACTCTTAGTGCCTGCTGGACCCCGGGAAGTGTGGGGAGGCATGAGGCCCGTCCACTTTCTATAGCAACCAGCAAGAATGGGATCAATGAGCCTGTTTCCATGCAAACGCAGGCTGTGAATGCCAAGCCTGACCAGGGCAGAGGGCTGTGCGTGGATGGCAGAAACACAGCCCCAGTAGGGCGCGGTGTGTCCAAAGTTTACTAACCCTCCTGCAGTCCTCAAACAATAAGCAACAACAAAACAAATCGAACAAGTAGACTCCAAGGTAAAATCTAATCACAGCTGTGAATCTTTGAAACTTGAATGTAAGCCCCAGAAGAAAAGGAGACACGGATGCTGGCGTGGGGTGCAGAACAAACGGGTCCAGGGACCTTAGGAAACTTTCTCCCAGAGGCCCTGCAACTTAAGCCTGCAGGCACAGAATCCACCCAGAGAGCAGTGCAGTGGTTTAAAGTGAGCAGAACTGGGCCTAATTTGGTTCAGGAGCTGTCCGACATTCAGAGTATCCTTCTGTGACAATTAAAACAGAGTAGACACTTCCTTCATTTTCACTGCTACCTAAAGGGCCACCACAGCTAGAGAAGAGAACCTTGAGCGGTGACACAAGGAAGAGAAGAATCGAGGCTGCTTTCACTGTCCCCAAGTCGGAGGGGACAGGCTGACCCGAAGCCCTGAAGACAGTGGGGGCACAGGCGGCATGCTGTCAGAATTATCCGACAGACACTGACTTGTTGCCTATTAAACCACACAACCCTCTTAGAGCAATGAATATTTTAGAAGGAAAGCAGTGCACTGAGCCACATCCCTATTCCACTCATCTCAGGAGGCAGGAAAGAACACGTTTTCTTAAACACAAACATCTGATCCTCAGTCGCCCAAGCCTAATGGGATGCCTGTCGGCACAGGCAGACGCCACTCCACACACCAGCAAGGTGGAGAAAGCTTCAGGAACCCCGCCCCCGCCCACAGGAAGCTGGCTCCTTGGAACTGTCACTCTGCCACTAATGCAATGACCCCTCTACCCACCAAAACTCTTGGGCCCTCGTCTCCCCCTGTCACCAGTCCTGATAAACTTGTGGACCAGGCCAGAACCTCCCTCAGGGCCTTTGCACTGGCACTTTCCTCGACCTAAAGGCTCTTTTCCCAGAGACCTTCTCTGTCCTCTGCTCCAGTGTCACCCGCTCTCAACTGACCATCCTATTTTTAATCTCAGTCCTCACTGCTTGTCCACCTGACTGCCTGCAACTAGCTCCAGGTGTCGTTGGCTGAGATGGGGGAGGATGGAAAAGGACTCCCAAAGATGGTGCTCCGAAAACAGAAGCCTGCAGGCCTGCAGGCAGCAAGCCGTGTGACCATCTGAACACCCCAAAGCCCCACGTTTGGCCACCTGGCATGCTGACACCAGTTTGCCTCCCAGTTTCCTAGTTTTTTTCTTAGGTCCAGCGCTGGAGGCTGACCCCGGGCCTTGCACCTGCTGGGGACAAGTGCTACCCCTGAGCTCCAGCTCCAGTCCTTTTTATTTTTTGAGACAGGGTCTCACCAGGTTGAGAAGCCTGGCCTCAAACTCACGATCTCCCACATCACGGGGATTACAGGCCTGCACCCCATGCCCAGCCCTCCCGGTCAGGCAAGCCTCTGGCCTTCATTCCCACCTCCCCTCTCTCCATGCCACTACCCAACCACACTGCAGCTGCCACATCCCCTGGGCTCCACCTGCCTGACCAGAAGGTCCTCCACCACCTTGTTGGTGCCCCCTAACTCTCCCCTCCCAGGGCTTCCAGGACCTCCCCACTGCATGTCTTGGGTGCCTTCTCATCTCCCGCCTCTACTTGGAAGGTCTGGCTATTTTCCCTCACTAGCGGGTCAAGATCCTCAGAGGCAGGTTCTGCTGGATTCACCCTTGAGCCTCCTAAAGCACCTCCCTGAACCCAGTTTTTGGGGCTGGGGATGCAGCTCAGGCGGCAGAGCGCTTGCCTCGCAAGCACAGGCCCTGGGTTCCATCCCCAGCACCCCTCCGAGATGGCTCTGCTCCTGCCTTCTCCCCTGAACAGCACAGGACATGGGCCCTGAGTTTCCACCTTGACAGTCAAGAGAAAAGGAAAGCAGACAACGCCTTCACCCAGCAAAACACAAAATCAAGCTGGAAGGTGAGCAAGGGCAGGGCAGGGCAGGGCGGGGGAGTGGGAAACGGAGGAGCCTGGCGTCAGGAGCCTGGTGTCAGACTTCCCCAAGCTGCATATGCAGGGTGACCTCCTGTGCTTACGAGCAGGAGGTACCCACTGTCCATAACCCCACTTCACAGAGGAGGACACCGAGGCCGAGACGCTGGGCGGCTGGAGCCTTCCTTCCCTGCCTGGGCCCTCACCGAGGGAAGGGCTTCCAAGGGGTCCAGAGGCCCTCTGACTGGCCCGAGCCCCTGGGGTTGGCTACATTGTTGTCACTCTTCTCAGGTGTTTTCAAACTTCCAGCTGAACCCGGAGACAGCTAAGAGTGGGGCCCAGCCCACTGGAGACCACCCTACCTGTGCCCTTGGTGAGCTTTGTGGGGTTCCTTCAGGGCTGGCCCTGGCACCTGCTTCAGGAGGGAGAGATTTCTGACATGAACATCTGAGCATGGAAACTCACACTTGGTTAAACTGAAAGCAGAGCCCGGCAACTGCCGCCGGAGCCACAGGAGGGCTCGCAGCTGGGTGGGGGTGCTGCAGGGCGGGGAGCACCCGCCCAGGGCCAAACAGGGCCAGCAACTACAGGCCCCTGGGATGGGTCTGGCCTTGGGAGCCCACCTGAGGTCCCACCTTAGTTCCCCCTGCCTGAGACCTCACAGGACAGACTCTTCCTCTAAGTTCAGGTTGAGTCAAGTCAGCACAAGCAAAAAGTGACGCTCACTGGCTTCCCATGTTTGTAAACCCCACCCAGACCACCAAAGGGCAAACCACTTTGCACCCTGTACCCCAAGACAGCCCAAAGAGCAGGGTCACCTCTGTCCCGAAATTAAAGCACAAGTATTCTCTGCCTATTGTAGGCTCCCACACAAAGGCACCTCACCCCTGTTTTGTGTTAATCTGTGGAATATAAAAATCAGGTGAAAACGCACTGCTATGTGTCCCCGCCTCAGAGACTAATGGGGATGTGACCAGCATGGTCACCCTGCAGTTTCTCTGTGGAAGTGTTGGGTGGCTTCTGTGCCAAAGCCAGTCCTTCTCCAGTCTTCTCAAGCCAACTTCTTTTGTAAACGTTTCTTGATTTCAATCCCTTGACATAATTACCGGGTACTCTTTGTCTCCTTCCCTCCACCCTATCAGGTGTATGCCGCTGCTCCCCTAGGGCCCTGCCTAGCGGGCAGTCGGCCGCTGGGCCTTGGCTCCTGGCGTGGCCGGGCGACAGGTCCCGTTGGCTGGTCGCTGCATGGGCCACCAGGAGCAGCGGTAGGAAAGACCAGCTTGTCGCTTCCAAATCCTGGTAGCCCCGGGAAGAGCTGATCTGAGAACCAGCGTTTTGGGGCAAGGCCAGCGAGATGGGCAGAGGGGGCAAATGGGGCGCTGGACAGGAAGGGCTGTCCCTGAAGGCAAGAAGTCACGGTCGCCTACCAGGTTCCTGGGGAAAGGCAGCGGTCAGGTGCGGGAAAGGTTGAACAGACCCCACAAGAGTCAACCCGGATTCCAGCGCGGGCCTCCAGGGCCGGTTCAGGGAGCACGGGGCGGTGCAGGAAAGGCGGGTGCTGCCGGCAGCCGGGATGACAGCCTCTCAGTCCGCGCGGCACTTTCGCAGGGCGAACGGCCCCACCACACGCCGCGAGCCGAGGAAAAGGTGCTCAGGGCCGCGGCACCCGCGGGACTCGCCAGGGCCGGGTCAGGGCGCGCGAGCCAAAGCGGGTAATGCGTGAGGAGAACCCAAACCCTGCCGACGCCGCTTACCCGGCCGTTGCGGTCGGTCTCCTGCACCTCCTCGACGCGCGGGCCGCGCCGCACCAGCGCCTGCAGCAGCCCCACGTCGTTGGCGCAGGCGGCGCGCAGGAAGGTGGCCGCCTCCGGGACGCCCTCCGGGACGCTGTCCGCGCTCACCGCGCTGCACTCCTCCTCGCCTTCGGGAGGGTAGAAGGAGTCGTCCGAGGCGATGCTGCGGGTGTCGGCCAGGCTCGAGAAGTCCTCGTACTCCTCGTACTCAGCGGGGTCGTCCCCGGCCTCCGCGCCCCGGGGTGCGGTCGCCTGCTGCGGGGACATGCAGCGAGCCCCGCCGCCCTCCGGCCCGGGCCCGGCCAGCAGCACCATGCTGGCGGCCGGGGCGCGGGCCGGGGGTCCCCGCGCGGGCCGGAAAACGCGGACGGGGGACGCGTGCCGAGGTCACCGCTCCTGGCCCCGCGCGTCCCCAGAAAAGCAGTGGCCCGCGCGCTCCAGCCCGGCGGAAACGAGCGCCAGGCGGCTGCGCTCAAGGAGAAAAGTCACTGGAGACGAGAAAAGCCCCTCGGGTGGGAGGAGCCGCGGGGGCTTTCCGAGCGGCGCGGGCGGCGCGGGCGGGGTGCGGCTCCGCGGCGCGGCGGGCGGGGCGCGTCCCCGGGAGAGTTCGGAGCGCCGCCCGGGCCTCGCTGGACCGCGGGGACCGCGACCCGGCGGCTGTGCCCGGAGGCGAGGAAGGCGCGCGGGACAGTCAGAAGCGGTAACCACAGAGGCCGAAAGCCGGCGGCGAGCGGCCCGCCCCGCCCTCGGCCAGCCCCCTGGGGACAGGGGCGGAGGTGGGGTCAGGGGACACAGCGGGCTGAGCCCTCCTCCAACTTCGGAAACCACCAGCCCCTGCACTCGCCCCTGCCAGGGCTCCAGGCCCCGGGCCCGAGTAGAGGCATCTTCTCGCGCCGCTGCGAAGCGCCGAGCCCGCCTGGTCACCTCTCGGGAGCCTGCACTCCGCGACCAGCTCTGCCCCGGCCGCGGCCGGCGTGAGACCGGGGAATCCCCGGGCGCCCCGCCCGCCCAGTTCGACTGCACGAGTTGAAGAAGCGGTCCCCTGAGGTCCCGGGCCGGTGCGGAGACCGCCGCCCTACCGAGGGTGCCCCTCTGGACCGGGGGCTTGTGGGGCCGTGGGGGAGTCTCAGCCCGAAGGGGTGGAGGGCTTGGCAGAGGCTGCAAGTCACGCAGACCCGGGGCAGCCACGGCTTGCAGGGTGGTCGGAAAAGAGCCATCCTGGGGAGTAGGGAGGGCTAGGGACCTCCAGGGAGCATGTGGGTGGGAAGGGCCAGCGGCGAACCGCGCCAGGAGGGACCCCACCCCACCCACCTCTGGCCAGGGTCACGTGGTGGGTGGGATCTGCAGAGTCGTGGCTGATTAACCCGGGAAGCCCGCGACTAGGCACTGAAGGGAGCCGAGAGAGACCTTAGGCCAGGGCCGCAGACCAGGGCCAGCCCCATACCCGCGGCCGGGCCTTGGCCCCTCGATGGCCGTCCGGGTACGGGTTGAGAAGGAAGGGAGTGTGGGGATTTGCCACAGCCCCTCACTTTGGTGAGCAAGACGCGTCGTGAGCCGGCTCCTAGTGGGAGAGACTGTGTGCGGGCGCCGTGGTGAGCACTCCAGAGCCCAGGGCATTGCCCCGTCTGACTAGCAGTGCCGTGGGTCAAGGGGACCGAGCGGAGGCCACCGCCTCCTCTCCTTTCTTCGTTTGCACTTGTCTTCGCGTGCCCACCAGGTGCCAGCTCGTAGCAGACCTTCGTCCAAAGATGAACGAAACTGCGGATGCAGCGAGGGGGACAAGGCGAGAAAACACCAGGCGCAGCAGGGCAAGAGGGCAAGCCGAGGGGCACGGGGTGGGCAGCTTGGTCCCAAAACCCCGAATTAGCGATGTGAGCCCCAGAGAGGTTTGGACTCTGAAGCCCTTGAACCCCCGATGTCACACTGCGCCGGCCGACACACGGTTGTGGTCACCGGGTCTCCAGCGTCTCCAGATGAGCGGGAAGGACTTCTGCCCCAGAAGCTGGCATGCGGCCGGGGAGGGTGGTAGGACGCGAGCAGCGATTTCTGGTGAAGATGAGCCCGCACCCGAAAGCACCCTGAGTTGGTTTGCTCTGTACGCAGGACTTTCTGAAGCCAAAACACCCCAGATAATGGTTTACTTTTTACCTTCTTCTGTAACCAGCTACAGATGCATAAATTCCCACCGGGAATTTCCCCTTTCAAGGTCGACAGTTGTTAGCATTTCCAAAGGCCTGTTAAAAGCAGGCCGGGCATTTACAAATTGAAGTGCCCCCTCCCCGCGCGAGGCCGGGGTTGGGTAACTTAAGAACTCTGGTCAACAGGGCCCCCTGCACCGCATTCAAGTTTTCTGGGGCCCTAAAGTCAGTTGGGCCTTATCACCCGTGCCTCTAAGCAAGGGTATTAAGGCTGTTTTCAGCCTTTACCACTTCCTTCTTTCCGTTCTTAGAAATTTGGGTCCAAATAGTACTGGAATGGTTTTCACTTAAAGATAAACAAGAATGGGGGTAAGGGGGCAACTCAGTAGTAAAGTGCTTACCTAGCCTGCCTGCGCTCTGGGTTCTGTCCCAGCACCTTAGAGGGCTCAAAGGGAAAGATTAGCAAGTCTCCTGCAAAGAACTAGCCCAGCCGGGTGCCCACCCCCCACCCCCACCCAATCTTTTAAAAATAAACCCCTTTTACCACAAAGACAATATGTTCTTAAATTTTCTGGAAGATGGCTGAAAAATAGATAATTTTTGTAAAGCCAACATGTATATACTATGTGTACAAAACCTACCTAGGAAGGAGAAAATGGCTTATGGGACCTTCAAACTCAGGCTAACTTTTCAATCAATAACCTTTCAAGAAATTGTGTTATATTCCCCCAAATTGTTTTAATTTATGATTTTCAAAGATATATATGCAGATACATATTACTCATTTTTTTTATTCAGCTGAATAATTTCTTTTGGGTCATTAAAAAATTCAGCGCTAGTTGGTTACCTTTCTGCATCAGGCCTTTGAAAATTGCAAGCAGTGTACATATTTTTGAAGATGTAGGAAACAGAAGGTGCCCGTAGTGCCCTCCCCACCTCTTCCAGAGGAGGAATGTGAACCCAAGCGTGACCCAGGTTCATAAAATAAGCAGTCACCACCTCCACGGGCTGGATGGAAGTTTGAGTGACAACGGGTTTAAGCCTTTACACCTTCTGGAACTGAGCACACGCGTAAGTGCTAACTTTCATCATCACTAAGATCAAAGCATCCATTGGCCCGATGATGTAAGTCGCTCTGCAGGAGCTGCTTCTCCAAATTTGTGGTCTTATTTGCCAGGAGAAGTAGCCCACGTGAACTGAATGAGAAGTGCTTTCTATTTTGTGGTAGGGAAGGCAGCATCGCTTGGGTAAAGAGCACGTTGTGGTATCAGACAAAGGAGCCTCGGACATGGCTCCACCAGCTCTAAGGCAGGGGTAGCTCCTGCAGTTCTGCTGGGTCACAGTGGGTGTGCATTGTGTGTTTCACCAATCCCTGCTTCCCCACCCCCATGACTGGAGATTCAACGCTGGGGAGCTTCGCTACTATATCCCCAGCCCTTTATTTTTATCTTGAGGTCAGATTGGCCTCCAACTTGCCACCCTCCTGCCTCAGCCTCCATCTCTGGTGTCCCACCATACCAGGCCAACTTCCTAGTCTTGATGTTTAGGATATTTCCAGCATTTTCTCTGATGTACACAAAGGTGCCTTTTTCTAGGAATTTCCTTAGAAAAACAACCCACCTCCAATGGCTTGAGCTTCTTGAACTGTAATATTTTGTTCATTGCTGTTATTCAAATATACATTTCTAGAATATCAAGAAGAAACTTAAGGGGCTGGGGTTGTGGCTCAGTGGTACAGTGCTTGCCCAGTGAGGCACTGGGTATGATTCTCAGCACCACATATAAATAAATGAGTAAAAATAAAGGTCTACCAATATCTAAAAAAAATATTTTAAAAGAAGGAGAAGAAACTTAAGGTTTATGTGAAAACCCTTCTCAGGGAGAGACAGGAGCACAGTCCCTTGGTCTCAGACAGGAAGACTCAAGTGCAAACATTGGACTTGTCCCATAGTCCTGTAGAATGACGTAACCAAATTCCAGTGAAGGGATCATTCTTGCTTGGAGGGATCATGACCACAAAGCAGATCTCCTGAGGTACGTACATCTCACACATTCCTTCATTGCTGCCATTTTTTGTCGTTGATTGAGCTTTCCAGAGTTGGTTTCCATGCTAGCAAATAAAACAGTCAATTAAGGAGGAGAAAAAAAAAAAAAAAAAAGAAATTTTTTTTAAAGTCAAATGGGGCAAAAATATTAATTGTTGGAAAAATTTAGAAGGTGGTGGTTCATAACCAAAATAGAGAGCTAGGGCAAGTGAAGAAGAAAAACACACAGCATACCTGTGCATTTTGTTAACCCCTGTGATCTCCTGGGGGCCAGGGTACTAAAGCTCATTAAAGTGAGAAAGGTCTCCCTGTCTGCCTTTGCGGAGCTGACCTGGACAGAGGTAAAGTTAAAAAAAAGGAAAAGGAGTCAGGCCTGGGAGCCAGACTTGGCTGGGGAGGTGACCCTGGGGACTGGCTTCATGAGGGCTGACATCCATTTTCCTGAACCCGCCCTCCTCTCAGAATCTCAAAGGCTGGAACCAGGGGACTACACTGCCCTCTGAGGTTCTTACCAGGCTCCGCCAGCTCCGCCTCCGGAGAAGCCCTCGGCTAGTGAAGGACAGGACATCTCTTAGTCATTCTTTTTTCAAAAGCAATTCAAGTAAAGCGAAATGATTTGTTTTAGAATGTTTACAGATTTCCCTGAGTTGTTGTGACTAAGAGGAAGTAACCTGGTGTCCGCAAGTCCACCTGAGAACCCCTAGACCGGACACCGCTCAGATCTTCTGTGAATTTCTGGATCTCCTGTTGAGATTCATTGCTGTTTGGCCCCAAGGCAGTCCAGTCCATCAGCCTAGATCCTCCTAGTAGAATCAGATTTCACAGTAGCCATGAAGGAACCTCATTTCCTTTGAGGGAAATATTCTGCCTTTGTGGGCAAGCATTAGAAGTAAACGCCTGTGACAGTTAACTGCCAATTCTGCCACCTTTTCAGGGCCCGTCCTGGGAATCAACAATAGTGGGCATAACCCAAAAAGCTCCATTTACTCTCAGGACAAAAGACTTGGGTCCTCCTCGGAATCAAGGAGGGTGGATTTTAAAGACCAGTTCAGGGAGACCTATAGGAAGTGGCATCTGGAGCTTCTCCCTGACCCGCCCTCTTGGTCCTCTCCTAAGAACAGGAAAGACCCCACTCTTTTTCCAGTCACTGCCCTGATGACAGTGCTCATTATTCTATTTTCCAGTACATTTTTGCAAAACCGTCATTGCCTTTTGTAACCTGAGAGTCAGCGGTGACCGGGTCCTATTCATTTCTTAAACCCCAGCATCTAAGAGGGTACCTCCGCCCTGGTCTATGCTCAACAGACAGATCCCTGGGGAACAAAGGAGAAGGCCACTCCTGGTGGCCTGTGACACTCTCCTCCCCTGCCTTCGCATCTCAGGACCTGCAGCTGCTCAGGAACCTGAGCTTTCTTTAGCCACGCACACATCAAACTCTTTGGATCTCCAAGAACTTTTAAAAAACCCGCCTCTAGGTCAGAATACCTGGCCCTGGGGGGCACCCAGCTTTCAAACCAGTTTCTGACCGGTGGTTCCCTACAAAGCCAGACTTGAATCTTGCCAGTTGTGACCACCATTCTCAGACTGCTGGGGGTTCAAAACAAGGAAACTTGGGGGATCAGCCAACGCTAGTGCTGCCAGCCCTTGAGGAGCTGCCTTGCGAGGCAGGAGGGTTGGGGACCCTCGTGATTAACTCCAAGCTCTCCAAGTGGCCACCGTGTCACTCTCCCTTGCTGAGTGAAAATTCATAATTAAAGCAGAGACGAAAACAGAAGCTTACTGTTATCACTGTGAACCCTGCAGTTCAGCTTACACTGTCACTGGTCTTATTCACATCAAATGTACCCCTGGAGACAAGGCATAAGGCAGGGGAAATTTGGCTGAATGCATGCCGGGAGGATTGCAGTCGGTACCCCTGATCTTTGTGACTTCTCAATCCTCGACATTTATTTCAAATCCAGAATGAAGTAAAAATTTGAAATTTTCTGCTGTACTCCTTTGCTAGGATTACCCTTAAAAAGTGCCACACAGTAAGGTGACTCAAACAACAGAAATTCATGGTGTCAACATTTCTTTTGTAAGTGTCCACTTTATGTTTTGAATATAGCCCTTTCTGCTTGGTCACTGCAACTTATTTTTTAAATAGAGTGTTTCCTTTTCTTCCTCTCTGCCTGCTCCTCCCTAATCCCCCCCCCCCACTTCCTAATCTCTGGAGAAACAGTATCACCTTTCCTCCCCAACCTAGACAGAGTTATCTGTCCCCGAGCACACGCCCACCGTAGGAACGAAGTAATCCATCCTTTGGAGATGATACCAGAAGATCTCAGAAATGACTATCTCCCAATTAACGAGTGAATCACACTCCAACAGAGAACAACGGGAATGGCCTTTGAATCCCCTCTCTAAAAGATCATGTTCCCCATGATGGACAGAATCACAGCCTCTGGGACAGGAGTCCCCTGTTTCTTTTCTGCTAGCAAAGCAATAAAACATCTTTCTCTTTTTCTCAAAACTGTGTCCTCGGTATTGGACTGGTTTCGGCGACAAGGATGGAGCTTTGGGTAACATTGTCTTCCCATCCACCCCTGGAGGGGAGGGATGACAGACCTCCCTTCCAGCCAAGACTCCAGCAAAGCAGCCTTCTGGATGTCCTCTTCCAGGCCCCAACGCAGGCTTCTCAAAACTGCTTCCTTCTGGCCCACCGTCCCCTGAAGACCTCACCTCCTGCTCTGCAGAGAAGGGAGGGAGCCGTCACCTGTGAGCTCCTGCACTCCCCTGTTCGACAGCTCACGGGCCTCCCTGAGCTTTGTTCCCCTCAGCCTCCAAACCCTAAGCCCTCAGGACTGGTCAGCCCCAGCCAGCCCTCTGGGGCTCTCCTGCACCGCTCCGACCTCCACCTTGAGGCTGAAGCCCAGCTCAGGCTTCCCCGCCCTCCTCCACAGCCAGCCTGGCAGGCACCTTCATAGGCCGCTCTTTCCACTTTCATTTGCTCATTTAAAATCATGGAAAGGTGAGCAGTGGCGCAGGCCTGTCATCCCAGTGGCTCAGGAGGCTGAGGCAGGAGGACGGCAGGTCAAAGCAAAACCCTCTGTAAAAAAACAAACAAACAAACAAACAAAAAATACACACACACACACACACACACACACACACACACACATGCACAAGGCCCTGAGTTCAATCCCTAGCACCATAATATATATATATATATAAAATATGTGTATATTTATAATACATATATATTAAAAGGGCTGGGGATGTGGTTCAGAGGTTAAGCAGCCCTAGGTTCAATCCCCAACTCTAAAGTAAATTAAAAAACTAAAACACACATGTGTGTGTGTGTGTGTGTGTGTGTGTGTGTGTGTGTGTGTGTGTGTTTATAAATATTTGAAAATTACAAAGTCCGTCCGTGCGGCTCAGGGAACCTGCCCACACTGATCCACAAAGTGAGATGCAAGGCCTCCCCTGTCCTCTGCTCTGTTGCTCTTTGGATCACTGCCCTGCTGCCCTGCTGCCCTGCTGCCCTGCTGCCCTGCTGCCGGCCTCTGCCCCCCTCCCCTCCGCTGCTTCCCCCAGGGTCCCCTGGGCTTCTCTTCTGTTCCAGCTGTGGGTATTTCCAGCCCTGAGCCATAGGTGATGCTGACACAGCCCATTCCTCCCTGGACAGTGAGGGGACACAGCTGCAGTCACCGGGATTCATGCCGGTGGCCCGTACTGTGGGCACCCCAGCTGAGCAGGGCAGGGAAGTGGGGATCCACATATGCCATGCTCCCAAGGTCCTGAGGCCACAGCGGGGAGACTGGCACTCGCTCACTCGGGACTGCAGAGCGGCGTGGTGGACATGGTGAACTCCATGGTGAATTTTCCAGATCAGACTGGTCCCTGTCCTGTCCTAAAGAGCATGTGGCTTTGGGGCCCCAGGAAGCATTTCCAAAGAAAGTGAAGGGATGTCCGTGCCCTGCCCAGCCTCCTAGCACAGCCGCCCTCCTGCCAACCCGGAAGGGATCAGAGCGCCAGTTGGCAGCACCTGCACGGCCTGCTGGAAGTAGGTGGCCAGCGTGCACCGGGTCGGGGCTGAGGTCGACCCAGCTGCTGCTCTTCTCGGCACCTTGGTGCACTTGAGCGAACTGCTTCTGGGTGGGTGGCTGTAAGGACGTAGCTCTCCTGAACAATTCCCCAGAACATTCTGATATTTTATATTTAGGACCAAAACGATCCCAGTGTACGATGATACACATGCCCAAATTCTATTCTCCCCTCTCCTAAGCTGGAGCTACTCAGTCCACTGGCTCGGGAGCGCAGCAGATGCACCTCAGCTTCTCAATATGCACATTTTGTCACAGATTTCCTCGAGGCGCCCGATGACTCATGCTCACACTCCCTGTGGCAGCAGCTGACTCCCGGGGCCCCTCAGCATGCTGCACGGACGCCTCAGGGGCTGGCTCCCCTTGAGACCTGGCTTTAGGTTCAGACGGTGTGGCACAGACCTCCTCCCCGTCCTGCCTTGCCTGGTACTCATTAACTCAGCATTGGCCTACCCCTTCCGTGCACGCACTAGACGTCCACTCCAGGCACTGGCGGCGATGGAGAGGTACCCAGCACAGCTCTGCTCCCCATGACTCATGGTGGTAAGACCCTGCTCACAGGATGGCAGCTCCTCCGAGAAGTGCCAGTCACGGGGCTTTGCATCTCTTGATTTGAAAGGGCAGCAAGATGTTTCTGCAGAGTCAAGATGTTACTGAAAAGAAGGGGACCTCCCTAAAGTCCTCAAATGGTCCAGCAGAGCAGAAAGGGTGTAACGGCGGAGGGAGCAAGCCTGGCCGGATTCCTACCACCCCAAAGGTGGGGCAAGGCGACCAGCTGACTGGCTGGCTGGTTGGATTTGTTGGCCAAGAACTGAAAGAAAACACCAAAGTCAGTCCTTCCACTCATCTCAGCCTTCGCTGAAGCCTCACAGCGTGTGCACGGGGTGCTGGGTCCAGGGTGCAGGAGAGGACCCTGTGGCCTTACTCTTGATGGCGTCACTCAGGGCCCATCCCTGTGTCTGACAGAGCTCAGAAGAGCAGGAATATGTCACACCCGCCCCCTCAGAGGGCAGAGTACCACACCCAGTTTTGGGGGGTGTTTTGGGGTTGGTTTTTTGTTTGTTTTGATTTGTTTTGTTTGTTTTTTATTTGGTACTAGGGATTGAACTCATGGACACTCAACCACTGAGCCACATCCCCAGCCCTTTTTTGTATTTTATTTAGAGACAGGGTCTCATTGAGTTGCTTGGTGCCTTGCTTTTGCTGAGGCTTGAGGCTAGCTTCAAACTTGAAATCCTCCCGCCTCAGCCTCCCAAGCCACTAGGATTATAGGTGTGTACCACCGTGCCCAGCTCATACCAGTTTTGACCTAATGCAAGAACTATATTATTATGTCATATCATACCTAATAGTTCACTGCTCACCATCTCAACCTCCACTCTCTGAGTCCCAATATCTTGGGCCCACTTTGCTCTTCCCCACATTATCAGAAAAATGGTGGCGCTTCTTACCACACTCTTTGGCTCCCATAATCTGTCCCTCCAGGAGGATTCCTGAACTATATTGATCTGTTTTCTAAAAAAACTTCTTCCCTCAAGCCTAATCATATCTCAGGCTGACCTTCGTGTCCTTCCCCTGGCCAGCACCCAGGGCTTCCTGCCAACGTCCAACTCCCTCCCGTTGACCTTTCCTTCACGCAGCCTCCAAAACGCGGCAGCACCCTTTTCCTGCTTGTTCTTGGGCCTTCCACCCACCCAGTCTTAACCATCCTGCCGGCTCCACCCCAACAAGGCGGCATGCTCTGGGCTGCTGTCCATCATCCTTAGGTTCTGTCCCTCTCGAGACTTGGGGTCACTCCGAACTGCAGACTCTGACTGTGTACAGTATAAGATCACAAGCGGCCCTCACCCAACGCCTGCACACGTTCACTCTCAAGCTCTCCAACAAATCACCATCGTCCCCTCTGTAAGGACTTTGGGTATCATATACTCATCCATTCCTGTGCCACTCAAAGGTAGCAGATGAAAGTGTTGATGTAAAAGACACTCCACATGGAGAGGGTAGGACTCTGCAGGCCCAGGGCTCTCCTGTGAGTGTGGAGAGACAGCCTTCGTTTTATCCCAGCCTCAGACATTTCCACCCTCCTCTCTGCAGAATCCCCCTGGATCTGCACTATGGCCGACCTACCCAGTGACCTTGCCAAGTCCTGCAGTCTCCAGCCCCTCTGGTCTCCCGGTGCACCCCCCCACTCCCTTTTCTTTTCCTGCCTCGGGTTAATTCTCCCAGGTCTTACATCAGTTCCTCTTGCCGACTCTGTCTCCTTGCCCTGCCCTTCACTTCCTGCTCCGGCAGCAGGCTCCCGGCTCCCCTGGGGAAATGCTGGCCGCCCCCCCTGCACACCCATACCAGACGGTTAAGTCCCACCCAGCAAAACAGTTAGACAGGGACAGTACTAGGAGAGGGTGTGGCCTGCTCCGAGGAGGCTCTGAGCCACCAGCAGCCCTGCGCCTCTCCCTGCCTGGCCCCTCATGCTCCTGGGCTCTCCTCCGTGCGCATCCTCCCCAGCAATCTCACCCAGCAGGCGCCCCAGACCCAGGGCCCAGAGCCCAGCTTTAAGAGCACAGCAGGGGGCCGGGGACGTAGCTCAGTCAGGCCCTGGGTTCAATCCCCGGCACCATCAAAAAAAAAAAAAAAAAAAAAAGCTTGGCAGGCAGCACCCTCAATACTGTCACCAGGAGGTTCCTGGGGTCCTGAGATTCCTGCTGAGCCAGACCAAACTGGTTCCTCCTTCCACCCTCCATATCAGGACAGTGACATCATGTCTGCCAGGAGCCCAAGGCAGAGGCACAAACACGCTAGCCTGCTCTTCCTCCTCAGTCACTCCCAGACCTCCCACCTTGGCTCCTGCTTCTCACCAGCCCCCTCTGCCTCCTTGCCTGCCCCCACTACCACCTGGCCTCCACACCCCAGCCTGGGCTGCCCAGGGCACATGGTGGCATCTGGCACAGCTCTTGAGTTTAGCACGGGCTCACCTGGGTTCAAACCCTACGTGGCACCAACCCAAGGCCTCAGTCCTTCACTGCTGTGCACACCCAGCTGCGGTAAACACGTGTGTTCCACAAGACAGGACTGGAATAGTGAAACAGTCACGAAGCCTCACTCATCATGACTGGGCACGGGTAGACAACAGCAGATTGGATAGACCGGCCACGGTCCACTTATACAGTGGAGCACTATACAACAGTGAAAATGGAAGACCATGCTACACACAAGGCAAGGTGAAGTTCACCCACAGAAGGTTTACTAAAAGAAATCAAACACCCAAGAGCACGTGCTATGTACAGTTCCATTCACAAAAAGTTTAGAAGTCAGGCACAACTAACCTCTAGTGTTGGAACCAGAGTGTCTACCTTCAGGAGTGAGGAGAGGGGAGGGGTCCAGAAGGGGACAGGGAGGTTTGGGGAGCACCGAGAATATCCTAGGTATTACTCTGAAAGAGGTTTCCACAGAGGGGCTCCCTTGGAGGTAATTATCGCATACGTCCATGATTTTTCTGAATGTTTGTGACACTGTGATACATTTTTCAAGAACTCAGTACCTTCTAGCCTAAGGTTGTAAGAGAAGACTGAGAAAAGTAGTGCCCAGCAAAGGGGCAAGTGAAGTCTGAAGACAGCCCTGGGTTAGGATCAGCTGCCATGATGAACCAGCCCGCGGACCCAGCTCCTTCCTCCCTTTGCCTGCAGTGCAGACCCTGCCCCCCGACATCATGGGCACCCCGTCCCTGGTGTCCCAGCTTCGCACAGCTCCACCCCCAGGGATGGAGGAGGCTCTCTCTCAGTTCTAGGTGCCCGTGAGAGAGCTCCAGAGCTTTCTAGTTCCACTTGCTACTCCTCATGTGGAACCTCTCCCCGGCCGGGCTGCCGCGTCAACCCCAAACTCCCCAAAGCCGGCCCCGGCCTAGGAGGCCCACCCTGCCTGATCCTCAGACAGCCACTGCGCGTTATCCCACAGGAAGACCCGGATGGGGAAGAAGGTGCCCGGCCCACCCAAGCCCTCCAGAATTCACCTATGACAAGGTCCTCCTCGTCATCTTCATTTTATTTTGATTCGTTTATTTATTTTTGGTGCTGGGGGTTGACCCCAGGGCCTCGCACGTGGGGATGATGTTCTACACTGAGCTGCACTGCCGTCCTTTTTACTTTTTAATTTTAACGGGGTCTTGCTCCCGTACTCACGGCCTCGCTCAGCTGCTGAGGCTGGCCTCCAGCTTGCCATCCTCCCGCCTCAGCGCCGGAGTCACTGAGATCACAGGCAGGCCCCACCGCGCCTGGCCAGCTTGTCCTTTTTTTAAAAAAGAGTTCTTCGCCCCCAGGCTCGGGAAATCCAGGAGCGCCTGGTGACGTTGGAACAGTCTTTCTGCCGTCCTGGAGGCAGGAGCGAGAATGGTGGCTTCCTCGTAGCTCTCTGGCAAGGACACAGTGAGCCGATTTGTGTCAAATGCTTGCACGGCGCTGGCGCACCCGAGGCCTTGCGAGGCGTCGGGACTGGCACCGCTGCCTGCAGGACTCAGCCTCTCTCTCTCCAGTTGGTCTGGAGAATGGCTGCTGTTCTCCTGCGCTCAGACTGGCCTCCCGTTACCCTGGAGACCAGAAGAAAATGGAAGAAACCAAGTGGAGCTAGCCGCTTGGCTTGGGTACGAGGCTGGAAGATGGAAAATCCAAGCAGCAGGTTGGCGCACGCCTGTGATCCCAGCGGCCAGGGAGGCTGAGGCAGGAGGATCACAGGCTCAAGGCCAGCCCAGGCAAGGTGGCAAGACCCTGTCTCAAAATAAAAATGAAAAGTGCCGGGGACGCGGCTCAGTGGTGACGCGGCCCTGAGTCAGTCCCCAGGAAAGACACAGCGGGCGGTGGGTGGGCCCAGAGGCCGCCACCATCAGCATGGCGTCCACGCCACAAGCCCAGGCGCCACAAGCCAAGGCCCTGTGTGTCCACGCTGGGCCCTCCAGGCGTCAGGGCCACTGTCCATCTCCCGACCACCAAGGGCCTCTCGCTCCGTCTGGGCCTCTTCACCACAGCGGCTCTGGGCCTGTCGCCAGTTGCCCAGCAGGACGGTGGTGCTGTCTTCTTTCCTTGTGGCCCAGGGCAGCCCCACAGGATGACAAACACAGAGAAGTCTCCAGAACCTTGCAGACTTCTACAGGCCCAGCCTGGTCTGGACCGGCCAGCCCCTTCCCCCCCCCGGACACCCGGGAGGCCGCCGAGTTCCTCAGGCCCGGAGCCTCCTCCACCCGGCCATCTGACCCGGTCAGCCTCAGCTGCGCGAGGCTCCTCCTCCCTTTTTACATGGTTTGCTTATTTCTGGTGCCTATGGGCTGCCCGATCGGCCAACCAGGATCCAGGCCAGCTCCCCGGCCTGGCTGCCAGCAACACAACCGTGGTATTCTCTAGTCTCAAGGGACAGTTTTGTCTTTGAAATGTTCCCGACTCAACATCTGCTCACCTGACTTTGACCCTTTTGAGTGCCAGGAAGCAGGGCCGATCCAACTTTCAAAGGCTCACAGTTCTTCGTCCACCAGAACCAGCTCTCAAGGAGACAGCGAGGCTTCTGCTCATCCTTGGAGGGCGACCCGCAGCTCCTGCCAGCCTGTGGATTCCAGCAGACCTTCTCCCATGAATAAACAAAATGGCATCTTCTGCAAGGCTTGGCGGCACACTCCTGAATCCCAGCACTTTCAGGGCCAGCCTCGACCACTGGGCATGCCCTAAGCACCTTAGGGAGACACTGTCTCAAAATAAGAAACGTCAAAGGGCTGGGGATGTGGCTCAGTGGTCAAGAGCCTTTGGGTTCAATCCCTGGTACCAAAAAAAAAAAAAAAAAAAAAGATGGAATCTTCTCAAACAACAACAAAAATAATTTCTGGTGGTACCTGGGATCAAACCCAGGGCTGTGAGCATGCCAGGTGAGCACTCCACCACTGAACTACATCCTTAGCCAAAGTAATCTCTTCTAACTAGTTCTTTCTATTTAAGAATATGCTGCAGGTATCTTTTTTTTACTGGTGAGGGGAACAGAAGGGGTAGAACCCAGAATCTCGTGCATGCTAAGTAAACGCTTTTCTCCTGGGGTATGTCCACCGCATTTTATTTTATTTTATTATTTTATTTTAAGACAGGGTCTCGCTAAATTGCTGAGGCTGGCCTCTAACTTGCCATCCTCCTGCCTCAGCCTCTGGAGTAGCAGGGGTTGCAGGCTGTGTTACCACACCTGGCTGTTGCAGGTCTCTTTCCATGCTCTTATGCCTCAGTTGTGTTCTTGAAAATGATAGCATTGAAGTCCTAAGCCCCAGGACCCAAGTACGGGAACTTACATGAAAATAAGGCCAACGCAGATGTAATTAGTTAAGATGAAGTCGTAGCGGGCTAGGCCGGCCCTTAATCCAGTGTGACTGGTTTCCTTTAAGAGGAGAAAGACACCGGAGGCAGAGACACACGTGCCATGCGAAGGCAGAGGCGGGATGACACAGTGACAAGCCAAGGAACACCCAGGATTGCTGGGCATCGCCTGGAGCTGCAAGAGGCCAGGAGGGGCTCCCTGCGGGTCTCAAAGAGCAGGCTCTGCGCGACGGCAGACTCCCAGACTTCAGAAGTGAGCAATGACAGGCCGCTGTGCTTGGAAGCCGGGTCGATGGCACCTTGTTGTGGCAGCTCTAGCAAACTAACGCACGAATCAGAACCACAGCCTTCCTGATGCGTGCGTGCGTGGCCACGGACCCTCTGTCCTTCCTCGCGTGCTTAACGATCCACTTTTGATGAGACCTTACGTCATTTCCAGTGGTCGCTATTTTAAACAGGAGCCCGAGACACGTTTCCGGTACATCTCGGTTCACTGTTGCTTTGCGTCTTTCTAGTTATTATTGTAAGTGGAATTTCTCTATTATGTCCCAGCTTTATTGACGTATCAAAATACTGCACCTGCCAGACCTGGTGGCACGTGCCTATAATCCCAGCAGCTCGGGAGGCTGAGGCAGGAGGACCACAAGTTCAAAGCCAACTTCAGCAACTCAGTCAGGCTCTAAGCAACTTAGATAAAATAGGCAACAAGATAAAATATTTTTTTAAAGTCAAAATGATCATACTACCAAAAACACTATACAGATTTAATGCAAGCCTATTAGAATTCCAATGACATTCTTCATAGAAATAGAAAAAGCAGTCAGGAAAATAAGATGTATATCTATAGGGCTGGGGATGTGGCTCAGTGGTTAAGTGCCACTGGGTTCAATCCCCAGGACGAAAAACCAACCCTGCGCCTAATTAGCATGTGAAATTTGGCGAGTTTGGGCCTATGTATACACTCCTCTTACAATCACCACATCCAGGTAATAAACATATCCGTCACCTCCAAAAGTTTCCTTGAGTCCCTTTGTTGTTCATATATTTATTCAAAGGCTTTTGAAAATTTAGGCCAAATCACCTACCAAAGAAGTCACTAAGAAAAATTTACAAGTGAGAATGATTTTAAAGAAATAAATTGTCCTTTTCCAAAAAACAAGCAATTTAAAAATACAAGCAGTGATTGATCTGAAACCTTTCCCAATTTGTAAGAGCTGCCTCCGGCCCATCTAGACGTCAGCGAGGCAGAGGAGGCCAGCGTCCGGGAAGGAAAGACGTTGGTACTGCCTGGGTTCAGGGAAAAGCAGGAGGAAACCGGGAGCAGAGCAGGCTGCTTACAGCACCGGAATCACCCTCCGCGTGGTGAAGTGGGTTTGGCAGCAGCTGCTTCTCAAAAGCAGGAGATGGTGGGCTGCTGAGTGGGAGGGGGTCGCCATCTCCCATGCTGCTCTCCTGCGCCTGGCCTGGGAACTTTGGAACAGGAAGGTGTCCGGCTCAGGTGCTCAGGCGCTGGAGGAGGGCCCCAACCCTGGGCTGCAGGGCAGAGAACCTAGGAGGAAGTCTCCGGGGAGGTTGCACAGGGCTGGCTTTCGGCTCCACAAAGGCAGAGGTGGCGCAGCACAGCCTAGGCCTGCGTCCAGTCTGCTCAGGGCTGGCCAGGGCCATGGGAGGACAGGAGGATTCCCCAGGGTTTCCTTTTTCTCTCCCTTTTCACTGTTAAAAGATAATAATAATAATAATAATAATAATAATAATAATAAAAAGTAAAATCATGACTCCCACACAAATAAAAAATTTTAAGGTTCTCTTAAGTGAATGAAGAAACTGGACAGCTGTTCCAACCAGTTTAAAGAGAACTCAAGAGCAGAAGTGTTTATCGATCAGGAATATTGAAATGAACATGCAAATGAAGGCAGCTAGCTGGTTTTCCGAGGTGGCTAGCGAGAAGTCAGCGGGACCTGTTCTGATCAGGACGGAATTTGCCTTATCTATAAATCAGCATCGTCTGGCACAGCTATCAGTTCCTCTACTGGGTTGAATAGTGTCCACCAAAACTTCTTCTCTACCCGGAACCTGAGCACTTGACCTTATTTGAAATAAGGCCTATGCAGATGTAATCAAGTGGAGATCAACTCACAGTGGATTAGAGTAAGCCCTAAATCTAATATGCCTGGTGTCTTTATAAGAGGAAATTCGGACACGGTGACACAGGCGCAGTGCAGAAGGCCCTGTAAACAGAGAGGCAGGCTCAGAAGATGCAGCCAAGCCAGGACAAGGCACCCAGAGCACCGTCCCAGCCACCAGGAGCTGGGAAGAGGTGGGGGGAGCTGGGTCTGCTCACGCCCGCTTTACAGATCTGTGACCTCGAGAGCCCCAGACAAGAAATGTCTGCTGTTCTCAAAGCCCTGTTTTCTGAGACTGCGTCCCGGTAACCCTCTGGTTACCGGGTAAGTTATGGGTAAACTAAGTTACCCATAACTTGCTGGGGCACAAAATAGCTCAAAGACAATGAAAGGCTATGATCCATCAACCTGGAAGCGTGCGCCCCATCTAGTCCGGAAATAAGCCGAACTGTTGTAAGTTGGGTCCATCCATACTTGGAAAATGACCAGTCCATGTTATTTTATAATACAAACCACAGAGAACAAATATTGACGAGTTTCTGGAATGGAGAGATCAGGCAGGAAAAAAGAAAACATCTGGAGGAAATCAGGTGTTAATGCCACGGATGATACTCACCTGCCTGTGAAATCTAATTGTCCTGCTGCTTCTTACTGGACGGTGCTTTCTGTTTGAATCTAAACATATGCCATTAAAATAGCATCAGAGTTCATAGGTGCTGGGACTCTCCTCTGTCTGAAAAGATTAGTGTTTGTCCTGACTTAACATAAGGACAACATCCAAAGATGGTCAAGAAAAATCCCTTAAGCCTTGCCTTGGCATTGCTGAATGAGGCGGGCTTAGGCCAAGAACAAGCACTTTATGCTGAGCTAGATCCTCAACCCTGTTTTGAGTTTTTATTTTGTGACAGAGCCTCTCTATGTGGCTGATACTGACCTCAAATCTGAGATTCTCCTGCCTCAACCTCTGGAGTAGTTGGGATTACAGGTATGCCCCAAGATTCCCAACCACCTCTTTTCTTCATAAACTATCCAGCCACAGGTATTCTGTAATAGCACAGTGGAAACAAATTTATATAAAGAGACTGTTTAAGGCATCAAAATATTTGACAGTGTTTATTGTCATATATATTTCTATAAAAGGTTGAACTTTTTAGCATATGTTGTATAAATGCTGGAAATTCTTTGATTTAAATAATTCTTAAGTCAAAATATTTTAAGAAGAATTTTTGTATACTTATTCGTTTGTTTCTCCTGCAGAGGCTTATTCCCTGCGGCGCATAAGATTTGGAAGTACTAGACTATAATATCAGAAATCTACAAAGTACTGAAGATTTGCTTTGTATGATTCAGCTTTTTCCATCACCACGAATAAAACAATAACAACAGCAAAGGCCAGACTTTCATGGCAGAGAACCTCCTGTGAAAATCTGCATTCTGACTGCTGCCAAAGTTTTCTTTGGAGAAGGATCAGAGCAAAATTTTCAGATTGGTGTTTAAGCCGGTCCAATTTTTAAATCAGACAATGATTAGCTGAACTAGCTCAGGACACAAAACTTGAAGTTTTGCAGAAGATTGATAAAACTCCCCTCTTGATCCTATTATAAAAACCAATAAAGGAAATTGAGTGTAGAAATTTGTTCAAGATTCTGTTGGTTTTCTTGAGCCTTGAGCTCATCACAAAAACTGTGATATTTTCAAAGTGGTGCGAAAATTCTTCAAAGGAAGTTGGGCAAATAGTATAAAAAAAAAAAAAATGGGGGTTTGGCCCTGGTGGTGCTTCAGAAATGCTGGCTACCCATTCCTGGTGCCTGCTGTGTTTGCATCATCAGGAGACCCTTGCAAAACTCTGCCCAGGAACTGGTAAGAAAACGTCATGAAGCCGAGCACAGAGCAGTCGACCCAGTCGCGCGCAGGAAGATCATGAGTTCCAAGCCAGCCTGGGCAACTCAGCAGGACCCTGTCTCAAGTTAAAATAATAAAAAGGGCCGGGGATGTGGCTCAGTGGCAGAGCACAACTACTGCAAAAAAAAAAAAAAAAAAAAAAAAGAAAAGAAGGGGCTGGGGATATAGCTCAGTTGGTAGGGCGCTTGTCTCACAAGCACGAAGGCCCTGGGTTCTGATCCCCAGCCTCTCAAAGGAGGAAAATAAAGAGAAGAAAATCTCCACTAGGAAATTGGCTCTGTGACAGCTCTACGCAGCCCCCAGGTGGTTCTTCTGGCTCTGGTTGTAACATTTAGGACCCGGACCAAGCTGTGACTATTGGGAATCATTGCTAAAATTGTCTTCCTATGTATATTTTTCAACTTAAAAATTTCAAAGACAATGCTCTTAAAACGAATTTAATGGGAAAATAATCTTATTGAGTGCAGGCATAGACTGGACTTGGGGACTATACTCTAAATGTCTTGCCTTCAAAATTCCATCTTAGAGCTTATCCCGAAACCCGCTTTATCTGTGCGCAATGTTGCACACCTGTAATCCTGGCAGTTTGGGAGGCTGAGGTGGGAGGATTTTGAGTTCAAAGCCAGCCTCAGCAATTTAGAGAGACTCTATCTCAAAATAAATTAAAAAATATAAAAAGGGGCCAGGGATGTAGCTCAGTGATTAAGCATCCCTGGGTTTCATCCCTGGTACCATGAATAAGAGAGAGAGAGAAAGAGAGAGAGAGAGAGAGAGAGAGAGAGAGGCTCACACCCCCTTTTCCCTGATATTTGTCTGTGCCAGAAAACATCTCCGAGAAGAGGGTTTTTTGGCTGGGGGAGGTGGGTCGTGTACCAGGGATTGGACTCAGGGGCACTCAGCCACTGAGCCACATCCCCAGCCCTATTTTGTATTTTATTTAGAGACAGGGTCTCGCTGAGTTGCTTAGTGCCTCACCATTGCTGAGGCTGGCTTTGAACTCTTGATCCTCCTGCCTCAGCCTCCTGAGCCGCTGGGATTTTACACGTGTGGCCACTGCGCCCAGCAAAGAAGAGTTTTTTTGAAGTTGAGGCGTTTGCTGAAGATAATCTCCAGAAAATGACTGTAAAGTCCCTTCAGGTGGACTGCCCAGAGTGCCTATTTGCTTTTCCCCTACCAGGGGTAACTGGGTTCTCCCTGGTGCACACCCCGCTGCCCTGGGGAACCCAGTACCCTGCGGAAGGCAATACCACCTCCAGCAGGGGCTGGGTGCCAGACAATTCTTGTCAATCAGCACGACTTGGTGTTCTGGGTTGACCACATGTCGGAAACCGTCCAGTAAAGGGCCACTAGAACTTCCTGTTAAGGCTCTGAAGACAAACCCAGTCTCTGTCTCCGCATCTCTCACTGCATGTGAGGGATGAAGACGAGGGTTTTGACTTCTACCAGACCACAGAGGAAACAGGTCCCAGGAAAAAATCATTGCCATGAAAGGAAGAGCAAAATGGCAGACAGATAGACATAAATGAGTCACTGGGTCCACCTGCCTAGACATTTGTTCACCACTGGACATGTTATGTGAACCAATGAATCCCCTTGTCATTTAGGCAAATTTAAGTTGAGTTTCTAATTACCTACCATAAAAAAAAAAAGTCTTTGCTACATGCTACAGCTGTAGGTCAGTAGAGCATTTGCCTAGTATGCACAAAGTCCCGGTTCAAGTCCCAGCACCCCCTTCTCACCTTTAAAAACCCCTACTTCTACTAAATCTGAATTTGGTGCCAGAAGGCAGATGTCACAAATCATAAACCATGAGAGGCTAAGCTACCTGATTAACAGTGAGGACACTTCTAACCCAGGTTTGAAACTGGCAATCCTTGTTACGTGTTTTCAAAATGGTTCAATCAGCCATCTTTAATTATGTCTTAAGAAACAGGCTTCCTGTCCATCACCATAGTTTTCGGGAAATATTTTTGGTAGGAATCTTTCTAGAGTATGTTGGCTAATTCTTGGAATCTTTTGTAAGGTTTTAAAAGAAAAAAATAAAAAATAAAAACACTAATTTGGGTTTAAGGTGACCAAACTGGAGTCAGAGAGTCAATAATTGCTGATGCTCATGACAGTCATAACCGAGACGGCCATTCTGGATGATTGCTGGGTAAATACGTATCCTTAAGAGGAGGAAGAAAACGTCCTGTTATTATTCTGTTTTAGCCCACACAGAGCCTCTGGTTCTGCATTCAAGGAGTTGACCAGTTGTAGATCAAAAAGATTTAAGCAAAATTGCATCTCTACTGAACATGTACATATCTATCTATAAATAGAGAGATAGATAGCTAGATGACAGAATGATTGATAGATTTTTTTTTTTTTTTTTGGCTGTTCTTTGAACCCTATAATGTAGCAACTGTTTACATAGCTTTCCCATATTATGTATTATAAGTAATATAGAAGTGATTTAAATATAGAAGAAGATTGCATAGGTTACATGCAAATACTGTACTGTTTGAGATAATGAATGTGAGCATTTGTGGATTTTTACATCTGGAACCAATGTTCTATGACTACTGAGGAATGATTTTATTTGAGTTTTTCCTTCCTATGAACTTGAAAACAGCATAACATTTTAGGCTGGATGTTACAAGGATCACAAAGAGTGCCCTCCTCCCTCCTCTTTAACCAGGGCAAATGCAAGACCCTGAGCTCAGTATTTACACAAACTGATGTCTTTTTTAAATGTATCTTTAAAGATAAAAATATGCACTGGGCTTAATGGTGCATATCTGTAGTCCCAGCTACTGAGAGGTTGGAATGGAAGAATTGCAGGAGCAATTTTAAAAAAATTCTTCTATAATTACCATTTTATTGGCTTATTTTTGACCATAATCCTATTTGTTTTGAAATTTCAAATGCCATTAAAAGAAGGAACATGATTTGTAGTAGCTTTCAAAATGGAGATAGATTTTTGAAGATTGAGAATATTCTGGATAATCTGGAAGTAGAGAAACTAAAGCTGCCTGAATACTTTGTCAAAGGGAACCCAACCAAAAATAATTGAAGGATCATCAAACAGTCATGTTTGATGGAGGAAGAGGAATTTTATTTGTTAAAAAAAACCACTTTAACTTTATAGGACCCATCTATTTTGAAAAGCACCAGTAATTGAACTGATTTCCACACATATCCACCTTCCTGCTGATGTTTCCGAAGCATGTTTTTTCTAATGATGATAATACACGCGTCTCATCTTCCAGCAGCTCCAGGGAGCTCAACACATTTTGCAGATATTATCTCATTAGTCCTGATTCTGTCCCCAGGTATTTCGCAGACATTATCCTGCATTTTAAAAAGATTGCAACTTAAAATGGAAAAGACACCAAATCTCCTGCAGCTCTCTCTTTTAAATGCTATATGTAAATATGCACAGGCATGTATTAGTCTAGGTTCTTGGTTGCAGACAACAGAACTCCCAGGGTAGCTAGGTTAAGCAAGAAAAGCTTTTATTAGAAAGCTACTGAATAGCTCAAAGAATTTCCTGGAGAGGGAGGTTTTCTGGCTTATGGGCTGGCCATCCCAAAACTCACTGTTGTTGATTTTTGTTTCTTTAAAACAAGCTACTTTTTATAACAATAGATTTAAACTTATAGATACAGTGAGCAGATTATATAGAGTTACTACATGTCCTGTGCCCAATTTTCCCCACTATTAATATTTAACATTAATGGTGCATTTTGTTTTCATTAATGAACCAATTTGGATACTATTGTAGTTTTTTCCATCTGTTTTTCATTACTATAATGAAATACCTGAGGCAGGATACTTATGAAGAAATAAGGTTTATTTAGCCAGTTTCAGGACTTGAAATTTCAAAATTGGTTCAGCCTCTGGTGAGGGTCTTTAAGCCATGATGAAAATGTGTGGGAGTGAGAGATCTTATGGCAAAACAAGGAATCCGAGAGCTAGGAGGTTCAGGCTCACTTTTCTTACACCAATCCTCTCAAGAGAATTAACTCAGGAGTCCCCACGTGAACCATCTTAATTCCTTCCAAGGATAAAGCCCCAAAGACCTCACAACCTCCTACTAGGCTCCACCCCTTAAAGGTTCCACCACCCCAGCGTCACCACACTGGGGACCAAGCCTCCAACCCATGAACCCTTGGGGGACAAACGACATGTAAGGCATAGTGATTATTACTAACTGCAGTTATAGGTTATTCACGCGTCCTTTGTTTTCACCTAATATCCCTCTTCCCTTCCGTGATTCCACATTGCGTTTAGTTGTCGTGTCTCCTTGGGGTCCTCTTGGTTGTAAGCCTCTCAGACTTTCTGTTTTTGATAGCCTTGACAGTTTAAAAGGTGGGGCCTTTAAGAGGCGGAGCCTAGTGGGAGGTCCCTAGGTCTTTGGGGTCTTTACCCTTGAAAGGAATTAAGGTAGGCACAGAGGGGGATCCTGCTCTCTGGTAGTGAGGTGGGCGCCATGGGTTTGCGAGAGGAAGGCCAACCTCGGGGTTCTTCACGTGGAAGCTAGGGTTCCCTTTGTCAGCTGGACGTGGCGTCAAGGTCACGGCTGACCCCGTCCTTGCTGAAGTAGTGTGTGGTAGGGCTTCCTGAAGAGAGGGCTGCGCTTCACCCTCCCCTTTCCACACTGTCCTCTTGGTTGAGTTGCCATGCTGTGGGGTCTACGTCACTGTTCCCTGAGCACCGTGGGAGGCAATTGCTGGAATCACCAACAGTCTTCGGGGACCTCCGGCTGGCTCCCCGTGGCCTCTTGTCTGATGCCTGCTGTGCTTCTCCTGATGAAGTCTGGCCTCGCATCTTCATTATCAGGTGGCCTCCGGGGACCCCACAGAGTGCCCTGCGTGTGGTAGACCTTGATAAATCTTTGAAGACTTCCAACAGAATCGGACTCAGCTCCTAGCTAATGAAACCCACGCCGGCGGCCGGTGGGCACGTGAGGGCGAGGGCTGCAGGAGCGGAGCGTGACCCCAGCGGGGACAGCCTTGACCCCTGGGACCTTGACCCTCTTCCCTTCCGCATTTCAAAACCTTCCTGGAAGAAGGTTGAGCTGAGCAGGGTTTTTCTTTTTCCCCAGAAGCAGAGACCCCAGGACTCTCAAGTTAGGGGTAGAATTCGCGGTCATGGGGTTAATAAAGATGGTGGGATTTCTTGAGGTCCAGGTTCCTGGCATGTGGGGCAGGCCAGGGCGGCACAGGAGCTGGTGCCAAGCACTGCGGAAGCAGACTAGAGGAGGCAGCTGCTGCGGCCAGGCCCTCGCTGTCTGGCCTTACGGATTGAGTGTTATGTCCCCCCAAGTTCATATGCTGAAGCCCCCAAGTTCATATGCTGATGGGAGTAGGAGGTGGGGACTTCGGGAGGCCTTTAGTCTTGTTGAAGTCATGAGGCAGCCCCGGGGACAGCATTAGTGCCCTTATAAGAGGGGACGCCAGAGCTCCCTGTCTGAGGCAGGGCTCAGAGAGGAGGCAGCCATGTGCAAGCCAGGAAGGGGGCCTCGCCTGGAACCGGGCCAGCCAGAACCCTGGTCTTGGACTTCCCAGACTCCAGAACCGTAGGGACATATTTCCTGCCGTTTAACTCCCCGTCTGGGGTATTCCGTTAGAGAGCCTGCAGGTCTCTCCCTGCTGCCTCGCCTGCTACCCAGCATCCATTCTCCAACTCGTTGAGTCCCCCACTCAGAACTCCAATGAGCCTGGGTCCCTCACTGTCCTCCCAACCTGCTGAAGATGTTTCTGCTTTAATTTTTGTTTAATTCTGTGTGAACCTTAAAGCCAGGAAGCTGATGCCTGGTCCTGTCCCTGTTGGTCAGGACTCTCCCTGGCCAGTGTTTCACAGCCCAGGCAGGAGCTTCCCTTGGCTTGGGAGTCCACCCCATTTGCCCAGCTGAGCTGAGCAGAATGGCAGGCTTGGCAGGGGGCCAGCACCCAGAGACCGGGCAGTGTGGCCGTCGGGTCCACCTGTCAACACAAGAACTCGTTTGGGGAATTTGCAACTGAAACACACCCAGGAAGGTTCCAGAATCACCTGGGAATGTGGGAATGGTGGACTCTAGCTAGCCTGATGGAACACGATGAGGTCCTTCCTGCAAACGCCTCGACTCCAGCCACCTCCCCACTAGGTTTTCCCCATGGAAAAGTTAAATGCGGTTGACCTGTTTCAGAAGAATCTGCTTCTGTAAAGCGGCCTAAGCTAATTGTCAAGGGTGCCCTACTTCCGACTGGATCTTGTCAGGCTGTTGTTACGCTGACTGCCTTACGTGTTCGTGTTGGGGTGGGGCACACGGTACTCTGTGCTTGTGCGAGGCGACCCCTCGTTAGCAGCACAGGACTTGAGTGAGGACAAGCCCTCGCTGAGCCTCCGTGCAGTGGCGCCCTGGCTGGCCGGCCCCACATCTGTGCCTCCCTCAGCACCCAGTCCTCCTCCTGCCAGAGCTCTGCACAGGGAGGCGTGGGCAGCCTGTCTGTTCTCTCCACCCTGCACAGCGTGTTCTTTGCAAGGAGCTTATTCCATCTCAGAACCAGCAGAGCCAGGCGCCCACCGCCCACGCCTGCCAGCGCTGCTCACCCTGGGACACCTGCAGGAGGGCGCCACGCCCAAGCTCAGAGGCCCCGGAGCCTCGGCAAGGAGCTGGGATGCCCCGACCCACCTAGAAGCGGGGTGTGTGCCCGCTATGCATTCACTCACCACACACGCACTTGCACACTCACACCCAGGTTCCCCTGCACACTCCCAGTCTCACACGCACAACCACTTGTGAGCTCCCATCCACTCATGCATGCACACGGGCATGCTCTGCACCCCCACAGCACAAGGACTGTCCCCGAGGGGCCTCCCTCTAGGGAGTCTTGTGCAGGACCACAGTGGCCGCCTGGCCCGGTCAATGCTTTCTTCTCCTTCCAGTGTCCCTGGTCCCCACTCACCTGCACTGGACTTCTAGGGGCTGGACGCTTCCCCTGCAGCCCTCCACCTGCTGACGTCATCACCCAGTTCATCAGACAGTGAGAAAGGAAAGGAAGGACGTGGTGGGGAGGGTCAGCCCCCCATCTCCAATGCCACCGGCAGCGGGTCCTCGGCCTCCCTGCACGGCCGCCCCAGCAAGCCTCCTGTCACGTGGCCCTGTGCTCATGGAGTCCTCCCTCTGACCTCTGTGTCCACTCCCCTCGTCACTTCAGGCCCACCTCCCCAAATCCCACCCTCTTCTCAGCCCGGCTCCCACCCAGGACGGGCACCCAGCAGGCAGGGGAGACCACACTCAGCTCGGCACGTGTTTTATCGCAATTGCAGCAGAACATTAGGGACAGAGGGAAAGAAAGAGGAGTCTCCATCTGTGGCTGTCCGACCTTGAGGACAGTAGTGACCTTCCCAGGGCTCCCACTGCCCTCTCGTGCCTGGAGGGCTTGAGCAGCCTGGAGTGCCCGGCCTCTCCTGGGATGGGTGCCCTCCTCAAGGGTTCAGGCTTTGGCTGACTGTGGGGGTGGCTCCTCCACGCAGCCTGCCGGGCAGCAGGAATGGGGACCTGGGCTCGGGAGGGACCTGCATTAGCCCGAGAACTTCCCTATGCAACAGCTGTCCAAGCTCTGAGGCCGGCGAGGCTCAAGTCCCTCCGCTGGCCCGACTTCAGGTCCCTCACACCCAGGTTCCCCTGGGGCAGCGGTCCCTGCACAGGGCTCAGAGCAGGGCCAGCCTGGCAGAGGGTGAGTAATGTGGGGAAAGCTGAGACCCGGCTGGGCACGGGCCACGAACGCATTTATGTGAAAAAGAAAAGGAAGGAAGCCTCAGCCGCACCCCCTCTTCATTTGCAGTTTGGGGTAACATGTGAATTCCTCAATAAGAGGCCACATCCCTTTGGGACCCGGCAGTGTCCCACGTGTGGCCGAGGGGCTTCTCCCAGGGAATGGGGCTGTCAGGCCAGAGGCAGGCGGGAGGACTGAGTTCTGCCCAGGGCAGCCCTACCTGAACTTGGAAGTGGGCCTGCGCCACGCGTCTTGTTTCTACGCTGCCAGACACCAGGCGGTCTCAGAAGCTCATCCCAGGAGCTGAACAGAGTGGAGATGAAGATCCTCACCTGCTCCTGGCAAGCCATCGAGCCTCTCTCCCAGCCCAGGAGGACACAAGCCAAGATTGAGTCAGCTCCCCTTAAAGCCTGAAAAGCAAAACTATATAAAGTCAGGCTTGGGCCCAGCCGTGTATTCAGACTTAAAAACAGGAGAGGGGAACAAAGTCCCAAGGAAGTCACCCTCTGTGGATCAGGGACAGAATGTCTGGGACAACAGGGGTGAAGGCAAGTGCCACAGCCTCCTGCCTGTGCAGGATCCAGACCTGAGCAAAAGAATGGGCACATCCCATAATCGGGACCTTTATCACCAAGGTCGCTAGGAACCGCGACCCTCCCAGGGGCACAATTAGGAAGGGGTTTCCGAAGCAGTCACCCAATCTCTGCCCTCATTGTAACAGACTGCACGATTGTGTACACGAGTCAAAAATCAGAGACTGGCGTAGCAGATAGATTATATAATGCTATGAATCATCCCGCACCGTTATCATTTTATATATACTACTGCATGTAACTTGTTATACCATGTGATTATTATTCCACGTTCTATGACAGTACTATATAATATTATATTATACTATAAAGCATGCTTTAATCAATTGATCTTTTTTAATAAAGTTGTGAGGAGAGTGCTTTGTGGCAAGTGGTACTTTTCAGAGAGCCCTAGGTCTTTCCCTGGCCCCACTACCCTTCCACCCACCCAGAGGGCTGGGCGAGGCCTGGATTTGCCCCTAGACAGCCTAACGCTTCCTGTGCTCCCTCAGAACACCCCCAAAGCCTCTTCCTGTGCTGTGGCCACGATTCTGTGGCTTCTCCCCCACCTAGGACAGGGAGACCCCTGTCCTGTGCCCTGAGAGGACACGGGCAGCCTGAGTCTCTGAAGGGCAAAAGGCAGGGCAGACCGAGGCTGCTGCTCTCACCACACCGGAGTCCCTGGTAATGACAGTGACAGGGTCCCTCACCACCTCGTCCGTTTCCTCCTGCTCCGCAGGCTTTTAGTAATTGCTCTCAATGGCTAAATGGATGTTACATCCCCAAACAAAAGTCCTGGAATTCATCACCAGTGACACTGAAGCGTCTTCCCTGCAAAAGGCTTTTCCAGGAGGGAATGTTCCAGTGAGGAGAGAGAACAATCCCACTATGCACCAAGCGTCTTATGCCGGCAGAAAAGAACTTGGGGTGAGACTCGCCAACACAAACCCAAAACCACTTCACGTGTTTTCTGCAGAGGACCTTGGGCTCACTCAGTTCCTGGATTCCATGCACCTCGTTCACCCCGGAGCTGAGACCACTGTAAGCCTCCTCCTTGGGTGCACACAGGGTGTCCGTACGGCTGGTTTCCACAGTCACAGGCTTGTCCACACGCTTCCTGGTGGAGAAGATGGCACGCAAGTGGAGTTATTTTCCTAGCTATCTTCAGCATCATTTTTTTTAGCATCATGGTTTTTTGAACTGAGCTGCCTCCTCTGTAGATTCCAGATGCAATGACGTAGAGAGGCGGTGACGTCCCTGGGGCCTGGCTGACCCTGCCTTGAAAAAGGCACAGAATGGTGTGAACACCCTGGAAAGTACAGGGTGGTTTTCACGGGGTCCCCCAATCAGAAATGTCTTCCTCCCAGGACCCACGACTCCCTCATGAGCTACCCATTCAGTGGGGACCCCTGTCAGGCTTTTGCGACGCTTTCCTGAAATGTAGACATTCCCGTAGGGGCACAGCACAGGGCTCGCCACCTCCCTGACGCTCCCCTGTCTCTGGGGGCCTTCCAGGCCTCCGCCCACTTCCTCTGGATCGCTGGACTCCCAGGAGGACAGGACACACCTGGCTAATGGGGTGGCCCCAGCTGGAGGAGGCTCCCTGCTGTCCCCTCTTCACCCAGAGCTCCCCAGGGGCAGGGGTGTGCGTGTGTGAAGAGTCAGGGGAGGCAGCTGGAAAGAAAATGTTTAAAAGAGGAACAGGGTGGGGAGAGACAAGCCCCCCTGACTCCTTCTCTGTGTGGGACGAGGCTCTGAAACGGCTCACTGTACAAAGCCAACCAGATCCCAAAGCCTGCCTGCTTTTTATAGCACAGCAGCCCCTGGTTCCAAATTAGCAGCCTTAATCTCCCGCCACCGCTCTGCTCCCCGGGAGGACTAAGCCGCTGGGGAGGCCCCTCCTGGGCTGCCATTATGACAGCTGGCCCCAGGAGAGGCCAAGGCCGGGCGGCAGGTGAGTGGGGAGGGACAGGAGCTGCCTCCTGTCTCCAGACCACTGTGGCCCCACGTTGCCCTGCAGCCCCTGCCTCCTTGCTCCAGGAAGGCCTGAGCTGCTGAGCTGGCAGGGACCTCTGGGCTTCGGTTCTGCTGCCTGGCTCTCCTGTGCTGTGAAAGGGCGGATCCCATCCCCTGCCTAGGAGGGCAGGAGGGACGTGGTCTGAGCTCACAGGCGGTTCCTGAAGAAATTGAGCAGAGCATCCTCCGAACACCTCAGCTTTCCCCTGCCCCACACCAGCCAGGCCTTTGCTCCTTTCAGGTACAGTCCAGCTGGGGCCCTGCTGCCCAGCGTGGCCCATGGAGGCTGGGCAAGGACAGGCACCAGTTGAGTCCTTTGGTTGGGTGTGTTCCCTTCTCAGGGCCACCGTCATAAGGCAGCACAAGCCTGTAGCTTCAGAACACGGAAACGGATTGCCTCACATTCTGGAGGCCTGAAACTCAAATCAAGGCTTCAGCAACATTGGCTCCTTCTAGAAGGCCTAAGGGAGAGTCCCCTCCAGGCCTCCTCCTTGTGACTGGCATCTGCTGGCAATCCTCGGTGGCCCTTGACTTGCAGACAGATTGCTCCTCTCCCTGTGTCCCCAGCACAGGCCCTCCCCTTTGTGACTGTGACTCCAGGAGCCCGTGTAAGGCTGAGGCACAAGGACACAGGTCATGCTGGGTTAGGGGCTACCCTGCTTCAGGGTGTTTACCTCTTCGCTAACCGCATCTGCAAAGACCTGATGTGGGCTGGACGTGGGTGTCCCCCCAAAGCTCCAGTGCTTCTGCCGGAGGCTTCAGAGGTGAAATGACTGGACTGGGAGCTGAACTCTAACCCCCCATCCTGGTTTGAGTGGACTGACTGGGTTGTAACTGTAGGCAGGTGGGCATGGCTGGAGGAGGTGGGCCCTGGGGTGTGCTATGGCCACTGGGGTGTGCCCTGGAAGGGCTCCTGGTCCCTGAGGCCTCTTCCCTCGCCCCTTCTCTTCTCTCTCTCTGCTTCCCGACCCACATGAGCGGTGTGCTTCCCTCCACAGCCCCTCCCACGCCTGCGGGCCTCACCTTGGGCCCAGAGCAGTGGGGTCATCCATTTTAGCTCACGGTCCAAAACTTGGAGGAACTCTCAAACCTACGTCTACGCGGCCCCTCATCCAGCCGCCGTCCGAATGAGAGCCAGCCTCCTCTAGTGAGCTCCTCTGGAGCCATATACATATTCTCAATTGTTTTTTATCCCTGAAACACATAGAACCAGACTAACACCCTTCCTCAGGCGCACGCGCCACTGCTCTTTATTTATTTTATTTAAATGTTTCTTTTGGTACTAGGGATTGAACCCAGGAGCACTCAACCACTGGGCCACATCCCAGCCCCCTTTATTTTCTATTTTGAGACAGAATCTCACTAAGTTGCTTGGGGCCTCACTAAGTTGCTGAGGCCGCCCTGGAATCTGCAGTCTTCCTGCCTCAGGCTCCGGAGTCCCTGGGATCACAGGAGCGGCACCACGCCCAGCCGCTGCTGTTTACTCACTCATCTAGCACTATGTGTCAACTACAGTAGCAACGACAGCTCCTGTTTGTCTCTTTGCTAGGTTTTGCTCAAAGTGTTTGGTATGTATGTCCCCCAGATAACGCCCGGTGGTGAGCTGGAGTCAGCTCCCCTGGCTTCTGCGGGTGTCAAATTTTCAGAAATCTTGTGACTAAGTCGTTAGACCATCAGCAGCCTGACATTGGCCATCAGGGTTGCTCCATGAAAGTCAGCAAATGCCTGAGATGAGGGCTAGTACTGGGAGCCCTTCAGAGACACCCGTCTGCCTCTGGAGCTGGCGAGCCTGTGGCTCCCATCTCACAGGTGCAGAACCCGGGGACACGCGCCAGCACCCTGTGGGCCCGGATTTGAGGGGAGTAAGCCGGCAGGACCCCAGAGTTGAATGGCGCTCTGTTTTCCCCATGAGCAGCTTCCCCGGGATTAAAAACCCCTCCACGTGTGCTCTCAGCGCCGCATCATTTTCCCGTCTGTGGACACGCTACTGATGACCTCTCCCCAGGGGTGGGGACATGGTGTCGTCCAGAGAGCTTTGACTGGTCTTCCCCTTCTCTCATGATGGTCCTGTGGATCCTGTCCAGTCCTAGCCAGACCCCCGCAGGGCCCCTTCTGAAAACTCTGTGTCCCTCAAGAGCGTGGAGCTGCCGGCCTGCAGACCCGGCCCTGGCCTGTGCTGCCCAGGAGCTTTGGACTGGTTTCCCTCTCTCCAGGGATAAATCCAGCCTCTACTTCCAGGGCAACAAGGGGACCAGCTCTGACAGGTTTGCTCTGAGAGCTCACTCCCACTCACACACGCTCACACCCAGGGACAGTCACACACTGGTGTGCACACACGCAGGTGACACTCTCATGCTCTCACACACATACCTGCACACACTCACACACACCCACGTGCATACACACAGATGCCTCTAAAATCACCCAGCGCAGCGCCTGACAGCCTTAAGGGCACACCAAGGTACTGGCACATGCTCTCCCCAGGAACGAGACTCCCGGGGCCAAGGAAGGGCTCAGCAGGGTGCTAGATGTGTGGCCCAATCACTGTTCTATAAAAGAAAGAAAAGCACATAAAGAAATCAGCAGACATGGTGTAACCCTAGTCATTAAGGTCGGTGTCCTTGCGGGGTGTACTCGTTGGTCAGGGCTGTTCTGACAAAGCACCACAACTGGATGACATAGCAGCAATCTGGCATCTCCCAGCTCTGGGGCAGGAAGGCAGACACCAAGTGTCGGCAGGCTGCCCGGGCGACCGGCAGCCTCTGCCCCAGCCCCTAGGTCTGCTGGCACTGTGACACTTTGGCATTCTGTGGCTTGCAGACAGACCCCCCAGAGGCAGAGGCCTCCATCCCCACGTGGCATCGCCATGCACATGTGTCTGTCCGCTTGTCCCCCAATTTCCCTTTTCTGTACTGAGGACAGGCCCATGGCCCTAGGGGTCCACCTGCTCCAGGATGACCTCATCCTAACTGGCCACATCTGCAAAGGAGACCACACTCTGTGGTGCTGGGCCCAGGACTTCAGCTTACAAATCAGAGGCCACAGCCCACATAGAATGGATGCCATCTCGCCCTGGGCCCTCCCACTGCTTGCCCTGAGCTGTCTCGTGGCAGGGTGACACGTGGTGCGGGCCTGGGCTTGCCCCGCCCTGTCCCCTTCTCCAACCTTCCCACGCAGCTGCCCCCACTCGCCTGGCCGCAGGACAGCTTGCTGGAAGTTTGGGATAGAAGTGAAACTCATCAAGAAGTCCTCCAGGCCTGGGGTATTTGTCCACATTACCCGCAGCTCGGATGTTGAGCTGCCTTTCCACACCCTGGACATGAAGAGGGTCACTGTGTGTCTATCCGCAGCGTTACTTCGTCTTGGTTCCATTATTTCCTCTCAAGAAGAGAAGAGAATTAAACAGATGGACCCCAGTCGGTCCTTGTGAACACAGCTCAGTTGAGTCATGGTAAGGCGTCCGCATCTATTAATGTCTCTTTCACAGATCCCAGCTCCCATTCTCTCGGAATAGTCCAGAGGCAGGGTAGCAATTCCTCAAGTTCATGCATCACAGGAGGAAACCAGGAGTTTCTAAAGCGACAAAGGCCAACAGTCCCCACCTCCCCCAAAAACAAAAATAAGAAGGAAGAGAGGGAGAGATAAAGGAAGGAAGGAAGGCAGGCAAAAGACGTAGGGGAGGGAGGAAAGCAGAAAACCTATGCTTCCGAGGCTGCCGCGGAGCAGGCTCTTCACTGACAGTGTCCATCAGGAACTCTCGACTCCAGTCCAGTCAGGCACCCGGCACAGGGTTGGTGCAACAAGGAGAAATTCTGAGATTCTGATCTGCGCTACCGGGTGTAGCTTTGTGCAAACTTATCAACCTGAGTCTCAGGTTCCTTATGTGTCAAAGACAGAGAGCAAAACCTCACTTGGAGGTGGGCGTGGGTTCTCAATGAAGTGCTGGAGGTGGTCCCTTGCACAGAGCCGGGCCCTGCTGACCACGAATTTCATTCACCCTCCACTGAGCAGGCATCCAGTCCCCTCTCCTGCCCACGAGAAGATTATGGGCTGCAGAGGACATGAGTCATTTGCAAATTCAAAATATTCACATACCGTTGCTTTACTGCATTTTAAGTCAGAAACTAAAAATCATGTCGGAGCTATTGATTTTGGAATTCATTCAAGACAAGCACACCAGCCTTGAAGTGCTGGGGTTCTTCCCACCTTTCTCCTAAATCAACAGATTCATCTGAGGCTGGGAATTGCTGTGGGTGCCACCGCCACCTGCCCCATGCCTCCCGCCCGCAACTCCACTCCCTGTCTGCTGATGGAGCAGGTGTGGCCTGAGTGTTGGGCTGTCCTGTGTCGGCTGCTGGGAGCCCTGGTGGGGCCTGCGTGCTGAGGACCTGGGGTTGTGGCTTTGCTTCCATTGCAGGACGGTGCCATCTGGGCCCCACGGTGTCCTCGTCTTGTCAGCTTGGCTCTTTACCCTCTGACTTGTTTCCTCTTGGTTTCATAAAGGCTGCGACAGTTCCAGACAGCCTGTCTACTTTCAAGACAGCAAGAAGTGAGAGAAGAGGAGGCCACGGTCCTCTCTATGCCTTCATCAGGGAAGTTACAGATTTTTCAGAAACCCGTGGACTTCTGCTCTCATTTCACGTGCCTCCAACGGCAGGGGAGATGGATTTTGCTGTAACAAATGGAGGTTCTCTTAGCAAGGCGGAGGGGAGGAGTGGATGTGGGGTGGGCCGCTAATGAGTCTGCGTGGAAACTCAGAATGACCTGAGCACTCAGGAGAGGCCAGAGAGAGGCTCGTAAATAAACCCTAACTAAGAATTCTAACAAAGAATTTCTTCTAGTCATTAAACTCGGCCTTCGTCGGATGACGGGAACTAGGGCTAATCCTGTCCCAGCTCCGTCTTCAGGGGCCTGGTTTACTTTGGAGAAGACAGAAAGGGAAAAGGGAAGTGGCCAGCACTCAACAAATCCATCATCCTGCAGCTGAAGCGTCTTCAGGGAATGGTCTGCTGGCTTTCAGGCGTGCATGGCATTCTGGCAGATCTGATTGGTCAGCCGTGCTTGGGACAATAGATGAATACCAGAGGCTGCAGAAAGAGAGCAGAGCTAGGCCTCCCCTTGGGTGAAGGCCACCCTGGCCGCTTGGTGGGACCCAGCTCCTGGGCCGCTGACAGCCTCTTCCTTTCCCAGATGTCTGGGTAGTTCAAGATTCAGCTTAGGAGTCATGTGTGGCAATCAGTCTGATCGCGGTAAAGCCATGCGTCATTTTACGCCTAAAAAGGTGTTATCCGACCTCCGTCAATCACCTCATTCCTAGATTCAGCTCTGAGCCACTCAGCTCTTCCTAGAACTCAAATCAATCCTCACAGAATGACATTCGTGCTGGTTATTTTAATGGGGATACATTCAAAACAATTTGCCACAAGGTTTGAGGCAGCTCCCATGTTAGGGGCACCCACATGTGGATCTTGAGCCCGGAGGCGGCTCCAGTCTGCGAGCCGTGCACTCTGCAGACTGTGGCCAATGGACTGCCTGACACGTGCTCCCAGGCCGCAGCCAGTGCTCAGCAGTGATGCCAGCCCTGGACAGGCTGCGGCTGTTGCTGGTGGCTGCCGGGAGCGCGGGGTTCTGTGGGACTCACTTTGCTGCAGTCCAGTCGTCATCTAAGACCTTGCAGGCCAGTTGTGAGGTTCCGGCAATGAAGTAGCAAGGACTTGTGGTGCGGAGCCCCTGGGTGCTGCTCTGCCCTCGCCCGTCCTTTTCCCGGAAGCTTGCAAACTCAGGGACTTGGTGGGCAGCCTCCCTGCATGGCTGGGGCTTGGGATCACAGCTGCTTCAGACCAGGAGATTTAAATTAGGTCCTCAAGCTGCCAGTGCCTTTTATCCACTTATTCTTTCCCTCCTCACAGGAACATCTATTAAATACCCACTATGTGCCAACTACGAGCACGATGAGGCGTATCTGCCTGGGGACCCAAAGTGATGATAACACATATCTAGTTTTTGACTGTGTCTGAGAGCAGCGGCGGCGGCTGGGATCCTTTATGGGAAAACCATCAAATCACAGTCTCCGAAGCAGCCAGATGGCCGACACAGACTTGCCACGCAATAGGAGTTGATCATAAGCAGCGTTTTCATCAAAGTAATTTCAAGGTCTTTAGAACGGCTAACGGCCTCCCGGGGACGGCTGCTTCACCTGTCTGAGCAGCGTTTGCATGGCGTCTACGCAGCCAGCGATGGGCAGATGCAGAATGGAGCCTGGCGCCACAGGATCGTTGCTATTGGTGACCAGGACAGGTGAAGCTAGAGGTTCGAGGTCGGCTCCCTTGCCTAGGAAGAGAGAGGCCAGAAAGCCAGCCTGCCCGCCCCGAGATGACATCCACGAAGAGTAAGGCTCTGCTCCTCTCATCCCAGCCCTGCCCTGCAGGAGCAGCAACAGGGGAGCGTCCTCCTGGGGTTGTCCTCACGCCAGTGGGTTCTCTGCCCCCCTCAAGTGTCCCCTTCCTGCTGTCTGGGACAGGCCTTGGATCAAAACCTCCCTTAGAGCCCCTGGCCGTGGACTTCAGGGCAGAGTCCTGACATCCCACCAGGCCGCCATGTCCATCTGATTCACTCCCTCGAGGCATCTCCCCCCTTCCCCGGGGCCACACTTGTCTTTCTGCACACACCTAGCACAAGTGCAAACACGTGCACACCTAGCACGAGTGCACACGTGCACACACACCTAGCACGAGTGCACACGTGTGCACACATCTAGCACGGGTGCACACATGTGCACACACCCAGCACGAGTGCACACACATGCACACCACACACTGAGACCACAGGAGCCGCTCTCCGCATCCCTCCTGCCTCTGCCAGCAGCTTTCACAGGATCCCGTGGACTCCCTCCTGTCTGAACAAGGCATTCTCCTTTAACTGCCCAACACAAGGCAGTGAGAGACAGACAGACAGCCTGTCCTTCTCCCCACCAGTCTCTGGGACAAAGAAATGCAAGTGCCTCCTTAGATAAGCTCCCTCCCGGCCAGGGCTAAGCCCCCAGCCCTCAGGGCCAGGCCCAGGCCCCCCGGTCGGCAATGGTGGAAGATCTCCACGGCATTCCCAGTGGACCCGGAGCTGCTCCTACATTCCCACTAGACCTCATAGCAGCCCTTCCAGGTGTGGACTGTCACAGAGAGGTGAAGTAACTTTCCTGAGGTCACAGAGCTGGTAAGTCAGTGGCAGAGACTGGATGTGAGCCCAGACAGCTGGACGCCAGAAGCTGGAGGGTCCCCATTCCCAGGGCTCAATCGCTCAGTGATACCCTGATGCTGGATCTGCCCACAGCTGTCCGTGTTGTGTAACTCCCGCCCCAAATAGAATGGCGGAAGACAAGTGTGGCCTGGTCACGCTCTGGGATTCAGAGGGTCAGGACCTTGGACAGGGTGGGGTGGGGAGGCCCGCGTCTCAGCTGGCCAGGTGTGTGAATGGTGTGACTGGGGCATCGAAGGCTCCTCTGCTCTGGGCCTCTGGGCTGCGGCGCTGGAGCAGCATGTCCTGCTGAGTCTGTGTGTGGAGCACTGCGCCGTCTTCCTCCTGGGACGTGGCTGGGCTCTGTGCGATGACCCTGGGAAGGGCCTTCTTAGAGAGCTAGGCAGAAGCCTCAAACCTGTTCTGACCTGCAGGTCACGCGGCATCACCACCGTCTCAGCCGATCGCAAACGAGCCAGGGCCAGGTCTGGGTCCAGACTCCGCTTTCCTCTTCGCTTGGTTTTTTTATTTTTTTTTAATTTTTTTGGTACTGGGGGTTGAACCCAGGCACAATTTACCACTCAGCTATGTCCTTAGTCCTTAGTCCTTTTTATTTTGAGACGGGGTCTCAAACTTGCCATCCTCCTGTCTCGGACTCCCAGGTTGCTGGGATTTTAGGCATGAACACCACAGTGCCCAGCCACTGAACACCCTTTTTGAAGAATTTGGGCCTCTGGTTATTACTTGCACTAAGAGCAAAGGCAAGTACCATTAATTTATGTACTTCATTCCTTTGTGGTGACCAGCAGATGAAGAACCGAGATGCAGGTTGCTGCATGGCTACCGTGATGTATAACAACTCGAGAAGAGGGGTCAAGAGCCAAGCTGGGCACGGTGGCACACACCTGTGATCCCAGTGGCTTGGGAGGCTGGGGCAAGAGGATCGCAGTTAAAAACCAGCCTCGGCAACTTCATAAGGCCCTGAGCGACTCAGCAGGACTCTGTCTCTATATAAAATATTAAAAAGGCTGGGGATGTGGCTCAGTGGTTAAGCACCCCTAGGTTCAATTCCCGGTATTAAAAAAAATAAGGAGTCAGGAGCTGAGAGCTTCTCTCCAAAGGTCTTTCTTCCAGCAAGCCTCCAGAGGAGTACAGGAGGAGGCTCCCTCCCTGACTCTCCTTGTCCTGGTCCTTGGGCACTGTGGGAAGGACAATATGTCCTCCCAAATGGTACTCGAAATATGTTTGGCAGCAGCTTTTCCATGGGAATGCACAAAAGCTTCAGCTAGCACCTTTAAATATTAAATGCATTTAAATATTTTAGATCCTTATGAAATGCCAACTGGCTGAACCAATCTTTTTTCCCATTTGGTGTGAAACTCACAAATACCAAGTTTAAACAGTTTATTCATAACTGAGCAATGAACCATGAGAAGAGAGAGGGGAGGGGAGCCTTCTGTACAGGAACATGGCCATGCCCGTGTCTTCAGAGCCTGCTCCCCACAGCCAGCCCAGCTTCCGTCCCAGGAGGCTGGGATCCAAAGGTGGGAGAGGTGTGATTGAGGGCTAGGTGCACTGTCTGGGTTTTGAGGAAGCCTCAGGTCCCACTTGCCACTGTCCCCAGCTGTGTGACTTTGGGCAAGTTACTCAACCTCTCTTCTGCAAAATGGGTGACGTGCATGCGCTGCTGGGAGAACTGAGGGAAGGCGAGTGAGATATTTCAAATGCTCCTTGGCACAAAAGACTTGTGAGGAGTCACCCATTCTCCCTGTGGTGACACTCGTGTGTGGCTAGCAACGGCACCTCAACAAGGCCATTGCCGTTGCTTGGGCTGGTGGCCTCCTCACCTACATAGATGGAGGTGGTTACCTGGTGCTGGCCAGATGGCAGACTGGAAGGGTCGCAGCTGGCCTCTATCAGGGAGGACGTGTGGAGCTTCAGGACTCTTGGATTCTTCTGGAAGTTCACTTTCTCTCAGGTGATTTTCTCTTCCTCATCCTGTGCCAGCAACAATGTCCCCCAGGAAGGCTCCAGGCCTCTGGGATGCTCAGCTGGTCCTTTGCCAAGTGGGATTTTGCATCTCTCACAGTCTGCCCAGCAGCGGGGTCCGGGGGATGCATTTCCTTAGAGGGGCCGACTTTGTCTCTCAAGTTGTGCTTTGGTTCAATCTCTAGTAGAGATTGAATCCAGGGTGCTTTACCACTGAACTACATCCCCAGTCCTTTTTATCCACAGGGCCTAAGTTGCCCAGGCTGACCTTGACCTGCTATCCACCCACCTCAGCCCCCCGAGTTGCTGGGATGACAGGCATGCACCACCATACCCGGTGACTAAAGTTTTATGCAGAGGTTCTTTGCTTTTCAAACTTTTTATCATAAAGATTTTATTTTTCATCACAAAATTTCCTAGCTCTTACTATAAAATATCCTTTTTAAATTAAAAAGCTTTTCAAATTTCAATTTTTAGACAATGACAAATTTGAGGAGTTGCAAGAACAGCATAAAAAAATTCCCAACTCAGTGGTAGAGGGCTTGCCTAGCATGTGCGAGGCCTGGGTTTAGTACCAGCACCACAACAAATATCCTCATATTCCCGTCACTCAGACACACCAAATGCTAACATTCATCTTGCCATATTTAGCCACACCATCCCTCCCTCTCTCTCTCTCTCTCCACCCCCCGTGTGTGTGTGTGTGTGTGTGTGTGTGTATGTGTGTATGAGAGAGAGAGAGAGAGAGAGAGATTTTCCCTAAGCTCTGGTTGCTTCCAGTGGAGAATGACATTCTTGCAAGGGTCTTAGCCTGGGAATCCACAGATGACCCATGGGGATCCATGAACACATGGAGATTATACAACAACCTGGTGTGTTTACGTTTTTGCAAGCGAGGAGACCCACTTCTCTCAAATTCACAAGAGGCCTGGGGTCCGAATCTGAACATTTGCTCCATTGAGCCAGTCTTCCTTTTATTCCAGAATCCACTCATGCTTTCCTTACCTGACAAAGGTTGGGAGGGGAAGCGGGGGTTGGCCAAGGACGATGAGCCGTTCTCTTTTTAAACATCTTTATTAGACATAGTGCGGTACCACAGAACTGAACCACCTAATTTCTGAACTGTGTACGGTTCAGTGGTTTCCAGAGTATCCAGACGCCAGCACGTCACCACAGCCGACTGCAGCGCATGTCTGTCACCTCAGGAGATGGAACACCACACCCCACTCACCCCCAGCTTCCACCCCAGCCCTAAGCAGCAGCTAACCTACTTGCTGTCTTCTCACTTGCTTATTCTAGATGATTCATAAAAATGGAACCGTGTGATATGTGCTTCCTTCCTCCTTTCGAGTAGCTTGGTGTTTTTAAGGCTCGCCCATGCTGCAGCGTACATCAGCACTTACTCTTTATCACGAACCTTCCATGTGTGGCTGCGAGCCACGCTTGTCTCATCCACTATCCACTCATCCTTCCATGGACATTTGGGTTATTTATACCTTTTGACTTTTGTGAATAATGCTGTTGTGAGCATTTGTGTGTAAGTTTTTGTTTAAACACCTGTTTTCCATTTGGGAGTACATACTTGGATGCAGAATCCCTGGACCACACCGCACCTCTCTGCTCCCCTCTCTGCTGATTCCACCACAGAAGCCCCCTCATTCCCAGCAGCAAGTGGGGGGTTCAGCTTCTCACCTTCCGCTTCCTCTTATTGCTTTCTTATTTTCTTATTGGTTTGTTCTTTGTTGGTTTTTATTATAGCCACTATACTGGGTGTGCAGTGGTATTTTGTGGTTTTGATTTGCATTTCTCTAATGGCTGATAATGCTGAGTATCTTTTCATGTGCTTATGGCCATTTGCATATTATCATTGGAAAAAATGTCTATCCAAGTCCTTTGACCATTTTTTAATGGAATTGTTGGTCTTACTGTTGAATTCTGTATATTCTGAATACTAGACTCTTGTCAGATATACGCCTTACAAGTACCTTCTCCCATTCCAAGAGTCGCCTCCTCCCTTCCTCCTAGATTCCCGCCCGCCCCACTTTCTCTCTCTCTCAGAACTGGGGACTAAACCCAGAGGTTCATGCATGCTAGTCAAGCACTCTGCCTCTGAGCTATTATCCCCCAGCCCTTCTTATTTTATTTTTAATCGTGTCTTGCTAAAATGCCCGATTGGCCTCTCCCTTGGGATCCTCCTGCCCAGGCCTCCTGGGTCTCTAGATGACAGGTATGTGCCACTCATTTCTTTTCACTTTTTTGATGGTTTCTTTATGAAAATAAGTTTTAATTGGAATAAAATCCAATTTATCCATCTTTCTTATTTTTTTGTTTGAGCTTTAGGAGTTTTATCTCGGACGTCATTGAAAATCTGACATTACAAAGTTATACATTTTGATGTTTGATCAATTTAACTTAAGTTCCATTGTCTGAGATGTGGGACCCCTAAAATATTTACCTTGAACAACAAATAGAGCATTTATGGTAACTCTTGTGATAAATACAGTGTTTTTAGAACTCTATTCTTTTAAAAAAAACAAGTGAATGATTAGAGTATTTGAAAAAATATATAATTTCATGAAAAATATATAAGGGACATATAAGCTCTAGATTATGATTTCTAACTTATTTCAATGCACCTGTGTCAATTTCACTGAAATAGTCACAGAATTAAAAATTTAAAACTTAATGCGTTAAGATAATTTTGGGGGGCAGGGTAAGGTGGCACACGCCTGTAATTCCATTGGCTCAGGAGGCTCAGATAGGAGAATCACAAGTTCAAAGGCCAGCCTCAGCATCTCAGAGAGGCCCTATCTCAAAATAAAAAATAAAAAAGGACTGGGATGTGACACAGTGGTTAAGAACCCCTGGGTTCACTCCCCGGCACCAAAAAGAGAGAGAGAGAGAGAGAGAGAGAAGAAAAAAGAGAAAGAAAGAAAGTCAAATGTCTTTTTTCTTTCTTCCTTTTCTCTTTGCAGCTACGCACCATTTATTCTTTTGTTGTTGCTGCTACTGCTGTTTCCCCAGGACTGGGACTGATCCCGGGGTGCTTTACCTGCGCCATGACCCCAGTCCTTTCCTTTTTACGTTGCCCAGGGCCTCACTAAGTGCTCAGGCTGGCCTGTAACTTACCATCTTCAAGCCTCAGCCTCCCAAATTGCTGGGATCACAGGCGTCGCTGCACCTGGCCCAACACAATTGGTTAAAAAAAAAAAAAAAAATCCTCCCATTTCATGGTCTTGACACTCTTGTTGAAGTCCAGCTGGCCACGGACACACAGGTTTATTTCTGGACGCTCAGTCCTGTCGCACTGGGCTGCGTGTCTAGCTGAGGCCGGCCCCATGCGGCCCTCGTGACATCCAATGTAGTATGCTTCCAAATCAGGAAGGCGACTCCTCCTCCGTTCCTCTTTTTTAAGGTTGCTTTGGCTTTTCTGGAAAGCCCTTCACTTTTTTATTTTTATTTTTTGCTGCTGGGGTGGAGCCTGGGGTGCTTTACCTCTGAGCCCCGTCTCCCACCCTTTGTATATTTCATTTTAAGACAGGGTCTCACCGAGTTGCTTCAGGCCTCACTAAATTGCTGAGACTGGCCTTGAACTTGTGCTCCTCCTGCTTTAGCCTCCGAGTCACTGGGATTACCGGGCGGAGCCCACCACACCTGGCCCCTTCCATCTTCATGCATAGCAAATGCCGGGCTTCATCCGAGTAGGAGTGTGTGGTGGTCGGTTAGCTTTCTTCGTATGTTGTTTCATTGGTTTTGTTCGGTTTCCCTACTTTTCAGATCGCTTTATTGACACTCTGTCCGGATTGTGCTCTTCAGTTTAGAGATGTAAATGTATTAAGATAGGTCGGTAGATAAAAAAAAGAGAGAGAAAAGGATTCACAAAGTGCCTCTGGACTATGAAACAGAAACAGTCAGAAACGCAGGTGGGCTGGGGACACTGTGGCCCCAAGTGCTCGCTTGGCTGAGCCAGTAACGAGCAGCAGGGAGCCACAGAGGCACCTGTGGGCCGGACTCCAGTTATGCAAAGTAATCTGAGTCTGCACACCCCAGAGGTCCCAGAAGACCAGCGCCCCGAGGTTTGCCACCCCGGGACCTTGCCCTCCCACCTCCTTTGGCCCTGGGCATCATGCTTTCTGCAGACACTGGGGCATCGGCCTGAAGGGGGACCCACCTCCAAGGGGGTCATGATGAGCGTTTCTCAACACACACCACACCTGGAAGTGAGGATGGACCTAGTTCTTGGGGGTGGGCAACGTCCAGCAGGTTAAAGGGGAGCTGGGCTTTTCTTTCCTTCTCCGAGTCAGGGGTGATTTGCCGGAAGCTAGCATTTGTTGCAGTGAAGGATACTGGAAAGTAGTAGCAGAAGATGTGCATCAGCAGGGTCCTGAGACACCCAGCGCAGCCTTCTTCCTGCCTCCCCGCCTCAGACACCAGGTGCTTCTACCCTGGCAGAACTCCAGAGACGTGTGTGGAAGAACTTTGCCCAGGGAAATCCAGACAAGACTCAAGGTTCAAGGCTTTTCTGGGGCATGAGTCACAAGGACACATTCCGCTTAGCAATCAGCCACAGCAACTGAAGCTCAGGACTCCAGCAAAGAGACCAGGCACACGTGGGCCCAATGTTTGTACAAACTGTCCCGACACAAACAGGTCTGTGCTCTGGGTGTCTCGGGTATGGTCCATTGCTCTGGGTGCACACAACACGGTCATCAATCACAGATGGGACAGGCCCCCGAGGGCCGCATTCCCAAGGGCTGACAAAGTTGGACATCATCCAGGTTTCCCTGGAGGCCAGCCAGAAGCAGCCTATCCAAGCTGCTCACATTTTGACATTGCCTACACGGTCAGCATTGTCTACAGTGACAGATGCATCTGGATCCTTGGAGATCGGACGGTTCCAGGAAACTCCTGGCCCTTGGACGTCACTGGTACAGTGAAATGGGAGAGCAATCCAACAAAAGCACCCACAAAGGCCTCTACTCTGTGTTCTTAAGAAAATCACATCATCCCCACAAGTTTACTGGCTCATGTGTCGGAGGCAAGGGATGTTTGTGAAATCGCTGTGTTGGTGACATGCTAAATAATGCCTTTCTCTTCCTTTTGTATTTGTCCAGTACTTGTCTTTCTTGCTCTGGCCCCTCACGTCCAAGTGGATCTGGATGGTCATAATCTCCACTGATTATGATCCGGGAGTCAGACCAAACCCCTCCAGCCACGGGCCATCGTTTTTAGAGGATTTAGGTCTGCTAAACTTACCCTACTTGGCATTTCCTATTTGAACAAAAAACTCTATTACTTCCTGGACAAATCTGTAAATTCAATTTGCTTCATTCATGGGCCATACATCATAATATCGAAACAATTCTTCCTTTACTGGTAAGGCTGTTCACTCAGCACATAATGACTGAGCACTTCCAATAACAATGATGATTATTGTCATCAAATGTTTACTGGATGCACACTGCATGGCAGCGTGGACAGAGAGGGATGAGGGAGACCAGTGGCTTAGGCAGATGCAGGTCACGGGGATTTCCATCCTTACAAGGAGGGCAGCCGCCTGTGCTGTGTGCCTGGGACTGAGGGGTTTCTGGGTGCAGCACTTCCAGCGCTGAGACTAATCCTGGACAAACTGGACAAGCTGGTGACCCTACTCAGCAACCAACCACCGGCCATCCTGCCACCAGACAGTCACTGAAACACCCATCTCATGGCAACTTCTTCATTTGCATTGTTATCGGTGTGCGGAGGGGAAGTACAGACAGCTCCACCAAAGCCGCTGCCTCTGGTGGTCCCAGAACCACCTCCCGTGACCCACGCTGCCTTGGGGGCCACTAGAGCCTGGAACCGTGAGGCCTATTGATGCTGGAGCCAGAGTTTCATCCTGTCAAAGTGGGGTGGTAATCACTGCCACTGCGGACACTGCCCGGACTCCTAGGTCCACCAAATCACCCTCCACACCCAGAAGTGGAGACTCCTCTTTCTCTTACGCCTCTGGTCCAGTCCCAGGAGGACACTGAAATGGCGTCTCCAAGAACACATCTTTCCCAGAACCTCAGGACATGGACTTCTTTGGAAATACTGTCATTCAACCAGGTTAAAGTTACACTGGAGTTGAAGGACCTTGATCCCTTACGGCGAGTGTCCACAGAGGCAGACAGGCGGAGCGGAGCCCCCAGGACGACAGAAGCGCAGACGCAGCAAGGAGCACACCCAGGAGCTATGATGGCCTGCGACCTCCTGCAGCCAGAAGCAGCCAGGAGGCACCGTCTGGAGGCTTCGGAGAGCATGGCCCTGCCAACACCTTGGTTCTGAACTCCTGGCTTCCAGACTGTGAAAGCACATTTCTGTCATTTTAAGCCTCCCGTTGATGGCACTTTGTCATGACAGCTCCAGGAATCTCATTTAGCTCTAGGAAGCTGACAGTGCTGCTCCAATGACTGGCAGGCTACCGAGAACCCAGCTCTCCTGCCTGGGCGTGAGAGTCCCCGCCGCCCGCCACCCCAGAGCCCTGCAGGGGCAGGTGTGGGTACAGCCTGACCTCACACCTGCTCTGCACCCCACCTCGACTCTCTGCACCTCCTGCCCTGTGTACTTTGTGGTTTAAAATTTTTTTTTTCCATAAAAGAATTTGTGGGTTTTATAATGAGAAGGAAAAAGTTTAAATGAGCAAACAGATTCTCTTTTGGCAAAATATACACTCGTTTCCTATTTCTGCTCCGAGTCTGGCTGCAACCATGGAGCACACATAAAGATGCTGTTGTCCAACCGATTCATTCCGTCTCGAATTACTTCCCTCTTTCAGATGAGCCGTTTGGGTTGGGCACAGTGGCACATGCCTGAAATCCCAGGAGGCTGAGGCAGGAGGTTTGCAAGTTGGAGGCTGACCTGGGCAACTTAGCAAGACCCTTTCTCAAAATTAAAAAAATGAAAGGACCTGAGGATGCAGCCCAGTGTTAGGACATCCCTGGGTTCAATTCCCAGAACCACAGAGGAAAAAAACGAGCTGCTTGGAAAATAAAGTCTAGGCCTGCCCCCGCTTGCCTGCCTCCCTGCCTTCCCCTATCTGGGATGGTGTCCTCCTAGCTTTCCCAGCCTCGGTCTGGGCTGAGCCATGCAATCTGCTCCTCACAGCTGTGCTCACCCGGGCCCTGCTTATGCGGCTTTCCTCTTTAATCCCTGAGTTTGGGGAGGACGACACTGGCTGTTCTGATTTCATTAGGCCGGCAGATGGTTTCTGCTAATCACATAGACAGTCTCTTGAAGATGTGGGTTAACGTGAATGTCGTTCGAGTGTTCGAGATGACCAGCGAGGGCTGGCCAGGCCCCGTGTGCGGGAGCATAAAGCCCAGGCAGCCCCGTGAACACTGAGGAAGTGCCACCTGGCACACTCGTTTCGCTCACTCGACAATTGCAGGCAACGTGGGGAGGGGCCAGGCTTTTGCCGACCATGGGGCTGCACAGAGGATGAAAGGTGGCCTTTGTATTAGTGACAGTTTAGCCCGAACGTCAAAGAAACCTCAGGGAGGGCAGCAAAAAATGCTTTATGTCAGAGGGCCACAGGTTGTTAGGGAGAAAAGGATCTTTAACACACACCCCCACACCCCCCAAATCCTCAGCTCGAGGCCCCCACTGTGTCCCCTCCACCGTCGCTGCACAGGCTGACCAGCAGGCCCTGGGTGAAAGCTGGGTGGGAAAGAGAAGCACTGGGCCCTCCCTGTTAGCAGAGGCCCCTGTGCCTTTGGCAGTCATGGGAGTCCTCACGAGGGGTCCCCGAACCTTGCCCCAGCTAGGCGGGAGACTACAGGAGCAGGGGTAAATAGTTAACCTTCTTCTGGGAAAAGCTGCTTCTGCCCACCATAATCACAAGGTGCCTGTGGGAGCCACTGTGATTTATAGGCGCCATCCCCTTGGCCACCACTGATTGGTCAGAGCTGGGCACCTGACCCCAACTGGACCAATCAGAGCCCTTCCCTGGGATTTTTGAGTTTGGCTGGGCGCTGCAGATTACAGATGCCCTCTGGAGATGACCATGTGGGTCCTTCCTTGTGGAAGAGCCTCACCTGGAGTAAGAGATGCAGAGGCTTCCAGAAGCACTGGCCCCGTCCCAGGTGCCTCAGAGGCCCAGCTGTGTCCTGTGTACTTCCTGAGTAGCATGAGACCTCAGCAGAAATTAACCAACACATTACTTGAGAAGAATCAAAAGTCTTGAATTAGACACATGAATTAAAAAGTAGATTGTTCCATAGATGGCACCAGGATAAGTAAGTAATGATTTTGGAAGAGAAATGAAGTTATGTTGTATCATATGTATGGATTGGTTGTATCCCTCCCCAAAGGTGTTGAAGTTATGAATCTCTGGTACTGGGCGATATGACCTTATTTGAAAGCAGGGACTTTGTAGGTGTAATCAAGTTAAGATGAGGTTGTTAGGGTGTTTCTGATCCAATGTGACTGACGTTCTTAAGGAAGAGACAGACAGACACACAGGAGGAAATCAAGCAAAGACCGAGGCAGATTGAAGAGATACATCTTCAAGTCAAGGAATGCCAAAGACTGCTGGAACCAGCAGGAGCTAGGCAAAGGCTCAGAGCAGACGCCCCTCGGATCTCCAGGAAAGCCCAGCGTGGCTGACACCCTGACTTTGAACTTTTTGCGACTAAAACTCTGGAAAATAAATACCTGCTGTTTCAGGCCACTTGGTTTATGATAATTTGTTACAGCAGCCCAGGAAATTAAAACGATACACGAAAAAATATCTCAGAAGGCCAAATACTTCACTGTTTAGAGATAAAGCATGAAAAGAAATATAGTAATGCAGCCACAACAATGTTTATAGAAGCTTAATTCACAATAGCTGGATTGTAGAACCAACCTAGATGCCCTTCAACAGATGAATGGATAAAGAAACTGTGGTATAGATACACAATGGAATATTATTCAGCCATAAAGAAGAATAATATCATGGCATTTGCAGATAAATGGATGGAATTGGAGAATATCATGCTAAGTGAAATAAGCCAATCTCAAAAGAAACCAAAGGCCGAATGTTTTCCATGATAAGTGGATGATGATACATAATGGGGGTTGGGGTGGGAGTTGAGAGAAGAATGGAGGAACTTTAGATTACATAGAGGGAAATGAGAGGGAGGAGGGGGTGGGGGTATGAAAGATGGTGAAATGAGACAGACATCATTACTGTATGTACATGTATGATTACACGAATGGTATGAATCTACATCATGCACAACCATAGAAACGAAAAGATGTACCCTACTTGTATATAATGAGTCAAAATGCAGTCTGTAAAAATAAAAAAATAATAACTAAAAAAAAGAAATAATGGAGACTCTCCCTTATCTTAACACTAAGCTCTGAAATGATAAAAGATTAACTATCTCTGTAAAATATATATATATATATGTATATATATGTGTGTGTGTATAGCCCACAAAAAGAATACAGGTAAAAGAAAGAGTAGGAATGTGTTTTCCACATGTGACAAAGAGCTCATGTGCACCATTCACAAGGAGCCGCACGAATGATAAAAATATAAATAAGGCAACACACAGAACAGCAAGTGACTGGCCAAAGTATAGAAGAAGTTCATATGGCCCTGGAACTCGTGGAGAATGTTCTGCATGAACTACAGAATGTCTCTGAAATCATACTAGCAAAGATGGACCCGGGCCTGGGGTTGTGGCTCAGGGGTAGAGCGCTTGCCTAGCACGTGTGAGACACTGGTTTCGATCCTTAGCACCACGTAAAACTAAGTTAATTAATTAAACAAAGGTATGGTGTCCATCCACAACTGAAAACATTAAATTAGATTTTGAGAAGGTGGATGTGATTGACAGCATCCAGCACTGACTGCGGCAGCCCTGAGTGTCCTGGCCAGAAGAATGGGCAGGCTGGCTGGGCACTCACAGGGAGCTGCAGGTCTGGGACGAACAACTCCTGCACGTGCTCCGGGGGATGAGCTTTGAGCCTGTGGTGCAGCCTTTTCAATCAGAGTCCTTCTGTGTGCCTGAGACTGCAGACACACCCTGGTTCATGCTAACAGAGCAATTCCTGATTGGCACCCTGGGCCGTGCTGGATCAATCTGACCTCTGGTGAGCTGGGGGCTAAGCAGCTGAGGTCAGTCACGTGGACACTGCAAGCCTAGGTGACTGGCCCTGGTCAAAACCCTGAACGCCGAAGGTCGGGTCAGCTTGCTGGGGTGGCAACACTTCAGCTGGTTCTGGGGAGGGCAGAGTGCTGTCCGTACCACTCTGCAGAGAAAGGACATTGGGAGCTTGCCTTGGCTTCTCTGCCTTCAGCTCAAGGTGCCTCCTCCTGTCCCTGATTGCTCGCTGTGTTTCAGTGTGACCAACTCTAAGCCTAAGAATGATAGCTTTTCTCTGTCCAAACCCAAGGACGCTCTTGGGGCTTCTACGCACAGACTCTGGAAGAATTTGGAAACTGAGCTTGCTCAGCACTTTATGGAGCAGCAGAGAACTGGAATTACTCACGTGAAAGAACAAGGAGACGGGCCGTGAGGGGTGTCACTGGGCTCCGGGCTCACGCCCTCCTGTGTGCACATGTCTAGTCTCCAGCGGGGGGAAGACAGGCATGGGCCGTGCCTGCACGTGCGTGTGTGGCCCCAGCCACCAGCCCAGCAGCTCTAGCCCCAGAAAATCGCACGGCAGAGGCAACACCAGGTGGAAGGTTTCCAGGTACCCTGTCACGTGTTCTCAGTTCAACACCTGTGACTCCAGACAACACGAGGCGGCCTTGGGGCACCTTACCTGAGGCCAACACCCACAGCCCTGCAGCCCTTAGGAGACCTGGAAGTCCTTTTCCTCCCACTGTGCATTGAATCGTGCCTCCTCCCCAGTTCAGCCTGAAGCCCTGACGCCCAGTATGACTGCGATTGGAGATTAGGATCTAGGCGGAGGGGAGGGAGATTATTAAATGAGGCCTAGAGGCCCCAGGCCAAGGACTGTCATCCTTGAGAAGAATCCCCAGGCAGTGGTGCACGGAGGACATGGCGGAAAGTGGCCCTCGGCAAGTCAAGGAGAGGGCCTGGGGAGGAAGCCAGCATGTGGTACCCTGACCTTGGACTTCCAGTCCGCCCAATGTGAGAAAATAAACGCCTGCGTTTTAAGCCACCCAGTCGGCAGAGTCTTGGTGCAGTGGCCTGAGCAGACTAGTGCCCCACTGCACAGACACAAGGCCCTCTCCCCTGGCCCGTGGCCTTGAACTTGCCCTGGGGGAGCACGGTGCCTCCCGGTAGAGCTCTTGTCACACAGGGAGGCTGGCTTCTGCGTACTGTGCCTCCGGAGCTCTGAACAGCTTGGCTGGCCCTTCTGACTGAGCTGCCCACCACCTTGGAGGCCAGTGTGCCGCGCCCTGGGCCCACCCTGCCAGCACTGTGGTCTGTAGCCATGCCAGCAGGGGCCTGCCTGGGTATTTTGAAACACAGGTGCTGGGCAACAACTCTACTCTAGGAGGGATGGGCGGGACGGAGCTCTGTCCCAGCCACTGTGCTTCTCTGCCTGGGCTCAGGGGCCCCAGGCTTCCTGCTGCTCACCTCCCTGTGCTGGCCCTGACTCGGACAGAGCGGAGACACTGTTTCCCAGAGAACTGGGAAGGAGGGCTCGAAAGCCAGGCCCACCACCCAGATGTTTCCACGGGCCAGACAGGAGGCAGAGGAGAGGGGTGCGACAATTTTGCTTTTATTACTAAAACCACGATTGTTATTTTACGCGGATGATTATAATCATCTCTGTGCTGCGAACACGGATTCCTGCTCTGTATGGACCAGGCACAGAACACGACAAATTAGTGAGTTTTGTGAATGAAGCTAAACCAAGTCACAGGTTCTATAAAAAGACCACTATATTAAAACTATGGCATGAATTACATTATAGAATGACCTGGCACAGAAAGGCCACCCAGAGCAAGCAGGGTGCAGAGAAGCCTCTGAGTGGAGGCCTTCAGCCTTTCCCTCCAGAGCTGGGCGCACTTGCTTGTAATTGTTGAAGAAACATTTCCACACCCAGCAGGGAACCCATGGGCGGCCTCGCCCTGGTTCACGGAGACCAGCTCGAGTTTTCAGAACAAATGTTCCCGTGCCCCTGGGATGTGTGACGCAACCCTCCCTCTGCCCTCTGTTTATCATTTCTGAGAAGCAAAGACGTAATTGCCACTTGCAGTTTGGCCTAATTACTCGTCTGGTGCCCCACTGACCCCCAGGGAGAACCGACTCTCTTCTCCACAGGCCTCCAGAGAGGGGACTGCAGTCTCCCCTGGAGGGCCCATGAGTGGCCATCATGGGCAGGGAATCGGGGACCCTCCAGAGCTGCATTTGTATTGCAGACAGACAGATTTGGGGTGCCTTCGGGTGTGTGGCAGGGCTGGAGTCTCCTGGCCTCTAGGACAATCTGCAACAAGCTGCTTTCTTCGCAGCCCTGCCCTATTGAGATGGGATGGAAGAAAGGAAACTGGGCAGAAGGTGGCCCAGGAAGGACAAGGAGATACTCGAGTCTGAGAGCGCCGAGTGGAGTTCCTCAGACCTCCGCTCCCCAGTTCCTGAGAATCTGCGAGCCTTCACACCCGATCTCAAAGTTACTGAATGTTCCCCACTGATGAGAACCAACCTGTGCGCTGGTAACTGGCCCAGCGGTGCAGGTGTGTTTTAGGGTAGATCGAGCAAAGCGAGATACAAATCCTATAGCACAGGGGACTGTCCCACTGTTCCCTGCCGATCTGATCGCAGAGGGGATGTCAACCCTTCCAGACACCATGACCCTCACGATTGCCTGACATCACCCTCACGCCCTTCCCATGACCACCCCGTATCAGGTTTCCTTCCAGAGTCCGAGAACCCCAAACGTGTTTCTCATGCTTGGCATGGCCACCTTCTCACCGAACCTGCACTCCTTGCTTTTCTAAATGAACCTCTTTTCCATCGTGTGCTCCCAGGCCCCTCTCCAATACCTCTATGGACCCCCCAAGTGTGAAGCCATCTCTATCTTTCCTTCCAACTGCTGAGTCTTCCCGGGGGTGGGTGGGGAGTGTTCTTCTCTCAGTTCTCCTTTGGTTCCCTGAAAAGTAAGGCTCCTCCAAAGGGCAGCGGGGACCCGTCCACCTGCGGCCAGTAGCTGCTGTCTCTGGTGGCCTCCCAGGATGGGCCTGGTGCCACTCTGGCCCGTCAAAGCTTGCAGCCAGCTTCTCCCACCTCTTCCACCAGCGTGTCCGCTTGTCTGCCCTGAGGATCCTTCACAGAGTTGAAAACTAAATCAGGTAAGGAAATGAAAACGTGTTCAGTATCTACTGTGCCAAATGTTGGATCAGGCATTTTTATATACAGCAACTCACTTGGGCCAGTTACCTCTCTGTGCCTCGGCTTACCTGTCCAGGTGAACCTAACGACACTAGGCCTTGATCAGAGGCGACTGCACAGAAGGGGCCTGAAACCCACAAAAGGCTCAGAATGAATCCTGGGATGAGGAAGAAACCCAGTGAGCGGGCAGCAGCGGCTATTCCCCCTCCTCCTCGAGGGCGCCGCTTAGCCACTTCACAGGCAGATACACTGAGGTGCAGGAAATGAAGTAGCCCTGCCAGTGCCCTGGGATACTGTCATGGCCCCGCCGGACCAGCCCGTGGCACTCCTAGACGTCATCAGGCCACACGAAGCTTTTCTGATACCTGGAAAATAGCTGTCACCTGTTTTCCTCCTTCAGTTGAGAATTCTTCCATACTTTGCAATGTCGTCGGCTGCAACCCTCAGTGGGAAGTTTCCCATCACAACCCAGAACATGCATGTGCAAAAGTGAAATCGAAGTTTCATGAAGCAATCCTCCATCTTACTATGCTCCGCGTGTCACCAGCTGGGGTCGTGGAGGTCCCCAGAGGGAGAAGGGGCCTCCCCTCAGCCCTGGCAGGTTTTCAACATATGCCACGGAAAGGATTTTCGGGATTCATCAGAAGAGGCAGGAGCAGAGATCCACTCAGGAAAGCAGGCAACAGAGCGGCAGAGGAGCCTGACGAGGAGGACCTGCGTCAAGTAGAGAGGGGAAGGGGAGGGAGGATCCTGTGTACCAGCGGGGTCAGGCAGCGAAGCCTGCTGTGTCCCCACACACTCCACGGGCAAGAACTCAGTCACAGGCCACAGGAAGCCAGGAAGTGCAGACATTGGAAATCCCAGGGAGGGCAGAAGAGGAGGGCAGGTGGGTCCCCAAATCACTGCGTAGGCAGACCTGCTGCTCATCAGGATCACTCACTGAAGGTCAGAGTGAAGAACTCGGACCCCAACTAATATGCAAATGTCCTCCAAGTCTTTAAACAATTCAAGGTCAAGAAAGTGGAGGAAGAGATTCACAAATTTACAAACAAAAATCACTCTGACTCAGGAAAAACTCTATGGACTGGGCAGAATAGCATCTCTCCACAATTCATATGGACCCAGAACCTCAGGATGTGACTTGGTTTGGAAATGGGGTCTTTGCGGATATAGTCGAGTTAAGATGAGGTCATATTGCCGAGGGGTGGACCCTTATCCGATGACCAGTGTCCTTATGGAAAGAGACATTTGGACCTGGAGACACACGGGAGATAGGGGTGTGAAAACAGGAGGAGACTGGGGTGACACGGGAAGACCACAGGGACCACGGCTGCACCAGCGGAGGCAGAGGCGAGGAGAAACCTTCCCCAGAGCCTTCAGAGAGATCGCAGCCTGCCAACACCTCCATTTGAGATTTCTGGTCTCCAGAACTGTGAAAAAATAAATTTGTGCTGTTTTAAGCCACCCAGTTTGTGGGAGTTTGTTTCGGCAGCCCCAGGAAACCAATCCACTCTGTAATCAAAGCCCTATGTAATTTTAAGAAATTGCACTATTTTTAGCCCGGTTCTGAGCCCTGTGCTCCTAAGAAGCTGTCATCCTGGGTCTGTGTTTCCAGCTGGAGGATGTGAGCTGAGCCCTCAGGGACGAATCCTCTCCTCCTGTCAACTGGCAACAGAAATCCTTGGGGCCTGGTTGCCAAGAGACCCCTGGAGCCTGCAAGCTGTCGGCCCAAGAGAAATACAGATTGTTCTGGCTGCTCTGCCGAGCTCCGCTGTCCCAGAAGGGTGGCTGGGCCCACTGTCTGCCATGGTCCATGCTACAGTGGACCAACCTGGAAGATCAAGACCCTGGAAGACCAGGTGCAAGTGTCTCCTCCCCCCAATGAGGCTAGAGCCCCACCCAAGAGGCTGTACACCTGCTCACGAGGCAGAAGTCCTGCTGAGGCTTGCTAGCCAGAATCCACTAGCTTTGCATTTCTCCTCTTCGTCATTTGCTTACCTCCACTTCAAGCATTTGGGTCTATAACGAATCATGCAGTAGACGGATCTGGAATGAATCTTAGGAGGCAAAACCCACTGAAAGCACAATTGCTAATCAAACTGCCTCAAGGAGCCTGTGATGAGCATCCTGCACAAAACAGACATCCCCTGAAACATGGATAATCGTGCGAGGGTCAGTTTGCCAGGGCTGTCCCAACAAAGGACCACAGACTAACCAACAGGAAGACAGCATCTCACAGCTCTGGAGGCTGGAAATCTGAGTGAGCGTGTGGACAGCGTGGGTCCCTTTTAAAATCTCTGCTGTGGCCTCTCCCCTGGCTTCTAGTAGCTGTGGTGTTTATTGGTTTAGAGGCATCGCCTGGCCTGTTTCATCTTCGCAGTGTCCCCTACATTCCTGCCGGGATCGAAGTCTCCGTGTTTCACAAGGACACCAGTCATGTTGGAGTAAGGACCCATCCTCCAGAATGACCTCAGCCCAAGTTAATACCTATATCTACAATGGCCCCATTTCTAAACAAGGCCACAATCTGAGGTCCGAGGGGTTGGGACTTCAACATATGGGTTTGAAGGAGGACACAATTTGACCCACAGATTTCATGTAAGTGATTTTTGTTCAAAAGCTGCACCTGAATGTCTTGGGTTTGCCTTGAGTGGGATTAATATATACAACAACAAAAAGGGGTAATAAGAGTGTCCGCTTGGTGCAACCACTTTGAAAAAATTTTCTAATTTTTTTTCATTGCTGGGAATCAGATTCAGGGCCTCAAAGTTGCAGGTAAGCGCTCTACCACTGCACTGCGCCCCCAGCCTGAAAGCCAGAAGTTTTAAAAAAGCTAAATAGACACACACTCCATGATGCCTCAAATCCACTCCAAGACACGCTGAAAGGATCCTGCTCCCCAAAAGACACAGCAAGCCTTAGAGGGCAGCAGTGCTGGTATTTGCTAAAATCTGCCTACTACCCACCTGCAGGAGGCTGGGCAGTTGGACTGTGGTGTGTTCAAACCCAGACTTCTACTCGGCAACCCAAGGGAGCACACTCCAACCTGAAGGTCCAAGGGGCAGAAAGCCAAAAGACAGCTTCATTCCATGTGCATGCAGTTCAAGGACAGGCAAAGGGGCTCAGGTGTCAGGACAGGATTACTCATAGGGGTGGCTACTGACAAGGGGCATGTGGGACTGAAGGGCTTGTGAGATTGGGAGTAGTTTTTCTCTTGCCAGTGATGCTGTTTCTTTGGGTGCTGGTTGCAAAGTATGTTTGGTTTGTGAATATTCACTGAGCTGAATTTATGAAATACATAGTTTTATGTGTATATTATGCTCAAAGAAAGGTTTCAGAGAACTGTCGCATCTCTACTGATTCCTAGTGCATTGATTTGGGGTCATTTATTTAACATTTCTAAGCTCTGACTTCTTTTCACTTCTAAAATAAGTGAAAAAAGTAAGAGTACTGGTCAGTTTTCTGTTGCTGTAACAACATACCTGAGATAAGAAACTTAAAAAGAGGAAAGGAGTAGGGCAAGGTGGCACACATCTATAATCCCAGAGTTGGAAGGCTAAGGAAGGAGGATCACAATTTCAAGGCCAGACTTAGCAACTTAAGTCCCTATCTCAAGTCCCCTAGTCCCCTGGGGGGGCTGGTGACTGGGGTAGAGCTCAGTGGTAAAGCACCCCTGGGTTCAATCTTGGTATACCCCCCACAAAAAAAAAAAAAAAGAGAGAGAGAGAGAAGTTTTATTTTGGCTCATGGTTTCAGTTGATCAATGTTCTTGGCCTGTGGCAAGGCAGTACATCATGGTTGGCACACAGGGCAGAGGAAGCTGCTCACCTCATAGTGACCAGGAAGAAGAAAGAAAGAGAAGAAGGAACTGGGTTCCCAATATTCCCTTCAAGGATAAACTCCAACCACCTAATTTCCTCCCACTAGGCCCCAATTTTAAAAGGTCCCACCATGTCCCAGTGGTATCATGGACTGGGACCAAGCCAACCACACGAGTCTTTGGGGAATCTTATCAAAACCATAGCAAATACTCAGCCTGAAAGAATCCATGTGAGAAATAGATAAGCTCCAGGCTTGTACCTGCTCCATAAAGGGCGGCATCTTTAAAACCCTAAGCCAAGGCACCTGTGATCATGGACTAAGAATTTGGACAGTAGTGGCAGGGGAAGCCTCAGAGGTTCTGAGATGCAGCTGGTATGGGGGGCTCAGCCCTGTGACTTGGTAACCTTTTCCCAGCTGTGCACTTGACACATGTCCTGGCCTGAGTGCCTGTCATGCTTCAACACACAAAAGTCTCCAAAAATTCAACTCTAAGTACCTATTTCATGGATCATGAGGAATAACTAGAAATCAGATACAGGCAGCCCGTAGCACAGTGCCTCCCACAACTCAGGGGCTGGGTAGCTCTGCTGTTGGAGTTGTTCAATCCCTATGCAAAACGCTTTGGGATTTGGGGCACTAGAGTTTGGGGGTTCTTAAGTAGAGAACGTGGAGCATGGCCTGAGTATCACACGCCCCAGCAGGGTCTGGGCACAATCCTTGTTGTCCTATTCACGAGAGGATAAAGAGTGTCGTTGGTAAGGAGTCCCACATCCGCTCAGATCAGTTTCACCTCCAGATAGATTTTATCTCCAAATTAGCTGCCCCACCCCAATTTTTTTTCTCAGAGTATTTTGGGTCTTAGAATTATGGGTAAGGGACGGGGCACTTGTATTTTTGTTATCATGATGTGCATTATAAAATGTGTTTCTCTGCCACTGTGAAGTGGATGAGCTGCGTGCACTCCGAGCACACGCTCTTCAGTGCCGCGTGATCTTTCCATTCTGCGGAGACTCGAAAGCTGTGCAGGCAACAGGAAGTACCTCCCAGGACTCACCTAAGCAGACACTGTAAGGCCACCCCACCCTGGCAGCCTCTCCAGGGGCAGGCTTGATCTGCCACGACCCTGAGACCTCCAGGGTCTCCCATCTATCAGCTCCCTGCAGGTACCAGTTCTTTCCTCTGTCCATGGTGTCCATGCCAGGCCTGGACAGCCATGTGGGAGGTTCATGGGAAGGGACTGCAGAGTAAGGCGCCAGTCTGGCCGTTGGAAATGCAGAATGCCAATTAATGTGAATTTCAGATCAATAACAAATTATTTTTTGTGTAAGTGTATTCCATGGAATTTTTTAAATATACTAAAAAATTTTCATTATTTTTCTGGAACGCAAAATTTCACAAGACTAACTGCTTTTTTAAAATGTTTAATTAATTAATTAATGTAGCAGTATTCAGGATTAAACCCAGGGGTGCTCCATCACTGAGCTACCTCCCCAGCCCTTTCTATTTGTTGTTATTTTTTATTTACTTACTTACATCTGTTTTCTATTCTATTTCAGGGTGTCACTAAGTTGCTGTGGCTGGCCTAGAATTTGCAATCCTCCTGAGTCTGAGATTAGAGGTGCATGCCACCTTGCCCAGCTAGAATGCTTGCTTTTTATCAGGCAACCCTCCAGGGGGTGCGTCCCCAAGAGTGACAGTCTGCAACCCACCCTACCATGGGATGCACTGCCCTCCCCACCCACCCACTCATTCGTAGGTTGAAGCTCTGATCCCTGGAACTTCAGAATGTGACTTTACCTGGAGATAAGCTCCTTAGAGTAGTGATTAGGTTTGAATGAGGCATTTGGGGTGTGCCGTAATCTGACGTCCTCATAAGAAGAGGAGACATCAGAGGGAGGGCCACGTGAGGACACAGCAGGAGGGCGGCCGGCTGCAAGCCAAGGAGAGAGGCCTCCTGAGAAAGCAGACCGGCTGATGCGACTCCAGCCTCCGCTGTTGAACGGCCCAGGCTGTGGCACTGGCTCTAACAGCCTGAGCAGACATGCGCAGGCCAGCCTGTTCTGGGGGAGAAGGGGGACCCGCCCCGGGAGGTGTGCGCTGAGCGTCTTGGGTCGCAGAAGGGCTGGGCAGCGGGCAGGGCCCTCAGCAATGGAGGCGACGTTCTCTCCCGTCCACCTGCCTGTCCCTGTGAGAGTCCTGCGCACGCCTCGCACCTCGGCTTCTTGCACGCCCCGCCCCTGCGCCCAGGCCCCGCCCCTGCCGGGGCGGCCGTTTCACAGGCACCGTCGCAGACGTGCCCGCACCCTGCCCTGCAGACCCCTTCCATCTGTGACTGCCTCAGAGTCCCTCCCAGAACGTCCACGTGGAGCAGCCTCTTGCCTCCTCTTTTGCAGGCTGGAGTGGGTGTCGGGCGAGGGTGACTGAAGAGCCGAGAGCTTGTTCGACCCCAATCAGGGGAAGTCCTTGCTTGCGTAAGGTTTTGAGTGCTGCCCAACCCCCGGGTTGGGCACAGCTTACGTCACGAGCAGCTAGTCCTCCGTGGTGTGGCGGGGGCAAAGGTGTCCCCGGAGCTCACGTCCATCTTCCTGGGAGTCTCACATCCGTCCTGACTTAGTCACTCAAGGAGATGACGTTTTTGTGAAATGGCTGCAGCAAACCCATGTGATGCCCTCTTGTAGTGGACCTGAGTGCGGTTCTCCTGATGACCCTTTGGACTGGAACATTCTCCACTGCGGGGGAGGAGGGTGCTGTCCTGTGCATCCTAGGATGTCCAGCAGCATCCCTGGATCCTACCCACTAGATGCCAGCCGCAGATGCCTGCCCCAGTGATCACACCCAAATGTCTTCAGGCATTACCCAAATTAACCAGCTTGAGAACTCCTGAGCTCCAAGTTTCCAAATTCATCTTGCTCCAAAGGTCTACACACAGAGGTAGCAATGATTCACTTTGGACCAGTTAAGGTTTTGTTTGGAGACATTTGTCGTAAGATCACATGTTCTGGTTTGGATCTGGAATGTCCCACTAAAGCTCATGTGTTGACAGCAAGGTCACCAACACAGAAGGGTTCAGAGGAGGGGCTTTTAGTTAATGATTAGATCATGAGGGCTCAGACCTCATGAGTGGATTAATCCATTTGATGAATTAATCCATCCATAGCTGAATGGACGGCAGTGGGGCCTGGATGGAGGAAGTAGGTCACTGGGGACCTATCCTGGAAGGGTTTGTCTTCTCCCTGGCCATTCCCTTAACTGCTCCCTCTGCTTCCCAGCTGTCCTGAGCTGACCATGATGTTCTTTCTTACCTCAGCCCCAGAGCTGTAGAGCCAGCCATCTGTAGATTGAAACCTCTGAAACCATGAATCAAAATAAATCTTTCCTCCTGTAAGCTCTTCTCATCAGGTATTTGATCCCAGCAATGAAAATCTGACACACAAGAAATAAAACTCTTCCAAGGAAAAGTGTACAATCAGCTGAAAAGTATCTCAAGTTAGATGCCCCCACACACGCATTCCTCTAATTAATGTGTTTTGCTACTGAGAATCAAATAAACCCTATTTGCCTTTCAGAAAAATGCTTGAAGCAATATTTGTTTCTACACAGGACACCTGCTTCAGAGCACCTGAAATGTTTCTCCAGAGAGCCTACGGCGGTGGTGGGGGTGAAGAAAACAGGCTTCACCAGGGCGACTTCACTACCGTGACCCCCAGTCTGCAATTCATTTGGTGGATCCTCCCCAAAGCCTGGAAACTGGTCTTATTGTAGGGACACGGAGGTGTCCCAGGGGAGACACTCAAGAACAGAAAACTCAGGAAGAGCTAACCATGGGTCTATCCTGGTGGGATTCCAGGGTTCACTTGCTTCCTACTCTGCCCACTGTAATTCTGCAATTATTAGACACCACAAAGACAGCAACCTGTTGACTTGAGGCTTCACTATCATTTTAGTCAGCTTTTCGCTGCTGCAACTAAAAGACCCAACCAGCACAACTGTAGAGGAAAAAAGGTTTATTCAGGGGCTCACGGTTTCAGAGGTCTCCAAGCACAGACATCAGGCTTCATTCCTTGGGGCTCAAGGCGAGTTTGAACATTATGGCAGAGTGTATGACAGAGGGAAGCGGTTCACATGATGCTCAGAAAGCAGAGACTCCAGCTCCAGATACAAAATATAGACCCCAAAGCCACGCCCCCAATGCCCCACCTCCTCCAGCCACACCCCACCTGCCTCCAGCTAGCAGGTGATTGATTCACTGATTGGATTAAGGCTGTTGTAACCCAATCATCTCTTCCCGGAACCTTCTTGCTTTGCCTCACATGTGAGCTTTTGGGGACACCTTACATCCAAACATAACAACTCTCTTTGTAAATGACTGGTGGATTTGCTGAGGCCAATCTAGAGCAGAGGCTGTTGGGCCTGGGGTTTGAGATAGAGGAAAGGGGAGGAAAGTGGGTGTGTATTTGCTGATGCTGCCAGGGGCTGTGACAGGCAGCATTCCAGGGTGCCAGCACAATCCCGAACAGGCATTTCTAGGCACTTCCGCACTGCCCAGGCACCTTGCCTGGTCTAGTGTGGCCGGGGTGGGCCTGGGAGTCGCACATCCGGACTGGGCCAAGGGGGACCCCTGGGAGCTTGTGAGATGCACAAAAGCCCACACCGCATCCAGGACCCAAATTCAGAGCCTGCATTTAACAGTGTGGGCAAGGCAAATGCGTGTTCACGTCTGAGACAGTCTGATCCAACCCAAAGCCTTCATTTGTTGGAAAGGAAGCAAAGTCCAGAGAGGATGGGCAGCTGGACTCAGGGCTACTTAGTGCAAAGCGTTTGGGGAACCCACATTCGCCTGCCATTCAAATGGCTTCTTCCCACCTCTTCTCCACAAAGCACATTTGTTTCTGTGGCGATCATGGCTTCTGGCAATGTGGAAGACTTCCCCTCCTGTTGCATTTAATTGAGGCACAACAGGAAGTAAAGAGCAGAAATTGGGATATGGAAGTTACAAAAATAAAACAAAATAAAGTGCCCTTTTTGTCTTCTCTTTTATTAAAAAAGATCTTGTGGCTGAGGGTGTAGCTCAGTGGTAGAGCACTTGCCTAGCATACGGGAGTCCTGGGCTTGATCCCCTACATTAAAGAAATCTATTAACTCCAAGTCCTCAGGTGTAGTGGCCTGAAGGGGAAGCCCCATGGGACGTTTCCATCATTTCTTTTAGAAGAATCATCAGGAATTTAACCCAGCCCAAGGGAAAAAATATGAGCTTCCTTTGCCTCTCTCAGGATGGGCTAGTTTTAGCATTGTAAGAAAATAAAATAGAAGAAAGGCGTTAACCAAAAGGAAATGCTGTTTCCTCCATTCCTGAGGCCACAGAGAGCTGGGATGACTGATTAGCCAGAGGTCGGTGGCCCTGAGGAGTGAGACTTTTCCACGTCCTCCCAGAGGGTAGCCCTTCAAGACTGTCCCAATCTGGATCTAGTTTTTGAAAGGACTGAAAGTTATTCAGAATCATGTCAGGTGATTAAGGCGGGTGATCAAACCCACTTTCATGTTAGATGACAAATATGAAATGTGGCAGTAATGTGACATTTCTGGTTTCTCCTGTGGGCTGTCACGTTGTCCTGAGGACAGTTCCTTAAAAAAGTCCCTGTATCTGTGGTCACCTAGTGTTTTGAATGCAGCCCTTTCTGCTCTGCCACTGCAACGTCAAGAAACAGGTGTTTCTTTCGCTTCCTCCCTCTCCTCCTCCTCCTCCTCCTCCTCCCTCTCCTCCTCCTCCTCCTCCTCCTCCTCCTCCTCCCTCTCCTCCTCCTCCTCCTCCTCCTCCCTCTCCTCCCCCTCCTCCTCCTCCTCCTCCTCCTCCTCCTCCCTCTCCTCCCCCTCCTCCTCCTCCTCCTCCTCCTCCTCCTCTTCCCTCTCCTCCTCCTCCTCCTCCTCCTCCCCCTCCTCCTCCTCCTCCCTCTCCTCCCCTCCTCCTCCTCCTCCTCCTCCTCCTCCTCCTCTTCCCTCTCCTCCTCCTCCTCCTCCTCCTCCCCCTCCTCCTCCTCCTCCTCCTCCTCCTCCTCCTCCCTCTCCTCCCTCTCCTCCTCCTCCTCCTCCTCCTCCTCCTCCTCCTCTCCCTCTCCTCCTCCTCCTCCTCCTCCTCCTCCTCCTCTCCTCCTCCTCCTCCTCCTCCTCCTCCTCCCTCTCCTCCTCCTCCTCCTCCTCCTCCTCCCTCTCCTCCCCCTCCTCCTCCTCCTCCCTCTCCTCCTCCTCCTCCTCCCTCTCCTCCTCCTCCTCCTCCCTCTCCTCCTCCTCCTCCTCCCTCTCCTCCTCCTCCTCCTCCTCCTCCTCCCTCTCCTCCTCCTCCTCCTCCCTCTCCTCCTCCTCCTCCTCCTCCCCCTCCTCCTCCTCCTCCTCCTCCCTCTCCTCCCCCTCCTCCTCCTCCTCCCTCTCCCTCTCCTCCTCCTCCTCCTCCTCCTCCTCCTCCCTCTCCTCCTCCTCCTCCTCCTCCTCCTCCTCCCTCTCCTCCTCCTCCTCCTCCCTCTCCTCCTCCTCCTCCTCCCTCTCCTCCTCCTCCTCCTCCTCTTCCTCCCTAACCTCTCCCCTCCTTAATTTAGGCAAACAGGATTACCTTTCTTATCCATCCTAGGCAGAGTGATCTGTCCCTAAGTACACACCCACCACAGGAACAAAGTAGTTCAGACTTTGGGGATGGTACCATAGTCAGAAATGACTATCTCCCAGATAAACAAGTGAATTACAACTCCAACAGAGAACACAGGGAATATAGCCTTGAATCACATCTTTAAAATCTCTCTGTCCTCAGAAAACTTGGAATGAACCCATCTTTTGACCCAGTTATCCCACTCCTCGGTTTATACCCAAAGGACTTAAAATTAGCAGACTACAGTAATGCAGCCACATCGACGTTTATAGCAGCTCAACTCACAATAACTAGATTGTGGAACCAACCTATATGCCCTTCAACAGATGAATGGATAAAGAAACTGTGCATATACAGAATGGAATATTATTCAGCCATAAAGAAGAAGAATACTATGGCATTTGCACATAAATGGATGGAATTGGAGAATATCATGCTAAGTGAAATAAGCCAGTCCCAAAAAACCAAAGGCCAAGTGTTTTCCCTGATAAGTGGATGACGATATATAATGGGGGTGGGAGGTGGGGGGGGTGAGAGAAAAATGGAGGAACTTTAGATTACACAGAGGGAAATGAGAGGGAGGAGGGGGCAGGGGTATGAAAGACAGTGGACTGAGACAGACACCATGACCCTATGTACATGTGTGATTACACGAATGGTGTGAACCTACATCGTGTACAACCATAGAAATGAAAAGATGCACCCCACTTGTGTACAATGAATAAAAATGCAGTCTGTAAAAATAAAAAAAAAATGATTTAGAAAACCTCCCTGTTCTTGCTGATGGGCAGAATCACAGCCTTTGAGACAGGAGCCCCCTGTGCTTCTCCTTTGCTAGCAAAGCAATAAAGCTTTTTCCTTTTTCTCCAAACCATGTCCTCATTATTGCATTGGCCTCAGGGACAAGGACTGAGTTTTCGGTAACAAATTTGGTGATCCATATGGGACCTGAGAGCGGCCCCAGCTCCAGCTTTCGTGGGTAGGCCTGGCTTTCCAAGGAAGTCCACGACCATGCGGAGGATGCAGGTACGGGCGAACTTGTTGAGAGCCAACTGCAGGAGTGTTAGGGGACGGTGAGTTTGCCTGCGGTTGAACCAGAGGAGATAGGAGCTATTTCTGAGTAAAGGGAGGGAAAAGGGACCATCCCAGCAGCCGCCAAAGCTCCTTTTGCTTCTGGAAACTCCTGCCTTCTCTCCCTGAATGGTACCCTTGCTCCATCATGGTCCACTTGGAGAAGAAACTCAGTGCAACACCTTCAGCCATCTGATAAGCCTTCTAGTGTGCCTGCTGAGACCCTCGAGCCCACACTTGATCCTCTTCGTGGGAACGTCTGGTCCCTCTCTGCGAGGACATCTTGGCACTGCTGGCACAGGAGTCGTGGTTAAGCAGGAGTCCAGGATCTAGGGGTATTTATTTCCTTCTGGTCTGTTCTAGTTTCCAGGAAATCCTCCTGGAAAGTAGAAAAATGGGCAAAGATAACCTGGCCTCCACCCTCTTCCGACCCCGTGGACCATTGTTACAGTGTGGACGTGAGCTGTCCCCCAGAAGTTCAAGTGTGAGACAACGCAGGAAGTTTCAGAGGAGAACTGGTTGGGTTGTGAGAGTCTCAACACAATCAGTGATTTAAGCCCTGCCAGGGATTAGCTGAGTGGTGACTGAAGTGGCAGGTGTGGCTGGAGGAGGTGGGCATTGGGCGTGGCTCGGGTGTGCATTTGTATCTGCTGAGTGCAGTCTCTCTGCTTTCTGATCACCATGTGAGCTGCTTCCCTCCACCACACTCTCCCGCCATGATGTCCAGCTTCACCTTGAGCCCCGAGAAATGGAGCCAGCCTTCTATGGACTAAGACCTCCGAAACTGTGAGCCCTCAATAAGTTCTTCCTCTTCTACAGTTGTGCTGGTCAGGTCATTTAGTCATAGCAAAAAAGCTGACTAAAACACCCATGGAGGATAGAGGCTGCTGGCCACAACAGACTTGGCAGTAGGTTCCAGCACTGTCCGTTTATGACCCCGGACAGGAATGGTCTCTTCTTTTCAGATCTGACAGGACACCCCATTTGGCCAGGGGACATCCATCACTGGGCAGAGCAATTCTTGCTATAACAGTATCCCATCAGACTACATGCCTGGGAAGACTGGCAGAAGAAACTACTGCACCCAGAAAAGAAAAGAAACTGAGGTCAACCTTTGCTTTGTAGGCAGCCTCTGCCAAGGCATCTCCAAGGAAGCCTGAAGGAAAGGATGGAAAGGGTCTCCTCCTTTGAATATCAAAATGCCTAGTATAAGGAAAGGCGCAAAAGGAGACTCTGGGTACAGTGACAGTGGAGAACTCACCTGATGGCATTGGGATAATGATAACAGGGACAGGTCAGGCTCACACATATCCTGTGCTTCAACCCCTGGAATGCAGCCTGGAGGGAAAAATAAGGCACCATTTTTACATATGTCAGACTGTCCAACCCCCTCCTGGGATGAAATTTGTTGTGTAAATTAAATGCACCGGTAACATGCATAAGGATTGTTTCAAAATATAAATTTAAGAAGAGTTCTGAAACTAGAAAAGAAAGTTATAGGTATGGAAATATATTTTGGTATGGAAAATTAGAAGGTAAAAGAAATGTTTCTAGGTGAGAAAGTATTTTGAATGCTAAAGTAATATTCTTATGCTAAAGTCCACGATGAAAGAGGACAAAACTAAGGATGTAAACAAGTTGTAGAATGTCTAAGTAAGGTTCATGGAAGGTAAATTTCATCAGGTTTGTATGTGATTACATTGACTATAATTAGCACAGAGTTATTCAAGTTTTAACATACTGATATGAAGCAAAGTCTGAGACATTGGTCTGCTCTGATTTATCAGACAATTTTCTTGTGTCTGTTAGGTTTTATTGCTTCGGGAAACTAAATCTTAAAGGAATTAGGGTTTACATGTTTTAAAGTCTTAAATGATTACGTGTAACTAGTTAAATAAACAACTGTTATTTTTAGGTTACAATAATATAGTTGACCCCCTAAATATATGTAAGTAGATATATGCATATATCTGAGAACTACATCTGTCTGAGCCTTGTCCAAATGTTATATGAAAGTTTATCTAAGTTTCTTGGCCAAGTAACCAGTAAGTATTTTCTTTTATATACATTGTATCTGACATAGAAGGGCCACCCTGTCATCTGTAGACCTGTCTTATATCTGTTTGCTTTGACTATTTCTTTTTTTTATTTTAATTTATTTTTATTTTATTGTAAATAAATGGGATACATGTTGTTTCTGTTTGTACGTGGAGTAACAGAATACCATTTGCGTAATCATACATTTACATAGGGCAATGATGTTTAATTCATTCTGTTATTTTTTCCTTCTCCCCCACCCCTCCCAGCCCTCTTTTCCCACTATACAGTCCCTCCTTCCTCCATTCTTGCCCCCCTCCCACCCACCATTATGTGTCATCATCCGCTGATCAGTGAGATCATTTGTCCTTTAGTTTTTTTTTTTTATTAAAAATCATAAATTTACATAGGGCAATGTTGTTTGATTCATTCTGTTATTTTTTTTCCCTTTCCCCCCCACCCCTCCCACCCCTCTTTTCCCTCTATACAGTCCTTCCTTCCTCCATTCTTACCACCCTCCTTATCCCTAACCCTAAACCTAACCCTAACCCTAACACTAACCCCTCCTACACCCCATTATATGTCCTCATCCGCTTATCAGCAAGATCATTCGTCCTTTGGTTTTTTTGAGATTGGCTTATCTCACTTAGCATGATATTCTCCAACTTCATCCATTTGCCTGCAAATGCCATGATTTTATTATTCTTTATAGCTGAGTAATATTCCATTGTATATATATACCACAGTTTCTTTATCCATTCATCAATTGAAGGACATCTAGGTTGGTTCCACAGTCTGGCTATTGTGAATTGAGCAGCTATGAACATTGATGTGGCTGCATCTCTGTAGTATGCTGATTTTAAGTCCTTTGGGTATAGGCTGAGGAGTGGGATAACTGGGTCAAATGGTGGGTCCATTCCAAGTTTTCTAAGGAATCTCCACACTGCTTTCCAGAGTGGCTGCACTAATTTGCAGCCCCACCAGTAATGTATGAGTGTACCTTTTTCCCCACATCCTCGCCAACACCTATTGTTGCTTGTGTTCTTGATAATCACCATTCTAATTGGGGTGAGAGGGAATCTTAGGGTAGTTTTGATTTGTATTTCTCTTATTATTAGAGATGTTGAACATTTTTTCATATATCTGTTGCTTGCTTGTAGATCTTCTGTGAAGCGTCTGTTCATATCTTAAGCCCATTTGTTGATTGGATTATTTGTATTCTTGGTGTAGAGTTTTTTGAGTTCTTTATATATTCTGGAAATCAGTGCTCTATCTGAAGTATGAATGGCAAAGATATTCTCCCACTCTGTAGGCTCTCTCTTCACATTGCTGATAGGCTCCTTTGCTGAGAGAAAGCTATTTAGTTTGAATCTATCCCAGTTATTGATTCTTGCTTTTATTTCTTGTGCTATGGGAGTCCTGTTAAGGAAGTCTGATCCTAAGCCTACAAGGTGAAGATTTGGACCTACTTTTTCTTCTATAAGATGCAGGCTCTCTGGTCTGATTTCAAGGTCCTTGATCCATTGTGAGTTGATTTTCATGCAGGGTGAGAGATAGAGGTTTAGTTTCATTCTGCTGCATATGGATTTCCAGTTTTCCCAGCACCATTTGTTGAAGAGGCTATCTTTTCTCCATTGCATATTTTTGGCCCCTTTGTCTAGTATGGAAAAATTGTATTTATTTGGGTTTGTGTCCATGTCCTCTATTCTGTACCATTGATCTACCTGTCTATTTTGGCCGTTTTTGTTACTATTACTTTGTAGTAGAGTTGAAGTTCTGGTATTGCGATACCCCCTGTTTCATTCTTCCTGCTAAGGATTGCTTTAGCTATTCTGGGTTTCTTATTCTTCCAGATGAATGTCATGATGGTTTGCTCTATCTCTGTAAGGTACATCATTGGGATTTTAATCCGAATTGCATTGAATTTGTGTAGCTCTTTTGGTAGTACGGCCATTTTGACGGTATTAATTCTGCCTATCCAAGAACATGGGAGATCTTTCCATCTTCTAAGGTCTTCCTCAATTTCTGTCTTCAATGTTTTGTAGTTTTCATTGTAGAGATCTTTTACCTCTTTGGTTAGATTGATTCACAAGTTTTTTTTTGTTTTGTTTTGTTTTTTGAGGCTATTGCAAATGGAGTTGTTTTCCTCATTTCCCTTTCAGATGTTTCATCGCTTGCATATAAAAAAGCTTTAGATTTATGCGTGTTGATTTCATAGCCTGCTATTTTGCTGAATTCATTGATGAGGTCTAGAAGTTTTCTGGAGGAGTTTTTTGGATCCTCTAAATATAGAATCATGTCATCAGCAAATAGTGACAGCTTAAGTTCCTCTTTTCCTATTCATATCCCTTTAATTTCTTTAGTCTTCCTAATTGCTCTGGCTAGAGTTTTGAGAACAATGTTGAATAGAAGTGGAGAAAGAGGACATCCCTGTCTTGTTCCTGTTTTTAAAGGGAATGGTTTCAGTTTTTCTCTATTAAGAATGATGTTGGCCATGGGCTTAGCATAAATAGCCTTTACAATGTTCAAGTATGTTCCTTCTATCCCTATTTTTTCTAGTGTTTTCAGCATGAAGGGGTGTTGTATATTGTCAAATGCTTTTTCTGTGTCAATTGAAATAACCATATGATTCTTATCCTTGAGTCTATTGACATGATGGATTACGTTTATTGATTTACGGATGTTAAACCATCCTTGCATTCCAGGGATGAACCCCACTTGATCGTGGTGCATGATTTTCTTAATATGTTTTTGGCTACAGTTTGCCAGTATTTTGTTAAGGATCTTTGCATCTATATTCATCAAGGATATTGATCTAAAATTTTCTTTCCTTGATGTGTCTTTTCCTGGTTTGGGTATGAGGGTGATATTAGCTTCGTAGAATGAGTTCGGTAGGGTACCCTCCTTTTCTATTTCCTGGAATACTTTGAGAAGTATTGGAATGAGTTCTTCTTTGAAGGTCTTGTAGAACTCGGCTGAGAATCCGTCTTGTCCTGGTCTTTTCTTGGATAGTAGGTTTTTAATGGCTTCTTCTATTTCATTGCTTGATATTGATCTGTTTAAATTGTGTATTTCCTCCTGGTTCAGCTTGGGAGGAGCATATGTCTCTAGAAATTTGTCAGTGTCTTCGGTAGTTTCTATTTTGTTGGTATACACATTTTCGAAGTAGCTTCTCATTATGTTCTGTATCTCAGTGGTGTCTGTCATGATATTGCTTTGACTATTTCTGATCATTAACACTGTTTCCTAAATGCATAAGAGATTTAAGGCTGTCCTTTGATTTTTGCTAGTACTGCTAACCCAAGCAGACCTGTGATTATTGTTACCGTACAGTATGGATTCTAAATTTCATGCTAAAAGTTAAACTTAGTTAAATGTAAAGCTTAGGAGAACTCTTTACTGAGTTGGTGTTCTTCAATCTAAAATTGTCTGTAGCAATAGTCTCCTTCAGATTTGTATAGAAATCACAAATTTGGTTGGTATTTATTTATGTCATTTAATGTTTTGTAACTGGATCAAGGTAACCTTTTGTCAATAAGTTATACATGAAATTTCGTATTACTCTTTACACTGGGAAGGGAATTTAAGTGTATTTTTGGAAGATAATAAGGAAGGCCGGACTTGTGCAAAGGTCGACAATGTGGAACATGAGAACATTCTGCCACCTGTTCCACAAAAGGGAAGTTAAAAGCTCTATTAGCCTCTCTGGTTATGTCTTAGATGTAACATTATGCTGTTAACTGATATTCAGGTAGACTCAGGAAAAAACACATGAGAATTTTATAGAATTTTTTTTTTTTAAGGGCAAAGATCAGATCCAGAAATAAAACACTTTTTAAGATTTGCCAAGAGGCCGGCCTCACTGAGTTAGGGCTTTGCTTCTCGTCCTGGATGGCTCCAAAATAGGCTAAAATTAAGCTTATTTAAAGTTGTGTTCAAAACATAATTTTTTGTTGTTGTTGTTGTTGTAAAGATGACTATGATCTCAAAGTAAACAGGGGGCATAATAGAAAACTTAAGTAAAAGTTTGAGTAAATTGTAAAATATATTTAGTTTTGTAAAAGAATTTTAAAAAAAGTAAAACTTGAATGTAATTTAGTTGATAAGTATATGGGTCTTTGTAGAGGCTAAATATACATCAAAGATACATTAGTGTTCATTTTGTATTTTCCTTGTAAAAACCTTATAGCTTGTGACTATTAGCGTTTTACAGAAATACTACTTCTCACAGAGCAAACTGAATTAATTTGAGACAATAAGTCATCACCTATAGAACAGATTAGACATAATGCTGACTTGCAGTATTAATACTGACTCCAGTTAAAAGAAAGGGGTAACTATAAAATTATAGACATTGAAGTTATAACCCATTTCTCCCACTTTAAAACTGGTGAAACTGGCCTGCTAGATGTTTAAAACTAAAATAGAGAGCAAAGTCAAGGAAGTTAAAGGGCCAAAGAAAAAGCAGTCAACATTTTGGCCCTTACCCTGGTTAAGCGAGAACCCAGAGAAAGACAGGACCCCTCTCTGAGCTCTGCAATTATGGTGAGTCACCTGATCTGCTGATCAGGGGGATTGAGAAGACCCTAGCGGTCAGGAAGCCAACCAGTGTGAGTCTGAAAAGAGGAGGGTCATTGGAGACAGAAATGTCCCTGGTGCTTCCAAGAGAAGCATATGTGTGGTCGGCAAGACTCGGACCTATCCCAGCAGATGGCTAGAGGAGAGCTCAAGGAGCCAGGAGGCTTCACACACGTCCCCAAGGGTGATCTCTGAAGAATCTCAGGAGCAAGGTCAGTTATGGCCAACTTGGTCCTACACACCTGGTAGCAGAATATAGCCTAAGCTCAGTTCTTCATGGACACTTAAAAGGAAAAACAATAGTCTTTTTAAAGGTAACTTAAGATGTGCACTTGTGTCAGCCTTACCAAGGGTAAGTAAAGCTGGAGCCGCAGAAGAGAACGTTCTTGTGTGGGGTGTCTACTGATAACGCCCACCAAGGGCTCTAGAGCCACCAGGGTGTCCTGAGTCTGATCTCATGGACCTACAACTTCCTCGCCTCCTCCACAGGTAAGCTTGGCTTGCTTTTCACTGGTATGATCGTAAGCTACACCCTGTGGATGGGGTGGCTGGGGAGAGGCGAGTGTGGACAGTGGCTGGGGCCTGGCCAGAGGCTCGTGGGGGCCTGAGGAGGCGGAGCCCCGGGGCACTGACCTTCGCACAAGGCTTTTTGTGTCTTCCCCCGGGCTGGCGTCAGCCTTGGCACGTCCTCCATCTTCAGTACCCAGGCCACCCAAACGCTCTCCGGTTTTCTTGTCCTACAAGGACGCCCCCATTTCCACAGGAGGAACACCCCAAAGCCCTCTCCCAGCAGCATGAAGGTGACCCGAGCTCTGAAGGAAAGGCAGAGGGGGCAGAGGCCACTGGTGCCCGGCAGGCTGTGCGGTGAGCTTCCTGTGGCCGCTGGAACACATTGGGGCCCGAGGCCTGGCACAGTCCTGGAGGCTGGAAAGCCGAAGTTGGGTGTGGAGGCCCCTCCTTCAGAGGCGCCCCACTGCCAGCTTGGGCAGCCGCGCTCCTGCCCCGGCCTCTGCTGCCCGACTCCTGCTCTCCTGTGTCGACCTCCTCGGCTTGCCTCTCCCCCTCTCCGCCAGGATAATCCAGGATAATCTCCTCCTGTGGAGACCCTTCAGCTCACCACATCCGCAGTCTATGCCATAAGCAAGGATCGCTGATTCCAGGAATTAACATCTGCTGTTTCGGGGACATATTATTCAGCCTCTGTCAGAGAGGATGGGGATGGAGTGCATCCGCGTTGCCTGGCAAAGCTGGCAAGCAGTGACTGAGGCGGACCAGGGCCCAGGCGGAAGCCTGCCCCTCCCCCTAACAGGAATCCCGAGGGGACCCCGCCCAGGTCCTCCGTCTTTAATCCAAGCTTCACGTGAGAGTGGACCCACTGCTCCCGCCCGGCTCCCATGCGAGTTCTCCACTTGTCCAGAAGTGGGTGTGAGCAGTTCAGAGAGCTCAGCCAGCACCAGGCTCACCAGGTCCTTGCATCTGCTTGGGTCAGGCGTCCCCGCTCTGCTCCTCTGGCCTGGAAGGCCCAGGGCTGGCCACCTTGGCGGCTCATCGTGGTCTGCTCCCACCTCTGATCCCACCTCTGCCCCAGCACGGATGACCCCAAGATCCAATCCTCACCACTTGGATCGAGTCCCAGGAGCAGGGGCGTCACTGTCACGTGGGGCTTGTTGGTCGCAGATTCTCAGCCCACCCCAAGCCTGTGATCAGACGGCATTTCTCCAAGACTCCTGGGGCCCACGGCGGGGAGAGAAGCATTGCTAGAGAGGATCTGTTCCCTTCTCACTCACCCAGCTGCTCACTCTGTCCAAGTTCTGGTCTTTTCTCTCCCAGCAGGAGAGTGTGGGCTGCCTGCCTCCCAAGGGAACGGGCGTGTGGTTCGGAAGACAAACAGTGCTCATTTGCTTTCTTTATCTTCTTGAGACTTCATCTATTTTGAATTTCAGATAACATTCTTAAAAGGCCTGGGCTGTTATTCCAATCCAGGGTGGGGTGGGTGCCACTCCTGTTTAACAAAGTTGAGAAACACTCCTGTGGCTGATCCTCCGGCTCTCTCAGCCTCAGGCCCCGCCTGGCTGCCTGCCGCAATCTCTAAATCCCATCGGATTTGAGCCCTCCCTGGAGGGAACATCTGCTGTTTGTCTGCCCAGACTCCTTTCCTTTCCTTTAGAGAAGTTCTCTTCCCAAGGGAGGGTTGCCTGTCACAGCCTGCTTCCACCACCCACCCATCACATGACCCAGGTCACATGGCAGCCACAGGACTCAGGTCTACCTTTGTCTTCCTCATGCCCTAGCCACAGTAAATGGTCCAGTTTGGCATGCACCTGAAACTAGACCATGGGAAGCCATCCGTGCTCAGCAGAGTTAGGCGTGGCTGAGCCGCAGGACACAGAGGTCTGACTCCCAGGAACTGGCGCTCATGGGAGACTGTTTCAGATAGCCTAGGAGTAAGTGTCCCTGTATACAGTGGTTCACTGTCTGAGGACATGCTAATTCCCTAAGCAAATGACCTCCCTAACTCCACCCCATCCTGTTCCTCACAGAAGAAGCCCCTTCCGATCTTGGCTCCCTTTACCTATGCGACTATAAAATAAAGGGAAGGTGGACTTCTCCATCTTGTTGGAGGCCAGATCTGGTGTGACTCAATCTGTCACATCCCCTCCATTTGAAAAGAGTATTGACTCTTGTGTTTATTGATTAGATAAGTTTATTAGTGATTAATTTATAGCAGGCACCATCCTCCGTCAGAAATTCCTTCCCTCATCCACGCTGGATGCAGCTAAACCCCCAACACTAGACCAGTCAGGGTCCTTTCCTGGGGCTTTTCACGCTGACGCCAGGGAATAGTCTCTGTTCTCCAAAGATTTCTTTTTTTTGGCGGGGGGCGGTTACTGGGGATCGAACTCAGGGGCACTTGACCACTGAACCTCACCCCTAGCACTATTTTGTATTTTATTTAGGGACAGGTCTCACTGAGTTGCTTAGGGCCTCCCTAAGCTGCTGAGCCTGGCTTTGAACTCTCAATCCTCCTACCTCAGCCTCCAGAGGCGCTGGGATTACCGGCATGGATCACTGTGCCCGGCTCTCCAGAGGTTTCTAACCTGCAGTGATGATGACCAGAGGGCTCCCACCTGCACCCCTGACGCCAAGGCACCTGCTTCAGGGGACCTGCCCCGTGGAGAGCGCCCTCTGCTCCAGGAGAGTGTGTGCAGCACAGAGAAGCCCAGATCCCAAGCGCAGCAAGAGGAAGTCCCGGCTCCACTCCGAAGCCTGTTCTAGTTCCTGAGTCCCTGGAGTCACTACGGGTCCTTGAGCTCCCCCGGGTCCTAATTCGTTCCTTTTTCAGCCTAAACTAGTTTGAATTTGATTTCTGTCCTCTGCACCTAGACAAGCTCTGGTCAACACCTTCTCGTCTGGGCCATCTGTCACCGCTGCCATGCTGGGTCAGGGGATCACACGCCTTTGCTGGCGCTCAGAGACTCCCGGCCTAACTCCACGTCCCCTCCGCCGGAAGCTGAGCTCCTGCCTTCAGCCTTCACGGGTGCAGGCGCCCGCTGGCTCCTCGGGTCCCTGTTTCCGCTCAGGACTTCAGTGTCTGCGCCTGGGTAACGGCATTACTGTTTCACTGTAATAAGTTGCAGCTGGGTTACTCCTCGCTAGACTGTGAGATTTCAAGGGGGACACTAGGCCTGTAGCCTTAGGGCCCAGTGATTCTGAAATCACAGAACGTGCCTAACAAATATTTTAGGCAGGACACCCAAACTGGCAGCGTCGCCCTTGAACTCCATGACCACAAACATGTGTCTCGGTGGACGTTGGTGAGTAGGTGCTCCGGAAAGGCCATGAATGGCATCTGGCCTCCTCTCCACCCCTGGGAAATGGGGGGAATGAAGGGGTGTGCCCTGTGGGCTTGTCAGGAGCGCGCCCAGCACCCGGAGCAGTTGGGACAGCGTCTGGCCCCCCGTGAGCATCCCGGAGTGTTGGCCTAGATCCTCACGCTTCCTCTTCTCCCGACTTCCTCTGCCCTCCTCACACCCGTTCCTTCTCTTATTCTCCTGCCATTTCCTCACACCCTGTGCCTGTCTGTTAGCAGAGTTACTGGCCACCAGCCACCTCGGCACCCACGCCCCCCACGGGGAGATGCACGGAGCTGGCTATTAGTGCCTGGGAGGATCAGCTGAGATCTTCAGCATCAGGAAAGAGTGTCCATTAACCCATTTCACCTGTTCATTCCAGGCCCACCCGCACCCCACACAGCGCCCCAGAGCAGAGCCAATCTGATGGTCCAGACAGGATCTGGATATCTCCCTGGGAGCAGCAGGTCTGCCACCCTTGCACCCGTGGCCACTGCGGTCAGCACAGGCCCACCCAGCGCACTTAAGTGGCCCAGTCAGATCCACTGGATGCAGCTCAGCATCCGGGGAGTCGGTGCTGACCCCCAAATCTTCTCTGCGAGGCCAGGGGCTTCCGTCAGTGAGTTGCCCTCGAGCGGACAGCCCTGGGCCTGAGTCAGTTTGGTGGACGCCCGAGGCCAGCAGCAGCAGATGGCACATCTGGAAGCGGCTTCTTCACATCTGGATCATTCCGTTGGGTACTCGAGATGATGCTCAGTCACTGATTGGTGGCAGCCACATGCAGAGGCAGCAGGAGAGGTGTCCCTGGGTCACAGGCTTGTCCCTTTTGCCCATCCTTATCCCTGTGCAGCTCCCTGCCTTTCTCTGGAGACCCCCTGTGCTCATGTCAGCCCAAGGGTGTGAGTAGGGTCCAGACCCAGCCCCTGGGGGACCCAGCTGCCCACCTGCCGTGGTCATCCTGGATGAGCAAGTTCCCACAGCCAGGCCTGGGACAGGCTCCTAATTGCCCAAGCACTGACTCCATTCCAGAACCTTCCATGCTCTGCCATACGGTGGAACCTGCCAAAGACCAAAGTCAGATTCTCACACCCAATGCCATGGTTTGGACGTGGCTTGTCCCCCACAAAGATTCAGTGCTGGAAGCTTCGTCCCCAGCATAAGGTATTGTGAGGTGGTAACAGGATTAGTGACCTCAAAAGCAGGTCTCCTCTCTTTGGTCTCCCTTGCCGTTAGACCTCTTTGCACATACCCAAGGTAGCTTCTGCTGCCAGCACCCGCACCCCCAGTACTGGGAATTAAGCGCTCTGCCACTGACTCATATCCCCAGCCCTTTTTATTCTATTTTTATTTTTGAGACAGGATCTCCCTGAGTTGCTGAGGCTGGCCACAAACTTGTGATCCTCCTGCCTCAGTTCTTAGTCTCTGGATTACAGACATGATACCACCATGCCCAGCTTTATTTTTAACTTTAAGACAGGGTCTCACTAAGTTGTCTAGGCTGGCCTCAAACTTAAGAGCCTCCTGCCTCAGCCTCCTTAGTAGCTGGGATTCCAAATTTGCACCACTGTGACTTGCTTCCCTCCTGATTTTATACCATGCATACAGTAGGGCGTAGTCCTCACCAGAAGCTGAGCAGATGCTGGGATCCTGTTCTTGGACATCAGAACAACTGACATCCAAAATAAACTTTTTTTCTTTATAAATTACCCTGCCCCAGGTATTTTGTTGTAGCCATTAAAAAACAAATTCAGAGAAAGGAAGGTATACATGACTTCTCTGAACAAGATCCAGGTGCATCTGAAGGTGGAACCCACAGAGAGCAAACCATTTGGATGTGCAGAAATGTGGAAGGACAGTCCCTCCAGGCAGAAGTCAGGAGACTCCAAGGTCACAATGCCCAGTTAGCAGCGGAAACAGAACTGACATGAACCAGAAGGTCAGCACCGGAGTGGTGGCCCTGGTGTTGGGTAGAGGATGGCGTGAGAAGAGAGCTACTGTCCACTGGCCACTGCCCTGGGCAGGTCCTGCAGAACCCACTTCACCTTGTCAGCCCTCGGAACGCATGGAGAGGTTTTGGATTTTGCTACTCTCCTGCATAGAGGAGTAAGCAATGAATTCACACAAACAGCACTCTAACTTTCCAAAAACTTTTAAAAAACTGGGGATTGAGCCCAGGGTGCTCAACCACTGAGCCACATCCCAGTCCTTTTTATATTTTATTTTGAGAGAGGGTCTCGTTAAGTGACTCGGGCCTTCCTTAGTTACTGAGGCTGTCTCTGAACTTGGGATCCTCCTGCCTCAACCTCCTGAGCTGCTGGAATTACAGTGTAATCTGCACCTGGCTCCCTTTCTTCCAACTACAGCACCAGGCTGACCTTCTAGGACAGAGAATTCTAGAACTTTCCTTTCCTTCAAATTTTGACTGGTTTTTTATTAAGGGAAGGGGAAGCACCATTTTCCAGTTGTACAAAAGGGACAGAACCTCATGTTGCAGTGTGCGATCCCCAGAATTCTAGCAAAAGCCATGGAGGAGACACAGAAAGAGAAAAGTTTGGCATCAAGCTGATCTGGAATCTGGTTGGAGCAGCCACTAAACCTTTTGGTGCAGGAGAATCTGCAACTAATTCTAAGCCAGCACCTTTTCCCTCCATGAGACTGTCAAACAGTGAAGGGCCGAGAGATGGAAGCAAACTAGGCATCCATCAGTGGATGAAGAAATAAACAAAATGTGATAGATCTGGGTCATAGACTAGTACACAGCCTTAAAAAGGAAGGAAATTCTGGGCATGTCCCAGGTCTCGTGGTGGCTGGATGTCAGGCTGGACAGTCCAGTCATCCCTGCCTCCTTGCACCCAGTGAAACCCATGTTTCTAGTACAAAGGGAGCCCCCCGCCCCGCCATGGCGCAGGTATTGCCGCATTAGCAGAGAAGTCGTTTCTGGCAGCCGTGTCCAGCACAATCTCAGCTGAGTGTAGTTGACCAAAAGGAAGGGTCGCTGGCCTTCTGCCACCAGCTCTCTTCACCTGAACTTCCAAGGACCTCAGCCCGTACCCACGCTGCACCCATCTCAGTTTCTTGGTCTCTAAAGCTGGTGGCAGTGCCCTGCTCTGGAGCTCGTGAGCCTCTGCTGAGAGCAGGGGTCCTATTCCCAGGACTTGGAGCCACAAGCAGTCCGCTTTGCTCGGGAAAGTCCAGAAGTCAGAGAAGGAGGGGTAACTGCAGAACTCTTCCCTGTCACCGTGCAGGCTTGCTTCCGAGATGCTAATTTCCAGCCAGACTGGACATTTCCCTTATAGACAGGCGAGTCTGAGTGGCCTGTTCTAGCCATGGAAAAGTGAGGTGGAGGTGAAGTGAGTCTGTCCAGGGTAAGGCAGGAAGAGGGGAGGTCCCTCCTGCTGCTTCCTGCCTTCATTTTCCCTACAGGACTCTGAGTTCCTGAGACAGGAGCAGCAAATTTTCTATAAACATAGTAAATGCTTTTGGCTTCCCCCTGCACAAACTCAGTCACAGCTACCACACAAAAGCAGTCATAGACAATCTGTGAACAGTGGGCAACTGTGTGTCAATAAAACTTTATTTACAAAAGCCAGCAGCAGGTCACAGAGAGCAGGGTCGGCCTTCAGCCCTTAACCCACCAGCCTGCATGCTGCTCATCTGGAGGTGAGAGGACCCAAGTTTCCACAGTGAAAAAGTGGCTGTGGGGTATTGTGGGAAGGAAAGACATCGTCTTTCATTTCTTTGGCAAATATTTGACACCAGCCTGGCTGCAGGAGACAGCCAAGAACCACGCTGACAGGCTGGTTCACGTGGGGCATGCCGTGGGAGACATCCGACAAGGCAGTGAGCAAAGAGTACAGAAGGCAGGTAGCAGGTCGGGACACACAGGTGGATGATGGGACAGTACCTGGGAGTCCCCACTGGTCAGGGTCCCGAAGGGCCTCACTAGGGCACATTTGAGCTGAGACCCCAGGGTACAAGATGGGCTGGCTGCAGAGAGCTTTGAGGAGCATTTCAGGAATGTGGAGGGCACAGCCAGCAGCAAGGGCCCCCCAGCAAGAAAGGGGCAGGAGGCATGGGATGAGCCAGGCAGAGCCAGGCCTGGCCATGCGCTTAATAAGGACTTTCATAATAAGATCCCCCACAAGGCCACTGCGTGGAGAATGGGTCACACCAGGGTTCTCAGCTTGGCATCAGAACCACCTGCCCAGCTTGGTAGCCCAGACCGCTGGTCCCACTCCAGAGTATGATTCAGTTCCTGTATGTCCATTCCTGCGGCTGTAACAAGATAGCTTAGACTGGATAAATTATAAAGATTAGAAAATAATAACGGAAACCTATTTCACATAGTTCTGGAGGCTAGAAGTCCGAAATCAAGGCCCTGGTAGGTTTAGTGTCTATCAGATAACCTTCCATCTCCCCGAATTTGGCTGCTGCATTGATGACCTTGCACAGAGATGGGACCAATACGTGTTGTTTAAATTAATGAATAAAATCTATCGATCAGCCAAGTTGTGTATTTTGTAGCTTCAGGAGACAATCAAAGAAAAACTCGTAGTAGCTTTTATTGGGTTGGACCAATCGTTCATTTTCTTGCTCTTCTGGAAGCCAGGAAGTTCCTATTCTTAGCACCTCTCCTGCTTCGACATGGACATGGAGTTCTTTTTCCTTGAAGGTCTCTTCAGTGACACTTCCCAGCCTGCAGAGTCAAGTCAGGCACAATAGGAGGAGTCGGTGCCGGCAGGAGTGGGAAGAGGCCCCCTCTCCCACAGCCCCAGGTACTTTGCAAGGCAGACACAAGTGACCCTGGATGATCAGCAGGACTGTCCCCAATGCAGCCTTCTCAAAAGCCCCAGCTCCCCACCTTGACGGCCTCCTCCTGCTCCCCAGGGGGTTTCCAGGGAAGCGGGTGTGAAGGCCCCACCCGCCCCCTGTTTGTCCACTTCAGAGAAGCGTGAGTGTCAACTCTGCAGTCAACTTGGCAGCACTGTGGGACCCCAGCACTCTTGACCAAGTGGCGGCTTATAAAACACTCGCTTGAAAACGCAGAGCATCCAAGCCGAGCTTTAGCACCCACCTAATCCTGCAAAAGTGTTTGAAAGAGGATGGTCACCCCAACCGGGTGCTGGGCTCAAGATTTTTCTGTCATTGACTCAAAGAACGTGGGGCAAATCTGTGAATCGTCTGTGTGGCGTGTCTCTACGGACAAAGGTGAGGATGACTTAAAACATCCACAGCCCACTTCTACTCCGGGAGCTAGAGAAGCCATTATACCCAAGTCAAAGTGACCAGCTCATAGTTTAATCATTCACGAAATCTTCTTAATATAGACGTGCACTGCACCTGACCTTTCAGTGGCACATACATGACAGTAGACCCATAAAGTTATAGTGGAATTCATCAATTCTTATCACCGTTTCTTTTTTTTCTTTTTGGTGGTCTTTATTTTTGGGGGGGTGCTGGAGATTGGACCATGGCTTCGCATTTGAAGCACTCTACCACCGATTTACACCCCCAATCCTTTGTTACTTTCTTTTGAGATGGATCTGGCTAAGTGACTGAGGCTGGCCTCTAACTTGAGATCCTCCCCCTCAACCTCCCAAGAAACTGAGACTACAAGAGCGTGTCACCACCCCCAGCAAAAGTTAAGATTTTTAAAAGTCTGCAAAACCCTAAACTTGACCCATTTTCACACCGAGTATTGGTCCCAAGCCATCCCCTCTTTATCTCAGCTGATCCTTGCTGACCTGGCACTGAGTGCTCAGTGTGGCCTCCACCAGTGTCACTGGGCACTCGCTCCAGGCCTCTTTTGATTGATGGATGATTTTTGCTGTGTTGGGATCAGATCCAGGCCTTGCACCTGCTAGCAAGTGCTCCACCACTTGGCTACACTCCCAGTGCCAGGAACGGGACACCCCCCAGCCAAGGAATGCTCAGGGTTGCCAGCACACCAGAAACTGGAAGAGGCAAGGATGGACTCCTCAGGCCTTGGGAGGGAATAGGTCCTTCCAAGACCTCGATTTGGACTTCCAGCCTCAGAACTGTGCTGCTGCGAGCCCCTTTGTGGTGCTTGGTTATGACAACCCAGGACACCGACACAGAAGTGGAACTGGGAACTGAGAGCCCAGTGGCCCAGAAGGGAGGGCACAGAGGCTGTGTGAGCTCAGGGGCTGCACAATGGGCGTCTTGGGAAGGCCCACGTCTCACCTGATCCACCCCAGGAAACACACATCACAGGGACCAACAGCACGTGATCCCAAAGCCAGTGTGACCCCAGTCTCCCTGCTACCCTGTCCTGGACGTGCCTGGGGAAGGTCAGCATCATCGGAACAAACTGGGGGAAGCCCATGAGGAAGAGCAGCATGGGGTCCTCAGCGTGCTCACTTCTGGCCAAAGCCTCCCGCTGCAGTGCGTTTCGTCCCTGGGGAAGCAAAGGGGCGCTAGGCACAGGGACCTCTTCCTCCCATCCTTGTGCCCTCTCTCCTGTCAGTCCTAGAAGGCTGGTCCAGGGATGCTCCACCACGTTCCTCAGCTCCCCAAGGTGCCGTGAGCGAGCGCCAACCCCAGGCCTTCCTTCCTGCCCCTCGGCAGTCTCAGCCCTGCTCCCGACTGGCTGCCTGACCTCATCCCACCTTATGCTAGGGACCCTTTGCTCTCTTCATCTCCTGCCAGTGATGGGCACAGGACCCGCCTCCTGGAGGAAGGTGGCAAGTCATGGGCCAGGCAGAGAGCCCCTGCACAGCACCTGGACAACTGAGCCTCAGCAAGTGTTGCTTAATGTCTCTAAAGCATTAAAGAGTGTCAAGGTTAATCACATAGACTGGAGATCAGCAAACAGCGACCCAGGAGCTAAGAAGGGGTTTTACATGCTTAAAAAGCTGAAAAACAAAAGAAGCATGATGTTTCATGACACATGAGGTTCTATGAACTTCTAACTTCAGTGTTCATCAGTGAAGTCTGATTAAAACACAGCTCTACTGTTTGCTTCCACATTGCTAATGCCTGCTTTCCCTCTGCAGAGTTGAATAGTCGCTACAGAAACCATATGACCTGCAAAGCCCAAAATATTTATTATCTGATGCTCTACAGAGAAAGGCTGCAGGTCTCTGACATAGATTCTGGAGTCAAGTTGTTTAACTTGGAATTCTAGATCCACTAGCACTAGTTTAACTTGAGACAAGTTATTTCCCTATTCTCTGCCTCCATTTCCACATCTCTAAAATGAGGACAATAGTCCTTATGGCGAGATGTTTTTGTGAGGACTAGAAGAATTATCATTTTTAAACTCTTAAAACAGTGCCTAGCACATTTGAGTACTGAAGACGGTGTGTTAGCTCATCATCACTCTAAGAAAATACCTGAGAAAATTAACTTATAAAGAGAAAAGTCTCATTCAAGCTGGTAGTTTAAGGAACACCAGTCCATGATTGGGAAGATCTATAGCTTTTAGGCCTCTGGTGGGGGGAGGGTAGAACGTTAGGGAGGGATCAAACGCACGCACTGCTGCTCGCTTCAAGGACAGGAAGCAAAAGGGAGCAGGAGGGTCCTGCTCTCATAATCCCCTTCTAAGGTATGTCCCCAGTGACCGAAGGCTGCCCCCTGGGCCTTACCTCTCCAAGATTCCACCATCTCTCAGCACCACCAGCCTGGAGACCAAGCCTTCAACAATGGGCTTTTGGGGACATTTAAGAGACAAATACAGCTGAAGGGTTACATGATTTTCAGGTCTTTAATCCTCATCTCCAAATCCTGTAACAGCCCATCCTTGCACCCCAGAGTCAGCGGTGTGGAGACCCCGGCACCTCTTTCCACCTGGCTCGTGGAAGTCCCTTGAAACCGGCTTCCATGCAAACAGAGCGGGAAGCCTTCGCCCAGACTGCAGATCCCGGATGGGTCCGATCCGTTATGTTGGAGGGGAAAATCTGTACTTCGCAGCAGGTGTCCGAGGACTGTTTTGTTAGTCACATCTGCCTCCTTCTTACTTCTCGGCATTCAAAGAACTTCCTCGCCAGCTCTGTGGATCCTGATTCTAAAACACAAAGGCAAAATGATGAGCTGCGGATTCCCCTCCGCTCCTGAGTCCTTCCCCAGCCGTCGGCGTGGGGAGTGTATGTGGAGTCGCGAGCTGGATACAGGGAGGCGCCTGGAGGAGCTGTGACAGGGTGGTGGACATGGACATTCGCCCCCAGTGCCCCTTCACTGCACCCATGTGGCCGAGCTGTGGCTACTCCCAGTCTGCACAGAAAGTCAGTGTGGCCAGTGACCAGGAGCCCTCCACCGTCCCCCCCTGGAATGCCAGCAGAGGTGGCAGACACATGAGCTGGTGCTCCTCCCTGGTCTTCACCCCTCGTGAACTGCAACCACAAGCTGAGGGTGGCAAGCCATGTGACAGCAAAGCAGCAAGATGGACACAACCTGGGTCCCTGGGTGACCATGTGGAGCAGAGCAGTCCTGACACCAAGGACCCTCATCTGAGAACCCTTGTTTGGAGAGCATGAGCCTTACGTGTTCTAAGCCGGCAGGTAGCGTGTCACTGTGTTACAGCAGCTTAGCTTTACTCTAACTCACACAGAGGCCATGTCCATTACCTTCTGCAGTTGACAGATGAGGAAATGGATTGACAGGGAGGTCCCCAGCTGCTGAGTCCCATACTTAGCTGCAAGATAAGGTCTAGATCCCAGGCTCTTGTGTCATAGCCCCGTGCTCTGTCCACTTAACCTGGGCACTGTGCTCGCCCCTTGGAGACAGGCCCATGATGAGTCACCTCTCTGAATTGTCACCCAGTGGTTGACACTTGCTTCTGAGGAGCTGCACATTCACCTGAGTCTAATAAGGAGATAGAAACCACACGGTGATGTGAACAGGGAAGGTTAATACAGACTCAGAAACCATAGCAAGGTTGGGGTTGCACAATTGGCTGCTGAGAAGTAAAGAGAATCCTAAAAACTACATGAATAGCAGGGGTAAGGAACGGCCATTCCCAGGGGTTGGGAAGGCCCCTTAGGACTGAGGTCCAGGGCTTGTTAAAGCGGGTGTGCAGAACAGCCATGCTGCCACGCCGAGGGAGCCTGACAGAAATCCACCCTCCAGGGGCCGGGAAGACGTCTCACTGGAGGGCTGCCATGAAACCACCCGAGGGCTTGCTGGGGACCTGCTGTCCACACAAAAGATAGGCCTGCAACTTCCACAGATGCCTGGAACTCATTTATGTGTAAAAACAATCATCAACCTTTTCTTACCTTTTCTGTATTTTCTTTAGAGACTTTCAATTTTTTTTTTTTTTTTTTGTGGCACTGAGGATTAACCCAGGGCCTCTCACAGGCTAAACAAATTCTAAGCTATAACTATAGGCCTTTTTGTTTTCCCACTGAATTGCCCAAGTTGGCCTCCAACTTGTGATCCTCGTTGCCTCAGCTTCCTGAGTAGCCGGGGTTATAGGTGTGAGCCACTGTACTGGGCTATACACTCATTTTCTAAGATTGGATCATAAAAAAACACAAGCAAAAAGGCACACACTAAGATTCAAGCTCAGCAGCTCCTCTTCGGTTGCAATTTGGGGCCCAGACTGGCCCTGCCTCTGTTTGGACCCCTTTCTCTCTGCAATGCCCTGCACCTCAGGCCTTTGCAGAGGCCCCGCCAGCAAGACGGCCCCCAGCAGACACAGCTCCTGGACCCAGGATTCCAGAACCACCTCTGCTCTTCATACATCAGCAGGTCTGTGGTTTCAGGTAGCAACAGAAAACCAACCAAGCCCCTCCCCACTTGGGCGAACAGTGTCCTCAGAAGACCCCTCTCCAATCCATCCCAAGGACGAGAGGTGGCCCATCCCATGCTCTCAATTTGAAATCAAGAAATGAATTCCCTTCCTTATCACTGTCCCCTCCCCAAAGCCACGTTCCTCCCAGTGTGTGTCTGGAGGAGGACTCGCCAGGCTCTGGAGGCGGGGCTTTGCCAGCCTGCATCCCCGTTTTGTCTAACTGAGCTTGAACAAGGAACTCGGTGCTCACCCACAGAGTGTGGGTGACGATGGCCAACTATATCGCGCTGGGAGGGATCCAGCAGTCAGCTAAGCCAGTCCTTGGCGCGGGGTCCAGTCCACAGTAGTGCTGGGGAACGGTTTCATCTAAGCCCAGGAGTTACCCCAGCCCAACCACCTCTGCAGCCCCCAAGACCCCTGGAGAGCGTTTGCCCAGGTATCTCATGACCACTGCCTGCCCCTCTTGTCAGGTCCCTGTTAACTCCACCCTGTACTAGATCCCAGCATAGGGTTGGGGCTTGGGGTGGCTGCTGATAGGGACATGAGCCCAGAAGAGAGCCTTTCTCCATCCTGGGCCCACTGGCCCCAATTCAGCTCGGGAAAGCACAGGGCCCCTGCTCCCCCTTGTGGGGGCACACGCACTGTCCATGGGCCTCTGGGAAGTACCTAACACCCCAGGGAAGACTACACCAGCACGTCAATACCCATTCAGCTTATTCCACCTCACAGGAAGCCAGCTCCAGGGAAGGGCGATAATGTGATTGAAAGCCCAACTTCCTATGGCTATTTTAACAAGAACTAATGGCAGGGCTTTGTAACAGATGTGTCAAAATCAGCCTGAGAATAGCAAAGTGTTCCCTTTAAAGAGATGAAGAGCTGTCCACATAAAGTACTCTGGGATGGGGACTCAGTTTTATGAGAAGCAAACCATCCACCCAGTTCTGACTCACAGAGGCTTAAGGTCCTCCTTAGGTTCAGCAGCAAGATATTTGAAGCTCCCTGACAAAAACGGGGTGGAAAAGTATCTTATATGTTGTTAATTATGAAATTAGTCCTTCCTCCTCCTTGGCCAAACTGTGTTGAGGGAGGGCAGGATGTAGAGTGGGCCACTTTACGCTTTAAATATGGCCCTTGCTGCTCTGGATGTGTCCTTCTCTTCCTCTCCGCCTGCTCCTCCCTAATCTCAGTGGAAACAGGATTACCTTTATTCCTACGCAGTTATCTATCGCTGGGCACACACCCACCACAGGAACGATGTAATCCAGAGATGGTACCAGAAGATCTCAGAAATGACTACCTCCCAATTGACAAGTGAATTACAACCCCAAGAGAGAACCCGTGGAATGTAGCCTTTGAGTCGCCTCTTTAACAGCCCCCGTTCCTGCTGATGGGGAGAATCACAGCCTGTGGGACAGGCTGTGCTGTTCCTTTACTAGCAAAGCAATAAAATTTCTTTTTCTTTTTTCTCTAAACTGTGTCGTTGTTATTGGATTGGCATCGGGGACAAGGACTGAGTTTTTAGCAACAAGGACAGGGCCTCAAGGAGAACCTGGCATGCAGTCAGATCTGAGGGGTGTGCCTCCCTGTTCCTTGCTGGAATGCACACCCACGAAGAGGACAGTACTAGAGCGAACATTCACCCTGACTCTGCTTCAAAGCCAGAGCCCACTGTAAAGAACATTCTAGAAACCTAGCTTGCATCTGGCTGTTGAGGTGAGCATTTACCCTCAGAAATAGGACTTGCATGTTGGTCACCACCCTGAGGTGACTTGTGTTCAGATGGTGTCAACTGACACAGTTCATGTTTCTGTGTCAAGTTCCTTTTGTTTGAACTTGAGGTCCTCAGTTGCTAAGCTGGACCAAAACAATTCTGGGACGTGAACAAAAGAAATGCCAAATGAACTAAATTGTGTGCCCCCCACCCACAATTCATATGTTGAAGTCCTATCCCCAGGAACTCAGAATGTGATAAGGTCTTTAAAAGGCAATGGCGTTAAAATGAGGTCACTAGGGCAGGCCTTCATCCAGTCTGACCTGTGTTGCACTAAGAAGTTGTTTTAGTCAGCTTTTTCACCACTGTGACAAAGGACCCGACCAGAACAACTGCAGAGGAGGAAAAGTTTGAGGTCTCACAATTTCAGAGGTCTTAGTCCACAGAAGGTTGGTTCCATTCCTTGGGGCTCAAGGTGAAGCAGAACATCATGGCAGAAGAGTGTGGCAGAGGGAAGCAGCTCACATGGTGATCAGGAAGCAGAGACAGACCCCACTGCCCGATCCAAATATGTACCCAAAGCCACGCCCAATTCCCACTCCTCCGGCCACACCCACCACTTCAGTCACCACTCAATCAGTCCCAGCAGGGATTAAATCACTGGTTGGGTTAAGACCCTCACAACCCAACCATTTCTCCTCTGAACCTTCTTGCGTTGTCTCACACGTGACCTTTTGGGGGACACCTCACATCCGGCCATCACAGGAGTAGAGTGACTGGCACACAGAGGGGCAGTCCTGCTGGCACACAGAAGCAGCATTCACACTTTCTGGAAGAACCAGCCCCGCCCCACCTCCACCTGGGACTTCAGTAGAGGTCTGCTGCCGAGCCCCAGGCCGCAGCACCTGCCAGCAGCCACAGCCCAGGGGGCTCTTCCCAGGCCTGTGACAAGCCTTCCTAGAACAGCTTGCCTTGGAGGCCAGGGCCTTTCCAGGCGCACGGCCAGGGCCCGCCCCACCGCCCAAGGGCCCGCTTGGCCAGACCTGTCTTCGGGGTGCTTCATTCTTTCCATTCCCAAACGCCTGGTGACTGCCGCCAGCGCGGCCTGCTCTATCTCTCGTGGGCTCAGAAGTCCACGCAGAGGCTCCTGAAGGCAGTGTGCAGCTCCTACCCGAACCTGCCTCCAGGGCCCAGCCAGCCTGGGGGCAGCGGCTTCTTCAGGTAAACATGGGCAGCTCGGTGACTAGAGGAGGCGGGCGTCCTACAGCCCTTCCCCATCGGCTCCCTGTGAGAGAGAATGACAGGTATCTAGCAGGCACCGGTGGCCCCATACAAGTGTCCCTCCAAGTTCAGGAGGCCTGCTTGGTCCTCCACCCATGACAGTTACCTGGCTGAGAAGTTCTCCCTAGGCCCGCACTCTGAAATCCTCACGGCCAGAGCACCAGCCGGCCAGGTAGCAAAATCCCCCGGGAAGCCACAGGCCCAGGGTGAAGCCCAGAGACCTGAAAGGGCTCCTGGCTCCTGGGGAGCTGTCTGTCACACTGGAGGCGCCTCTCCTCCCTGTTTTCCGAGTTCCTGATGCCCTGGCTTGGGGGCTTTGATCCCAGAGAGCCAGCTCACTTCCCTGCAGTGAAACCCTGATACACAAATGGGCCAAGCCAGAGCCCACACCTGAGCCCACACCTGAGCCATGTGCTTCCTGAGACGCACACTGTTACCTGCTGCTTTAAATCAACCCACCCTGGGTCCTCGCATCTGGGGCTCCCTACGTGCAATCCTCACTCTGACTTCCCTAAGTCCCGCCCCAGCCCCACCCCATCCTTCCCAAGACAGCTCCAGTCAAGACCCTGGGCCCTCTTCTGCTTCCTGATGGTTCCAGTCTTTGCTGTGTGGCCTGCAAAGATGCTGCACCTCCTGTTTCCATAAACTTCTTCCTTCACAATGACCACTTCCTTTGCACTCTGACCATACCCAATTAAACTAATCCCCGCTACCCTTTTCATTGTTGTTAGGTTTTCATACTGGAGATTGAATCCAGGGGCACTCTACCACCAAGCCACTCCCCAGCCCTTTTCAGTATCTATTTTGAGACAGGCTCTCACTAAGTTGCTGAGGCTGGCCTCAACTTGTCATCCTCCAGTCTCAGCCTCCCAAGTCCAGGAACATTTTTAACACAGTCCCTGAAGCAGAGTCCTTCAGAGAGCCAGCTCTGCATAGCCCATATTTTAGGAGAGTGAAGAAGGTGGAGTAACCGGAACAGCCAGCCCCAATGGCAAGGCATCTTCCAGCTCATTGGAGTGTTGTCCGTGGGGCCCTGAGGACCAGGACTGGCCACTGCCAATGCACAAAGGCCTGGATCCTTGGGTTTGCTCTGCCTGTGAGGCAAACAGCAGCCACTCCCAGATGAGAGGCACAGGGCAGCAGCACAGGATGCGCACAACAACAGAGACCAAGCCACCAGGGCTGCCTCCTGGCAGGTGACACAAAGAATGGGAAGCCACTTCTACCATCATGACACAGGAGAGGGCCCAGGGCCAGGAGAGCAGCCTGGCCTGGAGGCCTAAGGGGCAGAACTCTCATCACCATCAGATCATGAGGTCATCCGGAGATGCAGAGCCCGGATGAGGAAGGCCGAGGTGGGCAGTAGAGTGGACCCCCGCACACAGCAGGCCCAGTTGTGTGCCCTCACCCGCTACCCAGGCTGGGGTTCTGAGAGAGGAGGCTGAGAGAGGCCTACTTCTCTCCGGGCCTACCTTGGGGAGAAGCGCAACAGCCAGAGGGGAGGGGGCGGCAGCAGGGTGGTGAACGGGGAAGGATTGGAGTAGGCCAGGCACCAAGGGAGGGTCCCCCAGAAACCAAATTGACAAAATCCAAGACAAAAAAGAAAATGTCACCACAGACACTACTGAAATCCAGACGATCATCAAAAACTATTTTGAAAATTTATATTCCAATAAGCTAGAAAATCTCTAAGATATTGACAGATTCCTAGAGACATCGGACCTACCCGAATTGAACTGTGAGGCTATAGCGAACTTAAGCAGACCAATATCAAGCAATGAAATCGGAGCAGCTATCAAAAGCCTTGCAACAGAGAAAAGCCCAGGACCCATGGATTCCCAGCCCTGTTTCTCCAAACCTTTAAAGAAGAACTAATATCACACCTCCTCAAATCGTTCCACAAAATAGAAAAAGGAGGGAACGCTGACAAACTCATTATACGAAGCCAGTAATACCCTGATACCAAACCAAAGACACATCAAGGGAAGAAAACTTCAAATCAATGTCCTCGATGGACATAAACAATACAAAAATTCTTAATAGAATATTGGCAAACCACATACAAGAAAATATTAAAAAGATAGCACACTATAATCAAGTGGGGTTCATCCCAGGGATGCATGGTTTGGTTCAACCTGCAGAAATTAATAAAAGTGATTCACCACATAAATAGAACTAAAGACAAGAATCACATGATTATCTCAATAGATGCAGAAAAAGCATTTGACAAATTACAGCACCCCTTCATGTTTCAAACAGTAGATAAACTAGGGATAGAAGGAACTTACCTCAACATAGCAAAGCTCTATATGACAAACTCAAGGATAACATTACACCGAATGGAGAAAAACTGAAAGCATTTCCTCTAAAAATAGAAACAAGAAAAGGATGCCTACTTTCACCACTCCTATTCAACACAGTCCTTGAAATCCGAGCCAGAGCAATCAGGTAAGAGAAGGAAATTAAAGGGATATGAGTAGGAAAAGAACTCAAATTATGTTTGCCGATGACATGATTCTATACTTACAAGACCCATAAAACTCCACCAGAAGACATCTAGAGCTCATAAATGAATTCAGACAAATTAAAAAAAAAAGAAAAGAAATTCGGCAAAATAGCAGGATACAAGAGCAACAGTCATAAATCAATCATGTTCCTATACTCCAAATAACACTGCTGAAAAAGAAATTAGGGAAATTATCCCATTCACAATAGTCTCAAAAAAATAATAAATACTTGGGAATCTAACAAAAGAGGTGAAGAACCTCTACAGTGAAAACTATGGAACACTAAAGATATTGAAGAAGATCTTAGAAGATAAAAAGACTATCCACGTTCTTGGACAGGCAGAATTAATACTGTCAAAATGGCCATACTACCAAAAGCACTACACAGATCCCAGGAAATTCCCATCAAAATTCCAATGATGTTCATTATAGAACTAGAAAAAGCAGTTATAAAATTCTGAAAAATAAGAGATCCAGAATAGCCAAAAGCAATCCTTAGCAAGAAAAGTGGGGCGGGAGGCATCACAATACCAGACCTTAAATTATACTAGAGAGCTATAATAACAAAAACAGCATGGTATCGGCACCAAAACAGACGTGAAGACCAGTGGTACAGAATAGAAGATACAGAGACAAACCCACATAAATACAGTTATCTGATAGCAGACAAAGGTGCCAAAAACAAATGTTGGAGAAAAAATAGCTTTTTAAACAAATGGTGCTGGGAAAAATGGAAATCCATATTTAGTGGGATGAGATTTAACCCCTATCTCTCACCCTGTACAAAAGTCAACTCTGAGTGGATCAGGCCTAGGAATTACGCCAGAAACCCTGCACCTGCCAGAAGAAAATGTAGACCCGACACCCCAACATGTCAGCACAAGAACTGACTTCCTTAACAAGACCCCTAAATCACAAGAAGTAAAATTTAAAAATCAATAAATGAGATGGTATCAAACTAAAAAGCTTCTTCACAGCAAAGGAAACAAGAGCATGAAGAGGGAAGAAAATGTTTGCCACCTGCTCCTGGCATTAAGATATCCAGGATATACAAAGAACTAAAAAAATTTAACACCAAAAAAGCAAATAACCCAATCAATAAATGGACAAAGGAATGGAACAGACACTTCACAGAAGAAATACAAATGGCCAACAAATGTTATGAAAAATGTTCAACATATCTAGCAATTAGTGAAATGCAAATTAAAACTACACTGAGATTTCACCTCACTCCAATCAGAATGGCAATTATCAAGAACAGAAGTAACAATAAATGTTGGTAAGGATGTGGGGGAAAAGGTTCACTCATGCATTGCTGGTGGGACCACAAATTGGTGCAACCTCTCTGGAAAGGAGTATGGAGACTCCTCAAAAAATAGTAGGAATGGAACCTATCCCACTCCTCAGTATATATCCAAAAGATTTAAAATCAGCACACTACAGTGATGCAGCCACATCAATGTTTATAGCAGCACAAGTCACAATAACCAAGCTATGGAGCTAACCTAGGAGCCCTTCAACAGATGGACAGAAAAAATGTCACAATGGAATGTTACTTAGCCATAAGGAAGAAGGACTTTATGACATTTGTTGGTAAGAGGGTGGATCTGGAGACTATCATGCTAAGTGAAATAAGCCAGTCCAAAATGTCAAAGGTCAAATGTTTTCTCTGATACGTGGAAGCTAAGTGGGGTAGAGGTGGGGGAGGAATTAAAAATATATACAAGAAAGATCAGTGGAGTAGATGAGGGGGATTGAAGGGCAGGGAGAAGGGACGGGATGAGACAGTGGAGCGAATCTGACCTATGTACTTACATGACTGTACCACAGGGAATCGCACCATTATGTGCATCTAAGACTTTAATTTAAAAAACCTGTAATAGCAGAAAGATCAGTAGAGTCGAGGGAAGAGAACAGGGGGAGGGAGCATGGGAGGGGAAGGGGAAGCACTGGGGGCTGAATCAGCAAATTATATCCCGTGCTTTTACAATTATGTCCAAATGAATCCTGTCATGACTAAAAAGAACCAATAAAAAATAACTACCCAAGAGGGAGAACAAACGCAAACCAGTGCCGAACAGCTCACCAGACCGACAGGATCCTCTTCCAGCCCGTCTTCTTGTCTTGCATTTAGCTTCTTTTTAAATTTTTTATATTTTTTAGTTTTGTGTCTGTACTCCTGAGTGAAATAGGTCTGTAATTTTCCCGTCCCAAAGCCTTTGTCTGGTTTTGATAGCAAAGATATGCCCATCGTGGAGAATGAGAAGGAATGACTCTATTATACTGAAGAACTTGATTACGAAAGAACAACAAGGTCTGTTCCCGCAGAGTCTGACAACTTGACAAGTCTTGCTTCATAACCATGGGCTCACACTTGCTCTGCTTCAACGCTCAATATTCTTGTAATCAGTAGAAAGATCATTCAACGGTTCTCAATTGTCTCTTGAGCCAGCTCTGGGTAAGTTATATTTTTCAAAATGTGTGCTTTCTGTCCAAGTTCCCAGAATTGTGGGTGTATGACTACCAGGTGTGTATCTCTATAATCTCTATTTTCTGCATTTATGAACCTTTTATACTCTATTGTCTGTGACTTGCTGGTTCACTGGGGGCCAGGGAGCCCATTCCAGGCTGCAGTGGTCATCTCTACTGAATCTTCACTTCATAGGTCCGTGCTTATCTTTCTTAAATGGACCCTTAGCTCATTGATTTCCCTCTGTTTTCTCCAGTAAAAATACGTATGTTCATAAGCTTACCTCGGAGGACCACGTCCCTGTTCCTCAGCTCTGAGTGGAAGTTTCTGGTAAGGGGACAGTTTGTACTGTGTGTCCTATGTGTACATGGCTCCCCACGCCCCCCACCCCCCGCTCATTGCCACAAACCCCAAGGCCTCTTTTCTTCTTATCCCCGTGCATTGAAGCATTCTATCTTAGGGGAGAAATGTGTAAATTCTATGGCAAAGTAAAATTTTGAGAAATTTTAAAGCAATTTAAAAAATCAAGTTTTTAAAAATTCCAACTCTGATAAGTTAGCCATCATTTTATAAATAATCTATAGCACCTAGTCTCTGGAAAGGCGATCGAAAGTTCAGAGAAATGATCAAATAAGGTAGTTTAGTGTCTCAATGAAATAAATGCACTTCATACTTCTCAGTGCAAGGAATGAAACACTTATTTAGATGCCAGCAAAGGAGGCTCGTAACTTGGAGGTGTTCCCATTCTTCGGACATCAGCATGGTGGCCAAGCTGCAGAGAACCAGCTGGCAGAGCATTTTCAGCGCTCAAAAGGATCTGAGACGGGCTCCCTGTACCACCGTTTTGAACACTTTAGAGAAAGAAAGTGAATGAAGACCTGGGGTCCTCGCTTCTGCTCAAGGGGCCTGAGCTCTGGCTCATGACACCTGTACCGCAGGCACCCCAGCCGTCAGCGTGCCTGTCACGGGAGACATCAGGCCTCCTGTGGAGTCTCAGGGCAGATTCCAGGGAGCAGAAGCAAGTCCAAGTGTATTCCTGCTTGCAGTCCTGAGTCAAGGGCAAGAACAGCCCATCACCCCTCCTACCCTGCAGAACCCAACCCAACAGAGCATCGTTCTAAAACCAACTGCCTGCTACTACTTGAATGGAGCATTTAAGGTCCTTGTCACAAGACTCAGTGAAGGGCAGTCAGTACGGTGGCTCTGTGAAGCAGCGGCCACACTAAATCTCCATGAAGGGAAAAACTCACACTACAGATGGAAGTGGTTAATGACAAGTTGTATTTGGTGCTGAGGTTTTCAAAAGCACTATTTCAACATGAAAATGTGTTCTTCTCTGTATTAACAGCCTATGACTTCAGAGGTTTCTCTTCAAGATTTTCTAAATTTTCCTCTTTGGAACGTAGAAATCCGAAAGTCCTATCATGCCATTCTTTCTAGACTCTCTAAAGGGAAACAGATGAAGACACAGTCAGTGTTTTCTCACCACACACAGCAAACATGATTTTGAGCAAATACTATGCAATTTAAAACATCTACCTTAAAACCTTAAAATTGGCTACCTATGCCCTCCTGGCAGTCAATTCTCCTGCCAAAAAACAGGCCTTCTGTTTCCTTGTATGATTAATGGGCGCTTCTTTCTAGGTGCAAAAAAGATCAGTGCTGTGCATGGTTCTTTACCCTTGGGCAGCACCCAGTGGCTTGAGTACACAAGTTGCCAAGAACACGCCAGGCCAGGAGCCCTCTGGCCACGGGAAGGGCAGAGATAGAGAGGGCCCCGGCGTCCAAGCAGCCTCCTCCACTCACTCCAGGCTGTGCTCCTGGCTGCCCAGTCCAACCTGGCCCAACCTGTTACTTTCTTGCACCTGAGGCTATAGGGGGCCAGGACTCAAGCCCACACAGCCATCCCTTGTGATAAGCCATGGCGGGCAATGTCCTGCATCTTTCTCCAAGGAGCTGGGGAGTGGGGTGCAAAACCCTTTCAGAACCAAGCAAGGAGCAGGTGGGTGAAGGGACGGGCGAGTCTGGGGCAGAGAGATGAAGCGCAGAACAGGCAGGGGAGTGGGGGCGGTGGGCAGCCTGGCTCCAGACGTCGGCAGGTTTGCCCAAGGAGAAACGCTCTAGGATCTCAACAAGGGCAGCCCAGGGCTGCGTCTGGCTCCAGGGCTCCTGGGCACCCAGGTCTACTCAGGATCTTTCTTGGGCCCTGGGAGTCAGGGGTCTCATGGTGAGGAACACGTGAGGGTCCTGGTATGGGGCCATTTAGTGCCCTGCTCATCTCCGGCCACGCCCCTCAGGGTCCAGGATACGCTGCACACCCTCCAGGTGCTCCACACCTCTGCAGCCTGCAGGGCAAGCCAGAGCCGCTCCCGTCGTCTCCTCCTAGCCTTCACTGCGGTAGGCTGGCCTACCTCCCTGCTGCCTTCATGGCCACCACTGACCGCCTGTGGCAGCCGCTAGCCACCCCTTCCCCTCCACACCCACACAACTTTCATGGCGCCACTCTCTCCCAAGGGTAACCTGGAAAAATAATCAGATTTCTGGGAACCCCAAAAAGGGATGCCCTACTCCTTCCAGACCTGGAGAATCATGGAGCATCTCACTGCTCAACAGCGCTGACGTGGGAGTAGCCACAGGGGTCACCACCCGAGGCCACTTACTGGAAAAGAAAGACACACACCCAAGGGTAATTTTGAGAAGTGGTCAGAAGCATTGAGGACCTTCACTTGCATTCAGTACTAACATAGTGAGAAAATGCAGCATAACAGTGTCATGTGACGCGTTCATCAAATCAGGAACTGTGCTCCACTTAGACACGCTTGGCTGCCTGTGTGTCAAGGGCGGGCTTGTTGGAATGACTTTCAGAAAAGAAGTGGAGAAGGAAAATTTCTCCGCAGTCAACGGCCTTCGAACCCATAGTGCTACTTACACGCTCATCTTTAAACTGGTGAGATAGGAGTCCACGTCCAACTCCAGGATGTCTGGGTCCAGTCCAGCCAGGTAGCGGTAGACATAGGAAAAGGTCTCGAACGGGATCCGTGCAGGCCCACCCTCGGGGTCGTGAGTGAGGATCTCGCAGACATGCTTCATGGCCGAGGTCAGTGACTGAAACGCCATGGGAATGGGGAGGTTACTCTGAGTGCTGGGAGGTAAGGCAGAAATCGGCAAAACAAACCCTCCAGCACATTCTGCAGAAATTCTGAAAAGCATGCTTTCCATCTGAATTAAAAGTCAGGTGGATGTGCAACTTCCACGGTGAAAAATAAAAAGGAAATGTTGGGTCAAGAGGCAATTAACTAGAAAACAAATGCTAAGTCACAGGTTTCTAACAGCTGTCACAGACACTGATGCCTTTAATGATGGACTTTTTCTAGATGCTTCCGTGCCGGGAATAGAACCCAGGGCCTGTGCATGTTAGGCAGGCGCTCGGCCACTGAGCCGCACCCCCAGGCCTTCTGTGACGAACTTCTTAAGCCAATGCAGAACCACGCTGTCCCGTCAGGCCCAGAGACACACCCAGAGTGGTGCCGAGGGACCGAGGAGACTGCTACTGACCAGAGGTGTGCCTGAGCCAGGCAGGGCTGACAGTGGGCAGCTTGCACGTCTACCAGGAGGCCCCTGCTGTCCGGCTCCGTGCTTGCTCACAGAGGCTCCGAGTCTGTGTTGGCCCAGGAAGATCCCAGGCCTTTCTCCCCTGTCCACGATGTGTCTCACTCATGCTGTCCCACTGCCTGGCCCACCAAGACACCAGCTCCTCCTAGCTGGCACCCCATCCTCCTTCCCCCGAATGCTGTGTTCAGGAAGCTTCCCACCTCCACAGGCACAGGCTTCCAGAGCCGCTGCCTCTCCGGAAACCCCAGCAAGCACAGTTGATGGGCCTCATGAGACAAGAGGTCGCAGAGTGTGCACCACTGGACCAGAGCACTCATCTCCTGCTCCTTCCATCAGTCCTTGTTGAAAAAAAGATGAGGGTTTTTTCTTAAACACCAGTGGTTTTCTACCTTTTACAAAACCACATACACAGCCCAGGTCTCCTTACTTTCTCCCTGCGGACTCCAACACTCCTCTCCAAGGCACTGGGGAGCTGACGTTCTAATCCTGCAGGTGGCCCAGGGGCCCAGCGCACATCTCCACCCCGGGCCGGGCGGGTTCCCTGGAGCCCTTCCTTGCCATAGACACCCCCACCCCTGCCTGGGCGGCTGTGCTGAGGATGAGACACAGCACCTACCAGCCCCAGCCAAGGCCAGCGCAAAGCCACTCCTCAGAGCACTCTGGATTTGCCAGGTTCTCACGGTGGACCCAGGGAGGCTGCCAGGGGACACTGGACACCTGCTCTCCTGGAGGGCGGGCAGTGGAGCATGGCAGGAGGGCGGCTGCACTGGGGCCCCGGCTCCCTGGAGAAGGGGTGTTTCTGAGCACAGGTGGGAGGGTCCAACTGAGTAGGGACAGTTAAGTAAGTCTTAGAGGGGAAGGGGCCAGCCAGGGGGATGCAAGTTCCAGGTGAGCCTGGGCATTTCAGAAACAGCCTGGGCTCAGATTAGCTAGAGCCGGTCAGAGGGGAGGGTGGGCGCCAATGGTGGGAGTTCCGACAGGCCGAGCAGGACTGGGCTTCCCCCGGGGACTGTGGGGAGGTGTTAAAGAACTGAAGCAGACGTGCACTACGGAGCACTTCTCAGGAGACCCGCGCAACTGATGTGTGGAGGGAGGAATAAGGGCGGACGCCAGGGACCCAACAAGGCCGCCACTGGACAGTCGAGCAGAGGACCAGCTGGGAGCTGGGTGGGAGTCTGGGCCCATTTTGAAGGTGGCGCTGACAGAACTTGCTCATGGTGGGTGCGAGAGGCAGAATGGTGAACGGTGACCCCCTAAGTTTGGACTTGCACCGCTGCAAGGCTGGATTTACTACCAACGGATGGGAAGACAGGGCATTCCAGCAGACAGGCAGGGAGCTCACTCTGGGGCAGTCTCAGCTGGCATTCTTTTGGCATCCTTGCTCAAACACGGACCAAGGTGGGTGTTCAGGCCTGGAGCTCAGCAAGAGGCTCAGGTGGGGTGGGGGATACCCTATTTGGGAGAATTCGCCCACAGTGGGCAAGGTGCCACTTAGAGCCAAAGAAGGATAGATGGAGCACGCATGCACCCCCAAGAGCTGCGAAGATGAGAGGTCACCAAGGGGACCACAGGAGCAGCTGGGGACAGGAGAAGGGGTAAGGGAGGTGGAGTGGAGGAAAGTGCTCAAAGGTGAAGAGAGTGCTCCGCTGTCTCAAGTCAAGGAGGAGGAGGCGGCGGAGGGCCACATTTCCACACAAGGACTTCACAGCAGCACTTGGAAGGAGTGGCAGGCCCAAAGCTGGACACTGGGTTTGTGGCTGGCAGCGGTGCCCTATGGGCCACGAAGCCCTAACCCTTCTAGAACTCTGTAGCTAACCGCCCTTCCGTTGGTGGCTAGAATTGCTCAGAGGCCGGGGGCTTCCACATCCCAATCAGTTGACAGCAGAATATGAACACACGTACCAGGCTGCTGAGGAGCGTGAAGATGGCATTTGTGGGGAGCCAAGAAATGAATGTTAGCAAGATGTGGTGCAAGAACACAGAGCACCAGAGGAGGGCTGAGCAGAGCACAGTCCCCACACGGAAGCTGCAGGTGCAGGACGCGGGCAGCCGGAAGTCACACTAGCCTCAGCACTGACTGTGATGGGAGTAAACCTGCTGTCCTCAGGGCACACGAGGCGTGTGGGAGAATGTCACCAGTCAGCAGCACAGATCAGCACCATCCAAGGGCTGGATTCTGGCGCGCTGTCCACTCCTCAGGCCCCGGGAGCAGTGAGGATGTCATCATCCTCAGTTCACAGAGGAACAGTGGGGCCCAGAGAGGCCCAGTCACTGTCCACAGTCACCCAGCCCAAAGCAGGGAGTGGGCCACAGTCCACCACCTTAGGGTCCACTGCGCTGGGTCAGGGAGTGAGGGAGAGGCCAAGACGTCCCACACTCCTGGATCCAGATGCTGGCCAAGGAGAGGACAACCCGAGCAGAGCTGATCCCTGCTGCATGGCCCTGGGGGGATGTGACACCAGGGCACAGAGCACAGCTCTCATGTCAGCCTAGCACAGAGGGGCCAAGTGACACTCCTTAGAAAAAAAGGTGTCTTCACTCCGCAGAGGCGGACACCTCCACACACGCCATTCCTTTAAAAGACTGTCCTCGAGAGAGGATCTGCTAAAAATAAAGCCGTTTCATAATCCATGTTCCTCACTTGAAACTTTCCAAAGACATGCTGGTCTGTTGGAACTGCTTTCATATCCGACACAAACGGAAGCAAGACATCAGGAGGGGGACTCGAAGGCTCAGTGCCGTGAGTCGGGAAGGAAGCAGTTGGCAGGGGGGCCGGCAGATGAGACCTGCCGCCACGAGGCTCAGAGGCTTCGCGAGAGGAGGTATTTAAGGAAAAGACATCAAAACATTCCAGAATCACAGTTCTGCAAAGGCGTGGTGACGTTGCTGGTGCCGACAGTCCTGACACCGAGACGTGCGGCAATTCTTACATCCAAACAGATCCACAGAGCGACTCGCTTGCTCTTACTGAGCCTTGTTTCTTATAAACACAGGCCTCAATTCCAAAGGGCTGTAGGAAGCACAGTCACTTGGTTCCCAGCCAAAGGACCCACTCCTTGACAGGCGGCCCCATCTTAACCTATCACCATTATTCTCAAGGGTGTGATAGATCCTGGGGCAGAGGTGGCTGGAAAGCTGCTTTTTTTTTTTTTAAATACTGGGAATTGAACCCAGAGGGGCTTTTACCACCAAGCTGCATCCCTGTCCTTTAAAATTTTTTAATTAAATTTTTAGACAGGGTCTTACCAAATTACTTAGGGCCTTCAACAAGCTGCTGAGGCTAGCCTTAGAATTGAGATCCTCCTGCCTCAGCCTCCCAAACCACTGTGATTACAGGCGCGCACCACCGCATTCGGCTGCACTTTGTCTTGAACCAAGTATCTGAAACTAAAGTGGCGATGTGGGAAAGACGCAGGAGGCAGGTTCCTCGCGACTTAGGCATTTTCCACGTGCCAGTTCTGTCAATTCCTCACAGCCTTGGGGTCATGGCCACTTGCATGTAACACACAAAGCCTCTGAAGAACTGTCACCTCGCACCTCTGAGGGGCACCGCTGAGCCAGCTTGCAAATAAGAATGTGAACGCTTTACAGCGGGAGGGTGCCCCGCAGGCTGCCTGCCCGGGCAGGGTAGAGGGCCAGGCTGGAGGCCAGGCTGAGAGTGGGCGGTGCCGTGACCACCCAGAGCTCCATCTGTTAGGAGCCCCAGAGGCCCTTCCCCTACCAGTTATTGAACTTACAGGTTTTCTAACTTTGTTTTGTTTTGGGGCTTTGGTGGGAGGCCCGGAACCAGGAGAGTCCCACTGGTGGCTGGGATGTGGCCCTGGGATGAGGCCAGGCCCAGGAAGCTGAGTGGGCAGACAACCCTGGAGGGCAGGCTGCTCAGTGTGCCCCACCCCTCCCACAGGCCGAGAGAAAGCCCTGGGCAACAGCGCTGGGCCCACCAAGCCCAGGAGGCCGGGGGACAGATTGCTCCAACCATTCGTGGCCTGAGATGCACACTCACAGTGGGTGGTAGATTGAGAATCGTGCTGGCCTTTCCTGGACACTTCAGAATGGCCTTTGAGCCCTTGCTGGGGAGCCTGAAGGAGCAGTAAGCCAGGATGCAGCTCCATTGCTGGGACAGGTGGCGGCACCCTGGGCCAGTGTATGGGGACGATGCTGTACAGACTCCAGGGTGCGCGCAGACAGGCTGGCACTGAACACCCTTCAGAGTGAATTATTCCAGCATATAAAATGATCTTACTGATCATCCTTGGGAGTTGTCATTCTCCAGAACAGGAAGTCCCAAGCACGAACTCTCTTGAGGTGGCCCTGACCTGTAGGCTGCACACTTCCTGGGCCACTAGACTCTCGGCCAGGGGTCCTCACCCCCCACTTCCCAGTTACCTGACTTGAGGTTCTTGCCTGTCTCTGCCACAGCCAGGCAGCCTACCATTCAGCAGTTTCTCCTCCAGAGCCCTTGGGAGGATTCCGCCCAGCACACACACAGGCCCCGCGCAAGCCAGCCCGCGGCGGGCACCCTGGAGAAGACGCCTGCTCCCTAGGCAGCACCCACGTGGCACTGCAAGCACTCCTCCTTCCTGTTATGACCAGAGAGGGATGCTGCCGTGGTTAATAAAGTTCAACGCATTTTTAGTTCCGACTACAGTCCTTGCTAATTGTCTGGCTGTTTTTTTTTTCCATTATAGATCTAAAGAGTGTCTGAGGCTAAAAGGCTCAGTTTATAACTGTCTTGTATTTTAAAAAAGATCCCCTGCTTACAAACAAGACATTTTGATCTACTGCTTTAATGCTCAGAATCATTAACGGTGCTGCAGAAATGTAAAGATAAAAGTCACAGCATGTAGATGTGATTATTTCACCAGATGTGCACATCAAGACCCGGAAAGAGATCTGTATCAGGACAGCCTCAGGCAGCAAGTCCACGACCACATCCACCTGCCTGTGCACCTCACAGTGTCCCTGAACCCAAATTCGTAGCTTTCAGTATGAACCTGGAGCGGCGCCCAGGGCTCCGGGGTGTAGCAGAACAGCAGCTGCGAGAGTCGGAGGACATGTACCCAGGAAGTGCACTCCGGAATCCCCAGCCCCAGACAGAACAGGGCCCGGACGGGTCAGCTTCCATCACTGATGAAATGTCCACAGCAAGTGACTGAAGAAGAGGCTGTTGACTCACCGTTCTGGAGGCTCAAAGCCTGAGGTCAGGCTGAGGTGGTCCCTTCTGGTAAGGGCCCAGGATGGCAGTGGCTCATGGTGGCGGGTGAGGCCCTCTCACACAGGAAGCATAGGGAGGAGCAGGCTCACTCCTTTTATAACCTCCCTCTCGCCAAAACTGCAAGAGTCACATCCTTCCCTCTCAAGGGCAAGCCTAATGGCCAAAGACCCCCAGAGGTGCCACAGCCCCCCATGCTATCCCCTAGAGATGAAGCCTTTGCCATACAGACCCTCAGGGGACACTCAAGCCACATCTAGCAAAGCTGCACACACACAAAAACAGAGTTCAGCAAAAACTGTGGAGGAAAGAAACAAAGGATCCAAGAACGACGCACATGACTCCGAAATCCAGCAGAGGTTTCTAGTCTTACACGGGATTAATCCGACCACAGTGATTCCTAAGAGAAACTTAAGAGTGGGGTTCAGGGTATCGTTCATTCACTCCTCCCCAGCTGTTTTCAAAGCCCCTCCAAGCTTCCCCAGCCAAAAGGGGCACCCTGGTATTCACAGCATAAGACTGCCCACGTGGCACACGTGACAGAAGTCACACTTGGCATGGCGTGGGGCAGGGAGAGGCCAGGGCACGGTCCTGGGGACCAAAGGATCGCCTTTACACCTGACCAGCTGGCATGGCCATGGCCTTCCACAGTCAGGAGGGAGACCTGGCACCCAAGGGTGGCAAAGGTGAGTGGCAAGTCCTACTGCCAAAGGTGGCTTAAGTTTGGGGACAGGAGGGAACACACAGTGACCACACGTGGGTTTCTCAGTATAAAGTGATTCCCTAAGAACAGAGTAACACATTATAGAAAGAAAGCAAAGGAATGCTTGACATTTTTAATGTTTCTCCCCGAGTTCTCAGCTTAGAAGGCAAAACTCTATCCTTAATGAAATGTCTCCCTCTAGTGTCACCAATACACGTGAACAAGGGACCTTACTTTCCAAAATAGATGGGTTTTCTTGAAATCAAGTGCTTAATTTTCATGATGGGGGAGGTGGAAATTATGAAGATGAATTAAAAAATATGAAGTTTTCTACTCTTCTCACTATTGTTAAAAATTAAAATTTCACAATTAAGTTAGAGGCAGAAACCATAAAAATTAATTTTGTTAGATATTAATTGTATTATTAAAATGTTGGTTTCATCAAGTTCCAGATGAACAAAGAGACATAAAAACTTCTCCAATAATGAAATTGTCCTTGTCATTCCCAATAGTCCCCCACAGAGATGCCCCCTGGGGACATCCGAGCCTGTCTTTGCTGCTGGGGGTACCTGACCTGCCAAGGCCCAGGCCTAGCACAATTAGCCCAGTGCTGACTGGAAATACCAATGCCCCAAACTCCTGCCCAGCCTGCAGCCCCAGCCTCCATCTGACTTCACCGAGCTGAGCCAGCGACTTAACCAGTGAATTGTGGTGTATCCACGTCCCCAACAGTTGGCAAATAAGCAACGTGGTCTGTGGCCAGGCAGATCAATTCCTGCAGCAACTTCATTTGGGATGAAAAGAAGTTTCAGAAGGTAACCAATAGTATATTTATCTTTTTATAAAGTTAAAATCAACTCAAACTAAATCATATATTTCTTGGGGTATTTTTAAAGTATTTCTTTAAAGGCAAAGGAACAGGAAGTGTGAGGTCAAGATTGTCATTGCAGGCAGGCCCGGGCACAGGACAAGAGAAAGCACAGGTAGTTGAAGCTAGTGTCAGTGTGTCACTGACACTGCTGAGCAGCTTTCTGGGTGCTTTCCTAATTATATGCAGTGATTTTTAAAATTAGAATTAAATAGAAGATCAAGGATGAGTGCAGGCCGTTGAAGCAGGGATTAGTCATTAATCAGTGATGTACCCCGGGCTCCAAAGATGGAAGGGAAGCAGTAAAATAACATTGCCCATCTGTGTGGGGAAGTGGGCGTGTTCTCCTGCCCAGCCGTCTTTGGAGCCAAGCAGCTACCTCTCCCTGCTCTGGAGCCGGTTTCGCACGACGCCCACTCTGAGCTGAGCAGGCTTGAAGGTGCACAGGAGGCCCTGCCCACAGCCTCAGCACCCAGCCTCCCACACCTCGTCCTGACCTGCTGGGTTCAGAAACTCCGCGCTTCTTATGTCTTATTGCTAAGTCGTTAGGGTGACACTTGAACATCAGCAAAGTTGCAATATCTGTTAGCCATTAATAATGGATTGTATTTCAAGTATAAAATAATTTTATGCCTCTTTCCACAGATGGGGAAAAGAGACATTATCAGTTTACAAAATGATGTGCTTTAATAAAAAAGTCATTGATGCATTCTCTTCTAAAACCTAAGTACATTTTAAGAGCATCCATGTATTTTATCTACTGTTAATATCTTCTAAATCAAGGTATTTGTAAGCATTAAATCTTTTAAATGGAGGAGTTCAAAAGTATTTAATTTAAAAAGAACCATGAGCCTGAAAATATCATATCATAGGCCTCTGGGGAAAAAATTTATTTTTCTAAGACAAAGTTACTGAAGTAATGAGTGTTTCCTTTAGTCACTGTAACCTAAACTGTTTTTAAGTCAGGCATATAAATACACAGAATTATTAAAATGCTATTTATGAGTACATACCCCACCAAGTGAACTGCATCCCAGCGCCAAGAATTTTATCCACTCGATTTCAGTATCGCAGGGATCCAGTATCAGGAGAGCTCGAAATCTTTCCAGGGGCAGACACAGGTTTTTCCACTTCTTTTCAAGTTCTGCTAGGTTCACGTACTTCTTGAGGCGACACTGTTTGGAAAACATCATAGGACACCAGCTATGTACGTTTGGAAAACCTGTGAGACAGCACTGTCCCACTCAGAGCAGAGGAGATGGACTCTGCTGTGTGACTGTGTCAACCCAGGGAGGGGACGGTAGGTAGGTACAGCAATGTTCTACATCCTAAAAGAAGAAGAGTATATGGCGTAATGTTGTGACCTCATCAAGCAAGCAGATGTTGAGTGTGTGACTCTCCACTGTCTGTCTGAAACACTTCACAGTAAAAAAATAAAAATAAAAATCACTAAATAAAAGCATTTAAAAATCCAGTCCCCTAAACATGGTAATCAATAGAACAAACTTATTAAATTGAAAATAAACAAATCCCTTCTACTATTTTAAACCATCTATGAACACTGAACTTCTTCAATCTGCTAGTAGTATTTTGTGTGGAACAGTGGAAGCAGTCGGCATTTGTTCCCCAGGCTCCACTACCCAGTGGTCACCCTTTCCTTAAGATACAGAGCCCTGGGAGGACCCTGTCTCTGGAAACCCGTGTGCCTGCACAGAAGCATAGTGCTTCCCTGTGTATAAAGGCAACAAAGAGCTTTAAAAATCAAGGTTGTGGGGTTGCGGTTGCTCAGTGGTAGAGCACTTGCCTGGCATGCTCAAGGCCCTGGGTTCCATCCCCAGTGCCACCCCAAATAAAAAGGTTATGCCAGTGTTGTAGAGCACACCGGCCATCCCAAGCTACTCAGGAGGCTGAGGCAAGAGACTTACAAGTCCAGGGCCAGCCTCCACAAAAAAGTAACCTAAAATCTACTCTTAAATAGATGGCACTGGGTTCTTTCAACTAGATAAGGCCCACCAAAGGCGTATATTCCTTTGTAAGTAAGCCTTGAAGAAAGAGGTCAGGGAAGGCACGCTCCCGCCGCAGTCCCCATGGTTTCTGCTCTGCAGTGACGAGAGATGCCGCAGGTGCGGAGAAACGCAAGCCAGCCAGACCCGGCCTACCTGCTTGTGCAGGACTTTCAGCAGTCCCTGGGTCAGGCCTGTGTCTATCTTCTGGGTTGCCACGGGCATCTCGACTCTGTCCTTTACAGGAAGTGGGTCTCCTCTCGACAGAGCTGAAAAATACCTGGTAAAAACAGACATCTCTGAAGCTCATCAACACACAAGCAGCGCCCTGTGTCATGCAGTGCCTTAGATGCCCCAGAAAAACCACTGTGATTAGGAAGGAAAAGCTCTACAGCCAATGGCTGGGGCATAGGTTCTGGTTCCTCCACTTAGCTATCTGACTCAACCTTCTCTTTGTACCTCATTTTCTCTGTCTGCAAAGTGGGCATAAGGAGTCCCCGTTTCAGTCCTGGAAGCACTGCGTGAGGAAGGCTTAGGGGCAGGGACCAGAAGGAGCTCCCAGAATATGCACATGTTCTGAGCCTCAAATATTGTCAAAGGAAGTGGAAGTTTCTGGACCCTGGATAGACCGGAGTCCCATGTCACAATTCAGTCTAGTCCTTCACTTCTGAAAATTTGGGTTTGTCCTTCCTTCTTTGGGGTTTCACTACTTTTTAAGGTGTTCAACTTTAAACAGCTGCATATTCCACTCTAAGGTTGGCCAGATTTTTCCTGCCTCACGTTTCCTGGTAATTGGTCCTGTCTGGGATACTGATGATGCTCCTTACTTACACTGGACATAAGACAGGCACAGAAACAGTTTGGGACAGTAAGTCAAGAAGGACCCACATCTGGCCTCTGGCTGATGCTGGGAATGGACACCAGGCGGGGTCTTCCCGTGAGCTCACTTTAACACAACGAAGAGACGGCACGACCAGGCAAGCACATGCTATAGCGTGCACCAGGCCGCAGGTAATTTAGAAGGTACGAGTAACTACAAACAGTCTAAGACACAGCGTGCATTCACGTGGATCAATATATATGGGGTAGACTAAAAGAAATGCTTTCTCATTCCCTCAAATTTGGCTTTGTTTTCATGCTTGTAAGACAACTTCAGCTCTGCTTTATAGTTTTGTTAATGATTTGAGGAAAAGTCAAAATGTAGACAGCCCTGAACCAGACACACTGGAGCCGAGGGCCCAAAGGGCTGGGGTGGAGGTGGGTGCCCTGCTTTGCCATCCTGCTGCCAGTGAGGGTTTCCACCTACTTGGTGGAATTACTCCTCACAACTGATCAGAGCAATTTCCAGGCTCCGTGCAGCCTCTGGAGCAAAGGTCCTCCAGAGGGGCCAATTCTGGTCCGGCCCCCACCCCATATTCAAGGCATTGGGCAACTTCTGGAGGCAGTTTTTGTTGTCAGGGCAAAATGTGGGTGGTACTACTGCCATCTAGTGGGTACAAGCCTGAGGCTAACCCCCTACACTACCCCAGTGCGTCACTGTCAACTGTGTGGCTGGGAAAACCTGCTGGCAAGATACATGCTACCAGTTCTCTGGACACCAAGGCAAACCTTTATCACTTGACCAACTTTTGAGTGAGCTATGCGTGATGACATAGTAAGGGACAACTGAGTGTCCAGCACGGTAGAGCAGACAGGCTTGGGCAGAAGATGACCATCGGTCATCCGAAGGCCTCATCTGAAAAGAACTCTTGCCTGACAAGGGAATGCCCGCTGCGTGTTCTGTGGCAGATGGCGGTTCACAGGCACCCTGGTTCCCTGTTTTGTCTCCAGTTGTTTCCCTTCCTGTTGCTGCCTTTGTTCCTGCACTGCTTCCTCTTCCACGGGCTTTGCCTTAGCCTCAGTCTCTGTTACTGTCACTCTCTCTCAATGTTCATGAGCCTTGTTTATGCACTTACCGAGATCTCCACTAACTCAAGTTGTTTATGAGCATCTCTCTAAGAGGTTTTGTCCCGAGAGCTGGCACACTTCTGAGTGCACATGTTGCCTGATGAACAATGCCCGAGTCTTCCCCTAAACTCTAAAATCCTTCTTAAATTAGCAGCCCAGTGCATTCAGGAAGTTCGTGATTAAGTCTTTCAAATTAAAATGAAGCTTAAAATAATTGTCTCTAAAGTGTTGCCAAATACAATTTAGTGTTCCAAGAAAAAATAAAGAGAGTAAAATCTTGAATTTTTTTGTATATTGCAAATAATTTTTTTACAAATCCTATCTTTTATTTACGCTTGAAAAATGGTAAAAGCCTGAGTTCATTATGTTTTAGCAAAAAGCTTGAGAGGATCAGAACAATTGACAGAAGTGTTTCACAGAAGATAAGAACTAGATCAACAAGTGACTGTTAGTCAATTAAAATAAGTGCTCAAAGATATCTAAGTCTCAATTCCCAGAACCTATGATTGCTACTTTACATGGTAACAGGGTTCTTAATCCTTGATTAAGGATTTTAGATGGGAAAACTACCCTGGATTTTCCGTATGGTTCCTAAATACAGTCATACATGTCCTTAGAAGAGGAAGGTAGAGGAAAAATGGAAATGCTGGTTAGGATCCCGCTCTCAGAGTTGGACCAATTCTCCCCAGAGTCACCAGAAAAGGCAAAGCCCTGCCAATGCCTTGCTTTTTAGCCTAATTAAGCAGATTTTGGACTTTTGGCTTCCAGAACTGTTAAGATAAATGTTTGTTAAGTCCAATTCCTGATAATTTGTTACAACAGTAAGAAAGAAATTTACCTTTGATTGATATATATATGTATGTTTGATAACTTTCTCTAAAGTTATCAAAGTCTGTTGTCAGTTACCAAAGGAAAAAAATTAATTTACACTTATGTTGACTCATCAAAAAGTGAGCATCTAAGTCTGTTTATGAGAGGGGGCAAAGAACATTTCTGTAAAATAGGAAAGGATTTTAATGGTTCTAAGGTCTGTTGACTTGTAGCTAATTTAAAGTTATGCGTGCTCCTGAAAAGAATCAGTGTTTGCTGCCAGGAACTGTGAAGGCTCATCAGCTGGGACGCTTGCCAGGCAGAGTGCGGGGGCGCCTGGCATATAGAACTCATGCCAAGGGAGTGTGCCTGGCGGGTAACAGCCCATGCCAGAGGTTGGAAACTTCCTCTGGAAGATGTTGGCAAGGACTCGTCGTAAGTTGGGCTCTGCTAAGGCCTTCCCTGGAAGACGCTGGCAAGGACTCGTCATAAGTTGAGTAAAGCCGGAGCCCCTTCTTCAAAATATTGACTTTTTCCCTTTCTTGTTTTTCTAATGGAAACTCACCTTGCTACAGTGAGTGATTATGCTCAATAAAGCTTCTCAGTTGAGGGATGGTAGGAACACAAACAATTCACAGGAGTCAAATCATTTCCAACAAAATAAGTTCTATTGATTACACTAAACACTAATTTTCCTATGGGGAACGGTGGACATTCTGAAGCAACATGTCTTGTGATGTTTTTGTTAGCTTTTACAAGATTTCCAATTATCCAGTTACCCGTAAGTGATTTTCTCTAGTCTCTATGATTTAAATACCTGTTACATTTAGTTCCCTCTATAAAGTAATAACCTTTCAATAGAAGTACACTATATTTAGTTCTAATAGAAAAGCCTTAGTTCTTTTAAAGATAGAGATTTTGTTTTAAAGTTAATGGCCTAGCTCTTAATAGTATTGTGTGATTTACTATAGCTTAGGCATGTGATTAGGGTCATAGTAGAAGGTTACTGGAGGTCATGATTTATCACAGTAACAGGAGACTGGGTAAAGGTTAAATTTTAAAGAAAAATGTGCGTTCTGTAGGTTTCGGGTCAAGAAGAGCCCATTACGGAAAAATGTCAAGTAAGATAAATATGCCAGATGGCGCCAGTTGGCTGACTTTACAACCTAACTTCTGTTATCTATTAAAACTTCTAAAGAAGTGCTTTCTTTATGTTTGATCACAAGATATTTTGGGTGGTGGGAGCAAGGGTATATAAGCTGTAAAGGAGTTCAATAAAGTTGTCAGCATTCCAACACTGACCCGAGTCCGTGTGGTTTGCTGTCCATCGCCGACGCTGCGCCGCCTAACTCTTTGGGGGCTTTTGCTTTTCAGGCCATCAGGGACCCTTGGACTCTGCTGCTAGGGCTGGTCCCCGGCAGTTTGGCGCCCGAACAGGGACCTTATTGGTAAGTGTCTTACTCTTTTCTTTTGTTCTTTTCTTTTCTTTTCAGGCGGTTGGCAGCTAGGATACTGCCCGGGGAGCCGCGGTCCCCTCAGTAACAGAGACTGAGAAAGAAAGGGCAGGGATTGGAAAGGATGGGTAATACAGAATCTAAAGAGAGAACTTTATTTCTTGATATAGCAAAGCATTTATTAAAGAAAGGAGGTGTTACTGTAAGTTCTGCACAATTACGTCACTTTTTTCAGTTTATACAGGAATGTTCACCATGGTTTCCAGACAGAGGCGCTCTTGATTTAAAAATATGGAAACAGGTCGGTCGTGATATGAAAAGTTATTATAAGTTATATGGAAATGAGAGAGTTCCTAAGGATGCTTTTGCATTATGGGGTTTATTTAGGGATTGTTTTGATACAAAACCACCAGCTGAGCAATTGGAACGAAAATTACTGTTGTCCCCGACCAGTGATCAGGAGCTTACTAATGATCAGGTCATAGCAGTCTCTGCTGAAGATAATCAAGAAACACAGGGTGAGAATCGTGATACTAATGAAACTGATGATGAGGGAATTCAGGAAGGCGATGATCCCGATCAATTGTCACCCTCAGATCAGGAAGACTTGGAGGAGGCTGCTTTTAGATATCATAATGAGGACTATCCTCCTTTTGTGGCCCCTGTTACTCATAAACAAAAATCACCTAAACAAAATTTAGCAGCAAAAGTAGGATTTTTAGGGGCTGTGGCAGAGGCACAAAAGGTCAAAAATCTTAGTCTTTGCTGCCCAGTGATTTGGGCTATCGATGAAGGAGGAGAACCTCAATGGGAGCCTTTGTCATTCAAGATAATTAAAAAGTTAAGAACAGCTGTGAAAGATTTAGGACCAACATCTCCTTATGTCCTCCAGTTAGTAAAAAATATTGGCTCTCAGTGGCTTACGCCTTTTGATTGGCAACAAACTGCTCGTTCTTGCTTAACTCCCGGGCATTATTTACTATGGAAAACCGAATATGAAGAGCAGGCAAAAATGACTTTACAATCTCAATTGGCTAAAGGTCTTAGAGATAGAAATAGAATATTACTGGGGCAAATATTAGGAACTGATGATTGGGCTTCCCCAGCTGAACAAATCAAATTACCAAGAAAAGTGTTGGAGGAAGTCTCAAAATTGGCTGTAGCTGCCTGGAGACGCCTTCCGTCCCCTGATACTAAAACATCCTTTTTAAGTAATATTAAGCAAGGAGGTATGGAACCTTATGAAGATTTCTTAGCCAAATTGGAGGAAAATATTTCAAAAATAATTACTAATCCTGAGGCTGCCGAAATATTGTTAAAACAATTAGCATTTGAAAATGCTAATCCTACTTGCCAGGCTCTCTTAAGACCTATTAGAAGGACAGGGACATTATCTGATTATATAAAAACCTGCATGGACACGAGTCCAGCTCATATTCAAGGGATGATTATGGCAGCTGCTTTTCAAGGAAAAACTTACGCCCAATATTTAAAAAATATCAATCAGGGAAAACCCCAAAACACTCAAGGAAATCAGCCAAGGTCTTCTCGCACTCCAGGAAACTGTTTTTCTTGTGGCCAATTAGGTCATTTTAGTAGGGAGTGTCCCTCTCGGCCTCCTAATATTAATTTTCAACCACAAAATAAGCCTGCACTTAATGCTGGAACTCCAAAAACTATTTGTCCCAGATGTCAAAAGGGATTTCATTGGGCCCGAGAGTGTCGCTCCAAATTCCATAAGGATGGATCAATACTTACTGCTCCAGGGTCTAATCAAGAAACTGTCCCTGTGACGCCAATTGATAATTTTCAGCCAAAAAACGGGTTATGGGGCCTTCCCCAGGCCCCGAAAAAACAATTGGGGAGCTACCAACCCGTTTGTAAAACAACAGTCAATGACCTGGCCAGAGGGACCCCAGGGAGTGCAGGGTTAGATTTACCTTCCTCTGAACATTTAATTTTAACATCAGAATCAGAAGTGTCCTTAATACCTACAGGAGTTTATGGTCCTCTTCCAGAAGGACATATGGGCCTCATTATCGGGCGCAGTTCCATGGCAAAACTAGGCTTACAAGTTATTCCTGGTGTTATCGACTCTGACTATCAAGGAGAGATTAAGATCATGGTTTCGCCTCCTACTAAAACAATTCAGATTTTCCCTCAACAGAGAATAGCACAATTACTGTTATTGCCATACTTAAAGTTGCCTAATCCAGTTTTACAAGGAAAAAGAACTGACGGTTTTGGCTCTACTAACACGGTAGCTTGGATTCAAAAAATATCAGAGCAAAGACCTATGAAGGTTATTAAGGTTAATGGTAAGGAGTTCAAGGGGTTGTTAGATACTGGAGCTGACGTTACTTGCATTGCGGCTCATGACTGGCCTCCTTCGTGGCCGACTACTAAATCACCATCTACGCTAGTGGGCTTGGGACTTGCATCTAACGTAGCTAAAAGTGCAGAGATACTTCATTGGGAATCGGAAGATAAAAATAAAGCAGGGACTTTTCAGCCATATGTGGTTCCCTCCCTCCCCTTTACGTTGTGGGGTAGAGATTTAATGGAACAGTTAAATATTACACTGACTGATGAATCAGACTCGCCTTTTTCCTAGGGGCCTCTGGTACCAGACAGGCTGACCCGATAATCTGGAAAAACAACATTCCAGTGTGGGTGGAACAGTGGCCCCTGTCTAAAGAAAAATTAGCTGCAGCTACTCAGTTAGTTAAAGAACAACTTGCTCTGGGACATATAGAGCCTTCCACTAATCCTTGGAATACTCCTATTTTTGTTATAAAAAAGAAATCAGGAAAATGGAGACTTTTGCAGGATCTCAGAGCTGTTAATAATACTATGGAAACTATGGGGGCATTACAGCCTGGTCTCCCATCTCCAGTAGCTGTTCCTAAAGGATATCATATCATTGTTATTGATTTACAAGATTGCTTTTTTACCATTCCTCTGGCTCAACAAGACAGATGGAGATTTGCTTTTAGTCTGCCTTCTCCTAATTTACAAAGACCTTATCAAAGATATCAGTGGAAAGTATTGCCTCAAGGAATGAAAAATAGTCCAACTTTATGTCAGAAGTTTGTAGATCAAGCCCTGATAACTTGTCGAGAAGCCTACCCAGATTGTTATATGATTCATTATATGGATGATATTTTACTTGCTCATCCCCTTATGGATATTTTAAAACAGATTTTAAAGACTGTCATTACAACCTTACAAACTTGGGGTCTTGTAGTCGCCCCTGAAAAAATTCAACATGAACCTCCATTTAATTATTTGGGAAGAACAATTAAAACTGATAAAATTATGTCTCAAAAATTACAAATTAGGCAAGATAAATTGCAAACTTTAAATGATTTTCAAAAACTTCTAGGAGATATTAATTGGATTAGACCTTATTTAAAATTATCTACAGGGGATTTAAAGCCATTGTTTGAAATACTAAAAGGAGATTCTAACCCAACTTCCCCTAGGACTTTAACTGATCAAGCAAAAGAAGCTTTACGTGTTGTTGAACAGGCCATTTCTCATCATTATTTACAACAAATTAATTATGCCTTACCATGGTATTTTATTATTTTAAAAACTAAGCATACTCCAACTGGATGTTTGTGGCAAAATGATCCTATTGAATGGATTCATTTACCTGTTACTGGAAAAAAGATTCTCCTAGCTTATCCTACCATGGTTGCTTTATTAGTACTTAAAGCTAGACAAAGAAGTAAAGAATTATTTGCTCAGGAAATGCATGAAATTATTATTCCTTATACAAGGGAACAATTTGAACATTTAATGCAAATTGATGACAATTGGACTGTAGCTTTCTGTAATTTTTTGGGAAAAATTTCTTTTCATTTACCGAATGATCCTATTTTACATTTTCTACAGGAAACTAACATTATTTTTCCAAAATGGACCTCTTCTTTCCCTTTATCTAATGCTATTACAATTTTTACAGATGGATCTTCAAATGGCAAAGCTGTAACTTTAATTGATAATCGACCCATTGTTCAATGGACAACAGAAACTTCAGCACAGAGAGCCGAACTAGAAGCAGTTATTTATGCCTTCAGTAATGTTAGTCAATCATTTAATCTTTATACTGATTCACTTTACATTGTAAAGTTGTTCCCTGTTATTGAAATGGCAACCATTTCGGATTCCTCAACTATAGCTCCTAAACTTTCCTTTTTACAAAGATTAATTCAAGAAAGACATTTACCCTTTTTTATAGGTCATATTCGAGGACATTCTAAATTACCCGGACCTTTGGCTGAAGGAAATGCTCAAGCGGACTTATTGACTAAACCTTTTATTTTAACAGCTAAAGAAGAAGCCATCCTTTCACATAAAAATCATCATCAAAATACTTCTGCTCTACAGAAACAGTTTCATATTTCCAGGGAAGAAGCTAGACAGATTGTTCGTTCTTGTCATGTCTGTCCTCAATATTTTTCTTCTCCACAGTTGGGGGTTAATCCAAGAGGCTTACTCCCTAACGTTTTATGGCAGATGGATGTTACTCATATCACGGAATTTGGGAAATTATCATTTGTACACGTTACGGTTGATACCTTTTCTCATGTTATTGTAGCTTCCGCTCGGACAGGAGAAGCTTGTAAAGATGTCATTCAACATTTATTCCTATGTTTTGCTATGTTAGGCATGCCTAAAAAGATTAAAACTGACAATGCTCCAGCTTATACCTCAAAAGCATTTAAAGATTTTTGTTCACGTTTTAATATTAGCCATTCTACAGGTATTCCATATAATCCTCAAGGACAAGCTATTGTAGAAAGAAGTCATCAACGTCTAAAACAACAGATTAATAAACTTAAAGAGGGGGAATTAAAATATTCTTCCCCTCATCATATCCTACAACATGCTCTTTTTGTTCTTAATCATTTAAATGCTGATAAACAAGGAATAACTCCTATGATGAGACATTGGGAACAACAAAGTCCCAATCCAGCTGTTATGGTTAAATGGAAAGATTTACTTACAGGACAATGGAAAGGACCCGATGTTCTTTTAACATCTGGTCGAGGCTATGCTTGTGTTTTTCCACAGGACGCAGAAACACCGCTGTGGATTCCTGATAGATTGATCAGACACATCAATGCAGATGAAGTCAAACAAAAGACGTCACCCGAGAAGGAGGAGGAATTCTCGAACACCTTACCCAACCAGTTCGATCCCGGATGATGTTTTAACACGAAGATTGGACGAATTGCGTCTTCCCCAGGCTCACTCCACTCGTCATTCTCCCTTTCCATCATGAGGACAATTAAAACGTTTAACTTCTGAGGCTGAGCGTATGGTGACTAGTTCGGGTAAAGTTAAAACACCTGAACTGGTTTTTTTGGCTATGCTTTCCTTGCTCACTGTTCAGGTGTTGCCTGTACATGCTATGAATGACCAAATTGACGCCGAAAAGGCTTATTGGACCTATTTTCCTAATCCACCATTGCTTCATGCAAGCTCGTTGGGGGACCCAACGTAAAAATATTTACTAGTCATCCAGAACTCATGGGAGATGTATCTGATTCTTTTATTCCTCATAAGATGGCAGATACAGTTAATTTTCATGGATTAACGGAGGAGACTCCTTTGTGCTTTTCTCTGGATAATATACATTTGCCATTAGGATGTCTTCCTCTTAGTTATAGAACTTATTTAACTGATTCTCCCAAGTTCGATCCAGTTAAAAGATATATTTGGACTTTAGAAATGATATCAATTGGTTATAATAATTATAATGAAACTTATATAAATGAAAGTCTTCCTGAAATGGTTACAAAATGTGAACCAAAGGCTAAGCATCCAGATGGTTATTGGAATACTATAGACATCCATGTTGATTTTCCCAAATGGATTACTTGTGGGTTTTCACAATCAGCTGTAATATTTAACCCAAGGGATTCTCATACTTTAATCAAAGATTTTTCTGTATCTTCTCCCTGGACTGATTATAAACCAAAAATACTTGAGGAAAATCAAAAGCCAGATGGAATGTATACTCTTTCTGGATCAAAAGAGTTAGGTTTTGGAGAGCCCCTACATAGGTGGTTTACTCCCGGCTGGGTAACTCCGGCCTTTCAATCTGTTCTTAAACATGACAAACGTTCATATTTTCCAGATTTATATAGATTGCTTGCAGCTATTGATGTAGTGAAATTAAATAGGCCAGAGACTACTAAGGTTGAGTCTTATAATATTAGAGCTTGCATTAATGCTCCTCATGCTATCTTATTAGGTTCTGTTTCTAATGTTAACATTACAAAAAACAATGATGCCTATGACATACGATGTAAGAATTGTGTGTTAACTAATTGCATTAACTCTACATTTGACAAGGATTTAAAGGTATTCTTTATTGTACATCAACCTCCTTATGTTATTCTACCTGTAACTTTAAAAGAGACTTGGTATGATGATCCAGGGACTGAAATTCTAAAAAACCTAAATGAGTTAATGAGACCAAAACGTTTTGTGGCAGCGCTAATTTTAGGAATTACAGCTTTAATCAGTATCATTACAGCATTAGCAGTTTCAACTACTGCTTTAGTACAGCAAATCCATACTGCTTCTCATGTTAATGATCTCTCGCATAATGTTTCCGTGGCTCTAGCTACCCAGGAGCAAATTGATAAGAAATTGGAGATTCGGATCAATGCTCTTGAAGAAGCAGTTCTTTTTATAGGGAATAAGATTCAGAATATACAAACCAGAATGACCACTAGGTGTCATGCTAACTACAAATGGATTTGTGTTACTCCTTTAGAAGCTGATAACACTACTCATTGGTCTGAGGTTCAAAATCATCTTAAAGATATATGGAATAATACTAATTTAGCTCCGAATATCTTAGATTTGCAACAAAAAATAAAAGATTTGAGTCAAGCACATCTTGCTGTTGCTCCAGATGCCAACCTTCCCATGGATATTTTTACTAATATTAAGAAAACTATTACTGATAGTACCCTTTTTAACACTATTCTACAATTTGCTCTAATTGGATTTTGCATTTTTATGATGATTCTTTGTCTTCCAGTCATCCTTCGACTTTTAACAAGGGCTATTAAGGGCCTTCAAATTCAAAAAGGTCTTTTTGATCTTCAAAACAAAAAAGGGGGAACTGCGGGGGCGCCTGGCATATAGAACTCATGCCAAGGGAGTGTGCCTGGCGGGTAACAGCCCATGCCAGAGGTTGGAAACTTCCTCTGGAAGATGTTGGCAAGGACTCGTCGTAAGTTGGGCTCTGCTAAGGCCTTCCCTGGAAGACGCTGGCAAGGACTCGTCATAAGTTGAGTAAAGCCGGAGCCCCTTCTTCAAAATATTGACTTTTTCCCTTTCTTGTTTTTCTAATGGAAACTCACCTTGCTACAGTGAGTGATTATGCTCAATAAAGCTTCTCAGTTGAGGGATGGTAGGAACACAAACAATTCACAGGAGTCAAATCATTTCCAACAAAATAAGTTCTATTGATTACACTAAACACTAATTTTCCTATGGGGAACGGTGGACATTCTGAAGCAACATGTCTTGTGATGTTTTTGTTAGCTTTTACAAGATTTCCAATTATCCAGTTACCCGTAAGTGATTTTCTCTAGTCTCTATGATTTAAATACCTGTTACATTTAGTTCCCTCTATAAAGTAATAACCTTTCAATAGAAGTACACTATATTTAGTTCTAATAGAAAAGCCTTAGTTCTTTTAAAGATAGAGATTTTGTTTTAAAGTTAATGGCCTAGCTCTTAATAGTATTGTGTGATTTACTATAGCTTAGGCATGTGATTAGGGTCATAGTAGAAGGTTACTGGAGGTCATGGTTTATCACAGTAACAGGAGACTGGGTAAAGGTTAAATTTTAAAGAAAAATGTGCGTTCTGTAGGTTTCGGGTCAAGAAGAGCCCATTGTGGAGAAATGTTAAGTGAGATAGATATGCCAGATGGCGCCAGTTAGCTGACTTTACAACCTAACTTCTGTTATCTATTGAAACTTCTAAAGAAGTGCTTTCTTTATGTTTGATCACAAGATATTTTGGGTGGTGGGAGCAAGGGTATATAAGCTGTAAAGGAGTTCAATAAAGTTGTCAGCATTCCAACACTGACCCGAGTCCGTGTGGTTTGCTGTCCATCGCCGACGCTGCGCCGCCTAACTCTTTGGGGGCTTTTGCTTTTCAGGCCATCAGGGACCCTTGGACTCTGCTGCTAGGGCTGGTCCCCGGCAGCAGAGCTTACCCACTAGCAGCCTCAGCGTGAAAACCTCGGGATGACCTCGGGAGTGAGTGCTGACAAGCTTAACTAGTAAGTGCATTACTCTGGGAGGAGTCTCTGCAGATAAGGAGCACAGCTAACAGATTCCTCCTTGTAAAAATCACTTCATAAGTAAAGTGGCTGTGATCCTGTGATTTAAAACACTGCGGAAACTTTTTGCTCGATGCGATGGCTTTGTAAGCGTTAGTCTACCTCCACAATTGAATTGCCATCACTTTGTGAGCATTTTTGCAATCATTTCTGGTCTCATGATCAAAAGACGGCAGTGGTTCCTAGACAGACACGGTGTCCCCGATGTCACCAAGATAAGTGGAAGCTTGGCTGGGGCAGGGGGCTCGCTGGGAATGCGGTCCGCCTGCCTCCGGCTCGGAGCCCGAGGGCTCTTACCCCGCGGACCACTGCAGCACGTCGGTGGGCTGGGTGCGGATGGCAGCCTTGGTGAACTGCTTCAGGATGTCAGGCAGCTCCGGGGGAATGTGGATCTGCTGCGCGCAGAACATGGTGTCGGGAAGCGGCATCGCTCCGGGCAGACGGCCGCAGCCTGGGAGAACGAAGGAGTGCTGCGGGGAGGGCGAGGGCGGCCGTCAGCGGGCCCGGGCCGGTGCCAGGGCCGCCCGCCCTCCCCGGGGCCGGGGCTGGCGAGGTCTTACCGGCTTCTCCTCTGGCTCTGGGGAAATGAGAGCCAACCGCCTCTCCAGCGACTCCGCACAGCAGGCAGCTCGCGAGCTCTGCCACAGCTACTGTTGCGTCCTGGTATCCGGGCAACCGAGGCGCGCGCTTGCCGCGCACGCGCACATGCCTCGGACCCAGGCCCGGGGCTGGGGGCGGGGGTCCAAGGGCTTGCGCGTCGGCCCAGCCCTTCGGCAGCTAACCGGTGCAGCCGGGCGAGCTGGAGTTTTCACTGAGGAGGAGGCGCCCCTCTTCTCTTCTCGGTACTGGGGATCGAACCATGGTCTGGCGCATGCTAGGAAGAGCACTGCCACTGGACCACATCTCCTTTTGAGACAGGATCTAAGTTGTCCAGGGTGGTCACGAACCTGAGATCCTCTAGCCCCAGCCTCTCAAGTAGCTGGGATTACCGGCGGGGGCCACTGCGCGGGCCAAGGAGGGTCGTCTGAATTTCCCACAGCCCAACGAGAGCGGAATTGAGAGAGGACCTTCCCCTGAGGGTTCTGGCTCCGTGACTCCCAACGGCAGGTGACTAGATCCTCCTCAGAAAGCTGCTGCAGTGAGCGCTGCTCAGTGCTGACTGCACCAGCTGCTGCGGGACCCAGGGCCCTGGAAGCTCCTCCCAGACCAGCTGTGGCTTCCGCAGATGCTCTTCCCATTGCCTGGCCCGTCCCTCTTACTGAACTCTCATTCTTCGATCATTTCAGAAGTGGCTTGTAGTAATTGCAGTGGGCAGTTTCAAGATACTATTTGTTTTCCTAAGCAAGGGAGGGTGACTGCGCCAATCAAATGGGCCTAGAAGGCAATGAGCCCGATCTTCTGATAAATAACTTTTCAGTCCTGCTGGGTGCTGATCAGGAGAGCACTGGAGCTGCAAAGCCTGGCCGACTGCTGCAGTTGTCCTTAACTTTCGCACTATGTGGGAGCCCCACACCCAGCTCCTGCTCACCTCCAGGCTAGTAGCTGGAGAAACACAGTGAGCTATTTCCAGGAAGGTCTTCTTCAAGGGAACTGGGGGATTTGTCCCTTTTTTTTTTTTTTTTTTTTTTTTCTTTTCTTTTAGTTCACATACCCCCCAGACGAATACACACATGTCAAGTAACAGTACTGGCAAAAACTGAAAGCTGTAAAATTGTTGACCACACAGGGACATACTCTCATACCTTCTTGATTTTAAGTACATTTGGGGGCAATTTGGCACTACAAAATTTTTGATGACTTAATCTTACTTCTAAGAATTTGTCCTACAGAATGACTACCCTAAGCATAAAAAGTTAATACAGACAAAAATGTTTACTATAGCATATAATCAAAATGGTTAATTCTTTTGAAAACCTAAATCAAGGTATCTCTACACAATGGAATACTATAATAAAAATAAGGTAGCTAACACTAGGGATGGCAGAGTACAACTCTAGTTCCAGTTTCTTGTGAGATTGGGTGGGAAAATCATGAGTCCAGGAGTTGGAGACAAGAATGGGCAACACCATGAGATCCATCTCAAGAAATAAAACCAAACAAAAAAATTAGGGAGCTACTTACATACTGATATAAAAAGATGTTCATAAAACAAAGTGTGAAAAAATTGACCTGTAGGACAATTTGTGTAGCATGACACCTTCACTTCACTGTGATGAACGATTCTGAAAGTGTTTATGCCTGGAACTCTGGAAACACACTGAACTACTAACAAGTTACCTTTGGAGAATGGGACAGAAGTTTGTTTTATTTTAGCCACATTCAGATTATTTTGATTCCAAATTCATTATTTGCTTACTAAGATATACTTATAAGTACCAGATCTGTGCCACAAACCAAGATTAATAATACGGTAGTGATCAGTTTCATAGATCAAATCTCTGGAGCTTACGTTCAAGTGGGAAAACATGCAAACATAAGAAAAGTCAACTACAGAGTGTGCTAAGTAGTATGAAAAATACAGCAGGGAGCCCACTCACTGGGAACCACAGCTCAGTAAAGATGAGATTGAGGAACCCAAATGAAGAACATTCAGGAACAGCAAATAGTAACTGAAAAGGCCTGGGGCAGAGTGGACACAGGGTGATATTTCAGAGAGCAGAGGAAAAGAGTGCCACATGTCCTGCCTGGTATTGAAGGCCATCATGGACTTTGATTTTGTGATCCACTGGAGGGTTTCAGTGAAAAAAATGGAGAAAAGGAATAAAGTAAGGACAGAGTCAGGGAGCCCAGGAGAAACAGCAATACTGTAGGCAGAAGGATGATGATGGTCCTGTGCATCATGGTGGCAGCAGTGCCAGCAGATTCTGGACTTATTTAGAAGATAAAAGATTTGCTGTTAGCCTGGATAATGGAGCATGAGATGCACATATGTCGAGAATTTGGGGAAGGCAGACCATCGTGTGCACTTGCACACGTGTACCTGAGTGATCAGCATGTCTGGTCTTTACAGCTGTTAGAGTGAGTGATGTGTAAGATCACTAAGTTAGCATACCGGGTGGAGGGAGAACACAGTCCCAGATTGAGTCCTGGGGCTTGTAATGTTTGGAAGACAAGAAAGAGCCAGCAATACGTTTTAAAGAGTCTAGACAGAAAGAAAATTAGGGGAGTGCAGTGTTTGGACAAACTAATAAAAGTGATTTTAATAGAGAGAGGAAATCCACAGTACCAGATGAGACAAGAAAGAGAAGATCTGAGAATTAACCACAGTATTAGCAGTGATCACTGGTGATCTTTACAACAGCAATCCTAGGGGAAGTGGGAATGAACACACGATGGGAGTGGGGTTGGAAGAGAATGGGAGAGGGAAGCTATTAGCATGCGTACAGATAACTGAAAGCATTTGCTGAAAAGGAAACGGTGAAGGAGTGGCAGGGTCAAGGTATTTTTGGTGGAAGAATCACAGCAGTGGAAAGTAATGATGGGAGGGTTCAACGGAAGAGAAGATGCAGAGGGCAGGACTGCGGCCCAGAGCCCTCCCGCAGGCGGAGCACGCCTATCCACCAAGGCAGCAGGCGGGTGGCCTGCCCAGCTGGCCTGGGCACCTCTCTCACTGCAGTCTGCAAAAAGGGCAGGCAAACTCCAGAAGGGATGTGCACAGCCTGCACAGCTGGATGGCCTAGCAGTGTCACTCAGTTCATTGGTGAGCACATGGATCACAAGGGTGGGTCAGGGGTAGATGTGATGGTGTGACTTTGTGAAAGTTCTCAGACTGCTTCCTCCTCCTCAGTAAAACAATGTCACAAAGTGAGGAGGAAGGAGGATATGGTGCTTTGAGGAAAGAGGAAGTCTGAAATGGTTACTTAGGGCAGTCAAACAATTAACTTAAAGTACAATTTGTTAAGTTTTGACACAACGTATTACATGTTAAACCAGAACCACAAGCCAGTGTACATATCTATCAACCCCATTTCTTCATGCCCCTGTGAAACCTCTGCAAGTCCTCCCTTCAACTCCAAACCCCAATGTTCTACAAATTTCTGTAGTTGACACATTTTCTAGTTTATATAGATTATATAATACAGATATAATACAGTACTTTTATGGTCTTTCACTCAAGTGTAATTGAGAAGCATCCATGTTGCATGTATCAAGTTACTTCTTTTCAAGCTAAGCACTATTTCACCATGTAAATGACCACAACTTCTGTATCCATTTACTTGATAAATGTGAGTAGCTTCCAGCTTTGGGCTTTTATAAAGCTAGGATGAAGGTGCAAGTATTCATAGGGAAATAGTTTTTCTTTTGGCAAATAATTAGGAATGTTAACTGTGTATGAAACTGCTAAACTGTAATTGCACCATTTAATATTACCTTCAGCAAATTGCGAGTTCTAGTTCCTCTGTAACTGCACTGAGACATGCTATGGTATTATTTCTGGCATTCTAAGTACGTGGTACATCGGTTGCAGTTTTCCTTTGCATTTTCCTAGAGACCACTTACATTTTCCTAGAGACTAATTATGTTAAATATTAATTCCATATGCTTGCCACCCCCTCCCTGCCCCTGTGGAGTGAATCCAGGCAGGGCCTTGCAAACTAGGCAAGTGCTCTACCACTAAGCTACATCCCCAGCCCAGCAGATATCCTTTTGTGAGGTGTCTTGGTTTAATTTGCCCAAATGGACACATGGTGTAATTATTGTTTTGAGGCTGCTGTATTCTAGAAGCATGTCCTTTATCAGAAATGCAAATATTTTCTGTCATTCTATGGTCTTTTTATTCACTTAGTAGTACCTTTCTAAGAGGCTTTCAATTTTGATTAAGTATGATTTATCAAATTTTTTCTTGTTGAATATAAAAAATCTTTGCCTCACACAAGTTAAAAATTTTCATTTTCTTCTAGAAGTTAGTTTTGGGGTTTTTATTTAGGATTATAACTCATTTTAATTCTTGCTAAGTATGGATCAATTTGTTTTTAATTTTGCATCTGATGTCCAATTATCCCACATCATTAGGCAGTGAAACCTCTGTCAGAACTCTACTGTCAATATGCATGTGGGTCTATGTCTGGATTCTATATGCTCCATCAGGCCCACAGATGTCAACAGAAAGGCCTGCTCCATCGGACCAAAGAACAGGGAAGTGATGAATGGGGTTCCTGGGAAGAAGCTTCTCTTCCTTAGGTCTGACCTAAAGTTACTAAACAAATGTGGAGAAGCAGAAAAACTCAGACACTGTCAAGGAAAAAAATTCTAGATGATAATTAAACAACGCAAAGTGATACAAAAAGGAACCTCCACTGAGGCTTCTTTAGGGAAGGTTTTAGGGAGAGTGTGGCACGCATGAAGTAGGCTGCAGGAGGCTGACAGGAGCTGGATGTGGCAAAGGAGGGGTACCTATGTGTAGGAAACCCAGGAAGCAGGGAGGCCACTGCAGGCTCCCGGGCTCAGTCCTTTCTTCTCCATGTTCCTCAAGGCATCTTACACCTACCTGTTCTGTTCTTTTCTACACCTTCAGTTCCTTGAAAGCAGACCTCATGCCTCATTTAAGTATAGTACTAAGCAAAGCGCTAGAAACAAAACAAACACAGGAAACAACCAGTGCGCAGGGGAAGCACCTCCTCATCACTGTGCTTGCAATGAATGGCCATAAAAGCTGGAGTGAAAGGGGGAATCATGGCCAGCTTCTGAGCTTCGCCATATAAGTGCCTCTGACGGAAACTCAACTTCACAGATTAAACATGTCTATGGTCCTACATTTTAAAAAATGAATGAAAACGCACTTGACTGGGTGAGGGAGGGTGCTGATAATAGAAAAACATGTTGCTGGTTTTTAAAAATCTTCTGAAACCTAGAAATAGGAAAAATTAGAAATAGTCTCTGAAGCAAAACCTTCTCTTCTATCTGGGCACTCAGGCTTAAAAAAGTCTCATGTAGTTCTTTCCTGTTTCTCTGGAACATATGGTCAACTATGTAAAATGCTTTTTGATTATTTTTCCATGTCAAAGTCTCCATCTAAAAAAGACAAGCTTGGACTTTGGTCTTGTGGAGGGGTAGGCAATGGACAGTATCTTGCCTGTGACCCAAGATGGGGCTTACCATTTCCAATGAAGATGGCTACCTTTCAAGTATAGGGAAGAGGAGGCTAAGTTTTTCACAAGTAGTTGCTTTTAAACTTGGGTTTACAACAGAAGGGGAAGGTCACATCACACATCACATGTAACTTATTTTTCTTACACAATTATTAAAAATACGTGAATTATCTATATATGATGACTAATTACACACATTTCTGTATTTTATATGTTTGTTTGAGACAGGGTCCCATCACATTGTCCAAGCTGGTCATGAACTCCTGGACACAAAGTAATCCTCCTGCCTCAGCCTCCCCAGTAGCTGGAACTAGAGGCATAGACCACAGCATCAGCTTCATATTTCTATAATTTTAAAACACTCTTCCAACAAAGCAAAACCAACACCAAAACCAAAAACCAAAAAAAAAAAAAAAAAAAAAAAAAAAAAAGGCTACAACTAACATTCACTTTATTCAATTTTGTTCTCTCAACTCAGAAGGCAACAAATGGATCACATAGAAAAGGGAGCATTTTTTAATATATACACATAAAATTGATACGGATACCTAAGGTGTTCACTTTAATTAAAAAAATTGACATCCAAACAACTATGTATTCTATTTAGCTTCTACAACAGTCATTCCTAAGCCTTAGTCATTACATTTTCATCTAAGGTACTATATTACTGTCATGACTACAAAATGAGGCACTCATACAGAACAGACAGGAATGAAACATGTATGTACTGTCTCATCTTTGTTATATCAATGCCAAAGATATCACTGGGGATTAAATGAAAGGAGCCCTTAACTCATGAAGGTTGTTTACAAAATTGATGACACAGAGCTGGACTACGCTGACAAGAAAATAATCTGATAGGGCAAATAAGGTGGGTGGATACAAAACAGCTGAATCAGAAAGTTAAGAGAATCTGCACGAATGAGGCTTTTAATAATACTTTAGTGGTAAGACATTCTAGCTTTGACTTGATGATGACTGACTGAAAAATTAACATTCCAAAGGAATATTTTAAACATAATCACTAGATTTTACAATGTAAAAAAGCATCATAGTAAATAGCTTAATATTCTCAATTCTTGAAAATGAAAATAAATAGCTAATTCGTGAAGTTTTTGTGTCAGTGTTCTTATATGATGGCACTACAGCCTCGTGTGTGCTTGCAAACACAATACAGTGTAGAAATGTCCAGTGTTTCTTCGTTTAAAAAGTCATCAATTCAACCTAAATTCAAGAATTACACTTTAATAGTAGCATTTTGCCAATACAGAGATGACATATTTGGGATCAAATCATTTGAGGGAAAGTTATTCTCTATTACCTGCATGAGAGAAAGAACACAAGATTTGACAATTATAACAGTTATATTAAATGTTGAAATAAAAATTACTTGCTTACATGTGGAATTGAGGTGTCCATCTCCTTGGTTTCTCCAGAGAACAGGAAAAAAATAAAAATAAAAACCTAAAAACATGGAGCTTTTTTAAGGCTAGCTATATGCAAATTTCACACTGGCATTTTACTTTAGTTTAAAAATCAAACATAGTTTGCTAATAATGAAGAAGTGCACAGTATGTACCATGACTAGCTAATAACTAGTCATATAAAACTAACCCCAGTTGTTGATTTGTCTTCAATTTATAAATAGTAAAAATAAAGCAAAAAGGCTTCTTTCCCAGTAAACTTCCCTGAAGACGGTTTCAGCCCAATGTAAAAGGAAGCAAAACTACACTAAAAGATTTTTTAAAAAAAATCTTATGCGAAGAAGGGCAGCAACACTAGCACGTTCTAAACTATGGGTTTTAAATATTTATGACTACTAGTTAATAAAACCTGGATGCTACCCAAGCAAATATTAGCTATAAAATACGTTCCTTATGACAGGATTTATCTTATGGAAAAGAACAGGACCAAAAAAAAACAACTGAAAAACCTGGGGGCTGGCAATGTAGCTCAGTGACAGAGCACTCACCTAGCATCTGCCAGACCCTAGGTTCTGTCCCCAGCACCATGACAACAAAACTAGGGGGAATTCCTCGGTAAGACAATGTAGGGTTATTTTCCAGTGAAATAAGGGCGATTTTTTTAGCTACTCAGATTTTTTTTTTTTAAACAAAGCATCTAATAAAATTGATTAAAAATTCTGAAGGATGAACAACTTTTAACTGTTTGTGGCTATCTGCCTAGATCTGTTAAAATGTGTTCCAATGAGTTTACATCAAGATCTACGAATTAAAAAGTAAAAGAAACCTAAATTAATATAAGCAAGTTATATGCCCAAATCAATTTTTTCTCCCCAAGAGGACAACTTATACAGTCAAACACCATGACAGGTGGCATTACATTTAAAATGCTCCCAATTTTTTTTTTCTAGTAAGACTAAAATTCTGAGTAAAAGGTAGAGCTAGCAAAGGACTTATTTTAAACACAAGAGAAAAGGCTACCTCAAAGTGCCAAACTGTTAACACTGAATCCTATGTCAAGCAACATTCTTCCTTGATACTGATGTTTTAAAATATATTTTGAAGTATCTGCTTACCCTTAAGGAAAAACTATTGAAAAACAAAACTACCAGAATGTGCTGCTCTTGATTTTGGTAGCTTATTTTTGGCTGACTTTCATATTGTAAAAAAAATTATCTGATTTTAACTTATGAGTTTTAATACTATATAAAAATTTTTAATAGTTTCTGAAAATCTACACTGTCCATTTTCTATGAGAACTTCTAAATTGTCACTGAAATGCAAACACTAACTTTACAATATACCAATACCATTGAATACTTGGATCATGTGCCCAATAATTCTATTCCTCCAAACTCTGAAAACTTGAAGCTTTGGTTATAAGGGAAAACCAAGTTTGTTAAGTATTCAGTTCTCTGAGACTTTACAGCACATTTCCAATGAAATACATTCCTATGTTAAAAGGCCAGCTCAGCCAGCTTCCTTCTGGACAAATAGAATTGGTTTTATTCGCAGTTTTAATCTGTAAACAAAAAAGCTTTGGAAACTTTGGGATTTACTGATGGAAAAGTAGGAGAAATGTACTCACTACTCCTCACCCAATCATGCACTCACCAGAAGGACTAGGTGTTCTAACCAGCTTTCTCTTTAACACTATCAAACCAAGACCATGACCACATCTACACTTAAGCATCTCAGAATGTCCTAAATCCAGTAAGATGCAGTATTGTTGGTGATGTTATTCTGTAAAATTTTTGCTCTCGCACGACACTTTGGGCCACTGCTGTCAAAACGTGTGGAAGGGGGGAGGGGAACTAATGAAAATCTTCATTTGCAAGTTTTTTTTCTAAGTATAGACATGCCCCTAACAAGCACAAAACCCAACTCCCAATGCTGATTACTAGAAATATTAAATTATCAAAATTAAAAATAATTTCCTCACCTAGCACAAGATACTATACAATATTACAAACAGACACACAAGAAAAAAAAAAAAAAATCAGGCAGTAGAAAATGTACAACAGCTTTGGTGTTATACAAAATAACTTCCCAAAACGACTGACAGTGAAGCACAAAGTTGCTGTTTTCTTACCACAGACACTTCACTGCTGCTTTCTACTGGTTTCCTTTTAGGTTTCTGGTAAGGTGTGAAGAGCCAAGAAAGACAGGATGTACAGTCTGCTTAGGGAGAATTGCTAGGAACACTGAGAACTGCGCTCCACAAGATGTCACTGAAAAAGTCTCACCTGTGTACTACTGCTCTGTGGTACGTTTCCTGTCGAGATCACAGCAGGTCCAAAATAAAGTGACAACTAGATTTAATAAATTAATATACATTTTGTTTAAAGATGTACAATGCACATTCTGTTTAATCCAAGGTTTTAGGGAATCAAGGAACTTCTATTTACACATATACAGATCTCAGACAGCAGTGATGTCGGCAGATGCAGGGAAGAGCAGCAGAGCCTTAAACGCTGCTCTCTGGATGCTGAGGACACAAGTCAAGTACATTTAACTTAAAAACAACGCTGAGAGATCACGGGGTAAAATCTCCAAAGCGAGAAGTCCACAAAAAAGGACACGTAAAGGCAAGGGGAAGGTCAAGGAGTTGAGACAACCACTTTATTCTTGGGACGACTGTGGAGGTGGCGCAGATGTCCCTTGCTTGCCAGATTTCCGCTCATAGTTCACCAGGCGTTGACCCACAAGGTACCTAGGTTGTTAACACAGGGTGGTTACTCTCTTAAATAAAATCGTAAAAATAAATCATTCTTTTAAGGGCGGTCAGGGATACATTTTTTAATGCAAATCAGGTCACTTTATTCCTCCCAAAAGCCTTTCAATAGGTAGCTGTGCAAAAGACAGAAGACAAGAGCCTCAGAGCCAGACAGGGATGTGTGGGAAGTATGACAAAGGCTGGAGGCCTCCAGTGCTGTGCAGTGGCACACATACAGTTCATGAACCAAGACGCTGAGGAGGCCAGAGGCAGGTACAATAAATGAAAGCAGATTTATTTGTTAAGGCTCACATTTTATACACCAGCTTAATAGCAAGATCTGACGAAATGGACTAGAAATATCAAAAAGCAGGGTAAGGAAAAAAGCAGAAGGTGAAAAGCTGTAGTTCAAAAGAAAAGGAAAAAATCAAAAGGTTAGGCCACACAGGAGATGAGTGTATGTAAGTGACACAGGCAACTGTCTGTGAACAGAATAATGAGTGCTCCAAACCGATGTGATGTGATGAAGCAGAGAAGGCAATGACAACAGGTGGAAGTCATTGAGGCTGGAAAGAAGCCTGCAGAGCCCACACAAGCAGAAGACAGCACCCCTGACAGGGAGGGCTCACCAAGAGCCAGTGGATGGGCTGGATGCTGAGTTTCTAATGTAGGTGTTTTTTTTTTTTTTTTTTTTTTTAAATCTAAAACTATTTAATATATTGTCAGAATAAAACATTTGAAAACAGACTGAAAATTATTTGGTATGGGCAGTAAATAAATCTTCCTCCCCAAACCACATTTCTCTAACTTCTCCAGCTCCTTAAATGACAACTGCATACTCCCTGTTGCTCTGTCCCACGAAGTCCCTAACTGTACTCTCCTTCATGTCCTACACCCAATCTGTTAGCACATCCTGTTGACCTACCTCAAAATATATGCAGAATATGAATACTTTTCCTTCTTGTGATTCATCACATACAATACAAAACTTAAGAAATTGTAACACCCTCACAAGAGTGGTCAGAATAACGAAATTCTAGACTTACTTGTCGTTTTTAATATGCTCATAAAGGCGCTTAAATTGGCGAACCTGGAAGGACAAGATTCCCATCAATACCACAACCATCAGTAAAAATGGATAAATCCGCCGGTGGACTAAGTTTTGCATTTCTGCAGTAACACCTGTAAAACCAAAAGAAGAAAATTTTAAGTGGTATGTTGTTATGGTTTGAACGTGGCCTGATGATCCCCAATGGTTCATGTGTTGAAAGCTTGGTCCCCAGTGCAGAGTGTAGAAGCACTGAGAGGTAGGGTCTAGTACGAGGTAATTAAGTCGCTAGGAGCTCTGGCCTTAAAAACTGATCTCATGGAGTTAGTTCCTGAGAATGGGACGTTATAAAAGAACTTGATCCCTGAATCTCTTTGGTATCCCATTTCATCAGGTGATGTCTTCCAGATGTGCTGCCATAATTGTGATGCCATCTACCATAAGGCTCTCTCACCAGAGACCAAACTGATAGGGCCACCCAATCCTAGACTTTCAAACTTCAAAACTATAAACTAAACAAACCTCTGTCTTTATAAAGTACCCAGTTCCAGGTATTTTGTTTTAGCAACAGAAAATGGACTAATGCATAAGTGGAATAACAGTAAAAATGAAGTATGTTCTTTCCCTAGAAAGAGGATGTGTCTGGGATAGAGTACAGCAAGGACTCAAGATGAACCTTTTAAAAGCCCAAGATCTGTTTACTTTCTACAACCTGAGTAAGCTGGATTAAATGACTGCTCAAGTTCCTTCAAGTTGGAACATTCTGGACTCCACAAGTAGCTGGTGTCATTACACATTTTAGTTACATCACAGTTCAAAAAATAAAAACAGCAGTGGTGCACACCCTGTAATCTCAGCAGCTCAGGAGGCTGAGGCAGGAGGATTCCAAGATCAAAATCAGTCCTGGTGATTTAGCAAGGCCCTAAGTAACTCAGTGAGACCCTGTCTCTAAATAAAATATTAAAAAGGTCTGGGGATGTGGCTCAGTGGTTAAACACCCCTTGGGTTCAAACCCTGGTACCAAAAAACAAACAAACAAACAAACAAAAAACGGTGTTTAATGAAAGATCTGTTCCTTAAGCTTTGAGAACACTCAAATATTTTTCAACTTTTAACTCATAAATTTTAAGTCTTCCTTGGGAGGGCAACTTTAAAATCAGACGAAGTATTTTTAAAGAAAAAAAAAAAAATTAATGCCCTCAACTGGACTATTCCAAACCCCACAAGAGTCCATTGTAGTGGAAAGAGAACGAACTCTGCAGCTGAACTTGGGAGTCTGAATCATCCTCACACTCATTAAAACATAATTTCATCAAGACTCTCATTTCTATGAACTCGGCTTCAAAATTCTTCTAAGAATATGTAACAATTATGTAAAGCATCTACAGAGAGTCAAAAAGTGCTAAAAAAAATTCATTTACTACCATCTTCCCCTTCTACTATAAGTCTTTCCAGTAGAGTTCACAATGAAACTTTTAAAAGTGCAAAGCTGGGTACAGTGGTGCAGAAATCCCAATGACTCAGGAGGCTGAGGCCAGAGAATCAGTTTGAGGTCAGCCTCAGCAACTTTGCAAGACCCTTCTCTAATAATAAAAAAGGGCTGGGGATGTAGTTCAGTAGTAAGACTGTCGCTAGGTTCAATTCCCAATACTGCAAAAAGCAAACAAACAAAAAAACAACAAATTCTAATAGTGAAAAATATAAAAAAGTTTAGGCTTAGAAATCCAAACAGTAATTCTTATGTCTATCTATACTATCAATGGACAGGATATAACACATACTAATGAGAAGATAATACTAAGATAAAATGACATTCCTACAATAGCTTAAATAGTACACCAGAAAATAAAATTACCAACTTTTTATTAAAAATATTATTCTAAATATTCAAAATAACTTTATTTTCTTTTTTCTTTTTTTTTTTTGGTACCAGGGATTGAACCCAGGGACGCTTAATGAGTTGCATCTCCAAACCTTTTTATGCTTTAATTAGGGACAAGGTCTCATTAAGTTGCTTAGGGCCTTGCTAAAATTGCTGAAGCTGGCTTTGAACTCACAATCCTTCTGCCTTAGCCTCCTGAGTGGCGGGATTACAGGTGTGTACCATCCTGCTAGATGATTAATTTTTAATGAAGTAGTCTGTCAACCAAGTATTGAGTTTTGAATTATATATGTATTTTTACAAATTTTTTTTAGATGTTGATAGACTTCTACTTTAATTTATTTATATGTTGTGCTGAGAATTGAACCCAGTGCCTCACACATGCTAGGCAAGCACTCCAGCACTGAGCCATAACTCTAGTCCTGAATTATATTTTTGCATGTGTACTTTAATAAGGTATGTATGATACTTGGCAGTCATAATTCACATCAAATTGAGAAACAAAGGTACTGTAGGAAGTCAGGCCAGTAGCACCCCTGCAGGTAAGGAAGGGTACATACACTATAAGGGGATTTACACAGGGCTGGAAAAGTCCTGCTTCTTGACCTAGTAAAGTCACATACTTGTATCCATGTTACACTTCACTCTCTAAAAAGCATAGTGGTTATCTTTTCTAAAGTCTTTTTCTCGTGATTAGGTGAAAAAAAAAGGGGGGGGGGGTATTTTTGGCAGAGAATAAGACAAAAGTATGGAGAAATGTGTGAGAAGAGGTCATGTCTGAGAGGAAGCCATTCTGTTGCTTGATGCTCAAAGAGGACCACATGGAGTAGAGTCAAACTGGGGCCCAGACCACAGAAAGAGGAGCCCTGTACACTGTGCCAGGAAGCTGGATTGCACTTAATTGGCCGCAGAGGAACCAATTACAAAATGTTCATCAAAGAGGTACAATGCTTCTGAAAAGGCATGTGACCACAACGTGGAAAATGCAGTAGTGTGACAGGTTCAAAGCGAAGACCAGATAGAAGGTACTAAAGTTGAGGAGAAAAACAAAAGCCTCAACAAGGCTTTTGTCATGACAAAGGTGTCAAAAGTGCCAGAGGAGAGAGACTAGACTGCTAAGATCCACCAGTAGGTTCTGAAGACCACTGGGTGTGAAGAACAGAGTACCTAAGGCAATATGATAGACTTCAAGATTTCTGACTTAGGCAACTTGTTAGATGATAAGAGAGGGAATTCAGTAGAAAAAAAGTTTTCAAATAATTTTGGTGAAAATATTCTGAGTATAACATCCTGTGAGGATTTCTCAGTACCAACTGATAAATTAGTTACTGAAGTTTGACAAATTGACATCTCCTCTTGGTTTTCCTTCTGTGCTAAAGAACATTTTTTAAAGGTTAAACACTTTTACTTAATTTTAGAAATATATGATCGCAGCACTTCTAGCAAGAAGAAAACAAACTGAAAGAAACCTGATCCTATTTGGGGAAGAATACAAATTTCAATATTTTATCCCCCACCTAGAGGAGGAAACAAAACAAAACAAAACAAAACAAAAAACCCTGTACCAAAGAGCTTTAAGATCCTTTTACTCTTACCCTGAGTAGTCGAATCTAAGAAGTATTGTGAAATTATTGTTTTTTTAAAAATTATTGTTTTAGCTAGGTTTATATTTATTCACCAACAAAGCATCTGAAGTCAGTCTGTCACTTATGTGATAAGAACACCACAGTGTTAATAATTAAGTGCTCTTTAAAGCAAGTTCCACAGCCAGCATTACCCACCTAGCAAGGGAACCACACCAGAAGCTATGACATAAGGTACACACAAGGAAAGCAAGAGCACAGAGATCACTGGAGCTGCCAGTTTACGAATAATGTAGTGAAGGTCAATGTTCCGGATGCCATTTGCATAAACCTGAAACAACAGGAGAAAATTAGAACAAAAATACCTAACAAATTCATCTAGGCTGTGAACTCAAAAGGATTCAAACTGGTTATTTTTTCCTAAGTCAAGACAAATTGTGAAGCATAATCATAAACCTTGTTCTCAAGTTTTTTTTTTCAAAACACATTTTCTCTGTTTATAGTTACTATGATAATCTGTTCAACATTCAGAGTTTATTTTTTTAAATTTATTTTTATTATAAACAAATGGGATACATGTTGTTTCTGTTTGTACATGAAGTAAAGGCATACCATTTGTGTAATCATACATTTACAAAGGGTAATGGTGTTTGATTCATTCTGTTATTTTCTCCTTCCCCCCCACCCCTCCCACCCCTCTATATAGTCCCTCCTTCCTCCATTCTTGCCCCCCTCTCACCCCCCACTATGTGTCATCATTCACTTATCAGCGAGATCATTCGTCCTTTGGTTTTTTGAGATTGGCTTATCTCACTTAGCATGATATTCTCCAATTTCATCCATTTGCCTGCAAATGCCATAATTTTGCTATTCTTTATGGCTGAGTAATATTCCACTGTGTGTGTATATACACACACACACACACACACACCACAGTTTCTTTATCCATTCATCAATTGAAGGATATCTAGGTTGGTTCCATAATCTGGCTATTGTGAATTGAGCAGCTATGAACGTTGATGTGGCTGTATCTCTGTAGTATGCCGATTTTAAGTCCTTTGGGTATAGGCCAAGGAGTGGGATAGCTGGATCAAATGGTGGTTCCATTCCAAGCTTTCTGAGGAATCTCCACATGGCTTTCCCAGAGTGGCTGCACTAATTTGCAACCCCACCAGCAATGTATGAGTGTACCCTTTTCCCCACATCCTCGCCAACACCTATTATTGCTTGTGTTCTTGATAATTGCCATTCTAATTGGGGTGAGATGGAATCTTAGGGTAGTTTTGATTTGCATTTCTCTTATTACTAGAGATGTTGAACATTTTTTCATATATCTATTGATTGCTTGTAGATCTTCTTCTGTCTGTTCATTTCCTTAGCCCATTTTTTGATTGGATTATTTGTATTCTTGGTATAGAGCTTTTTGAGTTCTTTATATATTCTGGAGATTAGTGCTCTATTTGAAGTATGAGTAGAAAAATTTTCTCCCACTCTGTAGGTTCTCTCTTCACATTGCTGATAGTTTCTTTTGTTGAGAGAAAGCTTTTTAGTTTGAATCTATCCCAGTTATTGATTCTTGCTTTTATTTCTTATGCTATGGGAGTCCTGTTAAGGAAGTCTGATCCTAAGCTGACATGTTGAAGATTTGGACCTACTTTTTCTTCTATAAGATGAAGGGTTTCTGGTCTGATTCCGAGGTCCTTGATCCATTTTGAGCAGAGTTTTGTGCAGGGTGAGAGATAGAGGTTTAGTTTCATTCTGCTGCATATGGATTTCCAGTTTTCTCAGCACCATTTGTTGAACAGGCTATCTTTTCTCCATTGCATATTTTTGGCACCTTTTTCTAGTATGAGAAAATTGCATTTATTTAAGGTTTGTGTCCATGTCCTCTATTCTGTACCATTGATCTACCTATTTTGGTACCAATACCAAGCTGTTTTTGTTACTATTGCTTTGTAGCAGAGTTGAAGTTCTGGTATTGCGATACCCCCTGCTTCACTCTTCCTGCTAAGGATTGCTTTAGCTATTCTAGGTTTCTTATTCTTCCAGATGAATTTCATGATTGCTTGCTCTATCTCTGTAAGGTACATCATTGAGATTTTAATCCAAACTGCACTGAATCTGTATAGCACTTATGGTAGTATGGCCATTTTGACCATATTAATTCTGCCTATCCAAGAACATGGGAGATCTATTCATCTTCTAAGGTCTTCCTCCATTTCTGTCTTCAATGTTTTGTAGTTTTCATTGTAGAGATCTTTTACCTCTTTGGTTAGATTGATTCCCAAGTATTTTATTTTCTTTGATGCTATTGCAAATGGAGTTGTTTTCCACATTTCCCTTTCAAATTCTTTCAGAATTATTTGTCAGTTCCCTAATACACTAATAGTATTAGTTGCTATGTAGCTACAATATTCATAAACAACTCTGCCTTTTTAATCTATTTTTTTCCCAGTCTTTTATTTATTGCCTCAAGTAATGACTTCTTTTCTTCTATCTACTACAGTCTTAGTAACATGAATGATAATAAGCTTCTTTAGAACTCCTGCTCTAGAAAAGGCATGTATGACATTTTGGCATCTATTTTGGACACATCTTCTAGGTGTTTTAAGTTACTGATTAATCTTTTAAGCTGAGGCTTAAAAGTGGCTAGATGAAAATTCATGGTGGTATGTAAGACCAAAATATGCCACTCCTAAATACCTTTACTTCCTCAGTATAAGGACTGTTTTGAGCTGAAGGCAACCAAGCAGCTCATGTAAGAAAGTATTCAGTCCTTCCTCTATTTACCTAGAAGCAGAAGGCAGAGACAAAAGGTAGCCTACCCCTCTCCCTCAACAAGAACAAAGGTTAACTACTAAAGACAATTTTGACCCTGTAGCCTAGTGATGCCAGAGGAAGCTACAATAACAAGTTTTAATAAACTAGTATTCTTTTTTTAATCTGCCACTTATCTGTCTTCCTCCAGTACGTCACCCCTAGATCTCAAAATCTTTTTCCTTTGACTTGTCACTCTAAAAATTTAGTATTCTTTGTTGAAACACTAGAATTCAAAGCTACTTTTTAAGAATTATACATTTGCAGGGCATAAATTATTTTTTTACCCCCAAGTGATCAAATACCCTCTATTAAAAAAACACATTATATGTGCACATTATCGCACTTTTCCCCATCTTTCCACATGTGGAAATACCTATGAAAAAACTTAAAACTGAGCAACACATACACTATTTATGGTACCTTTGCAGTAAGTATTATGTTTTCAGAGTTCCATTCCTTTTACTACAAGTTATTTTTTACTGAAGTCCAACTGAACAAAATATTACATACCTATGTAATACATGGAACACATTCATGGTAGTATTTTCTAGAACTAGCTTGTCATTTAATTTCGAGGACAGTGTATTTATGTACACATATATAGTATATAAATATGTATGTATATTGTACCGGTGTCCTATTTATAGGACAATCTGTATTCTTTTATTTAATGATAAAGGATAAAAAGAATATAAGCTCTAGATTACAATTTCCAAACTACATTAATACATCTGGGTCAATTTTGTTGAAATAGCCACAGAACTGAAACTTAGAAGATAATGGGTTAAAAGAAAATATAAAGTAGAAACATGAACAGTTTAATTTGTCGAACATAATCACAAACCAATTTTAATATGTCTTTCTCTGAAAACTGATTTTGCTTACCTGTTCAATTACAGTTTTCAACCACCACTGAGGACCCATCAATGTAATAGCGGCAATGATTTTGGCATGCAGGACTCCAAGTGCCCAGTCCTAGAGTAATAAAAACCATTTAACACATTTTTGTTGCTATTTTTTTAACAATAAACCTAGCAGATAGGCAATACTATATTCTCTTATTCACACTTCAAAACAGAAGTTCTACAGAATTGGTAATAATTTGACAAAAAAAATTAATATATACTGCAAAATCCAGGAAATTTTTCTTCATATGCTTAAGTTTAGAGTTCCTGTGAAAAATCATTCCTGAATCCTTTGATCTAAACCATTTTTTTCAAGAAAATTAGGAAAAGTCTTAACATTAATGGAGATTTTAATAATCAAATAAAACATGCCATGATTTTATTAAATCACACCATCCTTACACTGCTTTACTGGTTTTGACTGAGCTATTATATCAAAATAAGACTGTGGAAATAAGAATGACCCAAACAAACTACTCCAAAGCTGTGAGCAGCTTTGAGCTTGGAGCATTTGCAGTTTTCTTGCTGAACTATTAAAATCCCTCCTGCTTTTTATTCCCAGTATTATTGCACATCAAATTCCTCTTGGTACTACTGCCTGACCTGCCGTCCTCCTCTCTCCACCAGCTAGTCAAAGTGCTTACCATTCCCTCCATTCACCAAGTTATTTCTTAAATGTAAATCAGATCCTAGAAGTAGATAGATTTCATGTTTATAACCCTGAAATCCTTAAGAAGGCACATAACGCCCTTCATATATATCCTAAATAAATATATACATTAAAATATATATACATATATATACATATGTACAAATATCTTAAAAATATATGTACATTAAAAATGTTAACACCTAACACTGAAATCTATTCTTATATAAAACTGAAGCCTTTGCAAAGAGAGCTGGAGTCTTCTGTTACTGCTACCTCAATCCCTCTCCAACAGTAACTATTACTGGCATTGAGTATATACCCTCCATGTTTTTCCCCATGGATTTATCTGCAGCTATATGTACAGTTCCCATTGAAAATATGTAGTGTCATTTTGATGTAGATTTTGCTCATCCTGCTATTCTCTTCATTGTCCACTATCTTGAGGTCAACATGCCAATTTACTGGTTTGATTGAATAGTATATGTATCTTCCTAAAAGAAGTGAGAGGGTGAAACGCAACTGAAATCCTACATATCCTCAAATATCAATGCTCATCCTGACAGGTAAAACAAGTGGCATTTTGTCTAGGGGCAGGAAGATTGGTTTTTGTTCCCTTTTTTTCTCTCTCTCTCTTTCCTGTTTCCTCAGTTTAAAAGGAATTAATTATCATGTTTACTATTTACGCAAAGTTATCAGATACTGTATTTAGATAACTTAAACTGTATAGTACCACAGAGATGTAAATCTATCTCTTTTTTCCCCCCTTTCTCTTAATTGTCTATAAATTCTATCTTATGGCTTTCAGTGCTAAAGAAAAAATGTCCAGAAACAGTATAATTTTTTTAAAGCTTGAAAGATGTCTCTTTATCCTTAAATTTTTGCCAAAATATACCCAAATATTTTTCTCTTCCATCTTGTCTCATTGATCACAATCTCATCAAATGTGATCAAACATTTCAACCTTCAGAATTAGACCTTTCTTCAATCTAATTAAATTTTTCTATTTTTGTTTCAATGCTGCTTACATTTTTTCCTTCCAGAAGCCCTGTTATCTTTAAGTTAAGACTCCTGGAGTAAAACACTTTGCTAAGATACTTATATTTCCCCTCAATTCTTTCTTCTGTGATTTTGTTCTGTGCTTTGCTGACCTTTAAGGTTCCAAACTGAGCCCCTGTGGTGACTATTACATTAATCTGCTGAATGTCTTCAAAATTCACACTACAAAGCTCCACAACCGTTGTGTTCTGTTTTTGTGAGTGTGTACTACACTCCCTCTCCTGTGTGTTTTTTTCTCTTTGGAAGCTCCCAGTTCTGCAAGCAGTTGTCACTGGCATGTGTTCTGATTGCCCTTTGTAGTCTTTCTACGGCTGCTGAGCCCTTTTTAGTCAAAGCACTTCTCTAACCTAGGTCTCACTGAGAACATTCAGTAATCTCATTCCTTCAGACTTTTGGGATAGCAGGCCAATAGTCCTCTACTGAGGGACATGGAGAAAGCTTAACTGTATCCATATCAAGGCTCACAAGCTAGGAAGATTAAACTCACCAATTCAGCTTTCTTTTGGCCTTTTCTGAGTCCTGAGGCCAGGTGAGGTTAATGCCCATGAGGGGAGGTTCCCAGATTGCTGAGGTTCAAGCTTTTTCAAGGCCAATTGCTCTGCAGTTCTTGTCCACAGAATAGGATCAGCCTCACTAGTTCTGTTAGAATTCCAAATTATCCCAATCTCCCACAGACCTGTAGCCCCATGCCACAGGAGAGGCAGGCAGCATAGTCAGGGATGGAGAACAGACACTGTTCTTTCTAATACTCAGGGGTTTAATACAGAACCCTCCTAACATCATGCTGCACGTATACATTATAGCTTGTGTCTTTCCTCTGTGTATGAACATGCCTCAGAACCACCTGCTCAAAACAAGTTCACTTAGGACTGGGGATATAGCTCAGTTGGTAGAGTGCTTGCCTTGCAAGCACAAGGCCCTGAGTTCAATCCCCAGCACAGGGAAAAAAAAAAAAAAAATTTTTTTAACTAAATGTAGAAGAACTGATAACTTAATTTCTTTTACTTCTTTTTCTTCATTCAGTGCAAGGGATTGAACCCAGGGCTCACACATGCCAGGGAAGTGCTTTACCACTGAGCTATGTTCCCCATCTGTGGACTGAATTTCAAGAGCAAATGTACCACACCTTATTTAGCCATTCTCTACTGATGGGTATCTAAGTTGCTTGTTTTTTTTTTTTTGTTGTTTTTTTCTTTTTTTTGTCATTATAAAAACTGATGTATGAGCAGAAGCAGCCTTGTGTTTCCTGCACACACACACACAGATGTCACTGTATAATACATTATGAAAAGTCATACTGCTAGGTCATAATATTAAGCATTTAACAATGTAATCATGTCAAAAGAATTCTCCAACATGATGATAACTTCCCAGGTTATATGAATACTGTGAGGGCTACCAAGAATACATGCATAACTGAACAAGTTGCACTGCTTATTTCCTGCAGAAAGGAAGAACACACCGGATGGCTAACTTCGGCCCTTAGAGAGGGTGAGAAAGAGCTTATTACAGGATTTCAGCTTGTGTTAGGAATGTGGGTAAGAATTTAAGGAGGTGGGACTTTGCTCTGTATCAGATGCTACTAGAAAGCAGAGTAAGTTATGACTGGTTATCTTAACAAAGTTTATCTAGAAAAAGGACAGCCTGATGCCAAAATGTGTAACTGGTAATGAAGCAGCAATTATGCTAGCAGGAAAAGGGGGATGGATGTCTGATCATTTTTTGATTTGGACAGTGCTCATGGTCAATTTGTGTTCAGATATAACTGAAGAGGTGGTCTCGTCTTGCTCTATCCTGGTCACACAGTGACCTTGTATGATGTTGATGCTCTGTGAAACTGTGTCCAACAGAACTCCATGGTGTGGCTGATGGTGGCAGACTAGATCCTCGATGTCAGGGGTGCTATTCCCCTTTTAAGTGCTGCACACTACATAACATTAGGAGGCACAGAATGTTTGTTTGCCACATTTATAGTGCTATGATCACACAATGTTAGGGTAATATTTTCCTGACCCCCTGCAATGTAAAATTGTGTTTCCCTTTGAGACTACCAATCCACAAAGTGACACTTGTAATCACTTCTCCATTGTATGGGTGTCAAAACATGCCTGAAAAATCCTCTCTAAATAGTAGCAGGGGTGGTCACACTTTGAAACCTGTCTGTATCTAGCAGGATGTAGTAAAAAGCACTGCTGTGGACTTGTGAAATGAGGATCAGAAACAAACCAATAATCACACTCTGAATTTCTGACCCACAGACTCCGGCTGTTCTAAGCCATTGAGTTATGGGGGTAACTTGTTATATAGCAATAGTAACTGAATATTCATCAAACTTATAGCCTCATAAATTCAATATTCACTGACAAGCCTTGAAAATTTTTAAAAACAAATTATTTTTAACTGGGGATTGAACCCAGGGGCACTTAACCACTAAACCACATCCCCAACCCTTTATATTTTTGGCAACAGGGTCTCACTAAGTTGCTTAAGACCTCACTAAATTGCTGAGGCTGGCTTTGAACTTGCAATCCTCCTATCTCAGCCTCCCAAGCTGCTGGGATTACAGATGTACACCACTGTGCTGAACAAGGATTACTTTTTTTTTTTTTTTTTTTAAGGTATTACAAAATAATGGTTTTCTAATTCCATTAATCCTTCTACCTTTACTAGCTGGCATTATTCTCTATTTAAAAAATAAAAAACAACCTTTCCTTCAATTACTGATGCTATTTGTTCAGCAATACATTTACAGAAAGGTATAACACAGGCTTATTTCCGTTTAGTGCTCATCTATCTTACTGATTCAAGGCTATGAGTCAGACTGGATTAGAATATGCACTCTCTGTCTTATTTCCAGATCTGCTCATTAGCTCTGACCTAGAATATACTTCTTCCTTTCTTACCCATTCCTCAGTACTCTACTAATTAAGTTGGCTTAGGTACCTGTCTCCTATATAAAGTTATATCTGAAATTATCACAATATACTCTTCTACATGATGCTATAGCTCCTGGGCTTATCACACACAAACTACCTGTGTACCTGTCTAGCTTTCCCACCAAAACATAAGTTTCTCAGGTTCCTGTAGTGGCCTCATTTTGACCTGGGTTTGGCCACATATTAAATCCCTTAAATATTTTCTGTTAAATGAAGTTTATTGAAATTCTCCATCTGCTTTCTAAGCAGAGGAAGAAAAATATGGCTCAAATATTTTCATTTTCATTTTCCTGAAAACCTAGAAACCAGAAAGCTGGAAAGGGTACATGAGTAGTCTGTGTGTTATACACTAAGAGGTTTAAAAAATAAAAAGGTTGAAACACCTTTGAAAGACTCAAGTCACTGCCTATCTCTTTACCCCTCACCCCAATATCTACTAAGAACTTGCGATCTTGATTTTATAATGTTAAAAACCTCAAGCATTAAGTATAACAGAAAAATTAAACTTTTCCAATGAGCTTTAAGACCTTTGCTATGATATACGGATTCTATCAGAATACTTTTTTTAATAAGCCTGAGACATTGTGGGGAAATATGGTGCCAACTATTCAAAAGTATTGACATCTTTAAGTCAAAAAGAGCAAGATATTTTACTTTAGCTCAAAAGTGAAAATAACAGCCAGGTGCAATGGTGCCAGCAGCTCAGATGGCTGAAGTAGGAGTATTCCAAGTTCAAAGCAACCTAGTGAGACCTTGTCTCAAAATAAAAAATAAATAGAGTGGAGGATGTGGCTCAGTGGTTAAGTGCCTTGGGGTTCAATCCCTGCAGGTAGGTAGGTAGGTAGGTAGGTAGGTAGGAAGGAAGGAAGGAAGGAAGGAAGCAAAGAAAGAAAAAAAATCGACACATTACTTTGTATCTTTAAATACTGGAGAAGCCTGGATGAATAGGGGTATTTTAATCTATAAGGTAAGCTCTTTTAAAGGAATTATATGACCTAAAAGTTTTGAAAGCAAAAGATTAATGGAAATTATTTATACAATTTTATAAAGGTTCCTAGAATAGAAAGCAAGGAGCCTTTCTAAAGCAACTGCTTACAAATTAAAAATCACTTAAAATTATTCTTAATCATTCACTTAAAAGCATTCTTTTCTGATCCCAACTACTTAAAATATGAACAGCAAAACACAAGCATTTACCTGCCATGGATAAAAAAGAGGAGTCTGATCCAAAGGAACCCTCAAGGGAGCAACAATAACCAGCTCAAACAGGAGCCCCAAAAGGAGTGGGACAACCCCAGCCAGCAGCACAGCAACTATCAAAGTCTTCATTATCTATTAGGAAGCAAGAGACCATTGTCAGTAAAGATGATGTTCCTGACTTTTAGACAAACTCTTTATTCCATCTGGAGGTTTATATTTTCTCTTTGACCTGATGCCTAACAGAACAACTGTACTACTTTAAAATACTCATATGCATTTTTATGTTGCATATTCAAATGAAATTTCCTGGATCCATGAACACAAGAATTCAAACTATAATGAAAACTTTAAAATTGTATTCATTGTAGCTAGAAAAGGGATTACAGAAAATTCATTTTATTATAAATTAATAATAACTAGGTGGCTGTGCTGTTTTTCTCACAATTCCATTCACAGGTGTAGGCTTCTGTTTGTCTAAGAAAAAACTACTGACTGGCAGAGAACCCTGGTCCAACAGTCCCTTCCACAGGCTGATCCATGAACCCTGAGATGGACTGATATAGGGGAAGGGGTCTGCATAATCCTACTTATTAATCAAACTGATCAAATAGGCTTCCTTTAGATTGCCCTCATCCAAAAGTACTAGATGACAGCTATGGTCTATATCTGTTCATTTAGACACATGGCCAGTGTATTACTTTAACTCTAAAGGCTGAACCAAGTGGCAAGAAAATAAAGCTGAGGGAATGATAGTAGCCAAATTATTTTGTAATATTGTGTGCATGTACAAATATGTAACAAAAAATCCAATCATGATGTATACCAATACACCAATACAAAATATAGGGGGAAAAAAAGAAAAGAGAATTGACATTATGTGAAAGAGCAATTATGAAATTCTGGTAATGAAATCAGTCTTTGCAGACCTCTTTTTAAGGTAACCTCAGTGACTATTTGTTTTCAATAACAGATCAAATATGATATGCATGGAAGACAGTACTTCTTTATAGGGTAATGTGTAATGATATGGAAGAATATCAAATGAAAACAAGATTCCTGTATTTGATTAAAAGTATTTCATTACCTTACAAATAGTAATTAAACCTCTCCACTCATAATACACAATAAATCTCTCACTATAAAAATGGATTTTATGAACACATAATAATTGTACACAAGTGAAAATATCAAGTACCCTGATTTATCATTACACTCAGTATACGTATACTATACATGGTGATTTGTACAATTAAATAATGTCAAAATAACAAGTTATAAACATAAAAATGAACCTTAACAGTAACAGTAAATGGACAAACTTTAAATGACATCAAACTACAAATCTAGATGCAAAATTACACTTATTATACAAATCAAAAGTCACGAGCAATGACCTGAACATATTTATTAGCCATAGTCAATGTTACATAAATAGACATTAATCACCATACTTGAAAAATCATCTTACATTTTTTTAACCCTACAATTGTGATCAACAGTTTTTTTTGAGAGGAATAATTTTCACAATATTTCTTATATTTTTCCAATAATCAAGAATTTCCTATAGGATTAAAGGAATACAATTTATATGAAAAACACTCACTAGATCCTGAAGGCTTTCATATTCAAACAGATCAAAAAATATTTTGGAAAAAATACCAGTAAGAGAAAATCCTATTAAAATTTGGTTTTTAATTTGACAGAGTATCTCCTCTCTTAAAAAATGCAATCAATCTCCTCAAATAAGTTTTCTTAATTTTAAATTACCTTGTTTACTCAAGGGTTTTACTTAGTTTTTCTTTTAACCCTCAAATACAGTTGAGCTTAGGACTGTGGTTCTCAGAATGAAGCTGAAAACTACTAAATTAAAGGAGTTTTTCCCTCCAAATTAAAAAAAAAAAAAAAAAAAAAAAAAAAAAAAGACCATTATAATGAAACAAAAGTAGGAGTGAAGGATTTAAAGAAATGAATAGAAAAATATTCAGTACACCTAATGAGATGAATCTTTTGTTACAAAAACTTACCATAAGGGACCACTCTTTAACCTTCTGGAAGATCACTCTTCGTCCCTGAGGCATCCATGCCACCAGCACGGTCACTGCCCTTATGGTTAGCCAGCAAACATAGAGACCACAAGCAGCTGTGTAGAGTTCATGGATTTTGGCAGTTCCCGTCCAAAAGGACATTAACCAACGACCAGCGAATACTGAAAATAAAAAGGCTGACAAATGAGACAAGTGGCTAGGTAAAGGGAACTGCATTCTGATGTTTTATTAGTATTTTCACACTAGGGAAAAAAAAAAAAAAAAACACTGCTTAGCGCACACAGTTATTTGATCAAGGAACAACCAAAACATTAAGTCAGAGGGGATGAACTCTCCCAAGATATGCACTTTGATTTTCCAGGTCAATTTTTCCCAGGTCAATTACATCTTCTTCCTAGCCTGAGGGTACTGTTTTCACTGTCTTTAACCAATTGAAATCATTATGTACAAAACAGAATAAAGGTGGAAATTTTTTCTATATTTGTTTTGTCAACAGTTTTTAAAATTTAGCCACATTACAATTTAGAACAATTTTCTTCTAAACAGTTTGTATATCAAAACCTAATTTCAATAAAGGGTAGACACAATAACACTTTAAAGCACAAACGTAAAAGAATACCATATAAACTTTATTAGAAACAATTAAGATCACCTAAATATATTAGAAGGTTAAGACAAAATTGAGAGCTATATAAGGGTTGAGAGAAATCAATTTTACAGTGCATCCACACAATCTCAAAGGTAAGATAATTCATATAATTCGTAACTTTACTTACATGATTACTTCTCAATAAGGCTAGAGATGACAAGAGTCAAGTATCTAGTATACTTTTCCCCTATAGATTGCTTTCCTGATATGGTAGTGTTATTTTTGAACACCTAAAAAGGAGCTGGTAGTTGTACTATTTTCCACACATTATCTCATTCATCCTCCAACAACCCCCTTACTCACATTTTAAAGATAAGGAAACTACGCTCAAGTCAGACATGGAGATGCACCATCTGTAATCCCAGCTACTTGGTGATGTGAAGCAGGAAGACAGAAAGTTTGAGGTCAGCCCAGGCAACCTAGTGAGACCCTCATCTCAAAATTTAAAAAAATAAAAAGGGCTGGAATGTAGCTCAGTGGTAAAGCACTTGCCTAGCATTTGCAAGACCCCAAGTTCAATCCCTATTATAAGAAAGAAGGAAAGAAAGGAAAGGAAGGGAAGTGATGGAACAGGGGGAAGGAAGGAACCAGGCTCAGCAATAGAACTTTGCCCAACCGAAGTCATGCAAGTGCAGCTGAATTTAAATTCATGTCTACATCTTGAGTCTACATCATTGTGAGGACGGACCACAGATTTCTTACAAATTCAAAAAATAGCTTGGGTATGAAAATAGCTCTTACTTTTAGAGACAAACACAGGGCTGGGATTACAGCTAAGTGATAGAGCATTTGCCTAGCATGAATGAGCAAGGCCCTGGTTTGGAACCCCAGCACCACAGAGAGGATGGGGAAAAAAAAAAAAAAAAAAAGAAGACAATGAAATATGCACATGTGCGTGTTAATTTGAAAGTATCAAAATCATTATCAATAATTTCGTAGAAATGTCTACTTTCTACATATGATTCTATTCTAGAGTTTATCTTTTTTTGTTTGGGGGCTAATTTTAAGTTTAATGACCACTTTCTATTCTATATTTCTCATCAAAAAAGTGTTGAGAGGGTTAGTTTTTAGTTTGTAACAACTTATTTAATATGTAACTACGGAAAAGTAACATACTGGGGTCAAACAGCATCTTTATCACTCTCTAACATACACTGTGTCTCAGTACTTCTGTGACTAATCAGTTTACACTACATGGTAAAACCAGATTAAACAGAAAACTAAATTATTCTTATTACCAAGTTCAAGTATAAAAACTAGGTTTCCTTCTGTTGTTAATTTTTTAAAAATATTTATGGTAGAAAACATAAAATGGAACATTAAGACCATAAAAGTTTTTTAGCAACATGTTTACTATTACCTTGCATTCAAGTTAACTAAGTTTTGTCATTTTAACACCTTTGATATGAGTTGGAGTGAACTTCAGAGAACATCTTTTTTTTTTTGGTATTAACGATTGAATCCAGGGGCACTTAACCACTGAATCACATCCCCAGCCCTTTTTAAATATTTTATTTAGAGACAGGGTCTCTCTGAGTTGCTTAGGGCCTAAGTTGCTGAGGCTGGCTTTGAACTCACAATCATCCTGCCTCAGCTTCCCAAAACACTAGGATTATATGTGTGCATCACCGCACCTGTACATAGAATATCTTAAAGGTCAAAAATCATGCTTGCCAGGTGCAGGGGTGCACAAGGATCACAGATTCAAAGCCAGCCTCAGCAAAAAGTGAGGCACTAAGCAACACAGTGAGATCCTGTCTCTAAATAAAATACGAAATAGGGCTGGGGATGTGGCTCAGTGGTCAAGTGCCCCTGAGTTCAATTCCTGGTAACCCCCCCCCCAACATCATTATGCTTTAGAAACTAAAAATAAAATCTTTATTTTTATTATTAATTGGGGGGTTACCAGGGATTGAACTCAGGGATGCTTAACCACTGAGCCAGATACCTAGGCCTTTTTTAAAATTTTGAGACAGGGTCTTGCTAACTTGCTGAGGTTGGCTTTGAACTTGTAATCCTCCTGCCTCAGCCTTCCAAACTGCTGGGATTACAGATGTGTACCACCAAGCCCAGCTGAAATTCTTAATTTTTATCAGGTGGGAGATTTAATAACAATTTCTTCAAATTAGGGGGAAATTTTTTTTTAAACATCACTTGAAATTAATTTTCCTAGTCTCACTTTCCCAGCCTTAGGTTTTATGGGAATAAACATTTAATATGAATTTTATTTAAAAATTATATTGAACTGGTGTTATAATCAAGAGAACTCAATACACATTTATGTCTTACAAGAGCTGAAAATTAGCTTTAAGCATTTTCCTTAGTTTTGAAAAACTTATTTACTATTCACGTTAATAAATCATCACCTTGTTGAAAATTACCTTCCACTTAATGATTACTTAAGTGGTTGCTACTTATCCACATGATTCAGAATTTTCTTGCTGGATATAAATAATAGATGAGGAGGATCAAGCTATTATACAATTCTGTCACTGGTTTTGGATTGTATCCCATTTATTCCTGACCTCTGGAGAAGAATATATTCAACCACAGTGTATACTTTTAAAATGAAGAAACGTTGTCTAATTAAAATTTCCAAAAAACTTTAATGCCAAAGAAAGTATTCATGAATATCAGATGATAAAGAGAATAAAGTCTGCCTTCATAATGTGCTCTAGCAACAGTATGAAATAGATTGGAAAGATAACTATATAATGAGAGCAAACATAATTCACATTAAAAGACTGGTTCAGTGGTCTAGTGTCCCTGAGTTCAATTCCCAGTACCAAAAAAAAAAAAAAAAGACTGGCTTGAAAAAATGACTTAAGTCATACAAATTACTTTTAGAAAATCCACCATGTAATATATCCACAAAAACTGAGTGATGGCAGGTACTTTTCTTCAAAAATCCATTCATGACATATTTTGACTTTGCTCCTAATATAAGTGAGTCCAATAAAATGAGGAGATCCTAAATAGATCAAAATTCTATACTGAATTAAAAATGAGGATAATTAAGTTTATATTTGATGAAAACTCACCTCTGCAAGATATGACTTTTTAAAAAATATTGATATTAATAGCTGAAAGCTAAGATAAACTCATACCTGGTAAAGTAAGGCAGATGAGGCTGGCAATCAATAATGTGATACACATGAAGACAATCAACAGAAATATCTGCAAGGTAAAAGAAAGAGTGCACAGAGTTCGCATGTGCTCATTGTATTTTACAACATTCCTCAAAGAATTCACACAATTTTCCAATTGAGAAAAAATTGCCTAGCTGTGGACAGTGGCACACAACTGTGTTCCCAACAACTCAAGGGACTGAGGCAGGAAGATCACAAGTTCAAGACCAACTTTGGCAACTTAGTAAGACTCAGTCTCAAAATATATAAATAAAAAGGACTGGGGATGTGGCTCAGTGGTTAAGCACTCCTGGGTTCAATCCCGGATGACAACAACAAAAAAAAGACTGAGGATGTAGCACACTGGTAAAGTATCCCTGGGTTGAACACTCAGGAAAGAGTAAAAGAGAAGAGTGAGTCTGAACTGGGCACAGTGGCACACACCTATAATCCCAACTCTTCAGGAGGCTGAGGTCAGCCTGGGCAACTTAGTGAGACCTAGGGAGGACTAGGGATGTAGTTCACTGCTAGAGTGTTTGCCTAGTGTGTGCAGAGACCCCTGGTTCAATCCCCAATTCCCAGGGGGAAAGGGGGAAGGGAGTGCCAGTATTTCTATTTCCAGATTTCCTTTGATTTCACATAAAAAGGCAGGGGGGGGGGAGAGACACACACAAGAGCACAAAAACACTACTGCAGAATGGCCTGGAACTTCTGAGCTCAAGTGATCCTCCTGCCTCAACTTCCCAAGTAGCCTGGACGACAGGCATGTACCACTGTGCCTAGCAAAAGGAAATTTAAGTTTGGGTAAAATTATCCATAATTTAAGTTGAAGGTAAAATGAGTGTTCATGAATGACGAGCATATTTTTTATTTAGAGAACATAAAACATATTAAACCCTACATTTCCTTGTTATTAATTAAAACAAAATATACTTATTCACCTTTAATCAAATAATGCTATCCAAGTAGACTATTCTGTGATGGCACCTAAAGTTTGGATCTGCACTGTCCAATACAGTAGCCAATGGCCATGTGTTATTGAGGATGTAATGTCTTAATGTGAGTAAGTAATGGAATTTTAAATTTTATTTAATTTTAAACTTAAATGTAAATATCACCATCTAACTAGTGACTCCTGTAGGGCATATAGATTAAAAAAAGGAACACAGAGAAAGGAAGCAGTTCCCTGGGCAGAAAGGCACCAACTAAAGCTTGTCTTCTACCTTACAAGTACATCTCCAAAAGATCAAAGGACAGAGCTGGGGGGCAGGGGTGACTGCTTAGCATGATATTCTCCAGCTCCATCCATTTACCAGCAAATGCCATAATTTCATTTTTCCTTAATGCTGAGTAATATTCCATTGTGTATATATACCATTTTCTTTATCCAATCATCTGTTGATGGGCACCTAGGTTGCATCCATAGTTTAGCATTTGTGAATTGAGCTGCTATAAACACTGATGTGGCTGCGTCACTGTAGTATGCTGATTTTAAGCCCTCTGGGAATAAACCAAGAAGTGAGATGACTGGGTCAAATGGTGATTCCATTCCAAGTTTTCTGAGTAATTTCCATAGTGGCTGCACCAATTTATAGTCCCACGAGCAATGTATGAGTGTACCTTTTTCCCCACATTGAGGTCTGCTTTTAAGATTAAGAAGCAAAGAAAAAGATGACCTTCATCTTTCCTTCATTTGGAGAGCAAAGCCCTCTAGAACTAGCTGCTCCCTCAAGGGAGCAAAGAAGCAGGAAGAACGACAGTGCACTAGTGACAAGGGCACACAAGGTGTTCGAGGTTCCCCTCTCTGGTTCCTGCACATCCATAAGTCCCATCTCTCATCGCTCCCCTTGTGCCTCACCTCTCTCCTGCATGCATGCTGGTCTTTCCGAATACATTCAATTATCTGCAGTTCCAAACCTGCCATGGTTAAATTACTCTTTCCTGGCATATGTCTAAAATGCCCTTTCCACTTTCCAGTTTTTTGCTTTGCCTGATCTCTCTACTTTTTAATACAGTTCAGTCACCACGCCCTTCATGAAGATTCCTTTGGCTTCACACTATGAACCAGTGGCTCCTGAATGAAGCTGTCATAGCACACTGTACACATCCATCATGAGAACCCAAATCTGACACTGCTTGTTTTCCTATCTCCCCAAGTAGATGGTAAGCTCTTTCAGGGCAAAGACTGTACATGTTCTCCATATCCTTCATGGGCACCAGAAGTATCAAAGACATGTAAAACACATTTGCAAGAGGACTCAATGAAGATATCTGACCCACAAGTAATTCACAAAAGCATCATTACATATATTTCTACAAAAAAAGAAATTAAGGCTGAAAGGTAAATAACCTACCCAAGTTTCAAAATGATCTGACTCACAATATTATCTGACTCATTATTAAAGGGCATTTAAAATATATCGGACTGGATGTAAATGAAGGATGACTTCATTGTAATTATACGGTAGTCATCAGTTTACATTTCTGACAAAACTGTGAATCAGAGACTGATTATTTGGTAGTTTGAAGACTATGAAATGCGCTCTTACTTAACCAACCTGGCTTTTAGTTTCATCAACTATTAAGATGAGATTACACCCATACCTCACCACATGTGAGCAGGGATTAGAGGGGAAAACATTAAAATACTCATTCCAGTTCCTGACACACAGATGAAATGTGCCAATAACGTTAGTTTCTTTCTTACTGTACAGTTTTTTCTCCCTTTCAAACTGAAAAGAGCAAAACCCCATGGAATTGCAACTCTATGGCGTGTCTGCAAAATTTGATGAAATTATTTGATCACTTACTTATACTGCATAAATGAGGTTAATAAAACACAGGTTTTTATCAGGAAAGTTTAAGATATGACCATACAACACTAATGCTAACAGTGCAACTCTCAATACTATTTCTGGTTAAGTCTGTAGAGTACCTACCCTGAGTGGAAAATTTAAAGGCCGGCGGTAAGGCTGAAAGCCGACAGGGCCTCCCTGCTGGAGTATGGCTTGGTGGGCTGCATGCAGGCCTTCCCCCACCACAGGAATAGCGTTGTTATTTCGAGCATGCTGGTTATTGTTGACTTGTTGATTTGCACTATTCTCATTTTCTTCCTGGTCTCCCAACAGATAGGAATGAAGATCCCTGTGCAAAAATTACATAAGTGAAAAAAAAATATATCATTTCAGATCAATAAATCTCAGCTATGAGACTTACTTTCTCAATATTTACTAAAGGGAGAAAATGTACATATACAACCTATACACAGCATTAGTATCTCAATCTGGTCTACATGTTCTTACCTCGTTCACATTAAACCTTTCTAAATTGAATATTAATTATCCTGTAGAATACACCACAAATTCAACCTATTTTGTTTTCTGTAGCCAATATCTGAAAAGAAATCAATAACTTTTAAAAAAAGTGCGACATACAAGATCCTCCATGTGAGGACCTTCAGGGTGGGGAAAATATATTTTCTTCTCTCCAGATGACAACTGTGCCTACTGTGATATGTAACCTAACTAAATTCTTCTAGCTACACATCACTTAAGCAAAAAATAAGACTGGAGAGAAGCAGCTAGGGAAAATAAAAGTTCAATTACATATAACCAAATCCATATTCCATGTTACAATATCTACGGGATGCCCAACATTTTCTGTAAAAATTTTAAATCACAAAGATTCAATACATCAATGAAATGTGGTGACAAAATAATTGAGAACTCAAATTTGAGAAGAATTTGTTCATCAGGTTAGAATCTCTAAAATAAAGGAAAGCTAATTTGTTTAAATGTACTAAAAAAAAAATTTTGTGGCCTGTGTAATGGCATGAAAGAATCTGGACCAGTATCAAACCTCTATAAGAGAATAAAAAATATGTGTACATAACTTTTCCTCCAGAAAAGGATGAACAATGATAAAAAATATACTCACAGCAAGTATCCTGCAGTGACAGTCCATGCTCGCACAAGCCCCTTCAGCCACTGCCTTGTGTGTCCCTGTTCAAGTAATGCTGGCAAGACAACCTGAAGCAGAAGCAGCTCAAGGGACAGTTCGCTTACTGGAGCATCACTAAGACAATTATAAAGAATCATGATGTATAAGCAAATTCTATTTTCCATTGTAACTATATATTAAATATTAAATGGAATTAAAACAAAACCCAGAGAGTCAAATAAACTCACTGTCTTTATTACCTCTCCTCTTGCTCTCTCTCAAACTCAGTGAGGCTTTCCTCCCAAATTCTACCAAAATTGTTTCTGATAAGGGTCACCAATGGCCTTCATGGTGTTAAGTCAAAGGTTAGACCTTGTTGTATTAGTAGTAAGCTTCACAACTAGTCACCCCTTCCTTCTCACGACATTTTCTCCCTGAATGGCTAAGACCAACCTAGAAACACTAAAGGGCTCCAGGCTCTGTCCTCTTCTCTCATCTATGCTAGCTCTCTGGGTAAATGTGACCCTCATCTGGTCACGTGGGCTGAAATATCACCTTTCTGAACACTTTCATCTAATACTGAGACATCTACTCTAACTCGTAACTTGTGTATCCGAAGTGCCAATTCAACATTTCACAATGACATATATTAGGTGACTTCAACTTGTTATGTTCAGTATCAAATTCCCAATCTTCCCTTTTAATACTATTCCTCCCAGTCACCCTAATCTTAGTAAAGGGCAACTCTGTCCTGTCAGGTGCTCAAGACAAAAACTTCGATCCTACAGACTCCCTACACCGCACATCCAGACAGCTACAGAATTCCACTGACAGTCTTTTAACAATATCCTAAGTTCTAAACACTTCTTGGCCTCCCCTCCTACCTCCTCTATCCCAGTCACCCTCCCTTCTCACCAGGATCACTGCATCATCTTCCTAGCTGGCTTCCTGCTTCTGACCTGAGTACTGACTCAGTGACTTCTCTTCACAGCAGGCAGAAGGATCTTCTTAGCTTTCTAAAAGCTCTTCAACTTATTCAGGTAGAAGCCAAATACTTTGGGCAGCCTACAAGGCTCTCTAGGAGCTAGCTTTCCATGACCCCTCTGACTTCACAGCCAACTGCTTGGACCCCCAACACACACACACACACCTCTATAGTCAGGCTGGCCTCCTGCTGCTCCTCGAAACAGACCTGGGTGCTACTGACCTCTTGTAAGGACACTTAGTTTACCCCATTCATCGCCTTCTTCAGGGCTTTCCTCAACTGTAACCTTCTCAGTTTTTTGTTTGTTTATTTGTTCTGTATTTTTAGTTGTAGATGGACACAATGCCTTTATTTTATTTACTTAGTTTTATGTGGTGCTGAGAATCCAACCCAGTGTCTCACACATGCTAGGCAAGTGCTCTACCACTGAGCCCCAACTCCAGCCCCATCCTTACCAGTTCTTTATCAGTCATTCTTTCTAAACCCCATCCTGGCTGTTCTCCGTATTCTCTTTCCCTACTTTGTCTTTCTCCATAGCACTATAACATTTGGCATACTATGTATTCTATCTATTTTGAAGTCTGTCTCCCTGTCCCCAAATGTAAGCTCCATAGAACAGGGATTTTTTTATTGATTCTATTATGTTTGATTATACCCCCAAGATACAAAAAAGTGTCTAGCATATGATGAACCCTCAGTATGTTGAAGGAAGAATGAACTAAATACTAATATATAGCACAAAAATGTTGTTAAAGGTATATAAACTGGTTCTCATGACTGAACCCAAATACATACTATACGAACAAATACGTACTAGGTAAGAATTAGAGAACCATTCTCCAAATCTACAGAAGTTCTACATGTAGAAAAATAAAATATCACAAAAGAGTAACAGTTTAAAATGCAAAAAACAAATTCTGTATTCTGAATTAATTACTAGCATTTTTTTCTGCCACTTAAAAAAAAAATCAAGATATAATAAATATTTGCCAGTTTTAACTTAGTGGATACAAATCTTAGTGGATACAAGGCATTAAGACCCAAACAGCACATGCCTGTAATCCCAGTGGCTCAGGAGTCTGAGGCAGGAAGATCACAAGTTCAAAGTCAGCCTCAGCAACTTAGCAAGGTCCTAAGCAACTCAGTGAGACACTGTTTCTAAATAAAATATTATAAAGGGCTAAGGATATGGCTCAGTGGTTAAGGGCCCCTGGGTTCAATCCCTTGTACCCAAAACAAAAAAACAAAAAACAACAACAAAAAAAAAAAAAAAAAAGAAAGAAAAGAAAAAGAAAGGAAAAAACCACCCCAAATAAGAAATTGCTACTACTACTATCTTGGATAAAATAGCAAATATTTACAAAATAATTTAACAGATGCTATAGAAAGAATTAAGTAATAAAGAAGAAGACAACTTTAAAGGACAGAATGATAATTTATTTTTTTAGGGACAATATAACCTTGATCTAGACTAGAGAAAAAATAACCTGGACATTATCATGTAAATTATGAAAGAACTGCTGACTTTCAAAAAGTAATACTGTTCAATTTTTTTAGAAACTAGAGGAAGTGGGGTTAAGAATGGATAATAAATGAAGAGTAAAAGGAAGAACTTTTAAACTAAGACAACAGGTAGCAAATAAAGTTGAATTGGTAAAAGATCTTTAGAAATTAGAATTGACAAGATTAACAGTTAACAGAAGTAAACTTGAGGAAGTAACCCAATGGGCCTGCATTTGAGATAATGATTATGGAATAATACAAATAACTAAAAATGGGAATACAGAAAGAGAAGTAGGTATTAGGTTTCCAAGTAACTTAAATTTTAAACCAAAAGATTTTTCATCTACAAGATGAGCATTTTTTTTTTTTTTTTTTTTTTTGGTACTGGGTATTGTACCCAGGGGTGTTTTACAACTGAGCTACATCCCTCTTTGCATTTTTTACTTTGAGATAGGGTCTCACTAAGTTGCTGAGATGGCCTCAAACTTGCGATCCTCCTGCCTCAGCCTCCCAAGTCACTAGTATTTGAAGTGTGTACCACTGAGCCTAGTGATCTTTTCAATCCTCAGTTAAATGTGCACCTTTGGCTTTATACCTTATAATGTGCTTTCAATATAATGATGCTATTAATGTATGTTACAACATTTCAATGCTGAAAAAAACATACAATGTTTGCAGAAAAATAAATGTCTTCCTTTTGAAAATATAATTATGAATGTTTATGTGATCTAGAATATGGCAAAATGTAACTGTCAGATGACTTCCAGTATTCAATGTTTTAAATGTTTAATGTAATCTGACCATCAAATCCCTAACAGTGGTAAATTATTACAGCTATTCTAAATTTTAGAAACTTACCTGTACAGCATGACATTGTAGGGAAGAAAATTAGGTAATAGACTCTTAATTATACGTATAGGAAGCCAAAGCATCAGGAGGACAATGGAGCCAAAGACAATCTGCAATAAGAAACAGGGCAGGACACCACTGTGAGAGACCACCACTGCTGTGTAGTACAGGTAGACTTCTAAACATAATCAACACACAGTCCATGCCTGTATCTACCCTGAGCCCAGGTGGTTTCACTCTGCATACTATCCTTGGGTCACTCTATAGAAATTACATTTCGAGAATGGCTGTTCCTCTTACTGAAAGTATCCAGCCCCTCTCCAGGTCACAAGGTTCCAAAATAGGAGCTACAAAGAATCATCACTGCAGGACTTGCCAGGACAGAGCGAGAATCTTACAATGAAGAATTGCCTACAACTAAACAAATTATCTGTAACCATCTAAGACATGACCCATGTTAACGGCCATAAAAGATTCCAAAAAGCACAATATTGTTTTCAAAATTTTGTTTTGGAAAAACTTAAGATTTAATCAGGTAATTCTTTATTCCAGATGGGAAGAAACTTTCAGACAATTCTATTAACAGTATACTTTAGAAGGCAGTAACAAATCTGTATTACTTAAATGCAAATTAAATATAATTTGAACTACTATAGAACTAGAAGGCATATTGATTTTAGTAAACTTCATTTTATTTATTCTTAACAAAGTAAAAAAACACCTAGTTAACAAATGAGTTCCACAGGCTTAGAGAAGTGTAAGCTATTCAATACATTCCATCAGCCCTCCTGATCCAAAATCAACAACAAAACATCCATTAAATGAAACTGAAGGATAGCACAAATTTTATTCAAAAAAAAAAAAAAAAACAAGGGAAAAGTCTGCTCACCACTGACAAAATAAATCTTCGGAGATGCCTATAAATGGGCAAGTGGATCATTTCCTGCACTGGATTAAAATCTGGATCATTCAAATTCCTTAGAAACCATAAGACACCAGGTCGAAGTACCTGTAAATATATTTTAAGTGTTATAAATAACCTCCAAAGTCTATAGGTTCTGTAATAATGAGTTAAAATGTTAACAGAAAAATATGCTCCTAAAATTATTATGGCATTTAAAATAGGCCCCAGAAAAATTCAAATAATTTTCATGGAAAAAGTTCCTAAACTTTAATATTTATGAAAACAGCCCTGTGGTTTGATGACCTCTGATGCTTTTATTCATTTCACTAGGGGAAAAATTTCAGTCCAATTCATTAAGAAATATAAATAGAAAATTAAATATCAAATATCATTGGGAACTATGTATTATCTTGTTATCACCTAATAAAAGGATTATGTTGCAACTTGGTGTCCTAAAAAGATGACATAATTTCAATTTTACACTTCCCCAGAGGAGTTATCTTCATTAAATACTGTCAGGCACAGGAACTACATGCCTATAATCCCAATGACCTGGGAGGCTAAGGCAGAAGGATCGCAAATTCAAGGCCAGACTCAGCAACTTACTAACACCCTTTCTCAAAATAAAATAGTAAAATAATAAGAAGGAAAGAGGATGTTAATGAGTGGTAAAGAAGCCCTGGGTCTATCCCCAATACCAAAAAAAAAAAAAAACCCATAGAAAGAAAGTGGGGAGTGGAAAGAAGGAAGGAAGGAAGATCCTATAGCCTCTTAGTACTTCATTTTATTATCCATTTTCCCTTCTGTATGGAAAGTATCACACATAAGTCTGGGTATTATGCTTGCAGGGTCCAAATCTCAGGAATTCCTCTGTGTAAAACATCTAATCTGTCCAAGCCTATATTTCTTCATCTACCAAATGAGGGTATTAACAATATATGATCTTGGGCTGGAGTTGTGGTTCAGTGGTAGAATGCTTGCCTGGCACATGTGAGGTATGGGGTCTGATCTTCAGCACCACATAAAAATAAATAAATAAATGTATTGTGTCCATCTACAAAAACAAAAAAAAAAAAAAAAAAAAAAATTGAAAAGAAAACAAAAAAACGTGATCTCTAACTCTCCTCAAACACTAGAATTATGTGCCAACAAAAATCTACCGCATTAATAAAAAATTTCATTATACAGTATTTAATGTTAACAATGAAATTTAGAGTTCACATATAATTAGTTTTTAAAAAAACCATTACTGTACTTGCTTTAGTCTCCAATCACTTGTTTCCAAGAAAGAATGCAAGCTTACACTACATGATTCATAAGAACTTAGCCCTACCTGCTTTCCTTCTCAAATCTTTTGAAGAGCAAGGTACATCAAGAACAGCATTCAGACTTCATTTTTGTATTTTAGTTCCACTGATTTGTTGGCCTGCTCCTCCCAGCCCTGCACATCTCCCTCACTGCTTTCAGTAAAGTGATTTTGTTGAATAGCTATATCCATTCCCAGGAACTGAGAACAGGAATTGTGCCTTTGTTTATAATACCTCAGCATACAGAAGAAAATCTGGCAATTGGCTTGAATGTATAGTAATTAAATACTAATCTGCTTTCCTTATTTTCAAAACAGAAAAGGCCAGATTCTGCAAACAGGATTAGTAAAGGTACCCATCTGACAAGTGAACTGCAATCATAAACCAGAATCATAGAGGATTCTCACTATAATTCTATACTTAAGGTGCCTGCTTCGAAACTATTTTACATATTCAACTCTACAAAATCATAACTTTTGGAGTTATTCCCAGTATTACATTTTCTTGAATGAAGTCTGAGACAGACTTGTATCACACAAAACTCCAAGACTTTAGATTAGAGGATAAGTACTGGATTTATACAAATTAAAACAAGTTTGTTTTCTCAGTTTAATCATATTGAAAATTTGTTAATCTGTCTTTTTGACACAGTCACTGAAAATAGTTTAGAGCAATCAAGTCAATACTCCCCTATGAGTTATTCCCTCCTAGAACAGTAGAGAACATAGTTTAATTAGGAAATTATCATAGGCTTTGAGGCATGACTGATTGTCAGAGCAAAAGTTCTTTTTAAAAAATGTAGAACATCAGCATTTCCCTGTAGAACTTACCTCTCTCAGTAATAGAATGAAGGAGGCAAAGTAGAAACACATACACCATTCCTACTAGCCAATGTAGAACATGGTAGTACCTGGAGCCGACTGAAAGCTCAGTTCTCGATCTTTCAGAGTAGCGTCAAACATTTCCTGAGTCAAAAATAGAACAGGTAAAAGAGACATGTACCACCTCTATTTGTCAAATTAACATTTCCACCTTCTAAGAAATGAATAAATCACTATGTACATAAATGATGTTTAGAACAACAGTTCTCTTTTTTTTTCTTTTTCTTCTTTTGGTATCAAGAATTGAAGCCAGGAGCACTTAACCACTAAGCCACAGCCCTATATTTTATTTAGAGACAGGGTCTCACTGAATTGCTTAAGATCTCGCTAACTTGCTAAGGCTGGCTTTGAACTCACAATCCTCCTCTTGCCTCAGCCTCTGGAGCCACAGAGATTACAGGCATGCACCATCACACCCAGTTGCAGTTCTCTTAATGCCATTTCACAGCATATGTATGATGTACAACTAGATACTTCTTCAAAGATATACACAGACCTTCAAACTTCCAAACATTAAAAAAATGACAAAACAATTGGTAAGAATTTTACTAATGGTGTTACTGTAAAAGAACCATTTTTAATTAATATATGGCTTCATTTCTTGGTTATGGGTCTACATTCACAAGAATTTAACAGTAATGTATGGGGATAAATATTTACCTCAGAACCAAAGGCAGCTTTTCTACATAAAGTTTTTTTGAAAAATAAAGACCAATTATCACTCACTAACAGTCAAGAGATAATGATCAAGACTGAGCATCTCAGTTGAAAGAAATGACTGGCATTACCACGAAATTTAGAAGAAAATGAGTAGATCAAATTCTCCGCTGGCTATTAGGAACATCCCAATCAAAATACCATTACATTGGGGCTGGGGTTGTAGCTCAGTGGTAGGGCACTTGCCTAGCATGTGTGAAGTACTGGGTTTGATTCTGGACACCACATAAATAAAGGCCCACCAACAACTAAAAAACAATTTAAAAAAACACTATGACATTGAAAATATGTGCAGAGATTAAAAAAAAATCAGGTACTCAAAGGAAAACTAACAACATTAAGATTCTACGGTGATACATTTTCAATAAGAATAAGTAAATTTTCAAATAATTACTTCCTTTAAAAGGGATCTATCCTAACCTTGGCATGGTAGCACACGCCTATAATCCCAGTGACTCAGGAGACTGAGGCAGGAGGATCAGAATTTGAAGCTGACCTCAGCAATTTAGTGAGGCCCTGAGTAACTAAGCAAGGCCCTGTCTCAAAATAAAAATAAAAAGGGCTAGGCATGTAGCTCAGTGGTAGAGCACCACTGGATTAAATCCCCAATGCAAAAAAAAAAAAGGAATTTTTTTTAAAGAAAACTATCCTTTAAAGACTTTCTTTTTGAAAACTTGAAATTATGAGATTATATGATAATGAATACTCAACTTACCAGGGAACAGATATCCAGCCACCAGCCACAAATGAGAGGGAACACTCCAATCTCTACCACCACTAACAAAGAGACCTTTTAAGTAAATATAAAGGTCATCAATATCACCCAAATGCAGAAGAAACCATTTCCAGTTTTAACTTACAAAACGGAATTACCTTAACAACAATGTAGCAGACTCCTAGTAAGCGACGAGACCTATGAATTTAACGAGAGTTGCCAAGCCCTAAAGCATCAAGTCAAGGAAAAACTGAGCACTGAAGGGCACAACGAAACAGGTAACTATAAATTACAGTCAATATTTTCTGACAGATACCATTTATTTCACATTTTGTTCACACTTGCTCTTACTACAAATATTATAAGTTTTACTAAGATGACAAGGGGAAAGAGAACAGTTCTATTATAAATAAGAACAACCCTGTGTACTGCCTACCAAATTGATTCATTAAAGGATACATGGCAAATTATCAATGTTATTGCTAAAAGTATATACCCAACTATGGTTGTGATTAGGCCTTCAAAATGAGATGCTTGGACCTGGAAATAAAACAGAAATAAATAAAATTTAACTTTACCACACAGCCTACACCCCAGTTTTATCACTGTATTAAGCAATTCAGATGACTAAAAGCGAACCATCTAGGGAATATATAACTGGAAAATAACTGGAAAATTCTTTTGGGATGATACATCTGCCAAGTAACTTTCCCAGACTGCTATATATTACTCAAAGATGAAGAAAAATTAAAGAATAATACTTTACCCAAGGTGCCAAAATAACAAAGAAAATGAAATTTGACAAAGATAAGACCATTGTAATACAGTAATTTGCCTCTATGTGGACTCCCAGGTGGATCTGTTAAAGATTGAATGCCAAAAGCAGCAGCATATTGCCCAAGTCACCCACCTATCTGTAACATCCTAACCATTTCATTTTCTACAGCTAGAAACACTGCTTAAGCTTCCCTGGCTCTCAAAATCTGTTTTGTTTACTTACAGGGAATAGGAATTTCGAGAATGACAAACCCTGCCCATCTATATCTTGTGGTTCCCAAGTTTCTAAACAGCAAGTGGCAACAGTTTCGGAAGTCAAAACTTATCAAGACATTTATCTGAACATTTCAAGTTCTTGAATGCAACTAGCAAGAACTGGAGAGCTGTATTAAAAATTGGAATGCTTCCAAAAGTGATCCATCAGATCTCATACATGCAAAATTGAACCAAACAGAAAATCCCAGTCAGTTCTTCCTTGAAAGACTAAGTCCTTCTAAGGTCCCCAATAAATAGTTAACCATACAAATATCTACCTATCTCTGGAAAACAATGATAAATTATCTAAATTCAAGCGAATTCTTCAAAAAACTATATAGCCCATCATTCTAAAACAATTATATTCCTTTTTTTAAGGACTGATATATTGTTAACTTTCTAAATTCACTGTCATCTGAGAAAAGGGAGAGAAAGGAACATTCATGAAATGGGTAGAATGTCAGCATTTGGAAAACTTTCCCACAGTATGCCTTAGGCCTACATAACAGAAAGACAGTGCTTTTCAGGATTTCAAAGTAAATCTTTGTTAGCTGGCATTATATCCTACCAACTCTCGATCAACTGTTATAGCTTTAAAAGAAACGGATAAGACTGTGTTGGCAAATCATTCCTTTGCAGAGGGCAGACTAAAACATGAAGTAACGCTTTGGAGTATTATCACTTACTCAGAAAATATCAAATTTGGGAGTAATTAACAAAAGTAAGTTTGTAGAAGTATTATACTCACATGTTCTTCAAATCCCAAACCAACAAGAGAGAAATGACCAATGTGGTAAGGGCAAAATGCTAAAAAGGAGAAAAAAAATATGAAAACAACATCAAAACAATGAACACTTCTAGTATAATCCCCCACTAAAAAGAACCGGGGCTTCTTTGAAAAATGTAAGATCCAGAACTGGACCAAAAATATACTGCACCTGCGACATTATCACCAGAGAATAATAAAGTTATCAAGATCTAATAAACCATGTCAAAAGGACACAGGAAACACTGTGAAGAGGGTATCATAGGCCTCTTTAAGAAAGGATGATTAAAACAACAAAAAACTAATGACCGAAATTCACAGAAACACTCCAAACACATACATATCTAGAACTCACAATGCTCAAAAACAGGGAAAGCCCAAAATAACAACACAAGAGAAGAACCAGCAACATCACAGAAGATGCTTTCATTTTTTTGAAAGTATGTATGCACACACTGCTTAGTCTAAAAACTGACAAAGGGAAAAAACTAAGCATCTATCTGGCTTTTCCTAAGCGACAAAGTTCATTTTAACTGAATAGTTCCAGTTGACAAGAATAAATTCTTTATAGAAAAGCCTGTCACTAAATGGAAAAAAAATAACAATTTGAAAATCATCATTTTGTAACACCTAATAAACCAAATGATTCAGGCAAGGATCATCAAGAGCTGCATCTTGGCTAAGAAGTCATACACTAAGATCAAGTATAGAATTAAGAGCTAATAACATTACTAGGTAAAAGGAACATGGAACTTGATACTTTCACAATGATACCAAAATATCACCTCACAGATAATCTTATCATGGTAAAAAGAAAAATGAAATTTAAGAATAGAGGTTCCACTGGGCATGGTGGCACACATGTACAATCCCAACAGACCAGGAGGCTGAGGCAGGAAGATTTTGAGTTCAAAGCCAGAGTCAGCGACTTATGAAGATGAAGACCCTGTCTCAAAATAAAACATAAAAAAGGGCTGGGGGTATAGTTCAGTGGTAAAGCACCCCTAGGTTCAATCCCCAGTACCCAAAAAAAAAAAAAAAAACAGGAAAGAAAATAAGGATTCAGGTTACTATGTCCTTGGTCCATTGATAAAAATGGATCATCAAACATTATATATCTTCTGGAATGTGGTATTAATGTGCCCAGTGAAGGAACTGCCATAAAGCCACTGATCCTGGGATCTAAGCTTACCTTTAAATCTGACTTTCAGTTTATGGAAAACATGAGACAAAGGATAAGGGCAGAGGACATCCAGGAAGCAACTGGATGTATGTATGTGAATATGTTATAGAGAATGTGACACCCTGTAGTTAACCTAATCTCATCAACAAATCAATGGCAAAAGGGAGAGGATGGGTTGGTGGTAAAGAGAAGTGCATTCTTGATTCAAAGGATTTTAAGTCTTAAAAGTAATAGGTGAACCATATTTGGATCTTCAAATCAACTATATGACATTTAAGGGAACTTGTGAATTTTAAACATGATTAGGAAATATTAAATGAATTATAATAATTTTGAAAGACGTGAAATGGCACTATAGTTAAGAAAACACCCTTAAAATTTTCATAGTATGAACTTTTATATTATTTTGCTTCAAGCCCTTTTTGCCAATTTGCTTCTCTCTTATAAAATTTAATTATCTTTTCTTTATGACAAATGTAAGCAGCATGGTAGACTGTTAGGAAAGGGGGTGCCTCAATCATTAAGATTTAAAGAGTGAACTTGGGGCTGGGGAGATAGCTCAGTCAGTAGAGTGCTTGCCTTGTAAGCATAAGGCCCTGGGTTCGATCCCCAGCACCCACCCCCCCCCCCCAAAAAAAAAGAAGAGTAAACCTACTAGGGGTCTGGCCACTAAACCTGCACTGTGTATACCTTAATTTGCTAAATTACGAATGAAATGAAAACCTATAAAAAGACACATAGATTGGTACAGCCACTCTAGAAAGCAGTATGGAGATTCCTCAGAAAGCTTGGAATGGACCCAACATTTGACCCAGCTATCCCACTCCTCGGTTTATACCCAAAGGACTTAAAATCAGCATACTACAGAGATGCAGCCACATCAATGTTCACAACAACTCAATTCACAACAGCTAGATTGTAGAACCAACCTAGATGCCCTTCAGTTGATGAATGGATAAAGAAACAGTGGTATATATACACAATGGAATATTACTCAGCCATAAAGAATAAAATTATGGCATTTGCAGGTAAATCAATGAAATTGGAAAATATCATGCTAAGTGAAAGAGGCCAAGCCCAAAAAAACCAAAGGCCAAAAGTGTTCTCTGATAAGTGCATGACAATATATAATGATGGGGGGTGGCGGGGGGAAGAGAAGAATGAAGGAACTTTGGATGGTGTAGAGGGAAAAAGGGGTAGGAGGAGGTGGGGATGGAAAAACAGTAGAATGAAACAGACAGTATTACCCTATATATATGTATGATTACATGAATGGTGTGAATATACATTGTGTACAACCATAGAAATGAAAAATTGTACCCCATTTGTGTACAATGAATCAAAATGTGTCTGTAAAAATAAAAAACATTTTAATAAAAAAAAAGACATGTAGAAAACCAAACTCCTCCTATTCTGTCATAAACTGTAAAAGCATAAACACAACTTACCAAACACAAGAATGAACAGTGTATTTAAAGACACCACCCAGAAGACATGTTCCTAAAGGAAAAGAATGTCAACAAAGCACAGTGAATTCATACTTAACAAGTTTGATTGAATACTCCATTACTTAGCTATCACTAAATAACTCAAAGTAACTATGACTGAAATTTTCCCTCCAAATTTTGAGACTTATCTAGAAATTGTGCATGACTTTCCATTTTTCATGATAGTTCATAAAACTAAGACAAGTAAAATTCATTTTATATGTAGAAAAAAAAACTTATAAGGTTTTAAAAAATTAATAAACCATCTTACCACATATATTTTTCATAAATAACTGAGATTTAAGCCAAATGACTCAAATCAAGTGAAAAAAATCTGAAAATCACATTCATTCCAAACAATACACTAACGTGAACTGCAGAGTGCTTCTTTCAGTGTCCATTCTGTTTTTCACGACTTCAGAAAGGTAACTATTCCTCAGCTACCTCCCCTAGGAAAAACACTAACTTGATCTGCCCTGGTTCCTCCTCTCCTTCGGATGCCCTGACTTTCTTTGTTCCTATCTCAGAAACATATTCTCACTTGGCCATATGATCACAGCCAAGATGACTGCTAATTTATCTGTTCCTCTAGCCATATCACCCATACTTTAGATGAATGGGGTTCAGTAAACAGCAGAAACCAAAAGTCTAACTGTGGCTCTCACTGTAAAAATATATAAAGTTGTTTTGCTTTCATTGATACAGGCATTAAATATTGCAAGACTGAACTTCAGAATTCAAGGTTTTTTTAAATTATTTTTTTCTAATTGTAGATGAACACAATACCTTTATTTTACTTATTTATTTTTATGTGATGCCAAGGATAGAACCCAGTGTGCTAGGGTTGCTAGGTTATGTGTGCTAGGTGAGCACTCTACCTCTAAGCTACAATCCCAGCCCAAGAATTCAAGTTCTATTACCACCAAACTTTGGACTCCCATTTTCTTTTTTAAAAAAATCGATTAAATAACTTCCTTTATAAATAATATTACCTTTATGCCTCTTCAGTGTTTCCAACATAAAATATAGTCTTCAAATATGAAGTAATCAAAAACCAAAGGTTTTTTTTGGCTTTAGCATAAAAAGGAGCATATACTATATATCTGAAGTTGCTGAATTGCTAAGACAAATAACTCACAATTCTTTTGTTAAAAATAATTTTAGGGGCTGAGGTTGTGGCTCAGTGGTACAGCACTTGCCTCATATGCATGAGGCACTGGGTTTGATTCTCAGCATCACATATAAATTAATGAATAAAATAAAGGTCCATCAACAACTAAAAAAAAATAAAAAAATAAAAAAAATTATTTCACTTACCAGAAAAACTAGTGATCCATCAAGTCCTAGCATCTAAAATACATAATAATAATGAGCATTAATTCAAGATGCAACACAATTTTCTATTCTTATGAAACAGGTTCGTTTTTCTTTTAGTATCTTTAAATACAGCTCTCATCTACAACTTTCCAGTGCAGCCTATCATTTTTGGAATGTTAAAAACTTCTGATTGTAGGAGTTCTATATATTTTGAGTCTTCTTTTATTCCAAGTCATTTGCATATAATATCTTTAAAATATTCTACCAAGGGTTTAATTCTTCCATTGGACAGAGAGCCAGTTAAAACTTTATGATAGAACTATATTATTTTATGAAATGAAATGTGAAAATATTACTTAGATTTAAATTGCTTCAAAAATAGTTTTTCAGAAGTTCACACTTTCAGGTCAAACACTTCCTAAATGAAGCAAGGTTTATAATAAAGACCAGAAAATAGAAAAACACTTATCAGTGTCTCATTTTTACCACAAATACAGTATAGTGTTCTGTACAAAAAAATTCTGGTAATTATTTTCTACAAAATTAGTGCATACATCTAAATATGCCCAATTTTAAAATATACTTTAGGATTAAATGCCAGAATGTGTGACAGAAGAGATCTTACTCTTTCCCACGTGAGTTCTTCTGCAGCTCGGTCCCATTCTAAAGCATTCCAGTTCATGTCATCTGTAAACATAATTGCAGATTAAAGATTAGTGGTGGAAAATGAACTAAATAAAATGCATTCTTTTAGGTATAAGCTAATGTTGAGAAGCTAAACAGCATTTAAAACTTTTCCTCACCAAGTATTTGCTTATTACACAGTAAATGCTACATACAAAGACACACCTAAAAGTAAACAGTACATATAAGATGAGGTGATACTAGACCATGATAAGTGCTAGAAAGGAAATAGGGTTATGTGAAAAAGAGGAATTCAGCAACTCTGACTCAGGAATAAATATGGCAGATATAAGAAAAGGAAGGAAGCCAGGGGATTCTAACTTTCTCGGTGATGAACAGAGTAGTGGAAGATAAAAGTACGAAAGGCAGACAGGGATCACACCATGTAAGAGAAATGTGGAATTTGGATTTTGTTTTATTCTTTAGTACAGTGGGAAAAGGCAGGAGAGTAATAGGAACCATGTGATCCAATCATGGAAAGAGGAAAACTAGTTACCAGTTACAGCATCAGAGAGAGAGAGAGAGAGAGAGAGAGAGAGAGAGATATGACAAGGCATTAGGGTAGTAGAAGCAGGCTGTATTCTTGCAGCCTCTGATCTATTCCTGCAAAGGCCCATTGTTCCCATTACACAACCTGTTTCTTCTCACCCTTCAGATCTCAGCTCAAGTCATTTACAATGAGGTTCCAAGGAAAGAAACCTTAGGTAAAATAGCAATCTGCTTGACACTTACCACAATGTATATTTTCTACTTCTTCCCTAAACCAGTAACTCCCTGAGAACAGTGACCCAATGTTTTGTTCACAACTATGTACATGGTATCTCAAAGAGTGCCTGTCACACAGACACACCCAAACATTCACCGTGTCAAGTGAACTAGAGAGGAAAACTGCAATGGGAAAAGAGGAGAGGCATGAGACACTAACAGACAACTGGCAGATCCGATCTTGGATCTTACTTTACATTCCAGAGTTTAATCTGCTAGAAAATTAAAAATAGGTAAAAATGATGGCACCTGACCTGCATCATACACTTCAAAAATCTCTTCCAATTTTATAAGCTGCGCTAAATCAATGGAAATGGAAAGAGAAATGAGGTTAACCTATCACATTCCTTTTAAAAAGATCTATTCTAGCTTAACAAATAATTTCCTCCTATTCATCCTACAAAAAGTCCTGGTTGGGGGTGGGGGGGGGTCTTGTATAAGGATTATAAAATACAAAATGTTCCCTACTGCATAGGAAAAAAACATTTATGCATATGTATATCCATAAATGCCAGTCTGCTAAAATAAAGTAAAAACAGGTTAGAAATAGAACTTTATGACATTATTTGAAAACTCTAGTCCTTTTCTCCTCAATCCAAGTTGAGAATGGATACATGGTCCTGTGAGGGCACAGAAGCACCATTACCCTGGGCTCCATTATTGGCATCTGCTGCATCTTCCACGCCTGCATCATCTTCCTCCTCGTTATCTTCCTCCTCCTCTTCTGCCTGATCATCCTGCACTTCAGGGTTTTCTCCCACCACTGCATTCTCAGCTGGGGGGTTAGCAGGTTGTTCAGGAGCAACATTTTCTGCACCGTTTCCTCCTGCTGGAGCCTAATGTGACAGAAAAGCCCAGACGTTTAGCTAACCTATCTCAGTTTTACTTCGTTTCTAAATGGCATTCTCCATTTAAAAAACAAAATTAGCAAACAAACAAACCCTACTAAGATTAAAAAATAATAAACTTTTTGAGTCATCTAATTTTTTTTACTTCAAAGCCATCTTTTCTAAATGTATCTGATTTTGGATCAACTTGGTATATTAAAAAATTCACTTTACAATATTCATATTCACTCAGTTTAAATTAAGGATTAACATTCACAAAGCATTAAAGAAAGTGGGTTTACAAATTTGGCTACCTTGAACACATCATTCTGTAATCCTTTTTTATAAGACATCTATCTCATCTTACTGTCTTAGGGACAAAAACACCTAAAAAATTTACCTATATACATATTTTGTAAAACTTAATTCTGTTTTCACATTAAACACTGGAGGAAACAGTTTCTAATTTCTGCTCAGTCGGGAAGGGTAAGAATGTACATATGCCTTTATCTATAAATAAATGCATCCTCCTCTAACATCGTCTTACGTTCTGCTACTTACCAAATGTGAAGACAGAACTGTAGTTAACTAATAATAGTTAAGTTAAAATACAACTCCCACTCAGGCGTGGTAACGCACACCTGTAATACCAGCTATCAGGAAGCTGAAGCAGGAGGATGGCAAGTTTGAGGATAGCCTGGCAATTTAATGAGATTTTGTCTCAAAATAAAATAAAAAGGACTGGGGATTTAACTTAGTAGGGGTACACTTGCCTAACATATGTGAGGTCCTTGGGTTCAGTCCTCAGTATTGTAAAGAACAAACAAACAAACCAAAAAAAACCCAAACTTCCATGGATTTAATGAGGATACTAAAACTAAGCTGTATGAAATGTTTCAAAATATGAGGTACAATATAAAGGTGTTAATCTTAGATAAAAACAGTACTATTTTATAGCCTCATTTTCTGTGTATGCTTTTCAAAGTTACCCTTTATAAAGGAAAAAGAAATGGTAGATTTTGATGAAATCAATCTACACACAACTGAAGAAAGCAGGACCTAAAAGCAAACATTAAGCTATTAATTTACTGTATAATTTTTTCATAATAAAATTTCATAAAGTATAAATTATTCCCTTTGCAGCAAGTAGCTAATCCATAACATTTTCAGACCCACAATTTCTCAGCAAGATACTGAAAATTTTATATATATATACATATATATGTATATATATATATATTTTTTTTTTTTTCTTTTTTTAAAGATAGGGTCTTTGCTGTCCATGCTGGCCTCAAACAAAATTCTCCTACCTCTTCCTCCTGAGCAGTTAGGACTACAGGTTTGTGCCATCAAACTCAGCTTTGCCTCTTCTTAATACCACAAATACCCTTGTGTCTAAGCATGTTCCTCACCCATTAAAAAAAAAAAAAAAAGGAACTACACTCTATTACTATCACCAGTATTCCAATTTTTCTACTTTTGGTAATGTTTCTACCTGACAGGAAAGACAAGACATTTTACGTACAAAGAAAGTATAATGTTACACAGCATATCAGAAACATATCCAGTAAGTTGTACCTTAACGTGCAAGCCTGAGTTGAGCAGTAAACTCAAGCAAAGAAAATGGAAGAACAGCTGGGCTCAGAGGTGCATGCCTATAATCCCAGCAGCTCAGGAGGCTGGGGCAGGAGGATCACAAGATCAAAGCCAGCCTCAGCAACTTAGTGAGGCCCTAAGCAACTCAGAGAGACGCTGTCTCAAAATAAAATAGAAAAAAGAGCTGGGGCTATGGCTCGATGGTTAAGTGTCCCTGGGTTCAATTCCTGGTACCAAAAACAAGAGAGACAAAAGATGGAAAAGCATTTTGGTATGACCTCTAGTGGTTGTTTTTTCTTTCTTGCCAATGCAGCAAGAAAGTTAAGAGGCAAAATCACAAAAGCATTGTATTGACTTTTTTTGTATTTTTCTTAAAACCTCTCCCAAATCTTTCTACTGTACTCTTTCGAAATAGCAAAAAAAAAAAAAAAAAAATTTACGAGGCACATGGGAGTCAAGGGTTTGAATCTTCAGGATAACCGTAATTTTCACGTCCTACTCAAGTGAAGTCAATTTTAGGGATGGGGGTTACCTCATTTTGGTGATGCCCAGCAGCATTGAAGGGTGGAGCAGCATGTTCCAACCAAATCGGTGCTCCCCCGTGGACTATCTGCTCTCGCAACCACACCAGGCTGATGAATGCACACAATGTGCATGTCACCACAAAACAACCCTGCAAACAATCCGCCAACAAATTTTCCCTATTAAAAAAAAATTATATATATAATTACTCCAAAGAACACTCGTAAAAACACCCAGAAAAATCATAACTTTAGTGATAAAAACCAGTTTCTCCAAAAGAATTATTTGTAATGATGGTGAAATTCAACCCTATTTTAAAAGTTAGTATACATCTATCTTGTATCTGTTTTTGTATTATAGTAGACATAACATCAGAATTACACAGCAATAAACAATCTACAGCCTAATCTTTAACTTGGTCAAGAAACAGGAAGCAGAAAGTACACAGCAGCCAAATACTTCACAAAGGCTAAGCACTGTACTTACCCAAAGCGAACAGCCCTCTCAAACCCTTACAAGGAATTTCCTTGTTCTTATTTCACAAACAAGTTCAAAAAACTAGCATTTATGTAAGTCCATACACATTAACAGAATCATCAAATCAGAAAAGCAGTGAAGCTTCTCCACAGACAGGTATCCTGTATGCCATGTATAAGACAAAGAAGGCTATGGTAGATTTTATAGAAAACATTCACTTAGAAAACAAATCAAGGTTTGATACTAACTGGGAATACACCAAAAGAATATTAGCTCCTCAATAATCCAAAGAGGCAAAGTGTTTTTAGTATAATACATGAAAATAGATGAAATGCTAGAATACTGAAGATCCCTTGGTTCTTTTCCTCTTTCAAAAGGCTTATTCTGCTGGGGATATAGCTCAGTTGGTAGAGTGCTTGCTTCACAAGCGCAAGCGCAAGGCCCTAGGTTCAATCCCCAGCAACACCACCACCCCCTCAAAAAAAAAAAAAAAAAAAAAAAAAGGCTTATCCTCCCTTATCCATGCCCATGATTTCAAACTAATTTAAAGACAATCTTGGCAGTTTTAAAAAAAAATCCACTATTTTAGTGGAATGAATGATTTTTTTTTCCCCCCACTGAAAATCTGAGGAAAGGTCAACCTGGAAGACCTTGACCTAGTAGCTCCAAACTACAGCTGAACTGGTGTGATTCCTAAGGGTTACTGTCTGCAATAGTTCCCAAAATCACAAGGGGAATCCTAATCACTTCTTGCTGAACAACTTTTCAGACCATTAAAATTCCAGGCTGGGGATATAGCTCAGCTGGTAGAGTGCTTGCCTTGCATGCACAAGGCCCTGGGTTCAATCCTCAGCAGCGCAAAAAAAAAAAAAAAAAAAATCCAAAATGTTGGGACTAAAATATTCTCTATTTCTTCTTTGCCATTAGCAATGAGAATATTGTGGATTTTAAATGATAACGAACTCTAGAATTCTCTTCCCTTATGCCTTTAAACTAGGTTGATTTTGTTTATTGCCTAGATTTTGCCCAAGTTCCAGAATCAAGGAGAAGGCTCATAAGCCTCTACTCTCTCTCACCATTTTAATGCTGCCCTGAGCCCATCATGTAAAGAAGCCCCCTATAAGTCTTCTGGAAGATGAGAAGTTATGTAAAGGAGAACCAAGGCATCTCAGCCAGGACCATCTTAGATAATCAAGCCCCAGTAAAACACATGAGTAGCTCAGGCAAGCTCCACAGATTAAATAGCTTGGCAGAGCCCAACTCAATTTCTGAGACTTATGAGCAAATAAAATGGTGGTTGTTTGAAACCACTGTTTCAGAGATTTTGTATAGCAAAAAAAAAAAAAAAAACCTGAAATGTTGTGCCTTGAGATGACCCCAAGAACTAAACTAGCAACTGCTAAGATATTAAGTAAATTTTCAGGAAAAACAGATCTACTCTATAAAGGTTTAAAAAAAAAAAAAAAAAAAAGGCACTATTGGGGGGGAACAAGCTGTGGTAACAATTTGCCAATGGTCAGCAGGCCTCTGGCATTCCTCTCAGTCATTAAGACACAATAAGATAGCTTCAGTGACAAGTTTTTAGCATGTATGTCCTAATAATCTCAAGAACATTATTAAATTAATCTCAACCTATAAAAATAGTAATCCCAGCAGCTCGGGAGGCTGAGACAGGAGGATCACGAGTTCAAAGCTAGCCTCAGGAATGGCAAGGTACTCAGCAACTCAGTGAGACCTTGTCTCTAAGTAAAATACAAAAATATAGGGCTGGGAATGTGGCTCAGTGTTCAAGTGCCCCTGAGTTTAATCACCAGTACTCAAAAAAAAAAGTATATACCTCAAACTGTGTGAGAGCCTTTTAAAGAAGTCATCCTGCCATTGAAATATGGTCCTTTAAAAGGGATATGTTTTAAAAGAATCATTTATATATATCAGCTATTTCTGCAGTTGTAATTGTCAGTACATGAAACATGAATAATTGTCCTTGGAACAAAAGAATCATTTTCAAATTAATAATAAAATTATTAATAAATTAATAATAAAAACTAAGAAAACATTTATGTTGTGCAATTTTCATGGTCATATGGATTTGATACTCACGTTGACAGCATGTCTAGCGGCAGTGTCAGTAGTGAGCTCACGGAGCCAGTAAACAAGCACTTGTAGATGCGGCCTACCAAAACAGGGCATGATGGCACACAGTCACAACCAGCATCAAACTCAGCACAGCAGATCAAGAGCTAAAATGGACACTGTGAAAGGCTCTGAAACAAGCATTGTCTTTCTGAGTCTCAAAATGCTACATTTTTAAGAAACTTGGTCGTGCAAGCATAGAAATAGTGACTGAAGAATAAATATACGGTATTTTTCAGTGTTAAGATTCTCTCTAAACTTGTCTTTATTAAATGAGCTTATTAGATGCTTGAAAAGGGAGGTCTAAATTAAAGATCTCTAAAATTATAATACAAAGAATTTTTAAAATCTAAAATTCCAAAATCCATTAAGTCTGTTCATAAAAATAAAATACTTCAGTTTTGGGATTATACACCTTTGAATTTATGAAGGTACTTCACTACAGTACATACTGAAATGCTGTAAACAGCAAAATGGCAACCAAATTTAAGAACCACAGATTCATGAGTCCTTAAATAGAGATTATATTCAATTCAGGCCATGAAGGGAAAAGATAAGGTCTGAGTGAATGCGTTATCATTCCTTTATCCTCTTATCAGAAAAGGAATAATATCTTTTATTCAGAAAGGTAGAACTTTAGATAGAATGAGTAACTGACTATACTTTTGGAAATGGGCTAAGGAAAATGCTGAGATTCTCTTTCAAACCAGTACTTGCATATTAGTTTAAAAATTCCCTAGAATCTTTCGGGTTTTTTTGTTTTGTTTTGGTTTTTTTATCCCCTGGAGTCTTATATGAGAAAATTTCAGTGACATCAATGGCTACTGTTAAAAAACAAGTCAAAATTAGAAGGTTAGGAAAAGAGTTTGTATAATGGAAATTACTTAATATGTATAAAAATATTCTAAGCAGATATGCTTGTAACAAAGTAAAATTGACAACAAACCAAATGTCAATAGATAGGAAAATTAGTTCATAAATGACAGGACTCTTTACTACAGAGTGCTGTGGATCCATTAAAAACATAAGGAAGCCAGGCATGGTGGTACACACCTGTAATCCCAGCAGCTCAGGAGGCTGAGGCAGGAGGATCTCAAGTTCAAGACCAGATTCAGTAATTTAGTGAGGCCCTAAGCAACTTATTGAGACCCTGTCTCAAAATAAAAAATACATAGGGCTGGGGATGTAGCTCAGTGGTTAAGTGCCCCTGGATTAAAAACAAACAAACAACAACAAAAACAACATAAAATAGCAGACCATGTACTACATGGAAGGAGAGCCGAGGTATATTGCTAAATTAAAAAGTTACAGAATAAGTACTGTGCTAAATAATTTAAATTTTACACAATGTGTGTATATAAACAAGTTAAGTGTTACTGGAATCCTCTAAAGACTTATTCAGTTTGACCATTTGATCTACAGATTTCAGAGAGATGCGCTGGTCTTCCATCACAACTATGAATGCTTTATATATACCACAGTTCTGTTTTCTAGTATTTAAAGGTTCTTTAATTTTATTTTCTTGGTGAACTACATCTTTTATTAATATGAAATATGATGCTTTGTCCCACTTAATGATATAACACTTTTAATCCTGAATAATAATCTGGTCAACTACCATGGTTCCTGCTATTTGCTAGCATTTGTCAACAAAATTATTTTTCTACCTCTTTAGCATCAACCTTTGCTGCTTTGTATTTCTCTCTTATAGAGCAGTATAATATGTACAAGAAGTGGGAGACTCATAAAAAAGAAGTGTAAACCCTTATGATTACAGATGTATTTAAACTCTGTATTATTATTCTACTTCCCTCCTGCTTTCTCTTCCCTTCTTTCCTGTCTTTAGCTGATAATTCCAATTTTTATTTGCTATTTCCCAAACTGATAATCCTATTTCTACTCTTAGAGCAGTTACCCTAAAGTTTTGCTAATTTTTAACTGATATACATTTTACATAAATCTTAAGTGTACAGCTGGGTGAATTCTTACATATGTATGTTTCCAGGTAAATATCATCCAAAGCAAGGTGTTCAACATTTCTAGCTCCCCAGAAGGTTCCCTTAAGCCCTTTTCCAGTCAACAGCACCTGCAAAAGTAACACTATTCTGATTTTTATCACCATAGATGAATTTGACCTTTTTAAAAAAATTTCACATGCATGCAATGATACAATCCATACTCTCTGTGTCAGGCTCTTTTTTTCTCAAAGAAGCAAAATCCTTCATGTTATTCCAGGTCACAATAGTTAGCTTTTTCACTGCTATATAATACTCTGTGTATGAATATATCACAATGTAATTCTACTGTTCACAGGTTTTGACTGGTACCAATTTTTAACTATAAGCAAATCTGTTGTGCTACTACTTATTTGTCTGTGTAGACACAACGCTCTTATTTTTTCTATTACCTATATTCCCAGGAATGAAACTGCTAGGTCATAAGGTATTTGTAGCAGTTAACACTAGTAGATACTGTCAGTTTTCCAAAGGGGTTACAGCGTATACGCTGCCCCCATGGTGTACACATATTCCAGTTGCCCGACCTTCCTAAGCAGCAATTGGGGCAGTCGATCGTTTAAATTTTAGCTTTTCTAGTGACTATCTTCTTGAGCATTTCCCTGATGACTAATGATGGTGAGTACTTTTACGTGTGTTTACTGGCAAGGTAGATATCTTCTTTCCAGAAACACCTGTTCAACATTTTAAATGGATTGTTTGGCCTTTTTCTTACTGCTGTATAAATCCTTTGTTGAATATGTGTATTGCAAACATCTTGGCTCACTCTGTAGCATCTCTTTCACTCTTAAAAGGTATCTGAAGATGAAGTTATTAATTTTGACTGTTGAATTTATCAATATTTTCTTCTACGGGTAGTTTACATTTTCTAAGATTTCTTTTTAAACATTCAAACTCAGGCTTCTGATTTTCTCAAATTAATTTTTGTGCCACACTGAGGTAATGATATGTTTTATGCTTCCCATATGGCCATTAGGTTGATGCTATTCCATTTACTGAAAATATCATCTTCCCTTCACTCAACTGGGACGCTTTTGTGGTTAATCAGGAGATAGTGTAGGTGTGGGTCTATTTCTGGACTGTTTCATTACTCCTACATTTGAGGGTACTAGGTATTGAATCCAAAGGCACATTACCACTGAGCCACATCCCCAGCCCTTTTAAATTTTAATTTTAAGACAGAGTCTCACTAAGTTGCTGAGACTAACCTTCAACTTGCAATTATTCTGCCAAAACATCCCAAATCTCTGGGATTACAGATGTGCACCATCACACCCTGCATACTCCTACATCTCAATTCACAGTTATTCATCATTTTTCTATCTATATCTAGAGAATTTATAATCTCACAAATAAGACAACTTTAAAAATCTCTCATTTCTATCCTCCCCTATAATCACTCCCATGTTTAGATCACCTGGAATTCTAGTACCAGGTTATTAATTAAGAACTATTAATTATCATAGATTAATAAAAAATGAGCTTAACTATAAAAAGCACTTATTTCGAGTTTCACCTCTTTCTGATTCCTTGCTCATTTAGTATATTCTAAAACTTTTTTTTTTTTCCCCACTAAAAAGTTTCAGACAGTAAGCTTTCTGAACCCTTACATCTAATGAAATGTTTCTCTATGTTGTCTTTTCATTTTCAGGTGAGAAATTTTAAGTTCAAAAATATCGTCAAATTTGAAGTTTCTACTTTCCTGTAGCTTTCAACAATGCTGATTTTAGGTCTGATGGCGGTCTGATTTTCTCTACTTTGTAGGACAATCTGGAAGTAAAGCACATCAATGCTGTGCCTCTATCACATTCCCCAGGTCTAGAAAACTTGAGATAGTTCAGGAAATGTGAGACTTTCCTTTATTATGGTCAGTTTCTTGCAACCAAAAAATAAATAAATAAATAAAAGACACCCATTTCCTCACCTCCATTATCTCTTTTGCCTTAACAGAACTATTTAGTAGCAGTTATTGAAACAACTGGATCTAGCCTTCATCTCTCAATTTTTTCTTCTCATACCTGGAATACTTGTCTCTTTAACTGCAACCTAGGAGAACTGTTTGACTAAGTCTTCTATCACTCTAATCCACTCTTCAACAAACCTATTCTGCTATGTGGTATATCTTTCAAGATTTTCATTTCCATAGGTGATCAAGTTAATTTTACTTTAGGAGACACAAGAATAATAATCATATACCTGTTTTAAGATACTGCTTATTTTTAATTCTAAGGAATCATAGGTATATATTCTGTCATTCATATACTATTTTCCATGTCTTTAAGAAAAACAAAAACCACAAGAACAATCACCTAAGAGGATTGGTTAGTAAATGAGTCCAAGAGAACTTCCTATATCTGAAAGATAAGCCTCCCGATTATTCAGGACCATTAGATCTTGTATCTTTAAAAGGAGGTGGGGCGATCCCAAAAGAACCCATCTATTGGAGACCTTAAAAGCTTCTGTATAAGTCAAGAAATAAAATTTGAGTTTCTTCTAATTTTGGTTTCATTTTTACTTTCTCAATTCTTTCATGAACTTTAATTATTACCCTCTGTATACTGTAGTTTTCTTTCTCACATTCAAGAAAAAAAAAATGTTTACAAATTCGTTCTTGTGTTGTTTATCAATAGTAAAACACATGTTTAGCAAAGACAAGGCCCTCAGTTCAATCCCCAGCACCAAATGAAAACCGAATCATGCCGAGTTCAGGTGAAGGTTTATTAAACAAGACTTCCCAATATATGACATTAAAACACCAAATAATTAAACATCATTCAAACAATAACTTGGCCTAATATTAAACAGCTATGCAATGTTTAAATAACTTTGATTAGACAGGAATACTCACATGCTGTAAGAGGAACAACTCCCAACCATGCAAAGGCCACAAGTGTATAATGAAACCAATATCGTATTGCAGTGCCAATACTTGTAACCAGTCCAGCAAATATATCTTGGATTGGAAGCCGTGAAGGCATATCTGGGGAATAAACTATAAGAGGGAAAAAGGTATACAGGATTTCATGAGGATTTTTAAATGGCTTAATTCATAAACAGAAAATAGGCATTGTAGTATCTTAATGTTTGATATATGTATTGTGCTTAGATATTTTTCCTATGAAAATAAAGTGAAACAAATAGTTACAGTACTATATTCACCCAAAAAGCTGCTTATGAGACAAAGCACATGTAAAATGTGGAAATCAACAAGAAAAAAAAGAGGCCTAACCAGGAAGAAAAGATTTATCATTCAAACAATATAATTATCTGGTTTCCCAAGCTATAAAATATCAGGTTAAGTACCCTGCACACCTATAATCCCAGCTACACAGGAGGTTAAGACAGGAGGATCACAAGTTCAAGGCCAGCCTAGGAAACAAGGTGAGAACCTGTCTCAAAATAAATTAAAAGAGTCTAAGGATGTAGTTCAGTGGTAGAGCACTTGGCAGAGCAGGTGTGACCCACAGCCTGGTTTGATCCCCAGTACAAAAAAAATAAATAAATAAAAGGTTAGGTAAAAAGATAAACGAAACAAGAACAAAAAGGAAGTTGATCTCATGTCATCATAAAAGAACTCCCCCAAACATAAGCATGAGGACACAGCACTCAAAAAGCACAACAACCTGTAGTGAAGCCATTTCATGTGGTAGCCACAGTCCTCGTTAGCCAACCCTTCCTTCAATTTCAACATAGTACTTAAAATTTCAAATGACAAATTCAAATTTTCCCATTTATCTGCAAATGTGGTTTAACATACTTGGGGGGGGGGGGGGTTTGCCATGTTTTAGAAAAATAGCATTTTAAAATGGTTACAATAAAAACAACTGCTTATTAAAAATCTCCACAATAGGTAACTCAGAAAACCATGTAGTAGGAACAAACATTTATTTAGTAAGGTCAAAACAAGGAATTATAATATATAAGATCTGAAAATCAATGATCTAAAATTTATAAAAGCACTACCACGAAACTGTTCACACTTAAGAAGATTCAGGAAAAAAACAATAAACAGTAACTTTTGGCCAGGTGCAATAGTGCACACCTGTAACCTCAGCAGCTCTGGAGGCTGAGGCCGGAGAATTGTGAGTTTTTAAACCTGCAGAATATTTACCAAAGGCTTACAAAATATGAGTTTATAAGTCAGTCTCACGCTGGGCATGGTGATGCACTCCTGTAATCCCAGCAATTCAGGAGGCTGAGACAAGAGGATCGCAGGTTTGAAACTCAGCCTCAGCAACATAGTGAGGCTGTAAGCAACTTAGCAAAATGCTGCCTCTAAATAAAAACAAAAAGGGCTAAAGACATATGAATCAGTGGTTAAGCACCCTTGGGTTCAATTCCTGGTACCCCACCCCCAAAAGCCAGTCTCATGAAAAAGGGAGAGTTAAAACTTTGTCTTTATTACTATTATTCTAATGTGTACGTAATTTTAACTCAAAAGACCATCCAAATTTGATATTTGATGAAATAAAGGCATCATTATCTTTTCCAGGTGGCTAATGATAATATATATTTTTTAAATGGAATCCTTACATTTTAGAGCTATATTTTGAAAAATGTACACATGAAAATATATATGACAGGATTGTTTTTAAAAGGTCAGACAAAAATAAAAAATAAAAAGGATGGGGAAATAAAGAAGCATAGACAAAGTGAAATGGACCATGAATTGAGAAACAAGTGACACTGAGCGATGGGTACGTCATGTGAACTTATTATACCTTTGTATATGCTTGAACTTGTCTATAATTAAAAAGAAAAAGGAAAGAGTCCTATAAAACGTGTTAGATGACCATTTAAAAAAAAAAGTATTTTAAAAAGTACTTTCCTAAATGGAAGAACATTTTTTCCTATTACTATCAAAGACGATAAAGTTAAAAACTGGTGCTTTACAATCATTTAAAACACCTTTTGCTGACAATAATAACCAAAAAACTACTGAAAACATCTAAAAAACTTACTTGGTGTAAAAGCAAATCTGTGTTTGCATAATTCACAGTATTCTTTTCGACTGTGTTTCAGCCACTGAACTAAGCTGTAATTACAAATACATTCATAAATACAATATTTATAACACACTGAAGTTTCACTGAAAACAAATGTTCTATTTTTATTAAAACAACATATTACAGAGCTTTTAACAATTTTGACAATGTCACATTTAGAACATTCTTAAACCTTTATCTGCCTTCTAAGAGTACAGAATTTACGCTTGCTAAAGAGAAGAAAATATATACTATATTAAAAAGGTTCAATCTAAATTATAATCTCTTCAGAGTTAAATGAAAAAGAAAATCCCAAGCATCAACATCAGTTCTAATACTGGTCTGATAATATTAATACCTAGTAACTAGGTCTGAATCCTAGTTCTGTCACTAATGGATTGACTATATGGCCTAAGAAAAGTTATTTAACCTGTCTATGATCTCTTTGTCTACATAACAATAATACACTACTTCAATTTTCTTGTAGAGATTAATTAGGATATGTAAAGCATGAAAATAGTTCTTGACAAAGTATTTCATAGATGTAAGCTAAAAACTTTAAAAACTTATGCCACTGAAACTAAAAAGTAAAAATATTTCCCAAGGACAAAATACATTCTCCATGCTAGAAATAAATTAGAGGGTACTCACGATTATTCTCAAATAACAGGCATGGCTTAAAAGAACTATGGGTCATTTCTTTTTCAACTTTTTAAATTTTACAACAAAAGTTTTTAAAATAATTATAGAGCAAGTTCATTGAAATGATCATTCTTCTTGTGTAGATGATAAAACTGAAATTCAGAATTATACAATTTTCTAAAATTATGACTTACCATTCTTGATGGATAAATTTAATACTGCCAGTACATACACAAGGATGATAAAGAGGTTTTTCAGGTGTTCCTTCTGACCGACACACTCTACATATGTCTGTTAACAAAGAGAAAAATATAATTACTCTTGGATATAATTTTTTTAAAGGCCACCAATACAAAAATAATTTGTGTCAAAACAATCACCTGTCACTTGGCAAAATATTAATAGCATGGAGAACTGACAATTATGATTAAGATGATATTCAAATGTATATTTGAAACTAAGTTTCTTTAAATGCATTCAAAGGTAGTTGTTCCTTAGCTTTGTATATAAAGTCCACAATAAGAGAAACAACTGAACTCTTGTATAAAAAGTACCGAATAAAAACACGCAAAAGCAAGTCAACATTAGTATTCTAACGGTTTTAAACTCTAGTCCTAATAGTTTAGTAGTTTAAACAGTCCTAACAATCTAAGCGCCACGAAAATACACCTGAGAACTCAAATCAGTAAAAGCAGAAGGCAGGTGGGAACAGGAGTAGAAATCCCTCTCCTCACCTCATTCACAAGAACAAGGAACATAAACATACACATGATTAGGACTGAGGGGAGCAAGCTGAACCACAAAGACTCCAGGTCAGAAAGAGGTAAACCAGAGGCCACCTTAAGTAGAAGCCACGGGAGTACAGGGCCAAAGTGTCTGCAGTTCTGTAGAGGATGACAGTTTTCCCCACTACCCACACCAAGCAGTTTTAGAAACATATTTGTTTGCCCTCTAGCCTGAGGTGGCCAACAACACAGCTCAGAGGAAAACCATACTGATGCTTGGCACTCACTAGCTCGCTAGCTTGCTTCGGAAAACTCCTCCACAGATACAAAATGAAATCTGGTTACGACTTTTATTTAGACCTTCTCAGTTATCCCTCTTGGCCAAATGCTGATCCCTAGGGCAATGGGAAGTATGCACAAGGGTCAGAGATTTGGGCTGCTCAAATCTATGGTGACGGAATGTCACATGGTGAAGTTGAGGGATACAAAGTACTAAGGATCAGCTAACTGGTTATCATGCTAGTCTCATAATAACCAATTATTCAGACAAATCTCTCCACCAAAAGAGAAAAGTCACACACACCCCAACCAAAGAAAGCCATCAATGAGTCAACTCTATCCATGGCATAGTCGGATGAAGTTGCCAGTACTGAATTAAATTAAGTGCAGAGTCTATAGCTGGCATTTCCAACCTTTATGGTCAGAACTACATGAGATCTAACCCCTTTTAAACATCTCAATTTCACCTTCATCCTTGAGTAATGAAAACATCCTTGGCAAAAGCTTTCACTTCAGTTGGTCTTACAATGGTTCAAGACTTGAGCTCTAGAGGTGCAACACTACTACCTCCACCTTGTACTTAATCATCCTCCACAGAGTTCCAAAAGAAACAACACAGAACCATGTTCCCATTCCACAGTTCCCAGCAACAGTATCCACGTAGCTAAACCTGCTCTGGATGCTCCAATTTTCTCCAAATGCACACTTCAGACCCAATGAAAGAGCTAAGAACAAGGGGTGGGGGGCCAAGAGACAGACTGGAGCTCCCTCATAGTGGACCCTTTCCCTGTGCCAGGATCAAGTACAAATACAAGTACAGTTTAACTGCAGTAAATTCAATGTAGGGCACTGAAGCTGACTGCCAGCACCATACTTGCCCTGCAATGAACCCTTCTTAAAAGATTTAGCACACCCTGCCAGGTGCAGTGGTACACACCTATGATCCCAGTGGCTCAGGAGGCTAAGGCAGGAGGACCTCAAGTTCAAAGCCAGCCTTCACAATTTAGCAAGGCCCTAAGCAACTTTGTGAGACCCTGTCTCAAAATAAAATATAAAAAGGACTGGGAATGTAGCTCAGTAGTAAAGTACCCCTGGGTTCAACCCCTGGCAAGTCCCCCACAAGTATCTATTCCAAGATCTCCACAGAGTCCTTTGATATCTTCATCACTGCCTTTGAGGGTTGAGAGTAGATAATCTGCACTCCACCTTGCCCTCCTTGGAGGCTCCCACTGCAGAATGAAACCAAGATTCCCTGTCAACTGTATTCCAGGTCACAGTCATGGCCACAGCAGGCAATGCAACTACCACCTAAATGTGACAGGGTGATGGGGGTTTGCAACTGATTTAGGTTATCTAGAATCACCAGAGTCAATGGCACCACAGATGTGGATTAACTCTAAAATCACCATTATCCAGGTAAGAACTGAATGCCATCCAAAGCCACTGACATAACTATATCAAGTACTTAGATGCCCCTAGACTAATTTTTTTTTTTTTTTTTAAAACATGGTCTTTTTTTTTTCTTTGCAGTGCTGGGGATTGAACCCAGGGCCTTGTGCTTGCAAGGCAAGCACTCTACCGACTGAGCTATCTCCCCAGCCCTGCCCCTAGACTAATTTTTGATACAGGTATATATATGTTTGAGAAAGGATCAACTAACTAGGCAAGGTGAGTACAAGCACTGGTGGGCAATGCCAGATGTGGGATGCAATCTTCCCAGCCCATCCTAAAGCATGTCTCATGGGACACAGTGTACAGGAAGGCAGTGGGAACATAGCCAGGCTCACATGAATGAAGGTTGCCACTGAGGACATGGTAACTAACTGGCTACCAAATATAGACTGGGAAAGGCAAGGATGCACCATGTTGGCAGGCTGCTGCCAGAAAAAGGCAAAATACACCAGGGTAATGATATACACCAGGGTAATGATATACACCTGTAATGATATACACAGGATTGGCTCACTGATTGTGTGGTGGGCTCATTATGTTATATGATACAAACCCCACCAAGGTGCCTCAGCCCTGCATGACCTAAGAAAAGTTGTGGTAGGACCAAGGAAGCGGCAAACTCCAAGGGTGCTCATCTCCAGAGACACTGTTCACTCCTAGGGAATGGGCAGTGGGTGAGGACAGGAGTCGGGTGGGGGAATATCCAATTAGGGAGACCCAAGAATTGGAACACTGATTTTCAGAAGGCCCTCATCCTTCTGAAAGATAAACCAACAAACATAATACTAAGCAAACACAACAAATCTAAAATCAAGCCTCAGGGATCTGTTTAACATGGTCCAGAGTAAGAACTTGGATCCCTAGAACTGAGCTTCTTACTCAGACTGCAAAGTCAAAGCTAGGTTGCTAGTAAAATCTCAACCTAAATGAAAGAAGGCAAACTACAGATGTCAACACTGAAATGACACAAATGTTAGGATTATCTGGAAAGTATTTTTTAAATATTTTTTAGTTGACAATGAACCTTTATTTTTTCTTGTATTTGGTTATATGTGGTACTGAGAATCGAACCCAGTGCCTCACACGTGCTAGGTGAAACCCAGTGCCTCACACATGCTACGCAAGTGTTTCACTACTGAGCTACAAACCCAGCCCTGGAAAGTATTTTAAAGAATTCATCATAATTTTTTATATTTATCTATTCTTATGTGGTGCTGAGGATCGAACCCAGTGCCTCCCACGTGCCACAAGCGCTCTACCACTGAGCCACAGCCCCAGTCCCATACAAATGTTTTAATGAGCAATTACAAACACATTTGAAAGAAATGAAACTGAAGGTTTCGGCAAATAAATAGAAGATATAAAAAAGAACCAAGTGGAAATTTCTGAATAAGCAAAAAATAAATAGACTTAAGAGCTGAACAAAAAGGACAGAAGAAAGAATCAGTGAATTTGAAAATGCAACAGAAGAAATTAATCCAAAGAACATAAAGAAAATAAACTTAAAAAACACATCCTTGGAGACCTCTAAGACTATAACAAAATATCTAACATTTGTGTCATCAGTCAGAAAAGAAGAAAGAATGTGGAACTAAATGAAGTATTCAAAGAAAACCAGTAGCTTCTCCTTATCCACAGGAAATACAATCCAAGAAATTAAGTGGATTCCTGAAACTGAGGATAGTACCAAACTCTATGTATACTATTTTTCCTATATACATATACCTTTGATAAAGTTTACTTTATAAATTAGGCACAGTAAAAAATAACAATACCTTGTAATAAAATATAACAATTACAGTAATATACTATAATGACATTGCCAACATCACTACTCTCCTACTTTGAGGTCATTATTAAGTAAAGTACAAGATACTTGAACACAAGCACTGTGATACCATGACAGTCAAACTGATAACCAAGACAGCTACTAAATGACTTAACACGTGGATAGAGCATACAGCTAGGATACACTGAACAAAGGGATGATTCATATCCTGGGCCAGGAGTTCTTCAAGAGAAATAACAAGGGCATTATTCCATCTGTTACTTTAAGTAATCTTGTTACATGAAAACAATGAGCTTGGTCTCAACTGGGAAAAAAATACCTCTAATGTAATTCTATCCTTTCACTATTTCCAAGCAGTAATTAATAACTCCTAAAATCATCCTTTTATCCATGTTCATCTTTAGTCAATTATAATGGAGTACAAAAAATCCTAATGAATGGGTTAATGATCATTCTCCATGAATATAAAAGATCTATTTCTAAAAAAAAAACTTCACAAGGAACTACTCATTCTTTAAATTCTACTCATCCTATAGGATTACTGCTTACCTATGTACTATGTGAACAAGAATGAAAAAAAATGAACATATCAGTAAGCTTTTCCTTAAATTATAATACATGGAAATACTTTAAACTGTGTAAATATTTTACTAACTGTATTGTCAAAATATATCCTGTCACCGGGCTCAGTGGCACACACCTGTAATCCCAACAGCTCAGGAAGCTGAGGCAGGAGGAATCCAAATTCAAAGCCAGGATCAGCAAAAGCTAAGTGCTAAGCAACTCAATGAGACCATGTTTCTAAATAAAATACAAAACAGGGAGTGCCCCCCCAGTACAAAAAAAAAAAAAAAAAGTGTGTGTCATTATTTCCATTAAAGATATTAAAATATTACACAGACATGATAAAAGAATAAAGATCTTTTAAGTTGTTGGGTTTTTCCTCCCTCAGCTGGATTGTAGGAGAAAACAGAAAATAAGGGAAAAGAAAATTTTCTGCTCCATCATGGTATTTAATGCCTACCTTGTTTAGACAGAGTTCTGAACAATCAGAACACATTATTTCATTTCATACTCATAATACCAATCTTATAGTTCAGGAAACAAGAGGATAAAGACAGCAGGGTAAGGTAATGCATGCAAGGCCACATAGGACTAAACAGAAAATAGTATGCAATAGATATGGCATATTACAGGACCATTATACTATCAGAAAACTAGCTGGAAATCTTAGATTAGCTAATTCTATTTCAGCTACTGAGACCTAAGTAAATTATTAACCAAGTGAAGAAATAAGGATTAAAATAAACTCCCAATTCTGAAAAGAATTCCTTTTGACTTTAATACACTTCCTCCCCAATTTCCTTAATCATCATGCAATCAAATTATATTACTGAATGTAATTTTTTCCACAATGCCAATGTTCTGTGTATGTTTACGACAGACCGCTTCAGTTTTATTAAATATTTTCCCATCTGTACAGCAGATTACTCTCTATAATAAAACACATTACTGAAATAAAGGATTAAAAACTTGGTAGTACAGCAGCTATTTAAAAAGAAGTTTTATTACTAGTGAAGCTGAGCAGTTCCAAACCTTTACCAAGGTCTCTTTCTTTGCAAATTATCTGTCCAGTTTTTTTTAAAACTGGTCCACTTTACTAAATGAAATCTTTCTTTTCTTTTCTTTTCTTTTCTTTTCTTTTCTTTAGGTACTGGGGATAGAACCCACAGGCACTCTACCACTGACTAACATTCCCATTTTTTTTTTTTTTTTTTTTTTTTGAGACAAGGTCTCTCCAAGTCTCTGAGGCTGGCCTCAAGCTTGCAATCATCCTGCCTCAGGCTCTTGAGTCAATGGGATTACAGGTATGAGACACACTGCACCCAGTCTGGGGGCTCTTAATAATAAGTGTTTTTTTGTTTTTTTTTTTAAATTAGCAAAGGATTTGAACACATTTATTCAAAGGAGGCATAAATGGAGAAAGAATTCAAGTCATTATGAAAATGCAAATTAAAATCACAATACGGTGATGGTTGCACAACAATGTGTACTTAATGCCAATGAATTTTACACCTAAATAAAATAGCAAATTCTGTAATTTATATTTTAACCACATTCTTATTTAAAAACTCACAGTAAAATATCACTACATAATATTAAAGTGACAAAAAGGAAAAACCAAAAACAAACCTCTTAACCATACTACTGAGCAATCCTATTTCTAAATATTTAACCCAGGAAATAAAAACTCACATTCACACAAAAACCTATGTGAATATGTATCATGGTTTCATTCATAATTCCCCAAAACTGGAAACAACCACCCACAACTGTGAATCCCACAACTGTACTGAATAAACAGGAGTCTATCCCAAAAAACACAATACTAGGCAACAAGAAGGCATAAACTACTGACAGTATGCAACGATATTGATAAATACCAAATGCATTCTATTAAGTGAAAGAAGCCAGATTCAAAAGGGTACATGTTGTATGATTCCATTCATGACATTCTGGAAACATTCAGAATAAGGACATTCTTAGGAACAAAAACAGATCAATGGCTACCAGAGGCTGGGAGTGAGGGGTGGGAGATAATCCAAAGGGTACAAGGATATTTGGGAAGAAGTGATGGAATTACTTCATCCTTGATTGTGCTAGATACAGGACCATATGTATTTTGTCTACATGGACATTAGATAAAGGTAAATTTTACTGTATTTAAATTGTTTTAATTTTTAAAATGAAAAAACTTTCTGCAGTGTAGTGTCTAACCAGACTCGTGGGAAGAAAGATCAAATGAAAAAGAATAATGAATTACTTTTCCCAATCTAAAATATGAAGCTATAGATTAAAATGTACCCAATGAGCACATTTATTTTATTCACCCTGGTAAGAATTATTTTGTCAGATAGTGTGAATATCATGAGCATTGTTTACCCAATATTTCTGGGTTTCTCCTCTCTGAGCATATAATATAAATGCACTTCCCTGCCATCTCTGATATTAGGCATAAAAACTGATTTCTCTGGTCCATGAAACTACAGTGATGTGTATACATTCTCAGTATAAATGGGGGAAATGAAACAGTTCATCACTCTGTACTTTCCTACCTCTGGTTATGGAAGCATTTGGTAAGGGATGGTGCTTCCATCAAGCAGTTTCTCCAAGTGACTACAGTTGGCAAAAGCACTAGATATATGTCAGTGAGAAACTAACCTGCTGCTGCATTAGACTGCTAAAAATTTAGAGGTAGCTTGTAACTACCCCTAAAAATATCTTAGCATCTCCTTTCTTATACAGGATTTTGGCAGTTTGGGGAAAACATGAAGCAAATACTACTTACCAACATAGAAAGTCAAGAAAAAATAACCTGGTGTTATACCGGGACCAATCCCACCACCCAAAACCTCAACAAAGTAACAAGCTGAGGCTACAAGAAGAGTAAAATCAACAAAAGATGCTTCCTGAGGTCCTTTACTAAAAAATCATAAAGTAGAGTCTGCCACAGATTAAAGCTCTCATCAGAATTACATGTGTGCAGTAAAACCACAAATCATGCTCAATCTAAAATAAAATCAATTCCTTTTCTCTTCCTGGTTTTCAAAGACAATATTCTTTTATTTTATATTATGGGAATTTTGTTATTTTATTTAAATACCTAATACCATAACACAAGCATTTTTTTTTCCCTCTTGGTACCAGGAATTGAACACAGGGACATTTAATCACTAAGTGGTTTGTGGCTGAGCCACAAACCCAGCCCTTTTTATATTTTATTTAGAGATAAGATCTCACTAGGTTGCGGAGGCTGGCTTTGAACTCGAGATTCTCCTGCCTCAGCCTCCCAAGTTGCTGGGATTATAGGTGTGTACCACCAAGCCCGGCTTAGAATACAAGCATCTTTTAAAGTCCCTAACAGGGTACTTAAAACAATAAATTTTATTATTGTTGCTTTTTAAATGAAAAACTTCTAAATCCTTAGTATTAAGTATGGAGATAGTCCAGTATAGACAGAAGAAAAAACAACAATCTGAATGGAGATTATCAAATTGGGACCTGGCACAGAAGTCAGCACCTACTTTTTTCTTTTCTTTCTTTTTTTAGAATATGTTAAAATGCATTATCCAAATGAATTCTAGCCCTTGCTTTAACCTTTACCTTACAATTTCTCAAGTATATCTGTAGGAACTCATTGAAACCAATATTAACCTAAAGAGTTTTTCCTTTCTAGAACAGTATACTTCATATACAACTCCTCCACCCCCCAAGTATGGTCCAATTCTGCTGGATGGGCTAGGTAAATTTTTTCATCTAAGTATATCCTTTTAAAGTATGCTTTTATTAATGTACTACAATTATGCCTAATAGTGGAATTATGGCATATTTGTACAAGTGTAATACATAATTTGATCAATTTCATTCCCTAGGACTTCCTTTCTTTTCCCTCTTTCTTTCCCATCATTCTGTTCTTCTACTCTACTTTTTAATGGGTGCTTTATAATTACACCTAAAAGCAGGGTTAGTAGGGATATATTTGCATATGGACATGGCACAATTTGGTCAACTTCATTCTGCAGTACCTGCCTTTTCTTTCCCCTCCTTCCTCCCTTTTGATCCCTTTCCTCTACTGTTCTCCCTTCTTTTTGCCCTGAAGTCCTTTTTTCTTTCTCTCCAGTTTCAACTTATAAAACATTTATTTCACTTAGCATGATGCGCTCCAGTTCCATTCATTTATCTGCAAATGACATAATTTCACTCTTCTTTACAGCTAGAACTCCACTGTTTATATACATCATATTTCTTTTATCCATTCATCTGCTGACAGAGACCAAGGCTGGTTCTATAACTTGGCTACTATGAATTGCACTGCTATGAATACTGGGATAAATATATGGCTATAGTATGCAGACTTTTTTTTTTTTAATAAATACCAAGGAGGGAAATAGTTGGGTCATATAGTAGACCCATTCCCAATCTTTTGAGAAATGTCATTCTGATTTTCATAATGGTTGTATACTAATTTCTCATTACCTCCTCTTTACCTCCCTACCAACAATATATAATTTTTCCTTTTTCCCCTGCATCCTTGCAAGCAGTTATTATTTGTTTTAGTCATCTTTTTCACTACTGTGACTAAAAGATCTAACTAGAACGCAATTTTAAAGGAGGAAAAGTTTGAGGACCCATGGTTTCAGATTCATGGTTGGCTCCATTCTTCGGGGCTTGAGGAGAGGCTAAATATCATGGTGGGAGAGTATGGTGGAGGAAAGCAATTCACATGCTAATCAGGAAGCAGAAAGAGAGGTATCCACTTGCCAGATACAAATATATACTCAAAGCCACACCCTACCACTTCATTTACCACTCAGTTAATCCCTATCAGGGAATTCACTGATGGGTTAAGACTCTTACAACCCAATCATTTCTCCTCTGAATCTTCTTGCATTGTCTTACACATGAGATTTTGGGGGACAACAAATCTAAGCCACATGATTCCACTCCTGGTCCCCAAAAGCTCCCACTCATCTGACAATGCAAAATATATTTAGTCTTTCCCCAAGTTCTCAGTCTCAACAGTTCAAAGACTGCTCAAAGTTCAAGTCCAAACAAAGTCTTCTCTGAGGCTCAAGGTAATCTCACATTATGAGTGCCTGTAAAATTAAAAGCAATTTTACAAGTATCCAATCATGGTACAGAATAAACATTTCCATTCACAAAATTAGGGACATAGAAAGAAGGGCACAGACCAAGGCAAGAAGGAAATCCAGCTGGGCAAACAAGTCCTGTAGCTCCATGTCCAGCATCTGGGGCACATGAAGAACATGATGTTCTCTCCAAATGGCTCATGTAGCCCGGCCCCTGTAGTCTTGTTCATTGCAGCCCAAGAGGCCCTTCTGTTGGCTTGTCCCTGCTCAATTTCTTCAGCTTCCTAAAACAATGACCCAAGCCACGTTACTGACCTTTCTTAATTTGGAGGATCTCCACTGTAGCTTCGGCTTCCTCCTCACACCTCCACACTTCACCTTTCCAGGAGCTGCCCACAGGGACTCCAACCCTGCTGCACCTGGCCTGGTCTCCCAGGCCTTCCTTTGAAATCTTGGTGGAAGCCTCCATGACCCCCTAACTACAGTACCCTGCATTCTGGCAGAACCAGTACCACACGGTTGACGCCAAGGTCTGCCGCCCTCTTGAGCAGTAGTCAAGCCTCCAGGGACCCTGCCTCAGCAGCCTCTGAGTGGCTGTGCATGTTGAAAACAAAAAAACTTCCTAGGCCCCCCCGTAAAAGAAGGGTGCCCCACGGGTCTCAAGAGAATTTTCACCTTTACTCCCTTGAGTTTTAGATGAGTGCTGTCTTGCCAGCTCCTCAGATGCCCTCAAGTCATCATTCTTACTGTCTCTGGGCAAGGTCTTTCGCATTTTTCTTTAGCAGCAGTACTGTCTTTAACAACTGCAACTTCCTTAGCCCTAGTTTTACTCCTGCCTTTCAAGTTCACAGTTTTTCAAATCTTTCTGCTCAAAAAGCTTCTGAACCACATGGTCAGGTTAGTCACAGCAACGGCCCCACTCCCTGTACCAATTTCTGTTCTAGTCAGTTGTTTTTTTTTACCACTGTGACTGAAAGGCCCAACCAGAACACCTGTAGAGGAGGAGAAGTTTACTTGAGGGCTCATGGTTTCAGAGGTGTTAGTCCATTGAAGGCAGGCTCCACTTCTCAGGGCTCGTCATGGCAGAAGAGTATGGTAGGTAGGGCCGGGGAGGAACCAGCTGCCGCGCGGGGAGGAGGCCAAGGCCGCAGCTTGAGGGAGGCCCCGGCCCCTCTGCGCCTGTGTCTGGCACAGCAGGTGTGAGACGAAGAGACAATCCTTCCCCGCCGCCCGGATAATCAAGAGTTTTGGCCGGACCTTTGAGCACACACCGAGATAGTGAGGAGCCAGACGAAAAGCACAGACTATGGCGCTGAAATGGATTAATAAGGAACTTAGTGATTTGGCCCGTGACCCTCCAGCACAATGTTCTGCAGGTCCAGTTGGGGATGATATGTTTCATTGGCAAGCCACAATTATGGGACCTAATGACAGCCCATATCAAGGTGGTGTATTCTTTTTGACAATTCATTTTCCTACAGACTACCCCTTCAAACCACCTAAGGTTGCATTTACAACAAGAATTTATCATCCAAATATTAACAGTAATGGCAGCATTTGTCTCGATATTCTAAGATCACAATGGTCTCCTGCTTTAACTATTTCTAAAGTTCTTTTATCCATTTGTTCACTGCTATGTGATCCAAACCCAGATGACCCTTTAGTGCCAGAGATTGCACGGATCTATAAAACAGACAGAGATAAGTACAACAGAATATCTCGGGAATGGACTCAGAAGTATGCCATGTGATGTTACCTTAAAGTCAGAATAACCTGCATTATAGCTGGAATAAACTTTAAATTACTGTTCCTTTTTTGATTTTCTTATCTGGCTGCTCCCCTATCAGACCTCATCTTTTTTAATTTTATTTTTTGTTTACCTCCCTCCATTCATTCACATGCTCATCTGAGAAGACTTAAGTTCTTCCAGCTTTGGACAATAACTGCTTTTAGAAACTGTAAAGTAGTTACAAGAGAACAGTTGCCCAAGATTCAGAATTTTTTTAAAAAATGGAGCATGTGTATTATGTGGCCAATGTCTTCACTCTAACTTGGTTATGAGACTAAACCATTCCTCACTGCTCTAACATGCTGAAGAAATCATCTGAGGGGGAGGGAGATGGATGCTCAGATGTCACATCAAAGGAAGCAGCATTATTCTAGAAGCATCCATTTTGTTTAAACCTTCCACTGTTAGAGATTTGAGGTTACATGATATACTTTATGCTCATAACTGATGTGGCTGGAGAATTGGTATTGAATTTATAGCATCAGCAGAACAGAAAATGTGATGTATTTTATGCATGTCAATAAAGGAATGACCTGTTCTTGTTCTACAGAGAATGGAAATTGGAAGTCAAACACCCTTTGTATTCCAAAATAGGGTCTCAAAACATTTTGTAATTTTCATTTAAATTGTTAGGAGGCTTGGAGCTATTAGTTAATCTATCTTCCAATACACTGTTTAATATAGCACTGAATAAATGATGCAAGTTGTCAATGGATGAGTGATCAACTAATAGCTCTGCTAGTAATTGATTTATTTTTCTTCAATAAAGTTGTATAAACCAATAAAAAAAAAAAAACTAAAAAAAGAAGAGTATGGTAAAGGGAAGCAGCTCACATGGTCAGGAAGCACAGAGACTCCACTGGCCAGATACAAATATAAGCCACAGCCTATCACTTCAGTTACCACTCAATTAATCCCTATCAGGGAATTAATTCACTGATTGGGTTAAGACTCTTACAACCCAATCATTTCTCCTCTGAACCTTCTTGCATCATCTTACACATGAGATTTTGGGGGATACCACATCTAAACCGGAACATTATGGTTTTGGTTTTATTTGTACAGGAGATTTAAACCAGGGATGTTTTATCACTGAGCTACATTCCAAAGTCTTTCTATTTTCTCTTCTGGGAAAGGGTATTACTAAGTTGCCCAGGCTGATCTCAAACTTGCCATTATGCTGCTCAGTCTCCGAAATTGCTGGGATTATAGATGTGCATCACCATACCTGGCACCTACTACTTGTATTCTTGCTGACAGTCATTCTAACTGGAATGAAATGAAATCTTAGAGTAGTTTTGATTTGCATTTTCCTGACTGCTAAGGATATTGAACATTTTTTCATGTTATTTGTTAGCCATTAATATTTCTTCTTTTAAGAAACATCTCTTTTAATTCACTTGCCCACTTATTTATTGACCCATTCCATTGGCTTTTCTAGCCAATAACCATATTCAACAATGTATTCTAAGTGCCTACTATGAAGAAAAAGAAAGCTCTAAAAGCTGTAGGTGCATGTTATTACTCCTAAGCCTTTATCTATCTTGGAAATTTATATTAAGACCTCAGCTGGGCATGGTGGCATAGGTCTGTAATCCAGCAATTCATGATGTGAGGCAGGAGGATCACAAATTCGAGGACAGTCTCAGCAACTTAAGCAAGGCCCTAAGCAACTAAGTAAGAACCTGTCTCAAGAAGAAAAAATTAAAAGGGCTGGGGATGTAGCTCAGTGGTAGAATGCCTCTGGGTTCAATCCCCAGTACCAAAAAAATCAAAATCTCTCTACTCTACTTCTGGTGGTTAAAAAAAAAAAAAAATCAAAATCTCTCTACTTCTGGTGGTAAATTGGTAAGAATTAAACAAAGCCTTTTTTTTTTTTTTTTTAAATCACTAAGAGACTTATTTTTTAGAATGGACTTAGATTTATGGAAAATAGAAGGATATACAAAGTTCCCATAAAACCAACACACATCCCCTATTATTAACATCTTAGTAGGATTTGCTCGACTTACCACTTAATGAACCAATACTGATACATTATTAAAGTACTGTTAAAGTCCACAGTACACTCAGAATTGCTTAGTCTTTACGTTTTAGTGTCCCTTTTCTGTTCTACAATCCACATTAATTTAGCTGTCATGTCTTTCTTGATTCTGGTGTTCTCTCAAATTTTCCTTGGTTTTGATGACCTTCACTATTTTAAAGAATACTGGTTGGGTATATATTTATTGGATTCTCCTATTTTAGAAACTGTCTGATTCATGATTAGATTGGGGATGAGGGATTTGGGGAGGAAAATCACATTGGTAAACTGCCATTTTCATCAAATAAAGAGTATATAACATCAACATGATTTATGAAAGCTTTGACCTTATTTCACTTAGATTAAGTAAACAGATTTTTACTATTTGATTATCAACAAAATATTAAAAGCATGATACTGAAAAAATATTACTCAAAATATCTGTGGGTCACTGACATATCTGGAAACATATATGCAAGCTGTACACATTCACTGCACAGAATATACATAGTCCTTTCAAAGTAACAAATTTAACAACTCTATGGCAATATGAGAAAATGCATAACTTTCAGTAAACAAAGCAGGAATTTTAAAAAAATACTCTAGGGGTTGGGTTGTAGCTCAATTGTAGAGTGCTTGCCTAGCACGTGTGAGGTACTGGGTTCAATCCTCAGCACTGCATATAAATAAACAAAGCTGGGGATATAGCTCAGTTGGTAGAGTGCTTGCCTCACATGCACAAGGCCCTGGGTTCAATCGCCAGCATAATCAATCAATCAAGGCATAAAAAAAATACTATTTAAAAAGCACACTCTACTTCCAACCATGTAAAAACACAATTGCTTAAATGAGAAAATGTAAAATGAGAGGCATTATAACTGACTAAACAAGAACATGGGTGATGTTTCTTCACATCTTTTTCCTCAAAGTATTGTGTTTCACTTCCACTGTTACAAATATAAATAAAAATCTTTAAACTGCTCAACTTTGGGGGGAAAATTTTTTTACTCTATCTACTTTTTAAAAAGGTGGATTTGGGGATTAGGACTTGCAAATGGTTTAAAAATTCCAATTCTCTGTATAGTGAAATTTAGTTGTTTCTCATCTCTCCAGAGTATTATTATTACTAAATTAACAATTCATCTTTTCTGTTGCTCCTGAAAGCCTGAAAACTACATTTTTTGGTCTCCTTGCTGATTAGGCTTGTGTTAAATCTGTCAGGAGAAAGACGAAGGAGATCAGATGAAGGAGGGAAACAGCAAAACTATCTTGTATATCTAAACACCAGCAGTGGCAGTGAATAGCAGGTACTAAGGTACTGGAGATCCTCAAGTGGTTACAAAAGTGATGGTGCCACTCTGTCAGTCAGCAGGCAACTTCAGCAGCACAGGAAATGGCTTCAATAGTTTCAGCCACAGTAAGCCAGATCAGTGTATCTCAGTTTCAAATTCCCTCTTCAGTACACATTCAGTGAGAAGGCACTGAACTCTTAAAATTTTTTGGGGGGGCTGGGAAAATAGCTTAGTTGGTAAAGTGCTTACCTTATAAGCACAAGGCCCTGGGTTTGATCCCCAGCACCGCAAAAAAAAGAAAAAAAAAAAAAAAAATTTTTTTTTTGCAGTTAAGTTTTGCCAGTAGAGGGTACTAGAGGGACATCCAAGAAGGAGGCAGTTTCTTCTGCTGTACCATCAGTAGGCTTGTTTTAATGAATACCTTCCCACAGTCCTACTGATGAGGATCTAGGAGTTCAGGCCTTGCACAAAGTACACACAAGTATCCCAACTTCCTCTTCATGCCCACTCATCAACTTTGGGCCCCTATTCTGGAGGGTTGCTGTCTGCTCCCTGGAAAAAGCTCACCACTTTACATTGTTACCAGCAATAAATGAAAATTCCAGTTGCTCCACATCCTCACCAACAGAGAGTTAGTCTTTCTTTTATATTATCACTTTTTCACTCTATTAGATATGCAGTGATAGCTCATTGCAGTTTAACATCTTATATGTACCACAAATTAACTACAGTATACCAACTCAACAGTTTTTAGTATATTGTACACCATAATCACAATCTACTTCTAAAGCAATCATCATCCCAAAAAGAAACCTTATAACAGCAGTTACACCTGCCTTCCACAGTCCCAGGTAAGCACTAATCTACTTTCTCTATATATAGACTTACCTATTCTGAACATTTCATACAATTAAGACCACATAAAATATGGTCTTCTGGGACTGGCTTCTCAGCACAATATTTATGAGGTTCATCCACGTTGTAGCATATTATCAGTACTTCATTCCTTTGTACTGCTGAACTCCACTTTATACAGACCACATTTACCCAATAGTTGATGGGCACAGGATTGTTTCCACTATCTGGCTATCAAAAATAATGCTATGAACATACATGCAGAGGTTTTTATATGAACACATATTTTGTAATCTCTTGAATACACATATTCTCTTGTAATCTCTTAATTTTCTGAGAACTACCAAAATCATATGAACCACTTTATATTCACACCAACAAGAAATGAAGGTTCCAATCTTTCCATAATCTTCAGGAACTTACTACTGTCCCTTTGATAACTGCCATCCTACAGGGCGTAAAGTGATACTTCCACATGGTTTTCATTTGCATTCACCTACTGACAGATGATGTTAGCATTTTTTTATGTGCTCATGCATATATGCACATGCATATATTTTTTTGTACAGTCTTTTTCTAAATCTTTGGGCCATTTTTTTTAAGAAGGGTTGCTTTCTTATTATCAAGTTTTGAGTTTTTCTGGTACACTCTAAATCCTTTATTATAAACATGTTTTTAGTTTTAGTTTTTAGTGTAGGACCTAATCCAATATGACCGATGTCTTTATAAGACTAGGCAAAGTGAGAATTCAATTATCTCCTAATAATCTAGACATAAGAGATTTATAAAAGCTTAAAACACAGTTAGCCAGCATGATGGTGCATACATGTAATCCCAGTGACTCAGGAGGTTGAGGCAGGAGGACCACAAGCCCAAGGCCCACCCCAGCCACTTAGTGAGAACCTGTCTTAAAATAAAATATAGCTGGGCTGGGAATTTGGCTCAGCTGGTAGAGTGCTTGCCTAGCATACACAAGGCCCAACACCACATACAAAATAAAAAATATAATAAAAGGACTGGGGATGTAGCACGGGTAAAGCATTCATGGGTTCAATCCCTTATACCAAAAAAATAAAATTAAAACAAAGCTATGACTGTCATTAAAAATTTTTCCCTTGAAAAACGTACTTACTTATCATAGTTAAGTTATTTTTGTTAACATGTATTGATTTTATTAATTTTAAGTAGTCTAGCCCAGGCTTGGTGGCGCACGCCTGTAATTCTAGTGGCATGGGAGGCTAAGGCAGGAAGATCAAGAGTTTGAAGCTAGCCTCAGCAAAAAAGTAAAGCACTAAGCAACTCAGCGAGATCCTATCTCTAAATATACAAAATGGGGCTGGAGGTATGGCTCAGTGGTTGAGTGCCCCTGAATTCAAACCCCAGTATCATGCCCCCCTACAACCAAAATAATAATAGTCTATTCCCAGTGGCTTGGGATGCTGGGACAGGAGGACTGTAAGTTCAAAATCAGCAATTTAGCAAGGCCCTAAAAACTCAACAAGACCCTGTCTCTAAATAAAAAAGTAAAAGGGCTGGGGATGTGGCTCAGTGGTTAAGCACCCTTGGTTCAATCCCTAGTACCAAAAAAATAAAAATAAAAACAAAAAATAAAATTCATTTTTCACTTCAAATGTGGTAAATACAGCCCACATAAACAAAAGTCCTTTGGGTCCTCAATTTTAAGTACGTAAAGGAGCCCTAAGATCAAATCAGTCTGACTATTCTCTATCAGCGGTGCTTCTGACTACTCCATTCAAGTGCCTCTAGGAACTTTGCTATGACTAAGGAAGGAAATTTATCCTGGGTACAGAATAGGTATTCAATATTTAATAAATTTTAAAAAGGCACAGAATCTCCATATCTTTTATCTCAAAAGTGTTACAAAAAGAACTGTACACTAAGAATAATTTTACTGTATATAAATTGTATTTTATTAATTTTCACAGAATATGCCATCAGGAAGGATCAGGGAAAGAGAAAGTCAAAAAGAATATTATAAAGAAGTTATAAGAAATAAGGGTACAAGAAATGCTTTAGTGTCTTCCAAGCCTTCAAGAATTCATGTCTGCTGTGGGTTGAACTATGTATGCCCCTGCCCATGTCCCCCAATAAAACTGTACACTGAAGCCCTAACCAATAGAAGCTCAGAATTTGATTGTATTTGGAGGGATGATTAAGTTAAAATGTGTGTTTTGTTTGTTTGGTTTTTGGTTTTTTTAATGTAGGCCCCAATCCAATATGACTGATGTCTTTGTAAGTCTAGGAAACATGCACAGAAGAAGACCATGTGAAGACACAGGCAGAAAGCAAACATCCGGAAGTCAAAGGAAAAGGTTTCAGGGTCTGTCACCTTTATCTCAAACTTCTAGCCTCCAGAACAAGAGAAAATAAATTTCTCTTTTTTAAGTACCCAGCTTATGGCACTTTGTTATGGCAGTCCTTAAAAACCAAAGCAATGCTCAGAACTGAACTTTTCCCACTCCTGGTTGATGAAATTACTCCAGATATCAATAATCTTTAACTCCTCTCTACACTTCTTATTAATTATTATATCCTATTAATTTTACACTAGTCTTTTTTTTTTTTTTCTTTTTTCACATTCTTTTCATTTCCACTGCCTTAAACTCCCATAATATCTTACCTAGCTTACTACAACAACCATCTAAAATACAACATGAGTTGCTGGGTACCACTGTGCCCACCTGTAATCCCAGTGTTCGGGAGGCTGAGACAGGAGGATTGCGAGTTCAAAGCCAGCCTCAGCAAAAGCGAGGAGCTAAGCAACTCAGTGAGACCCTATCTCTAAATAAAATACAAAATAGGGCTGGGGATGTGGCTCAGTAGTCAAGTGCCCCTGAGTTCAATCCCCAGTACCCTAATTAATTAATTTTAAAAATACAATATGAATTAATGTTTTCCCTTATTGTCTTACTTCCTACTCCCTTTTAAAGAACTCTTGTCATTCTTCCTATATTATACTAAATATAAATGATCTTAATGTCTTTAGGGGGAAAAATAAAACCCACTAAAATAAGCCCAGCTTGGGAGAAAGGGGAAGTCAGTATCTGGGAAAGGACATTTAGTTAGCCTAGTATCACTCAGTAGCTATGGGATGGTTTTGAGCAGAGGTAAAAAATAAATTGTCTTGCCTGTCACTGGTCATTTGTTTAATACTAACATCCTAAGAAATACTAACATCCTAAGAAACACTCTAGTTCAACAATGAAGTAGGCCTCTTTTGGAATGTCTGCCCAGTTCAAGAATGGACACAGTCATGATTTTTATTATTACATTACCTTTCCCACTGCCTCCCAGCTTCTTGGATTAAGATGGGCCAATTAGATTGCAGCTCCCAGAAATGTAGGTTTAACAACTGACAACAAACAAGCAGCCACTGAGAAAGCAGCAAGACAATTTCTCACCTCTGCTGAAAACCATCCCATAGCTCCTTATTTCACTGAAGTAAAAGTCAATGAACGTCCTATATGTTCACACCCACTCTAAACTCCTCTCTGGTTCTGTGATGTCTCCAATCTCCTATTATACTTATCTTCTCAAAGTCATTCAATCCATTGCAGCTACACTGCTCTCCTGGTGATTTCTTGAACACTGTAGGCATGGTTACTTCTTCTGCCTGGAATGCTGTACCCACAAAGCTTCTCCAGGACTAATTCCTCCTGTTCTCCTTTTCTCAGTGAGGACTTAGTAACTGTCATATTTAAAACTGAGACCCCTGCCCTCATGTCCTGGCACTCCTTATTACCTTTCAACTTACTGTTTTCCAGAGCACTTATATATAACCTCTGGTTAAACCATATAACTTGTTACAAGTGTATTTTCTGTCTTCCCTTTCTCCCCTACCAAGCTAATTAGAATATAGTAAACATTATGAAAGGGTTCTACTCTATTTTCTTCTCTCTCTAACCCAAGTACATAGAATACCTAACTTAGAACAAGTACTCAATAAACATTTCAAATACATGAATATTGCTGGATCGCAAGCACACCAAGGCAGTGAAAGTTGATCTGTGGTTCTTTAAGAAAAACGGAAGACATGTCTGAAAGCAGAGTTGAAAGATCATGAGGTTTGAGAAAGAGAGTAACTAGCTGCTAACTCTGTCATCTGACTATCCTTTTAACTCATTTCTTCTGAATTTAAATTACTTCAAGCTTTTATATCATAGTGGAGATAGAACATGATCAACTGCAATACGCTTCAATTTCAAACCTTTTGAATATTTTCCAAACAGCATAAAGTACAATGTTTTAGTATCCCACATAAAATTACTGATGAAGATTTTGTATTGTGTTCTGATAATATAAACAATAATTCAGCAAAATGGAAAAAAAAAAACAGCTTTATATATCACTGGACTGAAATGTGAGCATTGTACTATGGCAAAATGTTTAACAGCTTTTCGAGCGCTTCATAAATCAATACTTATTTGCAACATCTATTTCAATATTGCAATGTTTTGCCTTTAAAAAAAAAAAAAAAAAAAAGGTGCCCCCTTGAGCCAAAGATGAATTGTTTTTTGAAATTGGAAAATCTCAGATGCATTGCAGGATCAGATTCTAACCAATTAAATAAGGTTGCATGTCTAAGGTCTTCTCCAACTCTGAAGTTTAAATATCTGATGACAGCAATTTACACAACACATCTGCACACAAACTACATTCAAATAACGAGTTCCTAATCCCCTTTATTATAAGAGAGAAGAGTTACCCTCTATGTGCATGGTGGGTATTTAAATAACATTCTTAATCTCTCTGTTCAGAATATTAAAATATTTTTTAAGTGAAAGAGTAAACCACATTATTAGTGTTTTCAAGAATGGAAGACAAGGGCTGGGGAGATAGTTCAGTTAGTAGAGTGCTTGCCTTGCAAGCACAAACAAGGCCTTCGTGCAATCCCAAGTACGGCCAAAAAAAAAAAAAAAAAAAACAGGGAGACAAGACTAACAGATTTTTAAAATTTTAATTTTCTAGGGCTGGGGATGTACCTCAGTGGTAAAGCATTTGCCTAGTACATACAAGACTATGGATTCAACTCACAGCAACGCAAAAAATGAAATAAAATAAAATTTTAATTTTCTTATGTTTGGCCACATGTTTCCAAATCGCCCAAGAGGAAAATCAACAACCTGTTTATAAACAGATAAAAACCCAAGATTATTTAAGAAATAATTTAGCCAGGCACTGTGGCACACACCTGTAATCTCAGCATCTATGGAGGCTGGGGCAGGAAGATTGCAAGTTCAAAGCCAGCCTCAGCAACTCTGGGAGGCCCTAAGCAACTTAGAAAGATCCTGTTTCAAAATAAAACATAAAAAGGGTGAGGATGTGGCTCAGTGGTTGAGAATCCCTGGATTCAAGCCCTAGTACTGAGGGGGGAAAAAAAAAAGATCTAAGCCAGAGGGACTGAGAGAGGTGGAATTCAAGTTTGAGATGAGCCTTAGCAAGTCAGTGAGACTGTCTCAAGTGAAAAATAAAGGACTGGGGATATAGCTCAGTTGGTAGAGTGTCTAGCATGAAAAAGGCCCTGGGTTCAATCCCCAGCACCACCAAAAAAAAAAAAAAAAAAGCACCTCTTCAAATGAAAAAATAAAAAGGGTTGGGGATGTAGGTCAATGGTAAAGAGCTCTTGAATTCAATGGTTCAATTCCACATTGGGAGGTGGGGGGGAGTTCAGTACCCGGTCAGGACTTTAACTGACTTAACAAATAGAACAACTGTTTATAACCTTTTGACATCTTCATTTTAAAATTTTTTACGACGAAATCCACCGGAGCTTTCCATTTCCTTCCAGTGATAATTCAAATCAAATTTAAATTGTGAAAATTTCAGAGGACTTTCAATTTAAAATTTTGCAAAAGCACGAGAAGTATTAAAATTAATGACTAACAGTTTCCTAAAAACAACTGCAAAGTTAGGTTTTGTCAACTTATATTAATGATTCATCCTATAAAGGGAGTGACAAAAATAAGTTATTTCAACATCAGACACTTGTTATTCACTTATAAATATTTAAGGATGGAGTCTGGCATACACAAGTTTGAATCTTGCCTCTACCATCTACTACCTGTGTGACCTGGAGCAAGGTACTTAATCATACTAAACTTCAGTTCTCTAACCTGAAAAATAGGGATATTGCACACCAAAAAATGTTGACAAAATTAAATGGGATAGGAAAGGGAGGGGGAATGGGATTAGGAAAGACAGTAGAAATAATTGGACATAACTTTCCTGTGGTCATATAGGAACAAACGACCAGTGTAACTCCACATCATGTACAACCTAAAGAATGGGAAGTTAAATTCAGTGTTTGTATAATATGTCGAAATGCATTCTAATGTCACATATAACTATCACATATTGACTCCTCAATAAATATTAGTTACTTTAACAGGGAACGGTGTTCAAGTCAATAAAAAAAATTATTTCTACCTTATCCTGATTATAATTTTACAAGGGAAAAACAATAAAAAGTACATTGCTTCTTTAATGGTATCATAGACACCGCGTTTCTCAATTACTTAATTACCAATGACTACTGTCATGCCATAAATACATGCAAGAATCAAGTGCCATAGCCAAAAGAATGGGGATTTAATTTAATATGCCAGTACACATGATGCTGTAGAGTACACGTGATAAACATGTCTTACTAGATTTATTCATTAAAATTTGAGTACAAAAGTACAGGTGGTAATTTACATGCAAGGTCCACCTACCAAAAAAATGTGATCCCTAATCTTCACCAGTTTCACTTTACTATTTTTTTCCCCAAGGAGTCTCCAGTGGCGATTAGCTTCACTCACCGCATATAAAAAACAAGCTGTTTTCTGTAAGAATACCTAGGCTCAAATTTTTCTCCTTACTACCAGTGTGAACCCTGGACAAGCTATTAAAGTAACGAAGCCTAAACTTCCACGTCTATAAAAGATAATAACACCTACCTACTCCACGGGGCTGTTACAAAGATCAAATGTGAATGTGCGTGAGTATGCTTCGTAAACTATCCAAGTGCCTCACGTCTCTATTGGTGAGGTTTCTATTAAGCTACGACTCTGAAAAATGTTCAACAATAATATCAAATTTCGTCATTCATTCTTGGACTCCATGACAGTGTTCGATGACCCATCTCATTTAAAATCACCAAAATCTCAATCATGAAACCGAATACTACTAAGCCGCTACTCCCACAAACACCCTCCAAGTAGGAAAGTACCTGCCCTGTACCCGGAAGGTCAGTAAGGTCCTCGGCAGACTCCGTCAACCGCCGTGGACTAAACACACAGCACTGCTTCACCACCGCCCGCCGCCCCGGTGGGCGAGCAAGAGCACTTCAGGACTCGCGTCCCGGGGAGGGTGCTCAACACCGCCGGCGCTCGGTTTTCAGGGCTGAGCGGCTCACGCCGCCGAACCGACAGGCTCCTACCCAGAGAACGAAAGCAGGAGAGCCCCGCTCGCCGGTGTCCGCAAAACAAACCCCGAGCTACGCCAAACAAAAGACGGGGCCAGAGCCGGGCCCGGAGCCACCCTGCGCGCTGCCCCGGGCGGGCGGCAAAGGGCAAGGTCTCCGAGCGGGGTCACGCCGTCCACTCGGCCGTGCCCCGCACGTCTTCCGCGAAGTTTCAAAGTCAACAGAGAAGTTGTGCGGCGCGGGGCAGGGCCGCGGGGCAGGAGCGCGGGGCCCGGGCAGGGCCGCGGGGCAGGGGCGCGGGGCAGGGCCGCGGGGCAGGAGCGCGGGGCCCGGGCAGGGCCGCGGGGCAGGGGCGCGGGGCAGGGCCGCGGGGCAGGAGCGCGGGGCCCGGGCAGGGCCGCGGGGCAGGGGCGCGGGGCAGGGCCGCGGGGCAGGGCCGCGGGGCAGGAGCGCGGGGTCGGGGCAGGGGCGCGGGGCCCGGGCAGGGCCGCGGGGCAGGGGCGCGGGGCAGGGGCGTGGGGGAGGGGCGCGCGGACCCCGCGCCCGCGCCCCGCGCCCCCAGCCCAGCCGCGCGGCCCGGTCTCCGCGGCGCCGCGCCCCCGCCCCCTCGCGCGGCAGGCGGGACGCGGCGGGGGCGCGCAGGCGGTCGCCCTCCGCCCCTCGCCCGCGGCCCGGCCGGCAAACGGCCCGGCGCGCCGCCGCCCGCCGCAAGCGTCGCGGGCCCCGCGCGGGCCCGGCCCGAACCCCGGCGCGGTGCAAGCGCGGGCGCCGCGGCGCCGCCGACCTACCTTCCTCGGCGGTGTCCATCTTGTCTGGGGGACCGCGGTGACGCAGCCGCGAGGCTCTCGCGGCCAGGCCCGAGCCTTCCGGCCGGGCGGGAAAGAAGGGAGGGGAAGGAGGGGAGGAGGGAGAGGGAGCCGAGCCCGGCAGGTGCGTGTGCTCAGGTGCGAGAGAGGAAGCGAGAGGCAGGAGAGAGGGGGAGAGGGAGAGGGAGAGAGGCTGACAGAAAGCGAGCGTCGGGGAGGGGGAGGGGCGGGAGGCCGAGAGGCGAGGCCTGGGCGGGGCGCGCGGCGGAAGGGGCGGGGCGCCAACGACAGGTGGCGTCACTTCCGGCGGCCGCGCGTTCAGGCCCCTGTGCGGCGGGCTGCGGGGGCGGGGAGCGGCCTGGCGGCGCGGGCGGCGCGGGCCGCGCGGGGTGGCGGGGCGGAGCGGAAGCCTTAGCGGACACTAAGCTTGGAGGCCGCGTTCTCGGGGACAAAGGAAGCGCGGCGCCGCGGATCCGAGTGGCGCGAACGAGCGCCTGGTGGTGAGGCCGCGAGCCCTGAGCGCGCCCAGACCCGCGTGCGGGACAAAGGCCCCACCTTCGGGGAGCTGGTAACAATAACCCAGGCGCTTGGGAAACGCTTCTGCCGCCCGCGCCCGAGATTCCGGTGCCGAGAGCAAGCGTCTCTGTTCGGCACCTGGGTAGTGAACAGTGCACGTTTTGAGAAAGTACTAAAACATCACTGCGATGTAAAAAAAACTGACCACCGAAACTCCTCCCGTGGAAACTGCTGCAATTAGGAGCTACCTAATTGAACCGCTGAGGCTGGAAGTGATCGCGTGCCTGACCAAAGCCGAATTGTTGAAAGATTGAACTGTGCCTTCAGTCAGTACCCTTCCTCGCGCTAATCCTTAGCTTGTGCTCTAAATGAGAAAATACAGATTAAAAGGGCTACACATTAGAATTGTCTGATTAGAAGCATAGAAGTTTCCCCAACTTCACTTTCTAAGCAGTATGCAGATGACTTAGCGAAAATTGATCCAAGAATGCTAACATTTTCTTCTGTGTTAGTGGACAAATTGGCAAGCCCCTTCCCTTGATCATCAATCAGAATAAGGATTAAAATAAAAGTAATGAAATGGAATCTTCCAAAGAGCAAGCAATCCCTGATTATCGTCACTAATTTGACTAATATCACTCGTTACTCAAAGCAGAAAAAAACTCAAACTCCTCTTGTTACAATAATGGAGACCCACTGATTTCAAGGTCTGGGCCCTGAGAATTGAGCAGACAACCATCCATAAAGATTTTTATACTATCTCCAAGGAGACTAAATTTGAGGGCAGCTCTGTCCCCAACCCCATTCTTTCCACACAACCCCAACAAGACCTCGCACTCCTAAAGCCTATGGCGGAGCACTCTTAGCTAGCTGATCCTGGGAGCACAGATAGGTACCATCCAGACCCATTGGAGACATAACATAAGGGAAAGGATTCTGAGAAAGATTTGCTGAAGAAAGTACTAGTAATACTTAGGACACTTATGTGAACATGCCGGCCACAGAGGAAGATTAGGACTAGAGGTGTGTGTGTGTTAGGTATGGAAGGCTTCCCCTCTGTTTAGGGTCCTTCCATTGTAATCCTTAAAGGAAAGTTCCTCGGAACAAATTCTCCTTTCTACATAATAATATCCTGTTCAATTACCTTTTTTCTTTTAGATTTGGACTGTTAAATATAAGCGTAATTAACCAACATTTATTTAAGTCCTTACTATGTGCCAGCCCTTTCATTTGGGTAAATCAGTCAGATTTACCTTGGTTGCCATCAACAGGAATAAGGGAAGTGGGAGGGATGGACTGTTGATAGGAACAAGTTGTGAGAAGGGTAGGAGTCTCCTGGGCCTCAAGGACCAATGGAGTCAGAGTCCTCCTCTCTGCTACCATCCCTTAGCTCGACACCTCTCTGCACATTGGCTTCATGCTGTCCAGTTAACTTCCTCCACATGAGTGGAAACAAGGCCAGTGACAGCTCTCAGTGTCACTACTTCAGCCTCACCATTAGGCTGTGAATGATGACCTCTTGAATTAAAAATTCCCAGGAAAGGACAATTCATCTGCCCAGCAACTCTCCCATCCCTGAACCAAATGATTGTGCTGAAGAACTAGGATCTATCAAGACAGGAACACAAGCATATTCTTGTAATTCTGCTGTATGTGTTTTCACTGCAACAATATAAGAGTCTACTTAGTCAGCCATAAATTGAGTAAGAGGGTACTATCCTTAGAAAATGGTTTGGTTGAAGGGCCCATTGTGATTAAGGCCTGGTTCCCCAACTCCCAGGGTGCTATTGAGAAGTGTGGAACCTTTGGGAGGTGGGGCCTAGCATGAGGTCTTTAGGTCATTGGGGGTGTATCCTCAGAAGAGAGTTCTTATGGAACTTCTTGGTAGTTCCAGTAGGTCATGATAAAAGCCCGAGTTTGACCCTACACAGCTCTTGGCTCCTGAGTTGAGATGTAATCACTTACTCTTCTCTACACTGTGCCATCCACCATTCATCTTGAGATCCTCCCCAGAAGTAAACTTACATAGGTGCCATGCCCTTGAACCTTCAACAATGTGAACTGAATAAGCCTCTTTTTGCTTCATAAGTAGCTCCTGTCAGATATTTTCTTACAGTGTTAAAAGTTGACTCATATGGGGGAAGTGGGGGAGGACACCATATAATTTTTTGAGTACTAACTATAACAATAACAAACTAACAATAACAGTAACTAACCAAGCTCCCTATTATGTCCAGTGATATCAACAGCAATCCCTTGAAGTTAATATACCCATTTTACAGATAAGCCTTCAGATTCACAGCTGGTGAACAACTACCCCTAGGCCATACATGAAGCAGAAGAGGAATCACAATGCAGGCATAGTTCTGTCCAACTCTGAGCCTCCACTTTGTGAGCCTCATTGGTTTGACTTTAGTAGCCTCTCATGGCCATTAACTTTTTTTTTTTTTTTTTTTCCAAATTTGACTCTTTATTAAGCCGGCCAGCTGACTGTCTCACACTGCCCCCGAAAATGGCAATTACGAGAACAGCCCCGACCATAGGGTTGTAGGGCTTCTTTTTTTTTTTTTTTTTTTTTTAATTTATTTTTATTGTAAACAAATGGGATACATATTGTTTCCGTTTGTACATGAAGTAAAGGCATACCATTTGTGTAATCATGCATCTACATAGGGTAATGGTGTTTGATTCATTCTGTTATTTTTTCCTTCCCCCCCACCCCTCCCACCCCTCTTTTCTCTCTATAGAGTCCCTCCTTCCTCCGTTCTTGCCCCCCTCCCATCCCCCATTTTGTATCATCTTTCTCAGCGAGATCATTCATCCTTTGGTTTTTTGATATTGGCTTATCTCACTTAGCATGATATTCTCCAATTTCATCCATCTGCCTGCAACTGCCATAATTTTATCATTCTTTATGGCAGAGTAATATTCTATTATATATATACCACAGTTTCTTTATCCATTCATCAATTGAAGGACATATAGGTTGGTTCCACAATCTGGCTATTGTAAATTGAGCAGCTATAAACATGAATGTTGCTGCAACTCTAGTATGCTGATTTTAAGTCCTTTGGGTATTGTTGTGGGCCATGCCATGCGGACTACGCCGAGATGGTGCCTGGCAGCCAGCCAGAGGTTGTTTTGATCACATCAGCAGTGAGGAGGTTGATTAATATAAGCGCACCCAGGTGATTTATCATTGGCTGTATTCAATTAAGTCCATGCACACAACGTGTGCACAGGTGTTCCTGAGTGCTTCTGCTCGGGCCTGCTCGTTTTAACCTTTGCCGTGATAGGGCAGCTGGCTCCTCGCCTGATCTCAACTGGCGTGGCCCACTCTCCGCCTCCTGGAGGGAATATAAGCAGGCAGTAAGTAGAAGGAGAAAAGAAGCAGCTAGCAGTAATCAGAAGAAGCAGCTAAAAGAAGCAGCTAGCAGAGAAAAGAAGCAGCTAGCAGAGAGAAGAAGCAGCAAGCAGTAAGCAGCAGGCAGCAGCAGAAGGCAGATCGTAGAGCGGAGAACTGAGAACACACCTCTAGGTTGCAGATCACAGTTCACAGGATGTGGGACCTACCTCTAAGAAGAAGAAGCAGAACTCTAAGAAGAAATAAAACTCTGATAAGCGTAGCAAACCTCTCTTTCTCTAAAAACTTCCTCTAAAAGCAAAGTCTCTCTCTAAGAAAAATTTCTCTTCCTCTAAGCAAAGCCTCTCTTCCTCTCAAACTCTCTCTTCCTCTATAAATTAGTGAATATAGGAAAAGTATTTTATTCCCAGTCCACCTCCGATAAATACCCGTGCAATCGTTGCTGCAGGCGGTAACAAATATCCCCGGGATTGTTGCCACGGGCGGCGACAGGGTATAGGCCAAGGAGTGGGATAACTGGGTCAAATCATGGTTCCATTCCAAGCTTTCTGAGGAATCTCCACACTGCTTTCCACAGTGGCTGCACTAATTTGCAACCCCACCAGCAATGTATGAGTGTACCTTTTCCCCCACATCCTTGCCAACACCTATTGTTCCTTGTTTTCTTGATAATCACCATTCTAATTGGGTGAGATGGAATCTTAGGGTAGTTTTGATTTGTATTTCTCTTATTATTAGAGATGTTGAACATTTTTTCATATATCTGTTGATTGCTTGTAGATCTTCTTCTGTAAAGCATCTGTTCATATCCTTAGCCCATTTGTTGATTGGATTATTTGTATTCTTGGTGTAGAGTTTTTTGAGTTCTTTATATATTCTGGAAATTAGTGCTCTATCTGAAGTATGAGTGGCAAAGATTTTCTCCCACTCTGTAGGTTCTCTCTTCACATTGCTGATAGTTTCCTTTGTTGAGAGAAAGCTTTTTAGTTTGAATCTATCCCAGTTATTGATTCTTGCTTTTATTTCTTGTGCTATGGGAGTCCTGTTAAGGAAGTCTGATCCTAAGCCAACAAGGTGAAGATTTGGACCTACTTTTTCTTCTATAAGATGCAGGGTCTCTTCTCTGATTCCAAGGTCCTTGATCCATTTCGAGTTGAGTTTTGTGCACGGTGAGAGATAGGGGTTTAGTTTCATTCTGCTGCATATGGATTTCCAGTTTTCCCAGCACCATTTATTGAACAGGCTATCTTTTCTCCATTGCATATTTTTGGCCCCTTTTTCTAGTATGAGAAAATTGTATGTATTTGGATTTGTGTCCGTGTCCTCTATTCTGTACCATTGATCTACCTTTCTATTTTGGTACCAATACCATGCCATTTTTGTTACTATTGCTTTGTAGTATAGTTGAAGTTCTGGTATTGCGATACCCCCTGTTTCATTCTTCCTGCTAAGGATTGCTTTAGCTATTCTGGGTTTCTTATTCTTCCAGATGAATTTCATGATTGCTTGCTCTATTTCTGTAAGGTACATCATTGGGACTTTAATTGGAATTGCATTGAATCTGTATAGCACTTTAGGTAGTATGGCCATTTTGACAATATTAATTCTGCCTATCCAAGAACATGGGAGATCTTTCCATCTTCTCAGGTCTACCTCAGTTTCTTTCTTCAATGTTTTATAGTTTTCATTGTAGAGATCTTTTCCCTCTTTGGTTAGATTGATTCACAAGTATATTTTTTTTTGAGGCTATTGCAAATGGAGTTGTTTTCCTCATTTCCCTTTCAGATGTTTCATCGCTTGTGTATAAAAATGCTTTAGATTTATGTGTGTTGATTTCATAGCCTGCTATTTTGCTGAAATCATTGATGAGGTCTAGAAGTTTTCTGGAGGAGTTGTTTGGATCTTCTAAATACAGAATCATGTCATCAGCAAATAGTGACAGCTTATGTTCCTCTTTTCCTATTCATATCCCATTAATTTGTTTAGTCTATCTAATTGCTCTGGCTAGAGTTTCGAGGACAATGTTGAATAGAAGTGGTGAAAGAGGACATCCCTGTCTTGTTCCTGTTTTTAAAGGGAATGGTTTCAGTTTTTCTCCATTAAGAATGATATTGGCCATGGGCTTAGCATAGATATCCTTTACAATGTTCAAGTATGTTCCTTCTATCCCTATTTTTTCTAGTGTTTTGAGCATGAAGGGGTGTTGTATTTTGTGGAATGCTTTTTCCGCGTCAATTGAAATAACCATATGATTCTTATCCTTAAGTCTACTGACATGATGGATTATGTTTATTGATTTACGGATGTTAAACCATCCTTGCATTCCAGGGATGAACCCCACTTGATCTTGGTGCACAATTTTCTTAATGTGTATTGGATATGGTTTGCCAGTATTTTGTTAAGGATCTTTGCATCTATACTCATCAAGGATATTGATCTAAAATTTTCTTTCCTTGATGTGTCTTTTCCTGGTTTGGGTATGAGGGTGATATTAGCTTCATAGAATGAGTTTGGTAGGGTATCCTCCTTTTCTATTTCCTGGAATACTTTGAGAAGTATTGGAATGAGTTCTTCTTTGAAGGTCTTGTAGAACTCGGCTGAGAATCTGTCAGGTCCTGGGCTTTTCCTGGATGGTAGGTTTTTAATGGCTTCTTCTATTTCATTGCTTGATATTATTCTGTTTAAATTGTGTATATCCTCATGGTTCAGCTTGGGAGGAGCATATGTCTCTAGAAATTTGTCAATGTCTTCGGTAGTTTCTATTTCATTGGAATACAGATTTTCAAAGTAGCTTCTCATTATGTTCTTTATCTCAGTGGTGTCTGTCTTGATATTTCCTTTTTCATCACGAATTTTAGTAATTTGAGTTTTCTCTCTCCTTTTCTTTGTTAGTGTGGATAAGGGTTTGTCTATTTTGTTTACTTTTTCAAAGAATCAACATTTTGTTTTGTCAATTTTTTGAATTGTTTCTTTTGTTTCAATTTCATTGATTTCAGCTCTGATTTTAATTATTTCCTGTCTTCTACTGCTTTTGCTGTTATTCTGTTCTTCTTCTTCTAGGGCTTTGAGCTATAATGTTAGGTCATTTAGTTGTTGACTTTTCATTCTTTTCTGGAATGTGCTCCATGCAATGAATTTTCCTCTTAGTACCGCTTTTATAGTGTCCCAGAGATTTTGATATGTTGTATCGTCGTTCTCTTTGACCTCTAAGAATTTTTTATCTCCTCCCTGATGTTTTCTGTTATCCATGTTTCATTCAATAGCATATTATTTAGTGTCCAGGTGTTGGAGTAATTTCTGATTTTTATTGTGTCATTGATTTCTATTCTCAGTCCATTATGATCTGATAGAATACAAGGCAGTATCTCTATTTTTTTGCATTTCCTAAGGGCTGCTTTGTGGCACAACATATGGTCTATTTTCGAGAAGGTTCCATGTGCTGCTGAGAAGAAAATGAATTCGCTCGGTGATGGATGGAATATTCTATATATGTCTATTAAGTCTAGGTTATTGATTGTGTTATTGAGTTCTATGGTTTCTTTGTTTGGTTTTTGTTTGGAAGATCTATCCAGTGGTGACAGTGGTGTGTTAAAGTCACCCAGAATTATTGTGTTGTGGTCTATTTGATTCCTGAAATTGAGAAGGATTTGTTTGATGTATGGGATGCACCATTGTTTGGGGCATAAATATTTACTATCGTTATGTCTTCCTGATTTATGGTTCCGTTAAGCAATATGAAATGTCCTTCTTTATCCCTCTGACTAACTTTGGCTTGAAGTCCACTTTATCTGATATAAAGATGGAAACTCCTGCTTTTTTACTGAGTCCCTATGCATGGTAGGTTTTTTCTCATTCTTTCACCTTTAGTCTGTGGACGTCCTTTTTTATCAGATGAGTCTCTTGCAGGCAGCATATTGTTGGGTCTTTCTTTTTCTGCCTGTCTGTGTCTTTTGATTGATGAGTTTAGGCCATTAACGTTCAGGGTTATTATTGAGATATGATTTATATTCCCAGTCATTTGAGCTTATTTTTGGTTTTTAACTTGGCTTGGATTCTCCTTTGAGTGGGTTTTTCTCTAAGGTAGTTCCTCCCTTTGCTGACCTCCATTGTTGTTTTTCATTTCCTCCTCATGGAATATTTTGTTGAGAACATTCTGTAGTGCAGGCTCTCTATTTGTAAATTCTTTTAACTTTTGTTTATCATGGAAGGATTTTATTTCATCTTCAAATCTGAAGGTCAGTTTTGCTGGGTATAGGATTCTTGGTTGGCAACCCAGTTCTTTCAGAGCTTGAGATATGTTGGTCCAGGCCCTTCTAGTTTTTAGAGTCTGGGTTTAGAAGTCAGCTGCTATCCGTATTGGTCTCCCCCTATATGTAATCTGATACTTTTCTCTCACAGCCTTCAAAATCCTATCTTTATTTTGAATGTTAGGCATTTTCATTATAATGTGCCTTGGTGTGGATCTGTTGTGATTTTGTGCATTTGGTGTTCTGCAAGCCTCTTGTATTTGATTTTCCATTTCATTCTTCAGGCTTGGGAAATTTTCTGATATTATTTCATTGAATAGGTTGTTCATTCCTTTGGTTTGTATCTTTGTGCCTTCCTCAATCCCAATAATTCTTAAATTTGGTCTTTTCATGATGTCCCACAGTTCTTGGAGATTCTGTTCATGATTTCTTACCATCTTCTCTGGTTGGGCAACTTTATTTTCAAGATTAATTATTTTGTCTTCATTGTCTGAGGTTCTGTCTTCCAAGTGGTCTAGTCTTTTGGTGATGCTTTCCATTGAGTTTTTTATTTGGTTTATTGTTTCCTTCATTTCAAGGATTTCTCTTTGGTTTTTTTTTTTTTTTTTTTTTTTTTAGAATCTCTATCTCTTTGTTGAAATGATCTTTTGCTTCCTGCAGTTGCTCTTTCAACTGCTTATTGGTATTATCATTCATTGCCTGCATTTGCTCTCTTATCTCATCCTTTACTTCACGAATCATCTTAATCATGTATAATCTGAAGTCCTTTTCTGACATTTCTTCTACCGTACTGTCATTAGATTCTATTAATATAGAATCTGGATTTATTTGGATCATTTTCTTCCCTTGTTTTTTCATGTTGCTCATGTATCTTCCTCTCTAGCAGTGCAGATCTGGGGTATTGCAGATTTCCCCCTATAGGCTTATAGTGGCCCTATAGGTTTTCAAAACCCTTTCTTTAAGGGGAGATCAATATTAGCAGTGCCCAATTCAGACACTATGCAATCCTAGTCCAAATCGCCACTATGAGGATAATGACAATATTGTCATAATAAACAGAATGAGTTCAAATATTATGTTCAATATACCAAACAGATTTGTAATAAGGTCTGCAGTTTCTAATGAAGGACAAAGAGGATGCAGAGGGATGTAGGATGTAGCTGTTAATGGGATAAGAAAAGAATATATGGAAGTTCTAGATAATAGAAAGGGTGAGAGTATAATCAAAAGAAATTGGATGTTAGCATGCAAAAAGGAAGAAAGAGACTCTGAGGGAACAGGTATACAAAAAGAAAACAGAGCAAGAAAAGTAAAGAAATAAAAACTTAAGATTGTTCAATAAGGAGAAAAAGGGAAATCTACACTATAACAGTCATATAGTAATGAAACCTCCCAGTGTTCAGTAGCCTGATGCATGAGAGGTACCTGACAATGAGCTTCAAGCCTCCAGCAGGCATCTCAGGATGGGATTTGCCCCACCTAAAGATCGGAGCTAGGCTTCCAGGATTATCCACGATGGCCACTCTGGCTTCCAAATGTGTTGGCAAATGGGGAGCTGCAGCTCAGGTTGTGGATGTGGTCAGCTGGAGGTCCTGGAGGCGGGGTGTGGTTGGTCAGGCAGGGGTTCTGGAGGTCAGGTGTGTTTGGTGTGGTTGCGGGATCCTGGGGGCCGGGCACAGTCAGTCGGTCTGGGGATACTGGTGGCAGGGAGCAGTCAGTCGATGTGAGGGCCCCGGAGGCAGGGAGTGATCGGTTGGGCTGAGGTGTCCTGGAGACGGGGCTCAGTCAGTGCGGCCAGGGGTCCTAGGGGGCCTGGCTATTGTCTCAAAATGGCAGCAGCCACGTGTAATCAAACCTGCAGGTACTGTGACAGTGAACTTCCAGGCAGCAGCAGGCACTGGCGCTCCACTGGTGGTCGGTGATCAGTTTGCTGACTGTCCTGGGACGATCAGGAGGTGAACCTCGTGTGGTGGGTGATGGATAGGTGTAAGGCAGACGATGGACAGGCGAGAGGCAGGTAAATGGCGGATGATAGGCGCCTGACAGTGAGCAATCCGCCGGCCATTAACTTTATTATTCAATTTTTTTTTTCTTTTTACTTAAGCTTAAGTTTATATAGAACCCATGACCTTACAATAATTGTCAAGAATTGCTGTTGAAGAAGTATAGATGTGGTAATGTGCCTTATCATAAACTTGACTTCATTGACATTAACAAGTCATTGAAAGCAATGTATGATATTACTTCATATTAACCTCTTCCCTTCCTATTTTCTCTTACCTTTTCATCTTCCTTTCCTTCGTGTCTTCCTGTCTTTTTTCCTTTTCTGACTTTCATTTCCATTTCTCTTCCCTGAAGTGAGACTCAAGAATTATGTAGGCAAGAATGTGAGAGCAGAAAGGAAAGGCATGCAGGTGGCCAAGACTGGTGTGGGTAGATAATTGATAACTTTGAGCAAATAAGTAAATTCATTAAGAATAATGATGACCAGCCACGTGCAGTGGCTCATGCCTGTAATTCCAGTGGCTTGGGAGGCTGAGGCAGGAGGATCACAAGTTCAAGGCCAGCCTCAGCAACTAAACAAGACCCTAAACAACTTAATAAGACTCTGTCTCAAAATAAAAAAAATAAAAAGGGCTGTGGATGTAGCTCAGTGGTTAAGTGTCCCTGGGTTCAATCCCTGGTACCAAGAAAATTTCTATGTGGATGTATGTGCATCTATGTATATGTGTTTATGCATACGTGAATATATATAGATATACATTTATATGACCAATTTCCTAGTACTCTCCTCTGAAAGGATCAATAAACAGTGATACCCCAGTGGCTATGAGTATGCTCAATAACTAGGGTTTGGGTTTCTAACATCATGTGTTCCACTAAAAGGAACCACAACTATTTGCAGCAATGGCAGTGTTTAGGACTGAGCAGAAAAACTGGATGAGCCTGGAATATCTTACACCAGAAATTGAGGAAGTGCTTACAGACTGATGCACTTGTTAAACAGACACAGAACCCAGCTCAAAGGGACTCCCAGTGACTCCACTCCCTCCCTCCAATTCCCCACTGCCATGAACTGAGAAGCTTTCCTCTGCCATGCCCTACCACCATGATGTTCTGCCTCATCTCAGACCCAGAGCAATGGAGTCAGCCAGCCACGGACTGAGACCTCTGAAACATGAGTTGAAATAAATCGTTCCCCATCTAAATTGTTTTCGTCAGGTATCGTAGTCTCAGAGACAAAAGCTAACACAGTGAGCAAGGTTACCACTGATGAAATGGATGAAGAAAATGAGAAAAGCAGTTTGCCAAGAGTGCGTGCATGAGCAATTCTGAAGAACTCTCCAGAGGAACTGGGGTAGAGGGCGTCCAGTTCAACACAAGCTCTGTGTTCTTTCAAACTGCCAGGGATTTGATGAGACAGAGAAGGACTGGGGAAGTTCTTCTGATTGGGAGGAGACCGAAGAGACACACACCTAAATGTAGAGTGTGTTCCTGGATGGGATCCTGACCAGAATTTTTTTTTTTTTTAAAGAAAAAAGGTGATGGTGGGGTGGGGGGATGTGTGGCACCCTGGGTACAAAACCCAGCATCACAAAAATTAAATAAATACATGAATAAATAAAAAGAAAAAAACATTCTTGGCAAAATTGAAATGTGAATAGGGTCTGTGAAGAGTGGTGTTGTAGCAACGCTGAGCTCCCTTGAGAGGTTCTTATCTGGGGAAACACATACTGGAGCATATACAGTTGATGTGGAATCAGGTCCCCAGCTTGTTTTCGAAAGTTCAAGAAAAGATTGATTGTGTTTTGAGTGGGGTGCGGGGGGGAGGGTAACAACCAGTGCCTCTGAATGGGGGCGAGTTAGGGGTTGTTTTGTACTGTACTTACATCTTTTCTTGAGTTTGAAATTATTTTAAAATCACTTTTTAAACTTTCTAAGAATGAATATGTCACTAACACCACAGTCCTCAAATTCAGAGGGATTTTTAGTTATCAGTACCTTTGAGTTCAATAAAACTTATGGACTTTGTTTCCCGAAAAAATTCCACAAAGAAAAACTTGGCATATAGTTTCAGCAGGATTCACAGATGACTCAAAGTCCATCACAAACCTCAGGTTTAAAGAACCTCTCATTTAAAGTATGGAGAAAAATTATAATATTCACCTCCCTTTCCAAGCATGTGGCAGGCTAGGTTACTTAGATAACAGTTGAAAACTCTGTGTGTGTGTGTGTGTGTGTGTAAAACTTTGGTTCACTGTCCCCCTTTGAGAGCAGTTGTGAGGGTCCTAGGGAAGTCTCCTGATAGAAGGTAGGTCTCCTAACAGATGCCTCACCTTGGGAAGAATGTGGATGCACATTCTTAATGTGTGTGTGTGTGTGTGTGTGTGTGTGTGTGTGTGTGTAAATTCTTCTTTGTTTTGTTTTGTGTTTTTGTATTTGGGAATGAATTCAGGGGCACTTTACCACTGAGCTATACCCCAAGTCCTCCAATCTTTTGTTCTTATTTTTTATTTTGAGACAGGGTCTCACTAAGTTACTGAGGACCTTACTAAGTTGCTGAGCTGTCTTCAAACTTGTGATCCCCAGCTTCGGCCTCCCGAGTCGCTAGGACGAGAGGCGTGTGCCACTGTGCTCAGCTATATACATATTTCTTAAAGGCTCTGAAAAACATGTACCAGTCCAAAATATAGGAACAAGAGGACACCAAAAGGTAAATGGAACAGGGAAATCACCTTTGCTCTGCTGAATGGGGCGAACTTGAACTTCTGTTCTGACAGTTTTCAGGGACGAGAATGACCACTGTTAAAATCCAGAGCTGCCAGGGGCCAGGGGTCTAGAGGCCCTCCCTGTAGAGCCTGCCTAAGAACGTCATGGCTGCCTTCTCAGGGCAATGGTGAACAAAGGAGTCTGACTCCCCTCAGAAACTTCTAGGAATCTCTAGGAATCCTGTCTCAGCTGAGCCTTTAAAATTTCCTGAAAAATCGTATCCACACCTCAGCCCTGGCATGGGCTTCACTCCAAACTCATACATCAGTAATCCAATAATTTCAAGCAGTTAACTGTGTTAAAAATAATCCTGGGCTGCTGGAGTCCCTGAGCCCCTGGCAAAAGCAAACATGAGGGGCCAGCTTGTGGTTCAGTGGTAGAGCCCTTGACTAGAACGTGCAAGCACTGGGTTCAAGCCTCAGCACCACATAAGAATAAATAAATAAAGTACTGTGTCCATCTATAACTAAAAACAATTTTAAAAAAGAAAACATGAATTCCCTTTAGAAGATATAGTTCTATGGTACTTACCGTCCTTGTAAATTTATTTGTGGAGATTCTTTTTCTTTTGTTTTGTTTTTGTTTTGGTACCAGGAATTGAACCCAGGGTGCTTAACTACTGAACCACATCTCCATCCCTTTTTTAAAATTCTGAGACAGGGTCTCACTGAGTTCCTGAGGGCCTCACTAAATTGCCAAGGCTGTCTTTGAACTTGGAATCCTCCTGCCTCAGCCTCCCAAGCTGCTGGGATTACAGTCGTGTGCCACCACACCAAGCTTGTGGAGAGTCTTTAAGGGCTAGGGGTGTTTGCGTGTGCATATACACACATATATAAGGACACTGTGAGCAAGAGATAAACAACAGACAGCAGAAATCATCCCACACAAACCTCAGGTATGGCAGTTACCAGACACAAATTATATAGCAACAACACTTACTATGACATTTTTTGAAAAGACTTATGATACCATTTTATTTTAATATAATAATTTCACACAGGAGTTCTACCTTTTGCCACCGTTTAAACATAAAAAGAAAACTTGTCTTTGTGAAATGAAGGTGTACATGATTTTTTAGGATGTACACAAAATCTTTAGAGCTCAGCATTTTGCCACCAGTGAGAACATACTTGTCCTTCCGCACCTGAGAGACCGTGGCTGGCGCCTCCTACATGGCAGGAGCCCTCTGAGCCCACAGAGGGTAGACGTGCAGAAGGTTGTCAGTAAGCATTGGTTGAATGAATAAAGACTGATTTTCCAGAAGATATTTTGTTGTTAAAATAGCAACATCTATCTGAATGAAGAGACAAATTCACAAGTTAGCTGAAAAAAAAATCAAAGGAGTACCAGTTTTATTTTAGGTGACTGTGTCTGTATTTTATATCAGGATTTCTTTGTTATAACTAATTCAATTTAAATTACATGTATTGAGTCAAATAAAATACTATCACATGCACAAGGCCCTGGGTTCAATCTCCAGCACCAAAAAATAAATAAAATAAAATATAATAAAATACTCTAATAGGGTACCTTGTGTTTCTTATTCTTAATATATTCAGATACAATATTCACATAAAAATTTCTTAAAATTTAACTGCTTAGATGAAGGCCTCCTAGACACAGTTTTCTTTTTTTCCAAACTTTTGTTATATTTTGAAATAAACAGAAAAGCTGAAGGAATAATACAAAGAACATCTTACACCCTCAACCCATTTTTAATAATTGTTAATAGTTAACAATATATACTTTAGCTATAGATTTTCATTAGGAAATATGTATTTGAATTTTTTTTTTTTGCCCCTAAACTCTTTATCATGTATCTCTCAGGGTCAGAATAATCTCCTTGAAAGCCATTATCACATCATAAGAATATGTAGAATCCAAAGTCACCTAATTGTCCCAAGAATGTCTTTTATGATTTTGTCTGTTTTAACAAAGATCCAGTCTGGTTTCATATATTACCACTGGCTTGGTCTCATGTTGCCCTGTACTCTCAACTGGTCCCGAACCTTTGTTTTCCAGTGACAATGCCTATTGATCACAGGACAGTTATTTTATACAATGTCCTTCATTCTACATTGATCTGATTGACTCTTGGTGTCACTTAACTTGTTCCTTTAGCCCCTGTATTTCCAATAAAGTAGACAGGCCTATAGGCTTCATTGGATTGCATTTTGATTCATCATACACAAATGGGGTATAACTTTTCATTTCTATGGTTGTGCACAATGTAGATTCACACCATACATGTAATCATACATATACATAGGGTAATGATGTCTGTCATTCTACTATCTTTCCATCCCTCACCTCCTCCCACCCCATTTTCCTCTACACCATCCAAAGTTCCTTCATTCTTCTTTCCCCCCCGACCCTGCCACCCCTCCTTGTTATGTATCTTCATCCACTTATCAGAGAAAACATTTGGCCTTTGGTTTTTTTGGGCTTGGCCTATTTCATTTAGCATGATATTTTCCAACCTCATCCATTTACCTGCAAATGCCATAATTTTATTCTTCTTTATGGCTGAGTAATATTCCATTATGTATATATACCACAGTTTTTTTATCCATTCATCTGTTGAAGGGCATCTAGGTTGGTTCCATAATCAAGGTATTGTGAATTGAGCTGCTATGAACATTTGGCTGCATCACTATAGTATGCTGATTTTAAGTCCTTTGGGTATAAACTGAGGAGTGGAATAGCTGGGTCAAATGGTGATTCCATTCCGTATTTTCTGAGGAATCCCCATACTGCTTTCCAGAGTGGCTGCACCAATTTGCTAGAATATTAGCTAGAATATTTCATGATGATGATGATGATGATGATTTCTTCATATTGCAATACATCAAGAGACAAGAAAATCAAGTTGTATCATTATTAGTGTGTCTGTGTGTGATCACTTGGTTATGGTGGTGGCTGCCAAGCCTCACCACTTATTAAGAGGGATAATACATTAAAGCCACATCCTCACATTTTTTCATTCGTATCTTTTTCATTTAGTAGGACAGCCAAAATAAATTTGTTAGTACAAGAGATCAAAGTCTGGACCTCATGTATGCTAGGCAAGCATTCTACCACTATACCCCTCGCTGCACAAGAGTCAAATTTTAACATTTTTTAAATCTGAAATTGCATGTTTTCATTAAAAACACTATTGTTGATATTCATAAAGATAAACTTATTTTAGAAAACCTTCTAAGCTCTTTATCATAAAATTCCCTCATAAGTTTTCCAATGAGATAAAACCTCAGACTGTTTGTGTTGATCTTTTTCTCCCTTCTTGATCTTCTAATCCTTACACAAAAAGAGGGAGGAGGAGTTGGAGGGAGGAAAGAGACAAATCAGGGTTAGCTCTTACCAGGATGTTTACCCAGGTGACACGCTGTACCTGGAAGTTCCTTCTGAAGAGACAGAGGTGGAAAAGCAGGAGCGGGGAATCCCTCTCTTGAGCCTCACATACGTTCAGATGCACCTGCCTTGCTGAGCCCACGACTCATGGAACCGGACAAAGGGAAAGGCTCACCCACAAGAGACAGGACGTAGAGAATGCATGGAGGTGCTTAGAGGAACCGAGGACTCGGTCTCCCTGCTGCCACATCAAGCAGTTCAGTGACTCCTAGATAAACACTCAGTTCTGAGGTTCAGCCAATGCTAGCAGCTGAGCGGGTGCCTCCCAGGCTGTCGGAGTTAGCAGTTGACACCAGCCCTGGGATTGCAAGCCCAATCTGATATTCACAGAGGATTCTTCTCAGAGCTTCTGTGGGTTATGTGGCCCTGCTGACACCTTGATTTTGAACTTCTCAACTCCAAAACTCTGCAAGAATAGCTTTTTGTTGTTTTAAGCCTCCTAGTTTGTGGTAACCTGTTACAACAGCGCAGGAAACAAATCCAGTGGGTCAAGAGTTGTTTTGCAGCAACCTGACTCATGGCCAGTTCAGACTGTAGCATTGGCTTGGTCACCCCATCTGCTGAGCCATGTTTCCGTCGCCAACGCTGCACACAGCTGCACATGGTGCTCGGGAACAGCTCCCTAGGCCCCGTCTTGCTAACTGATGAGTCTCTTTAAATATACATTTGCAACTGATATTTTGGCTCCTGTCTCCAATTGTATACAAATGGTCCTCAACTGAAAAGTTTCAGCTTTGAAATGGTGGGAGGTCACATGCACACAGACATCCCATTTTGCACCGCCAGGCAGTGTTCACACAAGATGTTCAACAGTTCATTATAATATAGGCTTTGCGTTAGACGACTTTGCCCAACTATGAGCTAAGGTATGTAAGTGTCCTGAGGCCCGTTAAGGGAGGACAGGCTAAGCTGATGTTTAGTACGCTAGGTGGATTAAATGCACCTTGACTTATATTATTTTCAATTTAGGTTGGGTTTATCAGGATGTGGCCCTCTCATAAGACAAGGAGCATCTGTCTTTGCTCTCAGGTGAATTCTTCCTTAGAGCTTTATCTTAGATGCATGGAACCCTAAGGAAACCTTAGGGGTTATGTGGCATCTCTCACTCTTCATTCATGGCGACCACTAAACTCTGCCACTGAGTTCCTCTGGTTGTCTTCATTATTGCTATGGACTAAATGGGCCCCTAGAAACTTTGTGTGGTCAAGCCCTGATTCACAATGGGATGGCACTTGGAAATGAGGTCTTTGGGAGGTATTTAGGTTTAGATGAGGTCATGAGGGGAGGACCCCCAGGAGAGAGATTGCTCTTCTCTTTCCCTCTTCCCTACGTGAGGGCACAGTGAGAAGGTGACAATCTGTAAAGCAGTAAGAGGGCCAGAACCAGACATTGGACATGCTGGTCTCTTGATCTAGAACTTTCCAAACTCCTCTAGAACTGTAAGAAGTAAATACTTGTTGTTTGGGCCACTCAGTCTGCAATGTTCTGTCGTAGCAGTCTAAAAACTAATGATGACAATTATCACCAAAGATGTTTGGGTCCTTATTCTGCACAATATGCTGGATTAGGCCCTGACAATAAGCAGGTTTGGCAGGTCTACAACCTGCTTTTCGCCCTCAGAGAAGGCTACAATTGGATTAGAAGCTACTGTCTAGCTTTACTAGGAAATAATCTTTTTTACAACATCATTTGGGGCATCCATGTAAAGATTGCCATTCTGACTTTTTAGATGTAAATTTGGGGTCTAAGTAGAAATTCTGTAACTCTTAGGTGTAAATCTTCTCTTTGATCAAAAATGTTAAAATGTACATATGCATATATACATTGTTTTGTGAATTCCCCCTTCCCTCTAGCAATAAAATCCTTCTTTCTTTTAGAGAACTACTCTTTCCTCACTCGAAACAGAGTTCCACAGGGAGCTTTCAGGCCCCCACAGGCCCACCCTGCCCTCCCCTTGGGAGGACACATGGTCTCCGCTCGGACAGAAGGCCCATGCCACTGATGCCCGTGGACTGGCATATCTAAACCTGGTCCCTTCTCCCTGTCCACTACCTGTTCCATTCCACCGTAAGCCCAGGTTTTAGACTCATAAATTGAATCAACAGAGTTTGACACTGATTCTAACAATATTTTTGTTTTAAATTCTAACCAGTTGTTCAGAGAATCCGATTCTAATCAAGCTCTTGCTGAGTACCAGCACTGTCCAATGTCACAGGAAAAAAGATAGCTTCAGGATAAGGTCCCCAGGAATTCCAAGAGAACTGGGGAGGTCAGCTCAAGGACAGAGGGCTCTTGACATGCTTGACAGAGAAGAATTTCAGCATGCATCAGAAGAGGCACAGAGATTTATTTAGGAAAACAAGAAATACACATTCAAGAGAGAAGGTGGGACATCTCAGGACTGAGAGACGTACTCCTGGTGAGGAGTGGGTATGGGAAGGTGTGTAGGAATGACATCAATCTGGTGATCTCAAGACCATTTTTGGTGGTCTGGTCATTCCCAAGTCATTCTAACTTGGTTTCTGTTATCTAATCAACAGATAATGCTGGAAAGTCCCCTAACTTGTAAGTTTCTTAAAATGTCATTAACTTTTTTACTTTATTTATTGGTGAGTTGATTAACATAAAGTAGATTTATAGATTTTCTAGGAATTTGAGAGTGACCGGACTGGGAGAGAGACTGGCCTGGGGGGCGACAGGCCTGGGGTGGGGAGTGACAGACCTGAAAAAAGTATGCGTAACTTAATATTTAAATTATATTTCTTTGTCCTTCCTCTATGTCTCCTTGCTACCCAGTTATTATTTCTTCAATACTACTTAACAGCAGCGGCAGGGACAGAAGAGAACACTCAGGGAAGGGAGAACCCAAGCTGTACTGCCCAGAAGCCCCCACTGGGTGAGCACGGGGCCTGTGCCAAGCGCTCGTGATCTCACCAGAGGCTTGGCAACCTAGTGGTCACTGACAGAGGTGTCCCTCACCTCCCGCATTTCTGAGCTCACCCAGATGTTCAATCTCACTTTCTCCTTTACTTTCTTCCCTGTTGGGCTCCATGTCACACTTCTCCTAAGACAGCCCTCAAACTGTGCCCTACACTGCTATATGTTCCCCTTCCTTCTTAATAAGACCACAGGACCCCTTCTCTTGACCTGCCCAACTTCTGGGCTTTTTCGGAGAAACTGAATATACGAACAGACAATGACCAGACTGTGTCTGTAAAGGAACTCTATCCCACAATCTGCTGCAACCCTTGCAGGATGCCAAGCTGCATCCTCTGCAGAATCAACCAACACACTCAGGACTTCATCCATAACCACCAGCTTCCCAAATTTTTTGCTGCTGCTTACAATTTTTAGGACCAGAGAAAGGCAAATATGCTCCCCTAACCAGTCACGTGGGCTGCCCCATCTGCACATCTGCAGCATTTCTACACAAAAAGCACCACAGGAGGTTGACCTTTTTTTTTTTTTTTTTTTTTGAACCACGAAGCTTTCCCCCTCCTCTGCTAGCCTTGAGTCTTTGCCAAACACAAAAGGTGGTGGCTGACTTCTTCCGTAGAGCAGGCTCTGAGTGCCCTTTGCTTGTTCTCACTTGGGTGGTCTTTGTTTCTTTCCACTTCATTTTAGCAACTGGTCCTTAGGTCTTATGATTGTGGTCCTGCTCACCCCTGCCTTCAGATGACCCTCTCTAATTTCTCTCATCTGTCTCATGTCCCATGTCCCATGTCACAGGAATGACAGTGCCCAAGAATCGGCCTTTCCCTGCAATGACTCATCAAGTTCCTCATCATGGCAGGGAGACGCCAATCACTGCCCAACACCCACCAGCCTCATTTTAGCCCCAGTGCTAGGGAAGCAGTTGCCATAGTGATAGATGCAGCAGGCAGGCTCATTGCAGAGCAGCTCCCAGCAGCCAGCCCCCTCGAGGAGGGGTCAGGCCTCCGGCTTGGCCTGTGATGTTCAATGCCCCCATCCCCCACCTCCACCTCTGAGAGCTGAAGCAGGCTGGGAGTGGGAATCGTTCATGTCCATCACTCTTAAAGCCTTGGCTTAGCACTCCCCTCCCCCATTGTTAATGGTTGGCTTCACTGGGTTGTGCAGCTTAGTCTGTGTTGCTAAGCAACGAAATAACAAACAACGTAAATCGAATCTCCTTTGAATCTGCATGAATGCCTCATTTATGTGGACGCCATCTCAGTGCCCTGTGCCAAGGTGGGGGTGGGGCCACCTCAACCTTTTCAAATGGAAAATTAACACACACACACACACACACACACACACACACACAAAGCCTATGTGCACCTCTTGATACATTGTAACTAATACCCAGATCCAGATATAGAACATTTCCAGGACCGGAACAGTTCCCTCCTGTCCTGCCCAGCTCATGCCCTCTCTGCCTGGCCATGGGTATCTTTCATCACCATTCTTTTCTCCTGCCTGTTTGGAACTTCGTGTAGATAGGAGTCAGTGAGATGCTCCTGAGCTGCGTCTGCAGCAGGAGGAGGGAGGCTGCTGAACCCAGCTCCCCCAGACCCAGTGACACCACTGGCAGGGCCAAACTTCCACATCCACTTGGCTCTGCATCACTTTCCAGGGAAACGCCTCAGTGCAGGCCCACCCGAGCTAACCCAGAGGTCCATCATGTCTCCTCCAACGCTGGCCCATTTCTGCTGAATGGGCCACCCTGACCTCCATCCCAAGGGCTCCCAGCCTCTTTCTGCCCCACTAGCCAGTGCAGCTGAGACCCTGGGCCCTGAGTCCTGCTTGCATTAGGAGGTATCAGAGCAGGGTCGTGACAGCCAGGCAGGTCGTCGCACTGGAGCCTCCAGGCATTAGAATGGAGTGTCCTCCAGAAATGGCCTCATTCCAGTTCCTTGACCCTCCTCTAGTTTTTTTGTTGTTGTTGTTGTTTTGTTTTTTGTTTTTTGTTTTTAATGGTTTACTTTGAAATAATTTACAGGAAAGTTGCAACCTATAGTAAAAATCCCCATATACATTTCACCCACAGTTCCTAAATGTTACTAATTTGCCACATTCTCTGTACATATACAATTTGTATACATTAATTTTTCTAAACCATCTGAGAATAGATTATAGATATGATGCATCCTTGCCCCTAAATACTTTAGTGTATATTTCTTTTTTTTTTTTTTTAAGGAATTCTCTTATGTAATACACAGCATATTCATCAAAATGGAAGAATTAGCCTTGGCACCCTGTTGTTATACAATTCACAAAACTTATGCCAATTTTATCAACCATCAACTAATGTCTACTTTTTAAAAATATTTTGTTTTAATTGTAGGTGGACACAATATCTTTATTTTATTTTTATGTGGCGCTGAGGATCGAATCCAGGGCCTCACGCATGCTAGGCGAGAGCTCTACCACTGAGCCACAACCCCAGCCCTAAGGTCTACTTTTCGAAGTTGCAACTAAAAAAAAAAATACTTTTATTGTGGTAAAATATATGCAATATAATAAGATTTATTTGTAAATATATATACATATACATATTAGCTGTAGATGAACACAATACCTTTATTTAATTTATTTATTCTCATGTGCTGCTGAGGATCAAACCCAGTGCCTCACAGTGCTAGGTAAGCACGCCACCACTGAGCTACAACCCCAGCCCAAGATTTATAATTTTAGCCACTTTTAAATATACAATTTATGGCATTAATTACATCTGCAATGCTATGCAACTTTTTCATCTCCTGCACTTTCTTCTCATCCCAAACTGAAACTCTGTACCCATTAAGCAATCAACTGATGCTCATAACACCCACCTTTCTAGATTCTGTCCCTCTGAAAGTGACTATTCTTGATACCTCACATAAGTAGAATCACCCAATACTTGTTCTTTTGTGACTGAATTATTTCACTTTGCATAATGTCCTTGTTTTAGTCAGCTTCTTTTGCCACTGTGATCAAAAGAAGGAAAAATTAAAAAGGAGGAAAAATTTATTTGTGACTCACTGTTTCAGAGGGCTCAGTCCATAGATGGCCAAAACATTGCTCTGGGCCCAAGATGAGGCAGAGTCTCATGGTTAAAGGGGATGGCAGAGAAAGCAGCTCAGGACATGGCACCAAGAAGCAGAGAGAGCTCTGCTTACAGAGATAAAATACATACCTGCATAGACACCCTCTGTGATCCGCCTCCTCCAGCCACACCCTACATGCCTACGGTTACCACCCGGTTAATCCAGTCAAGTGGATTAATGCACTATGTACATTAAGGCTCTCAGAATCAATAATTTCACCTCCAAATGTTCCTGCATTGTCTAACACATGAGCTTTTGGCAGACACCTCAATGGTTTATGTCTAAACCATAATAGTCCTCAATATTCATTCATGTCTTAGTGCAAGTAACATCATTTATAATGGAAGAAAAACACATTGTTGTTATTTTTGTCCTGTCCCAGCATCCAGAATCCAGGTTGCATTTAGTGGTCAAGTCTCTTTATTCCCCTTTAAGAAGGAAGAGTGTCTTAGTTCTTATTGTTAATTACATTAACAATTGACATTTTTTATATAATTACATAACAAATGACATTTTTAAAAAATCTTTTTATTTGTTCTAATTGTACATGAAAATAGAATGCATTATACATTTTGTTAGATCATATGTAAGTGGAGTATAATCTCTCATTTTTTCTGATTGTACATGTTGCAGGATCACATGGGTCATGCAGTCACACATGTACATGAGGTAAGAATGTCTGTTTCACTCTATTATCCTTCCTACCCCATCCCCCTTCCCTCCCTTCATTCCCCTCTACCTAATCTAAAGTAACTCTATTCTTCCCTAGCCAACCCCCAACATTAACATTTTTATAAGGTGTAGGCCAATTGTTTTGTAGAGCAGTCCTCAATTTTATTGTTTGGTATTTGTTTCTTTTTAATAATCAAGGTCACATTTGTGTGTGTGTGTGTGTGTGTGTGTGTGTGTGTGTGTGTGTGTGTGTGTGTGTGAAATATCTTTTCTATTTTATTTTATTACTTTTTGGTATGGGGATTGAGCCCAAGGACCCTCAACCACTGAGCCACACACCCACTTTTTATTTTTCAGGATGGGATCTCTAAGTTGCTTAGGGCCTCCCTCACTAAGTTGCTGAGGTTGGCTTTGAACTTGCAATTCTCTGACTCCGCCTCCTGAGCCACCAGGATTATAGGCAGGTGCCTCTGAACCCAGGGCGAGGTCATGTGTTTTGGGTCAGGGCAGCATGGAAGTGACTTCTGCTACATCTCCTCAGGGGCACAGGCTGTCCATTGTCCTGTTCCTGGTTAATCTATTGGTTAAGGTTTGCCAGCCTTTTCTGCTGTGGTGTTAGTTTTCCCTTCCTAGTTAGCACCTTCCCTGTGGGAGATAGCTTGAGACCATGCACATCCTGTCTCTCATCAAACCTCCCCGCTGCTTGGCATCCACTGATTATTCTCCCTGACACGACTGTTACCATGGTGGTTCCAAGTGACATTTTCACATTCCACGATCTCTTCTACATTAGTTGATTTTACACCTTTTCACATTTATTTCTTTCCTCTATATAATATCTGCATATAGTTCTGGATTCTTTCTTTAGACTGTGATTATAGCAAAGTAGAAAGAGTTAGATTCGATACTACCACTTTCGTTGCTCGAATGACTCCAGATCTGGCCCGTGGGAGCTCCTTCTAGTTAGCTTTCTTCCGTCCTTTTGACAAGTTCCTATCATTCCTTGAGCCTTCCTCACTGCCTGGCAGAATATGTTCTAGCTCATCTTGTTCCTTTCTTACCTGAACCCTGCAATTCGCCATTTCTCCACGGAGCTCTGATTCTCTTAGATGGAGAATGGTATTTGGAAACCCAGAGGAGCTTGGCCAGCATTAGCTCTAAAGCTCTTTGCCCTTTTTAGGTAACTTCACACATCAGTTCTGGGCAACAGCTTGCTAAAATGGATATATTAACAACCCTGAAGGGGGGCTGGAGTTGTGGCTTAGTGGTAGAGCGCTTGCCTGGCACGTGTGAGGCCCTGGGTTCAGTACTCAGTACCACGTATAAGTAGATAAAATAAAAGATCCATTGACAACTATTTAAACATGATAAGCTCATTCTGGGAGGTGAACTACAAGTGACTTGCGTTATTTTTAATGCGTGTGTGCACGTATTCATGCTACAGCAAATTGCTACCAAATTTAGTGGTTTAAAATAACCCAAACTATCCTCTTCTAGTTAGGGAAGGTGGGAGTCTGAGGTGGGTTTCACTGGGCTGAAATCCAGGCGTTCACAGGACGCGTTTCTTCTGACTGCTCGGCGGGAGACGTTCTCCCTTTCCATGTTGGGAAGCTGCCTGTCCTCTGACTCACGTTCACCTTCTTCCCCCTTCAGAGCTAGCGCTTCCCCCCTATTTCTGGCCTCACGCCTCCTCTACTTCTCCTGCCTCCCTCTTATAAGAACCCCCTGGGGCGGAGATGACGTGTGTCCCCGGAGTAACACAGGAGGATCTCCTGCCAAAACGCTTCACTCTATGCGTAAATTTTCCCACCTCTTGGTGTGCACGCGAGCGCGTGCCACGTGACACACGACAGGGTTCCTGGATTCCTTACGTGGACACCAGAGTAAGGTCATTATTTTGCCTATCGCGACATATTTTATGTTTTTAGAATTAAATAACGGATTACTGTGGTAGTTTACCGACAACAAAAACAGTGACAAGAAAGAAGAATCCAAAGAACAACGCGCTCTGGCTGGCCCTCTGCCCCCAGCTCCGGAGGCATCGGGCCCCTCTGGCGGCGGGGCAGCAGAGGGAGCGATCTGCGACCTCCACACCCGGGCAGAGAGTTCTTCACCTCGCCATCCCCGCAGCTCACACGCTCGGAGGTGGCAAAACCCAGCTCCCCGGCCTGCTCGCGACGCACGCGCAGCGTACTCTGGGGACGCTGCGAGCTCACCACCGCGGCCCTCCGCCTGCACCCAGCGCAGCGCTCCGCCTGCACGGTGTCCGGTGTCCGGCTCGGTGCATGGCACAGCGCGTCCGTCTCCCACTCAGCTCTCGGCTGCTGCATTGCAGCCTTCTCCCGGTATCCCGCGCTTCCTGATCCTTCCTGTCCTTCTGTCTTCCTGACAGTCTTGTCTTTTCTTCCCAATAAAAATATTACCGTTTTCCCAAACCTCCAGCCTCATGCCATCCCTTTGATTCCCAGATGACTCTCTGTCAGTCACCTCCCTAAGTTCCCGCGCCTCTTTTCCCTGTCCCTCCTCCCCTTCCATCTCCCTTGGTAGGCTTCTCGCCCACCAAGGACGCATTGCATCCTTTGGGCCCTGGGCGGTGCCCGCCGTTGTCATTTCTCCTCCCGCAGCGGGACATCAGCAACAGCCCTTGGAAGGACAGAATCCAGGCGAAGGGAGTACGACCGCTGAGGGTCTTCCAGGGCTTCCGGGCGCCAAAACTTGACAGAAGCCGAAAACAGCCCCTTTAGCGTAGGAGGGCAACCTTTTCTAGAACTGCGTGCAGCCCCTGGCTAAGTGGGAGGGGTGCAGGCCTCCGTGCCTTTCGGTCTTCGGGAGGGAGCTATGTTCCTAAAGAACCTGAACGGGCCCTGGGGGCCTGCAAGGCAACCTCAGCGTCCGCCTTCCTCCTGGATGTGCCTAGAGGCGCTTCAGGAAGCTGTGGCCTCTCTTAACACCCATGCCGCTCCTCTTCACAGAGCAGGAGAGAAGAAAAGAGGAAATGTGGGTGAAGAGAGGGCAGTGGAGAAAAGAGCCTGGAGCTGTTCCCAGGTGATATTCTTGTGATCAGAATGGAAGGAATGTGTAGACTTTAAATCCAGAACACCGACAGTGCTCAGCGACCTGATTATACCTAACCTACACTCCTCCGTTCACCCCAGTGTGCAGCTTAGCACGTGCACCATGACCTCAATCCACGTTAGAACAATTTCCTCTCTCCAAAGAAAGACAGACGTTCTAGTAGTTGTTCTTCATTCTTCCTCTACCCTCAGCCAGTGACACCTGCTAATCTTCTATATAGATTTGACTATTTCTGCATATTGCATATAAATGAAATCAGCTAATTCGTCATTTAATTCGGCCTCTTTCTCTTTGCATGTTTTCAAAGTCCATCTGTTTTGGAGCATGAATCAATAATTCATTCCTTTTTATTGCCAAATTTTATTATATGGATACACCACATTTTATTTATCTTTTCCTCGGTCAATGAACATCTGGGTTGTGGTTTCTACTTCTTGGCTGTTGTGAATAATGCTGCTGTGAACATTTATGTATAAATTGTTGTGTGACTACGTGTTTTCAGTTCTCTTGGCTATATATGTTAGAGTGGCATCGTGGGGGTTATGGTAACTAACATTTTGAGGAACTGATAAAGACCTAATTTTAGATATTTGGGGAAGAGGAAGGTCAGGTCAATTCAAAGGACACTGCATAGATTTGCAATAGTTCTAACAAATTACCTCCCAGATATTTAAAGAGAGTCTTCTATACAGACTGCTTAGTACACAGAGACCTACCTGCTTACCACATGGAAGCAATGGCAGAGCTTGGGAAGGCTGGATCTGGGGAGTCCTTTTCCTCCTGGTGGGGAGGGAGGCAGACTTTCCACCTTCCATCTGTGACTGGTTAGAGATGTTTTAACAGTGCACAAATCCACAGGAGACCCAGCAGAGGCTGGTTGGAGTGAGGGCTCTGCTGAGGGTGTGGGGAGAAGCTTTACAGCTGAAATAATATTTGCTTCCACCTCCAAGAGACTGCGTTCTGGCAGTGAGTCAGGGAAGAGTCTTCTGGAGGAGAGAACAGCTTGGGTGAAAGCCCAGCCCTGTGGGAGTGCTTGATGAACTTGGCAGTGGTGAGGGGAGGAGGAGAGGAGAGGAAAGAGGCTCACGAAGGTAAACGGAGGCACGATGTCAATTCCACACTAGGCACGATGTCAATTCCACACTAGGGCATTTGGACTTGTATCCATGGGTCACAGTCACCACTGAGGACTTGGGGAAGGGCAGGATGGTCAGATCGTATCCTGGAGTCAAGGTCTTGGAGGCGGGGAGGGAAGGAGGCCTGAGGATAAGGGCCTAGCCAAAGGCTGCTGTCAAGAGAGAAAGACCAGGAATTCTGGGAGTCGGCCTGGGAGCTTGGATGAGGAAGGGGAGAAGGAAGACTGCATTAACAGTGGCGGGTAGCAAAGGAGAAGAGAGCCCCACCTTGATCCAGAAAGGTTTCAGTTGTGTTTTCTGGGGAGAAGGAATAGCCTTGTCTGTGTTGGCAGAAGCCAGAGAACATGCAGCCCTAGCTGCAGCGACTGCATGGTTGTTCACCTACTTGCCTTCCAAGAACTTACCTTCAGAAGAAAACGCAGCCTGGAGGGAGGTTTGCAGATTCTTTTGCTTTGGGTAAAAGGCCTGGGTGCTGGCTTTGAGGGATACCCAGGAGGGCTGCCTTCCCTGGTATACACCCTGTTCTGACCCCATGTCCAGCAACACATTTGCAAACCTCTCCAGGCTCCTCAGTGGCAATGGAAGGCCCCCCCTCAGCATAGGCAGGCTGCAGAAAAGGAAACATTTGTCTCTTGAAGCCATCCTTTCTTCCTCCTTTCCTCATTTCAAATTTTCTGTTTCTTCTCCCTGTTTGTCCATAAGTGCCTGGAACGCTCTCACTGCCCTGTGTCCATGCAGGACCTACTGTCCCCAGCATGGCATCTTGTCTCCTCCAGCATTAAGGCCCTGGGCTCAGGCACAGGTTGGGGATTGTAGGAAGGGCTTCTGATTTGAAGATGCACAGGAAGAAATATTCCCAAGGATGTGGATGGAAGCTGAAATTCTGAACTTTGAGCTACTAGTGGCAAGACAGAGTACTTTCAGGACCCCAAAGCTCTTGCTTATGTTCCTGCAAGGGTTATATTTAGGTTCTTACCCAAATGCCCTTGGGAGTCAAGTTCATAGTCAAGGAGAAGGGCCAGTGCAAAGGCTGTGAAGTGGGAAAGAGCATGAGGAGTTTGGCAAAGTGAATAATTGGGGCAGGAATGCCGTCAGCTTCCCAGCCTTGATAGTTCTGCATGCCACTTTCTTCCCAGGGATTTCTTAGAATTAGCCCAGACTGCAGAGGTGATCAGATGTCAGTGTGGCCTGGTCCACGGCCAAACATTGCTCCTTGTTGCCAGAGTGCAGTGGGTTTGGCAGTCTATGGCGACAGGGGTCAAGTCTGTGCTACATGTGCAAAGATTATTCTGGTCTTTCTCTATGTCTTCTGTCCCAGGGACCTAGCGCTAGTGAAGCTCTCGAGTACAATTATGTTAGAGTTTGCCTACGTCCTCTTGGGAATTGGATCCTTTCATAATTCTACAATGTTGTGAAATGTTGAAACATTAGGAAACCAAAGAGAGTTGACATACAATTAGATGATAATAGTACATTTAAAAATAGTGAATGGATTCTGCAGTATCTTTCTCTTTGTTGATGGTTAAAACCCCATAAAAGACCAGGGAATCAGTATTTCTCCTGTTCATCTATAGCTGATTTCCAATAGTTTAAAAATAAGGACTAACTATTGAAGCTGGACTGAACATGAACTTCTAATCCAAAATATATCTTTAGCCTAATTTCATCCAGTTTACAGTTCAGAGCCAACTTAATTAATGCTTATGTAAACTTAAAATGTTATTACAAGTGTGTGGTAGGTGATTACAGCCATGGTCACCTTGAGTAGTGTCCCTGTGTCTTCACTCCCTTGCTACATCAAGAAATGGAACCTATTGCTCCACTTCTGGATCATGGGCTGGCCTGTAACTTTCTTTAAATAAAATGCAGCAGAAGTAACATTATACAGACTCTCAGACCATGTCTAAAGAGACACTGTAAATTCCACTTTCAATCTCCAGTAACAGCCTGGGACTTCATAGAGAGAAAAACTTGGCCGGCAGCCAAACTAAGCCCCCAGACATGGGAGTGAGGCCATGCAGACCTCCAGCCTCAGCATTCCGTGCAGCCCAAGCCCAGGGGAGTGCAGCAGAAACCCGAGAAACCGTGCGCTACTCCTTTAGGTCACTAAGTTGTAGGGACATTTGTGCTACAGCAGTATGTGATGGGCTGACAGATCTGGCTCTGTGGGAACGTTACAGGCCAAATGACTGGACATGACTGGAAATGACTGGACAGACTCCATTTTGCTCTGAGACTCCACGTTATGTAGGAAATGAGCTTCTCCCATGGGAGCACCCCGCCTCTGTGCCCATCATTGGTTGCTTAGCATGACATGGTGAGCAATACAAAATGACAATTCTTATGTAATGGAAAATTGCTCTCTTTTGATTCCTGTTGCTCCTAAACAATGTACCATGTGAACGGTGATTGTGTAGATATTAGTAACCATTCCTTAGTTTGTACCTAGGTAAGGGTCATTTTGACCCACTTCCCCCTCTGTTGATAATCTCATGATGTTAGTTTGTAATTTCGAATCATAGCAACAGACACTTATGATTGATGTGATTTTTGGTATAAGAACCCCTGCAACCCTATGGTTGGGGCTGTCCTCCCAATAGTCATTTTTTGGGGCATTGTGTGAGACAGTCAGCTGGCCTGCTTAATAAAGACTCTCAAATTGGACTTCTCAGTGGTGATCAGTCTGTTCTTAAGTTGCACTCTGTAACAAATAGAGACCTAATACAGTTAGTGTCTCAAGCAGTGACAGGACAGAGTCCTTTTCCCATAAAAATAGACCTTATTTCTGAGAAGAAATAGGACATTTCCCACCTATCCAGAGCAGTAGGGCAAAGTTTCCACCTTTGAACTGAGAAGAGAAAGGTGTTCAAGAAAACCTCTGACTTTAGACTGGAACACCAAAATATAATAATGTGTAACCTATTAAATTTTATTACCAAAACAAAAAGAAATTGAGAAACGGGATCCATGATAGCTCCTCATTTTGCCCTTATCACTGCTTCACCTACTCTGCACTTTGGAAAAAGAAAAGACATGATTGCATGATACTCCTTTATTTATTTATTTTTGGTACCAGGGATTGAACTCAAGTGTGCTTAGCCACTGAAACACATCTCTAACCATTTTTAAAATTTTATTTAAAGATGGTCTCTGAATTGTTTGGGGCCTCACTAAGTTGCTGAGGCTGGCTTTGAACTTGCCATTCTCCTGCCTCAGCCTCCAAAGCCACTGGGATTATGGGAATGCATTACTGCATTCAGCAACAACAATACTCCTTTCATGTTTTTTTTTTCCCCTCTCTCTCTCTTTTTTTTTTTTTTATTTTATTTTTTTGCAGTTTGGACAAATTTATGGAAACATCCAGGGTGTTAGCAGAGAAATCATCCAGTGGTGTTAAATATATCTCTTCACTACCTTGCATGTATAATTTAAAAATCATAAAAATGTATTTTATAACTAAGCTTTTGGCCAAAAAAATAAAAGGAGAGTCATTTAGCACAATTGTTAAAGATCAATAAGAAATGGATTTTGATCATTAAAAAGATCAAGTCACAGAACTGATTAGCAGTAACGCTTACTAATCTAGAACCCCATAGTGTTGAAGGCAGAGGCATCTACAGGGCTGGTCACTTATCACAGCAATCAGAAGAGATGGGGCGGGGACACCCCTGGGAGGTGGCGGCAGAGCTGTTGGGCAGGAGGACTGGGCTAACGGGGTGAGCGTGTCCCAGAGGCAGCACAATAGACAGCAGCCCAGCAGGCTTGAGGAAGGTGGAGGCCTGGGCTGTCTCCTCTCTGCTCTTCCACCATATACCCTGTGGTCTTCAGAGGCTCCCGCGGCCCACCCTGCCTGCATACTGTGGGCATCCTACATAGGGGTACCCCTGAGGAAGTGGGCCCTGCCATAGGCCCCACCGGTTGTGGTGGATAAGATGAGGGTAGAACTGTCAGGCCTGGGTCCCAAAATGGTAGAGGGTTCTCTGAACCTATCAGGGACCTCCAAAGCGTACCTTTGAACTGGCTGAGTACTGACCAGATCCCTGCTGGAGGAGACAGGACGAGACTGCACGCTCATGGTGTTCTCTTGAAATTAAGAAACTTGGCAGCAGAACTTATTCCTGTTTTCCAGAACTCTAAGTAGCAGATAACTAAAGAAAAAAACCAAAAACCAAAAACCAAAAACCCAAGAGTTAAGGAATTATTGGTTATGCTTTTTTTTTTTTTTTTTTTTTGCGGTACTGGGGATCAAACTCAAGGCCTTGTGCTTGAGGGGCAAGCACTCTACCAGCTGAGCTATCTCCCCAGCCCTTGGTTATGCTTTTTGATATTATCTCTTTCTATATTTGAAACTATTTTCCTTTGTATACTGTAAATTTGGCTTTTGATTTTGGTGTATTCTTTTGTGAGTTTTAATATCTAGATATGTGTATCCACCACCACAATCACCGAACAATTCCATCAACCCAAAAAACTCCCCGTGTGCCCCTTTGTTGTTCCATCCTCCCCTGTCCCCAGTCCCTCACAAGCACAGGTCTGATCCCTTCCCACAGCTGTGCTGTTTTGGTTTTTGCAGGGATGGGGGTCAAACTCAGGGCCTTGCACATGCCTGACAGGTGCTCTGCTTCTGAGGGACCCCCAGCCCCTCTTCCTACAGTCTCACTTTTCTGATGTCACATCAGTGGAATCAGGTCAGATGGAACCTTTTGAGACTGACTTCTTTCCCTTGCTCATTCATGCTTTGGGGTGTGTGAATAATCAGTTCATTTTCATATTCAGGTAGTAGTTGACTGTGCAGCTGTATCACAATTCGGTGATCCGTTTATGAGAGCTTTAGGCTGGTTCCAGTTGGGAGCAATTGTAAATAGAGCAACCATAAACCTCTCTTCATTTAAACTGTAAAACTGTAGTGTTTGTTTTGAAACTACTTTGTCATCAGAAATATTAAACAGTGGCTTATCATGCTTTCCTTTTTTATTTCGAGGATTTACTTTAGGAAATTTGGGTGATTAAATAAGTACTTCCTTTTCATTGTATCTAGGTGTAAGCAGGGCATTTAGGAGGTAGTGAAGGTTAATGAGGTCATAAGGGTGGGATCCTAATACAATAGGACTGTTGTCTTTATGAGAAAAGGATAAGATCCCAGGGTCTCTCTCTTTCTCCACAGGTTCACAGAAGAAAGGTCATGTGAGGACAGAGAGGGAGCTGTCTACAAGCCAAGAAGAGAGGCCTCACCAGACACCAGTCCTGACTGTACCTTGGTCTTGAACTTCCATTGCTGAAGTTGTTCTGTCTGCAGTACTTGGTTATGGCACCCCTAGCAGACCAATTTATCTATATAGATAAATTGGGATTCATTTTAAGAAATTGGCTCATGCTGTTGTAGGGCTTAGGAAGTTGAAAATCTGTAATGTGGACTAGCAGTCTGAAGATGCAGACAGGATTTCTATGTTACTGTCTTGAGGCAGAATTACTTATTCTCTGGGAAACCTTAGTTTTTGCTCTGAAGGCCTTCAACTGATAGGACAAGGTCCACCCACATTATCAAGGGCAAGGTCCTTTATTTATTTATTTTATGCTATATTTTAAAATCGTTTGTCCTATTCAGTTATACATGACAGCAGAATGCATTGTGATTGTTGTACACAAATGGAGGACAACTTTTCATTTCTCTGGTTGTACGCGATATAGAGTCACGCCACTTTTGTACTTATACATGTACATAGGGTAATGATTGTCTCATTCCACCATCTTTCATACCCCCTGCCCCTGCCCCAATCCAAAGTTTCTCCATTCTTCCCTTACTCACCCCCAGCCCCTGTCAAGGTCTTTATTTAAAGTCAACTTAATTAAAGCTGGTGCGGTGGTGTACATCAGCAGTCCCAGCTACTCATGAGGCTGAGGCAGGAGGATTGCTTGAACCCAGGAGTTCTAGGCCAGCATGGGCAACATAGCAGAACGCTGGCTCAACAATCAATCAATCAATAAAGTCAACTGATTTAAATGTTATCACATCTACAAACTATCTTCAAAGCAACATCTAGACTAATGCTTGACCAAACTACTAGGCACTGTAGCCTAAGCTGACATATAAAATTAACCATTTTACTGTTCATCAAGCTTCAGGAACAACCTCATTGGGAATGGAGCAGGAGCTTCCCCCACATCGCTGCTCTTTGTCACGTGCTGCACAGACAGAGGGAAATCAGTTGTTGAGGAAGGGGACTATCACTCCAGTTAGTCCACCGGGTACTGTGTGAACAAGCTTGGGGGCCAGGATCCATTTCTTTGAACTCATCCAGCTTGCTGCAGAGAATGATGCACCTACCTCTCTGTTCAGCTCAGGAGGATTGAGCTCTTTGCACAGAGAGCTTGCGGTTTATGAGGTGTGCAGAAGCCCTGGAGTTCACAAACACAACACACTGCTGGTCACACACTGTTCACTTATTGAGTACGAGGCCCGGTTCTAAGCACTTCCTATCACATGACTCATCTCTGAACAGCCAGCTGTGGGAGGGACTATTTCCACCCACGTGAGGGCAGCCAGTGAGCTCTGAGCTGAACAGTGGTGGAATCCTCGCTCCCTTGAGGCAGGCCAGCTCCAAAAGCCCCAGTTCTGCCACTTACCTCCTGAGGCTCAGCACCATGTCACAAACTGGCAGCTCAGGACAGAGGGGCTGTCCATGCAACAGGTACCAACAAAGTAAATTAGTGTTTTGGAACAAGGCAGCTTTATAGATGATCTGAAGATGGAAAGGTAGAAATTTTTAAGACTTTTACTTGATGTAGTTTAATCAAGCCTTAGAAAAGTTTTTGTATGTTGGCAGGCGGGACAGAGACAACCTGTTATCTGTTGCTATAGGACTTTGGGCATTCTTCAGAAAGAATGACACAGATATTTATTTTGGCTTTACATGTTAAATTTTCAATGTGTGAAATTTATAAATTCTAAATGCTTGTTTCTTCACTGCTTATTAAAGTTTGGTTTACAAATTTCATTTCCTTTATACATCTAGAAACAGGAATCAGATTTAAGTGGGTTTTGGATAATACTTGGTTTCATTCACTAACTCAGTTAATCAGCTTCAAATCTTTTAAGCTATGTTATAAATTTAATATAATGTATTTCCTTTTATTTTATTATAATTTATTCCTTTAATTTCTGAATTAATAAAAACAAAAACCATTTCTGGATGCCAAACAATTATAGGCAATCCAATAAGTTGAATTGTCAAAGGAGGCAAAACCCAAGTTCTCTTTTAAATGTTTCTATCTGGTAAATAAACTTGGTGAGACTGCATCCTTAAATCCCAAGTGTAAAAACTATTTAGTTACACCTTTGCAATTGGTGTTACATGCCTGATCTTCAAACAGGTCAAATTCTCTTAATTATTTCAATAATATAAAATACTAAACATGCATATATCCTACCAAATTTCATATTAATACTGTGGTTTAATTTTCTTAAAAAGTTTTTAGTATTTTATTATAATTCCTCCCTGATTGAAAGATATCTGCCCAGAGAAGAGGATATTTACCATCCCAGGTAACTGAGGCTACTAGGGTCAGGGACTTTGGGCAAATGTGAGTCCTGGTGCTGCAGAAATCTACAACAGATCTTCTCACTGCCTGGCAGTCACAGGGAGACCTCTCACACTCTGATGCCACCATGATCTCAAGAAGGCCTGTGGCTGGGGCTGGGGTTGTGGCTCCGTGGTAGAGCACTTACCTGGCACGTGTGAGGCACTGGGTTTGATCCTCCACCACATAAGAATAAGTAAATAAAATAAAGTTATTGTGTCCATCTCCAACTAAAAGATATTAAAAAAAAAAAAAAGGCCTGTCACTTGACTCACAATCTTACGCTCCAGCTATATACCTTGCTTAATCCAAGTACCTTTCACTTTAGCAGGAATCCTAAAACATGTAAGTATATGTTCCCTTCAACATAGAAGAATTTTAACCTTGTCTGAATCTTGCTTTATTTTTCAAACCATACGCAACTTTTATGGATGTCTAAACTGCTATCCAGTTTAATTCTGGATATCACACATGCACCAATATCTGAGTCCTTCTACAGGCAGAGGCCTGGTGAGATGAGGTCCGTGTCCGAACACTGAGAATCTGAGAATGTGATCTTATCTGGAAAAAGCGCTTTGTGGATGTAATCAAATGAAGGACCTTGAGATGAAATCTTCCTGGAAATCTGGTTGGGCCTTAAATCTGGTAAGTGTCCTTGTAAGAGACAGCAGAGGAGAAGGCGGCCCAGAGGAGAGGGCGGAAATGAGAGGGAGGCAGACACTGCAGCACGGCTGCCATGGCCCAGGAGAGCTCAGCCTGGAGAAGCGGGAAGAAGCGAGGAGGGACCTCCCCAGGACTGTCCGAGGGGCACACTCGCCAGGCTGCTGGCCTCCAGAACTATGGGAGAACACGTCTCTGGTGTCTCCCACTGCCCGGTTGTGGCAATTTGCTAAGGAAGCCTACAAGAAGCTCATACAGGTGTGTTTAGGGCCAGAACCTGATAAGGTAGGGCCAGGTAGGTGCGTGAAGACTCTTCAGTTGCAAGTATGGAAACCCAGTGACACCATCTTAAGCACAAAGGGGCACTTGTATTAAAGATACTAGTTTTCTGTACCCGAACGTCAGGAAAGGTTCTGGGCCTCAGAAAGGGATGAAGGCAGGACCCGGTACACCGGTGGACACTCTTCCTGCCTTTGTGTCTGCTTGTTTCTCACCTTAGACCTGCTTCTGTCGCACAATATGGCCACCCCATGGTGCCTCCCTCTATGCATTGCTATCCCAGCCATATTCTGGCAGAGTAGCTAGTTTTCTCTCTCCCCGAACCAAAGGCCCAGTTTGGGGCAGACACTCACCCTGGTTTGGTCCAGCAGGAATCTGGGGGCAGAATCTTGCCACCTAAATCTGCCAGGTGGCCGTGCCCGTGGTTTGGAAGGTTAACTCTGAGAAAAGAGGATTGTTCATTATGTCTGTAGTAGCAATCTTATTTGGCTCTATCGTTTAGTTAGTGTACCCACAAAAAATGCTGCTTACGAAACAACCCAGAATGGAGTGGCTGAAAATAGCAATGATTCATTTTAATGGACCTACAGGCCAGCTGACCTAGGTCTTGGCGGATGGCCCTGCTTTGAGGGATGGCTCCAGCTGAGGCTCCGAGTCAGGAGAAGAGGGCAGCTCTTGGGAAGAAGCTCTTCTCTTGGTGACACAAGAGAGAACACACAAGACACTTTAAGCTACCTCTTGCATCAGGTGTACTGACATTGGTTGACCAAAGCAGGTCCCACGGTTGGACCTAGTACCATGGTGTGAGAAATGTACTCCTCTTGTGGGAATGGGGTCCATGGGAGATGGTGTCTGAGCAACGCTCTACTGTGTGGAGTCAGAGTTTTACTAACGGAATCGAGATCAAACTGAACACCACTGATGGTAGGGCATCTAACATAATGTACCATGAAGTCCATAAAACAAGCTATAAAAACTCTTGCTAAAAATGCTTAACCTGAAGTTCCATTATGTACCATCCTCTTATAAATAGGACACCTATAAAATTACTTTCCTAGGTGTCCTATATATAGGACAGTGAAACAGAATGGATTTAAGCAAGCCTCAAGACTTACCTTTCAGTCCACAGGAAACATGGGAGGTGGTAGAGGAATAAGCTAAACGGTGCTGTATTAGTTATCTAGTGCTGAGTCAGTCATCATTCTGACTGATGATGCTCAACATCTGTCTTTTTGACTCTGCAGTGGTGCCGAAGAAATTTGTGGGGACTGGACTTGGAATTCAGATCTGTCCCCGAGCTAGAGACATGCAGTGCAATACTCTGGCAGTGCTGGACAGCGGCAGTGAGCTGCAGCTTCCGGTTAGCCCCATGAGGAGGAGGGACCAGCAGGCACTGCAGCGCACTGGGTGGCTCCCTGGGTGTTCTGCAGGCTGGGTATTCCGACTCATATTTCCAACTTCCCAGACTTACCAGGGCGTAACCCCATGAGAGGCATGGGCACACCCGCACTCCAGAATGTACAAGAGCGGATCATGTCCTTTCTCCAACCAGCAAGGAGAAAGCCACAGTGCTTTCAATGAGCCAGTCCCCGAAGGCATAAACTGTCACTTCTGCCACATTCTACAGGGATAGAGTGGTCCATCTACTGGGCAGGTCCATCTTTTGAATTTGGAGCATTTGTGGGCATATTTTAAAATCACCCCTGGGAGCATCCTCCGTTAAGACAAACTATATGGATAAAACAACTAAAAGTGATAAGTGGAACCTGATTGAATCTTGGATTTAAAAAAAAAGCCATTAAAGTGCTTTTGGGGAAATCTGACTAAGAAGTAAATATTAGATGAAATGGGGGATTCAGCGATGATTTTCAGGGCTGCACTAAGGGGGCCTTGCGCGAGATGAGGTGGAAGAACAGTACCATTGTTCTTAGAGGACACAGACAGAACGTCAGAGGTAAAACTCACACCTGCGAAACACAGGTCAAGAAAAAGGGAGAAAGGGGCCTGGCAGTGTGGCTCAGTGGTAGAGCGCTTACCTTGCATGCGTGAGGCACTAGGTTCAATTCTCAGCACCACATAAACATGAATAAATAAAATAAAGGTATTGTGTCCATCTATAACTCAAAATTTAAAAAAAAAAGAAAAAGAAAAAGGGAGAGAGAAAGCAAATAAGACAAAAATACTGACCCTTCTTGAACGTCAGTGGAGAGTAAGCGGATGTTCATTGTACTGCTTCTGCTTTTTCATACTTCTAGAATTTTTCAAAACAAGAGAGTAGGTAAATATAATTTGGGCTGAAATTGGGGATGGGGTTCTCAAATTCAAGACTGAGGAATCGGGCTGCTGTCCTTGATTTGCCGGTAAGGAAAATGAGAAGTACTTTGAGCTGCTGACAACGATGCCACTCACACCTCAGGACAGGCTCTTCCTGTAGGAGGCACAGGACCTGGAACCTCAACCAGGCGAAGAGCCCCCTGCAGACGCGGGTACGGGGGAGGAGCAGGACCAGTCAGAGATCAATGTCAAGAGAAGAGCTAGCGTCCTAGAAAAGGCCCATGTTCCAACGCCTTCAGAGGAAGCATGAGAAGGAAGCATGAGAAGGAAGCGGGGTGAGGTGTGGAGGTGGGAGGAGAGCCCCCTCCCGCCTCCCACCCAGGATTCCCAAGAGAACCAGAGACTGCCAAGGAGGAAGGGAAGACTGCCTGCCAGGAACCAAGCCCAAAGCCTCTGCTTTAGGGACCCCAATGGGAATCTTAACTGCTATAATTTGAGGTGAATGATTAAAATGAATAAGTTAACAAAACATCATTTCAACATCCTATAATGATTTAATGAATTGGACCGAAAAACCTCATTCACTAATAACCTGTGGCTTCTTTTTTTTTTTTAAGCCACTATTGACTTAAAAAAACATATTTGACTGAAATACATTAGGCGGAAATGAGCAAATAAACCCAGAAAGTGGGACATTCTGTTCTAAAGAATAACAACTCGTGGCGGCCGATTCTAGACTAGAAGAGTGGTAAGGAAAACAACAAAAACGAGTTTGGAAATGCAGAAAGGACGCGGTGCTCCCCTGTCCTGTCCGTCATGTCATTGCCAACACGCCCACGGTGCGCACGCTCACCTCAGGATACTTACGATGAATCCCGAGCCGGGCGTGGTGGTGCGCATCCCAGCGGCGCAGGAGGCCGAGGAAGGAGGATGGCAAGTTTGAGACCCACCCGGGTAACTTTGCAAGACCCTACCTCAGAACAAAAAATAAAAAGGACTGAGACCACTGAGCAGTGGTAGAGTGCTCCTGGGTTTAACCCCAGTATTGATACATTAAAAAAATAATAAAATAAAATTTAAAAATAAAGAAATAAATAAGTAAATAATAAATGAAAGATGAATTCTGGTATTTTACGACTCTGTGAGGGCAGATGGCAACACGGATGAACAGAGAGTGACACTGATGACTTTGCCTGATAGCAACCCAGGTCAATCTTGTCCAGATTCATTACTTGAATCCTTGACTTTTTTTGATTCAATTACTAAAAATGCAATACCAGGTAGAGATGCACTTCATTTCTGTCGGGTAGCAAGGACAACTGAATAGGCAACAGTTTATTACCTCGGAGGTTATGAAGCAGTTTAAAAAAATCTAACTTAACAATCATTTCCCAAAGCCATATATCTCAGTTTCTTTTAACCAGCTTACCATCCTGCTGTTTCCCTCATGAATGGTTAAAGATTTGGTACCTAGTTGCTTTACGTCTATGGCAGACTCAGATTTTTGCCTTTTCTGAAAAATTCTGCTTTGAAAAGAAACTTGAAATAATAGCATCAAATGCAACGCACAGACCTTATTTGGATTCTATTCTCCAACAAACTCAAATAAAGACATTTTTAGGGAGATACAGGACCTTTATGAAATGGTCTAAGCATTTGGTGATTTGAGGGAATGACTGTTGATATTATCAGTTGTGACCATGACATTGTGGTATGAAGGAAAAAGTATACGCGTTTAAGTGTGTTAGTTTTCTAGTAATGTGTGCGACAAGTTACCCCAAATCACAGTGTGCTCAGTAGGTTTTGTTATTCAGGTGTGCCAAGATCAACGGGTCAGGATGACTGCCATAAAGAGAGCTGGCTGTATTCATAGACCCCAAGAGGAAGGGGCACACAGTAGCATGGGCAGCCGCACAGGGAAGCAGTAGGGTTTGTCAGGAGGTAGAGAAGGAGGGAGAAATGTGGGCAGGAAAGACCTGTATTGGCTTCTGAGAGAAGGCGTGGGCAAGGCAGGGTGTGCAGGCTTAGGAGGGCTTGTTTGAATAATTCAGAAGACTCTGGGCATGGTTGTCTGGCACCTGGCCCTGGAGTGATTAGGGCAGGTGGAGGGCCCCACAGTGTGGGAGCCCTGTGAGAGCTGATAAAGGAGGGGACGGGCTTGGGCTCAGGACGGTGGCAGATGAAGGAATGCACTATCTCTGTTGGTCAGCCCTGGGAGGTGCCGCCTCTTCGGGGCCAGTAAGGCCCCAGCTGTCAAAGCATCAGGAACACATGGTTAATACACTTAGAGACTCAAAACGAAAACATGTCGTATTTCACGTTGTCTCTGGGGGTCAAGAATCTGAGGGTGGCTTCGCTGAGCATTCTGGCTCAGGCTCTCTCAGGAACTTCCCATCGAGATGTCCAGAGCTGCAGTCATCTGGAACTTCACTGGTGCCAGATGTTCTGACATCCTTCTGCCACGATGTTCTGCCTCACCTCAGGCCAAGAGAAATGGAGCTGGCTGACCATCGACTGTATCCTCTGAAACCATGAGCTGAATGAACTTTTCCTCCTCTAAGTCGCTCTGGCCAGGTGTTCGGATGACAGTGCTGAAAGCCTGCTTGCCACAGGTCCGCCCACTCAACAATACGACATCCCAAATCTCTCCGAGGTTCCTGCTCTGCCTTGGGCTTCTGCAGATGGCGGAGGGACAATGCTCCTGTACTTCCTAGAAGCACCATGCTTTATGGGGAGGGTTAGTGAGGCGGACCCTTACCTGTATGGACGGCCTTTTGTCTGGCTGACAGTACTCTGCCTTATAGCTTCCTGAATCTTTTTTTTTTTTTTTTTTTTTTTTTAAGAATTTTAGCATTTTTAAAAACTTTATTTTATTTTCTTTTATTAATTTTTTTGCGGTGCTGGGGATTGAACCCAGGGCCTTGTGCTTGCAAGGCAGGCACTCTACCAACTGAGCCATATCCCCAGCCCAAAAACTTTATTTTATTTAGTTTTGTATGTGGTGCGGAGGATTGACCCCAGTGCCTCTGCGTGCAAGGCAAGCACTCCAACCCTGAGCCGCAGCCCCAGCCCCTTCCTGAATCTTAATATGTGTTAGCATCACTGTAGAGGATCTCTGCACCCAGCTTTCCTGGCAGAACTCAGCATCAAATCTTTGCTTGGAAACCATTTCTTCATTGTGCATAATTTTCCATCTGGGAAGGTTGAGAATTTCCAAAGCATCCATTCCCAGCTCCTTTTTCTTTAACAGTCCTTACTTTCATTGCTCTCTCTCCTTTAGTATCTCACTAAAAGCAACTAGAGGAAACTGGCAGCACTAACTTAAAACCTCGCTGAGGAACCCAGTACACTTGTTCTGTCCCTGTGCCTGCAGGTAACAGCGTCACTCAACTGTCTGCCACATATAACAGGGACTCCCTTCTTACTTTTTTTTTTTTTTTTTAATTTTTATTTTTTGGTATCAGGGATTGACGCCAGAGCACTTAACCACAGAGCCACATCCCCAGCCCTTTTTTATGTTTTATTTAGAGACGGGGTCTCTCTGAGTTGCTTAGGGCTTCGCTAAGTTGCTGAGGCTGGGTTTGAACTCACGATCCTCCTGCTTCAACCTCCTGAGCCTCTGGGATTATAGGCGTCACCACTGCGGCCTACCCTTCTTCCCATTTCTGAGAGCGTCCACCTCACTTCCCTGCAAGCACGGACCTATAACTCGTAAGGCCTGTGCCTTTTACTTATAGCTTATCCAGGCCACTTCAGCTTTTATGGACATTCTCAGTAAATCCACTGCCCGGTTCCAAAGCCCCACCACACTGGAGGGTTTTGCCACAGCAGCACACATTTCCAGGTATCAACATCTGCATTCACTAACAGTCGTCACTGTGTAACAACTCAGCCCCAGACTTAGCAGCTCAAAAGAACAAACTTGTCTTGCAGAGTTTGTGAGGGTCCAGAATCAGAGGGACTTGGCCAGGTGGTGCTGACTCTGCATCTCTCAGGGTATTACCATCACCATGTCAGCTGGGCTGGGTGTGGTGGCACACACCTGGAATACCAGGGATTTAGGAGCCTGAGGCAGTAAGTTCACAAGTTTGAGGCCAGGCTCAGCAACTTGGTGAGACCCTGTCTCAAAGTGGAAAAAAATTTATATATATAGAACTGGGGATGTAGCTCAGGGGTAAAGCACCCCTGGGTTCAATTCCCAGTACAAAAAAAAAAAAAAAAAAAAAAAATTCAGCTGGGGTTGCATGCATCCAACACTCAACTGGGACTAGAGGACTCATGTCTGAGTCAGCCCAGCCACAGGGATGTGGCTCAGAGGCTTTTTCTTCCACATGAGCCTCTCTAAGGGGTATACAAGGCATGACAGCTGACTGAGAGAGAGAGAGAGAGAGAGAAAGAGAGAGAGAGAGAGAGAGAGATTGAGGCAAGTACTCCCTCAAGAGTTGACTGGAGCAAGGCCAGCCATGTGCTCAACCCCCTTCTGCACCCCGCGCGTTCCCTATTTCTCTGCCCTGTCATTGTGCAGCCACTGGATCCTTGCTAGGCCCTGGCTCCATGTTTTGGGGCCCTCCAGACACAAGAATTGTGAGACAGAGACAACTCTTTTCTTTTCTGAGGTACCCAGCCTCAGATATTTTGCTATAGCAACAGAACAGATGAATTCAGAGAGAAGAGGCAGTGTTTTATCACCTAATGGCAGAAAAGCCACACCATCGTTCCTTCTGCATGCTACTGCTCACGTCGACCAATCCACCAATCGTGTTACAGTGTGGGAAGGAACTCCCTGGGCTGTGACCTCCCAGAGGCAGGAGTGCTGATAATCACAGCATTACTAAGGGGTGAAATGTCACTTCTATAATAACCATACTTCAGGAAAAAGTGGATGAAGCAGATTTAGTAAAATGTTAACGATAATTATATCTAGGTCTAGAGTAGTTTGAGGTTGACTGCATTCTTTTTAATTTTCCATATATTTGTACATTTTCATAATAAAAAGTAAAAAAGTAAAAAGACGTGAATTTAGGATTTCTGTCTGAGGAATAAAATGGCTCGAGAATCTTCTAGAAACAAACTTCCTTCTTCTGCACTGAGCCTCTGCCCTGTTGTCACCAGCAAGGCCTGCCCTGCACACAGGTTCAGGGCTTTCCCAGCTGGCTCTCTGCAGCTGCACCCAAGGGTAGGGCTGAGTCACCCTGTGGCCCTGAAATGGTCACAGATGAGGTGGAGTGTGTTCTCCCTCAGGTATTACTTTGAGAAGTTCTGAAACACCAGGCTGCTTCTGATTTGGTTCCAAAGTTTCTTTGGAGAAGCAGTTCCACAGAATTCTTCTCCTGACCTTGCTGTCAAGGTCAGTGCTAATCGCGAGACCTTGAGCAGAGTCAGCACTTCTGTTTAACTTTGCCCTTGCCCTGTTTGTTAACTCAGCTGGGACTCATTCTGTCCCTGGTATTTAGTTTCTTATTTCATAATAAAAAGTAAAAACAACTTTGGAAGAGTAAACAGTAGTGACTGCTCTGGAATCACTCCTAAATTTTAAGGAAAGCCATGAAATCTTAGTGCTCACTGATGCAGAAAGTTACTGTAAGGATGGCACTTTTTTAATTTTTTAAGAGCTAATGCTCAATATCATTAGTGTGATAAATTTTCCACTGGCGTCCGGACCTAAAATCGGTTAATCTGACATTTGGGGCATTGTTAACCACTGGCATACTTTGTTTTAGGAGGGGCAAGAGTTTGTGTTCAGGGCTGGTCCTCAGTTTGTTCTGGATGATGACACTTTGGTGACTTTTTTTAAGTAATAAACAAACAAAACAAAATCTTACCCATTACCTTGGAGAAATCCCAAGGCAGTAAAGAAGTGCGCCACAGGCTGTTCAGGCTGGGATGTGACGCCATCTGTTTGAAGGTAAACTGGGACAGCTCTAGCAGCGAAACAGGGCAGCGGTGTAACAGGGCCAGCCTCCTGCCCCTCGCTGCTCTGCTGTTGAGGCTTATTTTAAAACTGACATTTTCTCCCTTCCTCTTCTCTCTCTAACCTGGGGAAGCAAGATGAACCTTCGCATCCCAGACTGTGTTATCTGTCCGTCAGCTCACAGACCACAGGAATGAAGGACTCTAGGCTTAGAGGCCGACCTCTGTGGCTCTAAGAAGCAGTTATCTCTGAAGGCTGCAAATGAAGTAAGACTCCTCCGTGGCACAGTTGCGGTGCAGACTTGGTCCTCTGTTTAAAAGCCCTGTTTCCCCTGGCAGAATCAGCCTCTGGGACAGGAGTCCACTGTGGATTCTCCTTTGCTAGCAAGGAAGTAAGACTTCCTTCTTCTTTTTCTCAAAACCTTGTCTTGTTATTGGGTTGGCATTGGGGAGCAGGACCCAGCTTGTGCTATCAGTGAGATGCTATCTTAGTTATTTGGGTTGCTCTAAGAAGACACTGTAGACTGGTGTCCTAACAAACACTTCTCTCATCTGAGTCTGGAGTCAGGGTGCCTGCAGGCCCGGGTCTTGATGCATGACTTCTGGTTTAAAGATGAAGCAGCAGGATCTTGTGCTCCTTCTCTCCTTCTTGTTTGTTTTTGTAACAAGGCTCCACCCTCCTGATCCTAGCTTCTCCCAAAGAACCCATCTCCTAATCTGATCACGTTGGGGGTTAGGATTTCAACGTGTGAATTTTAGGAGGACACAGACATTCAGACCATAACAACACATTTGCAGTGAGAAGGACAGGAAATAAGTTCATCATGGTATGGTAGCTTGATAATGTCTGTCCCCTGCCCCAATCCAGGTGGGGCTGTATTTCCCAGAATGCACTTTTGGTGTGTTTCCAGTTTAGGTGAACTACCAGAGTGCTTTTTGTTGTTGTTGTTGTTGGTGGTGCTTTTTTTGTGGTGCCAGGAACTGAACCCAGGGCTGGTGCACACTAGCCAAGTGCCATATCACTGATCCACATCCCAGCCCTGGAGATATGTTCCTCTGAGAGGTGGAAGGAGCTGCTGACTCAGCGAGCAGTTAGCTGGGCCACCAATTCTTTACTTCCCCTTGTGCTTCTCTCTGCTTCTCTGACTCCTGGGCCAGGTGTGGGAGTCCAGCTTCATGAAGGTGAGCTCTGGAGTTTTGTAGGCCACCTTCATTGTCAAGGTCAGAGGCTGCAAGGACAGGGGCAGATGCACATGTTTCTGGGGGCTTCCAGGGCTTGCTCATGAGGTCCCAGCTGGCTCATGATCTTTCCTTACTGACTGTCTACCTACCTGGGAACTCTGACCTTGACACTGGATGCAGAGGTTTAGGGAGACTGTCTAGCCAGCCTCTAAGTCATGTAAACGGATTCCCTGTAGTAAACAGTTGATGTGTGTATGCATATACCTGTGCATGCACATGTAGACAGATCTCCTAGAGGTTCAGTTTCCCAGGTCCCTAGGCCCCCTGGATGAGAGGCTCTGTGGTTAGGGCTCAGCACCCTGGGGTTTAACAAGCCCTTCAGTGATTCTGATGCATGCTCAAATTTGAGAGCCAGTAATTGCCTCATTTTATAGTTAAGGAAACAGTCCAAAGAGAAGCTATGTGTCTTTGGGATAACAAAAAAAAAATAGGAGGCATCTACTCTCTTAAAGAGAATACAGCCTTTGTTTCGAGAAACCTCAGGCTGTGTAACTTGTGAAAACCAGGCTTTCTTCAACCAGATTCAGTGGCCTAGTTATAGGTGACAGTTTCTCTCTGGCCACTTTCTCTCTGGTTCCCTGAGCTCCTTCTCAAGCAGACCTGACCTTTTAAAAAAGTGCATGCATAAATTTAATACTAGGCTAGCAAACTGCAGCAAGGCAGAGTCTGGTGAATATAAAATCCCTTCTATTAATAACAGTGTTATTAAATAAGAAGTTAGTAATGATGCCTAGGGAGCTAAATTTAGCAAATACAGAAAATGATATGTAACTAGTCATATCTATTCTTTCCACATAAATGGAGCTTCAAAGAAGCTGAAAGATCATTGGCTATGGTGGCACTCGCCTGTGATCTCAGCATTTGTGAGGCTGAGGTTGAAGGATCGCAAGTTCAAGGTCAGCCTCTGCAATTTAGCAAGGCCCTCAGCAACTTAGTGAGACCCTGTCTTGAAATAAAAATAGAAAGGGCTGGGGAAGTGGCCGAGTGGTAAAGTGTACCAGAATTCAATCCCCAGTACCAAAATAACAATAACAACAAAAGATGCTTAAAAACAGTCACATAGAAAAAGTTTTGTTTCAGTGGAAAACTGTGCTTGCCTAGAGGACGCCTGCTGTGTGCTCTTCTTGTCTTCCAGCACCTCCCAATGATTGCACAACTCTGCAACTTGTAATCAACAGAGAAGCAATTCTGCCCTTCTAGGAGGTATATTGGAGATGATGAAGGTCATGATTCCAGCTTTTTGTGAAAATTACCTTTTGGAAACCTGATTAGGTTTCACACACCTTACCCCTGGTCTCCCTCTGAAGATTCCCCAGGAAAAGGTCCTCAACCTGGATCCACACCTCTTCCAGTTGGGCATAGCTAAATTAATACGGTTTCACCACCAGGACCACAAGGTTTTGGGTGAAATTCTTGTGGCATTGGGAAGCTGTTCCTGATCCCTCCCCTCCCTCCCTCCCTCCCTCCCTCCCTCCCTCCCTCCCTCCCTCCCTTCCTCCCTTCCTCCCTTCCTCCCTTCCTCCCTTCCTCCCTTCCTCCCTTCCTCCCTTCCTTCCGCGAGCCAGGGATTGAACATCCGAGGCATCCGCAGCCCTTTTAAATTTTATTGAGGCAGAGTCCCGCTGTTTCTTAGGGCCTAGGTACATTGCTGACGGCTGGCTTTGAATCTGCAATCCTCCTGCCTCAGCCTCCCGAACAGCTGGGATTACAGGCGTGCGTCACCGCGCCAGGCTTGCAGTGGGTTTTTAAAAACAGTCTAATTTTGAGTTACAGCGAGAAGTGACAGGGCTCAGAAGCCGGGCACATACCTAATGTCCCTGGCTGTCAGTCCCCTCCTCCAGGCCTCCCTCTCCTCGCGCCCTCCGGGCACCTCGCTGCTCCCCCCCTCAACCCACGGATCTCTCTTTCCCGGCCTCGCTCCACCCGCTCGCTGTGCCCCGGCCTCTCCCCTCCCCTGGCTCGGGTTGTCTCTGGAACCCACGAATCCCGGTCCAGCCACGGCCCCGCCGGGGTGCGGGCGCGCTCCGTCACCGCGTCGGCTTCCCGTGCAGGCGCGAGGCTCCTCCCTCTCCGCCGCCAGCTGGGGCTCCCCGGGCTCCTGCTCCTGCTGCGCTCTCGCGGTCTCTCGGGTGCAGAGCAGTTCTCGGGCCGCGCGACAAGGTAGGTGTGCGTCGCTGGGGACCGAAGAGCCCCGGGGGCCATGCTCCGCGGAGCTCGCGCCTGGGTTTGCATCGCAGCAAAGGGCTTGGCCGGTGCGCAGGGGGGGCCTTGCCAAAGCCCATCGAAGTGGTGCACTGTCCTTGCAGAAAGCAGTCCCTCGCCCTACCGTCCCAGGCGACGGCTGTGCACACAGGGGTGTGTTTTCCGTGGGTGGCCGGCCATGCACTTGCAACGCGGTGGAAGTCGCGCTGTATCCAAACTTATATTGGTTGTTGCCGGTTAAGACAGCGTCAGCAGTCCTTCTTCTGGCCATTAAATACTGTTTTTGTAGCTATTTCCCTGAGGTTGGACATTTTGATCGTGTAGTTTATGAATATAAAACTGGAGAAACGAGCACTTTTGCTTCCAATCGCTGTCCGTGTTGGGCGGTGTTCCTTGACCTGGGCGCTAAGGAGGAGGCCTGTCATATTAAGAGTATGGCATCCTGGATACTGGATAGGTCTTGCCAAGAAAGACAGTACAGTTTACACCCCTGGGTCAGGCCCAGGCGGTGCTCACATTGGGTACTGCCATCTATGTCCACTTGCTGATGGAAATGGCCACCTGTTGTTTTCAGAGCCCATGTAAAATAAGGTGGTCGGAAATGAGCCCTGTACATAACTGGGGAAGCCTGTCCAGGCCTGGGAACAGACCCAGAAAAGGCCAAAGGCAGGGGTGCGGTTGGCGGGTGTAAGGCCAGTGTGTTCTCATTCCTGGTAGCTTTCTGATTCCTGCTATCTAAATCACGTACCCTAAGCAAACTACAAGGTGTGGTCGCTGAAAAAATAAATATCTGGAGGCGCTGACGTTCCTACGGTTACCTAAGGATAAGTATTGGCCCTGCCCTGCTCGCTGCAAGATTGGAAATCAGCTGCCCTGCAGGTTCCTATAATGCTCAACTAGTAAAACACCCAACCCTTCCCTGGTAGACGCCACCTTCCTATTTTACCTTCCAGTGTCCCTGAACCCTGCTTCCCTGTTGCACTGTGCATGACTTGTTTCTCAATTTCTGAACTCTCTAGCACTTTATTCCTTGAGTTCTTTACTTGTTACAGTCTCACTTCTGTTGGTAAAAATCTGATCTGTTTCTCTATTTCTGTTGGAGAACGTCATCATGTATGGAAGTCTGACTTCTGAGTTCTTTAAATCCCTGGGGTGCCATGGCAGGAAAACCACACGCTGACCATTCATTCTTTAGTACCCATTTCTGATTCCCAGCAAGTCTTTGGTTACACGGTTGAAAAATAACTTTTGGCAAAAGGTAAAATCATGACTTTTAATACAGCTATAAAAGGGAACACAGGTGAATATTTTATTTTGTTCATTATTCACCAAAGAGGGAAACAGTGGATGTCATAACTGGTTCAAAAAAGAAGCTGTGAAGTGCAAATGTCCACAGATCAAGGATGCCTCAAGGAGGTACTGGCAGGAGGCGGAGGTACCATGGCGTTTGCAGATCACACCCTCAGGGAGATCCCTGTGGACTCTGACTTGTCCTTTTGTAGAGGGAACTATGTCAGGCAGAGATGAAGGGGCCTTAGGAATCCCTCTGTGGGGGAGTGGGCCTGTGATGTGGCCTCTTGCATGAATGCGTATGGGGAAATCATGCACCTTCTGTGGCCAGCCACTGGGGACCTTGCCAAAGAACATGCCACGGAGTGTCTTCTGTAGGGGTGTGTCCTGGTCATTTGACAAACGGCTGCAGTGGAAAAGTGTCATCGTCTGCACTTCCCCTCTGGGCTGTCTGGTTCCAGGCCTGGTCATTGTATGGAGGTCATTTTGCAGCTCTTTCTAGGTCATGAGTAACTGGTAGACTGATAGATTCCATAAATTCTGTCTTTTTTTTTTTTTTTTTTTTTTTTTTTTTGGTGGTGCTGGGGATTGAACCCAGGGCCTTCGTGCATTGGAGGCAGGCACTCTACCAACGAGCTATATCCCCAGCCCAAATTCTGTCTTGACTCACAAAGAATTGATGGACTTCCTCCTCTGGAGGAATGTTTCCTCTCCCATTTGTGTTTCATTACGTATTTCTTTACATCATACATTTGCGATCTTGATGTTTTATTTTAATTTTTTTGGTACCAGGGATTGAAGCCAGTAGCGTTCCACCATTGAGCCACATCCCCAGCCCCATTTTTTAAAATTTTTATTTTATTTAGAGACAGAGTCTCTCTGAATTGCTTAGGGCCTCACTAAGTGGCGAGGCTGGCTTTGAATTCATGATCCTTCTGCCTCAGCCTCTCAAGCTACTGGGATTACAGGTGTATGCCACTGTGCCCAGCTTGACATTTTCTTTTAGCTATCTGTATGAAATTAATGGTTTGACTTTTTCCTGGAACTTATCTTTTCAGAAATTAATCATGGTGGGGGAGGTGAAAATCCTGGAAGGTGTATATAGAAAAATGTCCTTATCGTATAATTAACTGAGAGTCAAGGACGTGTTCCCTGGGAGTTGCAGGGCTCCACGCAGGCCAGTCAACAGCAACTCTGTGCGTCCTGTCTGCAGGACTTGGCCCCGACACACAGGTTTGGACTCGCAGCTGGGAGAAGGTCTGGGCCAGTGTCCAGCCTGCCACGTTGGACACACCCAGCTCTCTCCAGGCTGCTACCCTTTCTGTGGAAGAGTCAACTTGAAATACCTGTCGAGAAGGACACTCTTTGGCTATGAAAATTCCTTCTGGAACGTGGACAACAACTGAAGACAAAGCAAATGATTCTTATCAGAGGCTGCTTTGCAACAGCCAGTGTTTCCTGTGGTCTCTGGGTCCTTACAGGACAGCTCAAATCAGCCCACGGATTTGGATCTTAACAAAGAGTGCACTGGCTGGTAAAATGTTCTGCTATCGCCGCTCAACTGTTGTGACATCTTTTACTAATAATAGTTCCATAAGGAGCTTATGAAAAACAAAACCAAGAAAACGAGAGTCCATTTGTCCTGGATGGAATAACTGCTTATTAATTTTTTTTGTTTTAAAATCTAATTACCACAGTAGTGGTACAGTCTGTAATCCCAGTAGCTCGGGAGGCTGAGGCAGGAGGATTGCGAGTTCAAAGCCAGCCTCACTGGGGTTGTGGCTCAGTGGTAGAGGACTTGTCTAACATGTGTGAGGCCCTGGCTTCAATTCTCAGCACCGCATCTAAGTAAATAAAATAAAGGTCCATGGACAACTAAAAAAATATTAAACAAACAAAACAAAAAAACAAGTTTCAGCAACTCGGCCAGGCCCTAAGCAACTTGGTGAGACCCTGTCTCAAAGTAAAAAATAAAATGGGCGGGGGATGTGGCTCAGTGGTTCAGTGCCCTTGGGTTCAATCCCTAGTACCAAAACAAACACAAAAACATTGGCACAAACAAAAAAACAGAATGACCCCATGTGTAATTATGAAACACTGAGAATATTCAGGAAAACGAACGCTGGGAATGACAAAACAGCCATCCGTTTTCATTTCACCCAGATTTAAAAGCTATCATCTTGTCCTGCAGACTTCAAGTCAAAGCTTTGTAAGGACCTACAATGTAGCAAGTATCACTGGACCCAATTCCCATTCCTGCTGGAACTAGTTTATTTCCTGTACATGACATGTTTACTACAGTATATTTATGAATCATATATACATAACTTTTGTTGTTAACATTTACTTAATATCAAAATACCTCTTATCTTCTTACACAGCTTTGTTTTTGAGACACCATATTGATAAATATAGATGTAGTTTATTCATTCTGACAATGTCATTTGTTTCCTGGGCAGCTGTAACAAATTTCCACAAACCAGAGATTTGAATTTAGGACGGAAATTTATTCTCTCAGTTCTGAAAGCTGGAAGTCCAAAATGAGGGTGTAAGCAGGGCCGTGCTCTCTCTGACACCCACGGGGGAGGACCTTTCCTTGCCTCTTTCAGTTCTGGTGCCTCTTGGCAGTCCCTGGTATTTCTTGAGTGGTAGATACCTCTCTCTACTCTATCGCCCTCTTAAAGTGGCCTTCTCTCCAGTGTGATTCTGTGTCCAGATTACCCCTTTCTTTGTTCTTTTTTTGGCACAGGGGACTGAGCCCAGGGTTGCTTAACCACTGAACTACATCCCCAGCCACACCCCCAGTCCTTTTTAATTTTTTTACTTTAAGTTGCTTAGGACTTGCTAAATTGCTGAAGGTGGCCTCCAACTTGTGATCCTCCTGTCTCAGCCCCCCTGTAGCTGGGGTTACAGGCATGTGCCACTGTACCTGGCTAAGAATTCCTCATGTATTTTATTTATACACTAAATCTCCTGTTTTAAAAAATAATATTTTCTCCTAGTCCGTTTTTCCAGTTTGTTTAGGAAGTATTTTATTTGTTGTTAATGTAATTGTCTTATTAACCTCATTGTCTTAGTTATCAAGATGAACATGTACAAGCTTTTTTGTTTTTGCTATGGAAGATCCCCAGCATGTACACAATAGAGCGGGATGCTCCTGGACTCACTGCCCAGTCCCTGCCCGGTGGGCACATGGACATCACCCCCCCAGCCCCCCCCCCAGGTAAATCCAGACATCTGGCAGTTCCATCTGCACGTTCATCATGCTGTATCTAAAAGAGAGGAGAACTCTGCAACAGACTCATACCATGACCCTCACTTGCCACCACGAGCAACAGCTCTCAACCTCCTCAAATAGCCACTCACTATTCCATTTTCTACAATTGCCTTACTCTAAAAAAATTAGTTCTTTCCTTTAGATGTATGTTTTGGGGGCTCATTTAAGAAATTCTGCCTCACTCCAAGGTTGAAGCAAGAGGAACTCTCCTGCATTTCCTCTGAACAGTTCAGTTCTGCTTTTCCTACCTAGATTTCTAACCTCCAACACGGTGGCTGGCTGTGGTGGGTGGTGAGCCTCTGTGACCTGTTTTCTCAGCTGTGCGCCTTGGCGCTGGCCCATCCAGCCCCCACTGTGGGTCCCCAGTGCCCTCCTGCCTCCTGGAGTGACTCTGTAGAACTGGCGGAGGCTGGCCACCACTGCAGCCCTGACCAGGGGACATGGCCTCTTTGCCTCTCCTTCCCCAGGTCCAGTCCCACCCTTGGAGGTGGGGTGGGTGACTGCTTAGTTAAGAGCACCCAGCTACAGCTGGGATCGTCCCCACCTCTGCCTGGACACACTCCTCCTGGGGTCAACTCTGCCCCCTTCTGGGCGGGGGACCCAGGCCTGCTTCTGCGGCACTGTGTGTGGGACTCTGCCCTCTTGCCCACCCGTCGTTGGTTTATTTGGTTCTGGCATCCTCTTCTGCACGGGGAGTCTTCCTTTCACCTCTGCGGGCTCCATCTCTTTGCCCCTTCCGGCCAGTCTGGAGTTTCCTGGGTCCTCTGCCTCCAGTCCCTCTTCTCATCCCCCCTAAAGCCCACTGCACGCTCTCCTTGGCTGGCCCCTCTCCCTCAGCTTGATTCCTCGTGTCTCCTGGTAGCACGTGGCCCAGCCGACCTCCCCACTTGTTGAGACCCTCTCTTCACTGGCGAGGTCGCTCCTCCTGGTCAGAGGCTCTTCCTTCCCAGACGCATTCGCGGGCCTGCGGGCTTCCCTGAGGACCCCCGGGCTCAGTCTTCTGGACTCTTCTGTGCCTGCTGGCCTTCCCTGAGGATGCTGGTCCATCTCACGGTTTAAATGCCCGTCGAGTCACTTCTGTTGTGTGCGCCAGTTATGTTCTGTGAAGTCACCTCCAACGCCGAGTTAGCGAATCCCGAACCACAGCCCTCGCGAAAGTGCGGGCTCGGGCTCCAGGACCCTAGGGGGCCGCAGCCTCTCCCCCAACTCACAAGGCACCGAACTTAGGGCTGCGTCTGTTGAAAGTCGACTCACTTGGCCGGTGCCGCGCTTCACCAGCGCCGAGCTCAAGGCCGACATGGCTTCTAAGTACATTGACCCTGGGAAGGAGACCTACTGAGGGGACGAGGTGGGAAGAGAAGGCAGAGTTTTGTCACTTTCTGCCGCCACAACCAACGGCGGGCGCTGGGGGCTCCAAGTCCTGGATGGGAGCTCAAGATCAAGGCGCCGGGGCCCCAGGCCTGCCGAGGGTCTGCTTCCTGGTCGTCGGGGGACGGTCTCCTTGCGGTGTCCCCCCCCCCCCCCCCCCCCCCCCCCGGTGGAGAGCAGACAGGCCCTGGTCTCTTCTTAGAGGATCGTGACTCCACCTTTACGAGCTAATCACTGCCACAGACCCCACGTCCTTGGACCCGCGAGTCCTGATTAGTGGCCGGAGGGGGACTTTTGGGGACACAGGTCATCGCACATAGCGTCACCCTGACCTCGGCAGGGAGCGTGCGTGCATCAGCAACCCGGGTTCTTTGCACGTCCGTGAATGACGTCGGGTCACTATTAAGCGAGCAGGTGAAGGAGTGAGTCCCGACCCGCGGTGATGAGGGTCCGCCGCGCGCGTCCATCACCGGCCAGCCCCGGGGCTTCCTTCTCTTCGCCCGGCCTGCGGTCCGCTCGCCTCTCTTTTCAAGCTTAACCTGCCGCAGCCTGAAGTTCGTGAAGCTCACCACCGCAAACCTGCGTCTCCCGGCCTGTCCCTGCTTGTTGGAAGACACTGTCCTCCAGATGCGGGACAGAAGGGCTCTGTTTTCTCCGATGCTGCTCACTTGAGCTGCCAGCTGGGCCGGCTCTTCTGTGAACTCTGTCCAGACCCTGCGGGGCCCCCTGCTGTCCTCCCCACCGAGGTGTGCCGCACCCCTTGCCCGGACCTGGGTGGACTTCCATGGGTGGACTCGCAGTCATGGATGCACTTCCTTTTCTTCCTTGGACACCTAACGAGCTCGCTCTCCGTGACACGTTTATCTCCTCTTTCTTTCTCTTGGGTTCTGGAGATTGAGCCCAGGCCCGGGTGCATGCCAAGGCCAGCGCTCGGCCCTCGACCACACCCCCCAGCTCTGAGGGACACTTTTCCCGCATTTTTTATTGGTGGATGATAGTAGGGCACGGTGATGGGATTGGCTGCTACATATTCGTACGTGCACACAGTATAAGGATATGTTTTGGCCAATATCCCTCCCCAGCACTTTCCCTCCCCTTAATGTTACCTTTAAGCAACTCAAATGAGCTACTTCTCTTGCCAGAACTGTCTAGCAGCTTTCATCTCATGCCAAGGAAAGCTGAATTCTTCCAGTAAGGCTCTGGTACCTTTACACTACCCCCTACCACTTTGCCTCTTCTGTATCAACCACATGGGTCTCCTGTTCTTCAAACACGCCAGGCATGCTCCTGCCTCAGGGCCTTTGCACGTGTTTCTTCTCCCTGCCCCACTCTTCCTCCAGATATCTGCAGGGCACCAGCTCTCACCTCTGTTGCTTGAAGGTCAGTTTTTTTTTAGTTAGAAGTCCCCTGACAACCATTTTAAATTGCAGCCACTCCTTCCCTGCTGACAATTCTCTTGTCACCTTCTTTGCTCTGTTTATCTTCATTTTTCTATATTTGTGGCCGTCAGACACCTCCATGTTCCACAGTTTGGTTTGTATATGTCATCCCACTAGAACATTTCCCTTGGTGGGGTCTGGGTTTTCATCTGTTTTGGGTTGGGCGGTTTCCCCAGGACCTCCTGTTGTGTGTGACCTGGGGCTGTCCCTTCTTGGTGTCCTCAGTAACCGGGTGAATACATACAGGCTGTTCGCAGAGCTATTCGTCTGTTCCACAGATTGATTTGTCTGTCCCATCAGCAATGCCAGAGTGTTTAAATAGGTTCTGTTTTATGATTAAAGCAAGATTCTCATCCTTCATTTTCTTTGACGTAGCTTGGTTATTCTTGTCCCTTAACCATTTTTATTAATTTTAATATGAAATATATTTTTGGAATTTTCATTTTAATTACATTGATCTTAGAGGCTACTTTGAAGAGGTTATTGTCTATAAAAATTTTTTTTTTTTTTTTTTTTTTTTGGTACCAGGGAGAACCCAGGGGTGCTTAACCACCAGGCTACATCCCCAGCCTTTTTTATTTTGAGACAGAGTCTGGCTAAGTCACTCAGGGCCTTCCTTAGTTGTTAAGGCTGGCTTTGAACCTGGGATGCTCCTACCTCTGCCTCCCTAGTCACTGGGGTTACAGGTGTGCACCACCGTGCCTGCCGCTGGCTTTATAAATATTGATTCTTTTAATGAATAATCAGTAACCGTGACATATGTATTCACTTGTGTAGGTTTGTTTTGCCCTTAGGGTTAAAAAGTAGATTTCTCTGAATGCTCTCACACATCTGCTGTTAGCGTTATTCCTGTCCAACAAGTGTTGGTACTCTGAGTGGCATTTAAAAATCATGTTTTCTGATTGTTGCTGGTTTGTAAGAATGTCATCGATTCTTGCTGGTTTGTAAGAATGTCATCGATTCTTGCATAGCTTTGATTTTGTGTGAGAAGAGGCAGGAGGGACTCCCTCACTCTGTGCTTTCTTCCTCCTGTGTGTGAATTCACTGAAAAAATGTCGCTTGAAGACAGAGAGACAAGTTCTCCTCCACCATCCAGGAAGGGAGTCCTTAATAAAAAAGTGAATTGGTTGGAATCTTGATCTTGGACTTCCAGCCTCCAGAACTGTCAGGAAATGAGTCCATTCTTCAAGCCACAGAGAGCTGTAGCCATGCTAAACACTCCATTCCTCCTGTTTGTAATCTTGAGGGCTCTGTGGCACCATATGTCAAGGGACAGTGATGATTTTTCTTTCTGTCAGATTCTTATAATTTGTATTTCTTTTTCTTGTCTTATTGCATTGGTTGAACCCTCAGCCCACATAGAATAAGAATAGCGGTAAGTGGCATCTTTGTCTTTTTTCTTGGCCTTAAGAAGGATGTTTGCTGTAGGAATTTGGTATAATTTTCGTTTATCATAATGGCTATTGTCTTAAGTCTACTCAGGCTGCCAAATCAAAATACCATGGTCTGGAGCTATGGGTGTGACTCAGTGATAGAATGTTTGCCAGGTGTGCGAGACCCTGGGTTTGATCCCCAGCATTGCAAATAAGCAAACAACAACAACAACAAAACAAACAAACAAAAAACTACAACAACAAAACAGTCTTAGGGGGCTTAAACAACAAAACTTTATTTTCATATAGTTCTGGAGGCTAGAAGTTCAAGATCATAGTTCTGGACAATTCAGTATTTTGTGAAGGGCTCTTGTCCTGGATGGTAAATAGGCACAAAAGAGAGGAAGATCTCTGGGGTCTCTTCTCATGAGAACCGCGGCCCCACCCTCGTGATCTCAGTTAGCCTTACTTTCCTCCTAAAGGCCCTGTCTCCAAATAGAGCCATGCTAGAGCTTAGGGCTTCAACATAGGGATTTTGAGGGGACATAAACATTCAGCACATGAAGCTGTTGACAAATGCTTTCTCTTCATCTGTGGGGATGACGATGTGCATTCACTCCTTTAATCTGTTGTCCTCGTAGACTGCGTCATAGAACGTCTAACGGTCAGTCATCTCTGCTTTCCAGATAGGGTCATGATACATACGCTTGAAAACACATTTGAGGCTGGGCACCGTGGTGCACACCTGTAATCTCAGTGACTTGGGAGGTGAGGCAGGAGGATGGCAAGTTCAAGGTCAGGCTCGAACTTAATGTGACCCTGTCTCAAAATAAAAACAACAAAAAAGGGCTGGGGGTACAGCTCAGTTTCAATCCCCTGTATTATTAAAAAAATAAGATTTGATGTACTAGAATTTAATTTTGACTCTTTGCATCCGATTTTGTAAATAAAGGAGTCACACATTTTTTCATGCACTCTTACTCTTGCTCATTTTCACATCCAAGATACAGCCAGATTTTATTTGGTCCAAGATGACATTTACTCCTGTTTTTACTTATTTATTTATTTGATTGGTGAGTATCTCTGGTCAGGTTCCCTATATCAATTTTCTGTGCTGAAAACGTTTCAAACATAAAAAAAATGTAAAGAGTAGTTCAGCAAACACTTGGCCGCCGGTCGTCCAGCGACAGCAGCCCTGGCGATTTACCACATGGCGTTAGGTATCTAAAGGTGTGTTGTGTGTGTATTTTATGAACCAGTCGGGGGCAAGTTGTAGATCTCGTGACACCTCACCACCAGTACTGGAGCACACATGTTCTAAAAGTGGGAACGCTCCTCTATATAACCACTATTACTACACTTACTCACACCTTATAAAACTGATCCTAAGTCACCTGTGGTGGCACACGCCTGTAATCTCAGTGGCTTAGGAGGCTGAGGCAGGAGGATTGAGTTCAAAGTCAGCCCCAACAACTTAGTGAGGCCCTAATCAACTCAATGAAACCCTGTCTCTAAATAAAATACAAAAAAGGGCTGGGGATGTGGCTCAGTGGTTAAGTGCTCCTGGTTGTAATCCCTGGTACCTCCCCAAAATATAAAAAACAAATAAATAAAAATAAAACTGATATGGAGCTGGGGTTGTGGCTTAATGGTAGAGAGCTTGCCTAGCATGTATGAGGCAATGGTTCAATTCTCATATAAATAAATGAATAAAATAAAGGTCTATCAACATCTAAAAAATATAAAATAAAACTGATACTAATACACAGTGTCAACTATCATCCACATTTATTCATCTGTCTTTTATAGCTGTTCTTAATTCTGAACCACAACCTCGGTGAATTTATTTTTCTTCAGTGTCTTTTAATCTAGAATTGTCTCACTGCCTTCTTTCCTTGTACATTGAGTTTTGAAGTTAGGCATATAAAACGGGTGAGAAATATGCCCTGTATTTGCTATGCTACCAACTTGTCAAGTTTGTGTTTTCAAATTTATTAGCATAAAGTTGTTCATAGTCATTGTTTTTTATTTTGAGGAGAAAAATCTTACTCATTCATTTATTTAGATAAATAAACAGAACCCAGGGCTGCTCATGTGCCGGGCAGGGTTCGACCTCTGAGCTACACCCCAGCCTAACAGAACACCTTCACGTCACCTTTGCATTCGGATCTTGTTTTATTGTTGCATGTGTGCTTATCATTCTTGCCTTTTTAATCCTCGGTTTTGCTGGAGATGTGCCTATTTTAATAACTCTTCCAGGAATCTGATTTTAATCTTCTTGAATTTTCTCTTCGTTGGGCTTGCTGTGGACCGAATGTGCCCCCCGAATTCACATGTGGACCTCCTCATCCTCAGGGGACGGTGCGGGAAGCTGGGTCTCTGCAGGGTGCAGAGGTCACCAGGGTGGTGGAGAGGTCACCAGGGTGGTGGAGAGGTCACCAGGGTGAAGCGCTCATGGGAGGTTAAGCGCCCTCATCAGACACTGAGCCTGTTTGCATCTTGCCTTGGACTTCTCAGCCTCCAGAACTATGAGAAGTAGGTCTCAGTCGTTCATGAGTTATGTAGTTTATGGTATTTTTTAATAGCAGCCTGAATGGACTAAGACAGGCTTTATTCGATTTTTCCCCCTTTACTCATTTTTTGGGGGGAGGGTTCTAGGAATTGAACCCAGGGGCGCTTAACCACTGAGCCACATCCCTAGCCTTGTTTATTTTTCAAATTTTGTTTTGAGACAGGGTCTCACTAAGTTACTTAGGGCCTCGCTAAGTTGCTGAGGCTGACTTTGAACTTGCCGTCCTGCTGCCTCAGCCTCCTGAGCTGCTGGGATCTCAGGTGTGTGCCACCGCACCTGGTTGTTTTCCAGTAATCTTGGTTATGGTTTACAATTTGTGATCTTCAGGTTTGCACACAACGTGCCTTCTCTCTCTGCAGCCGATCTTGAGGTTTCCGATGGCTAACGAAGCTCATCCTTGCCCCTGTGACATTGGCCACAGGCTTGAGTATGGAGGCATGGGGCATGAAGTTCAAGTCGAGCACATCAAGGCTTATGTCACCAGATGCCCCGTTGACGCAGGCAAAGCCGTGATTGTCATTCAAGACATCTTCGGATGGCAGTTGCCAAACACCAGGTATATGGCTGACTTGATCTCAGGAAATGGATACACGTAAGTGCACAGTTCTGTTCTTTGCTTAATTCATGTCAATTTCCATGGTCCATTTTGTTCTTTTCAAAAAGGAAAACAAAAACGAAAGCCAACCTGACTGCGTGCTAGTGCACTCACTCTGCTTCCTTGTCTCCCTGTGGTGAAGGGGGTGGGAACTGCCACGTGGTATTGAAAGCTGCCCGATGGAAGCCACGCCAGCCCCTGGGCCTCAGGTCCCTCTGGGGGCACCTGGCCCTCTATACCCATGGGACAGTCCTCTCCCTAATCACAGGACAGGACACCTCTGCAGACATCCCTGGCTCTGAAATGGACCCATTATTGAGCCCTTGAAGCATGTCAGCCTTGGGTCAGGTTTCACTTGGACAGCAGGGTATTCTGGGTCAGCCTGATCCAATCACATCCCCTCTTAGTTCTGCCTGAATTAGACTGGGTTCCAGAAACAGCACAGCGAGACTTTGCTCATCACTAAGAGTTTACACCTTTACTCGACTGAGCGGCCATGGCCACCCTTGGTGAAAGCTGTCGCTCCGTCTTCACAGAGGAGCTGAGGAAAGTATGCAGATGAGTAGATCCAACCTTCTTCTCCAGCTCTGAAGCGCGTAAAGCCCAGCTGGCACTGAGCGGACACACCACCAGACTTCTTTGCTTTCTCTAAAGCAGGGGCTGGAAAGCCCAGGGAACTTACCTGTTTTCCTACACAGAGCAGCTGGCGTAAAGGAATGGCAGTGGCATGAAAAGGTGTGCCGGTTTCACTTCGCCAGGTTCCCCTGGAGGATGAAGCACTTTTTCTCTAGGCAAGACCAGCAACAAGCAGCCGGCCAGGTGGCCTCTGGCTTGGCCAGAAGTGCCGAAGGCACGACAGGGCGTACAGCCCTCAGTCCTGCCAGCAGCCCTTTGAGGAAGAACTGCCCCTGTTCCCATTCTGCAGATTAGGAAACCAGGGCACAGAGGTTTGCAACCATGGGATGCCCTGGGGCACCCTGTGGCAGGCAGCCAGCTGAGGGGGCTGAGTGGGCTTGTGACCGGGGTGTCCTGCCGTGTGTCCTTGGTTGAGTTAGAGCATAGGAGATGAGCAAGGGCGCCCGCGACTTGCAAGGCACTTTTGCATTTACACCAGTTATTTCACCCTCACGACCGCCCTCTGAGGCTGCTGGCACAGTCCTCTGTCCCTTTGTTGCTCAGGAGAGAGAGGCTAAAAGTGGTCCAGTGATTTGCGGTCACACCTCAGTGTGGGTGCTACTGTGACGTGCACTGGACTTTCCCGAGCCAGGTTTCGGTGCTGGACTCCTCCACCCCAGCCAGCAGCACCTCTTGACTTTGGGAAACAGGCCTCCAGCAAGCACCACGCTGACTCCGTCCCTCCTGGCTCGATTGAGGGGAGAACAACAGGGACTCTGGAACCTGGCTTGTTCTCCTTCTATGGTTTCTTCTAGAACCTGCTGTAGACCTTGCTTTCTGGGCAGGAAATTGTGTCCCTTTGGCAGCCTGGGTGGAGTCTTGGGAAAGTTGCTTGCTCATAGTGACTGGCCATGTGGACCAGGTGTCCTTTTGGCCCAAGTCTAATGTGAAGGTCCAGGGGTCTCCTGGCCCTGTGGAGAGGTGCAGCCTGGGGACGGGGACAGGAGGGGTCCTCTAGCCACCAGCCACAAGCCCCATGTCCAAATGCCCCCACGTCCTGTGCTGGAGTATCCCAGGGGAGCGCCCCCCTGGCCTTGTTTCTTCCCAGGGTGGGTTGGCACCCAGGCTGCCAGGAGCCAAGTGCCTGCAGTTGTGAAACCTGAGATACTGTGACTTTGGCACCATTTGCCTTTTTGCTGCAATTAAAGTTGGCCTTTGTGGCCACCAGCTTCCCTTCTTGTGGCCTGAGCAAGTTGCTAAAGAAACGTAAACAAATGCCGGATCCAGGCAGCTGCGGAACCCAGGCTGACTGACGTCCACATTTTCCAGAACCATCGTTCCCGACTTCTTTGTGGGGCAAGAGCCGTGGAGCCCCACTGGGGACTGGTCCACCTTCCCCGAGTGGTTGAAAACGAGAAATGCCAGGAAGATCAATAAGTGAGTTATGGGCAGGCTGGGCGGTGTGGGGGCAGCCGGGGGAGGGGGGAGAGGGACCTGGCTTCACCACGCTTCCCCCTGGGGGGACCTCACGTGACTGGCCCGCAGGGCCCTTTGGACAGCATAAAGGAAGAAGGTTGGATCTGCTGCAGGGTGTGAGCTGATGGTACGAGCTGACCAGAACCCCCTGGGCCCCAGCAGTGTAGTGGCCTCCGTGTCTGAGAAGCTCTTACTGCCAAAGGGCATGCTGTGGAAGCAGTGGGCAGGTTTGTGTGTCCCATCAGGTGTTTCTGTACAAGCGACAGCAAACCCATCCTGGACGCTTGAGCAGTCGCAGAGTTACTGCTTTCTTTTTTTTTAGTTGTCAAGGGACCTTTATTTTATCTATTTATATGTGGAGCTGAGGATGAAACCCAGGGCCTCACACATGCCAGGCAAGTGCTCTACCACTGAGCCCCAGCCCAGCCCAGAGAGTTACTGCTTTTTAGAACTGAGTAGGTTTGGGCCTCAAATAAGGCTTCCAGGGACTCCTCCTCCCAACATCTCCCTTTCATGTGCCTGGGCTTCTCATTCTCAGGTAGCTCTTGCCTCTGGGTGGCAAAGTGGCTTCAGCAGCTCCAATCCTCCATTGCCTCTCTCCCAGCAACTCAGCAAGTCTCGTTTGGTCCCTTTGGTTATGACTGGATCCAAAGGTCATCCTCCAAGTAATCACCGTGGCCAGGAGGTTCCTCTGCTATGATTAGCCAGGCAGGGGCTACCTATTCTACTCCTGGAACCAAGGGCACAGTGTGTGCGTGGAGGGGTGCTTCATCCCAGAGCTGAATCCGGGTGTTCTCAGAAAAGTAGGCGGCAGACTTCGGCAGCTAAAGCCATTCAGTGTCTCTTGAGTAGAAGAATTTTTACGGAAATGCCTTCCTTCTTCTCATCCTCCAAATGAAGGCATTTATTCTCAGAATGAAAGCATTCAAGAAAATGAAACACCCCAAGGGCCCAAACTGCTCTTATTACATTTTATTTTGTAGAATTGCTTTATTACTACTCTTGTCACATTATGAAAATAACTATTTGCACACAGTAGGGTGTGATGCATTGGTTTAAATGTGTTCAAATATATGTTATGTTTAAAAGAAAGAGGTGACAGAGCTGCTTTGTTCTTTTTTGAAAAAAATATTACAAATATATAGCATTTCTTGCAGCGGATCAGATAGAACTTTCTGGCTGGCCCTGTAGCCTGAGCTCACTTTGGAACAGAGATTCTAGTTGAAAGTGTACTCCAGATTCCAACGATGGATTTGCAAATGAACCATGTGCAAGACAGGGCTGCTGTTCTTGCTGTCCTCCTGACTTAAATAGCCCTGGTGGCTTTCCAAATTCTGCTCTGCTCTTTGGGCAGAGGAGGACAGGGGTGATGCAGAGTGGTGGGTTTTAGGGAAGGAATGAATGTGTCAGATCAGAGAGTGTCTGGGGAACCGCCCCAGTGATGGCCAGCTCCTCCCTGAGTGGACAGAGAGGTGGGGACCAGCAGAGTCTGGACTTACGTCTTAGGTGGTCTTAGGTGCTCCTCTCCCGAGGCTGGCAGGGCTGCTGCTCAGCGCCCAGCTGGGAAGTGAGCCAGGAGCAGCTGTGTTTTGGGGAGAGCACACAGGCCTGGTTGGGCTCCGCAGGGATGCCCGTGGGACTTAGCATCACTGCACAGGAGCAGTGAGGTTGGAGGAGCAGGGATCTTGGGCACCTTGGGACAGCAGTGACCCAGGCAGCCCTCCGTCACCGGCTGGGCCCTGCCTGATTCACAAGGCAGCCCCGAGTTCTGAAAGCCTTCTCTTTCTGTTCAGAGAGTTCGATGCCGTCCTGAGGTACCTGAAGCAACAGTGCCATGCCCAAAAGATTGGCGTCGTGGGCTTCTGCTGGGGTGGGATCGCCGTGCACCACGTGATGATGACGTACCCAGAACTCAGGGCAGGGGTGTCCGTCTACGGTAAATCCGCCTGTGCATGTCCACTGGGGATGGGGGCAGGGGAACGCTCCTGTGCACTCAGGCGTGGCAGGTGAGCGACAGTAACCACAGGCCTCTTGCAGGCAGCACAGAACCCAGACCACCTGAAGACATCGGCATTGAGCTGGGCAGCCTGGTGCTGTCCTAACCGCGGGGGCCTGAGGTGGGAGGATCGCTAGAGTTCCGGAGTTTGAGATTAAAAAAAAAAAAAGACTTTAAGAATTCAAAAATAGCCAGGCACAGTGGTGCTCGCTCACCTGTAATCCCAGTGGGTCGGGGGCGGAGGCAGGAGGATGGTGAGTTCAAAGCCAGCCTCAGCAATGCTGAGGCACTAAGGAACTCAGTGAGACCCTGTCTCTAAATAAAATACAGAATAGGGCTGGGATGTGGCTCCGTGGTTGAGTGTCCCTGAGTTCAATCCCTGGTACCCACCCCCAGAAATAAAAAAGAATTCAAAAGCAGAATTGGAGGTTTGTAATATGGTAACACTAAGTACAGGTGTCACTGGGAGTGAGCAGGCCTGCACCCCACCGTCTAACCTGAGGTCTCCATTCCTAACCTAGCATTGCTTCCTGTGATGATCATCAGTATCAAGCTATGTTACATATGAGAGTGTATGCACGTATATATTATTTAATTGAGTCATTAATTATTTTTTCATACTGGGAATTTAACGTGGGGGTGCTTTACCCCTGAGCTACATCCCATCGCTTCTTATTTTTTATTTTGAGGCAGGGTCTCACTAAGTTGCTGAGGTTGGCCTTGAACTTGTGATCCCTCTCAGTCTCTCCAGCTGCTGGGATGACAGGTGTGTGACATAACACCTAGCTAATTGATTCAGTTTTTTGAGACAGGATCTCTCTGTGTTGAGCAGGCTGGTCTTGAACTCTTGGGCCCGAGTGTTCTCCCACCTGTTTCATGAGATGCTGGGTCCTCAGGTGCACACTATCTTGCCTTTCTCAACAGTATATTTATTAGCGACATCCGTGAAAACATTTTTCCAAGATATGAATTGCTTTCAACTAATAGGCGTGTGTGTGTGCGCGCGCACACACACACACACACACACACACACATACAGAGATGGAAAGAAAGAAAAAGAAAACCCACTCTAAAATGTAAATAACTTCTACATTTTAGTCAAAACAAACCAGAGTTATAACAAAGAACTAAAATCAACGTATCTGTAAATAGACACTGCATACCGGGTATGGGGTACTGAAGCATTCAGAATGCATGGGTGTGGTGGCACACGCCTGGGATCCCAGTGACTTGTGAGACTGATAGGAAGTTCAAGGCCAAGTGGGGTGTGGCAGCACACACCTGCAATCCCAGCAGCCCAGAAGGCTGGGGTAGGAGGATCACAAGTTCAAAGTCAGCCTCAGAAACTTCCCAAGGAGCTAAGTACTAAGCAACTTAGTAAGACCCTGTCTCAAAATAAAAAGGGTTGGGGATATGGCTCAGTGGTTAGACTGGGTTCAATTCCCAGTACTAAAAAAAAAAAAAAATAAATAAATAGATAAGTAAAATAGAAAAGAAAAAGAAAGGAAAAAAAAAAGAAAGAAAGCTCAAGGTCAACCTGAGCAACTTCCTGAGTGCCTCAACAACTTAGTGAGACCATTTTTTAAAATGAAAATAAAAAAAGGATCGGGCTTTAGCTTAGTGATAAAGCACTTAGTGAGAGCTTAGTGATAAAGCACCCCTGGATTCAATTCCAAGTGCCCTTCCCTCACCCCCAGCCAAAAAACATTCCGACTGGAAAATTTTGAAAAAAAAAAAAAAAAAAAGTCACAAGAAAATTTGACTAGTAGGTCATAAAGTTATACCAGTATGTGGTAAAGTTCTTTTACACCAGAGTATCATGAAGTAATATATGTGCCAATGATTCTTATTTGGCTTAATGGTTCCTCACTGTGGCATTTTCACCTACATTTGGTATTACACCTACATTAAAAAAAAAACACCTCTTTAAATATTTACTTATACAAAAGGAAGCAGACTCAATAAATGACCAGTTGCACTAGGGCACAGGGGACCTGGGCTTGCTCTCCCAAGGTGAATTAGCAGAGGGCGCCTGCATGGACGCCTCACTAGCGCCACCTCCTGGCTGCTGCTGCATGGTACGTGAGCTGCAGAGCCTGGTGTGGCAGGCCCAGGGGACATCCAGCTGGGGTCCAACCACAGTGGCTTTGCCAGAGTGGCACCCTGTCCCCTGGAGAGGAGTGGTAGGTAAGGAGATCCTCCACGTTTCTTAGCTTTGCTGTGCTGCTGTCAGGAAGTTGAAAAAGATTGTTTTTTTCTCCTATAAAATGATAGCGCGTACTTATTTCTCCACAGTGGCGGGCGTTCCTGAGGGCTGGCTGGAGCATGTTTTTACTGATCAGTCTCTAAGTTATGAGACAAGGAGGAAAACAAATTTTCACAGAATGACCTGTTAGAACCAGACAGTCACAGGCTGTGGGCTTGTCTGAGCATAAATACCCATTCTAAACCACTCAGTGCATTGAAGTCAGAACCTGTGGGACTTGTGTTGGCAGAGAGAAACTTCTAGAATAGTGGCTTGGAAGCTATCACTTATTTGTAAGGGAAGGCAGATCCCAGGAGGGAGCACTTGTCAGACCCACCTGAGTCTTCGTGCAGTGGTCTTCAAGGCGTGACTCCATTCCTTGATGGCTTCATTCCTAGTGAGTGAGCAGGAGGGTAGGTCTGGCTGATGGAGTTGCTCTTTTACACTAATGGTATAGGCCAGGCCACTTTTGTGGAACTGCTAAAAAATAAAATGAACAAAGCCCTCCAAACACATTTTTACTTTGAACAGTCAAGCCAGATCGAGGCAGTTTCCTGTGGCATGACTATGGAGATCATACTCTCAAGCCCTTGAACTTGTCTTTCAGGCATCGTCAAGGATTCTGAAGATATTTACAGTTTAAAGAATCCCACGTTGTTCATTTTTGCTGAAAATGATGCTGTGATTCCACTGGAGCAAGTAAGTTGGCATCTTTCCTCTTCTCGTTTGTGCGTTTAATAGCATGACTTGACATTTTGAGGGAGAAATCTCAAAGCATTCATTTATTGCTGCTCCAGATGTTTTCCAACATAGAAATCTTAAAGATGAGTTTTTATTAGAGATAAAGAGTAGAATTAATTGTAACTCCCCTAAATATGCTTATTTAACATGACATCTGAAAGAAGTGTTCTCAGCATGGCCTGGTCACTGGACAAAGAAATGGGTCCTGCCTCCGACCCCTCCATGGTGACCCGTGAGTCACCAGAAAGTGTTTTACCTTAAAGATGGATTTGTTAGATCCAGTATGTTGATAAGGAAAAAGCACAAGTGTGATTCAAAAGCAGTCTTTTGCCAATTAGTAGTAGTAACCAATATGTTAATGCAAATGATTTTAGAAACAGTTCCTGACTCATCATGGTCTCACTTAGGAATTTTCAACTCAAGATGGTGTGAAAATGACACACATTTGGTGAAACTGTGCTTTGAATTGTGCAGTTGGATCTTTTCCTGGGCTGGCAATATGTGGTGTGATCCTCTGTAACAGTGGACAGTGACAGTCAGCCCTGCAGTCAGAGGGGGAAAAGACAACACGGTACGGTGCCCTGTGCTGCTTAGAGAGGACGGGCATCAGGTCGGGTGTGGTCAATGCATTTTGGGGTTCGATGCTGGAGATTGAACCCAGGCCCTGCACATGCCGCAAGTGCTTCACTGCCATACCAGACCCCCAGCCTCCCACATTTTCAATTTGTGGTGGGTTTATTTGGACATGGTTTACTTGCCAGCAGTAAGAACTTTTAATTATAAATTATAGTTAAAATCTGGTATAGCTGTGGTACTTGTTTATAATTTAAAGGATCGATGTTAAATCTCTTTTATGAATACTCGGTGAAGATTTAGAGAATGAAAAATGTTGCTAACAAGTTAAAATCATGTCATCATGAAAATGTTTTGCATACCAGGTCTCTTTGCTGACACAGAAGTTGAAAGAACACTGCAAGGTTGAATATCAAATTAAAACATTTTCTGGGCAAACCCATGGTTTTGTGCATCGCAAGAGAGAAGACTGTTTACCTGCTGACAAGCCTTACATTGATGAGGCAAGAAGGAATTTAATCGAGTGGCTGAACAAATACATTTAGTAGTGAATGGATACTCGCTCACAATGAGAGATTCATCCAAATGTTTGCCTTCAAATACTTATCATTTGATTTTTTAATTTTATATAAAATAAATGTTGGAATCCTGAAATTCATTTAATCTGAAACACATTCAGTAGAAAATGTTAATATATGAAAATAATTTTAACATGTATATCAAATAAAAAAATAAAAAATAGATCTGGACCTGAAGAATTTGAATGATCAATACCCTAGTTAATAGAGAACACTGGGTTATTCAGGGACCAGCTGACAGCACAGGGGTGGCCTCTTTGGTCTTTAACTGAACACACCCTGAAAATGACTAAGGTGTGAAGAACCTCACTGAAAGCCAGGGCAGAGTAAGAATGCAGCTTGGACATTTTTCTGTCTTAAGAGAGCTTAAGTTGTCGCATTTATATGTTGTAATGAGAAGTATTACAAATAAAATGTTTCTATGGACCTCATTATATCATGCTAATAAACTGATTTTTTGAATTTATAGTTTTTTTTTTTTTGTCTTTTTGGTATCAGTGATTGAGCCCAGGAGCAACATCCCCAGCCTTTTTGAGACAGGGTCTGGCCAAGTTGCCTAGGCTCTTGGGTTGTTGAGGCTGGCTTTGGGCTTCTGATTCTCCGCGCCCTACTTATTTTTCTTAAACAGCACAGCAAATGATGGAGAAGGGTTCTCATCCTGCTGTTTTCTAGGCAGTGGCTTCCCAGACACCGACATTTGTGGATCCCTGGGGCTGGGGCTTAATGTGATGGAGAGTGAAGTCCCTAGGGTGTACCTGCTCCTACTAGGGACTGTCTGACTTAGGGCAAACGACACGATGTGTTTTCCGATTTGGTCTTGGGTGTCTTTCATGAAGGTGGACAGTGTCCTTTTCACAGGACACTTTTTTTTTTTTGTGGAGGGGGACTTGGTCTTCCTGTGTTGCCCAGGCTGGCCTTGAACTCCTGGGTTCAAGTGATCCTCCTGCCTCAGCCTGAAGTAGCTGGGACTACCGACATGCATTCCTGTGCTCAGCACACAGGATTCATCTTGGAGGACAACCTCATGCATACACATCTGACCTGTACCCACGTCCCCTCTCACAGAAAACTTACTTCCTGCTGGCAGATGGCCTTAGGCTCTCATGTCTTCCTACTTAGATGGGTGTCCCTCTAGGCAGGGGAGTGTTGACTGGGCGGGCAGTCAGGCTCAGTCAGTAGGACAGGAGGCAGTGAACTGTCCAACAAAGCCCTGGATAGCAGAAGCAGTTACCGACAGATCCTAAGCCAGGGCAGCATGCCTCACAGGGCGGAAAGGAAAGGGGAGCCCTCCAGGACATGCATGCCCAGCCAACCAGTGCAGATCACAAAAGCCAGAGAGGACCTTTGTCCTGAAGCCTTCACTGGGGTTCGTGTGTAACCCAAGCAAGCAGGCTGGAGTTCTGTGGGGTCACTGAGACAGATGTGCATAGTCCTGGGGTGTAGGAGTCAGTGGGGTGAGTCACAAAGGTTTCTAGCTGTGCCATAGGGAGCTGGTCACTAGGAGGTGGTTGCATGAGGCAGAAGCCTGGAATGACTGTCTCAAGGAACTGGGAGACAGCACTGGAAATTGTGACTCAGCCTGGCTTCTGTTAAGATTATTAGAGTATAGGACTTAGACTGAGCAGATACCAAGGCAACATAAAACCCCAAGTTCACTCCACTTGACTTTTCTGGGCCTGTTTGTACATCTTACCAAATGGAGATGAGAAAACATTTTGCACAAGGTTCAATATCCAAGTCCAAGCACAGGCTGTTTGTAGACACTTAGTTGTGGATCTCAGTCTTACACACGTGGTGCTCTGGACATCTTGCTCATTCATCCAGCCTCCCAGTACCTGAGATGTGCTGGTTTGTTACTGTAGTTATGGTATCTGGTGAGCATGTGGGCGGGCAGTTGGGTCTCTAAGAGAAGGGTATAAAAATTTCAGATTGCTATACAGGTCTGACTTGATTCTAAATGTGCAGTAGTTGCATTCCAATGTGCACCCAGAGTGTGCGGTGTGAATTTTAGTAGTGCTTTCAATATCCAACTATAGTTCTAAAAACTGAACTAACAAAAAATACTAGCACTTATTCCTAAATCCACAGGATCATTAAGAGAGAAAACAAAACCTGAATGTTACTTTGGCCGATTTAGGAATCCAGCTTAATTCTATGGGATCTAATTCAGCAGATTCTCTCCCATTGGTAGCATATAAGTGAAGTTTTACCATAATGATTCTGGAAGCAGAGTCCTTTTAGGAAAACACAGGGAATGATATACAACCAAGTGGGAACGAAACGGGACTAGGGGATGAGATGGGAACTTTAAGTCAGATTGCCTCTCCTGTTTGCAATGAGATGCTAGCAAAATACCAACTCACTCAAGATGTAAACAGCAAATAAATTACTTCACTGGGCTGAGAACTGACATAATTCAGGTGAAGTTCTCAGATCAAGGCCCAGCCCTCATGAAGGGCTGTGGCTGTTCATATTATTTAACAAAGTAGCATCAACACTGGACAGCTGTACATAGCTAATGCAGGGCCCACTAGAGCCAAAGACTCCTGTCATATTTTGTACAAGTCACTCCTTATGTCCATCTATTTTGCTTTTTTAAGAGGAAAACAATTAGGTCTGAACTGCCCTCTAAGCCTCCGCTGGTGGTACAACTCTGCTCATGCTAGTTCTGGATGCTGGAGTGTGGCCAGGACCAGAATCAAGCAAAGGGGACAACGTGAGCAATGACCCCTTTAGCACTGGTCTTACCAGCACCATGACAATGTACCCAGCTCTGCTGCTGTAACCCAGTTAACAGCACTAACATAGCCCAGAATTCTCTAGTAGTGGAATAGTCGTCTATGATGTGACCTACAACCGAAGCACCCACCCACTGTGAGAGGAATCAGGTCAAGTCCACACTCTTCTTAACACTGTAATATATCCTAAGAACAAACTCAATGTTTAAACTTGTTTAAAATAGTTCCTATAGCTTCTTTTGGGAAAGAAAAATCTACTCAAACCCCTTCAATTAAGGCAGCTTTTAATTAATGGTACAATAAGTTTTCCTTGAAGATTAAGGTTGTTTAAAGAGATCTCTTTAATGAATACAAAAGCTTGTGAGACAGTATCCCTACAATTACACAGCTCTGAACAAGTGAAACCATGGTTACCAAATAGCTTTTTTTATTACAGCATCTACAGTATTTGAAAAAGGGAATAATAAATAACTGTAGCTGCATCACAAGACACTCATTTATGTATTTAATCACAGTAGTGGATCTTGTTACTACATTTTACACTAAACTTTTATTCTTCGGATTCTCCAGGCTTACGAATGTCATCAATCTTCAAAATCATTCTAACCATTTGTGTTGCAAGAGATATCTGTTGCTTTTTGCCAATCAAGGTTTCTATGACATGTTGTTGCTGCATATCTGAAAAATACAAGTAAATCAATTATCCTAAAATAGCATACGTAGCCAATCAATAAGCAGCTTTAATTTATGAAACACAGTGAAACTTAAAGACAGCTGGAGTGGAAGGATCCCCTGATTTTAAGAGTCTGAGGCCTACTGGGCTGTATAGAGTGAGAACTCATTTCAAAATCAAACTCAACCAAATGAAAAAAAAAAAAAACAAAAACAAACAAACAATACAAATCAAACTGTTGTGCCCAAATGGCCATTAATCTGTTAATTTTCAGAAGAATTTCATTACTCCCAAGGACATTCTAGAATTTGAACCTGGTTAACACAGTTGCGAGGGGACAGGATTCTCAGCAACTAACTGAAAGAAAATGTCAGCAACACTGCATCCAACAAAGAATCCACACCCCAACTTTAGTACATCTTGAAGGTATTTGAAATGTTTCCAAGAAATGCTAAAATTATTAACACAAATAGGCCTTCAAGTTAAAAACATTAAATATTTGCCTGACAAACAGGAGGTGTTACTAAAATCCATGGGATGCTGAGCATGAAAAACAATATACCTACACTTTCACGTAGAAACTATCAAATTTTGTGGTTGCCAGGTATGGTCTGATCAGTACAGAAATCACGAGACCAGTGATTCAACAAACAAAAAGCTCTCCTACCGGTTGAAAAGTGAGAGCGATTCCAGTGCCTCAATCTACAAAACACTGCACTGAATACTGGCCTACAATCACACAGCTGCAAACTAAAAGTCCACTTCCAAGCTATTTTACGACATCCAGAGCTTACTCTGACAGACATCTGTGTAAAAAAAAGGAAGGCAATTACTTTCTAAAAGCAGAGATCAAGACATGCCATCCTTGAAAATGCCATATTGTATACTACAGTTATGGCAATGAGTTTCACGTTGCCAGGACTACCCAGCTCCTACAGTTGTAAAATGAAACACTCTTAAAATCCAGGACCTGAACAGCCAAAGTGCGTTTAAGCATTTAAAGAGATGATACTCACAGCATGTAAGATATACTGTACAGTAAAATATGATTATTCAACTTAAAAAATATAGCCCCATACAAGGAATCATGACAGCTACTCACCATTTGTACCCTTGTGCAAACAGTCAATTCCAAGAGCAGGGTTCATCTCCTTCACTTGTCTGGCTCGGACTTCAGTCATTGTCTGGATGGGATTCATGCCACTGTTTTCAGAAAGGGCCATGGGGATGACCTCTAATGCATCCGCAAAGGCTCTCATGGCATACTGCTCCAGGGTTGGGCACTGGAAGGGCACAAGAGGTACAGTTAACCTGCAAACAACTACATCATTATATATTTTGAAAGACAACTCTGAAACAGTTTAAGAATAAGCTGTCTTCATTATTTTTCACTGACCAGAATAAAAGGTCATTAAAGAGCAAGAGTGAAGATATAGAATACATGTCTGAGAAACGCTTTCACAACAAAGCAGATCTCACTGCTCTGAGTTAGAATATTGATTTGGAATGGCTGAAAATGGCTGAGAAATGCTACTGTATGATGTGAATGAGCTTAGGTCATGTTAAACACCCGTGAAGCTAATGACGCTTCTCTTCTGTTCCGCAGCCCTATATCCTCCAAACACCACCAACCTCTAGTTCTAAGTCTTTTACCTTATCTGCCTCTTGGCTAACTGCCAAAGCACAAGATATTTCAGCAGCACCTCCTCCATACACCACACGATTATCGCGGATGAGGTTCCGGATGACACACAAAGCATCATGAAGGGACCGTTTTGCTTCTTCGATGATCTAGGGAAAAGTTTGATGTCAATTAATGGGATTAAGATCTAGTCATTTTAGAGTCAAATATCTAGTTTAGCCTAAGAGCTTGCTGGGTACTGAAAACACCATCCAGGTTAAAAACACACGGTGAGGGATGTCACCATATTCAGATGATCTTTCATGAGGTAAAATTCATACTGATTTGCTTTCATCACCATATGCTAAAAATTTATTCTTGAAGAACAGAGATTGCTAATGGTTATTTATTTGGGTTTCCTGTTCCTGCCAAAGGGACAGCAAAAAGGCAAATGTACCTCGTGAAACTGCCAATTTAACATTGTTTTTAGTAATTTTATACCACTCTAACTTGAGTAAAACGATTAATGGTATCGTAGTTGAACAAATTAAGGGGCAAAAAAGCCAAACCATGTACCAAAATCAGAAAATCCAGGATAAAGAACTTGACCTCTTACCATCTTATTTCCTCCTCTGATGAAGATGGTCACAGCTCTGGAATTCTTACACTGCTCAATGACCAGCATTTTGTCTTTAGTTGTGCCAAATGAGATCTCCTGTACCAGACCAGCAAAGCCCAGCTTCTCGTGTGTGAGCTCGGAGAAGCGAGGGACAATCCGTCCTCCTGTTGCAATGGCAATCAGCTAATTGGGGTGTGTCAGGAGACAAAGACAACACTAGTCAATGTTGGTGAACTTATAAAAGCTGGACCACAAAAAAGCTAAGTGTAATCTAGAACCACGTTCTTCACTAGAATTGTTATATCTCTCTGGACACACAATTTCATGTTCAATGCAAAGCGCTTTGTTAGAATGAAGAGCTGGGACTCCTGGTCTGGTTCTGCTTCTTCTTGGCTCTAACACCCTGGGCAGGGTTCCTCCCTCCCCTCTGTGCAGCCCTTCTCTATATGAACCCTTCCTGAACATGCCCTTCAATGGGCACAGGGAGGACCAAAGAGGCAGTGTATGCCTGGTGTCCAGAACAATGCTTGGGACGGCTGTTTGTATTAGGCTAACACAGAAAGGGATGAGACCAAGGTTCCTGCCTTGGAAAGTCACTAACTATGGAAAAGTATTTCAATATGACATGGAACACAAGAAATACACAGCCCCATTATTCTATTAAAAAAGATTCTAGCACTTTCTTTTCCCCCAGCTCATTTTCTTCTACACAGTGGATCCTTGGCACGATGTGGTTATTTAAAGCAAGCACTACCAAAACAGCCCAAAAGTACATGCATGCATTGCAAGTTCAACCCTTATGTACAGGGAAAGCTCTTGGCATGGGATTTCCTACCTCAATTTCAGGTCCCCCTACCCAACGAACTGCAGGCAGATTATTCTGAAGAAGTAAATGATTTGCTTCATCATCGAAGCCCCACTGGCAAATAGCTAGGTTAGCACCAGTTTCTTTAATCTAGAAAAGAAATGCCACAATTATACTAAAAAAGTAGGTATTTATTCTTTGTTGTTTGAAAAACTACAGCAACAAAAACCAACCCCCCACAAACCAGAGACATGGTTGAGTATGTAAAATAGGTACATTAAAACAAACAAAAACAACGGGAAACTTAAAAGGAACTACATGAATGTCACTACACGTTATCTATGGTAATTACCTCATTTTTTCATACTACGCTTTGAAGACACAAACAGTAATTTATGCTGCATTCCATTGTTAAGAGTGAAGCAAAACAAGACTTGTCAAAAAAACTAATATTAACCCCGCGACTAGGGTTGCAACTGTGGTAGAGTGCTTGCCTCGCACGCATGAGGCACTGGGTTCAATTCCCAGTGCCACATAAAATACAAACAACAACAAAACAAAACAAAACCAAAACAACTCCCCCAAAGGTTAACACACAGCTCTATCCTGTCATAAATACCCATGAAGTGGTTTCATTTGTGTGCCTGAACAAAACCCAAATGTTATGTATGACACATACTCATCTACTCTTTGCTTACTTGAATGGACAATTCTGAGGATCAGTAGAATTTAGAGGCCCCAGAGGCAATTCTGCTCTAAAGAGCACTCCTCTACCATGCAAGTAATTACTTGTCTTTTCTCAAGGAGGAAAGGATCACAAAAGCATTCCTCCAGTGCCAAAAGCCTGTGATTATTGCACAATGTCACATGACTGTTAGGGACCCATCTTCACCTAAGCCGCTCAGACCACCCACCACTTCCTCGTTATCCACCTCTTTTCCCTGCCTGACTCTGAGGAACTTGGGACATCAAGAATAGCCTATGTATGTACCACATTTGTTTTATAACCCATACCTAATTCCATTCTTTGAGAGTTTAAAGTTCACAAAAGATCACTTAAGACTTACTTGTTGAATCATCTCTTCAAACTTCTCCTTTTCATATTTTTGAAGGGCTTTAAAATCTTCTACAGAGGTTACATCCAGCTTGTGCTTTGTCTTTGGTTTAGGTGGTTCAAATGGACATGTGAGAATTGCAATCTTTGCATTCTCCACTTTCTGTGGAGAAAAATAAAAAACAAATTGGTGCATTTAAGAGTCAGAACAGTGTGAAGCTCTGAAAAGCAATGACTTACTTACTTTTGGCATCTGTGGGTGACTGAAATCCTTGTCCACGATTACGCCCTTAATCAGTTTGGTGTCCTCCAGCCTCCCACCCACTTTGCCTTCTACTTTGATGAGCTCAAAGTCAACGTCTCTCCGTTCCATATCTGCCACAGTAAGGACAGCATTCACAGCAATCTCGGCCATTTGTCGATGACAACTGTTGACACTGATGAAAACACAACAGAACTTTTCACATTGATTTCGAAACTGATGTTGTTTAAGAGTTTTCTAGAAAGGAATGCCATCACAACCTGCACTTACAGAAGTCTGGGGCAGGTTCTCAGTCTGGGATTCATGGACCCCAAAGGGGACCATAAAGTTGCATGGGGAAAATGTAAATCTTTATTTTCACTATTTCCTTTCACTAAGAGTGCACAAAGACCACTGTAGTGTGGCATTGAGACTTTTCTAAGAGTGCACTACTTTTAAAAAATATATTGTGACTTTAGAAGTTCAACGTAGAATGGGAAATAATAATCCAGGAAAAGTAATGAACCTCTCTCTCTGAGAAGTTCAGTAAGGTAAGTGAGAAGTGAAGAGGCTTGATAGGGCAGTCTACTTTATAAGAATTCCCATTACAGCATCACTTACAGAAGGGGGATGTTCTCTTTTTTGAAAGCTGTGAAATCCTTAAAGACTGCTCAGTAAATTTAGTCTAGAAAAAAACCACAAGGGAAACCTAGTACTTGAAATAGTGTCTGAAATCCAAATCATGAGAACCATGAGACTGACTTGTAATACTCTGCTTTATGGTGTATAAATTTGGCTACCATGAGTCAATTTGAGAATTTGTACTAAAAAACCACACATACTTGAGTTATAAACAAACTTTCAAACAGAACAAGTTCAACTTATAAAGCAACAATTAAGTAAGGTTTGTATATTTCAGGTAACACAACTGTCTTCCTTCATGAGAAAAATCATGCTAGGCTGTGGCAGGGGCCACCAGAGGCAGCCAACACCTTGCCAAGGAGTCACCCTTATCTGCCAGGGTATCTTCCCTGAAGAGAAGGCAGCAGACACTGGCTGCATTTCCCCTGAGACCACTTCTTCCTTATTCTACCACACACACACAAAGTTAAAATGATGTTTTCATGCATATTAAAATATAAACATTTCCTGCACCATTAAGTAAAAAGTGTAATAAAGAACCTCACACTAGATTTTTATGCTACATTATGGCAATCAACCACAAGTTTCTGTCACTGTTGGAAAAGTTGCATGTTTGTGTTTACAAGACTTAGCAGTAAGCCTGGCAAATAGAAGGCCATTATGCAAACACCTGGTGAGTCAATTTCAAGACTGCTCCTTCTTACTAAATTAAAACTCTGCACCAGTAAATTTGCTTGCTTGCTGAATGAAAAGTAGAAACTCCTTTCCTCCAAACAGTTCCCTAGCAAAAAATGATAGAAGTGTTATAAGAATTAACACAATCCCCAGGTAGGACCCTTTCTAGTTGATTTTAAATCAGCCTATTCTGTTAAACTAAAGGACTATGTATTTCAAACATTGTAAAGATTAAGTAACTGAATTGAGAAATTCAGCTTCCAACTACAAGATGCCTATGTCTATATCCATGCTAAAAATAATACAAAACTAAACAGAAAGCTTTTATCCAATCAGTAACAAATTAGCCATCACACTGCTGCCTTTAGGAACAGGTAAACGGCCTGTGCCTCTTCTACAATGCTTAACTTTTCTACCAACATAACACGCACACTTTGGAGCCCAGTGTAGTTTTTGCAGTCTGAATCAGAGGTTCAGGGTTCTTTATGTCAACGAGAACACGATCACTGATCTTGTCCAGGTGCTCAATAGCAATGCGGGCGGCCTGCTCGTAGCCATCAGCAATCCTGATGGGGTGAATGCCTCGGTCTAGCAGCTGCTCAGCTTCTTCCAGCAATGCACCAGCCAGGACTGCAAATGGGACACGGACAGTCAGACTGGGAAAAGTCGAAACTTTTCGCATAGCAAAATCAATAAAATTAGATGCTATCATGAAAGAAACAAGTTCCAGAATTAAGGTGGATATGATATTAGAAGCTGGGCTAATTCTGAAAGGGAGACCCTCCTAGCAAAGGTATAGCATGTCTCTCCTTACAGATCAATATTCAATCCTCAGTGATGTGAAGGATGCAAATAAAGAACAAAATACAAGAACATTTTTATTTTTATGAGGAGATAACACTATTATGTTTCCTGGGCTAGGGGACTTCTATTCAGTATAATTATCCTGGTGTTAAGATTTACAAATCTGTTAATTATTTATTCTCCCTTTGCCAACCTTCCCATCCCCTCATTTTGGGTCCACAAAGATGAATTTTGGTTTGTTGGTCTTAAATCTGCTGATCTCCAAGGACAAAGAGAATAGTGGTTGGCACACAATGGCACCCAACAAATATATGCTGAATAAATACCTGCTGAATTAAAATTAGTTTAAGAGATTTTTTAAATCTCTTTCCCATCTTTTTTTTTTTAACTGTAAATAGTTCAAACATTCAGCAGAAAAGTATTGCAAGAACACTAAAGTGAACAGCTGTTCACTTAAAATTTTGATATGTACACACCAATTTTGATATGCACACACCCTTTTTCTGTCCAATTCCTTGAAAATCAGTTGCAGAAATCATGATGCCACCATTTTATATTTTAGCATCTGGCTGAGAATCAAGGCATTTTCCTATGAAACTTCAATATAATTGTCAAGAAACTGAATCCTGCTGGGTGTGCTGGTGGCACACCTGTATCCCAGAAGCTCAGGGTGAGGCAGGAGGATCATGAGTTCAAAGCCAGACTCAGCAACTTTGTGAGATCCTATCTCTAAATAAAAATTAAAAAAGGGCTGGGGATGTGGCTCAGTGCTTAAGCAACCCTGGGGGTTCAATCCCCAGTACAAAACAAAAAACAAAACACACAAACAAAAACAAAATCAAAGCCCGAATCCGAATACAACATCATTATGTATTACATGATCTATAATCAAATCCCCCACCACTTGTCCTAAACATCCGTTAGAGCTTAAAGAACTGGCTAGCCCCAATCAAAAATCACACACTACAGCTGGCTGTCCTTTCACATTCCTGAACCCCCCACCCTTTTTTTTTTTTTTTTTTTTTTTGTGACACTCAGTTTTGAAAGCCTGGGTCACTTGTAGCAGGTTCTTCAACTTTGATTTGCCCAACTCTTTCCTCAAGATTTGATTCGGAGAAAGCATTTTTAGGAGGCATGCTAGCCCCACGATTGATCTTGAACACCAACTTTTAGATGAGAAAGGATAAGCTATCTTTTCTTACCAACCACTCCTGTGGTTCCATCTCCAATTTCATCATCCTGGGATTTGGACAGCTCAACCATCAACTTGGCAATCTGATGATCAACATCCATCATGCTTAAAATGGTGGCCCCATCATTAGTTACAGTCACATCGCCATCCTTATCTACCATCATCTTATCCAGTCCTAAAAGGACAATAATGCTCAGAAGGCCTTTTTAAGGAGAGGGGGTACCCAATACCAAGAACTACTCAGAGTTCTTACTTATACAATTTATTAGAAAACAAATAACTCACATTACAAACACCTATATGAAGACTTTTAGACTGGCTAACCTAAAGTAACACCACATTGGAAACAAGCTAAATGGCTAAAAGCAGAGAAAATTACAGAGCATCACTAAATGTATGAATTTCAAAAGATAATAGATATAATTTGGAAAATGCTAAGAAGTTATGCTAAATGAGAAAAAAGTCTGATGTAAAACTGTACACATATTTAATAGAACCATGTTTAAGAAATGTGGAATATACTAAAACATTTGGGCTGTGTTAAGGGTACTAGGATACCATACTCTAGTTTTCAAAAGAGATCACACTGACCATGATTTAAAACTTCTGCTATAAATATACAGATTTGTAAGACTCTTACCATTTGGTCCAAGAGATGTTCTCATTGTATTTGCTACAGCCTTTGCAGCCATTATATGAGACTAAATGAAACAGAAAAAATACCCAGTTACACATAATTTCAGTAGTTAGAAGCACAGAGGCAATGATTTCCAAAATCACTTATGGCAGTCTCTGTTTTCTGGTAGATTCTACATTTAAGAGGCTACTGACAAGTCTAAATCTAAGCATGTTAATTATGACGACTAGCTTTAGTAAGCAAAAAAAGTAGAAAAAGAATCGAGTGCTTTTTGTTACCTCATTTAACCCGCAACATGTCAATGAATCAGGTTCTTTCACCAGTCAGGGCCTGGAGTCCAGTTGTAAACATGCAATGCATTGAACTTTCATAAACTGTGAGCTACTGTGGAAATATTCATGTGGAGTCTACATATAACCCAAACAGAGGAGTCACCCTTGTCTGTTAAAGGTTGGAAGATTGTTCAAAGAAAAAAAGTTCTGAATAATGGTTAAGAACTTAGTAATAGTGATTCTGGGTAGTAATGGTCTACATTAATCAGGTAGACCATTCTATTTTAACCTGTTTATTCTCTTGTGCTAAAAAATCTTTTCCCACCTATCTGAAATTCCAATTACAATAATAGATCAAAGTTAGCAGATAGAAACATTAAAACTGCAAAATATACTTTGTCCTGCTCCCTACAAAAGTGGAAGAAGACTTTCTTCCAAATCTTAAAAGATTTAAATGCTCTTGTTACTGTTCAAATAAGCCTTAGGTTTTGCGATCAGGGGATTCCAAGTACACACCCACAATCTAAGGAGCCTCAAAGTATGCCAAACCAGAGCTTCCAATTTTTTAAGAAACATTTGTATTAGTTATAGAACGATACCTTTATGTTATTTATTTTTTTAAATGTAGTGCTGAGAATTGAACCCAGTGCCTCACATGTGCTAGGCAAGCACTCTACTACTGAGCCACAACCCCAGCCCCAGAGCTTCCAATTCTTAAAAAAAAAAAAAAAAGATTTAAATGTTCATGTTACTGTTCAAATAAGTCTTAGGTTTTGGTATCTACATTCTAGGAAAATTAATAATATATCCTGCTGTAACACCTGGATAGGTTCATTCATTTGCAGAGAAATTCTTGGAACTCAGAGGTGTTAAACAATCTTCCTAGCTGACTCCCACCCTCCGCAAATACAAATTTAGGCCAGTGACAGGAAAACAGTACAGACAACCAAAGCTTGTAAATATCCTTCCCTATTTCCACACATTAGGCTCACATTTCCTCCAAATGCTCTTTCCTTTCTTTGTTTTTGCCTTACCAACCTAACTCATACCCAAAGCTTGCTAAAGAATTTCAAAGTCTCATCCTTCTATCCCTTAGATTCATCCCATATCCAACTAAATCAATCTTCCCCCAAAGAGCCACTTACCACTTCCAAAAGCTTAAATAACTCCCAATGCCTCAACATGCATGTAAAGTTTCAGCTTGTTCTTCAAAGCCCTTCACTATCTGAAACCAGGCTCCCTTCTGGTGAGGATGGTCTCTGCTTGTACCCTAAACATGTCTCTCAATCCCTCAGGTGTTGATGCACAGAAAGTCCTCCTCCCATCAAAATGCTCACTAGCCCTTTAAAGCAGTTCAAATGAACCTATTCAGGAAAGCCTTCTCTGTCACCCCATTTGGCATGTTAAAAAAGATACAAAGTTCATTCAGTCTGTGAAAATACTGGAAGCCCTTAAAATACGTTTTTTTTTTTTTTTTTTTTGGCGGTGCTAGGGATTGAACCCAGGGCCTTGTGCTTGTGAGGCAAGCACTAACCAACTGAGGTACATCCTCAACCCCCTAAAACACATTTTGAAAGGTATGTCTTTATAGGGGAATTAAAAAGACAACCATCATAGGGAAGTGGCTCTTAACTGGGAGCAGTTTTATCTTCCAGGATACACCTGACGGTATCTGGATGTTTTAGGTCATCAAAATCAGACAGGGGGCTGGATATAGTGATGCACAACTGTTATTACAGCTACTAAACTGAGACAAGAGGCATAAGGTTGGCAAATTCAAGGCTAGACTGGGCAATATGGCAAGATCCTGTCTCAAAACCAAAAACAAGGGCTCAGTGGTATAGGGCTTGCACAGCATTTGTGCAAGGGCCTGGGTTCAATCCTCCGTACAGCAACAATAGAAACGAGCCCCGATGACCCCAACAAAAACTCGAGGGAATGTTACTGCCATATAGTGGGTTGAGGTCAGGGAAACTGATAAGTATCCCTACCCAAGGCAGGGCTTCACACCAAAGAATGACCTACATCCAAATGTCAAAAACACCAAGGCTAAAAATGGTGCTCTTTAGTAGCTATGTGAATGTGCAATTTCTCAATTACTCTGGTCCTAATTTCCAGTTCTGTAAAACAGTACCTATCTTAGAGAGGATTACACACAATAACCCATGTAATATGGACAAAACGGTCAACAAAAACCATCTGTACCTTTAATTATACTGTTTACAATGTTTTGGATGTTACTTTATCTGCAAGTTCCTTTAGGTGAAAAGTGGAATTGGATATGTAATGCAAGTAGCTTTAAACATTTTTTTCCTAGAAAGGAAACAGATTCTGAGTACTCAGCATGGATCAAGCACTGAGGCTACCCCTTCAGTCACACCATTCAATGCTTATCAAATTCTCATACAGGAATCACTCCCACTGGGAAATAAGTTCAGAGAGGCTGTGAAACTTAAGTCAAACAGAACTGTATTCTTTCTACATCTGTTTAGGTAAACCCAAAAGATACTACGTGAACAGGGATACCTCAAATCTGGTGACATGTTTTACCCACATAAAACCTCTAAGGGGCCCCTCAAAGTGTCTCTTCCTATACATTTTCTCTGCCAACATCTGTTCAGATGACCCTTTCTAACCTGGAATCTGGCACTTTAAAACTTCTTTGTTCTCCCTTATTCTGTTCAGTCTGTCTCAAAGTCTGTTGCTTCCTATGGTGTGGCTCCACTTAAAAGCTGGTTCAAAACCCCCTCCATGGTTGCTCTCCTTCCCATGGGCTACGTACAGGCTTGCTTCCCATGACACATAAAGGCTTCCACTTTTAGGAACTAATACAACTTACTGTGCTCCACTAATACCAGATCATTGTTCTAATCAATAAACGACCAAGTGTTTCCAGCCCCAAGTATTGACTTCCACTGTTTCTTCTCCCTAGAACGCTAGCTCCAACCCCTGACCAAATGCCGCGCCGTATCAAACGTCTGAAGGGCTCCCTCCGCTCTTATCTGCAGCCCTTCAATTCCTGGTCGTTCTGATCACACACCATCTTGGATTATAGTCACTTGTCCATTTTTCGCCCTTGCGAGTTATTTTCTTCCGTAGGAATATACTTATTCCCACGACACCGCGTACAGGAAAGCACTCAAAAGTGAAATGCTTGTGACTGAGCATTTACGAGTGACAAAGAAAACGAGCTCCCGTTTTGAACGCTGGACGCACAGCCTCAACGACAGGAGGCCCAGCGCGGCCGCTCTGCGCGCTCCGGGGAAAACGGGAGCCGCGGGGCCGCAGAGCCCGCCGAGAGCCGTTCTGCTCCCCGCACTGGCGGACCTGGGGCCACCGCCCAGCCGGGGGGCGCTGGCGGCCCGCCCCAGCCCCCATGCGGGGAAAAGGCGTGAGTGTCAGCCTCTCCCGAGCTCCGGGAGCCGGGTGCGCGGCGCGGGCCGAGAGCAGCTGCCTGGAGAAGGGGGTCTCGACCTTCCCGGCCCGCACATGGCACAACCGCGCCTAGGCCTGCGCAGGCGCAGAGCCGCTGCTCAGGCCGCCCTCCCTCATCCCACGGCACGCGTGTCCCGGGCCGTTACCTTAAGGGCCTCAAGTCCCATAAGCCGAGACTTGCGGTCCTGATCCTTGATGATGAGGAAGGGGCGCCCATATTCATCGAACGCGAGGGTCCCCACGGACGCCATGATTCAGCCACAGGAGTTACTTTCCCACCACCGACCAAGACCGCTCCGGAACTGAGAACGCGCCTTCCTCTCGCGGGAGGGCGCAACAGCTCGCGCATGCGTAGAGCGGCCGCTCGAGATTTATTTTTCAACCGGGACTAATTATACGCCTTACAGTAACTTCTGGAATCAGCGGCTTTTGGAAACTTCTATCATCCTGGAAAGTGGGGGGGGGGGGTACGAAGACACTAACGGGGACTTTTAGAAACACAAGCCAAGAGCACGCCAAGTTTAGTAACTTATTAAAGGTTTACAATAAGGGGCTTCTGAGTGGTGGGTTCCAACGAGAAATCCATTTACTTACAACATTTTCTGTGCGCTTACTTCCCGGCTCTGAGGAAATGGTCGGATCCACTTCCTCTCTCTGTGCCCCGCCGGAAGTGTCGCGATGGAGGGAGGAGGTGAGGCCGGCGCAGCGCTGCGCTTTCTTTCGGGCGTGTGGCTGGGTGGCCAGGTTGAGCTTGCGGCCTGCGAAAGTCGCGCGGCCCGGCCTGCGGGCGTGCCGGGGTCGTGGGCCTCGGGTGGTCGTTCGGCGCGGGTGCCAGGGGCTGTTCTGAGCGCCGAGGGACACGTGCCTCAGCCCTTAGCGCGGCCACAGCCCTGCAGCTTACGAGCTGTCTTTGCAGAGGTTGTTAGGCGCCTTTGTGCCTCAGTTTCCCTCTCTGCGAAAATGGCTGTAATGGCAGTCACGTCTCCCTTTCGTAGGCCTGCTGTAGGGATATAGCGAGAAGTGGCCAGACCTTTGCACGCTGTGTTTAAGCGTTGCTAAATAAATACCCATTTTTGCTCACATAACCTAGGAATCTGCGCAAGGTTATAAGCTAGAAGAGGCAAAGTTGGACAGCCTAGTGCTCAGGGTCCTGCAGCTTCAGAAATACATTTCCTCGTAACCCTGAATAGAGGGGGATTTGTCTCTAAATCGCAACCTACTATGTTACACGTAGATAACTTGGTAGATAATTTGTTGTGGGTTTCCAGTTTCTCTTCACCCCATCTGCTGTAGGATTGGGTTTGCTCCTGTAATTACTACCGGTTTTTATTAGGTCTTAAATAGACATTGAAGTGATCGCATGCGTTATAACATTTAATCCCAACCTGAAAGCCACAAATTGACTTTGTCGTGGAATGATTGGTGATCCATTAACCTTTTCAAATGCTTGGCCCACCTTTTGTCTAGGCTCAGAGTGATATACCAAGGGCCTTTTAGATTAGGGTCTCATTTCTGCTTTGCAGAGTAGGTGCTTCCACATTCACAGTGGTGAAGTCTGCAATTCATTTTGCTCATTAGATTGTTGTGAAAAAGAGAAAATGTCTAATGGCATCCTCAGAAGTGCAATTTATTACCTGTCAAAATACAGTGTTTGGAGGATTTTTCCTAATTAATGGCTAGTACACAGTGAAAAGGACACAAATGACATTGGACCAATATAAGAAAAGCCTCTTAAGGAACATATGATACTAGTGTGCATATGCAGTTACACAATGTGCATGCCTGAGTATTGTGACCTTTAAATATAAATCCTGCTTTAAACATGTGACTGGTCACAATTCCAAACAAGCATGATTTTCCTGGCCATTTCCCTGGGCTTGAGCCTGGATGAGAATTCTGTGTTCCTTATCCTACATCTTAGTCACTGCCTCTGTCTTCAGCTAATCCATATCTGTCCCTGAAAATTGTGGTTTTCAGCCAGTATCAGAAGTCACTAAGTAGACAGGTCCTGGACACAGAATAGAAATTAACCTTGTGCTGTTGTGTCCTAAGTGCTCACCACAGCTCTTTAACATAATGGCTTGATGTTCGCAAGAGCACATCTGACAGAAATCTCTTGGAATTTTTATTTTAGTAAATAGTCATATGAGTCTAAACATAGTCCATTAAGAGGATTAAAAAATCCATTAAAACCGAAGTATTGTAGTGGCTTTCCTAAAAAAAAAATTTTATTCTAGTCCACATGTAATAACAATAAACACATCCGATATTCAAACACCTGCCTTCCTGTTAGTCTTCCACTCTGCTCAGCCAGGACTTCTCCACCTTCCTTGCCTTGGTTCCAAGGTGTGCTTCTTTTGCCCACCGTCTCAAATTGTTTCTCTGCTAATACCTATGGACTCATTGCTGGGGTCTGTCTTCCCTCCAGCTCTGCTGTACTTCCACAGCATTTTCTGCCTGTTACAGTGTTTCACAGCCTCACCTGTGCACCTCAACCCCACTCCTCACAGGCTAATGGGAGGTCCTGAAGATCAGGAGCTCTTTATTGTATATTTTGCTGGTTGCATGGAAAAGTACATGTTTATACAGGTCAAACAGAAGTTGAATTGACTGACTCTTGTGTGTTTACTACAAATGGGTAAACAAAATGTGGTATAGCCATGCAGTAGAATATTAGCCATGAAAAGGAATAATATAACTGATAGAAGTTATAGCATGGGTGAATCTTGAGCACATTATGCTAGGGGGAAGTCATCAGTCACTGGAGACCATGTACAATTTGATTCTAGTACAGTAAATTCATAATAGGGGACTCTACAGAGGCCAGAAATAGATTAGTGGTAACTCAGGTCTGGATGGGAGGTGCGGGGTGGGGTCAGTGGTAGCTGAAGGATAAGAGGTTTCTTGTGATAAGGAAATGTTCTAAAATTGGTGGTGATTGCACATTATCAATGAATATATCAAAAACCTTGGAATTGTAATGTTAAGTGGGCAAATTCTTTATTTCAGTAAAGCTATTAAGAAATTGAGCTCCCTTTTCCCAAGTTATAGTCTTGAGAATAATTATAGCAGTTTAACAGTCATAACTCAGTCTTTCAGGCCTGTGCTAAGTCTTCGTATGTGTTATTTGTTTAACTGTTCCAATAACCCTGTGGGTATAAGTACTGCTGATAAGCCTTGTCTTTTTCAATTTCCAATTGTCTCTTCTGTTACTTTTTCAATTTCCAACTTTCAATTTCCAATTGAGAATAACAATTATTTCTCAGTCTTTCGAGGAAACCATGCTATAGTGGCAACTTACCTCGTGTTACTCTAGTTTAAGTTCTGAGGCTGTAGAACTGTGTGACTCAAATCTTCTGAGCTGCTGTAGTTGAGCCAGTGCAGTTGGAATGCCCACAGTGTGACTGTAAGAGGCAGGACACCTTGACCTCTCTTAGTAAACAAATGCACAACTATCGTGGGTGAGTTCTTCCATTCAATGCCAAGATTTATTTGACATAATTTAAAGAGTTTACTTTCTATCAAACACTGTCACCTTCTCAAACTTAGATTTTCTTTTACCTCTATCACTAGAAGAGAAGGGTAGAAGACTTTCCCCCCCGTTAGTTTTCCATTATGAAATCACTTTTTAAACTCTCTCCCCTTCACGGGGCCTCAGAAGTCAAGAAGAATATAGCCACGCTGAGCTGTGAATCCTGGTGGTTGGCCAAGTACCGTGAAGTGTGACCCACTGCTATGTGCCAGCATTTGGTGCCAGAATACATTACCACAGTTCATGGTGACACAGCATGGTGATGCAGTGGGTAGACTAACGTGAAGTGTGACCCACTGCTATGTGCCAGCATTTGGTGCCAGAATACATTACCACAGTTCATGGTGACACAGCATGGTGATGCAGTGGGTAGACTAACGGCCCCTCTAAAGTTGCCCACGCTGTGATCACTGTAGCCTGTGCAGATGTGATAAAGGACCCCAGATGGAGATTATCCTGGGTTATCTAGGTGGGCCCAGTGTTTTCACTGGGATCTGGAAGATAGGAAGTGAGATAAGGAGATAGGAAGGTGAGATAGGAAGGAGATAGGAAGGTGAGATAAGGAGATTCCAATATAGAAACAGACTGGAGTAATTTGGGGTCAAGAGCCAAGGACTATGGGCAGCCTCTGGAAGCTGGAAGACTCAAGGAATCCATCAGCCGGAAGGAATGCAGCTCTGCTGTCTCCTCATAGACTCCTGTCCCCAGCACGGCGTGATAATGAATGTGTGCTGTTCCAAGCCACTAGTGTGTGGCCATCTCTTAGGGCAGTTGTGAAGCCAATGCAGCGGGCCTTTCGATTGGCCTGCTGCTACTGAAGTCCCGAACATCACATCTGCACATGACAGTGCTGCTGTTTTCCCCTCTTACCTTTTCCTTTTTCCTCGGGATTCCTGTGTTTCGGGCCTTAGCCCTGAGCCACGTGGGGAGCTGCGTCAGGGCAGAGGTGGTCTGGTTACCCATGGGGTTCAGTGTCTCCTGCAGCGTGATGATTGCTGACGAGTGGAATGCTTCCTGTGCACCCGGCCCCGCCAAGTGCTTTACCTGCCTCCATGCATTTCAACCTTGCAGCTACCCTGGAATCCCCACTCTGCAGTTGAGGAAACAGGCTCAGTTACAAGAAAGAAGGGATTAAGGGTCCAAGCAAAGTGACAGAGGTGGGGTCACAGTCTCAGTGGGCTCCAGAGAAGGTGTGCTCCTCCCTTCTGTGCTGAGCTTATCACTCACCATTTCAGACACATATCAGCTTTACATCCCATGAAGAGCATGTTTTAAAGGACAAAACTTGAGGATGTTTAAGGTGACAGACACTTCTCTGTGAGCAGTGATTGGGGGCTGTTTGTTTTATTCTGTGTTAGTGTTGAAATACCTCTTTTTTTTTCTTTTTTGGACCTGCTTTAAAAAAAATTCTTTATTATCATACTTAAGAGTTTGGTAAAACCTGATATTTGTCTCTTCCGTTACTTGAAAATTGTGTTTGTGAAATGGACTGTAGATGCCAGGCCAATTCTGGTGTGGAATCCTTTTGTCCTACTTGCATTAGGTAATATTTAGACATTTTCATGTTTGTTTATGAGGCTTTCTTTGTTCAGAACATGAAAAGCATTTACTAGTGGATGTTGAATTAATAAATTACTAGACAAAGTTTGAATACACTTTTCTCAGGATGAATCCTAGACGTCACAAAATCAATGTCAGGAAGAAAAGATTTTAGTCTTACATTTGTATTGAATAATTTTCTCCAATTCGCTTTAATTTTGTCAGTGAAATCTCGAACTCATTTTGGAATCTTATACTTGTAATTTAGATTGTGTTCAGCCAACTTGTCCTTTCTTAAAAAGCACTAGGTTATTTGTCTGTAAGAAATGCAGGCCAGGCACAGTGGCGCATACCTATTATCTCAGTGTTTCTGGAGGCTGAGGCAGGAGGATTCCAAGTTCAAGGCAGCCTCAGAAATTTAACAAGACCCTATCTCATAACAAAAAATTAAAAGAGTTAGGGATGTAGCTCAATGGTAGAGTGACTCTGGGTTCAATTCCTGCTATTGGGAAAAAAAAAAAAAAAAAATCAGAAAGCATTGTAGTCCTGGATTTCAGATTTGGTTTTCCGTGTGTTTTTTGCTCTTTCTCTGTGTAGGTACACTCCCAGAAACACTTAAAGAAAAACCGCAGTTGGGACACATTCTACCCACAAGTTTGGAAGCCAACGGTGTGAAGAGAAGCCCTTGGGGGTTCTTCTGTACTGGGATTGTTGGTGGAGCGCTAGTGGTTGTGTATGCTGTAGCTACACCATTTATCACACCAGCCCTGCGAACAATTTGTCTGCCTTTTGTGCCTGCAACTTCAAAGCAGATTGAAAATGTCATGAAGATGTTGAGATGCAGAAGAGGATCCCTGGTAGACATTGGTAGCGGCGATGGACGTGTTGTGAGTTATGCAAAACATTTTAAGTTTGAAACAAGGATTGTTAAAATTTCTCTTCGTTTCTTCTGAGGCTTATGCAAAGACTTGCCAAATCTGCCAGGTTGAGAGAGTGGTTGTTTCATTTTCTGCTTGTTTGACTGAACTGTTAGATCACTAGCATGTGTTTGGAATTCATTTTTATCAGTTTAATTTTTTTCTTGAAGGAGGAAGAACTCTGTAACGATGCTGGGTAGAAAAGAACAATTAATCAAATTGTTAGAATTCTTGGGCTAATAGAGGTGACATAATTAAAGAAACGTGCTTCATCGTGGAATTCCACAATTCATACTTACTTGCTGCCTAAATGTTTGCTTCTGTGTTTAGTCATGTTTAAATATGAGTTCCTATGGGATTAAAATAAGGCAGAGCCAATGAGGAACCCCACTTAGCTAAAGATTAGGTTTTAGCAACTTTAACCCAGCTTGACCCCAGTGGGGGAAAGTAAAGACAAGGCCACTGAGTGGCAAATGAGCCCTCAGTGGGCAAGATGTCACTGTCCTTAGGCTTCATTCTGATGGTGTGCTGGGGAGTGAAGACTGAACCAGAGAGGAAGCAGGTTGTGTGGCAACCAGCAGGCCACACGCCATCTCACCAGCCTAGAGGACACAGACCCTGTTGTTCTGTGATCATGACCTGGGATTACTAGGAAGACTTTAGGAAATCACTTGTGTTTTTTAGTGTTTATTTTTTAAATTAAAAAAATAAAAAATTATGATAAAGTATTTACTATCTTAACTATTTAAACATATATAGCCAGTGGTATTAAGTACATTCTTACTGTTCAACCATTGCCATGCCCGTCTCCAGAACTCTCTTCTCATAGAACTGAGACTGATTATTAAACAGTAGTTCCCCATATCCTTCCTTCCTTCAACCTGTGGCACCACTGATGTTTATTTTAAGAAATTGGGAGACACTTGTATTAAGTAGGAGAAAGTATTTATGTCCATTTTGAATCCTTCACGTATTTGAAGGGCACTTTTCTGGTTTCTAAGAAAGTGATTGCCTTGTGGCACTGGAGCTACTTGGGAAGTTACCTTCGTGGGACAACTCAGTAAGGGTGTTCCCTTGAAGAGTGGGGGCAAGGCAAACTGGGCGGAGAGTTCCCAGGACCCCACCATCCCTTCAACCCTTGAGAGGCCAGTAGGATTCCATAGCTGGTTTTTTTTATTCAAACTCACCCATTTTATTTTTCCCTGTTTTTATTTGTTTGTTTATTTTTTTGGTACCAGGGATTGAACCCAGGGATGCTTAACCACTGAGTCACATCCAACTCTTTAAAAATTTTTTTTTGGGGGACCGGGGATTGAACTCAGGGGCACTCAAACACTGAGCCACATCCCAGCCCTGTTTTGTATTTTATTTAGAGAAAGGCGAGTTGCTTAGTGCCTCACTGTTGCTGAGGCTGGCTTTGAACTTGTGATTCTCCTGCCTCAGCCTCCCAAGATTATAGGCGAGCATCACTGTGCCTGGTTCTTTTCCCTGGTTTTAATTTAAACTGGACAATCATTAAATACCAAGGAAATGTGTAACTGATTGCAGATTCTTCACCGGCAGGTCATTTTATTGCACGTTATTTCTTGTTCACGAAACCACCCTTCAGGCATGTTCACTTGACCTGCTGCTGTGTAGCCCACTGATGGAATGAAAGGGGTGGCAGGGTTTAACAACTGCTTGTTAGACCTACTTGGGTTGGTTAGACTGGAACTAATTGTGCTGTTTCCAAAAGCAAACCTCAATATCTGTTCTGAGAGTCAGGTAAAACATTTGACAAAGGCCAGAAAACTTTAGTTCTGCTGGGTTGGCCAGTGCCGAATCCACAGGTTATGTAACTCTGGAGATACGTTTTTACATGGTGTCTTCCATAAAGAGAATGCTTTCTGATGGAGTGTTTTAGAATTTGTCTTAAATAGGAAATATCTATATAATTTGACCTCGTGTGATGATGACTTTTTCTTCTTTTGGGTAAATCTCGTCCTCTCTCCAGGTGATAGCAGCTGCAAAGGAAGGATTTGCAGCAGTTGGTTATGAACTAAATCCATGGCTGGTTTGGTACTCCAGATACCGTGCTTGGCAAGAAGGTGTGCATGGCTCTGCCAAATTTTATATTTCAGATTTATGGAAGGTATGTAAAGAGGAGAATGGTTCTAGAAAAAAAAACAGCCAAAAGCTTTTTTATTTGTAATTAACATGACTGAAAACTAGAAAATGTCTTAAAAGAAAAAAATTTTTTTGACTATTTTGGCATAATTAGATGTATTTTAAACAGACAGATGTATTAGATGTATTTTAAATAGACTCTAGAATAGAAGCTTTAAGTTCATGATATGATAGGTTATGTGAATTTCAAGAATTTATTAACTAAATCAAAGTGTTCTCTTTTGTTTGTTATGAAATAATGAGATTTTCCATCTCCTGGAAACCCTATAAATCATCTTGACAAACATCTGCCTCATGCATGTTTGAGTTTATGCATTTGCGTGTGTGTGTGTGTGTGTGTGTGCGCGCGCGCCTAGGTGATGAAGAAAACAAAGAATTCACTAACCATGCTGTCAGGGTTACTTCTTGTCCTCATAAAGCATGAGGTACTTCCAAATTTGTTTTTACTTTAGAAAAAGCCCTATAATTTTGCTTTGAGTGTGCCATAAAATGCCTTTTCTTAAATAAGAATTTCCCATTGTAATATTGTCATCGGTAGCTTATAAAAATCCGCTTGAGTTTTGCTTGCAGTGTTTTTCATGCCATATATAACTAAACATTCTCTCTATAGAGTAAATAGGATTTTTATTGGGCAATAAGAATTTTGACTGGCAAGCACTCTCCCACCTCCCCCGGTTTTTCTGCTGCTGAGAGACCATGTACTGAACTTTCTGTATAGTACTGAAGAGAGGAGGAGGGTTCAGAATCTAACAACAGCTCAACGTAAACGCTGCGGCCCTGAAGTTCCTGGAGTTCTTTGTCTCAGCTGGTTGGCGTCTGCCAAGTGGAGTGCGAGTGTGTGGGCCAGGTGCCAGGCTTGACCACCCTGGGAGTCCCTGGTCTTAGTGTCCTCGGAGTGCCCTGCATGGAGCCCCTGAGGATGCCATGGGTTACAGGGGAGCGTTTGGAGAGCTCAGGCACTGGACGGGCATGAGTGGTATGGGGAGCAGGCTGCTCTCTTCCTCGTGCCTTCTTAGAGGACCACTCTTTCAGGAGCCTGTGGAAGCCCACGGTTTGGCAGAGTGGGCAGTTTCTACTCCCTTCTGAGAACAAGCTAAGCTTAATGTCTGACTTGGCAGAATTAATCTACCCATTGTTCCCCTTCTCACTCAGGTCACCTTTTCGCAGTACTCAAATGTCATCATTTTCGGCGTGCCTCAGATGGTGAGTGTACCCCACCCCCACCATGGTCAGGGTAACCCTGTCCCCTTTCTCTCTGGGGTGAAGGATGCTACAGGCGCTTCCAGAGCCAGCATGGGGCCACTACCCATGTGCAGATGGGTGGCCTGCAGGGACTTCTAGGGAATACTGGATTTCAGCTCATTGGTTTAATAAAATAGTTCAGGGCCCTTATATTTAATCATAAAAGATTTGGTAATATTTTTAAACCTCTGTTTGAGATAAAACTCTCAATGATCTACCTGGGCCTTAAAATTCCAGTCTGAAAACTGCCTTATGAGGTCCCGGTGTTGAATGCAGGTCTTGATTTTCACGGCTGGTCACTTTAGACTCAGCCAAAATCACTTGAGGAAGTTGATGGGATGTTCTGTTTGAGTCGATCATTCCTCCAATTTTGCAGGAAGATAATTTTCAGGGTGGATGAGCATTGACTAGTTTCAGTCTACCTCAATTGACTGATTTGCCAAAGAACTGAGTATTGAGCTTTGATTATGTACTTTCAACAGTGAAAATATAATAGTGTGCTTCTGAAAATGGTCCTCTTCAGCCTTGGAAAAGATGGTCAGGCTGGGATGTTCTGCTGTAATTGCTGGTTTACACACCAGAGAAAGAAATCCCTTTTTGCTTTTCGAAGTCTATAATTATAGCCATGATAACTTGGGTGGAATTGGATGTTTGTAGAAATGGCACTATATGACTGATATCATTTGTAATTAAAAAAAGAAATTTACTCTTTTGTCATTTTATTTAGATTTATATAAAATCAGATGTTTCAGTGCTTGAGAAATTTATTCTTATGATTAGAACCTTCAGTGTAATGTCATGCTCTTTAATTTTTAAAGACAATTTAGAAATATTTTTGTTATGCGTCCTTAAGTGGACTATATTCTATATGTTTGTGATTTTCATTAGACCTAAAATTAAGACTGAACTTTGGTGTCTGCACTTTTGTTCTTAAAGTGAAGACAAGTAGAAGGACATGATTCTTGACCATTAAAAAAACGATGTGGCAGGAGGCTGAGGCAGGAGGATCACAAGTTCAAAGCCAGCCTCAGCTACTTAGCAAGGTACTAAGCTGAAACTCAATGAGACCCTGTCTCCAAATAAAATACAAAATAGGTCTGGAGATATGGCTAAGTGGTTGAGTGCCTCTGAGTTCAATCCCTAGTATCCTCCCTGCCCCAAAAGAAAAACTATTTGGGGATCATAGTTGATAAAGAGTTTTGACTGTGGTTCACTACTTATTATGATGTTTGGGTTTTCCTTCTTCAATGGAATAATTAGCTTGTTGGAGATAAGTAACTTGAGTTCGAATTCCATACTTTGTAAAATAGGAAGTTAATATTTGGGGACTGGGTTGTGGCTCAGTGGTAGAGTGCTTGCCTAGCATGTGTGAGGCACTGGGTTCAATCTTCAGCACCACATAAAAATAAACAAAATAGAGTTATTAAAAAAAAAAGAAAGTTAATATTTGCTAGGCATTTCATGGAGCGGTCAGATGAGCTGAGCTGTGGGTTACAAGGCCATGCTTCCTTGTCCCAGCAGGGGGCAGTGGTGGCCTGTGGTAAGGCCACCTTTGCTGTGTAACCAGTGGCAGCCTCTCCTGGGGCTTCCTTTCAAGTTTGATTATAAACAGAGTTTGGAGCTCTTCACTTGGGCAGTCAGAGCCTTATTATTTCAATAAGTGCTTTTGCAGTTATTGCCCAGTCTTCGGTATATAGAGAGATGTTAACCAGGAACTGGTGGCATCTCACTCTTCCTGAGGAAAATGGAGTGCAGCTGGAATGCACCACATTCCCTGTGGTGGAAGGATTCTGCTCGTCGGCGCTTTCCAGGCTATGCGTTCACCAGGGCGCAGAGTGCGCTGGTGGCTCTGTTGGTCCAGAAGGTTGATTTTCACACGTGGGGCCCAGCTTTCAGCCTTCAGGTCTGCAGGGGGAGTGGAGGCGGTGGGGGAGGGGAACGTGCAGCTGGAGGCCGGGTTGGCTCCTGGAGTTGGGCCTGACTATGTGGTCCTGCTAAAAGGCATTCCCGTTTTCTGATCCCTGGTGATATTCCAGTCATGTCAGATGATGACTCCACAAAACCAGCACGCCATGAACCCTTTCCTGTGGCACAGGTGTTAGCAGGAGAGCTTGGAGGAAACATGGAGAAGTATGGAGGGAGGAATCTTGGCTTCGTTGACCCTCGACCCTGCTTCTGATTCGTGACTGATCATCCCGGGCAGCTGTAGCACTTGCCACAGCATGTCCCTAACATTCAGAGCTGCCGACTCTGCTAGGATCGCCGGTAGCACATGTAACACCAGCGTGTGCACCATGTGCTTATTTTCAAAGCCCAGAACAGATCAGCCGTGTCCTTCTTTAAAACCCGACTTCTTGCTGCTTTTCAGGATGAGGCCTGGGTGCTCTGCGTGCCCTGAGGCTGGCATGGAGTGGCCCCTGCTCACCTCCAGCCTGGCCTGTGCCATGCTTCCTGCCGCTCTCTCTGCAGCCCCTGTCCTGTCAGCTCCTGGACTTTCACTTTGCTTCTCCTGCCAGAGCCTGGGGCCATCCCTCACCCCTGGCCCTAGTGAGCACCTCCTGACCACTCAGGGGCCAGTTGTCCTTTTCTCTGTAAGGCTGTCCTTGTCACCTGAGGTGAGCTCCAGCTCTCCGTCTTCCATTCTGAGCACTTGCTCCCCTGTCCTTGGATGAGGCATCCTCACCTCCTTGCCTGCTAGCTTCTTCATGTTTGTGTGTGTGCTGTACAGTGGCCTCTGTGTGGCCTAGCTGTCCTGGCTGCCTGACTGCCAGCTTGATGGCTCTTGGCCAATAGATACTGGTTGAGTGAATGAATATGGTGTAAACATACCCATTACCTGTGCTTTCCCCAGAAGTTCACTAACTGTGCACTTCAGAGAACACCTCTTGAATTCTGTTATGAATCGATGAATGAAAGATTATGCTGAACGATAAAGAAGAGTGGCTCATGAGTCCCATTCTTTCCTCTCTTGGTTCATTCAGTTAGTATGGCCACTAAGCACCTGGCCCTGTTGTGATCCCTTGTGTTCAATATTTAGTGAACAACAACAAACCCCTGCCCTGAGGTTCTTCTATGTGGGTGGGGAGTAAGTAGTAAATAAGATACTTAATAAAACATATTGTACAATAGAAGGGAATATGTGCTGTGCGGTGATTGAAATGAAGGAGGGGCGGGTGCCCTTGCACACGTTGGAAGCCGGGCTGCAGGTAAGGAGCTCTTGTAGGTGTCCAGGTGTTCCAGTGTCCATCAGGGTGGTGTGGTGAGAAGCAGCCAACTCCGGGATGCACTGTGCAGATGGAATCAACAGGGTCAGCAAGCAGAGTCAGCGTGGGAGGGAGAGAGAAGTCAGGGCGGCCCCAGGGTGTCTGCCCAGCTCCTGATGTGCGAGTTTGGTGGAGCTGTGCTGGAAGAGGCACAGGCAGAGCCGTGACAGAAGTTCATGTGGGCATGTGACGTTCGGATGTGCATGGGCTGTCAGGCTGGTGGTTGTTGTAAGGAGTCTGGGATTCGGGAGAGGGTGGCTAGAAGCATGGGGTGTGAGGCTTGAATGTGCAGACGATGCCGAAGCCAGAAGTCTGAGGTGATCTGGGGAAGCCAACCATGGCCTGAGATCTGGACTGTTAACATTTGAGGTCTGGGATACAGGGGTCACCAGCCAAAGGCCCCCCAGAGGAGCCTGGTGGCAGAGGTACTCCTCACCCAGGTGGGCAAGGGGAACGTGTCTCCAGAGAGCAGGGATAGGTCCAGCAGATCTGTGCCGCTGCTGGACATGGCTGATCTGTCTCATGGTTTTGAGTTATTTCTGACTTGGGTGTAAAGTTTTAAAAGTGTAATTAGAATGTGATGAGTTTGTGTCACTTTGAAACCTCTAATTATATGAATAATTATGGATTCCATTATACAGGCATGACACATCACTGCTTCTCTTTGTGTATGATATCAAGAGCCAGATTCATTGCATATTTATGTGTAATTTAGACAGTTAATTTCTTATGATTGGAATAGCTCCTTTCATTTTTAGGTTTATCTTGACTTAGCATATGACAATCATTTGAAAATAAAAGAAACTATAAAAGAGAAATGAATAATAGTAATATGAATAAGTTTACAATTATCCTTTTGATGAATAAAATTACCATAAGAAACCTCTGATATTTTGGAAGAACACATATTGTCTCATTCTTTGCTTACTTAATTTTTCCCTCAAGAAATGAAACTTAAAAAAAAAAAAAAAAAAAAAAAAAAACAACAAAAAAACCCAGCCCTTTAGTGGCTCTTAGAAGAACAGAAACCTCCCATCCTTAATGGAACTTACCCTTTGTTATCCTGGAATTGGCTCCAATGGTGAGTTAGAGGTTTGGCTCACTCTAGCCATAGGTCATGTGCAGTTCTCCCAAGTCACTTTTCTAAGATGTAGGTCAGCCATAAAACCTTCACGGAAGCACTATGCATTTGTTCATCTTGCTGTAGTTGGTTACTTTTAAAGGAAGCAGTTTTTGCTCAGATTGTGGTTTCCAAGTATCATTTTTCACTAAGAGGAACTGGGAATCTTTGAGAAATGACTGGTCCGGGTCTGAGGAAGAGAAGATCCAAAAGCCTGGAAAATTTTGTTGAGCCAGAATATAAGGAAGTGCTTAGAATATTTAATGGAAGCTTGCCCAAGGGACAGAGAGGCCAGCTGTGGGAGGATTCCAGTGACCAAATTAGGCCAATTTGAGCATTAGAACAAACAAGGACAGTAATACCTTATAACTCATCGAATGGGATAAGATCCTGGGTGTTCATACTTTATCAATAATTTTAGATAGAAGGAGGTGGGGAAGTCTGGCAAATTCTTCTTACAGTCGAAAGCTGATTCTACATCTAGAAGAAATGATAGAATTAGCAAGTTGCTGCTTTGCAATCATTGTGGTAAAAATGGATTCAGGTCAGAATCATCACTGAGTGCTACTTTGAGTGCAGGGGTTGTTTGATGAGCAGTGTCTGTTTACATCATCTCAGTGTCTCCCCACAAGCTACTCACTCCTTGTAAAAGGGAACATAGTAACTACATGGTGGAGATGCCACATTTCGTCCTACTCCAGTGGTTAACATCACCCTTGAGTGTCTGGGGAGTCCTGATGAGTTCACAGCCCTGATGTTAGGGCACCGGAAACAAACCTCAGAGGAGCCCAAGGTGAGGACCATTTGATTTATGGTCATGAAAGATAGAGACAGGAACCAGTCCAGATCAAAAAAGATCAAAGAACCATTACGGCTAAATGCAAAATGTTTCTGGTCTGGCTTCGGCCTTGTGGGGAATGTGATACAGGACACTATTGGCACAATGACAGACTTGGAGTATTTTTGGAACTGTTGAGGATATGATATTAAGGTTTCTGATTGAGATGACTGCTGTGGCATATAAGAAGATACTCTTTTTTAGAAAATTCACACTGGTGTATCGAGGAGGAAGAGGGGCATGCTGTGTGCAACCTCTTCTCAAGTGATTTAGAAAGAATGTTCAGAGGGAAGAGAGCAAATAGGAAGCCCATGAGATGGGACGTTCAGCTGGCCACCTGGGTGGAGGTGTAACAGGACTTCTTTGTTCTGTTCTTGCAAATTTGTTTTCCTCCCTCCCTCCCTTCCTTCCTTCTTACTAGGGATTGAATCCAGGGGCACTTACCCACTGAGATGCATCCCCACCCCTTTTTAGTATTTTATTTAGAGACGGGGGTCTCACTGAGTTGGTCAGGGCTTTGCTAAGTTGCGGAGGCTGGCTTCGAACTTGCAGTTCTCCTGCCTCCGCCTCCCAAGCCACTGGGGTTACAGGTGTGTACCACTGGTCCCAGTGCAAATTTTCTGTAAATTTAAAATTATCTTAAAACAGCAAGTGAAAAAAAGGAAGTAGAAAAAAAGCGTTTTAAGACATGAAGGTATTAATATATTTTTAGGACCTGCAGATAAATTTCTAAGCAGCTATGTATTTGCTGAAATAGTTAAAATGTTGATACTTTCTGCGAATAAAAAAACCTTTTTGTATTGGAGAAGAGTCTAAATAGGTACATAATTTAAAGCTGTTACTGGTTTTAATTACTGCCACATCATGATTTTAGGCAGGAACTGGAAATCTATGACATCTGTCTGCCAAAAATGGCATATTTTATAATTGATACTGGAAGATGTTCTTTTAAATGCGATTAATGTATCTTCTGCATTAATGAATTGTTTGATGATGTGTTTGTCCCTGAAGTGATCTTTTTTTACAAGTGTTTTCAGGGCCTCTTAAATACAGAAGGGTGTTTTGGAATCAATTCTTTTGTCTTGCTGCTTGCTGAAGTAATGGCTGTTATTCTTCACAGATGCTGCAGTTGGAGAAGAAACTTGAACTTGAACTTGAGGATGATGCAAGAGTCATTGCTTGCCGGTTCCCTTTCCCGCACTGGATCCCAGACCATGTTAATGGAGAGGGGATAGATACTGTGTGGGCTTACGACGTGAGCACTTTTAGAGGAAGAGAAAAGAGGCCCTGAAAACGCAGTCAGTGTGTCTGAGAATCAGTGAGGCATCGATGCCTCTCCAGTTGGCCATTCAAGTTGGAGGTGTCACTAAAAGTGCTTTTTCAAAGTGTTGGTGGTTGTCTCTGATTCTGTAGAGACTTACAGCAGTATCTTTAGCAACAGAGCCTATTTTTCTTTGGTATGGAATGAGAAATTACTATTACTTTTCTTAACTTTTAGGTAAAACAAATAGAAGTTAAGAAAAACAGGTAGATTTAAAATCCACTTTTAATGGAATATTCTAAAGAAAATGCTTACTGCCTTTTTTGTGTATTTGGATGCAAAAATATGAGTAAGCAAAGGTCATGTTTGTGGGTGGGAAAAATGTCCACAGCTCTTTACATTACAAACAATTTGGTTTACTGCCTTAAATGAGGAGAAACAATTATTAACAAATGTTTGCAGTTTCCTATAGCTTTATTTATTCTTAAGATCTTTCTCTTTCTTTTCTGTACTTCATGGCAAAATTAATTTTCTAAAGTATTCAGAGAAGCTTTTAGATTTTACAATATTTTAAAAATAATAATTTGACAATTGAATTTTTAGGCTAGTGGATTGCTGTGTTTTATTGAACCTATAATGTGTACTTGTGTGTGTGATGGGTGTGTGAATGTATGTACACACTTTAACATTTCTCAAATTGACATATTTCTAAATGAAAGTGTTCCATAGCTCTAATTGGCAGTATTGCACATTTGATGCAGTAGTCCATTGACTTCACCTGATAGCATTTTAGATTTGATGAACTATGACATTCAGAGAAGATTCATGATGCATTGGAGTAACTGGTAGTGATTTAGTAGTAAAATAACTAATCGTGAGTATTGGTGTGGGCTGACCTGGGTGCCGAGTCCTGCTTTGCCACCAGCAGGAGGCCATGGACAGCGACTTACTGCCTCTGAGCCTTTGATACTGAGTACCTCTGGCATTGGGATAACGACACTGAACAGGGACTGGGGACCAATTTGTAAAGCTCACAGTACATAGTTTTGGTCTCTAAATGATATTTATTATTTTAGGCACTAAGGAAAAGCTTATTCATGGAAGTTGCCGATTATTTCTGCTAGTTGCTTCTTTATTTTATGAGAACAGCCCTTTATTTAATATTTCTCATTTATGAGAAGAGACTTGACTGATTTAGATAAAAGACAAGTTAAAGAAAATCTTTGAATCTGAGTAGACAAGCTTCATATATCTGAAAAATGAATGTTGAATGGTGGCTTGAATAATCTGTGCCTATCACAGAAAAGAATCAAACTCTCAGTCATATACCATAACCTAAATGCTTAAGTATCTTAATGGAGATTTAATAAAAACAGTGGTTGCATCTTTTACTCAACTGATAAAAATAGGAGCATTTGGTAATTTTCACGTAGGTGAAAGCTGTCTGGGGACATGTTAATTTGGGCTTTCATTCCACACGTAACAAGGAGCATTGACTGCGATAAGCCCTGTGATTCCATGGTGAGTGGACAAGCTGGACCTGGGCTTGCAGACCACCTCCTCTAGAGGGGGAGCAAGAAGGCCGGCAGATCTGAGTGGGTGAAGTCCTCTGAAGGCAAGAAGCCGTGGTGGTGCTGAGCACTGTGTGCTGGGCTGCGTTGGACGGTGGACGTGTCACTGACGCTGCATCTACCCGCTTCCCCACCCCCGTCCCGTGAGGGCTTTCTCCCCTGGGGTGTGTGTGTGGTGGGTGGGCCGTTCTTGGTGTCTGGCTCTCATTGTCACCTTCCACTCTAGCCAGTCCGATTATTTTTCTGGGTACACTTGCAGAGGGACGTGTTGCTCCTTGCCATGAGGCCATGGGGTGGAGGCAGGGTTTTGTACAGTGGTGGAAGCTTCCAGCACTCCTCTGATGTACTCCTGGTGGGTTTCTGGAGGCATCAGACTGCAGTTTTTTATAATATACTGTTTCTGGAGTCTTTCCTTTAGCTTTCCACAAATGTTCCTGTAATTTCAGAGTAAAATGGACCATTTGATAGAAGTATGATTCTGTAAGATCTTGAATTGCTTTTTTAAAATTAAAAAAAATTTAAAATTGTGACTTGTTAAGTAAATGGTACAATAAAAATTTTTCTATGGAGGTTATCATGCCTTCTCTAGATGGTTTGAATTTTTGTCAATTACTATGATAAGGACACTGATCATGTGTGCTCATGACACGGGGCTGGGAATGAGAGCTGCTATGTTGGCTGTCAAAAATAGGATTCATAAGTGTATGCACTGAAACCAGGGGCCAGTGCTAACGGGATAGAATTTAAAGTTATAGAAGAAATAATAGGGCTAGCACAACTATAGAGTATTAGCCTAGCAGGCCCGAGTGCAGGATTCCCTAGGTTTGATCTCCAGCACTGCTAATGAATGAATGAATGAATGAATGAACGAATAAATAAAGTAGGACTACAGCGTAGGGGTGATTTTGCTCAACAAGACTTTTGGTGATCAGACTGGGCGTTTCCACCGACACTCAGGCTGATGATGTGAGTGCATGCCCATGTGAAGAGATCTTCTTCCGTAATTGTGGTGCCCGGGACGTGACTCCCGTGTTCTCCAGTGTGGCAGGTGGGCCTCCTCAGACGCAGGTCCTGGCTTTCATACTCCTTCGAATGTTCAGCTCCACTAGGTGCATGTAGAACCAAGTCGAAGGACTTTGAAGAAATGAGGCCCTCTTCCACATTCCTTGTGCCGTTTCACCACTGCTGGGAGGTGGTGTGTACCATGGCAAGCCATACCAGACAGAAGAGAAGGAAATGCAGATTCCTGACGCAAACCACGCCACACTGCTGGACAGTATCCCTCTGCCACAGTACCTTTCCTGATGGCCAGAGGTGCAAAGACCTGGCTGTGAAGAAAGAAACGTTATTTTTAAAAAAATTTATTTGTTCTAGTTAGTTATATGTGGCAGTAGAATGCATTTTGACACATCATACATAAATGGAATATAACTTCTTACCCTTTTGGTTGTACATGTAGAATCACACCAGTCGTGCAATCATATATGCATATAGGGTAATAATGTCCGATTCATTCTCCTGTCCTTCCTACCCCCGTCCCCTCCCTTCACTCCCCTCTGTCTAAGCCAAGTAACTCTATTCTTCCCTAGCCCCCACTTATTTTGAATTAGCATCCACATATCAGAAAAAAACATTCAGCCAAGAATGTTCTGAGGGCCAGCGGTCCCATAAGCTGTGCTATGATGTGCTCTTAGCCTCACACTGGCTGAGCACATTCCAGGAAAGTCCTGTTGTTGCAGGGTACATGACAGGAGTCTACTTAAATCTCAACAGACAGATAAAAAGTGTGCCCTCGTGCCACACTGGGCCCAGTTCTTTAGATGTGTGAAGTTACCTGGTCCACGATGGAGGTGGAATATTCTTCACCCTGCGAGGCAGTCAGATCTGCAGGCCTGGCGCAGGGGTGGCCAGCGGGCCTTGAAGGAGGTATGCAGACTCTACCTCCTCCACCCTACAGCTGTTCTTCCCTGTCTGGCTGTCAGACCCCCTAGATTTTCAGGTGTTAGGCATCAGTGTTTCCAGGGAAGATGGGCCCATCCCTCTTTGCTGTGTGTTTCAGGGTGGACAGTGAGCCTGTGATCCAGTTCCTGCAATGGGAATTGAGGGAAGGTCTGCTGGGAGCTTCAGGAAGGGCTTTTGCTGCCAACAGACTGAGATGGTTGAAAAGCGACTACCCTTCCTGGCTTTGCACATGACCTAGAAGACAGTAACAGCTGGAGCTTTTGCTGCCATTCATGAGGGGGAATGTGGAGATGAAAGCCAAGGCTGGTGCAGAAGACAGGAAGATTGATCCTGGTGATGCTGCCGAGCTGGTGGACTGACCCTGAAACCTTCTACCACAGGACCTTGTCTTAGGGGAAGCCATTGGTCCTGGCCTTCATGGGGCCCTTGGGGGAATGAAGGGAAGAAATCACACTGGGACTGTGCTGCCTGGCAATAGTGTTGCCAAGTGCAGGAACTGATAACTGAGAACTGTGCCTGGTGCTCTCCTAGCTGTCCCCGCTCTGCTAATGTTACCTTGGCCCCCAGGAGGAAGGGGAATTGAGGGAGCCAAGTTGCAAGGGGGTCTTTTGTAGGCTGGCTGGAAAGGGAGGCAAACCCCCCTGAAGTGATGGTGGGGTTCATTGACTCATCCTGCAACACCTTTGGATGATCGTTGGGATCCAGCTCGAACTATCCCTATGTGGGGAGGTTACCTGGGAGGTCATTGGGTTTCCTCCTGGCACACACAGGATGCCTTTGTGATCTGTCCCCCATGGACAATGCATTAGATGGCTGATGTAAAGAACTAGAAAAAGAAAAGGGAACAGAGGAAGCTTCATTGATAAATGGAAGTGAATTCAGGATGCCTTGAAACATCATCCCCCCAGGCACGGTTAAAGAGGTTGTAAATGTCTGCTCTGGATGAGAGGGTGCTTCAGGCAGTCGCTGTGCAAAAGACAGGAAACGGTGGATGATCCCGTGTGCTGGGTGCCTGGGTGCCGCTTCCCCTGCCATCCTCAGTGGGTGGTGCTGTCTTCAATACAGAGCACAGGAACCTTTATGGAATTCAGTTGCTTATCTGGACTCTTCTGATTGGCTTTGGGGAGCAAACCAGGGTCATTGGGTGGATGCTAAGGGGACAAGAAGTTTAAGGTCAATAGGAAGTGCAGTCTTAAGTTGTTTAGAATTAGAACGTGTTGCCTTGGCTGGCAAGTTCCTCCTCCCTGGAGACTGGGGAGCAGAGGCTGGACAGCCACTTGGTGGAGATGTTGCAGAAGGGATCTGCCTGCAAGCAGACACAGAGTCCCAAGATGACCTGCAGTGAGGCCAGATTGTGCAGCTTGAGCAGGGCTGCCTGAGCCTGCACAAACCTCCAAGGTCTGCGTAGCCGTGAAGCAGCCTTTGGCGATGGGGGTGTTTCATGTACTGTGATGAACTTGGCATCCCTAAGAATGTAAGGAGGCTGTGCCGGTGTTTTACTGTGGTATTGCAAAACAAAGAAGCCGAACACTGGGAGCTGACGAAGGAAGATAGATGGTACCAGAACTCTAGCCATGGAGTCTGAGTCCTCGGGAAAGTTGGAATCTATAAAATTCCAGAGGGTTTAGCTAGAATGGACACAGTTGTGTTTATCCAGTACTGACTGGGACCAGGAGACTATTCTAGAAGCCCCTGGTAGGCATATGTCACTAATGACACCTCGTGCTCTTTTTTTTTTTTTTTGGTGCTGGGGTTGAACTCAGGGCCTTGTTGCAAGGCGAGCACTCCACCCGCTGAATCACATCCCCAGTCCCTCTTGCTCTTTTAAGTGGCACTGCTCTCCATAACCTGTCAAGGGAGCAACCTCAGGACTGAAGTGCCCCCTGTCCCCCCAAATCCTTCTCCAATGGATCTGACCGGGATTGGGCCTCTGAGGCTAAGGCAGGCTGGCTGTTGGCTGGCCAAAAAAGTGGCTGGCAGAAGAGATGAGATGAGCTATGTGGACTTTTTACTGAGAATTTAAACTAGGGACAATTTTGGGAACAGAAGTAGAAACTAAGATCACAAGGCTGAGGCCAGAGGAGTGGTGGTAGCCACAAGACATTGAGAGAACAACAGGCTTCTCTGATTCAGGAAGCTGGCTTCTGTCCTAAGTGACAGTGACTCTCCACCTCCACTGACCAGTTGGACCAGGAAACCTGGTGCCCCAGAGCAGAGCTGCAGAGCTCTTGCTGAGCCTAGCCTGTGTCCTAGCCTGCCTCCTTATCTGATCAGGCTGATGAGTCTGTTCTTCAAAGAGCTGCATTTACGAAGTAGGTAATTTTATGACTAGTGAAAATGCCATTTATTATATCAGGTATTAAACACAAAAAACTTGCTGGGCAAGGTGGTGCATGCCTGTAATCCTAGTGGCTAGGGAGGCTGATGCAGGAGGATCACAAGTTCAAAGCTCTTAATAACTTAGCCAAGGCTGTAAGCAACTCGGTGAGATCCTGTATCTAAATAAAATACTAAAAGGACTGGGGCTTTGGCTCAGTGGTTAAGTGTACCTGGGTTCAATACCCAGTACCAGGAAAACAAAACAAAACAACCCCACAAACAAATAAACAAAACCCCAAAAAACAAACATAAGAAACTTAGACCCAAAGACAGTGCAGACCATAAATTTCAATAGTAAATGGAATATTTATGTAAACATAAGGATAGCTGCGTCTAAATGACACAAAGTTTCTTAGCTCAAAGAGAAAACTCCAGTGATAAGGGAATTCTCTTAGGCAGAACACCTTATTCCTTTAGATAGAGGTGCTCTATAGTAATGACACATTATGATTATATTGGAATTGGCACACTTGGGACTCAATGAACTGATGCAAATTGAACATGAACAAAAAGATCATATAACTTTTATAGGTGAGGGAAATTAGATGTCTTATTTTTCTAATTTAATATTACAGTGTGAACATTATCCAGGAAGGATTGATAAAACAATGGCTCATTGATCATCAGCTTTAATTCAAGGGTGGAAGGGAGGAATCAAATTCATTTTCTTCTCTGTCATATTGCAGGGTGAAAAATCAGGCTGCAAAATTTTGTTTTTGTAATGATGAATCCAGACGTCAGTCGTCCCACAAAACTCCACATACATCCCAAGCTTGGTGGGTACATTCAGGTGGAGGGTCTGATAGCCTTTGCTGTAGACACAGCTCTGCAGCGTTTCTTCCTGTGGAATGTGACAGTTAAAGGAGAGAGTGTGGCAGAATGCGTTGGGCTAAACCAGCAGCTCAGGCAGCAAGGCAGGTACAACTTCCAAGTGCTGGCGCTCTTCCCTGCCTGTTCCCTATACCTGTCCCTGCATGTACCTGGAATCATCTATCACTTGGCCTTTTTTTTCACATGTTCACATTTTTTTTCCCCTGTGGTGGTGAATGAGGATTGGGACCTGAGGTGAGAGGAAGACTTCACTTTCGCTATATATTTTAAAATTATACACACACACACACACACACACACACACACAAACACACACACAATATATAGGTATATAACTTTCCCGTTAATTTTTAAATTTGCACATCCAAATAGAAAACTAGTTTTGATTCACTTATGAGATACAACTTTTTAAAGCCCATATGAAAGAGAGAGCTATTTAGCAATGATGTGGGGCTTAGATCTGCTGAACTATTATGTAGTCAGTAATGCCCTGGAAATCAGAAAGCAGAGGTGTGCAGGGAGCATCCATCGCGTGGAGCTGAACTTGCATGGAGACGGAGAACTGACTTTCAACCACCTGTATTGGTCTGTGTTGCTTGTTCATATTTTTTTTAACCTTCAAGTTTTACTCCTCCTGTTTCCTGTTGTATCTTTGTTATGAAATTGTAAGAAAGAAACACACAATTTGCAAGATTTAGGTCAGCAGCTCAAAGAACCAACAAATTACAGACTTGACAGAAGGCGGGCGGCGAGGGGCTCCACGTGGAGGAGCAAGGAGGAACAGCTTTGGCCAAACACCACTTCTTCCTGGATGAAGGTTCCCCCCAGGCCTCCTGTCCTCTGGACTGTTGTGGGTCTGCTACATTTCCAACTGTCCCCTTCTTTTCCTTCATTTTCCTTTCTCGTCTTACCTGGAATTTTAATGCTAACTTTTAGAACTGATTGTACCCAACACTGAATTTCGACAGCAAGATAAAAGCCATGACATCTTTTTCCTTGCTTTTTGTACCATCTCAACAAGGATGTTGTTATGGTTCAGTCTGGAATGTCCCCTCAAAACTCATGTGTTGAAAGCTTGGTCCCAGTGTAGCAGTGTTTTTGGTTTTTGTTTTGGTACTGGGGATTGAACTCAGGGGCACTCAGTCACTGAGCCACATCCCCAGCCCTATTTTGTGTTTTGTTTAGAGACAGGGTCTCACTGAGTTGCTTAGCACCTTGCCATTGCTGAGGCGGGCTTTAAACTCATGATCCTCCCGCCTCAGCTTCCCAAACTGATGGGATTACAGGCGTGCACCATTGTGACTGGCTTCCCCAGGTATGACCCCCCGTGCAGAAGAGAGCCATTTTCCCTTGTCTTCATCATGAGCTCATTTTCAAATAAGATGGGGGCTCACACTCTCCATTCTTATGAAGTTTTACTTAGGCCATATTTCCCAGATACAGTTCTTGGGTGAATCACACAAGTGAAGTGATTTCTTTCTTTCTTTCTCTTCCTTCCTTCCTCCCTCCTTCCCTCCTTTCCTTCCTTCCTTCCTGAGCACTTAGCCACTGTGCCACATCCCCAGCCCTTTTTTGTGTTTTATTAAGAGACAGGGCCTCACTAAGTAGCTGAGACTGGCTTTGAACTTGTGATCCTCCTGCCTTAGCATCCTGAGCCGAGGGGATTACAGGCATATGCCTCTTTGCCTGGCACAAGTAAAGTTATTATTTTTTAAAATAAATTTTTATTCTAACTAGTATATGACAGTAGAATGCATTTATACATTTGATAAATCATATGTAAGTGTAATTTTTCTTTTTTCTGATTGTACATGAAGTTAGTTTTTGACCTTAGTGATTTTATGTTTTTGAATAAAGTAAAGAAATTTCAATATATTTTTTCAAAAATTGTGTCATGTTAAATTTACCCAGTACTATTTAAGGGCTTTTGGATACTAATTTAATCACTCAATTATCTGGTATTTTATGTCACATACAACTTTAATAACTCTGTGACCAGAATTGCTTGAGGGAAATAGCCACAAACTTTGAGACAGGGCAGTGATAAGAGCCTGAGACCTCCCTTCGTATCTGGTATGTTCTGATGATAGCACCTGGGGCAGTTGTTCATTTAGATTATGATCTACTAGTGATGCTGCTTCCAGCTTGTGCTTTTGTCTCGACTGTAAGGACCTTGGGTGACAGTGTAACCAGAACATCAAGTTGGGAACCTAATGTAGGGAGCAGGTGGGGGACTGTGCCTGCAGGTCTCAGGGTCCATAGGTACTAGTGGTCGGGGGAATGTCAAGAGGGTTGGTCACAGGTCTTGCTACAGTTGAGCCACACTGTTTGCCACTTATCCCAGACCTCGTGGTCTCATCTCTGTAGTTTAAATTATGAAACTAGTTGCCCTGATGTGGTGTGTTCCTAGAACCTGCCACGCTGTGTCTTAGAGCCCCAGCTTCCTTTTGCAGGCATGCAGAATCCCCATTAATGCCAACCTAACTTTTGTGGTTTATAAAATTGGTCTTCCTTTTCAACCTGACAACAATGTCAACCTGCCTTGGAGGCCTCTGGCACCTCTCAGGGTCTATGCAATCCCCAGTAAGAATTCATCCATCTCATTTATGCAACCTCTAAGTTTTCTGGACATTATTTTATCCTCACGTGTTTGGAGATAGGATTAATTTAGGGCAGTTAAAGGACGTGGTTGTGCCTGTGGATTATACACCCCTAGTTAGAATGCATTTTGCTCTCTTCTGCTTTTCAAGCTTTTCTTTTTGTTCTTATAACTATAGAATTCTAGCAATGTTAGCTTCTTCCTGAATAAACAGATACAAATTTGTATTTCTTTTCCAGTATTGGGCTTGAACCCAGGAATGCTCTATCACTGAGCTATATCCCCTGACGTTTTACTTTTTATTTTGAGATAGGGACCTGCTAAGTTGCCCACGCTGGCTTTGAACTTGTGATCTTCCTGCCTCCACCTCCCAGTTGCTGGGGTTACAGGTGTGCACCACCATGCCTGGCTTACCCATTTGTGAGTTTTAATGAAAAAGTTTTCTCTTAGCCTAATGACCAATTGGGAGAACATTTTCCTCCACTAACACCTTTTGTTTTTAATCATTTGTCAATGAAAATATGTATTTTGTGGAGTGGTAGTTTCCAAATTGGAACTATGAACACAACACATTTCTGCTTCTATTTACTATTTACTAATTCTTTTCTGTTTAACAGATTTTCTCCATCCAGAGGCTGATCGAGCTGACCTCTCACCTCCTCCCTCCAACATTCCAGTCATGCTATTTTGCCTCCTCTCTTCTGCGTCTTGGGCCCTTTATGTCCTGGCATGTGCCATGTTCTCTTTCTGTCTTCAGTGGATCTTAGGTCTTTTCCTTCCACTTTTTTTTTTTTTTTTTTTTTTTTTTTAAGGTCTGGGGATTGAACCCAGGGCTTTCCAAATGGTAGGAAATTGCTGTATTACTAAGTTACACCACCAGGCCTAACCCCACCATTTAGATCTTTCTGAATACAACTTTTGGTTGCAAAATTCATGCCCTAATGAATCCTCTTTGTTATTTTGCTTTGTTCACATTTAAATAGGCGTCATCTTGTTTTTTTTAAATGTTTTATTTTGCATCCTATCTGCTGATGCAGCATCACTTTTGTTTCCAGTAAATGAAAGGAAAACATTTCCACCCACTTAGTACTTAGGCAAAAAGAAGAGGAAAAGCTTGAGTGCTCAGCAATTCTCTAAGATAAGTACGTGATAGATTTATATTTTATTCTGCTTCATGGTTTGGCTCACATATAGGTATTTTGTATCTTCAGTCATTTGGTAATTATTTCTTTAGGTTGTTTTTTATTTGATGCCATTTAAGACCTGAAATTTTGATCCTCTATAAGGAGAGTTTCCATTAAAAGAGATGGTTCTGATTTTTATTTCAGGCATAAAGAATTTGCTATCCAACACAATGGATTATGTTTAGACTAATATCCACAAACAAATATTTCAGATTATCCATATGACTATTGGTCAAATCCTGCAATCTGCTAGCAAACACGAAAATAATTCAGATTGATTATGATGAATTCTTTCTCAGAAGCAAATGAACTATTGCTGGAATTAAAACAAGAAAGAGGATTTTACCACCTGATTGTATGTGAAGGGAAATGATGGAGGACAGTGGTTTACAATTTACAGATGATTTTTTTTCTCCACAGCAGGAGAAAAGTTTCAAAGTGGACTTGATAATATTTTTCTTTCAGTTTTTAGCCCTTGGTTTAGAAAAACTAAGAAATTAGAAATATCTCCTGAGCACAGGTTGATAATGGCAACATATGTAAGTATCATGTAGAAATGTTTTTTATTAGTGAATTTTAATCATATAGAGTAAAGGGTTTTATTGTAGCATATTTATACATGTTGAATAACATACTTAGATCATATCCACCCCCAAGAATTGTTTTAACCTAGTAATTTGAGGTATTAATGGTGGAATAGGAAAGTCATACATACACTTAAACAGTGGAGGTATAATTTACATAGTGAAAATTCACCTGTTTTAGTTCACAGTACTGAGTTTTGGTAATTCATTTGGTCATGACTATCACCACAATCAAGATACAGAATAATTCCATTGTTCACAAAATTCCCTTGCATCCCTTTGGAGTCACCTCTTCCCCAGATCCTACTTCCTAGCAACCATTGATCTGTTTCCTGTTCATATAGTGTTGCCTTCACCAGAATGTCATTATCTTTCTTAGTGGATTTTGTATCACTGTGACCAAGATACCTGACCAAAACAAGTTAGAGGAGGACAAGTTTACTTGGGGTTCATGGTTTCTGAGGTCTCAGTGCAGAGATGGGCAACTCCATTGCTGTGGGCCATAGACAAGGCAGAAGGCATGGTGGAGTAGTGCTGCTCCATTCAAGGCATCCAGGAAGCAGGAAGAGGAACAGGAAGGGGACAGAGGGCAGATGAACCCCCCTCCAGGGAGTACCCTCAGTGCCCACCTCCTCTGGTCCTGCCCCACCTGCCTGCAGTTACCATCCAGTCAGCCCATTCAAACTAGGATGGACTGATTAGATTGCAGCTCTCACAATCTAATCATTTCACCTGTGAATATTCCTGTATTAATGTAGTACTTCTGGGGGACAAAGTATGACATTCTGCTCCTGGTCTCCAAAAGCTAATGTCCATCTCCTAGAGTTCAGTAGTTTTACATTTCCAGCATTGCCCAAAATCCAAGTCCAAAGTTTTCTCTGAGAACCAAAGCAAACTTTTTGCCGTGAGCCCCTGTAAAAATCAAAAGTAAGTTATATATATCAAATATATAGTGGCACAGAGTAAATATTCCCATTTCAAAAGAGGAACAATAAGGGCATAGAAAGAAGGGATGGGGTCCAAAGCAATACCAAAACTCAACCAGGCAAAACTCAACCTGTAACTCCTCCTGTAACTCCTCCTGTAACTACTTTTATAGTATCTAGGACATGTGGACTTGGGCAGCTGTTGTGGTTTGGATGTGAGGTGTCCCCCAAAACTCATGTGTGAGACAATGCAAGAAGGCCTAGAGGTGAAATGATTGGGTTATCAGAGCCTTATCCTAGTCAGTGAATCAACACCCTAATGGGATTAATTGAGTAGCAACTGAATGCAGGTAGGGTGTGACTGGAGGAGGTGGGTCATTGGGGCTGTCCCTTTAGGGTATATATTTTGTATCTGGTGAGTGGAGTCTATCTCTGTTTCCTGATCATCATGTGAACTGCTTCCCTCTGCCACATTCTTCTTCCATAATATTCTGCCTCACCTTGAACCTGGAGGAATAGAGACTCCTGTCCATGGACTGAGACCTCTGAAACCATGACCCCTCAAATAAACTTTATCTCCTCTATAATTGTTCTTGTCAGGACATTTAGCCACAGCAGTGAAAAAGCCAACTAAAACAGCAGTTCTGTCCCTTTGGCCTTGCCAGTTGCAGTGCACATGGACTCTCTTTTAACCTGGCTTTCTCTGTAGTCAGGTCAATATTACTTATATGTCAGTTACTTGGATCTCCATTCTAGCTTGACTTTACCTTCATTGGGGCTTTATACATTGCCCTCTCAGGGGCAGCCCACAGGAAATAAAACCCTGCTATGCTTTGCCTAGTCTCCTAGGCCTTCCTTCAAAATCATGGTGGAAGCCTTTATGACCCCTTAATTCAAGCATCCTGTCTTCCTGAAGAACCAGCACTTGGCATGAATGATGTCATGTATCTAGGGCCCCTGGGATCATGGTTGCACAGTCTCTGCCTTAGGTGGCTGAGTAAGATGAAAAAATTTCCTATGTCCCCCCTGTGCTAGCAGTGCACCCCCATAATCTCTTCCCAAAGGATTTTTCCCTTCTGCACCCTTGAGCCTGTGAGTGTGGTCTTGCAAATTCCTGAGGTGTTCTCCAGGCATCATTTGTATATCTCTGTGCAAAGTACTTAGCATCTCTTTTATGGCTATAATCTCTTAACAAGCATACCCCCCTTGGCTGTAGCTTTTCAAGCCTTTTTCTTGACAAAATGAAAATTTTTAGAATCCTTTAGTTTTGCTTTCTGTTTCCATTCTTACATTAAATTGTCTAAAACCTGTCAACAATATCAGTGCCAGTGATCGAATGCTGTGCTGCCATGCAGTTTCCTTGGCAGATTAATTACTCCATAACTTTTAATTTAGTTTTACACAAAGTCTCAGGACATGGGCAAAAGTATAGACAACATTCTAAAGCTTTTCCTGCCTACATCTCTGAACTTTTTCAAATTCCTTTGGCAACCAGTTGCAAAGACTTCTGAAACACACGGTCAATTTGGTCACAGCAACAACCCCACTTCTTGGTACCAATTTCTGTATTAGTGAGTTTTTGCATCTCTATGACCAAAATACCTCACCAGAACAATTTAATGAATGAAAATTTTATTTCATGCTCATAATTTCAGAGATCTTTGCCCATAGATGGCTGACTCCACCATTGTGGATCCAAGGTAAGGCAGCATATCATATAAACATTTGCATACAGGCTTCGTGTGTGTGTGTGTGTGTGTGTGTGTGTGTGTATACACTTGGTTGCTGAAGTTGGGTTACTTAGGAATAAGATTGCTGTACTGTGTATTCACTTAATAAGAAGTCGTAAAACTGTGCTTATCCATTGGCATTCCTACCAGTACTGCATGAGAGTTCCAGTCGCTCTGTATCCTTGTCAGCCCTAGGTTTTATCCCCTTCTTTCCAATAGGTTTATACTGCTTTATTGCTATGGTATCATTTTGCATTTTTGTCACAACATATGATGTGTAGCATCTTTTCATATGTTCATTTGACATGTGTGTATCATCTTTGGTAAAGCATCTGTTCAAATCTTTTGCCAGTTAAAAAAAATTGGATCATTTGCTTATTATTGAGTTTTGATAGTTTTTTGTATATTTAAGATACAAATCCTTTGTTAGGCATGTGTTTTGTTAGTATTTTCTCCCAGTCTGTGACTTTTTTTAAACCTTTAACAATATCTTTTGCAAAGCAGAAGTTCTTAATTTTGACCAATTTAATCAGTTTTTTCTTTTATGAATTGTACTTTGGTGTGAAATCTAAGAAATTTTCAAGTTCACAAAAATTTTCTTCTGTACTTGGTTTTAGGAGTTTTATAGTTTTAGGTTTTGCATTTATGCCTATTTTATTTGGGTTAATTTTTGTTTGTATAGATCGAGGTCTATTTCTTTGCATATGACTATACAATAATTCCCACAGTTTGTTGAAAAGACTATTTTTTTCCTCCTTATCCATTGCAACCATGTTAAAAATCAGTTGACAAAATATATATGAGTTTATTTCTAGACTGCATATTTTGTTTTGTTGATTTATGTATCCATATTGTATTCCATGTCATGAAGTCGTAAGTATTTCAGTTTTATGGTAAATCTCAAAATTGGATTATGAGTCTCCAACTTTGTTCTTTTAAACAATTATTTTGGCAATAGCAGTTTCTATGCCTTCCTATATAAATTTTTGAACTTGTCAGTTTCTACCAAAAAACTTCTGCTGGGATTTTGAAAGGGTTTGCATTAAATCTGTAGGTTAAATGGGGAGATAGTGTATCTAAACAATATTGAGTCTTTTGATCAATGAACATGGTATATCTCACTGTTATGTTGGTTAAAAATTTAAAATCGGTGGTTTGTGGTTTCAGTGTACAAAACTTGCATATATTTTGTTGGATCTAGTAGTTTATGAGTTGCTTAGGACTTTTTTATTTACAAGATTATGTCATCTAATTTAGATGCTTTTATTTCTTCCTCTTGTCTAATTCCTCTGGCTAGAATCTCCTGTACAATGTTAAGTAGAAGTGATTAGTGAACAGGTTTGTCCTTGAAGATAAGTTTTAGTCTTTCAGCATTAAGTATATTGTTATCTCTGTTTCTTATTTTCCCTTACATATTCTTCATCAGTACGAGATTTTCCTCTATTCCTAGTTTGTTAAATGTTACCATGAAATTGTATGAGATCTTATCAAATAATTTTTCTTTATATATGGTCTTTTCCCCCTCCTTTCTGTGTGGCATATTATGTTGATAGATTTTCATGTGTTGAATCCGTCTTGTGCTCATAGGATAAATCCTATTTGATCACAGTGATTTTTTTTTTCTTTTTTGGTACCAGGGATTGAACCCAGGGACAGTTAACCTTATTCCTTTATGGAATTGTGACTACTTCCACTTGATAGCCTCATTTTTTGACAGTATCTAAGATAAGAGATTATTTAACATTTTTTTCTCCCAGAGCCTGCTATAGCTGACATTTTGTTCTTTTAGTATTCATTTACATTAATTTATTATTTAATAAAGAGGATTTGACCTTAATACTTTAATTAGTAGACATGTGTTCTTCAGAGAATTACTACCAATATGGATTAGGGAACAGGAACAGGAAAATAAGATACTAAGAAAATTTGGATGACTGATACAATTGCTTTTAGTTCACCTTGTGTTGTCTATTCTTTCTTATTTTTTTGGTACCAGGGATGGAACCCAGAGGTGCTTTACCACTGAGCCTCATCTCTTGTTTTTTTTGTTTTTCTTTCATTTTTGAGTCAGAGTCTCATTAAGTTGCTTAGGGACTTGCTAAATTTCTGAGGCTGGCCTTAACTTGAGATCCTCCTGTCTCAGACTCCCAAGCCACAGGATTACAGGCATATCATCATGCCTGCATGTTGTTCCTTCTTTAAACAAAGTGAGATACAAAAAGAGTACTAGTTGAACAAAAAGAAGTCCTTTCACATATTTTTAAAAAAGCAACTGATGTCTACAAAGTTTAATTTTACTATCTATCCCTCAGTTCCAGGAATTCCAAAGTGTTTCTCAGTCTGAAGGGTATTCTTAGAGGTGGGCAGAAAGGAAATTTTGCCATAGCAAAGCAAATGAAAGTCTTAAAGTGAAGAACTCATAGCCCGACGAGTCGTTAATCACTCTTCAAGGTCTAATTCTTCTTACTGAATTTTCTTCTTTTGGCCTGGTGACATAGTCAGTGAAGGATCATGATTTTATACAATTAATTCCCTGACTATAAGTACTGAAAAAAGAGAGGTTATTAAAACGAGAGAGACTTCTGAGTTCTAGTAAAACCATTAAGAAGGAACTAATGTGATAATAAAAGGAAAAGCAATTCAAAACTTATCAGCCTAATAAAGAATATCACCAAATTCTTACAGTAATAAAAATCTTTGAAAATGAAATAAAGGGCAAAAAACCCGGCTAGCTCAGATTAACAATCTGTTATGATGAGTGTGTCCCTCTTTAGGTCAGCCATGCTATCTCGGAGAGGATATTTAATCCCCATGTGATTTGTAACCAAATTCAAGGGGTGTCCAAGGGGAGCTTTGCCGTTGACCCTGCATGCATGACGTCCGATGGCAGCACTCTTGTTTGGTACTCTCCTGTCTCTTCTGTGATCCAGTTGGATACAATCCGTCCTTCAGAAGGGGAGTGAGTTATACGTAGGTTGCATTGAAATAACACTACTCTGCCAAGGGCACCAAGTATTTCATCTATGGGAAGGGAACCGGATGTCAGGATGCTCTGTGGCAGCAGGCAGTACACACAGGTCTGTCATCTTCCATTTTTACAGCTCACGGGGAGGAGAGGGGCCTTTCCCAGAGGGGGCTGTGCCCATTCTATCTGTGTCTGCGCAAGATTATGGAGCACACAAAGCTTCCATTTCACAACCACCAGAAGTCACAAGCTGAGCCATTGCAAGTAATCAGACTTGCAGAAATGGCAGTCTCCTTCTCTTGCTGAGGGTGCCTGCCGTCACCTGAGCGCCCTTCAGCGAGCTTCTATCTGCTTTCTGTTTCCTTCTCCCACATCTTCTTCTCGTGGTCCCCTTCCTCCTAGCACCTCTCTTTACATTTCTTCTGGATCCCAATACAGGCCTAGAAGTCTCACTGTTTTGGGGTTCCCTATCCACAAAAGATGCTAATAAAAGGTGAGTTTTCCCATAATAATTTCCAGGACTTATAAATTTGGAAAGGATTAAGAAAATTTGGTCCAACCCTTCCATGTTAATAAGAAGTAACTGAGATGTGGTGTGTTCTAGGTCACAAAAAAGTGGCTGAACCAGAACAGGCACTCTCAGTGCCTCCTCAGTGAATTGGCAGGAGGCTGGCCGTGGCCAAGGTCAGTGCACCGTCAAGTCTCTGACTAACTCGGCAGAGGCACGGGAACCAGAGGATGGATCCGTGTGCTGCATCTGCTGGGAACTGACTAGACTAGAAGTGTTCCTAGGAAACAGGCATCTGCCTGGGCCGGCTCCGAAGTCCCCGCCTCTCCAGGAGCTCCTGCCCTTCCAGGCTCAGCTTCAAGTTCTGGGGTTGAGACTGCACAGACTTTTCTGCTTTCCCAGCTGCTCCTTTGTAGGTTCTGCAAAGAAGGGGCACTATAGGGCGGCTGCAGGATGGGCAGCGGGAGGGATCTGCTTCCTCCTGATTTCTTGTCACTGACTAAGCCACAGTGGCAGATCCGTGCCTGACAGTACACAGACAGACAAAACCCAGATTTCGGCAGCAGTGCTTGCTCATTTGCACATGTCCCCCCTAGAGACTTGTGGGGTTTCAGAAGCCCAACATCTTCCCTAGCTCTAGAGTCTCTGTTGCTTTCTGCATTGTTAAGATCATCCATACTCATCAACTTTTAAATTAAATTCTGTTAAAATAATGGGTGTGGTTTGTTTCCTCCCTAGACCCTGAAGGATACAAGTATTTCAACTGGTATTTACTATTTTATCAAAATTATCCTAAGTATCTCCAGAGTAGAAGACCAAATTTCTTCACATTTGAAAGAGAAAACAGGAACTTCTTCAAAGGAGTTTCATCCATCCTTAGAAAGGTTTTCTATACTCCCTTGTGGACATCAGCACTTTCTTCCGTTAGGAATGCCCTAGTGGGAAAGTTTGAGAAGCACAGGTCCAATGCTTTATTCTTGATGGCACATTGTGCATGGCCGGGTACTGCCAGGGACTAATACCTTTGTTAAGAGAAATGGAAATGGCCATTTAGTTGGGAGGATTATTCTTAGTAGCACTCTGTACATTTTGCCTATGAGCAAGTCAGATTGTATCTTCAGAGATTAAAAGTGTGTGGCTTTGAATGATACCGTTCAAGTACCCATCAGAAAAGGGCAATGGTTTGGTATCAGAAGCACTGTTTTCCTGGACTTGATAAAATCTGAGTAGAAAATTCCAGCCCTGGCTGAGCTGCCTACCCCATATGGCCCGGGTGGTTCATGCATGAATCAGAGCTTTAACCAGCCCTTGGAGATGGCATAAGTCACAACTCCTGATATGAGCCAGAGCTAAATTAGCAGCTGTGGTTTGTTCTGTTCACTGATCAGCGACGCTTCCTCTCACTTGGAATACCCGTATGCGTATGTTCGGCAGGCTGGCTAAGTCTTGTTTGCAACTCCCAGAGAAGACATAACTGTGGAACATTATCCTTCTTGAGTAAGCTCCCAATGTTCTAGAAGTAATAAGGCAAAAGAACAGAAAGAGATGAAACTCGTTATTGAGAGTGTCTCAAACATTAAAGTTGTTCGTAATGCAATTTAATAACAGGCGATAAATCAGTCTTGCATTTATAAAGTCATAAACATAATGGTAATTAGGTGTAAGTGGGTACATAGCCTCTGTGGACTCCATAGAGAGAACCAGGGCATAATAGTCTGTGACCAAAGCAGAGGTCTCCAGTGATGAAACCAGGGCAGAGTAGGTACGGTCATGCCATAGAGAAAACCAGGGCGTGGTACGTACACTGTGGCCAAAAAGCCATCAAGGTCTCCAATAATAGAATCAGGGCATAGTAGGATCATTCACTCCATAAAGAAAACCAGGGCATAATACGTACACTGTGGCCAAAAAGCCAGCAAGGTCTCCAATAGTAGAACCAGGGCATAGTAGGTACACTTATTCCATAGAGAAAAGTAGGGCATAGAAGCCCAAAGTCAAGGTTTGCAGTAATGGTATGATAATAGGCTAGCATCACTGAGGTTGCACAGGAGAGTTTGGGACAGGCTTGTGAAGGTTAAGGAATGTAGGTGTAAGCATCCTTCTATTGTTAAATGAGTAAAGTGACATTAATACAGATGATAAGATAGCACTTATGGCCAAAGAACTCCTAAAAGGGCAACTCTGGCATTGATTGGAAAAGAGAAGGACAGTCCCACACCTTTGTCTGATCTGTGGTGGAATTTGCAGTGGGACAGTTGTCTATATGAAAACCTCAAGTCTTTTCATACTCGCTGGCAGATGCCTCCTTACAAAAAAGCACGGGGTATGAAGCTCTGGCATGCTAGAGCTTGCTCCACAGCACAGAGGCGACTTCTCTGGTTGCAGGTAATTCTTTGGACACCACAGCAAACCTTCCAAAATAACCAACACAGATGCACCTAAGGAAAAAAGAAACTTAGACATAACGAAGACTAAATTCACTAACTCAATTGTAGTTTTAGAAATGAAAGTCATTTTTTCCTGAGGAGTATATCAGTGCACCCCAGCTCCATGAGTCGTTCCCGAGTGGTTCTGGAGTGAAGGAAACTGTTTAATATCTTTGCCTTTTGTCAACTTTGCTAGAACACACAATTCTTTTTCTCTTTCCTTTTTTTCAAAAAAAATTTTAAGTAGTCAGTGAACCTTTATTTTATTTATTTATATGTGGCACTGAGAATCAAACCCAGTGCCTCACACATGCTAGGCAGGTGCTCTGCCACTGAGCTACAACCCAGCCCCTCCTTCTGTCCTTTTTTTGCATAGTGTCTCTTAACAGGCAGTGGAACTTGCCTTTTGAAGATCACTCTGGGAAATTGCCAGAGGTATTCTCACACACACAGAAACAAGGATGAAGATTGGTGCCCTTTTTATTTTTCCACTTTTTTATTGTTGCATTATAGTTGTACATAATGGTGAGATTTGATGTTATACATTCATACATGCACATAGCATAACAATATAATTTGCGGGCCTTCTTTTTAGATGTAGTCTTAGAGAAGGTTTATATGAAAATTATTCTTATGTACTCCTATCTTTAAAAAAAGGATTGTGCTAGATAAACACAAGGACTGTTTGTTTGTTGTTATTCTGGTGCTATGCTTTCCAGGGACGTGGTTAAGATTGGACTTCCCCACCCCCTTGAAATGAGGCACAGCCTGTAATTAGGTGTGGCCAGTATAATGTGGGCAGAAGTCTTTAAGATGTAGTACACCAATTACATTCACTTCCTCTGGCCACCAGTTCCAGATGGTGGAGTCTTTTTCAGGTTTTACCCCCAAGTGAAGTCAAATCCACTCTTTGCCCCTCACCAGCTGATGCATAATGGACATGTAATTTGAGACAGAAATACTTATTTTCCATAATTTCATTTTTTTCCTGCCTATTATGAAAATTGCTATCAGGAGTGGGGTGCTAACATAGCAAGAAAAGTGTATTTGTCATTGGTTCGAAGGACAGGTTGTAGGTAGTGAAGAGACTGTTGCAGAGTTTGGAGAGGTGACATGTTTTATAGTGGCAGAAAGTTTAGTTAACCTGCTGCCCACAGTGACTTGGAGGGCAAATTACATGCCTAATGCATTTGTAGCTCTGGGGAAAGAAGTAGAACACAGAATGTTAGTAATGTGTATTGGTTTCTGTTGGTTGAACTTGACAAGGTGATATGTGAGACAAGGTCAGAAAAAAAATTAGCTGGATTCCAAGTAGGGATTAATGGAAATTTTGAGGCTTCATGATGTTGGAAAGGCTATAATTTTAAATTCCAAACAGTAGAAGATAAAATTAGTGACTTTAGGCAATTAAAATAATATTATAATGGAGCCTTGAAGCAAATGCTATTTTGTTAAAGATCATTCAACTGACTATATTTTCCTGGCCATCACACTACCATTATGAAACCCCCCTGGAAGGATTAACATGCACCAAAGTGAAGATCCAAGTAAGAGATGTCTTTGAAGAAAATTGTGGATATGGCTGTGAGCACATGGAGTTTTTCTGGAATCGAATAGACACAAAGGAGATGAAGTTCTTGCAAGAGGTGTACTTTCAAGGGAATAACTGGTTGAACTAAAAAAGACTGGAAACATGAAGGAGTTAAAGTGACCCCAGGCCACCAACCCAGCAGGGCAGGACAGGGTGAGAAAGCGGAACAGCCCTTGGGCAAAGCTTGTTCCTGACACCTGCTTCTTGAGTTATGCCAAGGAGCACAGTGGAGAGGCAGCCAGAGGCCGCGACGGCCATGGGTCACGAGCTCCTCGCTCAGGCTTGTTTCAGGGCCACCCAGGGCAGACCTCAGAGTACTTGCCCTGGAGATTTTGGAACTGCCAAACACCAGTGCCTGCTGTCTCTGTCCCATTTTCCCTCTTCCCGAACAGGAATGCCTGTGGAGGTTGTCTGTTCCTCTTACCGCCGGTGTAAACTGTGCGAGAGCACGGGGTAGATAATGGGTTTCCAGTTCATGGTCTCCGGAACACGAGGGCTCATGTGCAGGACCAGCGTGGTTACTGTGAACCACCTCCTGCTGTAGACTACATGGTATGACCTTAATTTTTAATTGTAGTATTTTGAATTAGTGCATATTAATTATACAGAATGGGTTTCATTGTGCATATTTGTACGTGCATATAATACTTGATCATATTCACTTCCTTTCTCCTTTCCCCCGATTACCCTTCCTTTTTTGTAATATTCTCCCTTCTACTCTCATGTTCTCTTCTTTTCCCCCTAGATTCCACCTATGAGAGAAAACATGTGATTCTTATCTTCTTGAGTCTGGCTTATATTGCTTAACAAAATAATGGATGAACTCAAGTTTCATCTATTTTCCTTCAAATGACATGATTTTGTTTTTCTTTGTGGCTAAATAATACTCCATTGTGTATGTATATTCTTTGTCCCTTAAAATTTGTATGTTCAATCCCTGACCTCCATTGTGATTGTATTTGGAGACTGGGCCTTTAAAGGGGCAGTTAGGGTTAAATGAGGTCATATGGTGAGCCCTGGTCCCATCTGACTGGTGTCCATATAAGAAGAAGACACCAGTGATGCAGCCTCACAGAGGGAAGGTCGGATGAGAATACAGCAAGGACATGACACCTGCCAATCAAGGAGAGAGGTCTCGGGAAAAATCAGTCCTGAAGATACCTTGATCTTGAACTTCCAGCCTCCAGAATTGTGAGAAATAAATTCTACTGTTTAACCTACCCATTGTTACGGAGCCATCTGTTCTGGTGGTGGCCTAGCAAGCTAACAGGCTCCTGATGAAGGTACGGAGCACCACCCAGAAGTCCTGGATCCCTGACTGGATGGGATTTTGAGATGTCTTTCTTGGGAAGAGAATAAAATGATTTTAAGGGAAGAAAACTGAGCTGACTATTGGGCGAGCAGAGGGTTCGACTGTAGTGATGATTAGGACTCTTGCCCAGCATTCCAGCATGGTGGGGTTGTACTTCCATGCCCCCTTGAACAGAGGCATGCGGGGTGGCTCACTCAGCAGGTGCAACGTGAGTAGAATTGACAGGTGGTTCTCCTCGTCAGACCCTCTTCAGAGCTGAAGCACCATTTGCTATGTTCTCTTCCCCTGTCATGCAGCCTATGACTTCAGACGGTGGAGTGTCGCCAGCCTGTATCCCTGAGTGCAGATGACGGGGAGCAGAGTCCCAGCCAATCCACACAAATCACAAGCATTGGTAAGAAATAATATTTAAAGCCATTGAGATTTTGCAGATTGTCTTGATGGAGCTAATCAAAAAGAAGTGTAGGGAAAATTCTCAAAATTCATGTTGGATTTGATTGTATGATCAATGAATTCAATATATTGATGTTTGTCCTTCATTAATTAAAGAAATAGCACTGAGATCAGAAGATGCCCATGAATCACTGACCCTTTATTTGCATTCAAAGGTGATGCTACTGAATCACTGTCAGAAGAACGTGCTTTAAGTTAGTTAGTCGGTGGTGCTGATGGATTCCCTTGAAACCTTCATGCTTCTCTGCTCCGTTGCCTCTGGGTTGTGTGTAGCTACTTTTCGAAGCCAATCCTTGCCTCCAGCCCGCAGCGTCAGCTGCACTCACTGCACAGAGTTGGCCAAAGAGGCAGAGCCACAACTGGTGTGCAGCTTGCATGTGGATTGTAAGCCAGGAAGAGGGACAGGAAAAAGGCGTCAATCAGAACACTACGCTCCAGGAACATCTGCCGCACGCCTTTCTGAATAATGAGTGTTACAAGGAATTTTTACCACATTCAGTTCCACTCCTTGTTGACACAACCGTGAGTGTAGTCTGGGAATTGTTATAATAGGGGGTGAAGTCTGATCGACCACACTCTGTCGTGTGCATGCACGAACACATCACGGTGAATTCCAGTTTTAGGTATGACCGTGATGTACCCATTAAAAAAGACTAGTTCAAAACTTCCTGCAGAATAGAACAACTGCTGTCATTGCATGCTTGGGCGTTTCTTCTCAGAATACTTTGGAAAGCGGAGAACCTCACAGGTGTATGTTAGAGAGAGAGGGAGAAACCTTGAAGGGAGGCCTGGGGATGGATTGAGTATGAGACAGAAGGCAGAACTGATGTCTAAGTCAAAGCATTGCTCCTTTCTTTCAGAAGCTTCCAGAAGATGTCTTCTGCAACTTTTGTTTGAGCAGCTATTTTGTGACCTTGCCTCTCCTTCTTACAACTGAGAGGCCCAAGGGGACTCTACACAAACTGTCCTTCCTTAGGAGTTTTGACATAGCATCTAGAATGTACGGCCAGTCTCTTGTGGAGGCAGAGGTTGACGAGACAGCTGGGAGATGTTGACAGGGTGGTCTCGCTTTCTAGAAGGTCTGTGGGGAGAGAAGGAAGAAGGAAGCAAGGAATGGAGGCCAGAGGGGAAGGAGAAGGCCTGGCAGTGTGCAGAGGCTTGGCTGCATGTCCTCACACTGTCGCGAGACAGGTTCATAGTGAGTATCTCGAGACAACCAGGATCCTTGTATATGACTTTCTCAGGTTTCCATAACAAGAACCACAAACTAGGTGGCCTCAAACATGAGGAATTTATCTCAGAGTTCTGGAGGCAAGGTAGGAAAGGTCAGTTGGTGTTGGGAAGAATGATGAGGGTCGCCAGGGTGACCACCGTTCATCACAGAGAACTGAGGGTTGCTGTTGGGTATTGCAGAACTTCCCCGTGTGCTCCTGGGCAGGTACGGAAGAAAGGGTGACAATAACGAAGCCAGAGGGAAGTTCTGAGGGCCACAGGAAAGACGGGCGCCCCCTCCCCCGGGCCTGCGGCTCCGAGTCCCCTTTTTTCTGGAGATGTCTGTTCTCTATCTGACACTTGCTCATCTCACCTTCTCAGAGATCATTCTTCGCTCCGTGGAACATGAACCGGGTCCCGATCTCCACTGGCCTGGTGTCAGAGGCTGAAGTCCAAAATCAAGGTGTTAGCAGGGCTGCTTCCCACTGGGGGCTCTGAGGGAGAGAACCTGTTCCAGACGCCCCCTTGCCTGGGTGGGGGGCGACTTCGGTGTGCCTCCACTGCGGGAGTGACCCCACTCTGCTCCTGCTCCCACCGCACTCTCCCTGCCTCTCTCCCCATGGTCCGTCTTCCTCTGTGCACATCTGTCTCTGGGTCTCCAATCTCTTGATAAAGACAGCAGTCAGGCTGGATTTGGGGCCCATCCTAAAACCTAATGACGTAATCTTAACCTGATTACATCTGTCAAGGTCTTATTTAAAAGTAAGATCACACAGATACTAGGATTTCGTGAGGGAACTGTGTCATTAACAGACCAAACACACTGTGTCTTTCTACAATGTCAAAATTTGTTGGATAAATAAATTCACAGGCTATACCACTTTCAGCAGTGGCGGTTCACTGAATACTCATGGGTCACCTGATAGTCATAAGCCAGGCAATCACAGGTTATTTACTCCAGTCTTAACTACAGATATCTAGAACACTCAAGGCACCCGTCACCCTGTACCCTGTTGTGTATATAGGATTCAGAAAGGCTAAGAAAGGGTTAAGGCAGCCCTGAGGGTTCATGAGATTGAAGCTAACCCAGAGAGCAGTGAAATGCAGTCACTGTAGGTGGTCAGATAAGATGGCAGCCAGCCAAGAACTCGTTCAGGCGCAGAGCTGTCAAAGCATAGGAACTTCTTCTAGGCCAGGTGACAGCGCAGTTGCAGTGTGGGCGGGAGCATCAGCTTGAGAAGCCAGCACGTGGTGGGCCCAGGAGGATCACCCAAGCTGTGTGGAAGCCAGAGTAGAAGCCGGAGGTTCCCTACTGGGGCGATTTTCCTGGGCCAGGCTCATGATGAGTGGATGGGGTCGGGTGCTGCCATGTCCAGTTTGGGGCGCTCCTCTTTTTATAGGTTGTTATGATTTAGATGTGAGATGTCCTCCAAAAGCCCATGTGTGAGACAGTGCAAGAAGGCCTAGAGGCGGAATGATCGGGTTGAGACATTTAACCCAATCGGAGAACTAATCCCCGGATGGGCCTAGCTGAGTGGTAACTGAAGGCGGCAGGGTATGGCTGGAGGAGCTGGGTCACTGGGGGTGTGCAGTTTGTGTCTGATGAGTGGAATCTCTCTCTACTTCTTGGTGGCCATGCCTGACCTGCTTTCCTCCACCATACCCTTTCCACGATGTTCTGCCTCATCTGGAGCCCCAAGAAATGGAGCCAACAGCCTGTGGGCTGAGACCTCTGAAACCAGGAGACCTGGGTAAACTTTTCCTCTCCTAAAATGGTTCTTGTCAGGTCTCTTAGTCACAGCCGTGAAAAGCTGACGGGAACACGGGCCTCGCGTAAGGACTCATTTCACTCTGTGGTCTGGTGTGGTAGATAAACTCTGGGCCCATTTTTTCCCACATGAGTTTGATAGGCCCATGTATCCATGTGCTTATGATTAATTCCCATTTTTATTAGCACCATTAATTCACCTACCAGTTTGTTGCTATGGCTGTGCCAGGCACATGGTGGTTGTTGTCTACAAACAAGATGCGGAGTCACCCCACCAGCGTGCGTGAACCAAGATGGAGATGCTTGTGGCAAGTTGCTGCTCTATCAAATGCAGTAACGGTTTCAGGTGATCTGAAAACCGCTGTTGCAGACATGGTGGGGCAACTCTGAGCAGGGCACAACCTGCTCTTCACCAGGGTCAGGACGTGGGTGTATCTTTCTGGGGCACAAGTCAACCGCCATACCTTGGTTCAGCTCCCTGGAGGCTTGACTGTTCCTTGGCTGAGCAGGGAGGACAGCCGGGAAGAGCTCGAAGGACGAGGGGCTGAAGTGGGTGCACGGAGGGATTCGCCAGGGTCGGGAGTGCTTGGCTGAGTAGTGGAAGGCCTAAGAGGCTGTTGGCACTGCTGCCCACGGCAAAGAAAAACGGGGCTAGAGACACCCAGCGTGAAGCACTTGTGGAGAAAAGGAAGGTAGAGTCACATGCAACGGAAAGGCAGGAGATAATATGTATATACAGCAAAATAAAGCCCATCCATTGACTTTGTGTGGAAATACCATAAGTAGCCAGAAAATCTCTCCTTATCACTGTCTAAAAATCATTAGTGATCATAATACTAAAAAAATAAACTTCTAAATATGGGTGACTATATTGGTGGATGGCCAGTATTTCAAGTAATAATGACTGAAATTATATATAAAAGTACCAGAGTCTAAGGAGTAAATAAGAAGCTTTTGTAGGAATAGTTAGAAAAGTTTCCTTGGAGGAGTTAAAATGTCCTGTTTTTCAGTTGTGTTAGATGTCTGATTCCATATTTGGGATTAGGAATAGTGGCTTGAAAACAGGCTTTTTATAGCCAGTGATCTTGAACCCCAGAGTCACTACCATTACTGGAATTCAAGTGGTTGACGCTCAGTGGAGGCATCGTGGGACTGTGACTCCCGGACAAGGATGAGAATGTTGGCAGACTTAACCTGGATCTCACTCCCAAGGAGCCAGGACACCCCCTGGCCATGGCTTGGATGTGGCTTATCTTCCAACGCCCACGTGCTGGAAGCCTGGTCTCCAGGGTGCCGGTGTTGGAGGTGGTGGAGCGTTAAGTGGCAGGCCTAGCGGGAGGTGCCAGGTCTCGAGAGCACCACTCTGGGCTGGATTAGCATGTTCTTGCAGGAGTGGATCAGGTCTCATGGGTCTGGATTAGTTCCTCTGAGAACGGATTGTTTGTTGTAAATAAGTTTGACTGTCTCAGTTGTCTCTCTTTTGCTGTCTCACACATCTACCATGTTGTGACACAGCCAGGAAGCCCTTGCCAGGATGCTAGCACCATGCTCTTTGGACCTTTGAGCTACTAGAATCATAAGTTAAATAAACCTCTTTACTTGATAGAGCACCAGTTTCAGGTATTTTGTTATAGAAACAGAAAACTAAGCTAGCCCCTTTATTTTATTATTATTTTTTAATTAGAGAGAAGATCTGAGAAAAGCCAAATCAATCTCTAGGATTTATCAAACAAGTCAGTAGATACTTTAGCTCCATAAGATAAAAGGCATGGATTTGAAATTTAAGTAATCTTAAAGACAAAGAAACACAGAGATATCAATCCAGTTTCTACCTCATCCTTTGGGATGTAAACTTGAAGCAGTATAAATTGATGTAGGAAATTAATCTTCCAAAAGGCTAATTATTCCAACATACTCTAACAAGAAAGTTGAGTTTTCTATTTCTAATTTGCTTTAAATTTTGGGAGGAGATTAGAAAACAGACCAAAGAGAGGCATGTGCTGGTGTCTCACTGGCCTTTCATAATGGTTATATAATCTTACCAACTAATTAGTTATTTCTTTTAAAATTTGTTTTTAATTGACATAAAGTGTGCACATATTTATCAGCTACCAAATTATATTTAATACACATGACCATCTTGTAGTGTTCAAGTCAGGATAAGCTTTATCCGTCTTCTCAAACATTTATCATTTTTTGTGGTGAAAACCTTCAAAATCCTCTCTTCTAGCTTTTTTGAAGTTCATAGTGCATTATCATTAGCTGTAGTCTTGCTGCTGTGCAGTAGCACCGAAAGATCCCTCTACGACCGAGTGCCCATTACTCAGAGCTCTCCCCATCTGTCCCTCACAATATACTCCCCAGCTGCTGGTGATCATTACCCTAGTCTCAGCTTCTATGAGATCCAATTTTTTAGATCCCACATCAGAGTGAGATCATGTGGTACTTGTCTTTCTGTTCCTGGCTTATTTCACTTGACATAATGACCTCCAGTCCTATCCATGTTGTTGCAAATAATAGGATTTTATTCTTTTTATCGCTGAATAGTATTCCATTGCAGATTTCTTTTTTTTTTGGGGGGGGGGGCAGAAGTATATTCATATGATAGCATATTCCAGAGTAAAGAAAGGAATATGCTTCTTGCCATTTCTGTTCACCTGTTTCCTAATCCCTCCCCCCAAGATATCCATAGTCACTGGTTTCTTCCGTGCATGCTCAGAGGTATCTGTGCTCTTCTTTGTTATATAAATGGTTATTGCATGCAATATAAGCTAATCTGAATTTTGTGTTTTTTTGCTTTCATGTGTCACGTGGGTACTTGAAGAGCATATGACAAATGACCCTCTACTTTGAATGTATCATATTCTTAGTTGTCCACCACTGATGTGCTTTTAGGTCATTTCTAGTCTTTTGCTATTATAATCTATGACTTTTTTTTTTTTTGTCTATACAAAATTTCATGCATGTGTGGATATAAGTGTAGCATTATTTCCCAAAGATCAGACAGGGGTTGGTTGGGAAAATCGAAGTCACTCTACATAATTCTGGTGTTGAATGTTTTTTTTTAAAACATATTTTTTAGATGTTGATGGACCTTTGTATATTCATTTATTTATATGTGGTGCTGAGAATCGAACCCAGTGCCTCACACATGCTAGGCAAGTGCTCTCCACTGAGCCACAACACAGCCCCTCAATGTTTTAATGAAGGGAGTGAGGCTCACATACTGGGGAGACTTGGGGACTGAAGGGCGGGGCAGGGCTCTGGAAATCTTGGGCAGAAGCTCGGAAGTGGGTTTTCTCATGGGGATCTGCCGCAGTGCCCAGGAGTCTCTGGGCCAGTTCTCCGTGTGTCTGGCGATGCAGGAGGTTCAGGAGCTTGCCAGGAGTCCCAGCCTCGCTCCTTGCGCTGTGCCCGGCTCCAGCTCTCTGGACAGCAGCGCCTGGGGCGTGTGCCTCGCCTCCCTCAGGCCTGGCCTGGGGCTCTCACCAGAGCCACGCTGGGGTGAGCGCCCAGAATGCTCCTCATTCCTCTGTGGGATAAAGGGACTGCAGAAGGTAGTGGTGACAGAAAGTGGACAACAGACAATCCTGTGTGAGGAACACACGGTGACGGGGCTGTGCCGTGCCCAGAGGGCCTCCAGGTCGCCAGGGAACGAGTTCATCCAGATGTGCAGTGGGACTGCGCAGGCAGGGGAGGCAGGGCAGAGGGAGCCTGGCTGCCAGGTCCTGGGACAGCAGGAGGAACAAGACCTGGGCTCCCTGCTGTTCCCCAGAGCCTGTCATGCACCGCGGGAATAAGGAGAAGAGAGGAGCCCGAAGGCGCCGGACATGAAGTGAGGATGAGAAGGGACCACTCACCACCCTAGTACACGAAGTAGTCACCTGCCGAGAGCCAACCGCAACTCATAAATACGCACCTTTATTGCATGTTAGTCAAAGAATTTTAAAAAGTGTCTAAGGAGGCGGGAATGCTAATTGCCTTGATTTTCATCACTATGTATTGTATACACATCTCAGATTTTCACACCGTGCCCCATAAAAGTGTGCAACTAAAATAAGGATCGACAGAGAAGAAGAGCTGCGCTCTTTGACCCATTCGTGGTTCACTTGGTATGACGCCTGCAGCGGCCTCCACCTTAACGCTTTCCACGGGACCCAAGGACGGCAGAGGAGCTGGAGGGAGTTTTACCACTTCCAGTGCTTTTGTAAGTTACAGATTCCAGACGCTGTACCCATGGGGTCAGCGGTCCTGTGCTGTTGGTCAGGTTGGCAAGGCACATTCCCAGGGCGGGGAGCAGGCCCAGTTCGCCAGCGGAGAGGCGGGAGAGGCAGGGGATGCGGAGTTGGGGTAACTGCGGTCACCCCGGAGGATGCAGCCATACTGTGCAAGTCCTTGAACAGCTGGCCCAGGGCGTCGAAGAGCAGGCGTTTGAGGAGAGATGACAGCCATGCTTTGGGGAGTGTGTCCTGGTGGGGGACTTGGGATGGCAGACGACAGTCAGGAATCCTGGGAGGAGGGGTTCGTCCCTCTCCAGGCCGGAGCTCCAAGTTTTGCTGGATGTTCCCCAGGGTGGAGCAGGCAGCAGAAGGTAGAGCTGGAGATCAGACAAGGGCCAAGTTCCAAACCACAACTCAGCTTCCGCTGTGGAGCTGACCTCTGAGGATGTACACAGACAAGGGTCCTCAGCGGACCTGTGATTCAGTCAGTGATGAGCACGAACGTTTGTTGAGGAGTCTGACGTGCTAGACTGGAGGTGAGCATTGTGGTTATTATCTCATTTAATCCTTAACTGCTCTTGTCCCCATTTTCAGATTAGGAAACTGAGACTTAAAGACATCAACCACCTCACTCAGGGTCACATGGATCGAAAGCTGTAGAATTGGGCCTGAGAAGAGTATTTCGATTTTTTTGGAAGGAGGGGGGATTGAACCTGAGGCCTTATACATGCTAGGCAGGTGCAAGCGTGTGACTCTTAATCACCATGATCTCTTGGTTCTGAAGCTGCACTTTGCTGGCAGAAGTTTTTCTCTGCTATTAGTTACTGGTGAAGGGCAAAGATTTAACTTCATGTATGTTTTGTTATAGAGAAACAAGTGCCCACGTGTTGAATTCTCTGAAATAGTAATCTGAGTCATTGAGACACATCCTGGTCCAAGCAGGAAACTGCTAATATGGAAAGATTGTGGGACCTCCTTGGGGAAAGCTCCCCCTGCCTCCAAAATACTTCTCACGGAAGTCCCGCGATTCCTTTGAAGAAGATGAGGGTTTCATGAGCGATGAGGCTTAAAACCAGACGCTGGGCCACTCTTGGTTCCTCTCTGCCCTTCACGTTCTTGACAGGGCGCCTGAGGCAGAGGTGGGATTTTTTTTTTTTTCTAGAATATGGGAGGAGAAATGGCAGCTTCTTTTAGTATTGTTTACCCTTCCTATTCCCTTGTTATTTGGATACTCCTACTCTTGGACAAATAAACCCAATTGTGGGGCTGACCATGTTTTTGTGGAATGAGGCCTGTGTCTGAACACCTGCTCGCACCCCAGTGCGCAGCCTCGACGCGGCCTGGACCTCTGGCGGGCTCCCTGGCGGACCACCAGGCCTCAGGCGGAACGCCTGGTGATGGCGTGATGCTCTGCTAGTGTGGCCCACAGTTCTTAATATTTTTTGAGCAAAGAACCATGTGTCTTCATTTTGCAGCAGGTCCTGCGAGTCGAGTGGCTCGTCCTGCCTGAGGTGTCGTGAAGGGATTCTGGGAAAGCAGGAAGGAGCGCTCCTTGACCCCCAGCTGCACGTGCACCTTCAGCAAAGGGGAGGACGTGCCTCAAGCCCGGGCCCAGGGAGCAGATTTGGACCAGGTTTTACGTGGGTGCCACCCCATCTTTCCGTCAGCCCCTCTCCAACCTCTCTGCTCTTCCTCTCTAACCATCCACAGATCATAATTAAAGCTGCAGAGGTGCTTTTCAGAGAGATGGGAGGACCAAGCTTACAGCAGACTCTTGTCCCAAATTAGCACTTGCTTATCCTCTGAGAACTTGTGGAACTCTCTTCTTGCGGGTCTGGGTATTTTATAATATCAAGCACTCACCCACTGATGTGGGGTGAGTCCTCAGAAGGATCCTGTGCACACCGCTTTCTCTTTTTTTCTGTGTGACATCTCTCTCTGCCTGTCTTTTAAAGTTTTTGTATTATGATATTATACTATTTCAGAATTTGTGAATTTATTTTTTTAAATATGTTTTTTAGATGTCGATAGACCTGTATTTTTTTCATTTATTTATATATGGTGCTGAGAATCGAACCCAGTGCCTCACGCGTGCTAGGCAAACGCTCTACCATGGAGCCACAAGCCAGCTCTAACTTATTTTTAATGGTGGTAAAATCTAAATGACATGAACTTGTCATTTCGATAATGTCTAAGTGTATAGGCCAGTGTCATCAGGGAATTCATACTGCAGGGTAACTGTCACCGCCAGCCACCTGCAGAACCTCTTCATCTGTAAAGCTGAGGCTCAGCACCCCTGAAACACTACTTCCCCATCCCTACTCCCTCACCCCTGTAAGCCAGCATCTGTCCTCTGTCTCCGTGAACTCTCATGTGTGAACATATAGTATTTGTCCATATTTTCTTCCTGACTTTTGAAAAAGAGCTGCACTGTTGTAATTGAAGTCCTTCGGGTTTGCCCTGATTCTATTTTCTTCCTTCCCTTCCTACCTCCCCTCACAGTGAGAATGTCTCTTTCATGTTTTAATACTTTCACTATATGTATAAATGCCCAGAGATGATTATGCTGCTGAGTGATGGGCTTTTACATTTCACTGAAAGATATCCTACAGTGTTTTAGTCAGCTGTTTCTCTGCTGTGACTAAAGGACCCGACCAGCACAACTGTAGAGGAGGAAGAGTTTATTTGAAGGCTCGCAGTTTCAGAGGTCTTAGTCCATAGAAGGCTGGCTCTATTCCTTGGGGCTCTAGGTGAGGCAGGACATCATGGCAGAAGAGCGTGGCAGAGGGAACGTCGCAAGCAGTGAGTAAGAGAGGAATCGAGTTTGTTTCCAACAAGTGGATTTTATTCACACAGTGCACACTCAACTCAGCATTCCTAATAATAACAAGTCACAAACACACTGAAGATTCACTCCCTTGTTCACTAGAGTCCAGTCCCCATGGACTTACTCCATGCAACGTCTCTGAGCCAAGAAGTCAGTCAGCAAGACCGAGGGGACTCTTCTCAGCCGTAGCCTCTCTCAGCTCCTTGGGTGTCTTTGTCTGCCCTTGGGTGTCTGATAAGCCAGAGGCTGGGTGGCAGTTGTCGCTGCGGGAGAGGTGGTCAGTGGTCTGGCCCTGGTGACAACGGTTGATCAGCAATCAGTGACAGCAGCCGGGGCAGTCGACAGAGAGAGTGACGTGGAGTCCTCTGGTCACGGTGCTGCGGACAGTTTGCTCCAAAAGTCCAGGGGTCTAAGTAGTGATTTTCAGCCCAGCCATGCTCTGGTCTTCATTGATAAAGACCAGAACACGACTAGACTAGGAGCCACCCCTCAAATCATAGATAAAGGTTCATATTGGCATTGTTCAGGAGTGTCATCCTGCCACACAGCAAGTTTGTCACCAGGCGCCTTTATTTTAGTTTTACAAGTTCAGGCAAATTCCAAATACAGCTTATTATTACTGCATAACACACAACTATAGCAATTCCTATTATTTCCTTGTCTCATTACAGGGAAGCAGCTCACATCATCAGGAAGCAGAGAGAGAGATTCTCCACTGTCCAGATACAAAATATATACCCCGTAGCCACGACCCAATTCCCACCTTCTCCAGTCACCCCCCCACCACTTCAATTAATCCCATCTGGGATTAGTTCACTGATTGGGTTAAGACTCTTACTACCCTATCATTTCTCCTCTGAACCTTCCTGCATTGTCTCACATGTGAGCTTTTGGGGGACACCTCACATCCAAACCCTACACACAGTATCATTCTCCAACTTGCAGTCTGTTTTGAGATTTATCACACTGACACTTTGCGAGTGTATTCATTTTGTTTATTGTGTAATCTTTGACTGTATGAAAACCACATTTGCGGACTCTATTCTCCGATTGACAAAAATTTGTGCTGCTTCCTTTTTTTGCTGTTTTTGACAAAGCTGTCAATAGTATTCTTGTTTGTTGTTCTGGTGCACGTGTGCAAGGATTTTCTAGCTAGGTACCCTGCGTGGGGCTGAGGGGCTGTGGAAGGCAGTCTGTCTGCTTCAACTGTAACAGACACTGCAACGTTGTTCTCCCCAAGAGGTAAACAACATACATTTCTATCTGTAGTAATGAGAGCACATTCAATTTCTGTCAAATACCATTTGAATATAAAATTGTATTTGATTGGGGTTTTAATTGGAAAATTTTAATTTTCCTGAATATGAGTGAGTTTCTTAGTCGTTACGGTTTCCTGTGAATTGTGTATTTTTCTGTTGTGTTGTCTTTTTCATATTGATCTGTAGGAGTTCTTTATATATTCTGGGAATTAATCATTCAATTTGATACTCATAGCTATTCCTAGTCTATGATTTTTCTTTCACCTTTTAATGGCACATTTTGAAATTTGAAGAATCAATTATTTTCTTTATGAATTGTCAGTTTTATATCTAGTATGAGAATTTTTCATACCCTAAAGTTATATTTGCCTTTATTTTCTGTGTATGACTTTAAAAGTATTGCTTTTTGCAGCTAGATATTTAATACAATGAATTTTATTATTCTTAATGGCAAGAGGCAGGAATTGACTTCTGTATATTTTTCCCCACGGAGAAGCCGCTTTGAGCACCACGCACGGAACAATCCACTTCTGTTGCTTGACTCCGTGGCGGTGTGGGCCGCTGGGCTCTCCCGCCCGATGCGTGGCTTGCTGCCGGGCCTCACTGTGGAGTCCTGCCGTCTATAGACTGCCTTTTGGTACTTAAGTAAACTTCCCTTATCTTCCTTCCTGTTTCAGAATTGCCCTGGCTATTCTTGATCTAACACTTTTCTCTCTTAGCGGTTCTGACAAGGTATGATCTACATACGCAGCAGGTGTACAGTGTGGTAAGTTTTGACAGAGGCATTTACCTGTGAGGCCGGCGCGCAATCGCAGGGTGACACGCCCGTCACCTCCAGCTCCGCTGTGCCCTTTGGTGACCTCTGCCTCCTGCACCTTCCCTCCACCCGCCGGGCAGCCACACGCAACTCTCTGTCACATGCGTTCACTGGTGTTTCACAGAGGGGACACGCTGTGTCCTCTTGTCCGGCTTCTTTCACTCAGCCTTGTTGTTTGGAGGCCCAACCATGCTCTCACACGTGTTCGGTTTGTTCCCCTCATTGAAACCTGGCTAACCTCACTTATTATTCTGTTTTTTGTTTGTGAAATCTGTAAGATTACGATCATAGAAGTTTTTGAGAAAATTAACCTGTATTTTTGATCAGATTTCCTTAATTGTTACCTAATGTCCTTCTATTTTCCTGTTCCAGGATCCCATCCACGATCCCACGGTGCATTTAGCTCCCCTGTGTCCCAGGGCTCCTCTTGGTTATGACAGCTTCTCAGACTTCCCTTATTTTTGATGACCTTGACCTAGGTCAGGTGTTTTGTAGACGTCCCTTCATTTGACTGGAAGTTGTTCAGTGCTTTTCTCATTGTTAGATGGGGGTCATAGATTTGGGGGAGGAAGACTACACAGGTAAAGTGCCGGTTTCATCACGTCACATGACATCACGGGTTCACACAGTCGGCATGACTCATCACCTGTGCTGTCAATCGTGGTCACCTGGCACAGGTAGCGCTTGTCAGGATTGTCTACGGTAAACTCACCCCACCCCATGCCCCTTTCCATACGCTTCCCTTTGAAACAAGTCCCTACGTACAGCCTGTGCACTTGAGGAGGAGGAGCTAGCGGTTCAATCTCCAGCACCACGGTGGGGCGCGGCTGGGGGGGTCACGCTCTACCTCACCAAGGGTGCAGTGTGCCAGTGAATTAATTGGAAGTCTGCGTAGGGAAGTCCCTCCCCTTCTTCCTCCTACCCTTCCCACCTTCCCTCTCTCCCTCCTTTCCTCAACATGGGCTCATGGATATTTATTTAACACTTGGGGTACTATCCAATACTACTTTATTTTGTTGTTCTGATTGTTCCAACTTTGGCTGTTGGGCACCGTTGACTCTTGTGCCCCTCACCAACCCCTGTCATTATGGTCTTTTATTATCCTTGAGCACTTCTTACTTTCTGGCACTTAGAAGGTACTCCAGGTTCATCTGGACTATATATATATATATTTTTTGCTCCAGTCCTATTATCAGCCATTTCTGAAGAGCCTAGTATTTTTTTCATTATTGAGAATGTTATTGCACCAAGATCTGTCTGGTTGCTAGGTGTACTTGCTTCTTTTTCTTTTTTCCACCACATTTTTTAATTGGTGCATTATAGTTGTGCCTCATGGTGGAATTTGTTGTTACGTGTTCGTACATGCACACGATATAACAGTATGATTTGATCAATAGCATTCCTCACTATTTCTCCTTCTCTTCCCTTCCTCCCTCCGCCTGGTCCCCTTCCTCTGTTCTACTGATCTCCACTAGATTTCCATGAGATCCAGCCCCCACCAGGTTAGTGATTTCTATGAACGGGAGAGGGAGGCTACTGGAGACTCCTGAGGGCATCATGAGATAGATCTTTACTCGCTGAACTGAAAGTTCTAGTGCTGCTCCCCTCCCTTGCCTATCAAAAAGAGCTTTCTGCATCCCTTTGCCTCTTCATCCTTCCTCTTGACCTGGAGGAATCAGAAGCTGCGCCTGGTAAGAAGCAGAAGAAGCTCAAGTTGAGGGAGGGGAGGAGCTATGTCACCTAGCAAAAAAAATTTTACCTGTAGCACCCTGATTTGGGGGAAGGAGAGAAACCTCAAATGGGAATTGAAGCATGAATTTTAATGCTTACTGAATATTTAAGATGTAGAATTGGTCTTCTGTTTTGTGATGTAGATCTTCTGAAATTTCTTTAATCCATCAGTGACCACAAAATGAATGTTGCTGAGTTTTTTCCAGGAGTAGGATTAGTTCACTATCAGTTTTAAAGGGAAAATGAAAGACAAAAATGAAAGCTAATAAATTTCAATTGCTTTGTCTATGTCAGAATTTGGATAATTCATTATGTTACTTACATTTATCTGACAATATTTTTATTTTGCCCTCACTCTTGACATCAGAAAATTCTAGGCTATTTTTTCATTAGACGAAGGACATTGTTCCATTGTCTTCAGACAGCCATTGCTGTTGAAAAGAAATCTGTGTTACTGTAATTATTATTTGTGTTTCTGTGCATCTTACAAAATAGGCCTTTGCTCTGATATTTTAATGTCCTTATATTCAAATTACAGTGTGGAACTTTCATCAATAAAGGACAGTTGGAAGGGTGGAAAGTTGTAAAATGGGAGCTGACATTTCTGACTTGACCAAAAGGTAAAGGAGAGAGTGTGGGGTATAATGGGGAGTGGCACACTGCAATTTTCAGTCTCTTTCAGGATATGTGTACAGAAAAGATCATGGGAAGAAAGGGTAGAGTCTTCCTCCAGAGCAAGTGGTGGATTTGCTTAGCACCTTGGAAGCTAGAGATAACGTCTCCCTTAGGATCTTCATCACTGAAACCCCCGCTGTGTATGATAGGAGATATTTTTCAGCCCAACTTAGCATTTTGTGTTATTTTAACTTGGAGCTTGCGAAGTATCATCTGTACAGGAAGTTTATCAAATTTAAATAAGAAATAACTTCAATGAACTTTTTTCTTGAGGATGTAATCATTTCTAGGTGATGATGTAAATAATGTTGAAGTTGCAATTTCCATAGCAATTTTCCATTGATAAGTCCCACTTACCAAGGCTGATCTTAATTTTAGCAGACTTTGTTTATATTTCTTTCCTCAATATTTATTTCAGAGTACTTTTTTTTCCCCCCTCAATTTAACCCTGCCAACTTTCCCTTATTACCTACTCTCTTGGCAGTTTCAGATCAGTCCTAAGGCTGCAGTGGTACCATGCCCACTTAAGGCTCTGCACACTTCCCTTTTCCTCTCCTTGCCCAAGCTAGATGTATTACATTTCCCATTTTATGACTTTTTACTTCTTCAGACTGCCCTTTATTGCCAGAAGTTCCACATTGTAATTTGAAAAGTAGGACACTAAAATATCCATTTCTGAGTGATCTGCTAACTACTGGGCTGCAATTGTATTCCAAATTGATATTTCAGCTAAAACTTTAACTATTTTATTCAACTTGAGAGATATTTGTAGTTGATTATTCTTGCTTATGGTTTTGCCTAGAGCTTTTATTTTACAGTGATATTTTTGTACCATGTTAGATATTTTTACATTTATTTGCACAAATCTAGATAAAAATGTTAACAAAGACATAAAAGTCATATGTTAACCCAGGAATAGCATTGGAATCAGAAATGATAGAGTGCATCATCTTACTTTTATTTTTTCGTGGAATTTATTGCTCTGGAGAAGATTCAACCCAAGAATATGTTGCTAATACAGCTACACCAAATTCTCAAACACCTAAAATTATGAAGCCAAAACTTCTTTTATATGCTTACTGGAAATGAAAAGGAAAATATGTTCAGATAAATTACCTGAAAGAGAAAAATAAATGCCAGCCATATAGATGAAGCATGTCTTGCTTGTTGCATGTGTTAGATAGGGTTCTCTGGTGAGAACATTTTCTTCACTTCAGTTCTTTTTCCTTCAGGGATTTCCAATAATACACTTTAGCCAAGGGAAGTCAGGGAACAGTAGGAAGGCAGAGAATGCTGAACCTCTTTTCTGTAGTGGAAGGGCAGACGTCCATAACTTAGGATTCTCATGAGCCCCAGAGGTCTGTGCCAGGCTTGGTGTACAAGGGGGTGTCTTATTTTGTTTGACTACTATAACAAAATACCACAGACTGGGTAGTCTATAAACAACAGACTGCTATTTCTCACAGTTCTGGAGGCTGGGAAGTCCAAGGCAATAGATCTGGTGTATGGTGAGGCTTCATTTTGCTTTCTCCCCAAGCCAACTCATCCCTCCAATTCTCATTACCCAGCAAGGACCTTACCAAACTGGACTCAGGGCCATCACATGCTCTCAAGCCTTGGTATAATTTTTAATAGGGGAAGGAGAGACTTCCTGGAATCTGCATTCTAGGACCATCCCTCAACCCTGGACAGCTAGATCTGTTCCCTGGGACAGTGAGAACCTGAACTTCACCAACCAGAAGGCATCATGATGGGCGTTGTGCTGAGGCAAGCACCCCAGTGAATGGTGTCCCACACTCAGAACAAACTGCTGTCCTGCAGCTGGCTGGTCCAGTTTAATCTGCATCATCTGCTAAATATTGTTCAATATGGAGGTAGAAGAGCAAAATGATAGAAAAATGCCAAAGGAGAGGGAGGAGTGACCAGTCTGTCATCCCTTGGGCCACCACTGGAGGTAGGTTAGTATGGCTGGTCTCAAGGAGCCTCTGGAATTCAAATGTGGGACATCTGACTCTAGAGAGTGAACACAGGACCTGGCACTTGGGATCTGCAGTCTTGGGTACAATCAAGCCCTTCTCGAGAGGGAGCCAGTGGGTAAGGGCATCCCAGACATGCGAGTTTGGAAGCACGGCTCGTGGGTAGGCTGGTCCTGCTCCTAGGCCTGTACTGTCCCCACGGGATGTGTGGCTCAGCCCTCATGCAGCTGCTGACGGTGAGGACCAGAGCTTCCCATTGCCTCATGTGCCTCTGATTTCACAAGCTGGGGCACTGTGGTAGAGACAAGGCATGAGCTGCTGTCCCTCTCATCCCATTGTGGGTTTGTTGCTATTGCTTCTAGGGGCTACTCACAGTTCAGCTATCCATTCGGTTAATCATAAACAGCCTGGGTGTTGGGCAGAACCATCTTCAGGGGTAGCAGGTGTGGACAATAAATTTAGAAGAGAAATCTAAGCCAGGTCAAGATAGGGAGAGGTGAATTTCTGCGCTAGTAGGGGCGGCTAGCCTGGCTCCTGATCCAGAATTACAGCTGGCTGCACCAGTAGCCCCTGCCTGAGCACCCCTGGAGGCAGGGCACCACCTAGGGGTGGTGGCAGCTAATGTCTCCTCCCAGGGCCCTGCATAAAATGCACAGAGCCGTGGGATGAAGGGACAGTCACTTGCAGCAGCTCTGAGCTCCCAGCATGGATGTCCTATGCCTGCATTCTTACTTGTCGTATGTGAGGACACTGGGTGCTGGGTATGGTCCAGCCCAGTTCCACATTGCAGACTCCAGGACTGTGTCTCAAGGTGTCAGAGCCTCCAGGACAGCCTCCTGATGCCCTGTGTGTTAATCCTGAGGACAGTGGGCAGTGGCCACACTCCTTCCTAAAGCCTGCAAAGCTCATTCCTCATCCTGAGAGGAACCAACCCACGTGCAGGAGCACGGTGGCACTCAGGGTCAGCATGAGAAGGATTCCCTCAGGGCTGAATCCCCACCCATCCGGGACCAGCGGGTGAGAAGTGCTGGCAAATGAAGAGGCTTACGGAAGGCATCTGGAGACTGTGCTCTGCCTTCTGGTGTTCTTTTTCTTTTTATATTTTATTGTAAACAAATGGGATACATGTTGCTTCTCTGTTTGTACATGGCGTAAAGACATACCATTTGTGTAATCATAAATTTACATAGAGTAATGTTGTTTGATTCATTCTGTTATTTTTTCCCTTCCCCCCACTCCTCCCACCCCTCTTTTCCCTCTATACAGTCCTTCCTTCCTCCATTCTTGCCCCCCTCCCTAACCCTAACTCTAAACCTAACACTAACCCTTCCCTCCCCCCATTATGTGTCATCATCCACTTATTAGCGATATCATTCGTCCTTTGGCTTTTTGAGATTGGCTTATCTCACTTAGCATGATATTCTCCAATTTCATCCATTTGCCTGCAAATGCCATAATTTTATCATTCTTTATGGCTGAGTAATATTCCATTGTATATATACCACAGTTTCTTTATCCACTCATCAATTGAAGGGCATCTAGGTTGGTTCCACAGTCTGGCTATTGTGAATTGAGCAGCTATGAACAATGATGTGGCTGTATCTCTGTAGTATGCTGATTTTAAGTCCTTTGGGTATAGGCCAAAGAGTGGGATAGCTGGGTCAAATGGAGGGTCCATTCCAAGTTTTCTAAGGAATCTCCACACTGCTTTCCAGAGTGGCTGCACTAATTTGCAGCCCCACCAGCAATGTATGAGTGTACCTTTCTCCCCACATCCTCGCCAACACCTGCTGTTGCTCGTATTCTTGATAATCGCCATTCTAATTGGGGTGAGATGGAATCTTAGGGTGGTTTTGATTCGCATTTCTCTTATTACTAGAGATGTTGAACATTTTTCCATGTGTTTGTTGATTGCTTGTAGATCTTCTTCTGTGAAGTGTCTATTCATTTCCTTAGCCCATTTGTCGACTGGATTATTTGAATTCTTGGAGTAGAGTTTTTTGAGTTCTTTATAGATTCTGGAGATTAGTGCTCTATCTGAAGTATGATTGGCAAAGATATTCTCCCACTCTGTAGGCTCTTTCTTCCCATTGCTGATAGTTTCCTTTGCTGAGAGAAAGCTTTTTAGTTTGAATCTATCCCAGTGGTTGATTCTTGCTTTTATTTCTTGTGCTATGGGAGTCCTGTTAAGGAAGTCTGATCCTAAGCCAACATGTTGAAGATCTGGACCTACTTTTTCTTCTATAATCTGCAGGGTCTCTGGTCTGATTCCGAGGTCCTTAATCCATTTTGAGTTTAGTTTCGTGCATGGTGAGAGATATGGGTTTAGTTTCATTCTCTTGCATATGGATTTCCAATTCTCCCAGCACCATTTGTTGAAGAGGCTATCTTTTCTCCATTGCATATTTTTGGCCCCTTTGTCTAGTATGAGAAAATTGTATTTATTTGGATTTGTGTCCGTGTCCTCTATTCTGTACCATTGATCTACCTTTCTATTTTGGTACCAATACCATGCCGTTTTGGTAACTATTACTTTGTAGTAGAGTTGAAGATCTGGTATTGCAATACCCCCTGTTTCACTCTTCCTGCTAAGGATTGCTTTAGCTATTCTGGGTTTCTTATTCTTCCAGATGAATTTCATAATTGCTTGCTCTATTTCTGTAAGGTACGTCATTAGGATTTTAATTGGAATTGCATTGAATTTGTATAGCACTTTAGGTAGTATGGCCATTTTGACAATATTAATTCTTCCTATCCAAGAACATGGAAGATCTTTCCATCTTCTAAGGTGTTCTTTAATTTCTTTCTTTAGTGTTGTATAGTTCTCATTGTAGAGGTCTTTCACCTCTTTTGTGAGATTGATTCCCAAGTATTTTATTTCTTTCGATGCTATTGTGAATGGGGTAGTTTTCCTAATTTCTCTTTCTGAAGATTCATCACTTATGTATAAAAATGCATTGGATTTATGAGCATTGATCTTGGAACCTGCTACTTTACTAAATTCACTTATGAGTTCTAAGAGTTTTCTGGTGGAATTTCCAGGTTCCTCTAAATATATAATCATGTCATCAGCGAACAGGGATAGTTTGAGTTCCTCTTTTCCAATTCGTATCCCTTTAATTTCTTTGGTTTGTCTAATTGCTCTGACTAGAGTCCCAAGAACGATGTTGAATAGAAGTGGTGAAAGAGGGCATCCCTGCCTTGTTCCAGTTTTTAGGGGGAATGTTGTCAGTTTATCACCATTTAGAATGATATTAGTCATGAGCTTAGCATAAATGGCCTTTACAATGTTAAGGAATGTTCCCACTATCCCTATTTTTTCTAGTGTTTTGAGCATGAAGGGATGTTGTATTTTATCAAATGCTTTTTCTGCATCTATTGAAATAATCATGTGATTCTTGACTTTAAGTCTATTGATATGGTGAATGACATTTATTGATTTCCTGATGTTGAACCAACCTTGCATCCCTGGGATGAAACCCACTTGATCATGGGGCACTATCTTTTTAATATGTTTTTGTATGCGATTTGCTAAAATTTTGTTGGGAGTTTTTGTGTCGATGTTCATTGAGGATATTGGTCTGAAATTTTCTTTCCTTGATGAGTCTCTGTCTGGTTTAGGTATCAGTGTGATATTGGCTTCATAGAATGAGTTTGGGAGGGTTCCCTCCTCTTCTATTTTATGGAATACTTTGATAAGTATTGGAATGAGCTCTTCTTTAAAGGTTTTGTAGAACTCGGCTGAGAACCCATCTGGTCCTGGACTTTTCTTTGTTGGTAGGCTTTTGATGACTTCTTCTATTTCAGTACTTGAAATTGGTCTATTTAAATTGTGTATGTCCTCCTGGTTCAGTTTAGGCAATTCATATGTCTCTAGAAACCTGTTGATGTCTTCAAAATTTTCTGTTTTGTTGGAGTATAGATTTTCAAAATAGCTTCTAATTATGTTTTGTATTTCAATCCTGTCTGTTGTGATATTTTCTTGTTCATTCCGAATTTTAGTGATTTGGGTTTTCTCTCGTCTTCTCTTTGTTAGTGTGGCTAAAGGTTTATCAATTTTGTTTATTTTTTCGAAGAACCAACTATTTATTTTGTCAATTTTTTGTATTGTTTCTTTTGTTTCAATTTCATTGATTTCAGCTCTGAGTTTAACTATCTCCTGTCTTCTACTACTTTTGGTACTGGTCTGTTCTTCTTTTTCTAGGGCTTTGAGCTGTAGTGTTAGGTCGTTTATTTGTTGAGTTTTACTTCTTTTATTAAATGCGCTCCATGAAATAAATTTCCCTCTAAGTACTGCTTTCATAGTGTCCCAGAGATTTTGATATGATGTTTCTTTGTTCTCATTTACCTCTAAGAATTTTTTAATTTCCTTCCTAATATCTTCTGTTATCCAGTCATCATATAATAGCATATTGTTTAATCTCTAGATGTTGGAATAGTTTCTGTGTTTTACTCTTTCATTTATTTCTAATTTCAATCCATTATGATCTGATAGAATACATGGTAGTGTCTCTATCTTCTTGTATTTGCTAACATTAGCTTTGTGGCATAATATATGGTCTATTTTAGAGAAGGATCCATGTGCTGCTGAGAAGAAAGTGTATTCGCTCTTGGTTGGATGGTATATTCTATAAATGTTTGTTAAGTCTAAATTATTGATTGTGTTATTGAGATCTATGGTTTCTTTGTTCAATTTTTGTCTGGAAGATCTGTCCAGTGGTGAGAGAGGCGTGTTAAAATCACCTAGTATTATTGTGTTATGGTCTATTTGGTTTCTGAAATTGAGAAGGATTTGTTTGACATACATAGATGAGCCACTGTTTGGGGCATAGATGTTTATGATTGTTATGTCTTGCTGATTTATGCTTCCCTTAAGCAGTATGAAATGTCCTTCTTTATCCCTTCTGACTAACTTTGGCTTGAAGTCCACATTATCTGAAATGAGGATGGATACTCCAGCTTTTTTGCTGAGTCCATGTGCATGGTATGTTTTTCCCCATCCTTTCACCTTTAGTCTATGGGTATCTTTTTCTATGAGGTGAGTCTCTTGTAGGCAACATATTGTTGGATCCTTCTTTTTAATCCAATCTGCCAGTCTATGTCTTTTGATTGATGAATTCAGGCCATTAACATTCAGGGTTATAATTGAGATATGATTTGGTTTCCTGGTCATTTGGTTCATTTTTTAAATTTTATTTATTTATTTATTTGACACTACTTGGTTCCTCCTTTATTTGACAATTCCTTTAGCATAATTCCTCCCTTTGCTGATTTGCTTCTTTGTTTTTCATCTCTTCCTCATGGAATATTTTGCTGAGAATGTTCTGTAATGCTGGCTTTCTTTTTGTAAATTCTTTTAGCTTTTGTTTATCATGGAAGGATTTTATTTCATTGTCATATTTGAAGGTAAGTTTTGCTGGGTATAAGATTCCTGGTTGGCATCCATTTTCTTTCAGGACTTGAAAAATGTTGTTCCAGGCCCTTCTAGCTTTTAGGGTCTGGATTGAAAAATCTGCTGATATGCGTATTGGTTTCCCCCTGAATATAATTTGGTTCTTTTCTCTCACGGCCTTTAAAATTCTGTCTTTATTTTGTATGTTAGATATTTTCATTGTAATGTGCCTTGGTGTGGGTCTGTTGTAATTTTGTGTATTTGGAGTCCTATAAGCCTCTCGAACTTGATTTTCCATTTCATTTTTCAGATTTGGGAAATTTTCTGATATTATTTCATTGAATAGATTGTTCATTCCTTTGGTTTGTTTCTCTAGGCCTTCCTCAATCCCAATAATTCTTAAATTTGGCCTTTTCATGATATCCCATAGTTCTTGGAGATTCTGCTCATGATTTCTTACCATCTTCTCTGTTTGGTCAACTTTGTTTTCAAGGTTAAATATTTTGTCTTCAATGTCTGAGGTTCTGTCTTCCAAGTGTTCTATCCTATTGGATATGCTTTCTATGGAGTTCTTTATTTGGTTTATTGTTTCCTTCATTTCAAGGATTTCTGTTTGTTTTTTTTTCAATATCTCTAACTCTTTATTGAAATGATCTTTTGCTTCCTGTATTTGCTCTTTTAACTGTCGATTGGTGTGATCATTCAATGTCTGCATTTGCTCTTTCATCTCATCGTTTGCTTCCCAGATCATTTTAATTATGTACATTCTGAACTCCTTTTCTGTCATTTCTTCTGCCATGCTGTCATTGGGTTTTATTGATGTAACATCTAGATTTGTTTGTGGCATTTTCTTTCCTTGTTTTCTTATATTGTTCATGTATCAGTGAACCGCTGAGATATTGCAGATTTCCTCTATTGACTTACAATGTCCCTGAAGATTTCTATATATATCCCCTCTTAGCCTTCAGTAGCCTGAAGTCTTGGAGGAAGTTGATAATGCGGTGCTCCACAAGGAAGCTGCCTCTCTAGGAGTGGTGGCCTTCAGGTGGGGTATATTCCCTGCTAGTGGGCAGAGGTGCCTCCACTTGTTGACCAATGGTCATCCAAAGGGGAACTAGGCTGCGGGCTGAGGCAAGGCCTGTTTGGGCCTGTGTCTCTGGTTTTACCGTTCTTTTCGGGAAACCTCACCCGGCAGGGAAGACTCACCCGGTGGGGAGGTCTCGCTGGTCAGTTCCCCTCCTAGAGGTTCCCCTCAATTTACAGCTACCGCCTGGGCTGGGCTGCTTTCCTCTGCAAAGTTCCCAGGGGCCCGGCCGTACCTCCTGGGCCTGGGAGCCTCTCCCTTCGCAGATGAATCTCCTTAGGCTGCCCCTCCTCAGAGAATCTGCCCGCAGTCCTGTAACCTTCACTCTGCCCCTAAGCGTGTCTCTGTGTGGCTCTTCCACCCAGAAGCCTCTTAGATCCTTGGACTCTGCTCTGCACCTAATCGCCTGGCTATGCGGCCCCTCCTCTGAGCAGCCACCTGGGGCCCTGTACAATCGCTCTGAGTCCCAGAGACCCGCCGCACGCCTCTTCCTCCAGACAGCCGCCCAGTATTCCAGTGCGGTCACTAGGAGTCCAAGCAACTCACTGCGTGCCTCCTCCTCCCACCAACCGCCCGTAGCCCTGGGCAATCACTCCGAGTCAAAGTGACCGGCCCCGTTCCTCCTCCTCCTCCGGGTAAGTCCCTGGGTGTTCAGGAGCGGTCACTCTGAGTGGCTCTGAATCCACGTGACCCGTTGCACGCGTCCTCTGGGCAACCGCCTGGAGCTCTGGTGCGGCCACTCAAAACCAAGTGACCCACCGCGCTCCTCCTCCAGGCAGCCCCCCTGTGTTCAGGAGCGGTCGCTTTAAGTCCAAACCACTCACCAATGGCCTCCTCCTCTGAGCAGCCGCCTGGAGCTCTAATGCAGTCACTGCGAGTCCAAACGACCCGCCGCGCTCCTCCTCCACCTCCTCCTCCAGGCAGGCCCCGGTGTTCAGAAGTGGTCTGAGTCCAAACAGCTCGCCACGCAGCCTCTCCTCTGGCAACCGCCTGTAGCTCTGGTATAGTCACTCCGAATCCAAGCGGCCACGCTCCTCCTCCTCCTCCTCAGGGCAGGCCCCGGTGTTCTGAGTCCACACAGCTCTCCTCGCGGCTCCTCCCCTGGGCAGCCACCGAGTGGTTTCTCCGAGTGGCAGTGGTTGCTCCGAGTCCCAGCGCTGTGCTGAGCGGCCTCCTCTGCGAAGCTCCCAATTGTCCGTGTTCACTGCTCCAGTGGGGGGAGGGGTGTCTTGCCGGCAGCTCTACTTCACAAAGTTCCCTGCGTTCCGGGACTACCGCCCCATCCGGGACGCCTCCCCAACGGGAGAGACTCACCCGGCTGCTTTGATTTGGTCCCAAGTCTCTCAATATCTCCTCTTTTGAATCCTGAGTCCTGGAGCAACATGAAATGCAGCCTCCCTCTAGGCCACCATCTTGAAACGCCCCTGCCTTCTGGTGTTCTGGCAGCTGCCTGCTGAAGTTAACGTGGGACCTCACTGCCCCAGTCCAGACACGGGACAGGCATCACTGCTTTCACCTTCTTCGTGATGGCTTGACAGGTCCACTCAAGTGACCAGCTCCTGTGCAGAGCTTAGTTGACCTGGACCATCTGGAGGAAGGGGTGTTGTTTTAGCCAAAAGACCTGATAAGAAAGAACATTTTCATAGGAGGAAGAGTTCATTTGGTGCTCACGGTTTCAGAGGTCTCAGTCCACAGACAGCTGACTCCGTTGCTCTGTGCTTGAGGTCTGGCAGACATCACGGGAGAAGGGTGTGGCAGAGGAGTACAGCTCGGTATATGACACCAGGAAGCAGGGAGAGAGAGCTCTGTTCACCAAGAACAAAATATATACCAGAAAAACACCCCCCATGACCCACATCCTCTGGCAGTTACCTGCCGACAGTTACCTGCCGACAGTTACCCCGGTTAATACCTACCAGGGGATTAATTCACTGACTGGGTTAAGGCTCTCATAACCCAGTCATTTCACCTCTAAACTTCCTTGCAATGTCTCACACATGAGCTTTCAGGAGATGCCTCATCTAAGCCAAAAAAGATGTGGCTATAGGGTGGTTTTGCTTTATGAGTCCTATAGGTGATGCACTCACTGGGTTGGTTCTGACATTTCTTTGGGGGAAAGGCAAAGAGGAGGAGGTCCAGGGGCCTGAGCTGTGAAGTAGGGCTTGGAATGATATGTGGTATCAAACCAGGGTACTGCTGGTTGGGGAGATAGACGAAGTTTGAGAACATCCTCCGGGGAATATGGACCATGCTGTGTTCTAGAAGTTTATGTTCCCCCAAATTCGTATGTTGAAAGTCTTTCCTCCAATGTGATAGTATTAGGATGTGGGCGGTCTTAGTATTAAGACTTTGGGCCATGATGGTCTTGGTGGCACATGCCTGTAATTTCAGCAGCTCAGGAGGCTGAGGCAGGGGGATTGTGAGTTCAAAGCCAGCCTCAGCAAAAGTGAGGTGCTGAGCAGCTCAGTGAGACCCTGTCTCTAAATAAAATATGAAATAGTGCTGGGGATGCGGCTCAGTGGTCGAGTGCCCCTGAGTTCAATCCCTGGTACCAAAAAAAAAAAAAAAAAAAAAAAAAAAGGCTTTGGGCAGATGAAGTTGGTGGAATCCCTGAGAATGGGGTCCGTGCCTTCACGGGAGAGCTCGTTAACACATGAGGTGCAGCACGTGAGGGTGCGGTGAGAAGGTGTCGCCTGTGAACCAAGAGGCAACCTCCCAGATGCCACATCGGCTGCTGCCTTGATCTTGGACTTCCCAGCTTCCAGAACTTTGGGAAATAAATTTCTATTGTTTATAAACTACCCAGTCTCAGGAATTTTGTTATAATAGCTTAGATTAGCTAATACAGACTGTATGCTAGTTTTCTAGATTTGCCATAACAATGCACCACAAACTAGGTGATTAACGCAACATACAGTTACCCTCTCATGTTTCCAGAAGCTCTGGGTGCACGATCAGTGTGTCGGCAGGGCTGTGCTCCCTTTGATGGCTCTAGAGGAGGGTGCTTCCTGCTGCCCCCATCTCCGGTGGCCCCTGGTGTTCCTTAGCTTGTAGCTGCATCCTCCAGTCTCTGCCTCTGTATGTCTCCCCTTGGTGTGTCTCTGTGTCTTCTCCTTTTCTTTTATGGATCACCCTAAATCCAGAATCATTTCTTCTTGAGATCTCTAATTATTTTCATCTGCAAAGACCTGTTTCCAAATAAGGTCACATTGTGAATTTGGACATGCATGTTGGGGATGCTATCATTCCTTTATAGAGTGTGTGGGAGAGAAAGGGTAAGGGCGGTGGGATAGAGTTCTCATGGTAGATGTTTCGTGATGTCCCCAGCAGTTTCCTAAATAGTGACAGATGACATGAAGATGCAGGGCTGAGCTAGCTGAAGTGGACTGCAGCCCACGCTCCTGGCAAGTACCGTCATCATCTTCATAGACTCACAGCTGCCTCCATGGGTGGCTGAAGGCCCCATGTTCTGAAAGTGGGTCCTGTGGAAGGAAGTCTCCCTAGGAAAACTGGACAAACCGTCTCGCAGGTAAGGCCCAATGCCAGCGACCTCACTGACAGAGTTCACAAGCTCCCCTGACTCAGCATGGGATCCTCACTGGTGGGTTTGTACAGTTCACCTGTTCCCAGCAGCAGTTTGCACTAAGACAGTGTTACAAGCTGATTTACTTTCAGGTTGTTGTTATTATTTTTCTGTATGTGCATGCGACGTTGTGCTGATCCTAATAATAGTAATCGGTGTCACTTACAGTGGTTAGACATTGTGGGACCTGAGAGTTGTCCATCATTGCCCTAAAAAGGGGTGGACTATGGTGGGCCGTGGCCAGGCCTACTGAGGCTCAGTGACCCCAAGGACATGGTGGCCAGAGCAGGTGCCTGTAGTTGTAATTTCCTTATATGATAGTGGTTAGTCCCTTGTCTGCTGCTGATGTGACCCCTGGACCTCGCAGTGTGAAGTCATGGGTTACAGGTTCTAAGCCACTCTGAACTATTGAATTACTCACTCCATGAAGGCAGCACTACTAATTGAAAATCTGCCTCTTTGAGCATACAGGAAATCTGTGGGTTACACAAATAGCTTTATCTCAGGGATATTTTTTCCTTGTTTGCTACCTCAGTGGTATATGGCCGTGGAAGCCATCTTGGACTGAATTTGCACCTTTAATTCCAGTCACTCTTAACGCCTGAGTCAGGGTATTAAAACTAGTGGCCCGATGTAGCTTCCATAACATCCCCAGTCAACAACCACTGCTAGGAAGACGTGGTATACAATGATGCAGTTCATGCAAGTCCATTGTGCAAACCTGAATGGGCTGGCTAGGCATGTCACTCAACCATTAATTAGGGAGAAGTATTGAGGCCTTGATATTTTCTGGATTGGCTGTGGCCTCCAGGTGGCTGGAGTGATTCCTGCTGACTTCAACCTTTTCCTTTCTTCATGATCTTCTAGCTTCACAATGGAAGGTATAAATTGTGTTTTGTTTCTCCTGTGACTCAGAAATACTGGATAGCTCTGTTCTGTAGATACAATGTGGTATTTGGGTTTTTCAATAAGAAAATTTCAATAAGGAAATTTATTCAGCATCTTATTACCAGAGCCATGCTCTGTTGTAGGCACTGAGGCTATAAAGATGGGAACGTCTGAGTTAGCTAGGGCAACACTCGCTAGTTGCTGTAACAAAGAGGCCACAAAACAGAGTAGTCGAATATATCAGTTCTGTTACAGTTCTGAGACTGGCAGGTGGTTCTACTCCACATGGTCATTCAGGGACTGTGGCTGAGAGTGGCTCTGCGATTTTCAGCATGTGGCTTTCAGAAGCCCCTAGTCCTTGGCATTCCAGCCAGCATGAAGGGGAGGAAGAATGTTGAGAGGACAGGGCAGGGTTTCAGCACCCCAACCTGGAAGTGGCATTCATCCCTTCTGCTCCCAGGCCTTTCCTCTGAAAGATCCTGTCTGTCCTCTCAGGATCTGCCCAGTTTAATGGGGGATATTGGTATATGAGCAACAGGAAATCCTTGGCGAATTTTTCTACCTCATATCCTGAACTTCACAATTCCAAAATGCCCCAACAATAAAAAACTGTTCAAAAGAACTTACGATGAAAACTTGCTGCCTCTTGTTAAACAAAACTATATTTAAAATGTCATTCTCTTATATTGGGTTCTAGTAAGCTCTCTCTTGTTTTCAGTGATGTTAAATTTTACTTAGCTATTATTGCTTGTGTTCTTGGAGTAAGATGAAATCTTAGAGTTGTTTTAATTTGCATTACTCTATTAACTAGAAATGTTGAATACTTTTTCATATATTTGTTAATTGCCTGTATATCTTCTTCTATAAAGTGTCTGTCCAGTTCCTTGGCCCATTTATTGATTGGGTTCTTTGTGTTTTTGGTGTAAAGTTTTGTAAATTCTTTATAAATTTAATCTTACTCCAATTAGAATGACTATTATCAAGAACAGAAACAGTAATATGTGTTGGCAAGGATGTGGGGAAAAAGGCACACTTGTACATTGCTGGTGGAGTTGCAAATTGGTGTAGTCACTCTGGAAAGCAGAGTGGAGAATCCTAAGAGAACTTGGAATGGGCCCACCTTTTGAACTAGTTATCCCCTCCTTGGTTTATACCCAAAGGACTTAAAATCAGCATACTACAGTAACACAGTCACATCAATGTTTGTAGCAGCTCAATTCACAATAGCTAGATTGTGGAACCAACCTAGATGCCCTTCAACAGATGAATGGATAAAGAAACTGTGGTATATATACACAATGGAATATTATTCAGTCATAAGGAAGAATAAAATTATGGCATTTGCAGGTAAATGGAAGGAATTGAAGAATATCATGCTAAGTGAAATAAGCCAATTCCAAAAAACCAAAGGCTGAATATTTTCCCTGATAAGTGGATGATGATACATAATGGGGGTGAGGGGGCTGGGGGCTAAGAGAAGAATGGAAGAATTTTGGATTATGTAGAGGGAAATGAGAGGGAGAAGGGGGCAGGGATATGAAAGATGGTGGGATGGGACAGGCATCATCACCCTATGTACATGTTTGATTACACGAATGGTGTGCATCTACATCATGTACAACCATAGAAAAGAAATGATGTACCCCATTCGTGTACAATGAATCAAAATGCAGTCTGTAAAAATAAAAAATAGAAAATAAATAAAAAAATTTTACTTACCTCCTTGCAGTTCTTGCTTGTTTTTAGTCTGTCTTCCTTGGAAAAAAGAATTGAAGACTCCTAAAGTATACTGAAGAATTCTAACATTTTGGGTTCATATTTCCACCTCCCCTTCCCAATTTAATCATCACACAAACTTGTGGTATTCCTACTTTCATTTTACAGGTGAGGACGTGGAGGCTTAGAGAACTCGGGGACTTCAAGAAGGCTGAGCACCAGTCAGAGTGTGGCGAGGTAACACAGAAGTATCAATATCTACACGCACGCGCATCGATGGCAGTGTGTTCACGGAAAAAGACGGGATTCTGGAACAACAATGCCAAGGTGAGTCTGGACGGGAGATAACTGGATGCCGAGGGCTCCAGGGGACAGAGCTGGCATCAGGACCACACTAGTTGCTGTAAGAAATAAGCCTCTCAATTTTAGAGCTAGACCCACAGACATTTGTTTTTCCCTCAAGACAGTCCAGTGGGCATGTCCCTAGTTGGTGCAATGTGGTTCCCAGGCTCCTTCTGTCCTGTGGATTGGAGCCCTGGGCATCCTGCTGGCTTCCAGAGCAGACCAATGCCTTCTTGTTATTCCAGAGTCCCATCTTTTCTTTGATATAAGCACCACAGATGAGCTTGCAGGTGGTGATTGTGGTATTTTTATGTTTTTATGTGGCTCTCTGAACCTTGTTCCACATTTAGCTTCTGTCATGAAAACCCTAGACTGCATAGGAAAAAAAAAATCTAGGATCAAGATATTGAAAAGAAATTTCTATAGTTTATCATTATTGATTATTATTATTATTTTTTTAATGAGTTCCTTTGGGATCCGAGATGAGAGACCTCAATTTTAAGAGCCAGGAGAGAGTGAGCCAGAGGATGAAAGAGCCAGTGTATCCCATCACATAGTGAGCGGATCGTAGTGAGTTGCTTCATCCCAAGACTGTCACTGTCATGCTTAGTTCCCGGACACTTCCTCCCGAGAACAGCTTTCTCGGTCATTTGTGTCCAAGATACACACTGCTGCTTGGGCTTCATGAAACTCGGCTGTTACTGAGCTTTCCATAGCCCTGGGGAACACTGGACAATTGTTGGCCATCCTAACTGGCTACATCTGAAGCACCTTTCTTAGAATGGAGGACTGGAATGTGGGGCTGAACTCAGGGGTTTTGACTCCATCGTGCTTAGCCTTGGGTGATCTCTAAGACTGTGGAGGGGTGGCCGCCTTCTGCCTGGGGACATCTTGCCCAGGGATTTGCCCAGCAGAGCCTTCCTAATGGGAAGGCTTATCTCCTCAGGGGTTGCGAGAGGTGCAGCCACTGGGTGCTGACAAGATGTGAACGTTGTTCGATTCCGTGAATGTGTGAGGAAGCCACGCTTGGCCTCTCAGCTTCGCTTCTCATTCTAGGGAGTGCATTTTAAATCAGGTCCATTACTGAGTTTCCTTGATTCCAAGATGTTACTCATTATAAAACACGTTATCCACTTAATGACCATATTTTTGGGAGGGAGAGAAAAATAAATACTACCATTTAAAATATGCAATTGACTAAAAAACACATTACCAATTTTTGAAATCATAAAATGAGGTGAAATGGTAGAATGTTTTGATCCAAGGAATTGCATTAGAAAAGAAGATTTATTGCACTAGATTAGTGTAAGTCCAGCTTCTTGGGCAGCCGGAGAGGCACTTTTCCTTTTGTGGGTTTGTTATCCCTTTTCTGGCAGTGGTTTGGGGTCTGCAGTTACAGGAGTGGGCCAAGCCTGTAGCGCCAGCACCGGGTCTCTTGTGGGCGGTGTGTGTCTGTGATGGCTCGCTGGCATCTGTTCTGCCGCCCACGGAGCTAGCACGGAAGCCACTGGTGAGCCAGCCACCCCCAGGGAGGGAATTTGCAGGAAGATGAATTCCCCCAGCCCTGCCTACATTTGAACGCTATTGTGGAAACTGAATAGAATACAGATCACTTCCAAATTGAATTCCGCGTACCTGCTCTGCTAAGTAGAAAATTGCATATCAAGTAACGGTTCCTAGACTCCCTGTGTCTAGACACAAACTTGCTTACCGTTTTTAATGTTCTTTGTCATTCAGGCACATGAGACCTTTTGTCCCCCTCATCTCAGGATCTTGGGCATTTATCTGGGGGTGGGGTGAGGGCTGCAACTCTTCACGTCCAACCCCAGTCTCTTAAAGATGCTTCATTTGCCTGTGTGATGGCAGCCAGCATCTGGAATCACAGCAGCCTGAGCAGCCTGGATGCCTGTCTCTTCTTTGTAGTAAGCGTTTATTTAGCATCAGTACCAGCACACAGTAGGTGCTCAAAAAATGGGTGTTAAACGCGTGAGCACAGGGAGATCTGGTCGGCGTGAGCCCCTCTGAGCCATTCTGATTGTGAGGCCTTGGTCCTGGCAGGAAGGCTGGAGCTCCTCCCTTATGGTGTTGGGCGTGTGGTGAGGGTGAATTGCCATCTGACTGGTGCTGAAGTATTATTTTCTCTGTGACATAATTCTTCACTAGGCCCCTTGTCTCTCCGTGCTCTCTAAACACTAGTAAATGCTGTGTCCTAGAGGAAACTGGGCAGGCCGATTCTGCCATTGCAGCTGTGGCTCTGTCCAGCCTCCAGACAGCTGCACAATTCAGTGAAGCAGGAAGGGAGACACGGGTCACAGAGGGAAAATGCACACAGTGGCCAGGGTGTTCTGTGGGGTCTTGGTGACCATGGTTCAGGAGCAGTGTGCATCCTGCAATGCAGGAGGCAGCAGGCCTTCCTCCCACCTGCCTCTATGGGCTCATATTCTAGAAGATTCTAAGGACAACAGCAAGCCTCTGACTATGGGATTACATCTGCTAGCGCTGGATTCTCTGAGCACTTCTGTGTTAACATATTTATATATCATACTACGAATTTCTTCCCCCCTTTTATGCAGTGAGGGCATTGAGTTCACAATTGTTAAAATTATGTGTGTGCTAGGTTTTATATTTACCTTCTTAACAATTTTAACCATCTTAACCATTTCTAAGTATGCAGTCAATCGTGTTCAACATAGTCACATTGTTGTGAAATGGATTTCCAGAACTTTTTCATCATAAAAATCTGAAGCTCTATGCCTATTAAACAACCCCCACTCCCCTTCGCCCTAGACTCCGGCAATCATGGTTCTACTTTCTGTTTCGGTGAATTTGGGTGTTTTAGACATCTCAAACAAGAGGAATCACACAGTCCTTGTCTTTTTGTGACTGTCTTCTTTCACTAAGCATAATATTCTTAAGCTTTATCCACGTCGCAGCACATGACAGGATGTCCTTTCTTTTTGAGGCTGAATAATATTCCCTTTTACAGACTTCTCACATTTTATTTAGCCATTCATCTCTCAGTGGCACTTGTTGCCTCCACCTTTTGGCTATTGCAAACAGAGCTGCCAGTGATGTGAGTGTGCAGATGTGTCCTTGGGACCCTGCTGTGGATTCCTTTGCATGTGCATCTAGTAATGAGATTTCTGGGTCACGTGCAGAACTGCCACACTGTTCCCATGGTGTTTGCATCAGTTTACCCTCCCACAAGCAGTGGATGATGCTTCCAGTTTGTACGTGTTCTTGCCAACACTTGTTATTTTCTGTAGTTTTGATAATAGCCACTCTAGTAGGTAATGTTTTAAGTGATATTTTACATGAATTATAATAAAACACTTGCCATAAAAGGTGGCATTGAGTTTTAAAGTGCTGAGAACTGCTCTTATTTTCTTCCTAGTTTTAACAATGGTCGTGTCAAAATGTGATGTTTAATAATTGTTAGGGAACCACCTCTCCGTCCTTCCTCTCCGCAAGGGCTCTGCACCTCCTGTAGCTGACACTTTGGGCCAACTCTGCCCAGTGGGTCTCCATAGTATCTTTGCTGTGTGGAATAAGGTATTCTTTCCCCTCACACTAATATTAGTGCTCTCTTTCCATCAGCAAGAGGACAGAGTGCCTGTTTTGGCATTGAATGCATAAACTTTATATCCAGTGAGTGTTAATGAGTAATATTTCTTGGCTGAGAAGGAGATTTCCTAGGTGACGTGTCTCAAGGACATGACAGAATGAATCTAGAGCCCTTGAACTGTGCCAGGGTTCTGAATACGTGGATTTGTTGGTCATAGAAGGGATGACAACCCAATACCTACGTGGTGCTTCTGAAAGTACTTAAAGTCAATATTATCATTTGATGTGTTCAAATTAGAGCATTCAGTTTTGAACATTACAGACTGAATTTTTCATATAGACAGATGTGGAAGCACAGCTGGTTGACCTGTGCCCCAGGACCTCAGTCTTGGGGTGTATACCATAATGCCTCTGCATGAATCCTGGGCTCATGCAGGATTTCTCCCATGCTCACCTTGGGATGTCTCCTCTGAGCAGCAACTTGGAAACTCATTTCAGGAAGCTGATCTGGGATGCATTTGGTGTCTCCTCATCAACCTTCGGGATGGGTCCCCCAAAGAAATTTTCTTCAATGTTTCAGGGACCAAAATATATATATAAAAGAAAATCATCATAGTATTTCACTTGAGATTGTGCAGATAATGACAAGTTCTTCTCCTTTTTTTAAAGCACTATTTATTGCTGTTCAATTAAACATTCACCAAGCGATAGTGAACCCACTACTACTTCTAAGCATGCGATCTTGGTGTCTAGCTCACCATATGTTTGAAGTACGACATAATCCTTATGGAACACATTCAATTTGTTGCTTCCCAACTTCAATAGAAGCAGTTAAGTCTGTCTTCTTTTAGACAAATTGTTAATGAAAAGGTAGCTGAGCAATCGTTTTCCTGTAATATGCAATTCTGTCTCCTTAAATACAGGAGCCTGACAGAGCCATTCAGCACTTAGTACTTCTCTATACAACTGAACTCTCTCTGACCCTCTGAAATGAAGAACTGGAGCGAAAGGAGAGAAAGTGGGAGAACCAGCTAAAAGTGAGTGCTCACCTGCAGTGTATGTAATACTGAGAACAGAATGAAAGGTGTATTGTGCTTTATTGTTTTCAGATAATGTAAGAATAATCGCCTTCCACTGCTGAATGCATTTTTATTGATTTTGAAGTATTTCAAGATGTTGGTGCACTGTTTGGAAAGTGGTGGGATTGTCTGAAAGATTCTGAGTTTGGAGTCCCCAGCTATCCTCTCTTCATTCGGAGTCGGTGCTGGTTGCAATAGGGATGCACGGTGGTGTCCTTCTTCCTGCACAGCCCCAGAGGGCAGAACAGAAAGGCTGGCCATCCATCCACAGTCAGCAATGGGATTTTATTTAATTTTGCATTTTATAATTCCCCCAAGAGTTTTTTAAATAGAATTGAGCAAAGAAAATCTTCCATCCCATTTTTAAAAATTCAAACAAAATATCCTAACTGCCTTTAGGACATAGTGTTGCTGGTCATTACTGATGTCAACTCCGTGCCAATCCTGTAGCCAGGTTATCTGTGAACCTCATCATGGAGGATGCATGAGCCATGATGATCTCTCCCATTTGGTAGATGAAGATAGGTGGTTCGGAGGGATTAAGGGACTTGCCCAAGGTCACCTAGCAATGCTGTGACAGAGCTGATTTTTATACTCAAGAAAGCAAACTCTGTGGTCGAGACACCCAGCTCCTCTGCTATGCTTTGTGTCAGCTGAGGTCTTCTGTAAGGAAACCTCATTAATTCAGACTAATTTGGCAATTTGGGGGAGGAGCAGTCTGAATGACAGAATTCTTGAAAAGAAATGCAATCCTACACCTCCAAGGAGACATGTGTGGAGTAAACTAAACTTGGGTTTTTAAATCAGGCAGGAGTCTCAAGATATCTTTTACTGTTGTTACTGTTTATTTTTTTAAGTTTGTTCTTTAATAGGGCATCTTTTCTTTGCATCATTCCACCCTGCATTTTTTCATAGTACAAATGCAAACGACCCAGGTATGGAGTAAGCAAACACGGTGAAGCGCAGGCCGTGCGTGCATACCTCGGGAAGGTGGTGGGGCGGCTTCAGCTCACACCTCCCCTGGGCAGCTGGATGGCCCTGGTGAGTTTCTGTGTCCTCAGACCCCGGTTCCCCATCTGTCTGCTGGGAACGCTGCAGCTGCTGGCTTCCCAGGGTGGAGGGCCAGGTGCACCAGAGGAGGATGAGATGTGCGAATGGGGATTTGGACGTCAGGGCTTCCTTCTGTTGGCAGGAGGGAGCGTGCAGGAGTTCTGAGGACGAAGTCTAGCACAGGCCTTGCTGGAGAGAAAGCAGAACCGTCGCCCCTGTGGCGAGTCTCAGCTTCAACTTCCCTGGCCAGACCCCTGCCCGGGTAGCGTTCTCTCCACCTCCTTCCCTGGGACCAGGGCAGATTCTACACCCCGCAGCTGGACTGCCTCAGTGTGGCCTTTGATCCTCTTCGCATGGATGGCCAAGAGTCACGTCCAAAGTCTAAGGTATTCTGCCTCCATAAACTGTTTTCCCTTTTGTGTTCCTGTCCATTGACAAGGTGGGAAACGTGTGGCCGTTTGCCCCCCAGTGCTTCACGCCATGCAGGCAAATGGAGGGAATGTCCTTTACATGTCACTCAGAGCCAGCCTCTGCTCTCTGTCCTCCTGCCCTTGCCTGTGTTCAGGGCTCGGGCTTGTGCTTAGGTGCGGCGAGAGCCTTGTAGCTGGGCTCCTTGCCTCCGATCCCTCCCTTACTCCGCCCATCACCCTCGTCTCTGCGCTGAGACTTGTGATGGGTTGACATATTTGACTCCATGGAAATGTTATAGGCCAGGCTTTGTGAGCAATGACTAAATAGACTCCATTTTACCCTGAGACTCCACGTTACGTAGGAAATGCTTCTCTCATGGGAACCCCACCTCTGTGCCCGTCAACAGTTGCTTACCCTGACTTGTTTGGCAACACAAAATGACAAAATGGCAATTCTTGTATAATGAAACATTGTTCTCTTTTTGATTCCTAGTTTCCTAAACAATGTCCCATGTTAATGATGATGTCAACAGTGATTGTTTAGATGTTAGTAACCATTCTTTAGTTTGTACCTAAGTAAGATTGTTTTGGCCCACTTCCCCCTTTGCTAATGATTTCAGATCCCATGATGTTAGCTTGTAATTTTGAATCATAGTGACACACTTATGATTGATATACTGACTTTTGGTATAAAACCCCCTACAACATTATGGTCAGGGCTGTTCTCCCAATAGCCTTTTTTGGGGCATAAAGCCTCTCAGATTTAGACTTCTCAGTAGTGATTGGTCTGTTCTTAAATTGCGCCCCATAACAGGCTCCAGAAAGTACACATTCTCCTTCCCTTCCTCTTACTCAGAGCAAAAACAGCTGCAATAGCAACAACCAGCCAACCGGCCCCCTGAAACCTCGCTGGGCGCCCACCCCCTTGTCTGTAGATGAACTCCTGAGCTTAGTGCTCAAGGAGGCTCATGGTCCAGCCCTGCCTTCCCAGCCCCCACCTCTGTCTTACCATTGGGCCTCACACCTGCTCACCTGCTCACTGTGCCCATTCCCGAGAGCATTACGTGTCTGTGCTTTGATGCCTGTCAGGGAGGCCAGCTCTGGCCTCATCCTGCTGCTTGTGGGTTGAACTCACGCTCACCATGCCTTGGCTCTGGTGGGCAGCAGCAGACGTTCCTTCCTTTTTCCTGGCAATTGATGAACACTGCTGTCTACCTTGAATCTGCTTCGTTTTCCAGTCTTCCTAAGCAGACTGAGCTGCTGGAGGCTGGGGTCTGAGAAGGGCTCTACCCTGCGCATGGCCCAGAGCAGTCATTTGTAAATGCGTGAGCAAGGAGGGGGCGGGCAGGAAGGAGCAGTCAGGGCTGGGGAATGGATTGGGCAGTGGAGAACCATGGATGGGGACATTAAGAAATTTAAAGAACGACTGCAATCAATGAGCTGTAGCAGCTCAGAACTTGGTGATAGACTTTTATGTGCCATAGAACTTGGCTCTGTTGCCAACAGTTTTTAGAAAAGCCACAGCCCTAATGCTTAAACACATTGCTGTAATTCGACTCTCCATAAAGTGATCTTTAAATTGTGTTTCCGGGCTGGGAAGTGCACATCAGTGACATGCTTAACTGTATAGCTGCAGCAAAACAGGAATCTAGACCTATCTGTATGCAAATATGATGCTTTAAGTTCATTATTGTTATTAGGAAATGGAAATACAGCCCGAGCAGAAGTAACAGTATATTTTCCTCTGCCTGTGCCGTGTTTTCATCAATGGGGCTTCTGAAGGACTCTGCATTTGCTAACCCATTAGAATGAGCGATTTTATATCCTAATGTAAAATTAAAGGAATTTAAGGATCTGCCTAGGAGATGCTCTTGTTTAAACCCATATTAATGTCTCTATTGGTTATGTTGGCTATGTCAGTGGAATATTATTGGAAAAGAAAATGTCCCAGCCAGCCATGGGAATACTTTCTAAATCTCAACATCCTTGTTTTCCGACAAAGTAGAGAGTTGAAATTCTTCTCTCTGATCCCAAGCAGAAGACACAGGGCCAACTGTGGTTCTTCCTGAATGTAAACTGACCTTCAGTGCTGTGTTTTAAATGACCTCATCTCCCTCCCCTCCTTCCCTTCTAACGTGCTTTCTTGGCTTCGTCCAGCTTTCACGTCCGTTCATTCTTTTCCTCCTCCCAGCAGCCAGCATTGACTGAGGCCTACCAGGCCCCTGGCTGTGCTGTGTGGCATCATCCCAGGCAAGAGTTCTTCTGTGTGGCCCCTGCAATGCGTTATCAAGTGTGAGGGCCCTTGTAAGGCGCAGTGACTTAGCAATGGAGGCTTAGAATAAGAAGTCGAGAAGAGATGGGGCACACGGAGGTCCCTTCTCCCTCTCCTCAGGCACTATCTCTTCCTGCCCAGAACTAGAAGCCATCTCTTCACTTTCTGTACTGCCAAGGCACCCTGCCCAGGTGCCCCCACATCTCCCACCTGCTTGTCCCTCAAAACACTGTGGCTCGTGGCTACCTGTTTGCACTGAAGCAACACAGCTCCTCTTGCCTCTGTGGCTCTCCAGGCCACTTACCTGGGTCTGGCAACATCGGTACTCATGACACCGTGCCATCAGGGTGCCATCAGGGGACAGTGGCTGCCAGGGACCCTCTCAAAGGTGCTTACTGTGCTTTGCCGCTGATGAGCACAAAGGCAAGTTTTCCTCCGAGAATGCAGATGAGAACTCAGTCCTGGCCACGCCCACAGGGTGGAGCTGGGACAGCCTGTCATCTTTCTCAGTGTCCATCACAGGGGACACGGGCGGGGTGAGAAGAGGAGCCCACGGGGGCAGCATCCATCCTCATCCTATGAGGTTTCACAGTGACTGGGAAAGCGTGACTCTTGATTCCCACTGTATTCACCATTCCTTCTGTAAAAATGTAAGCCAGAGGGTTGCGGACAGTTCCGAGTTATCCCAGAGATAATCCATCAGGATTCCAAGATCACTGGGGGCCTTGACAAATCCTGAATTGCCCCGTAACCTCATAATTCGTGAAAATAGCATTTTTCATAATTTATGAAAATAGTGGCTGATTGTCCCAGCTACTGTAGATGCGTGCGCATGGTGTGACTGAACGGGTGGGCTCGGCTGCCGTCATCACGCTCTGCATCGGTTTTGGACTTTATCTTGATGTTGAGATTATTTTGTGCTTTGCAAACAATTAAATGAAAATGTAGATACCTTTGAAGAAGGCTGCTGACATTGGGGAGGCCACGTGTGAAGGCAGGAGGACACAGCAGCTCTGTGCCAACTGCCTGGTTTTGCTCTGAGCCTAAAACAGATGTAAAAAATAAAGTCTATGTAAAAGGGTGTGTGTGGGGGACCCCTTCACAATAATAACAAAACGGCCGGCCTGTCTCCACATGGGTTGTCGTCGGAGAAGACGTCCATCTAAAGGCCCGTGGCTCTGGGCCATGGCGTGGAAGTCTTCGGATGAGCTGGGGGCAGCGTGGAGGCAGCAGAGGAACCAGCCTGCTTGCCAGGGCTGAGGATGCCTGTCATCCCCCCAGCTAGCCTTGGCACTGGCCCAGAGGTGTCCTGTGGCTGCAACACAGATGGGTGGGGGTTGCTGCACAGTCCCCCAAGCACGGTGGCCCTTCACAATCCCAGAGCCTGAGCATGTCTGCACCACTCTGCAGGCCAGCGTGGCGCTGCGCCCATGCTGGCCAGGTGCCTTCCTGGTCCTGGGGCCCACGTGGGGGCCAGGACAACCCCAACGGTGTGTGGGTCTGAGAGCTACTTGGGGCATTTGACACCCCACGTGAGGGCGGAGGTAGGGGTAGGCAGAGGAGGGGGCCCATGGAGGTCTGGGTTCTGGCTGCTGCCCAGGTGGTGCTCTCAGTCTTGGCCCGGCTGCTGTGGTCCCTGCCCAGGCTGCTGTGGTCCCTGTCCTCAGGAAGTTCTCATTCTTGGATTGTCTGTAAGGCAGAGAACCTTCACGCTCCTGCTTTCTTTAGGGTCTGTTGCATTTGCTTGAGAGGCTCAGGAGAGGCTTGTGCATGCGCTCTGTGGTGTCCTGTCCCCGTGGGTGGCTGGGGGTGGTGCAGGGGGCAGTCACATGCCCTGGCACAGTCTCCCAGGGCAAGGCCTTTTCTCAGGTGTGTCTGTCCCTCGGATGGTGGAGGCACCTGTGCTCCTGCTTCCCTCCCCAGTGCTTTTCCCCGCGGCAGGTAGAATACAAGGGGCAGGTACCAGCACTGTAAGTCCATCCTGAGATCACCTCAGACGTCCAACCCCATTTGCTGATTAGTCTGGCCTCTGCTGCTCATCTAGTCTCACTATCAGCACTCGGAGCTGCTCTGGACGGTCACGGAGGTCGTACATTGCACGATGGCCATATCGCCACGTCTCAGAAATTGCAGATTTGTGTATTTTACATTTCCAGCAGATGGCAGTAAACGGACTTGTTCTAAGAAAGACCAGAGTGGCATGATGGCGTTGAGACAGAGGGACGCCTAGAAGGGTGCCTTTCAATAATGGCAAGAAAGGTCCTCTGGGGTAGTAAGGCCTTGAACTGTTACACTTGACCTCCAGGCACGGACTGCGCCGCTACCTCTGCGGTCCTCTTGAGGTGGTACCTTTTTTTTTTTTTCCTAATTAACTTCACTAATGAAAAAAACATGTAGAATGTCTACTGTGTGCCAGAAGGCTGAGGATTTGGGGAGTTTTATAAACAGCTTTGTCACATGTGTGGAGGTGACTAGTCGACTACTAACTTCTGGGCCTCTTTCCCTATTGGGGGGCCCCACTCACCTTCCACATGTCTGGGACGCCCCGTGCCCTCCCAAGGCCAGTGAGGAGGTGGGTCTGCTGGCTGGAGGCACAGGACTCTAGGCTGATCTGCAGGGTTGGGGAAGCCTGGGACCCCGACCACGGGTTCACCCAGCACGGACAGCAGACCCTGGCTGGCCCGCGGGCTGACGGGCCCCTGTGGGGTCTGTCCTGGGGGGGCCCTGCTGCCGCATGAGGTCTTGCATAGCATGGGAGATGTGAGCGGGGCTGTGTTTTCAGACTGGCCTGAGGTTGTCGAGTATTATCTGGTGACCTTTCTCTTCCCTCCTCAGCCCCTCTCCTGCCTCTGTAAAGGACTGATGACAGTAAGAGCCGTCTCTGTGGTTGTCGCGAGGGTTGGAGGATGTGACCTGTGCACAGCGAGAGAACAGAGCTGCACACGGAGGAGCCTTCCACGAACATTCCTGCCAGTCCCGGAACCAGGGGTCAGGGCCGTGCTCATGGGCGGGGGCTTGGGATCAGGCTGCTGGGCCTGAAGCCCACTCTGCCTCGCTGTGTGGTCCTCGGGAAACCATAGGTGCTTTTTTCCTGGGGACTTGGTTCACTCAGTTATAAAATGGGGACAGCAGTCCTTCCCTCATCAGGGCGCTGTGAGGACGAGACCACAGGATGAGGCCACCAGCTGGCACAGGGGAATGCTGGTGGGGCAGGCTGCGTGGTCACCTCCAGGAGGACATGTCCTGGTCACAACCCGGGACCTGCACGTGAGACCTTCCGTGGCGAAAGGGTCTTTGCAGATGTGATCAAGGCTAAGAGCTCCATGAGATGATTCGGGATCTTCCAGATAGGCCCTCCGTCCAGTGACGGGTGGCCTTGTGACAACAGGAGACACAGATGCATATGAGAAGGACACCGGGTGATGGACAGAGATCAGACTGTTGCGGCCGGATGTGAGACGCTGGAAGAGACAAGGGAGGGTCTGCAGTGCCTCTGCGGGGCGTAGCCTCCCCAGCCGTGATTTTGGATTTGGGGGCTTGAGAACTTGGGAGACACTACATTTCCACTCTCTGAGCCACTGTTTGCCGTAATTTGTTACAGCAGCCCCTTAGGACACTGAGGCACTTGGTAAATTCGATCTCCTTGTCATTATTGATGTAGTTCCCTGCTTTACTGGAGGGGGACAAGCAGCCACAGCTTGGAAGACTGGAGGTGCTGATGGATGAACAGTGTCCTCTAAGTAGCCCAGGGCGGGGCCCACGAACATCGCTCTGTTAAAGGTCAGTTGGTAGCTGGTTGTCTCAACTGCTCGATTCTTCTGTCGCATGAAAGCAGCCACCCACGATGCTTAGATGGTGGGAAGGAGGACTTTGTCTGTCCTAAGCAGTGCTGACCCTTGGGCTGGGTTGGTGCTGCTCCCAGGGGGTTATGCACCCCACCACTTGCAGAGCTATTTGGTACTTTCTGCAGTGAGGTAAGTGCTGAATTGGAGAGCGATTAGAAACAGTTATAGCAATTTCATGGAGTAATTTTACACTTATTAAAGATAAGCTATGTATATTTTGTATGTCTTTTCTCTATTCTGTATACTGGGGATTTATTACCTTTACACAATGGCCAGCCTATGGCAGATGGGAGTCAAACCTTGGTCTTTGCCCATCGGTGGTTTGAGAAGCTTTGGTCTGCACAGGGTTTGTTCCTGTGGGTGAAGCTTGTTGTAAAAGCCTGTCTTCCTCAGTCTCCCTTGCCTTCTGCCATGTTGTGATGTAGCATGAGGCCCTCGCCAGAAGCCAAGCAGATGTTGGTGCTTTGCGTGGACTTCCCAGCCTCTAAAACTGAGAGCGACAATCGACTTCTTTACTCCACAAATAACCCGGTCTGGGGTAGTTTTTTATAGTAATAGAAATGAATGAAGACAGACCTCACCAGGGCCAACAGGATGGTGCCCTCCTCAGGAGGAGCTCAGGGCTTGGGTTGGACCCCAGGAGCCACACCCAAGAACTGGGGGTTTGTAACTTCAAATAACACTGAGATGGGGATTCAGGTAGGAAGCAGAGGGAACTGGACAGAGATCCCACCAGGCTGAGGAGATGGGCACTGGGTCCTGGCAAACAGAACATGGGGTTACACAGATCCTTCAGTCTGAACCAGGCGCCCTTCCTGCTGTGGTCTTTTTGGTATCTTTGTCAGTCCTTTGACCCAATGGAAGGTGCCTTCTCACTTAGGTGAAACGAGGAGGCTCCTGGTTGGTGGATGAGGTCCACATGGTGACCCAGCGGCCAGCCTCCTTCCTTAGTATGGCCTGGGGCAGGGGTGCCTCTGCATCCAGCCTGGGGTGGGCAGGCTGAGAGGCATGAAGGAGGACCTCTCGATCCTTGGCCTGGAAATGACTCCCTGGGTTCCATTCCCACGTGGTCAGTGAGAACCAGCCTCCCTCAGTTTCCCCAGAGCTCTCCAGAGGGGGTCCTAGGAACCTCCCAGCCCCTGAGTTTCCTGTTTTGTTTAGACTAAGATTGCACCCAGGGGAGGGGTGGTAGTGGAGGGAGAGGCACCTCCTCGGGAGGAGGCCCAGGTCCTGTCGGGTAGGGGAACAATGCTTAGCTGACCCCAAAGGACAAATGTGCGTCGCAGGGGCCCAGGACAAGGGGTCCTCATGGAAGGAAGGTGATGATCAGTCCTGGAGTCAGGGTGGGGCACTGCTTTCCTTGGAAGGCAGGATCAGGAAGGGACCACCGGGGACCTCGGAGTAGCCAGGGACTGTGGCGGGGCTGGCTTCCTGGGAGGTGGCTAGGGAGCAGGAGGTAGCTGTGGATATACCACAAGAACAGAAGACACCAGCGGCGGCCTGCGTCCCCCGAAGCTTGCTGATGTACTGGCAGGATGGCAGGGAGTGCTGCAGAAGGGAGCAGCTCCCATGGCTGAAGTGCCTCGTGCCTCCAGGACAGGGTCGGCTGTGAGCTCCTACCCAGATCTGCTGTCCCTCGCTCAGTTGCTGGGGCTGGGTGCAGGGTCATCGTGAGAAGCACCTGCCCTGCTCCTTTGTGCCAGGCTGGGGTCACTGACCCTGAGAAAGGAAGCCAGAGTGACAGGCAGGGACCCGAGCCTTGCTCTCCTCTTCCTTCTGTGGCTCCTTATTTCCCCACAGCCCTCCATCACCCTCCTGCTGCTTCGGGGAGTTTGGAAGCCATTCTGTGAGGCTCAGGCGCAGAGCCCTGGCCGAGGGACGCAGCGTTCTTCCCGAAGGTCCCTGCAGCATCATTCTAGTCACCTTCGGGTCTTTCCTCCCAGCACCTCTGAATTCACGGATGCCCGATGACTTGTCCTCAGATGTGAAACCTGGGACCCAGAGTGATTTAAATCCCACATGGGGCGTGTTCCCGAGAGTGAGCCAGGAAGTCCTTCTACCTGGTTGTTGGCGTCTCCAGCTAAGAAGCACTGCCTCTTCCCTTGACCTTGTGAGCTCTTATAACCAGCACGCCTTTGGGGTCAGGCACAGGCCCTCGGAGCCCCTGGCTGGAGGAAACCAGCCGGGTGTCTGTGCCCAAGGGTTTCCTGCATGCCTGGAAGCAGTGGCCTAAGCAAACCTCCAGTAAATAAGTAGCTCAGTTCCCACTGAAATTGCCTGTGCTGGAATTTGTGCCTGTGAGAGAAACATGAATAATGACGGGGACAGAGCATCCTTTTATTTGAACCCAGATAATTTTAACAGCGATAGGAGGAATGTGAGGCAGCCTGGCTAAGTGCATTCTCAGGGTTATAAATTCCTTTTCTCCCCAACGTCCTGGCCTTATCTGGAGACTCTCTTGGCTGTGCTCTCTTCTTTCATTTCTGTCTTCTTTATTCACTGTGTTCCTTCTTTTTTGGATTTTACTAGCTCAGCAGCTGCAGCTGGAGTGAGCCAAGAATATTTGCTCTGGGTGGCCGAGAAATACTGCAGGCTAGAGATGCCTCCCTTTACCTCCTGGTCCCACTCTCCCTAAGCACACTGGGCCCCTTTTGGCCCTCTGTCCCTTTCAGAACCCACTCTGCCACAGCTCAGTTTAAAAAAACAAAAGGTCAGTGGTTGACAATGCCAGGTGACAGGGTTCTGTTTGGCTCTCAGCTGCTGCCCTTAAAACTGAGCACCTTTCACAACTTTTACCCTGGCGTGTCCTTTGCCTGCATCTGTAGAATACCTCAGAGGGTCTTCTTATTTTAGCAAAGGGTTGGGGCAACCAGGTGCATGTCAAATGGTGAGTTCACTCACAATGCCTTCTCAGCAAGGGGTTTTGTTGACTGTGGAAGTAATGGTATCCCAGTAACTGGTCACTCAGAATCTCAGATCTCTGCTTAGCAGAAGAGAGCTCGTGTTCACTTTGGGGAGAGTAATGTGTTCTAAGTCTACGCTGAAAATCGTGGTTGAACTTGAGGGGCCCTGAGCCACAGCTTCAGCAGTGCAGATGGGTAAACAGAAATCAGATTTAGGGAAGATGAGGAAAAAGAGACCCACAGACAGCGGGGTCATGACGGAATAAAGCCCAATGTGTCACCTGTGACTGTGATGGCTCAATGTGAGTGTCCCCGTGTCCCCCAGAGGCTCATGTGTGAGACAGTGCAAGGAAAGGAGGTTCAGAGGAGAAATGACTGGGTCGTGAGGGTCTTAATCAGCGAGTTAATCCCTGATGGAATTAACTGAGCGGTAACTGGAGGGAGGTGGGGTGTGGCTGGAGGAGGTGGGCATTGGGGCGTGGGTGGGGTGTGCATTTGTATCTGGAGAGTGGAGTCTCTCTCTGCTTCCTGATCACCATGTGAGCTGCTTCTCTCTGCCACCCTCTCCCACCATGATGTTCTGCCTCACCAGAGCCCTGAGGAATGGAGCTGGCCTTCTACGCTCTAAGACCTCTGAAAACATGAGCCCCCAAATAAACTTTTCCTCTCTTATGATTTTTCTGGTAGGCCTTTTAGTTACAGTGATGAAATAGTGAACACAGTGACAACATAAAAATGAAATAAAATCAGGCTGACAGAAAATGATTCAGAAAGTTTTAGAAATTAATGAAAAGAATGTAGCAATCTTCATACACTCAGGTAAATTATAACTCAAGATGAAAGGTATTAGGAAGGACAGAGTTGGGCAGCTCACGTCAGTGAGAGTGAAGTGCACCTGGCCCCAACGCTGGCGTTGACATGGAATGCGGGTCTCCCAGGCCTTCGGGATTCTTGGAGGGGCTGGACTCCAGTAGCAAGGAGAAGTTGGCAGTGCTGGAGGGTTTCGCACACACCCTTCTTCAGGGACTAAATGGCGACTGAAAGCTATTTCCGCCTCTCAGTCCCTTGGACCTCTGAATATGGCCGTATTTGGAGAAAAGGTCTTGACAGATGTGATTAATTTAAGATTCCCAATATGAGAGCTTCCTGGCTCAATCAGGTGGCACCTAGATGCCGCACAGAGAGAGGCAGAGGCAGAGCTGATGCACAGAGGGGCAAGAGGACCAGGCAGAGATGGAGGCAGAGTGACGTGGCTCTGAGCCGAGGACAGGGGCAGCCACCTGCCAGGAGATCACAGGCCAGACGCCCACTTTCAGCCTCCAATTTCGCCTTCCTGTTCCTCAGAATTGTAAGAGAATAGATGGCTGCTGTTGTAAGTCACCAAGTGCGCGGTCATTTGTTCTGACAGAGATGGGTGTGCTTCTCAAACACTGAGAGATGAAGGAGAAGAGTAACTAACATGAATGTGGGGGTCTGGAGAATTCACCCCAACCTAGGGTGCCATTCTTTTAGAATACATAGGGAGCCAGGTGCAGCGCTGCATACCTGAAATCCCAGTGGCTCGGGAGGCTGAGGCAGGAGGATTGGAAGTTCAAAGACAGCCTCAGTCATTTAGTGAGGCTTTAAGCAACTCAGTGAGACCCTGTCTCAACATAAAAAAATAAAAAGGGCTGGGAATGTGGTTCAGGGGTTAAGCGCCCCTAGGTTCAATACCTGGTCCCAAAACCACAAAAGCAACAACAACAAAAACAAATAAAATAATAAAATATGTAGGGAGATTTATAAATCATTAGCTGTGTTCGAGGCAGTGAAGGAAGTCTGGGATTGCTCAGTGCTGCTGCCGTCAGGTCCTTGGTCTAATGGGGTCAATGCAATAAAAATAGTAGAGACGACAGACGGGCAGTGTGTCCACATGCACATCTGGAGATTTTAAAAAACCTTCTAAATAATTCATGCTTTAAAGAGAAAATCAAAATGGAAGTTACAGTACTTAAAACCAAATGACTGTAAAAGTTTGACTTTTAAACAATTATGGGATAAGGCCAAAGAGGTACTCAGAGGGGAATGCAGAGCCAGAAGTGCATTTATTAGAAAACAGGAAAAACTGAAAGGAAATTTGCTAAGCTTTCAACCTAAGAAATGATTACAAAGAACAAAACAAACCTAAAGAAAGAAGAATGAAGGAAAAAATATAGACACAAACAGAAGCTAATGAAATAGCCAGAAAGTGCAGGATAGTTAACTAATAAAACCAAAAGCAAATTCTCTGAAATCATTAAGTAGACAAATTTTGGGTGGTTATAATTAATGAAAATGAAAAAAGGGATAAATAAGTATCAAAAGGAAACAAAAAAATATCTATAGCTATGAATACAACTGACCTTAAAGATTATGAAAAATTGAAATCTTTATCTTAATATGCTGATAGTAGCTGATATTGAAAACTTTCTAAGATATTATAATAAAAAGTTACCTCAGTACAGGTGGAAACTTGAATATAGAAGTTGTCATAAAATAAATGGAAATGAGAGATGAAGATCAATAATTGAAGAGGCCACAACTCATAGAGCTTAACAGATGAGTTCTATGAAATAGTGAAGGAGTAGATAACCTCAACCTGGTGGAACTGTTTCAGAGTTTAGAAAATATGGAACACTACCAACTAATTTTATGAAGTTTGTAAAAATCCTATTATCAAAACCAGACAATGAAATATGAGAGGAAAACCTCAAAGGCTCTTTAGAATTACAAGTGTGTGAAAACCACCAAGAAACTATTAGAAAGTTGAATTGGGTGGCGTATTAGTCAGGGTTCTCTAGCAGAACATAATCAACAGGAAGTATGACTATAAAAGGGGATTTATTAGATTGACTTATACGACCCGAAGCTGGAAAGTCCACCATGGCCATCTGCAGCTGGAGAGCTGGAAGAACCAGCAGCTGCGCAGTCCAAGATGTGGAAGCTCCAGAACAAGAGGGATCATTGGTGTTACTCTAGTCTGAGACCGAGGGCTTCTGGAAACTCCCTGGAGAATCACTGGCAGAGTCCACTTTGGAAGAGTGAAGAAGTGAGAGTCTGATATCCTCAAGTGTTCAAATCAGCAATCAAGAACCTGTTCAAGAATGGAGCTTGCATCTGCTGCTGCGTCCTTGTTCTTCCAACTTTTATTCCATCCAAGACACCATCCTATTGGATGGCGCTGCCCATGCTTAGGGAGGGCATCCACTTCACTTTGCTGTCCCACATGCCAGTCATTCCTAGACATGCCCCCACTGACACTCCCAGAGGCCTCTTCCTCATCGACATCTCTTAACTCGATCAAGTTTACAGCTCATATTAACCATTACAGTGGCTTATTAATAGAGGACTGTATCTTGAGCCAGTAGGGTTGGTTCAGCAATGAATTTTTATCCATGTGATTAACTGCCTTAAGAATGAAATAGAGAGAATGGAGAGAACCCCCAACTTTTCACATCAGATGTTGTCCTCTCCCTTCCTTCAATAAACTTCACTCCTGATGTAAATTCCTAGGAAACGGAGCAGAAGGGAATTTCCTGAACTGATACTGAGCATAAACCAGAAAAACTATAGTAAGCACTGTACTTAATGGTGCAACAAAATTAAAGTCACTTCTCTTACACTATGTCTTAGCCAAAATTCAAGAAAAGAAAAGAAAAGAAAAAAACTGGAAAGGAAGAAACAAACAAAACTATTACTATTTTCAGGTCCTGTAATTGTTTAAGAATCACCTGAAAACCACAGGAATCAGTATATAAGCATAGCAGAAGTCCTGGATGCAGTTGAACATGTAAAGATCAGGGATTTTTCTGCCACTAATGACAAGTAGAAAGTTGTACAGAAAGAAGGAGTTTACTCATTATAGTACAAAGTCTGTTAGGTACCTGAATATAGACCTGTGCCAGTCATGCCTGGGATCTAGCCATCTTCTTGCTTTTCTAAAATATCTGGAATTTTGTTTGGGTTGGCAATATATGCACCTAAAAATACACACACTCCCAGCATCCTTTGCAGTTAGTGTTGACCTTGTGAGGAGGGTCTCCCAGCATCCTTTGCAGTTAGTGTTGACCATGTGATGAGGGTCTCCCAGCATCCTTTGCAGTTAGTGTTGACCATGTGATGAGGGTCTGCTCAGCAGCACAGGCAGGATTCTCGTGGGAGGCACTGTTCACCAGAGCAGAAGACAAAACATGTGCGAAGATGGCTTTCAGCTCTTCGACCTTCTCCCTCCCTGGAATACGACAAGACATCAGGAGGCACAGCAGCCTTCTTGTGACTGCATTGTGAAAACTTTCTGGTGAAGTTGGTGGGAGGAGAGACAGAAGATACTCCATGGCCTGATGGTCTTCTGAAGCAAATTGCTGCCCTGGGCAGCCTTAACTTGGGCTCCTCCTTGAGGGAGGGAAGAAGCCTAGAAGGAGAAGGAGACTTGTTAAAGCCTCTGATGATTAGATTTGCTCTCATGTACAAGCAGATGCTCCCTGAATTAAGTCCTCACAAAAGCCTGGGTGTGTGGTTCACGTATGTAATCCCAGCCACGCAGGCTGAGGCGGGAGGGTTGCAAATTGTAGGTCAGCCTGGGTAGCTCAGCAAGATACCTGCTCAAAATAAAGTTAAAACAACACACAAACAAAAAGGCTGCAGTATAGCTCAGTGGGAGAATGCCCCTGGGTTTTATTTTCAGTACTGCAGCAAAACCAAAACCAAACCAAACAAACAAAACAAAGGAAAGGTTAAAACCAAATGACAGTCACCACCAGCCGTCAGAAGGGCCAGCCTCCAGAAGGGATCCACACAAACTGCTGGGGAAGGTGTGGAGCCACAGGACCAGGGAACAGGGACGGTGCAGCCACCTTGGAAGACTGCAGCAGCTTCTGATAAATCTAGATTCTCTCACCGTATGATGCAGAGTCGGGCTCCTTGGTGTTTACCCAAATGAGCTGAAGACTTCTGCCCACACCAAACCTGCGCTTGGTGTTTGCAGCAGCTGACTCCTGGGAGTAGCCTGGTGACCTCAGTAGGCAAGTGGGTCCTCAGGCTCTGGGATATCCAGCTTTATTCAGTGCTAGAAAAATAAGGAGCCAGCAAGTCATAAAAAGTCCTGGAAGAGACTTCAGTGCTTATCACTAAGTGAAAGAAGCCAATCTGAAAATGCTGTCTGCTGCATGGTTCCAAATACGTGACATTCAAGAAAAGCTATGGGGACAGTAAAGAGGTGGGTGGTAGCCGGGGCTGGGGAGGATGCAGGGATGAATGGCGGTTTCCTGGCCGTGAAATGCTCCACGGCACTGTCACAGTGCACACACCCACGGCGCCTTGGTTCACACTCCTAGGATGTCCAGCACCAAGAAGGAGCCCTGAAGTACCCCTCGGATACTGGGTGAGACTGGCCTGTCAATCAGGTTCACACAGAGTGACAAAGGGACCACCGTGATGTGGGATGCCAATGGTGGGGGAGGGTTTGTGTGGGGACGTGGGGACGTATGGTAAGCCTCTGTACCTTTTCTCAAATGTTTGAAAATTTAAATCTTCCTTAAAAAATAGGTCTTCAAATATGAAACTTAAGTGGATGAATTGGTAAAATCCATAGTAGGACGTAAAAGAAAGCCTAAATAAAGGGAGATATGTTCACAAGTCACAAGATTCTATATGGGAAACAGATGACATTTTCTCAAGCAAGCTAATAAATTCAATGAATCTCCTTTCAGAATCTCTACAATATCATTCCTAGAAATTGGCAAGTTTTCTTTAAAATTCATTTGAAAGAGTAAACATGGAAAAACGTCAAGACTACTAGAAGGAGGAGAGGGTGCTTTCCTTACTGAGTTCCAGGACAGAGCATGAAGCTGGAGCAGAGAGGGCCGCCTGACTCTGGCAGAAGGAATAACTGGTTGTGCCTCAAGGACGCTGGTGACAGACGTGTCCTCTTAAGTCACCAGGAAAGGGTAGGCTGGAGGCCGTGGGGGCATACCTTGCAGACCCCTGAATCCAGAGGGTGCAATGGCCAATGCCTCTGCCCTTGGATGTCCACAGCCCCCTCAGTGCAGAGGCCATGTTCCCCATCTGGGGCAGGAAGCTGAGGCTAACCTTGCTGGGGACACCAGACTCCTACAGTGGGCACCAGTGGCTGGAGAATCCCCCAGAACTTTGCCAACCTTACCTTCCGCTGCAGGCCTGTGGTTGGCACTCCCTCCAGGGCTGTCCTGCATGGGGGTCAGACTGGCACAGAGGTCTGGTGGCTGTCCCACCCTCTCCGCTCGCTCTCCAGGTTCTCCCAGAGGTATCTCCCTCAGCAAAGCCCGCATGGCACATCCTGTCCGGGCAGCTGCTTCTCACAGGGCCTGAACAAACACGGTCCAGTCCATACATGCTGCAGGAACCATTGGTGCTCTGGAGGGAAAAACCTCACTTTTAATCCTCAAAGACAAATGCATTGGGATCAAAGATCTAAACGTAAAGGCAAACCTTAAAATCATTTGAAGAAAATTAAGGCACTTTGTTTTTTTTTAAAGCTTGGGTAGCATGCTAGTTTGCAAGTGCCATTGCAACACCTGGCACACCACACCACACCACACCAACGTGGTGGCCTCCACAGCCAACGTGAACTTACCCTCCACAGTTCTGTTGGCAGCAGGGCCAAGATCTGCTGTCTGCAGGGCCGTGCTTGCTCTGAGCCCCTGGGGAGAATCTGTCCCTTGCCTCCTCCCGCAGCTGGGATACCTTTGTGGCTGCCAGTGATCCTTGGCTTAGGTTGCATCCCAGGCTCTGCCCCTACTTTCATGTGGACTCCGTGAGTCTAGCCTCCCTGTGCCTCACTCTGTGGAGGTCATTCAGGATAACTTTCTTCCTCCAGATCCTGAGCTTTATCCCATCCACAAGGACCCTGTGTTGAGATGAGGTAATACAGGCTCTGCAGGCCAGGGCCTGGCCATGTCTTTGGGAGCCGTTATCAGTTTACCACAAGCAGGTGAGGCCTTCGAAAGCATGAATCATAAGGGAAAAGATTGGTATGCTTGGTTGTAAAAAATTCAAACCATGGTATAATAAAAACTACAAGTAAACAAAGTTAACAGGCAATTTAGAGCCTGAGGAAAAAAATGTATGCACAGGTAAAGCCATAATATACATAATACGCAGAGCATATAATGAACTTCCATAAATGGATTAGAAAAAGAAAACTATCCAATAGGAAGATGGTAACAGAGATATGAAGATAAATTCAGAAGAGGGAAAATGCTCCATCTCATCCATACCCAGGTAGATGTAAATTAAAATGACAGTGAAGTCGTTTCTCACTGATCAGACTGGGAAAGAGTGGGACGTTTTCTAATGTCCTTTGTGGTGAGGTGGCAAAGGCAACTGGATGTGACCTTGGTTTAGCTACTTGAATGTGCGTCCACATGAAAAAGGTGCATCTCCTGTGTCCCAGAAAGTCCCCTAGGGAGGTGTCCCTGTAGAAAACTCATAATGAACAAGAAGAAACACACAGAACAATGTTCATTGAGTCTTTGATGTAAGAGTGGACGAACGGAAATAACTTCTCATCTATTGTCGAACATGTACATGCAATTTACTCTGGGGTTAGAACGTCACACAGCAGGCAAATGTCTCCACAGAATGTATTATGCCAGCATTCAGGAATTCTGCCGCATGAAGAAGCAAGTTGGAGTGGCATAGAATTTGTCAAAATGCATTCAACAGCACTGTGTCTGTCACACCGGTCTCTGAATGTGGGTCAAGGTATGGAACAGGTCCGGAAGGCTGTGCACCTGATTCTCTCAACCATTTCCAGAAAGACGAGGAGACATTAGTGTTCACTTTCTTCACCAGGAGAGTGTAATCATTTGCTGCTCTTTTGTTAAACATTTATTTTATGAAGGAAGTGAGAGAGCTCTTAAGTTTTAGCTTAATGCCCATTGATTTGTCCTCTGGGAGTGCAGCTGTTTGTAGCTTAGATCCCAGTACTCAACTGCCACCTGCCACATCTTTGCCTTCCTGGGCTCCGAGGAGCTCTGGGCTGCAAGGTCCCAAGACAGGGAGAAGCCTCTCCCCTGCCATTCCCAGCTTGCAGGGTGGCAGCGCTGAGGCGCTCCTGTCTCCGTGACCTAGCTTCCTCCCTGCAGACCTCCCCTCCACATGCCTGGGGGATCTGGCCAGGACCATCAGAGAAGTGTGTCACCACCCCTGAGGATGAGCCTCACCCAGGGCCACAGCTGTCCCCAAGAACACTGCTGCCAGCCGAGCTGTGGGGGTCACACTGCGTGTGGTTTCAGCTGGTTCATGGTGGTCTTCCCTTTGTTCTGGGATCACGTGTCACGTCATGCTGAGGCACTGGGTCTGTGTGTCTGGGTGGGTGGCATCTTCTCCCGGGGTGTCCCCTTACGCATCCTCGTTCCTACCTGGTCTTCGGTTGTCCGCTGTTGTAGGTCTGGATCCACTTTTCTCCTGCAGATGTCTGAAGGACATCTGGGCCATGTCAGTCCGTGTCTGGGCCACATCTGGCCCTTGGCTGTATGGGGAGCACCCAGTTGTTCCCCATTCCCAGCTACAGCGGGTGGGCCCTGTGGGGAAGATGAACCTTTGGTGGGGCTGCAGGTTGAACTGCACCCCTGGAAAGCTATGCTGAAGCCCCGCCCTGCTCCCTGTGGATGGGAACTTGTGTGGAAATAGGGCCTTTCCAGATGTAAGTAAGTGAAGATGAGGCCACACTGGACTAAGCTGAGCCCTAATCCACGGGCCAGTCCCTCATAAGAAGGCAACGTGGACACCACTGAGGAGGACAGAGAGGAGACTCCAGGAGAAGATGGAGATTAGAGTGACGTGTCACTGACCAAGGAGCAGCGAGGTCACCAGCAGCCAGGGGAGTGAGGAGGGAGCCGATGCCCACTGACAGCGGAAAGGAGCCGACCTTGGATTTGAACTTCTGGCTGTACATTCTACGAGGGGGTAGCATGGTGGCCTGCATCTCCCCCAGCTTCTGATGAGGTTGGCCATCTCCGTCCCTCCTGGACCTGCAGCTGCTTGCCTGCAGTCTCTGCCTCCTTCATCACGTGGCCTTCTTCCTGTCACCTCCCCTCTGTGCATATCTGTGTCTGTGTCCAAATTTCCTCTTTTAATAAGAACACAGTCATATTGGCTTAGAACCAGAGTAATAACTTCACGTTAAATTAATTACATGCAGAGACCCTATTTCCAAATAAGGTCATGTTCATAGGTACAGGGCATTAGGACAGTGAATTTTTTTTTTTTCTTTTTTTTTTTTTTTTTGCACGGGGGGAGGAGGGAACACAAACTCACTACAGTCTGTGTTGTTCAGATCAAAAGTTACTTCTCTGATTTAAATGAATCTGTGCTGGCCTCTGCAGCCAATGCCACTATGCTTGGTTGTCACAGCTGCAGCTTGCTGGCTGCCACGCTGCTGGCCTGGGGGAACTGTGGCCCTCTCTCTTCTCCATCCAGCTGCTGGCATAGGACTGTGGGGTGCTCTCTCTGGGTCTGCTGTGGAATGAACGGGGTGTTGTGCTGTATTGCAGGCCAGGAGGGATATTGCAATCTGCCCAAGGGACAGGCTCCAAATTAGGCCTGAAAGAAAATGATGCCAACTGCCAGCCTCATTGCCTGATGCTGTGAGGTCCCATCACTGGTAATAATGTCCACAAGTAAGGAAGGCTTGGTCCCTTTTTGGTAACACTAAAAATTTTCCATTGCTTATGAGCTATTGGGGCATGTTCATGATATATAATGGATTTTGTTTCAAAAAGAAATTGCCATTTTTCCCTACAGGGATTTGGAAGGTTTTTAAAAACCACTCAAAAGGAGTATAGCCTCTGGGGTGTGTGTTGGTGAAAGTGTGTGGGCAAGAGGATGATCCCATTGTGGAACGGAGAGAGGAAGGTAGGCGGAGAGAGAAGAGAATTCTGGTGGGCTCTGCCCTCCATTCTGGGGCAACCAGGAGGCAGCCATTGCTAGCGGACCCATTAATAAGTTGGACACAAGGGAAGGCTGTATGCTTAAAATGCCTTTTATCTGACAGAGAAATCAGGTGCTGGGGGTTGGTGCCAGGCTTGTGCTGGTTTCTGATGGAGCCCACTCTTGCTGCGGTCCAACAATTCAACCAGGCCAGAGTTTCTGGCAGATGGAGGGGGCTGGGCTGCCCTCCCTTGGGCGTAGAGGAGAGGGGAATGCCAGGGAGAAGCTTTCTAGGCCTCTCCGTGGTCTTCACAGCACATTCTGTGGACCGCTCACTGAGCTAGGGATGGGGCTTGGTTGTTAGTGTTCAACCCCTTCAGCTCTAGCAAGCGGCCATTTAAGTCCACAGACCATTAACACACAGAGTGGCAGCAGAGCAGAAGGCACCAGAGAGAGACTGTCCAGCACAGGGGAAGGTTTGGAAGGCTTCCCAGCGAAAGGGACGTCTCCGCCAGGTCTGCAGGAACTAGCAGAGATTGCAGACGGAAGGGTGTCCCAGCATGAAGGGCGCGTCCTGAGTGTTAAAAGGAAGATGTGAAGCCGGGATTCTCCCTCGGGGACCAGAAGCACACCCTCTGACTCACCACTGGTGCCACTGTGGCCCTGTCCTGAGCTTTTCTTTGGTAGCCTTTGGCTTTAAGGCATTAACAAAACACACACACAATGTATGAGGCCAGAAATTAAAAAAGAGCTAATGATAAAATATGCAATACTTTAAAAATAATGTACTTCCATTTCTTTACTAATGGTACAGAAATTTTCTCTACCCTTTCTTTTTCTCTTTCATTAAAATACATTAGGAAATTTTAATAATAGCAATATGATCAAATATGCTTTATTAAAAATCTTATTTGATGTATTATGTCCCAGCGATCTGAAGGCTTGATTCTAAGTTCAGCTTATTTTGACATGATTTTAAATGCTATCTTAGCTGAGACTGATACCCCATAAATATATGTAGATCCATGTGAGTGTGCTTACTAGACCATGAAATTCATTTTTAAAATCCCATTCACCAGTCATGCAATTCTGAATATGTGGGATCAAAATCCACCGAAAATATTCATTTGGAAGACTTTTTAAATGGATTAGAAAATTCAGTTTTAAGTGTGCAGAAATGAAGGTCTTTTAATAGGTGACATTTCTTGTTTGGGCAGCAAAGTCATATAATAATGAAAACATTTCCATATATCTGCTTTCAGAAACTCTGTGTAACATTGCTCTTTTTTCATGCGCTAATTAAAATGTTACTTTTACTGTGAAGGGACAGATGGAGTGTGTCTGTTTTTTCAAAAACATTTGTACGTTAATTGAATACTTATTCATTTATTTATTTTTTAAAAAGAGTCCTGCCAATTTGGAAAACTTGTATTTTTGGTGCAAGTAAAGTTGTAACTGATTTCTTCATGTTGGGTAACAGTCAAACCTTGCTTTCACCTGCAAATCTCTGTGAAGTGACAGGAGGTGTTTGTGGTCTCATAGCCAAAGGGACGCTTGGGGGAATATGATCTGTACATATCCCTAACTGGGCAGACGAGACTCAGGGTTCACCGCCAGTCCCCGAAAAGGAGTCATGCACAGCCTCCCGGTGTGGCCACGGCCCAGCTCCCAACGGCTCCTGTGCGCCAGGTGACTGTGTGGTTGGTGGTCCCTGGGACTACTGGGCACACCAGCATTCATCTGTATTTCAAACATGGGTTGCAGGTTCTTGAGCAAGTCACTCACTCTTTGACCTTGGCCTCTTTGTAAAAGGAGGGCCATCTCATGCCTGGTGGGCCGCTGGGTGGACAAGGGCAATGAGACCCATGTACAGCAATACAGCCCAGACGTTGGACCTTTGCTGTTATTGAGAGATGAGAGGAAACGGCAGCATGGTGGCAGAGACGGTGCAGGGAACAAGAGGAGGTGGAGCAACAGTGGCCAGGTGGCGGGGCCTTGGCTATGGAAGGGTCAGAATTTGATGGATGTCTGCAGGGCAGGCTTGGTTAGGCAGATAGGATGGAGCAGAGCTGCCTTTCTTGTGGTGAAGGTGAAGCCAACAAAGGGGCCCAGTGGGGAATCCCAGCCATTGGAGAGTCTGCCTTGGCTGGGGTGGTGGTTGCTGGGTGGGAGAAGAGGGTGGGGGGCTCATGGCAGAGCTTCAGATAAAGAGGATCACAGTCCCTACGTAGCCCCCTGTCCTATCCCTCTGCGACATTCTCAGGCCTCATACATTTTTAAGGGTGGCCCTCAATTCTTCAGTGTCTACAAGTGAAGGGGAAGTGGGGCAGTAGGGCTTCCCCTTTCCCCTTCCCCTTGGATCTGCCCTTTTCCCGTGCCCTTGACGGGTCTGATTTACCTCTAAGGGCTTATGAGACTCAGTTACTGAGGAAGGGATGCTGAATGATGATCTTTAAATAATTAATGATTCCAGCATTTTGTAATTAAAATGCTCATTTTCTCCATGAATTTTAAGTGAACATATATCACAAATACAGATAGAATCTATTTTAATGAATAACATTAAAACACTCAGTTCTATGTAATGAGGTTATTTCCATGTCTTGGCTGATAGTCCATATCTGATTCATTCATTTATTTACCCATCCACTCACTAAATATTTTTGTACCCCCCCCATTGTGGGTAAACCATTAATATAGTTTTGCAGATGTAGCTTCAATAAATCATGGCGAAAAAAATCCTGTGTGCCAGAATAGAACATAATCGACCTTATGGAAGATTCTCTTTTGGTTAGGCCTTTCGATGATAATACGTAGATTTGAGCACCTGTATGCCGTTGAATAGTGCTAAGTACTTAGGAATACTATGATAGGAAAAGGGAATTTTTCCAGGGCATGACCAGGAGAGAAAGGGAAGAATGAACTGCCATGTGTAATTTGGGGTGTCTGAGAGCCTGGGAGGATGGGGGAGAGGAGTTGGGAAACATGAAGAGGTCTAAGGATGGGACCCAATGATAACCCCATCCACAGCCTCTTCTGTCAAGAGGCAGAGTCTATGTCCTCTTTGACTGGACTCCGGGCAAGCCTTTGTGTTGACTTCAATCAGTGCAAAATAGCGGAAGTGTTGCTGTGTCACTTCCAAAGCCAGTGGAGCCCGTTGATGAGATGTCCAGGAGAGACCACCTGTGTGGGTGTGATGGTCAACAGCCCTCCTGGGGTCTAGGCCAGTAGTCAGCCAAGACCACCAGACATATGAGCAAAGGCATGTGACGCTGACTTCAGTCCTAGCTGTTGAGTTACACTCAGACTTCAAGTCCTCCCAGAGAAGGTCCCGGAAATCATGTGCATTAGGAAATTGTTCCTGCTATGCCTGGTCAGAACGCCCAATCCCCAGAATTTGTGAGCATAAAAAGTACTTTTAGCCTCTTAGCTTAGAGTGGTTTGTAGCAGAGAAGTAGTGACCGGAATTGATCTCAAAAGAGACAGAGACAGAATTGTAATGGGGGCCTGTAATGGGAAGAAATTTGCCTCTTAATTAATTTCCTGAAATGAAAATGGCTCTTCGCTTAAAACCAGAATCGTCTAATAGTTATCACTTGTGCTAGGACCCCCACCATGATGGAGTCTGTAGTAGAAGCGTACCACTCGGGAGGAACGGTCTACTGGAGAAGTGAAGGGAAAGGAACTGTGTAAGGAGGGTGGTTCTGGCAAGGGCGGCAAGCGGTGTGGGAGCTGGAGAAATCGGGTGGGAGCTGGAGAAATCGGGAGGGAGCAAGGAGGAAAGGAGGGGACGGTGACCCTGGAGACCCGGGAATCCCCAGATGTGCTGTCGTGTTGGAGGGCTGCCTATTTTGGGGGCTCAAGCAATTCTGTTTACATGTGAAAGAAAGGGTGAGCCTACAGGTCAGACTGATTGTGTCACCCAGCCCAGGACACTTACCTGCATTCCATTCATGACAAAACTAGTTCTGTCTCCAAATCCTTTTTCTGCTGAGCCTGTCTGGAGGTCACCGTCAGTCTTTTCAAATACAGGGCTGGTGACTTTAGAGAGACTTTGCTTGTGTCTGTCCATGAGTGAAGAAAACAGCAGGTTCCAAGTGGCTGAGGTGGTTCAGCTGTACGGTTGTGTGACAGGATGCGGGAGACCTGTGTGCCCTTTCCTTGCCTGAACCACCTTCACATTTTTTGCAAATAGCACCTTGATTTGGGAGCTAATAGTTCGCAGACAGAGATGTCTGGTGGGAGCACAGGCTGGGGGAGGGTTCTGTGAACTGGCCTACTGTGCTGACCACTGTGTCCTGTCTTTTGAAGGGCAAGTTGCCTGAGGCTGCTCTGGCCCTGCTGGCTTAGGTCACTAGGGTCCGCTACCTTCCTCAGCAACCTGCTATCTTCTGGAGAAATGTAGGCCTGAAAGAATCCCCCTACTGATGAGAAGAGCATAGTTACCCTGAAGGGGGACATTTGTGACCTTTACACAGACCAGATTCCAGGACTCAGGGAGGCAGGATAATTAGAAGCAAAGGCCCCCAAACATAAAATCTCTAAGAACAAGTTCCAATTGTAAAGTCATATGCGGGTGATCAGATAGGAGTCAGACCAAAAGCAGCTGAACAAGGCTTTATGGGGATTGGCTCTCGGGCAGGGTAGAGGGCTGGGGAATCGGCACGTGGCTCTGGCTGGCCGGGCCCTTTATTGGCTGGGGATCCTGCTGAGTGACAAGTGGGTGTGAGGCGCCATTAGGGTTCATCTGCCAGCGTCTGATTGGTTGTTTTTTGGGGCGCATGGGCTGCCTGATGTTTGCTGTTGCCAGCTGCCCTGCCCCTTCTCATCCAACTGCCTGAATCCAACCTAAAGCCAATTAGCACCAGTAAGGTGACCAAGGTGAGTCAGAGTTGCCTTGGATCTTTAGCATGTCATTGTAATAGTAAAGTGTACCCTCGTGGGGTAAGACCAGGCAAAGTGGGGATCTGGAGGTCTGATGCATACCCACTGTCAGTCAAAAGTCAAGAAGTGAACCTGGGCAGAACTCTCTGGAAACTTCCCTGGGACCTCCAATGAAACAGGAAGGCGGGCATCATCCCTCTCCTCTCTCAGAGGACCCACACTCTTCTTTTCTTCCTTAAGAAGGCTTCCTTTTCCTATCCCGTCTAATACCTGCTACTCTGAATCTAACATCCTTTGGCAGGATTGCAAAGAACCAGTGACTCAAGACCTCCACAGTTACTTTGCTCTGTGGATGGCCCTGTTCTACAGCAGAGCCACCGCCTCCCACCCGCCGTCAGCTCCTGTGTTTAGTTGGAGAGAGAGGGTGGATCCCATACCCAGGCTTAGGGCTGTCTCCATTTCCTGACTCAATGACGGATTCACAGACGGCTAGTGACCCAGGTCATGGCACCTCATCCCGAGACCCCTTTTTAGGTTCTTCTGCTTCCTCTGCTTTCTGTCATCTTCCTGCTTTCTGTCAGAGGCTGCCCAGGAGTGGTAAGCACGCAAGGAGATATTTTCATGACCTTACAGTGTTTCCCTGCAGACCTCTTGCTACCAGGGAAAATACAGCCATCACGCAATGGAGACACTGAGCAATACTTTGACCAGGTGATAGCAACTAGCATCTCAATAATGGATAAGTTGGAACTCTGGAAGGGATACTCTGGGAAGCACAGATATCTCTCAAGGAGTTTTCTGTCCTGAAATGGCATAACCTGTCACGAAGAGACACTGAACAAGCCCCAAATGAGAAATAGTCTATTAAAAATACTGTATTCTTCAATAGTTCTTGTCTTAAAAGACAATGAAAGATTGTGGGGATGTTCCAGACAAAAGAAGACCCAAGAATCAAGACAACTAAATACAGTACCTGAGCCCAGGCTGGATTTTGTAGTTGAGGAGAATAATTCTCATAGGACATTTTTGGGTTACTTGGTAAAAATGAAATGTGGAAGGTAGATTGAATCAAAGCACTGTTTTCATGCAAAATCACTGAAGTCAGTAACTGTATTGTAATTATTTGAGACAACATCCTCATTCTCAGGGAATGCCCACTGAAGTGTTGAGGGTGAAGGCCTGTGATGTTGGTGATCTCTGTCTCGAGGGCTGAGAGGGACTGAAAGGCCAAAGGTGAGTGCAGCAAAGCGTCAGGTACGTGATTCTGAGGGAAAGGCACCCAAGCGTTCTGTGTATTATTTTCATTCTTGTAACTTTCTGTAAATTGGAATTATTTTAAAACAAAAGTCAAGAACTCAACCAGTAACCGAGAAATATGCAGTAAACAACCTTATTGGCTCCTCTAAGCCCTGGTCCCTGTGCTTGTTAGGAGAAATCCTTACATTCTGTAAAAATGAATCGCTGGATCAAAAGACAGCATTGTTCAAATTGTTGGGCTGATTTTGTCAAATTGCCAGGTAGCTTCTGGTGCATGGAACCTCTTAAGAGAGGGTCACTGAAATGAGCATTGTTGAAGGAGGCGGAGGGTCGCAGTGACGGAGTCTGGTTTGGGCACGAACTCTCTTTTCCGGGCCCTTTATCTTCCCATTGCCTGTGGAGGTGGGGCAGGAAGGCAGAGTGGTCACTGTAGGCCTCTTGATTTGCTAGGGCTGCATAAACCAAGTTATGGCCAAACTAACAGGGTGAAGGCCTCACACCAATCCACCTGCTCCCCGCACGGGAGGCTGGAGACGGAGATCACGGTGTCAGCGAGCTGGTTCCTCCTGCGGGTTCCAGGAGAGGATCTGTTCCCAGCCTTGCTCCCGGGCTGGTTGCTGGCTATTTTCTTCTGGTTCTCTTCATGTTCTTTTTCTGTCTGTGTCTAATTTATCGCTTTTTTATAAAAAGGGACACTAATCATACCAGCCTACTCTAATGACCTCACTTTAATTTGGTTATTTCTGTAAAAACCCTAAGACTCTGTCTCCAAATAAGGTTACAGTTTAAAATTTTATAAATATGTATATATTACATATATAGTTTGTTATATAAACACACATGTATATATGTATTTTATTTTTTAAACAGTTCTTATCTCTGCATTTTACATTTATTTGATGCATCGTGATTTTAAATTACAGTATGATATTTCAGTATATACATATAATGCACGATGATCAGGTCAGAGTAACTGGCATATATTACCCTGTCAACATTTACCTCTCCTTTGTGCTGGGCATGTCCTAAATCCTCTCTGCTTTCTATTATGAAATAAACAATGGGGCAGGGGTTGTGGCTCAGAGGTAGAGAGCGCTTGCCTATCATGTGTGAGGTACTGGGTTCGCTTCTCGGCACCACATGTAAAAGAATAGAATAAAGGTCCAGTGACAACTAAAAAAATTAAAAAAAAAGAAATGAACAACTCTTGTCGCCCACGGCACCCTCCCGTGCTATAGAACATGGAAGCCCTTCTTCCTGCCCAGCTGCACCCAGGGCCAGTTAACCATCCTCTCGCCATTCACCTGTGGCCTCCCCAGCCCCTGGCAACCCCTGTTCCACTTTTTCTTTCTAGGAGATCAACTTTTAAGCTTCTGTGTATACGTGCGAACATGCCATATTTGTATGTCTCTGCCTGACTTATTTCATTAACGTGATGTCCTCCAGGCTAATCCGTGTCGTAAGGCCACTTTTGGAGGAGTTGAGAGTTGGGACTTAACCTAGGCCTCGTGGATTTGGGTGCACAGCCAAGATCTGCTCTTTAGCGTCCAGAGCTTCTGCCCTGAGCCTGGATCCTGCTCCTTTCCATCTAGCTCTGCTCACATCAGCAACCTGGCTCAGGGCTTCTGGCTCCCACCAGGCATTCTCTTCAGATTGCCGGCAAAGATGCCTGATGGCTGAAGAGCAGATGGTGGCTCCCAGCACACTCCATTAGCCAGTGGGGAGTGGAGGAAGCTTGGACGCAGGATGGGCTCACCTTTCCTTAGCACTCCTCTCTGCAGCCCAGCTGCCGCCGTGCCAGTGTTTGTGAACTGAGTGTGTGTGGAATGTTGTTTCATGTTTGCGGACACCGTCCTGTGAACATGTCATATTCTTCTCCTTGCACCCAACTCACAAACCATTTCTAAGATTATGGCTCTTGGGAAGGGTGGTGAACTCTGCTCAGGGGGACAGGGGATGCAAGGGGAATCCAGCTCAGGACAGCTCAGACTCAGGGACTTCTGCAGGCAGGGGACAGAACTGCACGCACATACAGCTGCACGTGGCAATGGTGAGGACGTGACCCGGAAGCGTCTGCAGGCTGCAGGAGGCAAGCAGCCCATCCTGTGAGGACACATGAATGGAAAGAAGGAGTGGACGTCCCTGATGCAGTAGGGGCCAGCCCAGCCACAGACCAGGCTGGGAGGGCTCGTGGTTCACGCTCTCTGTCCCTGCCTCGCAACCTAGCAGACTGTGTTAAAACCAGCCAGAGTCAGTGGCAAGCAGTGCAGATTTGAAAGGCCTTCCTTTCTCTGAAGGTGTTCACATTAAACCAAAATCTGGATTAAAACTTGCATGTGGCTACAACTCCCCGTGGGCTGTCCAGTCAGTCAACAGTGGGCTGGAGTGGTGTGTCTGCACGTGGACGCACCCGCCACGGCCTCGCGGACACTCCAAGTATCCTTCCATGGCACATGCTGGGGCTGTCCTGTGGGCTTTGCTGCATCCAAATATTTTCTTTTGAATTGAAAATCCCAGAAGCCCCAAATCATCAGAATGTAATGAACCGGGTGAAAATCAGATTTAACATGCATCTCTGCAAACTCTACACTTAGGTGAGGAGGCAGGGGCTGAGGGAGTCCTTTGGGAAAGGAAGGCAGGTGGCAGGTGGAGGCAGCCAGACCATCCACGAGAGCAAGTAGAGGGCATGAGGAAACGGCAAAGGCCCAGATGGCACCTGAGAGTCCAGGGGAGCCCTCCTGGGGACCCAGCTCAACTGAGGAAATGAAGTCACAGAAACTGAAATCATCCCTCCATCAGTCCTGACTCCAGGTCATTTTTTTTCCTACCCCCACCCCACTTCCGGTCTGTACTGGGTTGAATGATGTCCCTCGAGAATTCATGTCCATCTGGAGCCTCAGAGGGTGACCTTGTTTGGAAATGGAGTCACAGCAGATATATTTGGTGAGAATGAGGTCATAGTAGATTCAGGGTGGACCTTGACCCAACCACGGGTGTCCTTATAACAGAGGCACAGTGGAGCGGCGTAGGGAGGGAGGCCCTGTGCCCATGGAGGCAGAGGTTAGAGACATGCCTTCTAGTGACCACCCTCCTTACACCCAGCCCAGGTACATCGAGAGCTAGGGGGAGGCAGAGACCAATTCTTCCCAGAACCCCGAGGGGACACGACCCTACTGACCCATTGATTTTGGACTTCTGGTCTCCAGAACTGTAAGAGAGAAATTTTCTGTTGTCTTAAGTCACTCGATTTGTGGCCATCTGTTACAGCAGTCCCAGGAAAATAATATACCTTCAAAGCGGCACCTCAGGAAATACAAAAGGGGAAACCTTGTTGTTTTCTTGGCTGGCCTGTGAGTCACTTAGAGGGGTCAGTCTTGCACTCCCAAGTGACTTGTGTCATTGAAAATGGGTTGGTTTCGGTCTGAAGCTCTGAGCTGTCAGGGTCACTACGAGGCCTTGCTCTTTGTCTCTCTGCAATCGGGGGTTTGCAGAACAAAATCTCGGATGGTTCTGCTCCAGGGGAAAGGCAGCTTCCCCAGGCGTTCAGCTGAGCTCTCAGCGCTGGGCCTGGTGCTCAGGGGTTCCCTGGCATCCGGATGAGGAGGCTTTGGATGGGCAGAGATGGGGAGGGGCTGGAGCAAGGCCTGGGGTCGGGTGTGAGGGGCACCCGTGGACTGACCGAGTGAGTGCAGACATCAGGAGCGGGAGGTGACGCGGGGGTTGGCAGCAGCCCAGCAAGTCCTCCTAGGCACGTGGCATGCTGGCAGGGCCATTTAAGAGCACTGTCCTCGTATCAGTTTGCGGAGTGGGTTAGAGGAGGGGGAGCCTGCAGACCGGGAGAGAAAAGGACACCCACCGGACAGCCTGTTTCCCAGGCGTGGTGCTGTGACGAGGCTCCACAAACCACGGCCAATGAGACGGTCCCAGCCAAAGGCGACCGAGGGGAGACCTTGGCACTCGGTTCTCGACTGGGACTCTTGGTCGTGGCCTCCGTGAGTCACAGGCTCCTCATGGCTGCCTCGTTTTCCACCTCTGGAATACTTCAGGGGTTGGACAGCAGGTGCAGTTCAAACGCAGAAGTGGTGGCCGAACCCGCGAGAGCCCGCGGCAGGGCCTTCCTGCTGCCCAGCGTCTCCCCCTCGCCGCCACTGGCCTTTGGATGTTTGACAGCAGATAGGTCTCCCTGTCGGCTTTTTGTCAAACACAGGGGTGGTGCCTCTGTGCGCGGGGAAGGACTCTGGATTATTTTTCCTCTCTGCATTTCCTTTCCAGTTCTTTGAGGACAAATTTCCTACACCCAGTAGCCATTCAGAAGGGATGAGGAGTGCAGCCAGGGGCTGTGGCAGAGGAGGTGATATTTGGCAGAAATCGGACCCTTCAAAGCTGGTGTGAGAGCAGTTGCTCTGCAGCTTCAAGGAGGTGCAGGCCTGGAGCCTCTGGGCCTCACTGTGCTTTTATTTTTGTTTATAGTGCTGTGTTTTCTTTTTTAAGGTGTTTACTGTTTCACCACATGACATGGGGTTGTCCCTTTTAAAGTGACTCGTTGCATTAGCACATCTACAGTGCTGTGTAACCACCGCCTCTAATTCCAAGCGTTTTCGTCACCCTAGAAGGAAATTCTGGCCCATTAAGCAGTTACTCTCCCAGGCTTCCTCCAGCCCCTGGCAACCCCCAATCTGCATTTTTCTCTTGGGATTTATTTATGGTCATTTTGTGTAAGTGGAATCCTACACTCTAGGACTTTTGTGGGGCTTCTTGCACTTAGCTTAATGCTTTTAAGGTTCATTTGCCTCACAGCATGTGCCAGTAACTCATCCTTTTGATGACTGCATAGTATTCCATCATATGGGTTACACTGCAATTTGTTTATGGATGATTTACCTGCTGATGGGCATTTAGCTGTTTCCTCCTCTTGGCTATTGGGAATAGTATTGCCATGAATATGCATGTGCATATATTTCTGCTTGAGTGTCAGTTTTCAGTTCTTTGGGGGTCCCACCCAGGAGGGAGTGGACTTGCAGGGTCACGTGGGACTCCTGTGCCTAACGTTTTGAGGAAGTCCTGCAGCAGCTGCATCATTTCTTGTTTCCACCAACGGGGCACCAGTGCTCACTCGTACGGTGCCATTTGTTTTCAGGAGAGCTTTCTTCTCGGCATATGAACTGCAAGGAAGAAAACAGGAAAACGATTGCGTATTGGGATGTCCTCCCTCAGCGTTGGCAACTTGCTCAATGGCTTTTCTGCTTCCTCTAAAGCTGGCACAGCCCTCGCCTGGGCTGAGGCACCCCGTAGCAGTGCTTCCCGACCTTCCTCACTCAGGGCATCTGCAGCGAATGAAAGCTTTTGTGCAGACGCAGAGGAGGGTGCCCACGGCTTTGGGCGAAGGGTTTGGGCAGTGGTGTTCTGAGCCCGAGGGGGTCGCAGACCCCCACACCCGCTGCTGACCCATCTGTGACACGCCGCTGCACGGTGGCATCTGGCTTGGGAAACTTTCTTTTCGAGGGCTGTTACGGGTTCAACACCACAATTAGGAAGAAAATCTGCACCTTAGTCTTAAACGTCATTTATTTGTATGGCAGGAACGCGTGCAAAGTAGTAAGGAAGATGATAACCCGCTGCTCAGGGAGGGAGAGGCCAGCACACAACTTTTACGCTAAGTTTTTAGATTTGTCACGGATCCAAACACAAAGTGCCATTGATTTCCACTGAGTTCAGTTCATCCAAGCAAGAGTTAAGCTATGACAAAGAGGATCTCCTCTTTGCCTCAGTCGCTTATGACATCTAAGTGGTGCATTAAATGAAGAAGGTTACCTGTGCTACTCTCACCAGAGATGAGCGGATGATTCCTGTGGCTACATGTAATATCTATTCATTGGTTTATAGATCCAGAACACCGTAGAGAGTTTCAAGAGACCAGGTGATATAGGAGGTCTGGAGTTTGTATAATAAATCAGAACCAGCTGGAAAAGCTTTCAAAATGCTCCCTGGACTGTTGTCTATGCTTCAAAGAACCTTCTTTGGAAAGTGCACAATTGATCTCATTGTCAATCCCTTTGTTTTGAGTAGAGGTAGAAAAGGATTTGTAGTCAGATATCAGTACCCTGAACACCCACATCTACAAAATGAAATACGCCTTCATGGCAGAAGCAGAACAGGCTTTGGTCTTTGTAAGTCCTGGGAAGAAGAGCTTACTGGGAAAGTTGGGGGGAGGCAGTGGAAAGTCAATAACTGTCAAAGCTACTGATTATTTCAAACCTAAAAAGAGTCATCAACTGCTACTAGTCAATGGAATCATGGCTACAGAGTGGATGGATCAAACAAATACACTGCAAAGGCTGGCAGGGAAAGGCTGCATAGTTTGAAATAAAAAGAAAAAATAAAAATGTAAGAGGTAATTCTTTGTCCTCATCTCTTAATAAGTTCCATATCCTGCAGGGTTGGGAACAGTATGGGGAACATAATGGGTGCTTGGCATGTTTGCTTTAACTATAACAAATACGTGATGAGGGTACTTTATAAAGAAAATAAGTCTAGATAATTCACAGATTTGGAGGCTGAAAGCTTACGCTCAAGCCTTCCTATCCACTTGGTTGCTGCTGGAGGTCTTCTGGGTAGCATCAAGGCAGGAGGGGCCCAGGGGTCAAGTTCCCTCTTTCTTATCTATAATATAATACGAAGCTGCTCCCCCGCCCCTTTACGCAGGACTCATTTCCCCGCCTCCCATCTTACAGCCTAGCTTGTCAGTCTGTGAACATTCTAGCTGGCTGTCGGTGCATCAGTCAGCCTGCAAGTATCCTGCTCAGTGATTGGTGCCTTGTTAGCCCCCCGAATTCCACTGCTTAAGAATGGCTCCCCCGCCATTTTCTCTCTCTCTCCTCCTCACTTTCAGGCTCTCTCCTCCTGGCTTGCACTCTCTCTCTTGCACACAGCGCTCTCTCTCTCTCATTGTCTCTCTTACCCTGCAGGGAGACACTCTGCCTGTTTGCTTAATAAACTCTCTTATGTGAGATCCCTGTCCAGCGTGGTTTGTGGGTTCTTACATTAGCAACTCACTTTCATGGGAACTAACTGGGGTCCTCCAAGAACTACCCTAATGTCTTCCTAGGTCATGCTTCCAGTGACCTAACCACCTTCTACTAAGCTCTAACTTTTAAAGGTCCCGGCACCTCTCACATGGAGGACAGACTTCCAACACGTGAACCTTTGAAAGACACAAGGTCATATCTGAACCACAGAAGAACTCAAGCCATGTTTGCTGAATGAATAAATGAATGAACCCAAGTGCTGCTCTCTACCCACTGCCAAGCCCCAGGAAAATAAGCAAAAACAGGGAGGAGAAATCCAACCAGCGTCAAATCCAAGGACAAAATGGAGTGTTAGAAATGCAGAGCATTTTAAAAACTGAGAAAAAGTCAAACAAAAACAATTAAAAACTACTCAGTGATACAGCAGGAGGATTACCAGCTTGGGAATCAGGACACCTGAGTTATATACTAAATATTCTTCAAGATGGTACATGTATCAGGAAAGCACTTTAAATCAGCAAGGAAAGGAATAAAGCTTCACTAGACAATAGGAACGACTGGTAAGAACGCAGGAAAAAGTATCCTTGTAGGACACCAAGTCCTACTAAATAAATCCCAGTTGCACTAGAGAGTTAAATGTAAATGAAAGAAGTGTGGTTATCTATAAGAAAGCAGAACTGTGTTCTTACTGGCCCTTTCATGTGAGGAAATTGTACTTATAAGATGGAAAATGCAAGGCCGTACTTGGCGGGTTGCCTTCTCCCCTCTCCCCACTTCCAGCACCCCTCCCTGCTCTCCCCAGCAGCACTGGTGAATTCCTTTCAGGTCCTTGGGACAGAAAAGATACCACGCCTTATAAATTACCCTGAGACTTGCAGTTTCCTTCAACATTGTGCCTTGGAGAGCTATCCGTTTTGGTATATATTGATCTGCTTCTTTCTAACTGCTCAATGCAGGATATGAGGACAAATGGAGGAACATCTTGAAAACCCAGAGGGAGAACGATTTCACACTAGACACGCACCAGAACTCTACGCCTGAGACGTCTGTAAGGTCGGAGGGGAAGTTACAGACACTTTTGGACCCGGAAGAACACCGTTCCCTCTCCCGTGTTCAGGAGTTACTGAAGGATGTGCTCCAACAGTGAGCAAATGAGCAACCCAGGGCACGCGAAGTGGACCCTGTGCAGCACTTGATCCCTCTCAATCCTCCCCTTAGGTGTCTGTCTCTCTCTCTCTCCCTGTCCCTCTCTCTCCACTTCTCATGTTTCCTGCTATGTCCTTGGAGACTCTCACCCCTCCGTGTCAGGCCCCCACAAAGCCCTGGCAATCCAATGCTTTCTTTGTCTTGGGGCTCACCCGCCTTGCTCTGGGAACTTCTTCCTGCATGGTCAGTTCTCTGGGTTTGAAGATCTCTTTTCCCGCCCCCCTGCATTTAACACTGTGCAGGTATTAAATCCAGGCACTAGATTAAAAAAAATTCTCTTGGCTGAGTAAATCCAACTTCCAGATTTATTTTTCTACCACGTTTCTGTCTGAACTTACTTTTAAATTTTTCCTTTAATAGTTCCTCATTTAGCTTTTCTTTAGTTTACTTTGTTGGCCTCTCCCTAATTCTTAAAATCAGATGCTTAATTAGCTTTCATTCATCTTTTGTTTTCCTCTCTTTGTAATTAAGAGAATTTCCGGGTTCTTGCTGAGTTTTGTACATTGTTTTTGAGATAGTATGTGTTTTGGTTGAGCCATTTTCTTTGACTCAGAATTGTCTGTGAGGAGTGTTTTGTGTGTTTTTTTTTTTTTTTCCTGGTGGAAGGGCCCTTTTGCATTTTGACTGGAATTTCAGTTTATAGTTCTAGTGCCGAGGGATGATAAAGTCTTCCGACCTGTTCTTACTTCCTGAAGACTTTCTTTGTGGCCTAACCATGTTCAACTTTTATGGTAGTTTCATGGGCCCTTTGAACTGCAGGTATTTTCTTTATTGTCAGGTTGTATTTGTGAGTATATGCAGGTGTGTACTTGTGTATGCATAAAGTCGACTCCATTAATTGTGTTATTTGGGTATCTGTTTATGTACCTGCTTTATGCACAGATATGAAGAGCTATGTGTCTTTATTGTGAAATTGCACCATTTTAACTTAATAAAATGCTCATTTTTGTCTTTTTTAAGGCTTTACAGTCTGTCCTGCGTTGTTTTTTGGGTACTTTTCCCCATGATTTTTATTGGTGCATCACAATTGTATATGAAAATGGGATTGTGGTCACATCCTTGTGCACACGTGGTAACTAGGTAACATTCCCCGGTGTTTCCCTTTCCTTCCTCCTCTCTCTCCCTGGTCCTTTCCCTCTATTCTGTTGGTCTCATTTCCATCTTCCTGAGATCCTTGCTCCTCCATCTTTCTTTTCATTTTTCCTTGCTAGTTTTCACATTTGAGGGATTCAACTTAACATAACGCTCTCAAGTTTCAAACATGTGTCTGCAAATGACATAATTTTATTTTTCTTTATGGCTGGCTGAATTAAACTTCATTGTGTATATATACCACATTTCTAAAATCTGTTCATCCATTGATGGACATCTAGACTGATTCCATAGTTGGGCTCTTATGAATTGTGCTTCTATAAACGTGTGTACATGTGTATCACTATAGTGTGAAGACTTTGATTTTTTTAAAAATTATTTTTCTTAGTTGTAGATGGACACAATAGCTTTGTTTTATTTTTTTATTTATATGCGGTGCTGAGGATCGAACCCAGTGCCTCACACATGCTAGGCACGTGGGCTACCACTGAGCCACAACCCCAGCCCCATGACTTTAATTCTTAAGGATAAATACTGAGGAGTAGTATAGCTGTGTCACATGGTGGTTCCATGCCTAGTCTTTTGAGGAAATTTCATAGTTGAGTTCTACAGTAGTTGTACTGATTTACAGTTCCATCAAGCGTGTAAAAGTGTACCTTTTCCCCCACATCCTTTCCAGCATTTATTATTTATCATCGTGCTTTTGGTTTGCATTTCCCTAATTACTAAAGATATTGAGCATTGTTTCATATACTTTTTAGCCATTTGTATTTCTTCTTTTGAGAAGCATCTGTTTAGTTCATTTATCTGTTCAGTTCCATTATTTGTATTTTTGGTGTTATGTTTTTTGCATCCTTTATACATCCTGGATATTGACTCTCTGCCAGTGGAGTAGCTAGCAAGGGTTTCCTCCCATTCTATAGGCGCTTCCCTCACAGTCTTGTTTCTCTTGCTGTGCAGTTTGTTAATTTAATGCCATTCCACTTATTAATGCATGGCATTATTTCCTGAGCTTTAGGAGTTTTATTTAGGAAGTCCTTGTCAGTGCCTAGATTTTGGAGGGTTGTCCCTATGTTTTCTTCTAGGAGTTGCAAAGTTTCTGGTCTAATTTACATGTCATTTTCAGTTGACTGTTGTACAGGGTGAGAGATAAGGGTCTCGCCTTATTCTTCTACATAAGGATAACCAGTTTCCCAGGACCATTTGTTAAAAAGGCTGTCTTTCCTTCAATGTATAGTTTTTGTGCCTTGACACAGATCAGATGACTATATCTGTGTGGGTTTTTCTCTGTGTCTTCTATTCTGTACCATTGGTCTATGTATCTTTTTTTTTTTTTTTTAGTGCCAGTAGCATGCAGCTTTTGTTACTCTAGAACAGAAGTATAATGTGGTCAGGTATTTTGATGCCTCCAGCAATTCTTTTCTTCCTTCTTTTCTTTCTTTCTTCCTTCCTTCCTTTCTTTTTAAATAATTGCTTTGTCTATTTTGCTCTTTCATTCTTCCGAATGAATTTAAGGACTGCTTTTTTCCCTAGTTCTTTGAAGAATGTAATTGGTATTTTGATGGGGATTGCATCAAATCTGTATATTGCTTTTGGTAGTTTGGTCATTTTAACATTGTTAATTCTGCCTATCCACGAACATGGGAGAGCTTCCATCTTCTGAGGTGTCCTTCACTGCTTCAATGTTCTTCAGTTTTCATTATAGAAGTCTTTCATCTCCTTGGTTATATTCATTCCTATGTATTTTATTTTTTGAGGCTATTATGAATGGCATTGTTTTCCTGATTTCTTTCTCACCAGATTCATTATTGGTATATAGGAAAGCTAATGATTTTTGTATGTTGATTTTTATCCAGCTACTTTGCTGAATTTATTTATTAGCTCTATCTGTCTTTTGGTGGAGTTTTTGGACCTTCTAAGTATAGGATCATATCATCAGCAAAGAGTGATAATTTCACTTCTTCCTTTACTATCTTTACCTTCTCTTGTCTAATTGCTCTGACTAAATTTTTAGTACTATCTTAAATAGAAATGATGAAAGTGGACACTCCTGTCTTGTTCCAGTTTTTAAAGAAAATGCTTTCAGGTTTTGCTCATTCGCTATGATGTTGGCTTTGGGTTTGTCATATATGGCCTTTATGATGTTGAGGTAAATTCCATCTATGCATAGATTCTTCAGTGTTTTTATCATGAATGGGTGCTGAATTTCGTCCAACTTCCTCTGCATCTATTGAGACGACTAAGTGATTGTTAATTAATTCTATTAATGTGGTGAATTATATTTATTGATTCACATATGTTAAACTATTCTTGCATCCCTGCAAGAAAGCCAACTGTGTAATCGTGTACAATTTTCTTAATATGTTCTTAAATATGACTTGCTAACATTTTGTTAAGGATATTTGCATCTAAGTTCATCAGGGATATTGGTCTATAGCTTTCTTTCCTTGATGGGTCCTTATCTGGTTTTGGTACGATTGTGATACTGGATTCATAGAGTGAATTTGGAAGTGTTCTACCTTTTTTTATTTCATGGAATAATCTGAGAAACTTTGGTATTAGTTCATCTTTAAAGATCTGGTAGAATTCAGCTAAGAATCCATTTAGTCCTGGAATTTTCTTTGCTGGAAGGAATTTTATTACTGCTTGCTTGTTATTGGTCTGTTTAGGCTTTATATACCCTTTTGCTTCAATTTTGTCAGGTCATGTGTCTAGAATGTATCCATTCCTTCTAGATTGTCCAGTTCATTTATTTATATTTTTTTGGGTACTAGGGATTGAACTCAGGGGCACTCAACTACTGAGCCACATTCCCAGCCCTATATTGTATTTTATTTAGAGACAGGACCTCCCTTTTTGCTGAGGTTGGCTTTGAACTCAAGATCCTCCTGTCTCAGTTTCCTGAGCCACTGGGATTACAGGCATGCACCTCAGTGTCCAGCTAGATTTTCCAGTTTATTTGAGTATGTTTTTAAAAATAGTCCCTAATGGTCCTCTGGATTTCTGTGATGTTTGTGGTGATATATTACTTTGGTATCTGTAATTTTATTAATATGGGTCTTCTCTCTCTCTTTTTGCTATTTTGGCTAAGGGTTTTTAATGAATCTTGTTTATCCTTTTGATGAGTCAACTCTTTTGTTTCATTGATCCTTTGTGTTGTTTTTTAAATTCTCTATTACATTGACTTAAGCCACTATCTTAATTATCCTTCCTTCTATTGATTTTGGAGTTGTGATTTTTTTTAGAGCCTTGAAATGCATCATTAGGTTGTTTATTTGTGAATAGTGAATTCAGTTGTTCTTGGATAAAATATTCTTTAACTGTCTGTTAAGTCTATTTGACTTGTAAACTTTCATCTTAGAACTGCCTCATAGTGTCCCAGAAGTTCTGGTATGTTGAATCCATATTATTATTTGACACTACGAAATTTTATTTTATTCTCTGTTTTTTTCCCCCTACCACCCACCCAGTCAGAATTCAATAGTATATTGTTCAATATCCATATGTTTATATAGTTTCTGTAGATTTTTTGGTGTTTATTTCTAATTTTATTCCATTATGATTAGGTAAGATGCAAAGTATTCTTTTGATTTGTTTTTGCATTTGTCAAGAGTTCTTTGTGATTTAAAATATGGTCTATTTTGGAGAACTTTCCATGAGAAGCTGAAAAGAAAGTGAATTCAGCTGTTCTTGGATAAAATATTAAATCTATTTGGTTTATATTAACTTTTAAATCCAAAATGTCTTTACTGAATTATGTCTGAATGACTTATCTATTGGTGAGAGAGGTGTGTTGAAATCACCCATCATTATTGTACTGGAGTCAGTCTGAGTCTTTAAGTTTAATATTGTCTTCTTTGTGTAACTAGGTGCATCAACATTTTGTGCATATTTACTACTTTTATATCTTCTTCTTTTTTTTTTTTTTTTTTTTTTTTTTTTTTTTGCAGTACTGGGGATTGAACCCAGGGCCTTGTGCTTGTGAGGCAAGCACTCTACCAGCTGAGCTATCTCCCCAGCCCCTTTTATATCTTCTTATTGGATTGTTTCCTTTATCAATATAAAGTAACCTTCTTTGTGTCCTCTGATTAATTTTGACTTGAAATTTGCTCTGTCACTATGAGAGTAGCTACTCCTGCTTGTTTTGGGACTCCATTTATATGTATATGAATTTCCCTCCTTTCACTTTTAGCCTGTGTCTGTCCTTGCCTATATGGTGAAACTCTTGCAAACAACATAAAATTGGGTCTTATTTTTCAATCCATTCTGCCAGCCTATGTCGTTTAAGTGGAGAATAGAAACCATTTACGTTCAATGTTATTATAGTGAGATGGTTATTAATTCCTGTCACTTTGATTTATTGTTAATGTTTAATTTGGTCCTTTTTCTCATTTGCTTAGCTACTCTTCAAATGAGATTTGTTCATTTGTGAGCTCTGGATTTGTTTTTGATATCTTCTGTGTTAGTATTTCTTTAAGTATTCTCTGTAATGCCAGTTTATTAGTCATGGCTTTTAGGTTTTACTTCTCTTGGAAGGCTTTTATTTATGTTTGATTCTGAAGAATAGATTTGCTGGATATATCAATTTTGGTTGACATTTATTTTCTTTTAGGGTTTGGAACATTCTAAATCTTCTTGTATTTTAGAGTTTGTACTGAAAATCAGAAATAATCATGATTGACTTGCCTCTAAATGGGATGTGACTTTTTTTCTTTGAGTTTTTAAAAATTCTGCCCTTATTCTGTATATTAGGCATTTTGATTATAATGTATCTTGGAGAGGCTCTTTTTTGATCTTGTCTATTTGCAATTTTAAATGCATCTTGTACCTGAATGTCCATCTCATTCCCAAGGTCTGGAAAATTTTATTATTTCCTGAAGAGATTATTCATGCCATTAGACCACATCTCACAACCCTCTTCAATTCCAATGGTTCTTAAATTAGGTTTCTTGATTTTTTTACCCTAGAGTTCTTGTATATTCTGGTTATGGTTATTTTTTTCTTTTGTTTAATATTATCTGACTATTCAAGACTGGAGACTTGGTCTTCTAGTTCTGCAATTTTATCTTCACCATGGTCTAGTTTACTAGAGAGACTTTCAACTGAACATTTTGTTTGGTTTATTTGTTTTATTTCAAATATTTCTGTTTGACCCTTCAACAGATGGATGGATAAAGAAATTGTGGTATATATGCACAATGGACTATTACTCAGTCATAAAGAAGAATAAGATTATGGCATTTGCTGGTAAATGGGTGGTGTTGGAGAATATCATGCTAAGTGAAATAGGCCAAGCCCCCCCAAAAAAGGCTGAATGTTTTCTCTGAAAAGTGAATGACAATATGTAATGAAGGAGGATGGCGGGGGATGGGGAGGAGAGAAGAATGAAGGAACTTTGGATGGTGTAGAAGAAAATGGTGTGGGATGGGGGTAGGGACAGAAAGATAGTAGAATGAGAAAGACAGTATTACCCTATGTATATATATATATGATTACATGAATGGTGGGAATCTATATTGTGTACAACCACAAAAATGGAAAGTTGTACCCTATTTGTGTACAATGAATCAAAATTCAATCTGTAAAAATAAAAATTTAAATAAAAAAGATTTCTGTTTGGTTCTTTTAAATATCTTTGTCTCCTATTGAATCTCAGACATATCCTGTACTGAGGGCATTAATTCACTAAGTTGTTTTTCTGTGTTCTCTTGGAATGCATTGATAATTTTTATAAATAATCTTTGGAATTCTTTACCTTATATTTCATCCACTTCAATATCTTTGGAGTCAGTTGCTGATGAATTATGAACTTTAGGAAGTGAAATGTTACCTTTTTTATTCATATTTCTTATATTCCTGTGTTGGATTGTATATCTGTAAGGATGTATTTCTCTTGCACTCTTAGATGTGAGCTTTATTAGGGCACAGCCTTCTTTTGCCAAAGTGTTGTGGGATATCAGGCTATTGTGAATTTTTTAATATATTTCCAAGTGAGCTTTCATATGGCTTCACTGGTAGTTCTTTGGTGATGAGCATTATACTTTAATGCAGTGTGTATTTTTTCAGAACTTGTGTATCCCATTTTTTCCTATGGTCTCACAAGAGTTGAGTCCTTTCTGTTGCTCAGGCAATTGTGTTGTACACAGCAGAGTATGTGGGGTACATACTCTGTATTGCTCTTCTATGCTTAACAACTCTGTATATTCTGAAGGGGTATGGGAGCAATCTGGATTGAGACTCCTGGAAGGTGTGGCATCCATAGTCTGTGTTAGTTCTGTTTTTGGTGTGGAAGTGGATATCCATGAGTGGGACTGGAGGGCCCACTCATACCTACTTGGAGCCCAGGCATTGGTTTGGGAACTTTCTCTCCCTGTTCTTTTATTAAGATATTGTTGAAGTTTGAGCATACTTAGTTTGTGGGAGGAGCTGGGTGTGCTCTTTCTTGACTGGATTTTGAGAGCAGCTCATTAACAGAGTCTCTACCTGTGAACTCACAGTGTTCCAGTGTATCCCGAGTACCTCACAGAAAAGGAGGAAACAAACAATTGCAGCAACAGCAGTGAACAACACAGCATCACAGTGAACTCCTGGTGCCCAGTCAGACACCTAAAACACACACACACACACGAGGAGTGGTGGGGCCAGCAGTTGGCAATAGCACCACAGCACCAATAAGAAATCGCCATGACTAGATCTGGCATTAAAGAGCAGGTGCCATGTATTCCATCCACAGTGCTAAGGACCACGATGACATGGAAGGTGGTGGCAGAAAACACAAACCAAATGGTCTAAAAGGCTGTTAAAGTACCGTTCATTAAGGAAAAAAAGATGTGATAGGAAAGTAGAGGAAGTTTAGAATGTTCAAAATGTGAGCGCAGGGAAAAGAGAAGAGATGTAGCCAGTGACAGCTCGAAGGATGACGGGAAAATGAACAGAAGAAATAAAATGGAGAGAGAGCGAGAGAGAGAAAGAGAGAGAGGGAGAGAGAAAAAGACAGGGAGAGAAGGAGAGAGAGAAAGAGAGGGAGAAAGGGAGAGAGAGAAAGAGAGAGGGAGAGAGAGAGAGAAAGGTAGAGAGAGAGAGAAGGAGAAAGGGAGAGAGGGAGATACAGAGGGAGAGAAAGATAGAGAGGGAGAGAGAGAGAGAGAGAGGGAGAGAGAGAGAAAGAGGGAGAGAGAGAGGGAGAAAGGTAGAGAGGGAGAGAGAAGGAGAAAGGGAGAGAGAGAGATACAGAGGGAGAGAAAGAGAGAGGGAGAGAGAGAGAAAGAGGGAGAGAGAGAGAGAGAGAGGGAGAGAGAGAGGACAAGAGAGTTTGGCTAGTAGAGGAAGGAAAAAAGGAGTGAAAGAGAAACAAGAGAAACAAACACACAAAATGAACAACTGAACTCTCAAAAGCAATAGAACAAAGAAAGGATATGAGAAAAAGTAAAAGTGTGTGTGCACGTATAACTACCTCTGGATGCACATACACACACGTAGGCGTAGACATTCACACACACACATACGTAAACATGTGTATATCTACAAACCACTTGGCATAGCAAGAACACAGAGAAAAAAAGAAAAAAATTCTTAATGAAAATGAAAGAATTGTCTCCACTGAGGTGTAAAAACCATCCTCGAGGACGGATGACCGCTGCCTGTGCGGCTGTCCTTCTTCCTGTTCCCTCCTGGGCTACCTGCACCTGAGGAGGAGAGAGGCTGGGTCTCAGCCTTTCCTGTTTGTGCTCCAGCTGGCCTGGCTTAGGGCTGGAGCGGGGAGCTCTGGCCTCCGGAAGGGGAGGTAGACCAGACGGATGCCTCCCAGCTGAGGCTGCGTGGAGTCTGCCTGCCTGCTGGGGTTTGGCTTTGGCACTTGTGAGTGGGGTCTGCTCTGGAGGGGTCAGATCAACATGTCCCTTAGGGTCTCCCCAGATTTCTGCTCCTAGGGTGGGGGAGCCAACCCTGCACCTCTCTCAAGTGTGGCCTTTGCAGGCTCAGCTTCCAAGTGCAACCACACTGGCTCTTCAGTCTGCTGTCCCTCTTGAGCGGGTCACAGGAGCACCAGACTCCTGGGGAGGCGCGTGGCACTCTCCCGGGTGCGTCTGGCTTGATTCCGTCTGGGTCCAGTCCACACAGAAGGCCCTTGTGGGGACAGTGTCTCCCTCCCGCTCCTGCGGCAGTGAGCTCAGCAGGACGGCTCCCGGGCAGCTCTCTGCTCGCCCTGGAGAAACTCAGGGCACATTTCAAACACTGCTTCGCTGTGCAGTCCTGGGTCAGCTGAGTCAGGCTGCTTTTCCGTGCTACGGGATTTTCCATGCCAAATATTTCCCTCGTGTTCCCTCTGTTTCCGGTCCCCTCCCCTCGGCACTGAACCGCACCGCTGTCACCGCTGGCTTGGCTCCAGTGTAATCTTTCTTGTCCTTTTTCAGAGCACCCACATATCTGGGTCTCTGGGAGTCTCTGAGTGTCCAATATTGAATTTCAAGGAATCCCCATCTCACCGACCTTGTTAAGCACCAGTGTTCCCGCTGCTAGAATCTGAGCCCTGGAGCAACTTGAAACGCACCCTCCCTCTCCTCTGCCACCTCGAATCTCTCAAGTGATTGAAATCACAGTCCTTGCTCTGTTTTGTTTGTACTTGATTTGAGAAATCCTTTGTTTCCGATCCTGATGAGTCATTTGTTTTTGAGTGACTGTCGTGTATGGCACAGTGCCAGGGTTTGCTTTGACTCCAACCTAGCCCTTCTGTCCCCTTTTCCTTCCTGCCTCCAACATAGATGAGTTCCGTCCCTTGACCTCCATCAATGGTAGGTGGTTTTTTATTTTTGGGGTGCTGAGGATTGAACCCAGAGGTGCTTCACCACTCAGCACATCCCAGTCATTTTTTAAGATTTGTTTTTGAGATGCAGTCTCACCAAGTTTCCTACACTGGCCTCAAACATCCTCTGGTCTCAGCCTTCGTTTTCACTGGGTTTATAGGCATGAACCTCTGTGCCTGGCTAATGGTATTTGATTTTGAAATTAGCTTTTCGTATTATTTTACTTCATATTTTTAATTTTCATAAAGTTGTGAACTAGCGGGTCTGTTTTATTTGAAAAATTTCCTGAAGTTTAGAATGCTGCTTTTATTCTAATGGCTACTTTTATAATCACATCTAAAATAATACCCTTGGTCCTCCATTTTTTTACTCACTATGTGCTTGTTCCTGTCAATAAAGATAAGATCGCCATGTTTATTTCTTTTTCCCTCTTCTGCCACACAGTTTTAGTTAATAATAACCATTTGTTTTTGTGTTTATCTTTGTAAGGTAGCAATTCTTACACTTCTAATATCTAGGCACATTTTTGCTGCTTTCAGAATTCATTGACTTACTTTTTCTTGGCGTATATGGGCTCATTTTTGTTTCTTTCTCTTGACTAACCACATCTTTCCTAGGTGCCTGTTTTTCAGAATTTCCTTTATGGAAATAATGATTTCACTGATTCTTAAAATTTATGGTGAAAATTTAAAATTTTTATTTAGCACTTAGCTGCATCCCCAGTCTTTTTTAATTTTCATTTTGAGATAGGGTCTCGCTAAGCTGCCGAGGCTGGCGTGGAACTTGCGCTCCTCCTGCCTCTGCTCCTGCGTAGCTGGGATTAGAGGCGTGTGTTGGTACTCCAGACTTACCTTCTTTCTTTTCCGGTGATGGTCCTTCCCCTGCTGATGCATTTTGTTGCTCTTTTGCACGCTGCTTTCTCCGTCACCTTCAGATGAAGGCTGTGCTAGTTTCTTTTATTGCTTATCATCGACTGCCATATTTTCCTTGATTCGCTGGTAAGTGGCTCTTTTGGGGAGCGGGGTAGGAGATCTTTTCAGAGAGTTTGCTTCCTGGGATATGGCTTTAACTTATTATTATTATTTTTGAAGTCCTTTCTCTGCTTCTTCCAGCCAGACGTGATCAAGGTGAGTTTTGCTGCTAGGTCCACCCACCTCCCGAATTTCAGGTCTCTGGTAGATAAGGGACATGCCATCCACGCCATGGGGCTGCTTGCCTTTGGGGAGAGCATTTGTGGAATTCCTTGGAGTTCTGATAGCATTCTGTCTTCTCTTTCTTCCATATAGCTTCTGCTCAATTTCAGCAGCATGGACATTTATCAATCTTGACATACGTGTAAAGTCTTCCAATTAAACTTTTCTCCATTTTTTTTTCAGGGGGTGGTGGCACCAGGGAATGAACTCAGGGTCACGCGACCACTGAGCCACATCCCCAGCCCTATTTTGTATTTTATTTAGGGACAAGGTCTTACTGAGTTGCTTAGCACCTTGTTGTTGCTGAGGCTGACTTTGAACTTTTGATCCTCCTGCCTCAGCCTCCCTCGAGCCGCTGGGATTACAGGTGTGCACCATTGCTCCTGGCACTAATTTTAATGAGAATGAAATTTCTGTTTTTAAAAATGTTTCCTATTGTATGATTTCTAGGAGAAGTAGAGAGAGGTAGACTTACAGTCATATTGGTACTTGAAATCCATCTATGTCAGTCCCTCATTCTGTGGTGCCCTTGCGTTGAACAGAGTTCTCGAATGACTCCAAGGTTCCCTACCTGCATGGAAAGCCCATCTATTTCCTTTCTTTGAGGAGGACTGCCACCTTCAGTATGATGGACGCCCCTTCCATGACTGAGGTACAATGAGAGGAAGACGTAAAGGGACTTTGCAGAGGTCATCAAGGCCCCAGCCAGTGGACTTTAATTGAAAGAGAAGCCCTCCTGAGTCGTAGGCCTCACCTCGTCAGGTGAGCCCTGTCCAAGAAGCTCTGGAGGTCAGAGACGGGGTGTCAGAGAGGCTGAGTGGCGGAGAGGCTCTCCTCCAGGACTCGGGAGAGCAAACTCTCACTTGGCGGAGGGGCCATGAGGCAGGAGGTGCCAAGTGGCCTCTGGGAACCGAGGGCCTCAGTTTCTCAATTGCAAGGAACTGAATTCTTCACCAGCCAGGAGGTTGGAGGAACCCCAGGGCCGGATGTGGTCACGTTCGGCTGACCCCTTGACTCAGCCTGATGACCCTGAGTGGAGAGCCCAGCTGAGCCAGGCCAGGGCTCCTGGTCCAGGGGAGCTGTGGGAGTGAGCAAGCTGGCTGCTCCCAGCAGCGCCGTTTTTGGCGTTTGTTACACAGCGTGGGAAAGTAGTTACCCTCTGTGTTTCTGAATGGGCGACTCACGCTGCACTTTCTGGAAGCCTTGGTTTCAGCCGCTGTTCACGGCCTCCTGCCCTGAGGGTGGAGGTCAGTTCACTTTCTTGCTTTCCTCTCCCCATTTCTGCCCAAGTAAGGTTCCAGCAACAGGCTGACAGAGGCGCTGGACGTTGCCTCGGCCCCAAGGACGAGTCTTAACTGGGCCTGGAGGTTCAAGGCTTTCTCAGTCTTATCATCTTTTACCAACTGGTGATGAGAAACAGTTTCCAACCCTACAAGTTCTGGAATTTGTGACCTCTCAATTCTGCTTGGAAAACGGCCATTTCTTCTGTGTGCGTTTGCTTTCTTACCGTGCCTGTCCAAAGCAGCCATTAGCAAATACCCAGGGTTACCAACATGCTGCCTCCCTTTCTTTGCTAAAGCCACAGTTCATTAGTTACACTTTCTGCTTGTAGGTTTTCCCTGGTGATGGTTTTAGCAAGTGCCTTCACCACCACATAAAAGTCCTTCAACGTTGGTGTCCGTGTCACCTGTCACTCAGTCTTAACACCCATGTGCACGTTTTGTGATTCTTATGGTGGCACCTCCTTCCCGGATCAGCCTTTGAATCGCTCAGCTTTCCTATGTGGTGACCAGCACCAAACTTCCCATGGTGCACAGTGACAAAGGCTCATTTCTGCTGAGGTGACTGTGAGCTGGCAGAGTCCTGCCCTTGGTCTTCAGTCCAGGATTCAGGCTCAGACAGCCACCCTCTCTGAGAGTTAGGGACATGCTGTGTTCACACAAAGGCTCTGAAAACCTCTGGTTGAAAAGGGCACATGTCACTTCTGCTTAGAGTTTATTGGTCAAAGCAAGCCACGTGGCCTGGCTTCTTATCAGAGCCGCATGTGTGCTCTTCCCTCACGGCAGGCAGTGAGGGCCCCCTCCAGACGCCACGGCCAGCGTGTGTCAACTGGGAGAAGGTATTTGAAAGTCACACAACCGGCGACGGATTAGTTCCTAAGTTTCGAAGGAGCCCCGATAAATCAACAAGCAGGAGGCAGGAAACCAATGGAAACAGGCAAAGGACGTGAAGTGGCACTTTGTAGAGGGGGAGCCAAATACTTGTGAGCATATGGAGAGATGCTTGATCTCATTAGCGATCAGAGAAATGCACATTTATCCAGGATATCCATGCAGCTGCAGAAATGTTGAAGTTGGAAGTGGCATTGGCTTGAAGCTGGGGGACTCCGTGACTCTGGCACAGGCTGGGGCAGCTGCCCTGCAAGGCAGTTTGGGAGGCAGAGTGAAGTGGCAGTGTGACAGATGGGCATGTCCTGGGTTTGCAGGACTGGTTTTCTGGGATAGAGTGGCATCGTTTCTCCAGCCCACCCCTCCCTCCTCATGCAACCCCTGGGTTGTGAGCAAAGTCCCTTTTCAAGAGGACAGGGCCTCTCTGGCTTGCTTCATATTGCTCCCCCTGCACCGAAACAGTGCTTGGTACAGGTGGGCCCTCAGGGTGGGCTTGGTACATGTGTGTTTTAAACTTCATGGAGAATGGACTTCCCCATGAACAGTGGTATTTTCTGAATACTTTTTTGGAATCCAACTCATCATCTGATAAAAACCTTCATCATTTGGTTTAATCGGCACTTCCACACAGTGAGTCACACCGGGGCAGGAAGATATCAAACTGCTCAGGTTGCACTTATTGATCATAATTTCCTAAAATAGAAATAGATTTGGGGACGTTTCTATCTGGGGTGGAAGGAAGCTCTGATGCACACAGTCCACCAGCTAGCCTTCAGAAAGGTGGCGGAGTGCTTTCAGGGAAGGGCTCCTTCTGAGCTGACGGCTGGCGTGCCGCCCCCCTCTTGCTGGTTTGAGTCCTGGGCAATTGAGCAAGCCTCCCATGAGACCCCCCAAGGCCCAGCTGGGAAAAGAGGTGTCGAGCATTTTAAACATTATCTTCCAAGGTGCCACCGAGCGTGCCAGGCCAGGATCCAGCAGAGATTTGCCCGAGTCTGGGTCTGTGCATCTCTGGTGGCAGCTCTGATATCCGAGTGGCCACTGTTTGCAAGTCCAGGACGCTCCCTGACCCCATGTCATCTGAATTCCCAGGGCCCTTATGTGTGCTTGGTGTCCCTGGTTAGGGCTGTGCTGCACCTGCTCCTGCAGGTGCTGAGGCGCTCTTGGGTTCGGGAGCGTTGGGGCTACTGCTTATTTTTTCCCAGCTGTCAAGTTTATTTGTCTTCTTTTCTCACTTCCCACTTTACCTCATTGACTGGGAAGCAACTTTTCTCATGAACGAAGATTGTCACAATAAGCAAGCAAATTTTATAGATATTGCTGACATGGTTCTGTTACTCAGGATTAATGTAACCATGTACTATAAAAAAAAGAAGTATTCTTTTTTCTTATTTAAATTATTTATTTTTATTTTTTACAACTGCATTTGGATTCATTGCACACAAATGGGATGCATCGTTTCGTTTCCGCAATGGTACACGATGCTACTGCTCGTTTGAAACTTGCTTCGAGGGGATTCTCCAGGGCGCTGGAGATGGCAGCCACTGGTGTAGATCGTGCTACCGCTTGATTATTTTTTGCTGTGTTGTTCATCGTGCTTGTTTCTTGTGTTTAGTGCTGAATTCTGAACCTCTCAACCCTCTTCTGAGGGCAGATGGTTTACCTCGATTCTCTGCGTCCTTCAGAGCCTCTATAATGGACCTGTGTCTGTAATGGACCTGTGACAGGTTCTCAGATGACTGTAACTGAGAGGGGCAGGACTAGGCTAATGACGTACAGACTTTTCTTTTCTGAAAGAAATTCTTCCTTTCGGTGGGTCCTGGGTCGTGGGTGGTAAATTTCAGCTATTGTCTTTTGGTTCCTTGATGCTGCTGTAGGGTCTAAGTCCCAAGTCCCGTACGCTCCAAAGGCCACCCACAGTAGCAAGGGACAGTCACAGCTATCACGGAGCTTCTTAGATGTGCCTCAGCATCTGCATCATGGGGTGGCCAGAGTCCAAGACAGAGTCCTCTTCCTGAAGGAGTCCACTGAGCACAGCTCCATCTCTGGTGTCCTATGGGGCTTTTCTCTTGTGCTTCAGTTGGGGTCCAGTCAGGCTGCGGTCAGTAACTGTGGAAAGAAATGTTTCCCCTGACCCTCCCCTGCCATGGCGGCCTTGGTGTACCAAGCTATGCCTTGGGTACCAGCTTCACTACAGGTGACCGTCACTAGGCATGGCATGGGCTCCTACTCTTTACAAATGAAGGGCACTGCGTCTGTATTAGGACAGCCGTTGCCCTTCCCTTGTCTGTCTCTAAGCTGGGTGTTGGGGAAGGGGCAGTTGGAGCATGATCTTAGCCCACCCCGAAGGAAAGCAACTCTCTTCTGCCAACTCTGGTTATATTCACCCCAGCACAGAACAAGAGGCATGAGCTAGTAGCCTTGGGAAACGGTCTGCTCACCAAGCTATCTCCTAGGCAGCAAGTCATCTCAGTGATAGTGGGACTGACGGTTCTTCTGCCATAGAATTAATGTTGCTGTGACCGTTTACAGTAAAGCTATACCATATTTTTGAGTGTCCTCCCAGGGAATATCAGAGGTGGGTGGGAAGGTCTGGCCCTGGACCCTGTAGGACATGCAGAGGGAGATGCTGATGAGAACTGTAGATGTTCAGAGACGGGTTCGCTGAGGGTGAGGGCGAACGATGCCTACCCTACCTAGCCTTACCCAGCGCGCTCACCCAGGCTTCGGAGATTTTGCTCTGAAGGCACGGATCTAGTTTTATTTAGGGTTGCACTGTTGGCTTACTTAGACCATGGTGTCAGTGACTGCTGTCAGATAAGCTGGAGGAATGTTCCCTACAAGAACTTTCTTTTTCTTACTTTATTTTTTTTGTTGGGGTAGGTGGGTCAGAATAACAAACTAAGCACACTTTCTACCAGGATCCAAAGGAACGGGGTAGAAAGGCAGACTATGTTCATGAGGCACGGTGTAGGGACTGGGTCTCCCCAGTAGGGAGCCAGGTTTGGAATGCCCGATGGGTGGAGAGCGAGGTCTCCCTGTGGCTGGGAGGCAGCTGTGCAGTCTTTCGGGTCCTTCATGTGCACAATTTCAATAGCTCTTCCCCAGATGTTGGTATGGGAGCTGGACCAGGAGGTGAGTCCCCGTCCTGGTGAGTGTGGTTGTATAACAGTCCACCTGAGTTACTTATCCTCGTGGATTGCTTGTGGCCATCTCTGTTCCTCTCAGCCCCTCTTGCTCATGGGGGCTGGTGCTGGCTTCATCTGGCTGGAGAGACTCAGCTGGGGACTCGGCTCTGCTCCACGCATCTCTTATCCTTCCGGGGAATGGGCTGGCCCAGATGTCCTTCCCCTGGCAATGGAAGGAGCCCAAGAAATCAAGTGGGAGTGCAGAAGGACACTTGGCCTTGACTTGGAACCTGAGCTCACATTCTCTGCTGATTTTCTACTGCCAAAGGCACACTTGTGACCAAGCCCAAGGTGAGTGTGCATATTACCAAGGCACTTGGCCACGCGTGAGGGTACAAGAGGGTGAATAATTGGTCACTGGGGTGTTAATCACAGCACCCTATTTTACAAGTGCAGAAACAGAGACTTAGAGGTATGGTGACTTAGAGGTATGGTCAGGCCAGCCAATCTAGAAAGGAAACCTGTCCCCCATCTGTCTGGTGTGCTTTTGAATTACAAATACAACCCACGGGGAAAGAGTTGGTTGGATCCAGTTCTGTTACGGTGCCTGGTAGTGGTGAGCACTTGAATAAATTCTCTGGAAAATAGATTCAATTTTTCAAAAAGCCTCAGCTGTCAAAGTCTGATTTCCTGGTTGAGCAAAATGGCCTTGTTATTCAGATCCTTTGAGTTTAAATTTATTTTACATGGATTTATTTAAGAAATTGATTACCATTCCCTTCCATTTGGTGCTGCGGGGGTATAATTGAAAATTTAAAGACAAGAGACCGAAACGGGTCTAACTGAGGCACACGCCACCTGGGATTTGCAGGAGGGTGGAAAGCACAGGAGCCACGAGGCCCACAGGCCCATGACACTTACTCAGGTTTGACGGCCTGTCCTCTGGCATCGGTGCCTTTGGGCCTTTTACCTGATTTCCTTAAGGAGCTCCAGGGCTCTGAAAGCCGTCCGCTCTTCTCCCCTTCACAGGTGACGGCACCCAACCACAGAAGCCCCCCGATGATACTCTCTTTGCCAGGTGCCATTGGCTCAGGATGGACCCTGCACGTCCTTGTCCCGTGCTGCCGTGATAGCGACCCATTTGCTTGGGTTACAGTGTGCTGTCAAAAGTTCTTCACTCCCTCAAATCCTATCAGGAGCTCCACTGTCGAGGAGTGTCTGTGGGGATCTGGGGTGAGTCTCTGGCACCCAGGACCCTGAGCACAGAGAACGTCACCTGGAGTCGAAGCTCCCTTTATGCTGAAGGACACCGGGGAGTTCTGAGTGAAAGGGAACACCGATCTCACAGGGAACATTGATCTTCAGGCGCTGAGGCGACTAGAGGTAAGGACATCTGTGACGCTGGTGTTCAGGTGGAGGGCTGGGGCACTGGGAAGGGTGGCTCCTTCGCACAGGTGGGCCCCGGGCGGGGAGGACAGTGTCCTCGGCTTCTGGACATGCGTTCCCCTGCTGCCCTGGAGACACGTGTTCTCCACCGACAGAGTCCTCGAGTGCCAGCTGTGGCCAGGCGTCGCTTGGTTCCAGGGGGCTGTGAGCCTGCCTGTCTGCACCTGTCTGCTCCCGTCTGTGGCCACCTGCTCTGCTGAGGCACCATGGTAGGAACGCCCTGAGGTGGGTGTGGGTGCAGCCCAGCCCTGAGGTCTGCAGCTCGCGCTTGGAGCTTTCCCGTCTCTGGTCCTGCTTGTTCTCTCCTGTGACTTACCCTCCTGACGAAGGGAGCCGGCTGTCTTGGTGCAAGTCTTCCCTTGGGCTTAATGCCTGGCCTGTTTTCCTGACCTCAATCTTGTTCCCTCCTCTAAATTACCATTGCCTTTGTCTGCCTTGGATGCCCCGCCCCCACTAGCAGTGGACCCCTGGTCCAAGGGGGTCCTCACTAGATCCTGGTGTGCACGGAACATGTGGCAACTGCGCGATCTTGGGTCCAGCGTCTGCAGAGGCTGTTCAGGCACCTGCAACTTCAGGTCTCCTTCCTGCTTCTCAGAAACCTTTGCATGTTTTGCTCATTTATGCACATCCTGTGATCCACGCCCACGCATCCTGTCTGTTTATATCACACTGAGTTGTGTTTATCTGTCTTTAACACTCACTGTAAGGTCCTTCAGGTCAGTAATTTGAGCTTAATCTCATCCCTGGCCTTTATTGAGCACTCTTAATGAATTGTGATGGTTAATTTTATGTGTCAACTTGGCTGGGTCATGATATTTCAAACAGGTTTGGATGTTGCTCTAAAGATATATTTTTAAAAAAGGTGTGATTAATATTTAAAATAAAGCAGGTTACCCTCCATAATGTGGGTGGGCCTTACTCAATCAGTTGACCTTAAGAGTCAAAAGACTGATTATCCCAAGAAAGAGGAATTCTGTTTTCAGAAGACTCAAGTCACAATATCAACTCTCCCTGGGTCACTAGCCTGCCAGACTACACTGTCCATTTTGGATTTGTCAGTTCCCACACTTGTGTGATCCAAATTCCTTAAAATAAATCTTTTTCTTTCTGTATGTGCACACTTTGCGGGTTCTGTTTTTTTGAGAACCTCTAACACATGGATAAAGCACTGGGCTAAGGACAGCACGTGCCTTCTCTCGCTTAAGCCTCCCTTGCAGCTCTGGTTGTGAATGTAGGTTGGTTCCAGCCTCTGGAGACTCTGCAGGCTGAGACTTGGAGTTGCAGGTGCAGGAGGACCTCATTCTGCTGCTCTGGCTGTTGCTGCGGCCCAGCAGGTCACAGAGGTGACAGTGTTTTGCTGAGGGATGATGTGAGCAGCATAGCAGTGCTGGCAGCTGGCTCTGTATTCTGGTGTCACTCCTCTGAAGGTAGGAAGTCTGCCATGCTGTGTCTGTCCCTAACTTGGGGCCAGAGGGTCCAGTGCCGCCTTTGGCAAGTTGTGGAAGGGTGGACTCAGCTCTCACGTACCTGCCACTGAGGCACAGGCTCCCCTGGCGGGGGCACTTGGGTCTCTCCTTCTCAGAGTTCTTCCTGGAGACCCAGCTCACACTTACAACCCTTCCGGCAATGTTAGAGGTACTGAGTTCCCTGTGCAAAGCCTCTCATTCTGCTTAAAATAGGGTGGATTCTGCTCCCTGCAAGCAAACCCTGACCCCTGTGGCCACTTTAATAACTATGGAAACGTGCATTTGAGCCATTCATTGACGTGTCAATGGATCTCCCAGTTTTCGTTTCTACACGTGGTTGTGCCCAGTGGAGAGAGTCAGGAAGGAGAGGAAGCCCACGGAGAAATGTTACCAGATAAATTCCTGCATTGGTTTAGCTGGATCAGGGACAGTAGCAAGGACTGTGGTGAGTCCTTTCATGGGTGTGTTCTCTGAGTTTTACTGTTTTGCTTACTTCCACCTTGAAATCTTCTTTTCTGGCGACTGCCCTTTTATCTCTGACTGTCTGCATATTTTCTTTTAAGCCTGCTAATCTGGAGCTTTGTGTTACATGAAGATTTCTGCATAAGCTCCTTACTGGTAATTTCTGAGTGCAGGAAAATTGTCCCCTTTCCAAAATCATGTCTTTTTCTCTTATGTCATTTAATTCCAGGGCAGTGTAGATGCTGGTTTACCAACTTTATGCTTGTCACATGTTAATCAAAAAGGAGCAGAAAAATCATTTTGGAATGAAACAGTGTCATAGGCTGTACTCAGAACTGATATTTGTGCTCTAGGGACCCTTGGTCCCACGTGGAATCTTTCTCCTCATTTTAAAGATGAATAAACTGAGGGCCAGAGAAATGTGCAGATGTTCTTTGATTTTTGGTGGGGCTGTGTCCTGATGAACCCACCCTAAATTTAAAAGCCCACAAGTTGAAGATGCATCTAATACACCTAAGCTATGGGGTCATCTTGGCTTCGCAACACGGAACACTGTGGAGTGTTGCCTGTTCTCTGTGATCCGGGCTGCCTGGGAGCTGCCCTCTCTTGCCGGTGCCTGGCATCTGGAGAGAGGATGGTAGGGTATGGCATCCTCCTGGGAAGAGTTCCAAATTAAAATTAGGATGTTCTCCATTTAGCGCATATTGCTTTTGCACCATTGTGAAGGTGAAAAATTCTCAGTTGAAACGGGCTGTATCTGGGGCCATCTGTACAGGGGAATGTTCCCGAGGTTGTGGTGGCAGGGCCAGGCTGGAATGCAGGGTTATCCTTCCGGTGTGTTCTCTCCACCTGGCGTCGTTGTAACTAATTATGTATTTGGGTGCGTGTGTGTGGTCAAGGCTGCAGTGTTTTCTATCTGTTTATATGTGTACTTCTCTTCATTGAGATGACTTTATAAATAGAATTGTCATTTTCTGATAATAAGAAATGGGACATTGGGATTCTTTTTAAGTAGGTCAATCGCAATGCTAAAAATCACTGTTAGTGCATAAACACGTGCTAAATATTTAATATAAATGACATTTTAGCCATTGACTTTTTGGCTGTTATTATCATCATTATTTATTTATTTATTTGGTACCAAGGATTGAGCTCAGGAGCACTTAACCACTGAGTCACATCCCCAGCCCTTTTCGTGTGTGTGTTTTTTTATTTAGAGACAGGGTCTCACTGAGTTGCTGAGGTTGGCTTTGAACTTGCGATCCTCCTGCCTCAGCCTCCTGAGCCGCTGGGATTACAGGCGTGTGCCACCATGCCTGGCTCACCATTACTTATTTGAAGAGAGCCAGAGACATCTGGAATAGTTTAGGAGAAATCCAGTATCATGTTAGAGGGTCAAGGGCAAGTCGGTCCCATTTCCTTTGATTCTGTTCTGAATGGACCACGGCTTTGCAGAACTGTCCAGAGAGTGTTCCAAGGGAGTGGCAGCTGAGCCCACAGGAAGCTGCTCAGGCTTCAGTTGACTTGGTTGGATTGTAGAAAATGAACTCCAGACGAGGGATGAGCGTCGTGCAGCTTTGATCCTCTTTACAGAGCACGTAGAACAGCACTGTACAACTTTCGGTCAGTAAAGTCTTTCTGATAACGCTCGCTTGGCCAATGTTGAAATGTGGAGCAAACACTTAGGACAGAGTCAGAATTCTACCCGCAGTGTAGCCATCTGGTCTTCCTGTCCTCTCACTGATGGACAAATATACCCATTTCATTCGTCACCCTCAGCCTTGGATGGAGTGTCCTAGGGGACACTAGGAGATGGGGCGCTTAGTGACAGGAGTTGTTAGTTCTTTAGGGGTGTTGAGACGGAGCACACGTCTCACACAAAGACACATGAAGGGATAGCAGTGGTCATGCCATGGAGGCAGCCAGGATGGTAGAAGGGCAAGGGGGCAGCCTGCCAGAGGCCCTCCTGCCTCTTGCCTCTGCCTCCTGCCTCCATGTCCGCAGATGTTTTTGATTGTCTCCACTTATGGGGAGCATGTGCTATGGCATTTAAAGATGCTAAAGCATCAACAGTTCTGCCCAGAATACTGATAGTGTGCAGTTGGGAAAGCCTCAGAGACTGGAGGGGTGAGGGCAGACTCTAGGAAGAGGTGAGATTTAGTCTCCTTTTAAATCATACTCCGGTTTGTTCGACATTCCTTTAGTGCCTACTATTTCCCCGTGTCTCTTTTGTCCTGGAGATACGGTAGGGAATGAATACAAGAAGTCCTGTGCTCCTCCGTCTGTGCGTTAGAGGGGTAAAGGGAAAAGAGAGAAAAATGAAAATACAGTATATGATCATGCTGAGTGCACGGGGCCAGGGGACACACCACAGGGAGAGCCATCCCATCAAATGCTCAGGGAACTCTCTCCCCAGTGCAAGTGTCCTCCCAAGTACAACCTGAGGTACGTGCACACCTGAACAGGTGTGTGTCAGGAGCTGGGGTGTGGAGAGGGGCACGCTCACCTGAGCAGGAGTGCGTCAGGAGTTGGGGTGTGGAGAGGGGCACGCTCACCTGAACAGGTGTGCGTCAGGAGTTGGGGTGTTGGAGGGCACGCTCACCTGAACAGGTGTGCGTCAGGAGTTGGGGTGTGAGGAGAGGGGCATTGTTTGAGGCAGGTGGGGAGCCTTGTGCTGAAGTTTGAGGGTGAGGAGAAGGTGGCGCTGAAGCAGTTCTGCACATCGGGAAGCGAAGAGCGGGATGAGGCCGCGGAGGAGGCGGGGCCGGGAGGGCGGGGGTGTGGGGAGACTTCAGATTTCCTCCTGGACACCGCGGGGAACACGGGAACCTCTAGGCTGAAGTTCTGAAAGCAGTCAAGTGGCGGGATCGGCTCTAAGTGCTGCTGAGCGTGAGACAGGAGGAGAACCAGGCAGGGCCAAGAGGCCATCAAGGCCGATGGGCCGGGATGGACAAGAGGACACTGGCCCATGGGGTGCAGATGATGCGGGTGGTGATTTGGGAGCCGCTCACAGCTGTGAAATGAAAGGGAGACGCCCAGGCAGACGTTCGCGTCTCCGCCTGGGAAGCGTCCCCGGTGCAGGCGGCGTGCGCTCTCCGTGGGCAGCCCTTGGATCACAGCGAGCAATAACATGGGTAGCTGAGCTTGGTTTTGAACACGCGGGTTGGAGCCTCCCAAGACATGGGGCCCTGGACCTGCTGACTGGATCGGAGGCCCGGGGGGAGATGATCGTTTGAGAGTCTCAGCGGCGGCGACCACGTGCGGTGAGAACAGAAGAAAGGAGCTCTGAGAAATGGAGAAGTCAAGGGCAGGTGGGAGGAGAGCGGCTCCCTGGGAGGGCCGGCGTGCCCAGGAGGCCTGAGCAGTGCGGAGCCTGAGAACAGAGGGCGGAACCACCTGGGACGAGGGAGTGGGGTGCAGGGTCTCGCTGCTTCCTGTCGCTTGCTGGAGATGGTGACCTGCAGGCCTGTGTGGTCTCGAGTCAGCAAGACAAGTGGAAGCTGGGCTGGGGGGATGGGGAGAGGAGGGGCGCAGGGGGCTCCCACAGAGAGGGCGCTGCAGCCAGTGATCTGCTGAAGCTATTCAGCCACCACCTGGCCTGCGGGCGGAGCCGCCAGAAAGGCTGCAGGTTGGCAGGACAGTCCAGCTGGTACCGACACTGGCTGGAGCGCTGATGCACAGATTTTCCAAATAAAAAGGTGAGATAGTTTTTTTTTTTTTTTTTGAACAATCTGTGAATAAAGGTGGAAAATCCAGGCTATATGTTTGTGAAGGAAAGGCCCGTCCCTGGAGGGAGGGTGGTTACTTGGCCTACTGCGTGATGCCCAGCGGGGGGCGTGCAAGATAAGGTCAAGGTCATTGAGGGTGACCTCAAGTAACATTCTTAAAAGCTGTCATGCCTTTGAAATGAAGGTATTATAACTGCACCATAATTTGTAGCTCTTCTGCAGAAAATTATTAGCTAAAGGGAGGAAAATACACTGAAAAGATGAAGCTTTCTAAACATTGTAGATAACTTGTAAGTCTCACCTAGCAAGACACTTCCATTAGCACAAAAAATAATGGCCTTTTTCAACCAGAAGCCCGTCACAAAGGAAGAATGTAGACAGTCAAATGATTTATTTCCCTAACCACATTTGAGTTTGTTCCTGGGGAGCCCCACCTTGTGAACTGATAATTTTCTAGGCCAAGAAAAAGCAGCAGGCGTTCTTTTCAGGAAATGCCTATTTTTTAATCTTTAATTTTTTTTTTTACATGGATTTCTTTAGGCTTAGGAAATCACCTAGGTCTACGGCTTTGATATCAAGGAAACAGCTTCTTTCAATTGCTTTAACCTTTTTCAAAAAGTGACCTGTAGAGATAAATGTTCTCATGCTGAGAATCAAGGCGCTCTGCCATCTAACACAACTGGGCCGAGCAGGGAGCAGACCGTTTCCTTGAAGTGGTTTGAGAAGAATTCGAGGTCCTAGAACGAGGAAAGCAACATCTTTTAGGAAGGTCAGACTTGAGACCCATTCTCTAGACCATCCAAAAAAGTACCAAAGGAAGACAGTGCTCTCTCTCATGACAGGTTGTGGTGGAACCCAGGAACCAGCTAAGAAAGAGGATTTCCTCTCTTGGCTAAGCAGAGCCGAATTCCTGGAGGCCAGTGGAGGCAGGAGATGGGACAGGCACAGACCTGGGTCTTGGTGGGCATGGCTTGGCATGTGGGAGGTCAGAGAAGTTAGGGCGGAGCCCACGTGTAATGGGGTCCCTGAATTTCCAGCAGGAGGACAAGTTAGACCCTCCACTGGGTCCGCAGGAAAGATGCTCTGGGAGCTCAGTCAGACTGGCAGGCCATCTCTCTTCCCTGGGCCTCCGGCCACCCTGTGCTGCTTCCCTCTTGAGTGCTTTCCTCCATGGCTCGCGGCCTGGCTGTGCAGAGCCTGCCCTGGGGCCTTCCTGCTGCCAGGTTAGCAGCCCTCTCCACCTTGGCTGTGTCGTGGGCTTGTCCTCATTTTCTGTTCTCATTCAGCCTCTTTGGTTTCATAACCCACCTGTACCACGGGGCTTTGATATTGGCTATGAATGACTTCTTGACTTTTACTATTGCTTCTCCTGTGTCAGCACCTCCATGTGGCACTGATCACAAAAGTAGGCTGCATCCCTTCCGGGTGGCTTGTATGGCCCAGGCAGAGGCAGCGACAGCTCCTGCTTCTCCGGGGCTCCCCACTTACCTGAGGAGCCTCTCCATTTCCCAGCCTTCCCTGCAGCACCACAGAACTAGCAGGCATGTGGGCAGCAGGGATGAGCCAGGCTCTTGAATCCGCCCCCTGCGCCCTCTCTGCCTCTCTTCCCTGGCTCTGTCATCCTTGCCCAACATTTGATCCCGATTGTGCATATGGTTGCAAAATGGGGGAGCGTCACTGACCTGCAGGCCCCGCAGGAGGAAGAGCCATAAGTAGGAAACCTTGATGCCGAGCCTCTCCCCCTGAGAGCCCATGGCTCCTTGTCATGCTGGAGTACTGCACAGCTCTGACTAAGCCCCTGTCCGTCAAGGTCCTTTTCAGACATTGGAGGAAGGGCAACTTCCCTCTGATTGACCGACATGCCTGTCCAGCTCTGTACTCTTGCTCAGGATCTGTGTGCGACAGGGATATCCTCACCTGTGTCACGGTCTCCTGAACACTGTCGGTCACTTTGCAGAGGCTGCACAGAGAAGCAGCTTCTGTTTCCCATGAGCCCTTGGTCCTAGGATTCAGGCCAGCCTTCTTGGGCGAAGGTGCACTGGTGTCCTGGCTGGTTTGCTCTATGGCCATTTTCACAAGGTAGCATGTTTACAGACACAGTTTCCAGGGTAAGGAAAGCAGACCAGGAGTCTCAATGAGAGGAAGCCACCCAGGGCTTGGTTTTAGCAGATGCCCTTATAAGGTCCAGGAAATTCTGAAGCTGGACTTTGATGTCTCCCACATTGTTCCTTCCCAAATTAGGGACCCAGCGATCTGAATTCAGAGTGCCCCATTTGCCTCTAGCGGGGATTATTCTCAGTTCAGGAGACAGATTCTTACTTGTAGTTGGCTGCTTAATTCTTAGGGACAACTACAAATAAATCATTTTTAAAATTTTATTGGTTATTTTTAGTAATACATGACAGTGGAGTCCATTTTGATATAATTACACAAACATGGAATCTATCTTCTTCTAATCAGAACCCCAGTCTTGTGCATGTACACAATGGTGACATTCACTGTGGTGTGTTCACATACGTAGGAAAGTGATGTCCGATTCATTCCGCTGTCTTTGCTTTTCTTATCCCCCACTTCCCTTCGTTCCCTTTGTTTAACCCACTGAATTTGTATTCTTCCCTTCCCTCTTACTGTGTGTTAGCTTCCACATATCAGAGAACATTCAAACTTTGTTTTATTGGAACTGACTTATTTTACTTAGCATGATAGTCTCCAGATTTATCCATTTACCAGCAAATGTCACAGTCATTCTTCTTTATGGCTAAGTAATACTCCATTGTGAATACATACCACACTTTTTTATCCATTCATCTGTTGAAGGGTGCCTACGTTGCTCCACTCCTCAGTAAATATCCAAAGGATTTAAAATTAGCATACTGCAGTGATGCAGCAATGTCAATGTTTATAGAAGCACGATTCACAGTAGGGAAACCATTTCTTAACTGAAACTTTTCGTGTCCTGTTCCTCTTTGTGAGTGTTGTATCTTGACTTTGGTAGTTTTCACTGGTGACT